>NC_090933.1:451036202-452456202 GCF_040938575.1 Ambystoma mexicanum | reverse complement strand
GCTGCCTACACCATAGGTGGTGTTATTTTACACCAATTTTTACTCTTCCCAGTAGAACACCAAAACAAATTAGAGTACTACAAACTTTCAGCAGAAGCTGCTATGGAGCTACACAGAATTCTGAAACAAATTAAAATGCTCCAAATAGATGAGGTGAGCATGGTCTCTCACCTAATGTTGGGTTTGATTCACCTCAGATTGCAAGATGTCCTTAATACGAACTACGAAGAACTCTTCAGAGGAAAACATGTTATTGTTTTCGGAGATCTTCAATTAACACCAGGGAATGGTGAACCTATTTTTAAAACCTTAGGACACAAAGTGTGCTGTAACACACTTGGCAGCATGGGAAATGTAAATGTCTGGCAACATTTCCAATGCAGAGAATTAAATCAAAACATACATCAGTCTGCAGACCTCACTTATGCTAACATTTTGAAAAGCATTTGGATTGGTATGCTTTCTAAGGAAGCACAGTCTATCTTAAATATCAGACTCATCAATGAGCTGTACACGCATAACACATCTGCTAGTGTTGTCATGGAACAATTAGCACACAAAAATGTAAAATGCATGTCTTTAATGCCAACCCTAGCAAGCTGTGCACAATTAAATGAAACAATGTTGAAAAAAGAAATACAACCAATAGTGCAAATTAAATCCACAGACAAACTGGATGTGCACTGTATGACAGTGCCTATGTGTCAACAAGCCACAACGTGACTAAACAGCTTAGAAAACAGGTAATTGCCAGAATCAGTCAGATGAACTCCATCTGAATGAAAAATGTTGGTACCACGAAATGTAATGTTTTAATTGTGGAAGTAGAACATGCCAATGTTGCACAAAAAAGCGCAAACAGCCTTGTTCACATTTCACAGCACTTTATCCGTTTATGACCCGCACGAGGAAGAACTCAGCCACATCTGTCTCAGGGCAATGCGAGAAAAAATTATGTGTGATTTTGGAAACATTTCCATGAGTTGTCGAAAATGTCTACTTCATTGCAAACTGCAGTGAAATGCCGCTAACATGCCCTAAACTGTTCCCTGCACAATGAACGATAATAATGTCTGGATGAGCAAGCATCACCAAACTGGCGCAAAGAGGACCCACATGGAGCCACGTCATCCCACGTATTCCGTGCCAGTTTACATCGACATTATGGAAACCAAGGTGTGCTGCCAGTGCACAGCGTTCTGCATAAACTTGTACCCAATGTACCCAGGAGTCACCCAAAAGCCATATAGACCGCCGACTGAATGGTACACCTGTCCCTGTAGCCATCTCCACTCCTATTGGCAAGCAGACATTCTGGCACAATCTGTTGCTACACACCACACCCAGGAAATCATATCGACCAATCCCAACTCCTACACAGTCTCATTTCCATTGCAGCCACCCTGAAAAGACCCAGATGTAGCACGTACGCACCTCCAAATTGTGTGGCTTTCGCGTACATGTTGCACTGTGTGGGGGGCTGCACAAACACATTTTAAGCATCATAGAAAATGGGTGTCTTGGAAAATATTTTTTTCCCCTAATTTTGCTAAAGCGACATGTAAAGAAACACCTTTTTGTGTGCTCCTTGTTAGGGAATGCTCTCTGCTTTTACTCCTTACATTACTACACTAGTGTCTTCAGAGTACATTGTACATAGTGCAACAGATGACTAATTTCAATAGGGGGAAATCAGTTTCAACGCCAATGACAAACATCAGACTAGAAGCACTAAGGTTCTCATGGCCACAGACGAACATCCTAGCATGAAACAGAAAAGCATACATACACCTGAATCGATAATCCGTAGTCCCATTTCCATGACAAGCACATTAAGAAGGACAGCATGTAGCACATGCGCTTTGCCCAACAACCGCAAGGGCCATGCCCCAGTAAAACAGGGCCAGTCCTGCTTCCCTTTCCAGAACTCTTTTAACAGCATTCGCTGATTGGCTACTGTTAAATGATTACATACACGTCCACCAATTACATCCATGAATTGTGCATGTAACACTATAACATCTATTGAACAGTCCATACCAACTATTAAACATGCAGAGGTCAAATGTCCTGTAAATCAAAAGCACCTGCACCGGAAATTACAGTAAAATGATCTATGAGTTTTGCACCCACATACATCAGCATCACTAATCATCACCACGCCTAGTAGGTATTACTATTTTTGTACAGTACAGTGGCAACTGTGTTATAAGTTCATAGCAACAGGGTACCTAGCAGTGAATCTCCATAACATACTCAAAATTTGTACTGTTATTTCTCCCATCACCTACAATTAAATGGCTCCTACAGTGATATATGGTGGCAAAGTTGCCATTTGCCCATAACAGGCATTGGCATCTGGAAACGGTTACTCTGTTCTTTTGTTCTGTCAATTTTACAATGCTTTCCCCGATTAACGCACATCCTATCAAATTTGTATCAAAATCATCAGGAAGCCTTTCCCACCAAACTAAGCCAAGTGCATACATTGCAAGCATAACAACAGTTTCCTGCCACACATCATAGATAACAACAGTAGTTAAGCAATAAAAAAATGTATGTCTGCGTTTACAACAGTAACATTCAAATATGCATAAGGAAATTACATCCGAAAAGCAATGCCTACACTCATATAACAAGCATAACTATGCAAAGAAGTACATGCAAATGCATGCACAAAAACATTCTGCTTTTCACTCTGTACATCTTTCCACACCTTTTTGTCATCCTTCCACAATGTGAAGTACTGCATTTTCAAAATAAATGGCCCTACATTAATACACACACGTGTTTCATAACAAGTCATACAATACACTCCCAAATAACCCACCTACCCCTTAACAAACATGCTTATGCTCCCAAGTGCCCATTCATATCGTAAGCCTTCCAATTATACACACACACACTTCTTCTTCCTGCCAAGACATCCCCCTATAGTTTCGAAGAGTGTATTGCACAAATGTAAGCACTATTCCATTATCCAACATATTTTGTTACCATCTTCTTATACAGGTGCACTACCCACCTCTCTCCGGAAAGCCACTGGAGAGTGCACTTCAAAATACAGCCTGCAATAAACCTACTCTCAGCAAGCAACAGAGTAAGTACAATACCATCATACTGTTGTATATCTTACTAGAAGAGTACACTATTGTTGTATTGTAGCATATATATGTGCGTCCACCCACCAATATGTACTTCATTGTTAGTGATGACACCTCTACAGGTGCTCAGTATTTGTTATGTTGCCACCATTAGACTAATCCCCACATAGTAAGATACTCAGCCAAAACTTAGACACCACCGCACAGTGACATACTTCCAATTAAATGCCTACCCTCCTATTAACCCACTCATGCACATTGCATACATATACATTTCAAAATTTTGCACACCCACACTTCCCTTTCTTCACCAACAGCTACTACACAATGCCTACCAAACTGCAACTCCGTAGAACGCAATGCAGAAAGAGAGCCACTCAACCTAAAAACACAGAACTATCCATCCACTGCAAGCTGAATGTGAACAGAATGTTGAAGGAGAAGCGGTAGTTAGACCATTAAGGAAAACTGATGCATCTACCAGTAAAGACAGTGTAGTTGATCTGTCAAAATGCGAGAATGGAAACAAAACCACTAGGTACAGTGCAACGCATACTACTGCTAAGAGAGCACGTACAAATGGTAATGTAACCACAAGCAAGCAATCTAAAAAAGTCATTTTACAAAAAATGTTCCAACACTGAGTCCTTCAGAACCTTATAAATAAAGGACAGAAATCACGCACAACCCTCAAACCTACCGCAGAAAAGTCGTCATATACATTGCAATGAGCGTGAAACCAAAATTGTTTATAGTAATTTTGAACAGAATGAAACCACTAACAAGATTAATTGGTAAATTGTAAGCACTACTTCGAAACAAATGCAATGTCAGCATAGGCACATCTGTAGAGGTGAGTGGAGTCACACCACCAACACAGAGCCATACTTCAATGAAGAATCATACAAACAAGAACAAACAAACCAAATTGCCTTACATCAGAGTGGACAAGGGTATGAAAAGAGACACCATTCCATAATGGAAGAGGAAACACTGCTTTTAGAACTATCCCCATAAAACTTAGATGTCACTCTCCATTCCACCAAAGCAACACGCCACACCTACAAATGGCCTTGCACATCAATGTGTAACTTTCACCAATGCTTAATCAAATATTTGCAGCAATTCCTCAATCAATATGTCAAAGGCAATGACAAAATAAAAATACAAATACTACAAACTATGGACTCCTGTCCAGTGCGCAACTACACTGGAATACTAGGACATTCCTTAGCCTATATTTCTGGACCTGCTTGCAAGAGTACATTCCACCCTATCAAAATGTTAGCAACCCACCATTCAATAGTCAGAAATCTAGTTTATAAACAGTACAATGTAAAAAGTCCAGCTTTAGCAACACTGATATTCCTCTACATGGTACAGCCAAACAAGTGCTCGATGAAATAGAGCACATCCAAAGGAAATATTATGAAATTAAAGAGCACTTAAAAACTCCAACATTTTCAGACAACAGTACTGACAACAGTTCAGTTATCAACTTTGTATATCACACATACAGAAAAGAAATACAAAAGTTCAAACGCACATCTGCTGAAATGCCAAACCAATATGTGTGTGTTTTCGTAGAACTTTCTAAAGAAAGAGCACCAAAACTATAGATATAATGCAGAAAATAGAAGGCAGTGAGGAATCCCAATGGTTTCAATTAGCTCTGTACCTTATAGCTGAAAACAAGTACGAAAGTACAAACACCTCCATACTGTGCAAATTCTGCACTGCAAAACCTGACAATAACCAACGGCCTTCACGGGCAATTAGTAATACTTTGGAACTATTTCCACTGCCAAAAGCAGTGCAGCAGCTTAATTTGTATGAGACCATTATAATCCAAACAGTGCACCCATTTAAACAAGTAATACGACTTCAACCGAAAACTGCAAAATTGCCTCCCACCGAATTACTGAGAGTTATTTGTGGTAAAGTAGTTTATTTACCATTAGATCTGAAAGAAAATGTAGACCCTCTACCAGTGCAAAGGCCAATACAAGAATCTTTGATTATCCTGGTAAATGGTGTACCTACAAAAGACACAATAACTTGGCAGCAACTAGTGGATTTAACCAACATTAGGGAAGCATTGCAATACCTTAAAGAAAACAATGAATACTACAAGGAAATAAAAGTTCAAGAAAACCTTAGAGAAACAACCAAAATAATTCAGAACTCTGCAACAACTGGCCAATTTGAACATCTAGATCCTAGTACAGCCACCAATATTTTAGACCACTATACAATTCACACACTGCACACCAAAGACACAATAGATGACGCACTAGAAACATATCAAATGCAGCAAGCCAAAGGAGCGCCAATCAGTATATGGGAAAAAAAGTGGAAGCACAAGACTTTCTTCTACTCTTCCTGACTTGAAAAGGTGGAAGATATGATGAAAGAGGCACACAAATAAAAGCATCAGAATACCGCTGTTTACAAATGTATTCTGAAGACCATAGATTTAGACAAAACATGGAGTACATATTGCACCTGCTCTTTGAAAGTTGCCCATACATTAAAAACAGGTTCCCATTTTCAATACATGTCTGCTGCAAAGCTACTTCAAAGGGTGCAAGAGAAGGACAAAGTTTTACAGTCAAGTATTACAAATCTCTTGGCAAACATGCGTGGTACGAAAGAGTACTGATTCCGATGGCACACAGATGTACGGTGTATGCTACGCAACCTTGGCCTACCCACATGGTTTGTCACTTTAAGTTGTGTAGAGTATACATGGGAAGACATGCACACTTTCCTACGCATAGCAAAGACAAACAAAAGAGCTGTAGACATGAAAACACAAGGAGAGCTTTGCTCTCTCGATCCAGTAAATGTTTCATGCTACTTTCAACATTGCTTCCTTGCCATGCTGCACTTCATTTGCAATAAAGCACTTCCTCCCCTCGGAGAAGTGGAACACTTCTTTTGTAGAAAAGAATATCAAGCCACAGGAGCACCACACATCCACATGCTTTTGTGGATAAACAATGGTCCGAAATTTGGTGAGGAGAGGGATGAAACTGTTTTGCAGTTCATTCACAAATATGTCACATGCGAAATCCATTCGGAAAGTGCACACAGTGACCTACGAGCACAAATTTTGCAATTCCAAAGACACAAGTGTGGCAAGTATTGTTAACGCAAATATAAGAACAGGTCAAATACTTCACCAAATGCCACTTTGGTTTCCCTAGACCAGTTTCAACAACAGGACAAGTAAACAGCTTCAAGTCTTTGGTTCGACACAGCGTGAAAGGAAAATGTCTTAAGAACATATAGTGCATAAAATGGAGCGAAGCATCAAAGTTCATTAATGATTACAATGTCATTATTGCCCTCCTATGGAATCCTAATGTTGATGTACAGTAAATTGCAGACAATTCCACTGCAGTTGCATGATTTGTCACTGCCTACATAACCAAAGCAGAGAAAAAAGAGCTCAAAGACCTCTCGGATGACATTTCCTCTGACAAAACACTGGCACATAAATTGTACAGCTTTGGCATTAAAATGATGTCCCATAGAGAATGTGGCAGCTACAAAGCCACTGACCGTTTAACTGGCACCGGCTTATATGGGAAATCTGACAACATAGTGTGGCTAAGCCTTGGGCCTGCTGCATCCAGAAAAAAAGTACTTAAATCATGGGAAGACATACAAACAATAGCCAAAAGCAATCCCAACAGCCAGGACATTTTGAAGAACAACTTATTGGACACATACTACCCAAACAGGAGTATTACTTTAGAAGCCTTGTGCCTGTACCAGATAGCCCAACACTTTGCATACAAAAACATTAAACCAAATGAGGAAAAAGGTAAATACGTAGTGGAAAGTTGTGAAGGCAGCCTGTTGAAACTTATTAAACACAGCCTAATTAATCATATGAAGTTGTCATTAAAAACTCCTCAACACAAAGAACTGTTCTACATGGCTCTACTGCAACTTTTCAAACGATGGAGAAAAGAAAATGTATTAGCCACCTAAACCTCCTATGAAGATGCCTTCAAGGCCAGTGACAGAACAATTACGGATGAATACTTTACATGGTACAAAACCATATTGGACAATGAATGCCAACAAGAAGAAGAACTTCAAGCACAACTGCGGGTAGACATTTCTGAGAGCAGTGAACCTTCTCAAACAGGCAGCCAAGAACCACTTGGACAGCCACTCATAGCAAATGAGGCAGAATTAGCCATGACAGAAGTAACCACCACTATGCATCAGTATGAGCACTGTGCTGAAGAGTTGGCAGTACTGAAATCCCAACTAAACAATGAACAGCGTACCATTTTTGTCAAAGTAAGTGAAACCATTGAACATGGTATACAGCACGAAAGTAAAACTTGCACCTGTGACAACCACAAACCTGTACTGCTGTATGTAAGTGGTGAAGCTGGGTCAGGTAAAACATTCTTAATACCAATTATCAGTAAATAGCTCCAACAATTAACAAACAACAACCTTTCTGCTGTTATAACCACCCCTACATGTTGTGCTGCCTACAACATAGTTGGAGTCACTCTACACCGATTCCTACTCCTTCCAGTAGAACACCAAAACAAATTTGAGTAATATAAACTTTCAGCAGAATCTGCCATGGAGCTGTGCAGTGTTTTAAAACAAATTAAAATGCTCCTAATAGATGAGTTAAGCATGGTTTCCAACCTAATGTTGGCTTTGATTCACCTCAGATTGCAAGAGGTCCTCAAAACAGACTATGAAGAACTCTTTGGAGGAAAACATATGATTGTTTTCAGAGATCTCCTTCAGTTAACACCAGTCAAAGGTGAACCTATCTTCAACACCTTAGGACACAGAGTGCCGTAAAAGTCTTGGAAGAATCGGGAATGTAAATCTCGGGCAACATTTCCAATACAGAGAACTAACTCAAAACATGCGCCAGTCTGCAGACCTCACCTACGCCAACATTTTAAAAAACATATGGATTGGTGTACTATCAAAGGAGGTGCAGTCTACCCTCAATACTAGACGCATCCATGAGCTGTACGTGGGCGTAACACATGCGCTACTGATGTCATGGAACCATTAGCTCAGAAAAATGTCAGCTGTATGTCCTTAATGCCAACTCTAGCAAGCGGTGCACAATTTAATACAACAATACTGCAAAAACAACCACTAGTGTAAATTTATACCAAAGATAAACTGGACGTACACGGTATGACAATACCTATGTGTCAACAAGGCATAGCACAACTACAAATCTTAGAGATCTGTATCTCCAACACAGCTGGTTTGGAGAAAATGTTAACATTATGTGTCAACTGTAGAGTTATGTTAAAGCGTAACATTGACGTAGAGCAAGGTGTAGTAATGGAGCACTTGGTACGCTTGTTGGCTTCCATACATACCCATGGGACAACAGCATTCAGTTTCTAAGCATCAAGTTTGACAATCTTTTAGAAGTCAAAAATATAGGACGCACAACGGCATGATTCCTTCTTTTCAAAGACATTTATGTACGCAGAGAACAGTTTTCTCTGTCACTAGCTTATGCAGTAACTATTCATAAATCACAAGGTCTAACCTTAGATCAAGCATTGATTGATATTGTTAGCACAGTGTTTAAATAAGACATGAGTTACGTAGCACTGTCACGGCTATGTACACTGCAAGGACTATATCTAGTGAATGTTTATGCAACTGCAGTCAGTGCAGACATACCTTGCATCATAGAGTACAATATACTGTGTGTACTGTACACACCCCATCTGAAAATGTACCCTATTATTCAGAAACCGAAAGGTTTGAAAGGAATGCTCATTCAGTCAAAAGTTGTAAATGATTTGGCAACAGTACCATCAAGGAAATTGAAAGCAACTCATGCTACATCAACTACCAGAAGCACATACAAAAGGAGTCAAAAAGACAAACCATACCCAACTCCACCCTCAAAAGAATGCCTCTGCAACAAAACCATGTGCCCTTCTATGAAAGTGTTCAAACACAGAAGTACCTGGCCCATTCAACTTTTCCAATACAACAGGTGTTAATTGCTATGCAAACGTAACAATGAATGTTCTATTCCAAATGCCAGCAATTGTGGAAAACATTTATTCAAATGGCACAGACCAGTTGTGTTTGCAAATGCTCATCCTTCACAGAAATGCAGTAAGTAATCGTGACACCATTTACAGCGTCTCAGGAATAAGTCAAGAATTTGACTGCAGTGCTGGAATGGTGAGATTCACTTTAAACCGACAAGAAGGTCCACCGGAATGTCTAATGTACTTATTAAAAATACTGGAAAGGAAAAACATTCTCATAAATGAAATCTTTCACGTTTCCTACGTGTGGAAACATTCATGCACTCTGTCCAACCATGTCATTCAACAATAAGTCCCAACGAATGCTTTGTGTATGTATCAATACCTAACTGTGACTCCATTCCATTTCAGCAACTGGTGCAAAATGCAAACCATAGCATGTTGTGTACGTCATGCAATTATGATAATCATTCGATGCTACATATACTCTAACATAGTCAATATGTAATATTAATGCTCCTAAAATACAATGCTGATGGAACCAAAAACAACTGCAGACTTACTGCCTTAACACACAAACAGGTATCACTTGGCAAGAAAACCTTCACAACCGTAGCCATAATCTACCACACAGGCAACTCAACCAATGGAGGCCACTATATTGCATACATTTTTTTTTTTTTTTTTTTTTTATTTCAAACCGTTGTTTAATTAGTTCGATCAACAAACTTTTACAACTTTTTATAAAAATATTTTCTATGTTGCACAATTTAACACATAATCTATTACAAAATTTCATTTCAATTACATTATTCATTTCTTATACGGGATTTGCTTTGCCTAATAAAGACAATTTTATATAAATAGAATTTTGAAACTCATGCTATATAATTATTGATACATTCTAATGTAGTCTTATCTCATCTACATCATTTCCTTTTGCTAAACCAACAGACTTGCGAAGAGACATTAACAACAATGCTTCATTTCATGTCTTCAAGATAATAATAAAAATGCATCACCATATTGAATCTGACTAAGAGACATCTTTGTAGACTTAGGCATATATGTCAGTAGAGTGAATTTGCCACGCACTGTAATGCGGAATTCTCACAGCTAGTCTATATACTTTATCTGGTCAGCTGATTTGCAGCTGCGATATAAATAGCATCAACAAGTTTATTACACCATTTTCTTATTGAACATCCTCACCAATTCACTGTTTATTACCAGTAAAAATCTACACAAGGCTATTATGAGGCTCGTTCGAGTCCCCCACATACAGGCTAACCATATCCATTCCCTAGTCGCCTCAGTTAGTGAACAATCACTTGCAATTGTTAGTGCACGTATTGACTCAAAATGAGCGCAAAATATTACTAGATGTTTAAGGGTTTCTTGAGTTGCACTATCTTTCCAAAACCTACACCCTAATCCCACCTGTACCTTCCAATGCTGGCTCCAGCCACTAATTCTTTCTAGGGTCAGGGATTGGTTCATTTTGAAGCGTAAGTAAACTTCCCTAGCTTTATTACAAGGAAACTGGATTACATAAGGTTTATGCGGTCGTCTTGAGGAGCAGAAGCGTGCTGCTTCCTTGTAGCCCTTGAGATCTGCCATCGCAGAAACCGTTTTACACCAATCATTTTCTATGATACGATGTTTGACAAGGTTAGACCTGAATTCCAAATCTGCTGGTGTAAGTGCAATCTCATCCAATAGTTGAAGCATTTGTGCATGATAAGTCGTCAAAGACGATTGTTCCGGTGCAATCATTAGTTGCCCCAAATCTTCATATAGGCACTTGGCGGGTGGATATAACATTCTGGCAAAGTTAGCCAACATGCGCCAGTTACGGCGTGCAGATAGTGAAGTGAGACCCAATTCCTGCCGTAACACAGTATTTGGTATTGCTTTGGCTAACCTCAGGGCCCCCTTCCACATACAGCCTTGTAGTTGATCAAGGTAAGTACTTATATTTATAAGGCACATGTCCAAAGCAAAAAGAATGACTGACTCTACTTTTAAGATGTAAAATTCTATAAGTGGCAACAATGAAAATTTACAGAACTTTAGGTATACTAGTCGCATTTGCGTAGCGAGCGGTGCAGCCTTTTTCTGTAGAACCTCTCTCCACATCGCCATCGAGTTGGAATCAGTTATGGTATATCCGAGATAACGAATTTGAGTAACTGTGGTTAGAGGAAAGTTATCAAGACTCCACTTTCGTGTGATATTACCCTTTTTGAGATTCCTGAACACTACTATGTTAGATTTTTCAACATTGCATTTTAGATTATGTGTCAAGCAATAGGACGCAAATAGATCTAATTTGATTTGCATACCTTTGGGCGTTCGATCAAATAATACAATGTCATCCGCAAAGGCTAACCAATGGATCTTCAAATGGCCAAGCCTTGCTGGATAGGAGATATAGGTATTCCAAATCTCATTGATACCACATAGGTAAAGATTGAAAAGCGTGGCTGCTAAATTACAACCCTGCTTGACACCTATGCCGATGTTTATTGGGTGAGTTGTTGCTCCTTCATTGTTTACCCTTACTAAGTAAGCTGTATTTGTATGGAGCTTTGATATTAATTGTATAATATAAAGAGGTATCTTCATCTCAACCATTTTTTTCCACAGCAGTGCTCGTATAACTGAGTCAAAAGCAGAAGTAAGATCAATCGAGGCCATATACAAGGGACCTGAGTCCCTAATTTTATGCTTGGCTAAAAGATGCGCCATAATTGACGCATTTAGAGGTGTACCCATCCTTGAGCGGAAGCCAATTTGAAACTTGGATAAGATCTTGAGCTCGCCAATAACCGCTTGTAGTTCACCTAGGAGCAAAATGGCAAATACCTTTGCAGCTGTATCGATGAGCGCTATCGGTCGAAAATTACTTGGATCAGACCTTAATCCTTTTTTGTAAATGGGGACAATGATCGAATTTAGCCAAGACGGTGGAGTAAATGTAGTTGTCAGCATGTTGTCAAACAGTTTCTTCAGTATACCGGCCCACATAGTGGGGTATCGTTTAAATACACAAGATGGAATCCCATCCGGGCCAGCTGCCTTTGAATATTTAAGGGCAGATAAAGTGGCTTCAATAGTAGGAATCTCCCATAATAGGAAGGAAGCAGGAGCCAAATGGGTCCATTTGAATTCCAGATTTTCAAATGTTACTGGGAGAGCAAATTTTTTTTCAAAATAAGTTCTCCATGTGGGTGCTGAAATCGATGATGACTGGTCGGAGGTGAGTACAGAGGTTCCTGCCCTAAGTAAGCCCCAAGTAGACCTTCTGTCCCTGTGACAAAGTGTGTTGAACATGTTTAGATTCAGCTGGTTTTGAATGAAGTGCCTGTGATCCCTACATTGGTTCCGATAGGTATTTAACATCCTTTTTTTTTCTATGCAGTAGCTCGCCCAAGAAAGCAATGCTCATAGTGGGAATACAATGATACTTCCATCAGTCCAAAGCAGAGATTACCTTTGTAAGTGGACAAAAAAAGTTTTCCTTCCACACTGTCCACCTAAAGCAACTTAGCATACTGTAAGCATTGACGAAATGCACTTAAGTGTATGTTGGATATTTTTATCCCAAATGAACCCAATGAATACACTCACACAAACAATATGTGTACACAAATCACAGTAGCAGTATTTTCCACATGATAGCTGGAAAGGAAAGTACTAAGTATGAGCATTCAAAACCTTCCTCAGTAACCTCTGAAACTACCATGTACACAAATCAGTCACCAGCTCTCCAAGAATAGTCATACAACTCCAAGAAATATGGACCTATCATCACGTAACTCCATAATGGTACACTACCACTTCAGAATGTACACAGATGTCCAAGTAGTGACAGGAATGCATAACCTTCTAAATGTACCCTTTACGAATGGGACACTGTAAACAGTTAGAATATGCCTCCTGGTATCTAACTGCAACCAGAATAGGACAATGTTATTTGCAGCATTAAAACAACCCAACTTAACCTTGAACAACTACTGTGCTACAATATATATTGTGAAATACTTCCAAAGTTTGAGCAGTTACAGTACGCCAACAGGTACGTAACTACCAACAGAATTCTGCACTAGCACAGTACAATGCCACAATACTTGCAAACCAAAGGCATAAAGAAACAGTGGTACAAAAAGGAAGCAGATAAATATTTACAAAATACCACCTGCTATTCAATGCCATCCATCCTACCAACATGTATAGGCCAAAATTCGTAAACCCTTACATTTCCCCTACTTCAAGGGTACACTTTAAAAAATGCTATAACCACTCCAAACGCGACTATTATTCATTGTGCACCATAGTAGCAAAGACATTTGAAGTTTTTTTTTTAATCCAGCATGTTTTTTTTTCTCCCACAGACCCAGTGATTATGCAAAGGAACACAGGAACTGCGCTCATTGCTCAGTACACTGGTTCAGAGCACAGTACTTAGGAAGTACTAGTTATGAAGGTCCACAGAGTAAAAAATGTATGCTATGTAGTGGACTGCAAACTAACAAAATACCTGCTCTAACATGTTCTTTTCTCTTTTCTCACAGATAACGCAGCAACCGGGACCACAACATTTCACACTTGATACACAAAACACAGTACAGGCCTTCCTCAATCCAAAAAGTAGGTCTGCAATGATTGCTATTATAATTCTCTGCAATGTCCACAGTGTGATGTTTGCACTTATTTCTGCTATACACATAGCAATGCCACCATTTGCAATGCACACCTATATTACACTACACAGCTTGTGCCTACACCCTTCATGCTTCACTACACCCTGTACAGTGTAGGGCCTCCAGTCATGCACTTAACATTCTACACCCTGCCCACAATTGCCTCTGCACTGTACAACTATGCATACAAACATCTATCCACGTACCACTAACCCCACACATAACAAAGCCACCTACCCCTGAGCCACTGCAGTTGACATTGGCTACCATTTCTTCCACACAATACATAACCTGTTTCCTACATACACTGCTGACCTAGGCCTATAATAAGTGGACACACTGAATGCACAATGGTACAGTAACCTACCCGAAAATCTGCACAATCACAACAATACAACTTGATGAATGCATCCATAGATGCATCCATTCATCTTATGTAACTGTCATAACTGCTGCAACATTTGCCTCCTTGCTTTCCACTGGCACCGTGTAGGCATTAGGTCATTTTGATTGTTATGTACACCATTTCAAAAAAAGGTGCCCAACATATATTTCACTGCAGCACATGGGTCATAGCTTGGCAGACATATTGCAACCACTGTGTTATTGCTTAAGTTTTCAAACTTCTGTTTCCCTTTCTTATTCTATAAAGGAAATACCATTTGAACCCCATAACCCCCTTACACTGTTTGATGAACGTACACACTAACTCCCTTTCTTTGCTGAACGGCAGCCCCACACAGGTTCATGCCGCACAACACCAAACTGCATACGATGGGCCTTCCAGATATGAGGCAGTGAACACACAGTCTGCCTTCGTCCACCGTTGCCTCGTAACACACTGAATATATAACTGGTCCTTAGGCACTGTAAAAGCACATTTACTGTATGTTGCCATCTGTGCATTCATGGCACCATGTGTATGGCACCATCATCTCTACTTGGACGTCGTACTACCTTCACCGTAATGACACTCCCAACATTCATAAATGCATGCTACAATCGAAACACGTTGCTGGCTGATTCCTTTCTTTTTCCAGCATCATCTCCAGAAAGCAAAACCTAACATACCGCTCTCTGAACAGGACACACGCTCATTGTAAAACAACCTTGAGGGGGAAGCATGTTTAGCTCCAAGGTCAGACATTGTATGGAAGTATAGCAAAAAAGGATACATAACTTATACTGCAGTTGCTCTACCCATGTGCCCCAAAGGTAGTTTGCAACAATCCCATATGTCGTACACCGCAATTTCTCGCCCACCCAATACAAGCATGGAACTTGCCTAAGTTATGTACATCACATGTGTATTATGAATAAAAAGTATTAAGCCGCTGTTCTGTACGAATATTTATGAATGTACTCTACTGCACACTTTCTCTCTGTACATTGTATGGAGGTTTGTAACGGCAGTAAGGACGCGCCATTACAGTGCCATGTCTCCACCATTCGCCGTAAATTGCAACTGTGATTGTACTTCCTTTTGCTGGCATTCTTCCCCACCCACTGCAAATGCAGACACAAAGGGCAAGACGAAAAGGGAACTCAAGTCGTGCACTAAAATTTCATCGACTCACTTCATAGCAAAGCAGCTCCTCCCTTCTCCAGCAATCCGAGGTGAGCCCAATGAGGGTTCTTGTTTTATTACTTTCTTTGCAAACACATTGTGCCGTGGGTCAAACAACACTCTCTAGCACTGTCATGTTTTGTAAAAAGGAATGATTCCAAGACATTTTGCTTGCGTGGAGCCGTACAATCACAGTATGACCTACAAAACAGAGAGCAAGGCAGTGGGGTAACATATGATGCTACTCACTAACACACAGTACATGGTCCATAGGCAGCCATATATCACGACATCCTTCCTGTAAAGTCTTGTCCTGTACGCTGCCACTAATACTGGCCACTTACATCTAATCTTATTCATCTTTCTTCTCAGATATCTTGCACCTTACTGCACA
The DNA here is from genome assembly GCF_040938575.1 of Ambystoma mexicanum. NCBI lineage: Eukaryota > Metazoa > Chordata > Amphibia > Caudata > Ambystomatidae > Ambystoma > Ambystoma mexicanum. The sequence continues at coordinate 452,440,405 of NC_090933.1, read as the reverse complement.
TGTCACAACTTCCACATTCCAATAGACGGGTGGTGGATCAAGCATTGGATGATTACCATAAGCGATTTCTTTTCCGTTGTTATTATCTGGGCCGACCGATATGGGCCGGTATGTCCATTTGCAGTTCCGGCAATACGAACCAACCTGCAAACCCTTATGCTGTAAGGCATCCCAGAGGCACCAGCTGCTACCTTGTCTACCTTTCAAAGAAAATGTATTATTCCTCACGAGCCATCAAGCACCACTAAGTACTCCTTTTCCCACTTTGCTAGATTAGAACAGAAGTACAGAAGTGCACAGATGGCATTGGTCACTGTATTTTGTTTGCAAAATAAAAGAGGGGTAAATGCAGCCAACTTAAATGTTGTCGTTAACATTCTGTAGCAAACTAAAGCACTTCCAACAATTCACTCTGGTGTTACTAAACTATGGGAATGTTCTGGAACCGTATGCTCTGTGTTCACATGTCTGCTTTTGCTTTTGTTTATGTTGTTCCTTTCCGGAGCTAGGTGCTCACATGACAGAGTGCGCTATGCTTGGCATGCACATAAATAAAATACCTGGAGTGCACGCCGTGAGGAATGACTGTCCACAAGTAAATTCACTGACGCCAGTGACTGCTGCGATAGTGTATGCTGCACACACGTATAGGTAATGGAAGCGATGCGCACATTACAATTTCACACAGTAGAAGCTCCAACCGCATTCGTTGGCCATCTCAACAAATATCCAAAACAAAGCTAACAGTCAGATGGCCTGCCGTCCTGTATTTGGCTGCACTTAACGGCGTTGATGATGTTGTCGGCTGCAAATGTATGTGGGTTGGTCTGTACATTATCCATGCTTTACATGTGTAATATTTATTAACTTGTGTCATGTCACAATTTCTTCCTTCACTCTCAAGCACAGGGTATTATGAAAGGCACACCATATGAAACATAAATGGTGGCATCTCAGTCTGTGAATGGCAACAAGGCCAGACGCACACCATATGCAAGTACAGGCACTTCACGCCATCTCTACTGGCGTACCAACTGCAAAATGTCCTCTACAACCATTCTGTAATAGTGAGCACCCACAGGAGACCTACATATTTCCAAGAGTGTACGCTGAAGTTACATATCAGTATAAGAACGGACCCAAAGAAGGCAACATTCTTAATCCTACGTCCAACCAGTGTCCAGACTGTTAGGTCAAAGGCCCATAACCATGCATACACAGCAGTATGGGTTTGCCACTCCCAAGACAACATGGTACACCCATTACAAAAATCCCTATGTCATCTGCAATGCACTCCCCATCCCCAATGGGCTATGAAGGTAGTCGCCTGCCCACCTAACCCACAATCAATTATAGGTCAGTAACTGCGTACATGGGCCATGTCGCAAAAGCTACACGGTAACAAAATCCTTTCTTGTCCCACTTTCTTTCTACACTCCCTGATGCAAGGCTCTGTTCACAGCCACACCATTCCTAACGCAAATGGTGTATTATCTCACCAATGCTGCTATAGGAACTTTAACATGTCCTCCACAGTGATTCTGCAAAAGCGCGTACCTTAGGACACTTACATAGTTAAAAGTCTATGGTATGTCACAGGTATGGTTATAATAACTTATGCAAATCACCTAAGGCAAAGGGAATGCACTCTTTCTACATATGTGTGCAATCCACATGCCAATTTCACAGTACTCCCATACAGCCATACAGGGCAGCATTGCGTTGCAGGTTTGTGGCCAAGAGCCGAGTCCTTCGCCACACCCACTGCAAGGCAATAGAGCCATGCATGGGAACACGTGACCACGTACCTTTCCTGTCCGCAGGTACGTATGGGTACAGTAAGGAACCCAACCAAGGGAACATTTTGAAACCTCCTTCCAACCAGTAGCCACCCTGCTGTGTCCAAGGGCCCCACCCATGCACACAAGCCAGTAGGGGTTTTGCAGGCACAACACAACATAGCACACTGACTGGAAATATCTTCATATTGTCTTCAATGCACTCCCCATCCCCAATGGAGTCTGCCTGCACTAACCAAAAAAGGATAGTTGCCTCTACAGCTGCCTATCAATGAAGTATATGTGAGTACCTGCGTAAAAGGTCCACATTGCAAAACTGTGATGGTAAAAAATTCCTTTCATGTGCCAATATCTGCCTGCCCTCCCTGAAGCAAGGCTGTGGCCAAGCCCTAAGCTCCTGGGTACTGCACCCAAGAGGCCCATGCAACCAAGAGCCTACTCCTTCAACACATACACTAGAAGGCAATAGAGGCGGGCATGCTACCATGTGGCCACGTAGCTCTACTGACTACCGGTACGTATGGGTACACTAACAGACTCAAACAAGGCTACATTCTCCAACATTCTTCCAACCACTGCCTGCACTGTTAGGTGCAAGGCCCCTAACCATGCACACAAGCCAGTAGGGACTTGGCAGGCACAACATAACATAGTACATCGACTGGAAATATCCTCATAGTATATCCAATGCACTGCCTAACCCCACTGCAGCCTGCCTGCACTGACCAAAATATGATAGTCGCCTGTGCAGCTACCCGCCAATGAAGTATTTGTGAGTAGCTGCGTGTATATGGAAGCATTGCATTTCGGGGATGGTGCCCAAGCCCTAGGCTCTAGAGTACAAGGGAAGGCCAGCGGCCTCTGCCCATGCACTGAAAAGCCTATGCCTTACCCACAACCACTACAAGGCAATGCAAGGCAGCCAAACATTGGAATATTTAGCCACAAATCCACCGCCATAAAACAACGCAAATGCACAAAATCAACATAACCACCAGCAGTCCTAGGCTACAGCACATTACATGGCCAATTTCTTCACTTTGCCCTCTTTCACCCACCCGATCCTGCAAACCATGTTTTGCAACCCCTTCCGAAGCGGCACTATCATCCGATACACCATAGCGGCGCTTTCCAAAAACTATGACACACAGCGCGGTTCCCTCTAGCCAACCACCGGCTGTGTCGAGTGAGACTTCGGTCCACGGAGCGAACAGAGAAATGGGTCCGCACAGCGGACCCAGATATCACACATTTTCTTGGACGTACATTTCAGTTCTTTGCAACAAAAGTTCTGGTCCGATTTCTACCAAACCCCTGCTCCTGCCACAAATTTTGAGAAAATCTGTCCAGCCATTCGGGCTGTAGTCGTGCGCAAAGTTTTTGCCCATTCAGTCTATGGAGAAAAACATTTTTTGGGACCCCCTATAATTCTGCCCCCCCCCTGCACGAAAGCTCACTCAACTTGGCAAAAGAATTCAGAGCTGGAAATATACTTTTTCTGCAAAGTTTAGTGAGGATTGCTCCAGGGGAGCCAAGTTATAAACCACAGAAAAAGTGTTCTTCAATGAGTTTAGCAACTTATCCATAACTAGACGGTGACTGCTGCGGGCCGTGTGATATATATAATATATAAATATTCAAGAAAAACACTTTATTTTCAGGGACGTTAAGGTGACCAATACATTGTGACAAACCTTGTGATCTGTGATGTCATCCTTGTGGTCACAGGCTGCACAACAGGGGGTGCAAAGTTAAGGGGCCTTTAGCTGAATTTCAGGGGTTTTGGTGTGTTAAGTTCTCACCTTAAAGTTCTTGCAACTAAAGTTTTTTTTTCCTTGAATTTCAAGGGTTTTGTTATTCCATACACAATTCTCATTAATACTACAGACAATTGGGCTAATGAAACCAATGTATAATACATGTGAAGAAAGTAAAATAAAAATAAATTGTGCAACCACATTCCCCCAAATAACCCTGTTCTTATAACACTTTGTTTGCATATTTGTTTAACTTTTTAAAGTGTTTACATTTATATGCACTGTTGATTAATAGAAAGATATTAAAGAGTTAAAGTAAATGTATGCAAACACTACACCCAATGTATGCTAAAAAAAATCTTTACAAGTCTACTGCCAACAAATATATATGGTTCTATGTGAAAAGACCTCAAGAGAAAATGATTTACAATGCCTGATTTCTTTTGATCGCAAAAACAGCATTGTAAAGGTATTTTTCTCTTTAGACCTTTAAAATGTGTTTTAGTTTTTTCTAAATATTTGGGAGGTATCCCTCCACAGCCACCCCCTGACTCCCCACTGCATCCCATACCTCTCCCGTTGGTTTTCAGCCCCAGTCCAGTACACCCACCCCACACCCACCCTCTCCCACTGGATTTCAGCCCAGCCATCTCCCCCACCCCATGCCCAAACCTAAACACATACATACACACAACACACACACCAATGCACACACACTTACAATCTGCTTCCAGGCCCCGCAGAGCCTGTCAGCCCCTGCATGCACTTGTGTGCGGCATGGGCATGACAGTTTGATTTAGAAAGACTGCTCTTTGCGAGCACAGAGCAGTATTTATAAATCAGTCCTTTAGTGAAAAGATCTTTATAAAAAGATCTTTTCACTTAGGACCATATATGTACATATGTTTGTTTGTTTTATTATTTATAATGTGCAACATACCCTAAGGTAACAGGGCACAGCAGTTACATGACTATGCGAAGCTTAGTTACAGTATAGCCAATAATTACATACGGGTATTATGTACAAGGGATATACAGATAGAACAAACATCTCAGCAGATGCTAGAATAGTAGAAATAGTAAAAATCCAAGTGATACATACATCATACTTGCAGCAGCAATATATACAGGTATAGGTAATCGTAATGTGAATGTACGCAGGTATACAAAAGGGGGGTAGTGGTGACTCCTCACAGTGAATCCTGACTGCTTGCTACATTTGGTGATCATTCGCTTTCAACCACAGGATAGTGTTGGTCCTAAAGTTATGGTAGGAAAGGTCGGATCTCAGTGTAGTGGTAGCGAGTTCCACAGTTTAGCTGCTTTCACCGGGAAGCTATTGCCACTGATAGTGGAGCGATTGAAATTATGAATAGAAAGGCAATCTTTAGAAGCTGTTCTGGAGGATCTCAGGGAGATATGTTTATTTGTTTTGTAAACGGTTTTATTGCCATGGCTACCAATGATGCGTACACTGCTAAATGCAGCAATGACTAGTGGGGTGTTACCTGCAGCTTCCACAGGGGATAATAGTGGCTATAATCAAATACATGAGGATATGTATGTATTTTTAGCACACCCTGTATTGAAAGGAGCAATTAAAGCTTTTTGATCCATATATTCAGTATGTTTTTATTGTCTATTTTTTAACAGAAAAGTTAGCCCTAAAAAGTTCTAGTAGATAAATAAAAAAGAGGTAGCAACTGGGAAAGGAAAAACACTATGATTCATACATATAACAAAAAGGTATTTATATTCAGTATATTTGTTTGTATTTTTATGTGTAAAGAATAGGGTAAAAAAACAATTGACAATTACAAACATACCTACCATTGGCCGTACGATCTGAAAGAGCCTTGCCCAAAGCATCTAAGGTACCACCTCCCAACTAAATCAAGCTGTGACAGGTTTTGCACATCACAATAGAGTTAGAAAGATCAGGTGCACCCACGATGTACAGAGGTTGGGTGTTAGTTGGTAGAAAATAGCTAGTAATTGTGTTGGAAATCTGTGGCATAGCTAAGTACTGCTCTGCTGATCTTGCTCCATGTGCTTTGAGTTTATGTTTCACATGAGCCTTCTATATATAGTTCATCCACTTCATCACAATGCATGTGGACGAGATGTTGAATTAACATGGATGTTTCCAAACTTTGCAACGGCTTGTGTGAAGGTCCACTCTGCAAAACGTTACAACAAAAATTGCACATAACCTCCTCGATCTCCTTTTTGCTGTGTTGCCCTTTACATGGAAATATTGCCGACTGTGATCATTGTTGTTTGTGCACCTTGCTTCTTCCGTAGTGGTAAAACTGAAGCCACACTCGCTACCAAATTATCAATGCTGGTCCTACTCATTTTCAAATGCAGGACGGTGGAGGAAAAATAAATACTGTAAAAATACACAACACTAAAAGGACTCTGCCACTTAATATATAAAAACAACAAAATAAATGACAGGCTAAAATAAAAAAAATGACAAACCGCAAGATAAAGGTCAAAGGTATTGGAAGAAGAAAGGTAAAAAAGAATTTATAAATCAAGGTACTGCTTTTAACAGTTCCTGAAGGCTTACAAATAGGTTCCCCCACCAAAAGACAAAAAGAAATGACAGAAAATAGGAAAAAGGTGCTTGGGAGAGGGATATAACCGTGGTTACGCGATATAGAGAACACAAATGTGTACTGCATATGCACGGGTACACCCAAGCGCAATGACGTGTTACCACCTAAATTATTGACCAATCGCCTAAATCAACGAGAAGATGAGCCTGCACATAGCTGTACCCGATGCAAGAAAAGGCCCAATCTTGTGGTTATTTTATTTGATTTTTTTTGTTCTATCTTTGTAATAGCCTCCATGGAAAGGTATAAGAGACTTTATGTAGTCCCTTCTCCCCTTCCATGGTGGCCATCTTCTTTGTTTAGTTTATTTATTACTGATTTTAATGGCCACCATCGAAAGGGTGAATGGAATTCATATCCCTTCCATGGCAGACATCTTCTGTTTTTCTTTTTTCCGTTGCGAAATGTTGGAGTATCTTCCAACCGAATAAAGACACCATTAGTCCCCCGGGAGAAAGTGGATGAAGACTTCCGGCAGATTCATTGCATCAGAAATAAAAGATCCTGCAACCACCGCTCGCTCATCCAAGTGGTACTGCTGGAGATAGGAACAGCACATATGTAGACAATTCATGAAAACCCTCCTCTCTGAACCTCTCTAGCATTTCTGATAACTCTTTGAATGGAGTGCTCCAGTCTAGCAGTTCATTTAAAACTCTAGGCCTCATTACAGAGTTGCCAGTAAAACCCGCCGGTAGGCAGCGAGGTACCGGCAACCCTGTAACACTGTTTCCACTGCCTTACTTCCCGGTGCCACTAGGCTATTAGGGCAGGAGGCAGAAACGGTACATTCCCATTCCCGTGGTGTCCCATAAGACTCCACGGGAATCGTGTCACTGAAGCAACAGCACCGTTATTAATGATACTGGTGCTTTAGTGAAAACAGTGCCAGTAAGGGCCTGAACTCCCAGCAGATCAAGTCTGCCAAGAGTTCTGTGCCTTTACCAGCAAATACTTACAGGGTAATTCATAGAATTTCGCAGAAAAGTGTCGCAAGCGGCTGGCGCAGAGTGTCCGCGTGCGATTGTGTGCGCCAGGCACGTGCGCTAAAACCGATTTCCGCGCACAGCGTATTCATGGATTTCATGCTCCCAAACCAGCCGTGGCGCAGAGATTCGCAGCGACCCTGCAGCAGCGCCAGTAACGCCCCCAAGAACGCCCTCGCGCAAGGAAAAGCCATCAACATCGCTAAATCATCGCAAAGGGCTGCGCTAACCCTGGACCAGTTTACAGGGCTGCCAAACAAGGAACGCAAAGCGGGCAACCTTCATATCAGGAGTACGCGGGAAGTTTTACACGCGATTAGCCAGGGTACGTGTATTACAGGGGTACGCGGGAAGTTCAACACGCGATTGTCCAGGGTACGTGTATTACAGGGGTACGCGGGAAGTTCAACACGCGATTGTCCAGGGAACGTGTATTACAGGGGTACGCGTGAAGTCTTACATGCGATTAGCCAGGGCACGTGTAATACAGGGGTACGCGGGAATTATCACACGTGATTTGGCAGGGTACGTGAATTACAGGGGTGCGTCGGAATTATCACACGCCATTTTGCTGGGTACGTGTATTACAGGGGTGCGTGGGAATTATCACACGCGATTCAGCTGGGTGGGTCCTCAAAGGTGTTCCCTGTACACCCTCCACGGCCCCTGCAGGCAGCCCACAAAACAGGGGACTACCCTGCACACCTGCTCATGTCCCCCTGCACCCCCACCCCCCAGCCACCAGGGGCACCCACCACCAGGCCCCCACCCATGTCTCCTACCACCACCACACCCCAGCAGTGCAGGGGCAGCCTCCACCAGGCCCCCACCCATGTCTCCCACCACCCCACCCCCCAGCAGTGCAGGGGCAGCCTCTACCAGGCCCCCACCCATGTCTCCCACCACCCCCACCCCCCAGCCACCAGGGGCAGCCTCCACCAGGCCCCCGCTCATGTCTCCCACCACCCCCACCCCCCAGCAGTGCAGGGGCAGCCTCCACCAGGCCCCCACTCATGTCTCCCACCACCCCCACCCCCCAGCAGTGCAGGGGCAGCCTCCACCAGGCCCCCACCCATGTCTCCCACCACCCCCACCCCCCAGCCACCAGGGCCAGCCTCCACCAGGCCCCCATCCATGTCTCCCACTACCCCCACCCCCGAGCCACCAGGGGCAGCCTCCACCAGGCCCCCACTCATGTCTCCCACCACTTCCACCCCCCAGCAGTGCAGGGGCAGCCTCCACCAGGCCCCCACCCATGTCTCCCACCACCCCCACCCCCCAGCCACCAGGGCAGCCTCCACCAGGCCCCCACCCATGTCTCCCACCACCCCCACCCCCCAGCCACCAGGGGCGCCCTCCACCAGGCCCCCACCCATGTCTCCCACCACCCCCACCCCCCAGCAGTGCAGGGGCATCCTCCACCAGGCCCCCACCCATGTCTCCCACCACCCCCACCCCCCAGCCACCAGGGGCACCCTCCACCAGGCCCCCACCCATGTCTCCCACCACCCCCACCCCCCAGCACTGTGGGGCACCTGCCAGCAGGCCCCCACCCATGTCTCCCACCACCCCCACCCCCCAGCCACCAGGGGCACCCTCCACCAGGCCCCCACCCATGTCACACACCACCCCCACCCCCCAGCCACCAGGGGCACCCTCCACCAGGCCCCCACTCATGTCTCCCAGCGTGCTACGTGTATTTCAGGGGTGCGCGGGAAGTTCCACACGCGAATAGCCTGGGCGCGTGTATTTCAGGGATGCGCGGGAAGTTCCACACGCGAATAGCCTGGGCGCATGTATTTCAGGGGTGCGCGGGAAGTTTTACACGCGATTTCAGCAGGATACGTGTATTTCAGGGGTGCGCGGGAATTCTCACACGCGATTTGGCTTGGTACGTGTATTACAGGGGTGCGTGGGAAGTTACACACGCGATCAGGCTGGGTGGGTCCTCACAGGTGTTCCCTGTACACCCTCGACGGCCCCTGCAGGCAGCCCACAAAACAGGGGACTACCCTGCACACCTGCTCATGTCCCCCTGCACCCCCACCCCCCAGCAGTGCAGGGGCAGCCTCCACCAGGCCCCCACCAATGTCTCCCACCACCCCCACCCCCCAGCAGTGCAGGGGCAGCCTCCACCAGGCCCCCACCCATGTCTCCCACCACCCCCACCCCCCAGCCACCAGGGGCAGCCTCCACCAGGCCCCCACTCATGTCTCCCACCACCCCCACCCCCCAGCAGTGCAGGGGCAGCCTCCACCAGGCCCCCACTCATGTCTCCCACCACCCCCACCCCCCAGCAGTGCAGGGGCAGCCTCCACCAAGCCCCCACCCATGTCTCCCACCACCCCCACCCCCCAGCCACCAGGGGCAGCCTCCACCAGGCCCCCACCCATGTCTCCCACCACCCCCACCCCCCAGCCACCAGGGGCAGCCTCCACCAGGCCCCCACTTATGTCTCCCACCACTTCCACCCCCCAGCCACCAGGGGCACCCTCCACCAAGCCCCCACCCATGTCTCCCACCACCCCCACCCCCCAGCAGTGCAGGGGCATCCTCCACCAGGCCCCCACCCATGTCTCCCACACCCCCACCCCCCAGCCACCAGGGGCACCCTCCACCAGGCCCCCACCCATGTCTCCCACCACCCCCACCCCCCAGCACTGTGGGGCACCTGCCAGCAGGCCCCCACCCATGTCTCCCACCACCCCCACCCCCCAGCCACCAGGGGCACCCTCCACCAGGCCCCCACCCATGTCTCCCACCACCCCCACCCCCCCAGCCACCAGGGGCACCCTCCACCAGGCCCCCACTCATGTCTCCCAGCGTGCTACGTGTATTTCAGGGGTGCGCGGGAAGTTCCACACGCGAATAGCCTGGGCGCGTGTATTTCAGGGGTGCGCGGGAAGTTCCACACGCGAATAGCCTGGGCGCATGTATTTCAGGGGTGCGCGGGAAGTTTTACACGCGATATCAGCAGGGTACGTGTATTTCAGGGGTGCGCGGGAATTCTCACACGCGATTTGGCTTGGTACGTGTATTACAGGGGTGCGTGGGAAGTTACACACGCGATTAGGCTGGGTGGGTCCTCACAGGTGTTCCCTGTACACCCTCGACGGCCCCTGCAGGCAGCCCACAAAACAGGGGACTACCCTGCACACCTGCTCATGTCCCCCTGCACCCCCACCCCCCAGCAGTGCAGGGGCAGCCTCCACCAGGCCCCCACCCATGTCTCCCACCACCCCCACCCCCCAGCAGTGCAGGGGCAGCCTCCACCAGGCCCCCACTCATGTCTCCCACCACCCCCCAGCAGTGCAGGGGCAGCCTCCACCAGGCCCCCACTCATGTCTCCCACCACCCCCACCCCCCAGCAGTGCAGGGGCAGCCTCCACCAGGCCCCCACCCATGTCACCCACCACCCCCACCCCCACCCCCCAGCAGTGCAGGGGCAGCCTCCACCAGGCCCCCACTCATGTCTCCCACCACCCCCACCCCCAGCCACCAGGGGCACCCTCCACCAGGCCCCCACTCATGCCCAACCCATGTCTCCCACCACCCCCACCCCCCAGCAGTGCAGGGGCAGCCTCCACCAGGCCCCCACTCATGTCTCCTACCACCCCCACCCCCCAGCACTGTGGGGCACCTGCCAGCAGGCCCCCACCCATGTCCAACCCATGTCTCCCACCACCCCCACCCCCCAGCCACCAGGGGCAGCCTCCACCAGGCCCCCACCCATGTCTCCCACCACCCCCACCCCCCAGCAGTGCAGGGACAGCCTCCACCAGGCCCCTACCCATGTCTCCCACCACCCCCACCCCCAAGTCACCAGGGGCACCCTCCACCAGGCCCCCACTCATGTCTCCCAGCGTGCTACGTGTATTTCAGGGGTGCGCGAGAAGTTCCACACGCGAATAGCCTGGGCGCGTGTATTTCAGGGGTGCGCGGGAAGTTCCACATGCGAATAGCCTGGGCACATGTATTTCAGGGGTGCGCGGGAAGTTTTACACGCGATTTCAGCAGGGTACGTGTATTTCAGGGGTGCGCGGGAATTCTCACACGCGATTTGGCTTGGTACGTGTATTACAGGGGTGCGTGGGAAGTTACACACGCGATTAGGCTGGGTGGGTCCTCACAGGTGTTCCCTGTACACCCTCGACGGCCCCTGCAGGCAGCCCACAAAACAGGGGACTACCCTGCACACCTGCTCATGTCCCCCTGAACCCCCACCCCCCAGCAGTGCAGGGGCAGCCTCCACCAGGCCCCCACCCATGTCTCCCACCACACCCACCCCCCAGCAGTGCAGGGGCAGCCTCCACCAGGCCCCCACTCATGTCTCCCACCACCCCCACCCCCCAGCCACCAGGGGCACCCTCCACCAGGCCCCCACTCATGCCTGACTCATGTCTCCCACCACCCCCACCCCCAGCCACCAGGGGCATCCTCCACCAGGCCCCCACCCATGTCTCCCACCACCCCCACCCCCCAGCCACCAGGGGCACCCTCCACCAGGCCCCCACCCATGTCTCCCACCACCCCCACCCCCCAGCACTGTGGGGCACCTGCCAGCAGGCCCCCACCCATGTCACCCACCACCCCCACCCCCCAGCAGTGCAGGGGCATCCTCCACCAGGCCCCCACCTATGTCTCCCACCACCCCCACCCCCCAGCCACCAGGGGCATCCTCCACCAGGCCCCCACCCATGTCTACCACCACCCCCACCCCCCAGCCACCAGGGGCAGCCTCCACCAGGCCCCCACCCATGTCTCCCACCACCCCCACCCCCCAGCCACCAGGGGCACCCTCCACCAGGCCCCCACCCATGTCTCCCACCACCCCCACCCCCCAGCAGTGCAGGGGCAGCCTCCACCAGGCCCCCACTCATGTCTCCCACACCCCCACCCCCCAGCAGTGCAGGGGCAGCCTCCACCAGGCCCCCACTCATGTCTCCCACCACCCCCACCCCCCAGCAATGTAGGGGAAGCCTCCACCAGGCCCCCACCCATGTCACCCACCACCCCCACCCCCCAGCAGTGCAGGGGCAGCCTCCACCAGGCCCCCACTCATGTCTCTCACCACCCCCACCCCCCAGCAGTGCAGGGGCAGCCTCCACCAGGCCCCCACTCATGTCTCCCACCACCCCCACCCCCCAGCCACCAGGGGCACCCTCCACCAGGCCCCCACTCATGCCCAACCCATGTCTCCCACCACCCCCACCCCCCAGCAGTGCAGGGGCAGCCTCCACCAGGCCCCCACTCATGTCTCCCACCACCCCCACCCCCCAGCCACCAGGGGCACCCACCACCAGGCCCCCACCCTTGTCTCCTACCACCCCCACCCCCCAGCACTGTGGGGCACCTGCAAGCAGGCCCCCACCCATGTCCAACCCATGTCTCCCACCACCCCCACCCCCCAGCCACCAGGGGCAGCCTCCACCAGGCCCCCACCCATGTCTCCCACCACCCCCACCCCCCAGCAGTGCAGGGGCAGCCTCCACCAGGACCCCACCCATGTCTCCCACCACCCCCACCCCCCAGTCACCAGCGGCACCCTCCACCAGGCCCCCACTCATGTCTCCCAGCGTGCTACGTGTATTTCAGGGGTGCGCGGGAAGTTCCACACGCGAATAGCCTGGGCGCGTGTATTTCAGGGGTGCGCAGGAAGTTCCACACGCGAATAGCCTGGGCGCATGTATTTCAGGGGTGCGCGGGAAGTTTTACACGCGATTTCAGCAGGGTACGTGTATTTCAGGGGTGCGCGGGAATTCTCACACGCGATTTGGCTTGGTACGTGTATTACAGGGGTGCGTGGGAAGTTACACACGCGATTAGGCTGGGTGGGTCCTCACAGGTGTTCCCTGTACACCCTCGATGTCCCCTGCAGGCAGCCCACAAAACAGGGGACTACCCTGCACACCTGCTCATGTCCCCCTGCAACCCCACCCCCCAGCAGTGCAGGGGCAGCCTCCACCAGGCCCCCACCCATGTCTCCCACCACGCCCACCCCCCAGCAGTGCAGGGGCAGCCTCCACCAGGCCCACACTCATGTCCCCTATCACCCCCACCCCCCCCGCCACCAGGGGCACCCTCCACCAGGCCCCCATCCATGTGTCCCACCACCCCCACCCCCCAGCAGTGCAGGGGCAGCCTCCACCAGGCCCCCACCCATGTCTCCCACCACCCCCACCCCCCAGCAGTGCAGGGGCAGCAGGCAGTCAGGCAGCAGCAGGTGGGAGTGTGCTCGGGGCTCTGGGGGGCAGTAGTTCGGCCTTCCGGGCAGGAGCGTGGTATTCCGTGTGCGTACGCATGGCCAGCTTGGTACGGAGTGATTTGGCACGTGAAAATCCTGCACGTCAGCGTGAAAACCGAGGAAAGGCCCTCAGCGCGTAAGCGCGTCTGTGACGTGACCCGCACAGGTGTTTCCCACACAGCACGTGATGACAGAGCACACGTGGAAAGACTGCACGTCAGAGTGTAATTGCGTGTGATTGGTGGAAATGGCCCTACATGCAGAAGTGACAAAGCGTGTGATTGGTGGAAATGGCCCTACACGCAGAAGTGACAAAGCGTGTAATTGGTGGAAATGGCCCTACACGCAGAAGTGACAAAGCATGTAATTGGTGGAAATGGCCCTAGCGCGTACACGCCGCGTAAGTGACGCTGGACGTGTGGGCCTGTATAAAAGGTACGTGTAGAACACGTTTTCCTTGTACGTGCTTTTCGTGGAGAGCGAGTGGGTGAATTCTGTACTTCTTGTCGTTTCACACGCGATTTACTTCACGGGGTTTCAAGTTCGTATTCCCTGTTACCTCTGACAGCTTTTTCTCTTTTTTCGCTTTTACTGGTTTACCTGGGCCTGTTCCCTCAAACAGTGTTCCCTTCTACTGTTGTCCTGTCTCCTCAGACAGCGTACAAATCTTCTTTTGGCGGGGGTGTTGCCAACCAAACGTGCTCCTTTTACACGCTCGTTTACCAGGCAGACGGTGAGTCACGCACGTATCTAACACCTGTGCTTGCCCTGTGTGTAGCCTACCCCTTCAGAGGTCATTCTAGGCTGCGTGTGACACGCATACGTTCATTCTTGTGTTACTGGGTGCCACAGCGTAGTGCCGGTTTTTCTTTCTGCACACGTGGTCTAGGAGGGGTTGCGTGCACGTCATCTCCCTTTTTTGGGGCTCCTGTGCGTAGCGTGACCCGTCATCTTTCCCCAGGGGTTACAATCAGCCTTGCAAGAGCACTAGGGTACAATTACCATCTGGTACCCAACCCCTTTGACCCCCAATTGCCCAGGACAATAGTTTACAGCCACTCCCATACACAAATTTACATCAGTGCCATGGCTGGGAGGCGAAGATTCCGTAAGGGTGGCAAAGGTGGAAGAGCCACAAGTGATGGCCGTGGTGGATCCGGTAGGGGACGTGGTCGTTACTTGCAGGGTGTGCCTGTCCCCCCATGTGTGGAGGACCAGTCAAGGGCACCCATAATCCCCCCCCCTCCCGTTGAGGCTGATGTGGCTGACACCATCCATGCTCAGCCCTTGTTGGACCAGCCCATTGTGGCACCAGATCTGGCTGACTCCATGGCTGACTTCCAGGTCAGCAGGCCTATGACACGTGCGCTGGTGCACGTTGATGTCACCATGCCACGTGCATCTGGGCCAGCAAGGTCATCTGCTGCATCAAGGAGGCAGGGCGGAGAGGCTGCAGGGGCAGCTGCGGCTCCATCCACCCCAGCCCTCACACACCCAGCCAGGACAGTGTCGGTCCTAGTCCATGCTGCTGACATTCCCCCTGACACCATCACACTAGAGCCAATGCCTGCACCAACTCCCATGCTGAGTGTGCAATCCCACACTCCTGATACAGAGTCCACCAGGGCTCCTGCCCCTAGTGTCCAGAGCGGCGCAGGACACTCAGGATCACCACCACCTTCCAAGCGGAAGAGGAAGAGTGCTCGTCCGGCACAGGCTGATGCCCCAGACACGGCTACACAGTCCGGCCCGTCCAGGAAGCCCAGCTTCACGGATGACGAACTGAATGCACTTGTCGAGTATGTGTCCGCACATGACAACGAGATGGTCATTGTTGCAGGATCCAAGACCACACCTGCACAACGCCAGGCACACTCACAGACCGTTGCGGACATCGTAAGTGCCCTTGGAATCGTGAGGCGCACAGCCAATGATTGCTATAAGCGCTGGAATGACCTAAAGCGCAGGGCAAAGAGTAAGCTGACCTCAAGTCATGCCGCAACTCTAGTGACTGGAGGTGGGTCTCCAGTAGTAGACATGGAACTCACTCCACATGAGTCAATCGCTGGGACCTACGTCACGGAGGAACAAATCCAAGGCGTGGGAGATCTGGCTGATTACGAGGCATTGTCCGGTGAGTGCACATGCATGTGTGTGTCATCCATGTGCATGGTGTGTGTGTGAGGGCTTCTGTTTGTGTGCCAGGTGAGAGTGTGTGCGCCTGAGTCGTATGGGTCAGCCATGTGCTTCATGAAATCCTTCCTGCGCAGCTGCATTTGGCCATAGCAGTATCCCTTCTGCCAACAGTAGACATCTAGCCCAACTGCACGCCAGTTGCCCTTGAAGTGTCACCTTGCCACAACATAGTTGCTTATTTTTCACTGTTCATTCAGTCAGATTGTTTGCATTCCCCCACTTTTACTAGGCATGTCGCTGTCCACTAGTCACATGTCTGACATGGCTATGGTAAAGGGGAGTGACTTTGTTACCTGGATATCATTTGTACACACATGTCCCTGTGCAATTGGACCATTTCAGACTGGCAGCTCCAGGTGAAAAATCTGACCTGTTAGAATTAGAAAAGCGATTACATGCGGGAACTGGACTGAATGAATAGGTGCTGCCCTCCTCTCCATCTTCACTCAATAGCAATGGTACATGCCATCTGTGTGATGGCATGTGTGTTTCACCTGGCAATCACAGGCCAATGTGTGATGCCACTGCCAGGCAGCATGCAGAAAATGTGTTCATCTTCCATCTTGGTGTCATCAGTGTGTGCCATTTGCCTGCACTTCATACGCAGTGAGGGTGCATGCATGGGAGGGTTTTAGTCATGTGGGACATGTGTCAATCAAGTACTGGTTCTCTTGCTTCTCAGCCCTCATTGTGTGCCATGGTGCTAATGCCTGTTTCCATTTCTTTGTTTTTATGTCTTTGCAGGGGAAGACGCACCTGATACTGCTGGGGTTGTGGAGATGGTGCAGACCCAGGAGGGGTCCGAGGGCCGACCAACCACCAGTGAGGGACGTGGTGTGGTGGTGGGGGAGAACCCACAAGTGCTGCAGGTCGTGCTCTCAAGGGGTGTCTCTGGCTGCACCTCCCCCGAGCTGTACTCAGGTGTTGATTCTGATGAGACCTACGTGCCGTCGCAGGTGAGTGTTCCAGGGAGGGATTCTGTTCTGTCTCACCCACCTGCACCAGGGTCAGAACCCTCCATGGGGATGTCAGTGTTGGCAGCTACGCCTTTGGTGGTTACGGATGCAGGGTCACACTCCGCGACATCTGATCCTGTTCCTGGGCCAGCAGATCAGAGGGGGAATGCAGTCCTGCAGCCTCAGGCAGTGCCGGCACAGCAAGGCGCAGTTCGCCTTGCCCCAGACAGGTGTGGTGCCCGCCGACGTGGTGGGCGTACGCCACCTGGCAATACCGCATGGGAGCAATCCATTTATGGTATGGCAACCCAACAGGCTGCATCATCCGAGATGATGGCTCAGGCCATGGATAGGGTGGCCACTTCCATTGTCCCCCCAGAAAGGCTGATGGAGCGACTAGAGCAGGCAACCGACTCCATCTGCCAGTCACACAGGGAGGACATGTTGGGGTCCAACAGGGACAGGCGGGCGGCACTGGCGACTCTGCAGGAGGCCATCTCCATTGAGTCCCAGGGCCACAGGGAAGCCCTGAGGCAGGAGCTCCTTCACCTCAGGACGACTCTTGTTGAGCTTGAGGCTTCAACACACCAAAGGACAGAACAGCAGCTGGAGCGTCTCACCCGTACGCTCTCAGCTGAGATGCAGGCAACGAGGGCGGAGGTCCGGGCATCCCCAGAACCAGACCTACCACACCCGCATGCTTGCAGCCATGGAGGATCAGACTAGGGCCTTGCGTGGGCTTCCTCCCATAGTGCAACCACCTCTGGATGCAGCTGCACAGGGTGATAATAGCGACAGCAGTGATACTCCCACAATAGGGTAGCCGTGTGGGCCATGAGCCCATGGAGGTGTTTTATTTTCCCAGGATCCACGCAGGTGGGTTCTGGTGTGCATCCTGTCCTCGGACCTCCTGGGTGGCCTCCCCAACCCCCCCCGGGCCCATCAATGGCCATTTTTGATTGTTTCTTATTTTTATTTTTATTTTTATTTATTTTATTCCCTATTTTTTTGGGACGATTTGTTGGCTTCCGTGGTTCCTGTGGGCATACGCTGCATTGTGGCTGGGCACATGCAGGCTTGTAATGTATTTGGTTCAGATGCTTGGGTTTGAGTCACACACACCCCTCCTGCTTCCCGTTTCCATGGGCTTGCAAAGGGTGTGCCCAAGTGACAGTGAATTACACAGTGACGTTGGACTCCCATGAGCTGTGTGGGCAGTCTGTAGTCAATACTGTGTATACATTCCTAGTGCATATTGCTGTTGTGTTGTACACTGCATGTTGCATTGATGTGTAACTCATCTTCTGTGTCTACCTCCCAATTTGCAGGTCCCTTCCTCATGTCTACACAAGGACCTCTAGTCTGGAGATGGGGTCCATGTTGGCAGCAGTGCACCTACAACTCTACATGGCGCCAACACTGCACAGTTGGTAGTGGTGGGAGTGCAGGCATTTCCAGGTGGTGAGACTACTAATATGTAACATTTGTGATGTCATGTTAATGGTAGTACGTGCTCAAGTATGTTGTTGGTCCGGCGTTGCTGTGAGCATTTCAGGTGTTGCAGGTTTCTAATAGGGACACTGTACATAGTGACACTAGTGTCATGTTGTGGGGATTACTTTGTTTACCTGCAAATAGCATGACATGGCACGGTGTGTCGTGTGGCGGTGCTGGGGTTGGGTTGGCTGACATGGCACTGTCCTCTTGTTGCATTTTGCAAGTGGGTATTCATTTTAGCTGCTTGAATGTGTAACTTCACAAAACTGCATTGGTGGTGTCTGTGTGGGTAGGGATGCACACATTGTGACACTTCCAGGTGAACAATCTCAGGCTGATATGGTATTCACGGTTCATTCTCCAGACATTCAGGATCAGTGTCAGGTTGAGTCATCATTGATTGTCAGATGGAATGTGCCAGGGCAGTGTGCACTCCACAGGGGTGTGATTTCTATGTGAAGTAATTAGCCACTAGCTGTGTACGGGCTGCCTCCCCCGTGCCCTTTCCCCTCCCATGCGCAGCGGCTGTGCATGTGGTTGGGGATGTGGGGCCACCACCATGTCCACGGCCAGGCCCCGGCGTGTTGCAACGTTGTGCAGGACACATGCTGCCACTATGATCCTGCACACTACTGGGGGAGCGTATAACAGCTGGCCGCCAGAACGGTCAAGGGAGCGAAAGCGTGACTTTAGCACTCCGAATGTACGCTCCACTATGCCCCGGGTCGTAATGTGGGCTGTGTTATATCTTACCTCGGGTGGCGTGGTGGGGTTCCGAATTGGCGTCATCATGTGGGGGCTGAGAGGGTAGGCACTGTCCCCTGTGGAGGTGGTGATTGGTATCATTGGTGGGGTTGTGACCTTGCTCAGTATCCAACATGCATGCATGTGCAGTGGCATACATACTAACCAAGCAGCCATGTATCGCCATGCCGCCCAGCTTCTAGGTCCCGGTTTAGGGTGGACATTCGGTAAATGAAGCTGTCGTGGGTGGACCCGGGATAGTTGGCATATACTGAGGTGATGATTCCCTTGGCATTACATGCTACCTGCACATTGATGGAATGCCAGTGCTTGCGGTTCCTATAGATGTGCTCAGATGCCCTGGGGGGACGTAGAGCCACATGGGTGCAGTCGATGGCACCTAGCACTTTGGGGAATCATGCCACAGCGTAAAAATCCAGGGCGGCAGCATGCCTTTCTGCAGGGGTTCTGGGCAGGTATATGTGCCTGCGGACTGATGGGCGTGCAGTGATGATGTTCAAGACCTGGTGTAGGCAGCGTGACTGGGTGGCCTGTGACACCCCACCCACTATGGCACTTGTCCGCTGAAATGATCCAGTGGCTAAGAAGTGCAGTACATTGAGGACCTTCTCCAGGGGGCTGAGTGCTTGGGAGCACAGGGTGGGTGATGTGAGGTCATCCTCCCACTCACTCACCAGGTCCAGTATTATGTGTGGTGGAAACCTGTACCTCCCATACACCTGGTCATCAGGCATCCCGAAAAGGCTGGTTCTGGGTGTGAATATTCTGGCCCTGACTATCCTCCTCCTCCTCCTTTGGTAGCCCACTGCCACTGCTGCTAGGAACGGTATGTTCATCCTGGCGTCTGAGCTTGTTATTGTTAAAGTGCGCAAATTTATGCTTTGCGCGTGTTCTGGGCGAGCGTGTGACCCGCGCACCCCTGGAATCCAGTTCCCAGTCCAATAGCGTGTGGAAATTCCCACGCACCACGGGATACAGGTGCGCTGACGTACTTGCGTGTGTAAGTGCCCGCGCACCCATGAAATACACGTACATAGGCCAATCGCGTGTACGTGCACTTTTGTCCAATTACAGGCGATGACACTCTGACGTGCAGTATTTCCACGTGTGCTCCGTCATCACGTGCTGAGTGGGGAACACCCGTGCGGGTCACGTCACAGACGCGCTTACGCACTGAGGGACTCTGGTCCAATAGAATCGCGTATGCGTGCTGACGCGCTTACGCGCTAAGGGCCTTTCCTCGGATTTCACGCTGACGTGCAGGATTTTCACGTGCCAAATCACTCCGTATCAAGCTGGCCACGCGAAAACACACGGAAGACCACGCTCCTGCCCAGAAGGCCGAGTTACTGCCCCCCAGTGCCCCGAGCAGCCTCCCACGTGCCATCTGCTGCTGCCTGCCTGCCTGCCTGCCTGCTGCCACCGTGCCCTGCCATTTGGTGCCTGCACATCAGCCATCTGCAGGGGTCCAGTTGCTGTGTCCACCCCTGCTGGAACTGAAGACTCCCGACTGGGATTACATAGCTCCACAGCCCAGCCCCAGGACCCAGTTGCCCACCCACACCTGCCTCTGGGGTTGCCATGTCGGGCACTTCCACATCTGGCACCAGTGGCAACCCCAGGCCAGAGGGGCACCAGCTTCACTGCCACCGAAGTTGGTGTCCTGGTGGAGCATGTCCTGGGGCAGTATGATGCCCTCTTTGGATCGTCCCGCGCCAGCAAGGAAGGACGGGAGAGGATCTGGGCCGACTGTGTGGTTGCCATCAACGCGGAGGGGGTGGCAACCCGCAACGTCCTGAAGATCAAGAAGCGCTGGGAGGACTTGAGGTCCAGGACCCTTGTGAAGGCCCGGCACCTCGTGGAGGGGGGCATGGGCCGCATGAGTTCCATCCAGATGAGGGTCCTGGAACGCGTACGCCCAGCGCTCCACGCCCAGATCCTTGAGAGGGAGGCTCGTCTGGAGTTGAGCGGTAAGTGTCCAAGCATTACTGTGTGAGACAGGGCATGTTGCGGTGTGCTGGTTCTATGATACCTGCCTGTATGTGTGCCATAGGCCATGTATGCATGTATGTGTGCAGGGACATCATGGTAATGCATGTGCGACCAGTGATGTGTGACCCACATGGTTGTTGCATGTGTTCAAATGCCGCATGGGGAGCCCTATGCAGATTTTGAACATGAGAGCATGCCAGTCTCTGTACCTGGACATGGGTGGGGGTGAGGGATGGGTGCTGATGCCAGGTACATATTTGGTAGCCATGTCTGTGTGCCTGACCTGCGTGTCTGTGACTTGTGCATGCCATGGATGCATGACACATGTGTGTGACAATGCACAGATTCAGTGAAGCAGCCAAATTACCCTTGTATCCGCTGTGTTTGGTGTGTTTGGGGCCAGATGGATGTGACTGAGGTGAAGTGTGTGCATGTGATAGGCATGAGCCATGATGCATGTGAGTTACATATCATTGAATGTTTCAAGAGTCCATTGGACATGCATGGAAATGTCCATGGCATGCACCATGCCTATTACTGTGTGTGTTTTGCCTGGACTGACCCATGTGTTGTGGAGGGACATGATGGAAGTGTACTTTGACAGTGGTGCTCATCTGCTATTGCTTCCTGTCTAGGGGACCATTGTACATTGCCCTGATGCTTGTGTTCTTTGTCTCAGCGGAGCGGCTAGTGAAGAAGAGGGCGGAGACGGCGCTGTGGAGCAAGGCAGCGGGGATGCCCCCACGGCTGCAGCGGAAGGGGTGGGTGAGCCCCCACAGGGGCCTGCTACGGTGGGAGACGTTGAGGAGCCATCCAGGTTGGTGGTTTGCACAGGGGAGGAGGAGGCCGCCACTGTGGCACACATGGGGCCTGGTGGGGGCATCCCTGCTGGTGCAAGTGGTGCAGTCCAGGGCCAGGGGCAGGAGGCAGCACAGGTCACCGTGGAGGGGCCTGTGCATGTCGCTGTCCCTGACCCTGTGAGTGCACCACCATGCACCAGCAGGGATGCCCCGTCCCAGGCCCGTCCGCAGGTAGAGGGGATGTCCATGTCACCTGACTCCCCTCCACCTGCGGATGTGGGAACCCCTGGCCGTGTGGAGAAGGTCCTGATTGGGGTCGCGATGCGCACGGCAGTGATTCGTGATGCCGTGCGTGCTTCCCAGGAGGAGCACGCACGTCATCAGGAAGTGCACCGTGCCGACGTGGCCCAATTGGGATCGCCCATGTTCGGGGGTTTCCTGCATGTGTTGGCCAATCTGGCGGCCCTCTCCTCCTCTATGCAGGCTATACACCAGTCGTTCTCATTGCCGTCTTCCGGCCCAGATGCCACCAGGGCCCCCGGTGGACCTGCCCCGACCAATGCAGCCAGCTCGGTGGGGATCCCATCCCTGCCACAGTTGGGAGTCGGAGGTCCAGCAGGGGTGGACAACACAGCAACTGCACCCCAGCAGATGGAAGATGTGACAGCATCATCGGGCAGGGCACGTGCACGACGGCGTCGGTGGTTTCCATCAGCCTGGATGCCGTCGTGCTGGCAGAGGCAGTGGCGTCGGAGGCAGCAGCAGGCTCGACGTGGGAGGCATCATGGCTCGGGGCCATCAAGATCAGAGGGGCAGGCATCGGCCGGAGGGCAGGGCAACCCTGGGATGGTGGTGTCTTCCGTGTGGGAGCAGTTGGTCCAGCGGATAGGTGCGGAGCGGCAGCGGGCGGAAGAGGAGCGGCTCACCATGGTCAGGGCGGAGTTCTCCATGCGTCGGGCGTTGAGGCGGGCTGAGTGCCTCGAGGAAGCTCGCAGGGAGTTTGAGCTGGACATGGGGTTATCCCTGCGAGACCTCGGGGCCAGGACAGAGTCCCGCCTCCAGGACATCGACATGGAGTTCGATGATGCCCTGGCCAGCAACATCACCGAGTGAGCCGCAGGACTTTCCCGCTGCCTTTGTATATAGTTATTTAGTTAGTTAGTGTTAGGTTTCCTTTATTAATTTTTATTTTTTTGGACCGCTCGGACAATGGCCACTTTTTTGTATATATTATTTTCATTAGGTAGTAGTAGGTTTCATTTATGGTGTTGGGCTCATGGACCCTGGAATATTCGTGTATATAGTTTGCTTTTTGAAGAAACATTTTTTTTATTTATTATTGTGTTCACCATGAGGAAATGGTTTTTCATTATTTTCCTTCCACATGATATTGCTTTGGACAACATTGGTTTTTGGATTACTTTGTTTTTTTTATTTTTACATTTGTTCTCGGACATGGACCATTTATTTTGTTATCCCCATTGTTGTATGTTTGATTTGTTTACTTATTTTTCATCTTTAATACATGTTTTTTTAACTTTCACTTGTGGTATTTTCTCATTGGTTTCATACATGTCATGATATGGGTTTTGACATTCACTTGCACCCATTGTGTATGTGTGTGTGACGGACATGTGTTCATTTACAGACTTGCCATTGGGGTTGTATCATGTAATTGCATTCACTATGTGGGTGGATGCAATCCTTGCCTGGGTGTTTGTGCTGGGTATGCTGCCCATTACTGACATGATTGAGTATCGTCAGGACCTGGGGGCAGGGGGACATGTGTGGGTGCCTGGTGGAGGCTGCCCCTGCACTGCTGGGGGGTGGGGGTGGTGGGAGACATGGGTGGGGGCCTGGTGGAGGGTGCCCCTGGTGGCTGGGGGGTGGGGGTGGTGGGAGACATGGGTGGGGGCCTGGTGGAGGATGCCCCTGCACTGCTGGGGGGTGGGGGTGGTGGGAGACATGGGTGGGGGCCTGGTGGAGGCTGCCCCTGGTGGCTGGGGGGTGGGGGTGGTGGGAGACATGGGTGGGGGCCTGGTGGAGGCTGCCCCTGGTGGCTGGGGGGTGGGGGTGGTGGGAGACATGGGTGGGGGCCTGGTGGAGGATGCCCCTGCACTGCTGGGGGGTGGGGGTGGTGGGTGACATGGGTGGGGGCCTGGTGGAGGGTGCCCCTGGTGGCTGGGGGGTGGGGGTGGTGGGTGACATGGGTGGGGGCCTGGTGGAGGATGCCCCTGCACCCGCCTCCAGGACATCGACATGGAGTTCGATGATGCCCTGGCCAGCAACATCACCGAGTGAGCCGCAGGACTTGCCCACTGCCTTTGTATATAGTTATTTAGTTAGTTAGTGTTAGGTTTCCTTTATTAATTTTTATTTTTTTGGACCGCTCGGACAATGGCCACTTTTTTGTATATATTATTTTCATTAGGTAGTAGTAGGTTTCATTTATGGTGTTGGGCTCATGGACCCTGGAATATTCGTGTATATAGTTTGCTTTTTGAAGAAACATTTTTTTTATTTATTATTGTGTTCACCATGAGGAAATGGTTTTTCATTATTTTCCTTCCACATGATATTGCTTTGGACAACATTGGTTTTTGGATTACTTTGTTTTTTTTATTTTTACATTTGTTCTCGGACATGGACCATTTATTTTGTTATCCCCATTGTTGTATGTTTGATTTGTTTACTTATTTTTCATCTTTAATACATGTTTTTTTAACTTTCACTTGTGGTATTTTCTCATTGGTTTCATACATGTCATGATATGGGTTTTGACATTCACTTGCACCCATTGTGTATGTGTGTGTGACGGACATGTGTTCATTTACAGACTTGCCATTGGGGTTGTATCATGTAATTGCATTCACTATGTGGGTGGATGCAATCCTTGCCTGGGTGTTTGTGCTGGGTATGCTGCCCATTACTGACATGATTGAGTATCGTCAGGACCTGGGGGCAGGGGGACATGTGTGGGTGCCTGGTGGAGGCTGCCCCTGCACTGCTGGGGGGTGGGGGTGGTGGGAGACATGGGTGGGGGCCTGGCGGAGGGTGCCTCT
The DNA here is from genome assembly GCF_040938575.1 of Ambystoma mexicanum. Classification (NCBI taxonomy): domain Eukaryota; kingdom Metazoa; phylum Chordata; class Amphibia; order Caudata; family Ambystomatidae; genus Ambystoma; species Ambystoma mexicanum. Next base: position 452,415,727 of record NC_090933.1, on the reverse strand, counting down.
GGTGGCTGGGGGGTGGGGGTGGTGGGAGACATGGGTGGGGGCCTGGTGGAGGATGCCCCTGCACTGCTGGGGGGTGGGGGTGGTGGGAGACATGGGTGAGGGCCTGGTGGAGGCTGCCCCTGGTGGCTGGGGGGTGGGGGTGGTGGGAGACATGGGTGGGGGCCTGGTGGAGGCTGCCCCTGGTGGCTGGGGGGTGGGGGTGGTGGGAGACATGGGTGGGGGCCTGGTGGAGGATGCCCCTGCACTGCTGGGGGGTGGGGGTGGTGGGTGACATGGGTGGGGGCCTGGTGGAGGGTGCCCCTGGTGGCTGGGGGGTGGGGGTAGTGGGTGACATGGGTGGGGGCCTGGTGGAGGATGCCCCTGCACTGCTGGGGGGTGGGGGTGGTGGGTGACATGGGTGGGGGCCTGCTGGCAGGTGCCCCACAGTGCTGGGGGGTGGGGGTGGTGGGAGACATGGGTGGGGGCCTGGTGGAGGCTGCCCCTGGTGGCTGGGGGGTGGGGGTGGTGGGAGACATGGGTGGGGGCCTGGTGGAGGATGCCCCTGCACTGCTGGGGGGGTGGGGGTGGTGGGTGACATGGGTGGGGGCCTGCTGGCAGGTGCCCCACAGTGCTGGGGGGTGGGGGTGGTGGGAGACATGGGTGGGGGCCTGGTGGAGGCTGCCCCTGGTGGCTGGGGGGTGGGGGTGGTGGGAGACATGGGTGGGGGCCTGGTGGAGGGTGCCCCTGGTGGCTGGGGGGTGGGGGTGGTGGGTGACAAGGGTTGGGGCCTGGTGGAGGATGCCCCTGCACTGCTGGGGGGTGGGGGTGGTGGGAGACATGGGTGGGGGCCTGGTGGAGGCTGCCCCTGGTGGCTGGGGGGTGGGGGTGGTGGGTGACATGGGTGGGGGCCTGGTGGAGGATGCCCCTGCACTGCTGGGGGGTGGGGGTGGTGGGAGACATGGGTGGGGGCCTGGTGGAGGCTGCCCCTGGTGGCTGGGGGGTGGGGGTGGTGGGAGACATGGGTGGGGGCCTGGTGGAGGATGCCCCTGCACTGCTGGGGGGTGGGGGTGGTGGGTGACATGGGTGGGGGCCTGGTGGAGGATGCCCCTGCACTGCTGGGGGGTGGGGGTGGTGGGAGACATGGGTGGGGGCCTGGTGGAGGATGCCCCTGCACTGCTGGGGGGTAGGGGTGGTGGGTGACATGGGTGGGGGCCTGCTGGCAGGTGCCCCACAGTGCTGGGGGGTGGGGGTGGTGGAAGACATGGGTGGGGGCCTGGTGGAGGGTGCCCCTGGTGGCTGGCGGGTGGGGGTGGTGGGTGACATGGGTGGGGGCCTGGTGGAGGGTGCCCCTGGTGGCTGGGGGGTGGGGGTGGTGGGTGACATGGGTGGGGGCCTGGTGGAGGAGGCCCCTGCACTGCTGGGGGGTGGGGGTGGTGGGAGACATGGGTGGGGGCCTGGTGGAGGATGCCCCTGCACTGCTGGGGGGTGGGGGTGGTGGGTGACATGGGTGGGGGCCTGGTGGAGGGTGCCCCTGGTGGCTGGGGGGTGGGGGTGGTGGGAGACATGGGTGGGGGCCTGGTGGAGGATGCCCCTGCACTGCTGGGGGGTGGGGGGGGGTTGGAGACATGGGTGGGGGCCTGGTGGAGGCTGCCCCTGGTGGCTGGGGGGTGGGGGTGGTGGGTGACATGGGTGGGGGCCTGGTGGAGGATGCCCCTGCACTGCTGGGGGGTGGGGGTGGTGGGAGACATGGGTGGGGGCCTGGTGGAGGCTGCCCCTGGTGGCTGGGGGGTGGGGGTGGTGGGAGTCATGGATGGGGGCCTGGTGGAGGATGCCCCTGCACTGCTGGGGGGTGGGGGTGGTGGGTGACATGGGTGGGGGCCTGGTGGAGGATGCCCCTGCACTGCTGGGGGGTGGGGGTGGTGGGTGACATGGGTGGGGGCCTGCTGGCAGGTGCCCCACAGTGCTGGGGGGTGGGGGTGGTGGGAGACATGGGTGGGGGCCTGGTGGAGGGTGCCCCTGGTGGCTGGGGGGTGGGGGTGGTGGGAGACATGGGTGGGGGCCTGGTGGAGGCTGCCCCTGGTGGCTGGGGGGTGGGGGTGGTGGGAGACATGGGTGGGGGCCTGGTGGAGGATGCCCCTGCACTGCTGGGGGGTGGGGGTGGTGGGAGACATGGGTGGGGGCCTGGTGAGGCTGCCCCTGGTGGCTGGGGGGTGGGGGTGGTGGGAGACATGGGTGGGGGCCTGGTGGAGGCTGCCCCTGGTGGCTGGGGGGTGGGGGTGGTGGGAGACATGGGTGGGGGCCTGGTGGAGGATGCCCCTGCACTGCTGGGGGGTGGGGGTGGTGGGTGACATGGGTGGGGGCCTGGTGGAGGGTGCCCCTGGTGGCTGGGGGGTGGGGGTGGTGGGTGACATGGGTGGGGGCCTGGTGGAGGGTGCCCCTGGTGGCTGGGGGGTGGGGGTGGTGGGTGACATGAGCAGGTGTGCAGGGTAGTCCCCTGTGGTGTGTGCTGCCTGCAGGGGCCGTGGAGGGTGTGCAGGTAATACCTGGGAGCACACAGCCAAATCGCGTGTGGAACTTCCCGCGCACCCCTGCAATCCACGTACCCTGCCTAATCGCGTGTGGAACTTCCTGCGCACCCCTGAAATCCACGTACCCGGCCAAATCGTGTGTGTAACTTCCCGCGCACCCCTGAAATCCACGTACCCGGCCAAATCGCGTGTGTAACTTCCCGCGCACCCCTGAAATCCACGTACCCTGACAAATGGCGTGTGGTACTTCCCGCGCACCCCTGAAATCCACGTACCCTGACTAATCGCGTGTGGAACTTCCCGCGCACCCCTGCAATCCACGTACCCTGCCTAATCGTGTGTGGAACTTCCCGCGCACCCCTGAAATCCACGTACCCGGCCAAATCGCGTGTGGTACTTCCCGCGCACCCCTGAAATCCACGTACACGGCCAAATCGCGTGTGGAACTTCCCGTGCACCCCTGCAATCCACGTACCCTGCCTAATCGCGTGTGGAACTTCCCGCGCACCCCTGAAATCCACGTACCCGGCCAAATCGCGTGTGGAACTTCCCGCGCACCCCTGTAATCCACGTACCCTGACTAATCGCGTGTGGAACTTCCCGCGCACCCCTGAAATCCACGTACCCGGCCAAATTGCGTGTGGAACTTCCCGCGCACCCCTGAAATCCACGTACCGTGCCTAATCGCATGTGGAACTTCCCGCGCACCTCTGCAATCCACGTACCCTGCCTAATCGCGTGTGGAACTTCCTGCGCACCCCTGAAATACACGTACCCGGCCAAATCACGTGTGGAACTTCCCGCGCACCCCTGAAATCCACGTACACGGCCAAATCGCGTGTGGAACTTCCCGCGCACCCCTGCAATCCACGTACCCTGCCTAATCGCGTGTGGAACATCCCGCGCACCCCTGAAATCCACGTACCCGGCCAAATCGCGTGTGGTACTTCCCGCGCACAACTGAAATCCACGTACACGGCCAAATCGCGTGTGGAACTTCCCGCGCACCCCTGCAATCCACGTACCCTGCCTAATCGTGTGTGGAACTTCCCGCACACCCCTGAAATCCACGTACCCGGCCAAATCGCGTGTGGAACTTCCCGCGCACCCCTGTAATCCACGTACCCTGCCTAATCGCGTGTGGAACTTCCCGCGCACCCCTGAAATCCACGTACCCGGCCATATCGCGTGTGGAACTTCCCGCGCACCCCTGCAATCCACGTACCCTGACAAATTGCGTGTGGTACTTCCCACGCACCCCTGTAATCCACGTACCCGGCCAATTCGCGTGTGAGACTTCCCGCGCACCCCGGTATACACGCACACGTTTTTTTTCTGTCAGCGCGTGTCTGTGTTTGTGGGTACCCCTTTGCACGTCATTTGTCCTGGAGGGCCACAGTATTGGGCATTCATCATGGCTGTATATAGGTGCTATTTGTTGGCGCACCTTTTGGCGCACATTTCTTCCATGCGCAGAGACGCTACCGCCTGCTTTCTTGTGGCGGTCGTGTTTGTGCCTGTGCGCTGGTTTGAGCGTGCGCTTTTTTGCCCTATTCTATTCCATGAATACGTGTTGTAGGCGAGCGTGTGGGCGTTCCGCGCACTTGTACCCTGTGCTTCCCCCGTGACGCCCACATTTTGGCAAGTTGTTCCCCATTCCGAGTGGTACGCCCCGTGTTCCGCCTACTTTTGTTGCGTGCGCCGCGCTATGTGCGATTTTCGCTGTGGCCTGTGCGATTTTCGCTGTGACCTGGCGCACACTGTTTGATGGCCTGTGCGCCAACGTGCGCCGCGCACTTTTTTATCGCACATCCGCTGGTTTTCTCGCGCACGGACTTCCATGAATCTACGTGCGCTGCTTTTTGTGCGATTTTCGCACTTGCACTGCGATTTTTGCTATTCCACTGCGAATCGCACGTTTTTGCCCACTTGCGCCGCGCTAATTATTCCATGAATCGGCCTCAAAGTTTGTCGGTTCGGAAAGGGTGCAAGTATGTTGATACCGGATATGTTGGGACCAATTATAAAGATACTATGCAAAGGAAAATGGACCCTCCTGACACTCTCATTCATCCCTGGTCATCACAATGGAAGCCACCAACAACAATAGCTTTTGTTTGTTAACTCAACATGAAGCATTCACAAGTCTGGTACAATTGTGTTCCAGTAGAAACGCCAATGTGTTTTTCATGTTTCCAATATCTATACGTTGTTGCCAAATGTTTTTAATCTTTTTTGGCAAAAAAATTTACTAAAACAAACAAAGAATATGCACTTCACTCCTAGAATGTTTACATTATCCTCAATATTGAGAGGTACATTCACAACTTTGCCTCTAACACCTTGCACTAATGATTTTTTTTAGGAAAGTTTGGTATCTTTGCAATCTAACAATAACTTCAAAAAGGATAATCAGTTTGTAATGCAATTACTTCAAACATGTTTCCTTTTTAAAACACAACAGAGATATCAGGCACTTCCATTTTGTTCAAAACACTTTTTTTCAGAAATAATTGTTTCATTGTAAAACCCAACACAGTGTCTACAAACATAAAGTGCTTTAACTGGGTCAAAACGTTCTTCTACAAACAAATACATATACAGTTTTAATAGCCACCATTGAAAGGGAAAAGAGATTATATGTAGTCCCTTCTCCTTTTCCATGGTGGTCATCTTCTTTGTTTAGTTTTTTTTATAACTGTTTTAAATGGCTTCCATCGAAAGGGTGAACAGACTTCATGTCCAATTCCATGGTGGATAACTTTTGTTTCTATTTTCAGTTGCAAAATGCCAGAATGTCTTGCAACCGAATAAAGAGACTATTATTACTCCAGGATGAAGTGGATGAAGACTTACGGCAAATGCATTGCATCAGAAAGAATAGATCCTTGGACGGGCTCTCGCTCATCCAAGTGGTACTGCTTTAGATAGGAGCAGCATATCTGTACACACTGCATGAAAATCCTCCTCTCTGAACCTCTCTAGCATTTATGATGACTCTTCAAATGTAGTGCTCCAGTGCTGCAGTAGTTTCAAGAGTCTATGCCTCATTATTATAATTGTAATTGTTTATTTGTAGAGCCCATACTCACAAGTGAATTGCATCAAAGTGCTTTAAGGAGGGAAGGGAACATGGAAGTACAGTTGTCATTCTTAGGCCTTGACACATAGTGAGGGAACAAGGGGGCTGGGGGAAGAGGAGCATACAGGTCAATGGAACAGTACTGACCTGGCCAACATTTCGGGGTTGCTTGGTAGTTGGTCATCAATGTGCCTATGCATGAGTATTTCAAGCACGGCCAAGCTAGGGAGGGGAGACAGAGGAAGGACCGGACAGAAAGACTCAAAAGGCCTAGAACATTCAAATTCAGGGAACGTGCAAGTGCGCAAAACAGGAAGTGCGAGGGAGTGGAAGGGTGACAAGTGTGCCCCATCTAGCAGGGGCTGGATTTAGTGCAGATTGGGTGACCCTCTCATGGTGCATATTGCAGAACTGCCTGGCTGAGTGCGGAGGCCCGGAGGCAAGTGCAGACTGGTAGGGGAGCTTCAGACCTGACAGGATCAATAAATGTGTATGTTTTGAATGTAATTTTTATAAGATTTTGTGAGTGAGTGAATATGAGAACAAGTGAGTTGTGTGAAACCAGGTATGACCGTGTGTGAAACACTACACAACACAATACGCTTTTATAAACCTCTCCTAAATAAAACCACGAAGCGTCTTAGAAATAAGGATTGAATGTGTTACCTATGACACAGTGATCTATTCTTTAGAGATCAATGGCCACTGTTTATGAATTAGGCAGTTAATGCACAATTGTGGTGTTCTTAATAATGTATGTACCCTTTTGTATTTTGGAATAAAAAATTTGTATACATATATAAACTATTTCGTATTAAATCAATTTTTTGTTAACACAGAATACAGCAGGAAACAGTAAAAAATAGGGACCACCTGGAGTGAGCAGCTACGAGTAGCACTAGCTGTGTTGTTATATAATAGTGAAGGGTTAACCCCTTGAATTTGAGGGTATGCTAGCGCTATATATCCCTTTATCTCTCTCTTTTGTTTGAATGAGGATCTGGAGGTGCACCAGGCGACCAGTCAGCTAACTAAGCAGGTTGGGGAAGGTTGGGGAAAGAAGGAGGGAGCGAAAGAAGGGAGGAGAAAGGAGGTTACCAGGGGAGAGGGAGAGAGAAGTAGGTAGGTGTTGAGGAGATTCCTGAACTTAAGAAGGTCAGGCTCAAGAGATATGTAGGTAGGCTATTCCAGAGGGAGGCACCTGCAGAGGATAAGGATCTACTCCCAAATCTCTGTTTGGCGAAACAGCTCACCCGCAGAGAGTTGGAGGAGGCCAAGTGGAGGGCTTTGGGAAGAAGAAGAGTATTTGGGAAGAGAGAATTGTAGATAGTAAGGGCCCCAGCCCCAGAAAGACTTGTGAACTATGCAGAAGGACTTGAACCTGATCCTTGCAGCCACAGGGAGCCAGTGGAGTGATTTCAGTAACAGAGCGATGCGTTCCCTGGGCTTGAGGCCAAGGAGAAGTTTTGCATTTCTATTCTGGATAAGTTGCAGAGGTCAGAGAGTAGAAGTAGGAAGATGGAGATTGAGAAAGAGAATATTGCAGAAGTCCAGTCTGGAGAGAACCAGGGCTCTGCAGACAGTGAGCCTCTTGGGGAAAGTGAGAAAAGGAAGAATACCTCTGTGGAGGTACAGCTGGCAGTGACACTTTTTGGACATGTCCGAGATGTGAGAAGAGAAGGAGAGGGTAGAGTTGAAGATGACTCCCATGCTTTTTGCCTCACTGATGGGTAGGGGGAACAGGACCACAGGTGGGCGACCAGAGTGAGAGTGGGAAAGTGGGAGTAGAGGTCCCAATGAGGACGATCTCTGTCTTGCTGGCATTAAGGCAGAGATCGTTAGCAACACACCAGGACTGAATTGTGGACAGACAGTCAGGAATGAGCGAGGAGGAGGAAGACACCGAGGGTAGCCTGAAAGAGAGCTGTGTATCATCCGTATAACACTGCACATTGGAGGTGAAGGCAGAGATTATGCGGGCCAAACGGGCCATGTAGACATTGAAAAACCAGGGGGATAGATTAAATCCCTAAAGGACACCACAAGTAGAGAGAGTGATGGTGGAGAGAAAGGAACCCAGTTCCACCAGGGAAGGATGGTCAGAGAGAAAGGATGCAAGACATGCCAGGGCCTGGTCAGTGAATATCCTGGAGATGGGTGATCAGGATGTTGTGATTTACTGTATCAAAAGCAGAGGAGAGGTCAAGAGAATGAGGAAAGAGGGAGAGTTAGAGTCAAGGGTTGAGAGCAGGTCTTCACGTGTGGGATGTTTTTACCCATGCATCCGAGCCCTACCAAAAAAAAAAAACCTGTGCATTACTGGCATTGAAAACATCATGATGGCCCGAGCTTCCCAGAAAATGCCCAGGGAAATGCATGAAGAATAGGCTGCCACCCATTTTTGCCGATGTTATGGGCACAGAAGGGCACTGCCTAAAACCACCATTGGACTACCCACACAGTAGCCTGAAACCATTGGGAATGGCAATGCTGATTGCCAAAAGCAACCTAGAACTGTGGGGAATTCATTTTCTTAAATCCCAAAAATGGTTGCATTACCAGTACTCACCACTATCAGAAAGCCGGTGTTTTAAAACCACCAGACTTTTGTGTAAAACTGAATAAATGAACCCAAAGCAGGCCAAAGAAAGACTTACTGAGAGGTGGATACAATGTAAAGTTATATTCTAAAGTGACTTGAAGGTTTATAACAAGACTGGCTGAGCTCTGCAGGTCTGCAGCGGCCTAAACTGAAACTGGATTTAAAATTACCAAAAATCGAAATGTGTAAATAAACTGAGGGACAGACTTGTGACTGCCACATAGTTTGTCACTGTTAAAATGTCATAGTTTTGAACTTAGAATCAGCATTCTAGCTGCATATGTAAAAATTGTTAGTTTTATTTGAATGCAGAAAACTGGGTAACTAAAAGTGACATTAGCTGGGGCCTGGCTTAAGGAACTGGATTCTGCCTGACAACTTCCCCCCAATTGGAGTGAAACTGGATCCACAGCAGTTCTCAGGCCTGGCTGCATTCTGAGGGGAGGTTACCCCTCTCTGATTGAATTACCAAGGGACTGCTAGAGACTAAACAAAGGACCCAGGCAGAGGGTTTATTGGGGGAAGGCCATAAATGGCTTCCTCTTGAACAATGGGCCTTCCAGGGCCCAGGCAGATGGTTTATTGGGGGAATCATAAAATAGCTTCCTCTTGGCAGAAGCTGGGAGGGGCAGGGTCTCTGAGCTTGGCAGAAACTGGATAAACTGGTTTCTCCACCATGTGACCTGGGAAGACACACCCCTGTTGGCCAGAATATGATTTTAAGAAAGATGTATAACTCATGGTACGGACTTGTCAAAATTATTTAAATGATACCATAATTCTTGTGATTTTTCTGTGCACGTTTTAAGACGCGTTGGGAATTTGTGTGATGTTCTGGGGCAAAACCCTGCTATTTATGTATACTACAGACTCTGTGTTTAAGCTAGAGAAATGGGAATTTACTGGAGTATGTATGGACAGGCCGTGTATATGTGTATAATTTTTAATGAAAAACCAATATTGCAAAACCAGTTAAAAAACGCAAAATGTTGCCGTTTCTGAATGCAAGCTCTTAGAAACATCAGAGTTTGAACAGAGTATACCTCATGTGATACGTGATGGGTGCATGTAATTTGAAACCACTGTGTATCTATGAAATATGTCTTTAGGTCAAATATAGATTTGTGGGCAAACTGACCAGGGGAGGATCCTCTGACCCATAAAACCTACAGCATCACCATGACACACATTTCCTTCCCCCAATCAAAGCAGTGCGGAAAGCTTGACCAATGGGCAGTTGAAAGAGGGGCTGGCTAGTGATGCTGCACACACACCCACTTTCAAAAGACATAAAAAGAGCCACTGGAAGCTAGAGAGGACATTCAAATCCAGTTGCTGCAACGCGCTCTGCCGGACCATACAACATCCAGAAGATACCAGATTCAACACTTAGACTTTAAAACTCCAAATAACTTGATTCAGAACCCAAAGCAAGGGCCTAAACCCACAAACTGAGAACTCTTCTCAGTAGGCCTCAGCATCCAGCAAACCTAACAGCGGTAGCAGCATCCAGGAGCCGTGCAGATCAGCGCTGGGTCCAGAGAAAGCTGTGCAGAAAGATCCAGAAGCAGTGCTGTACCCAGAGAAAGCAGAACCGACTTCCTACTCCTTATAGTTTCTCCGCAATCACGATTCACGCATTCGTGAATTTTGCCGCGATTTGCGATTGGGCCCGATTTCTTTACTGGTAAAAAGATAGCTGCTTTTGCCTGAACTGCTAAATTTCGTTTGCCTCTTAAGGACCATCCCTGAATCATTGCTAGAGTGAGCCTGAACTCATATTAACTAGATACCACTCACCCTGAACCTCCTGAAGGGAATTAAAAGCATTTTCAGCATATTTTTCACTGCATTGTCACCATATTCAAAGCATTCTGCCTGTGTTTCAAAACTCCTATTTGTTGTATAAGTTGCTGGGGTGAACTGAATTACATTTGATTGCATTTCTAAGAACTGTGTGCTCTCCTCTTCATTTCCTTACATTGCATAAGGGGGGGAGAGGATTGTCAGAGAAAAGTGATTACATTGTTTTGTTGAAATCATATTGAGTATTTTCTGTATTGCATTTTCATTCAACATTGCATCCATCTGAAACTAGATAAAGCATTCTCTACCACCTTATTCTTCTATTCCTATTCCCAAGCGTGCTACCTCATCCTTTATACTACTCCTGGGTAATCAAATCAGTTTATTAGTAGAACATTACCCATTGTTGTTAACTGCTCATGTTCTGAAGTGTGATATTAATTATTAATTTATTATAAAGTGTGATATATATATATATATATATTGTTTACATTCTCAAATAAACCGTTTAAACTTGCAAAACAGAACTACTTCTTGGCTCAGTGGGTTCAGGGGGGTTCCAAGAGAGGGGTGTTATATAGGGGTAGTCATCCAGAACTCATGAACAGGACATAAAGATATATCAATAAGGGTTTCCATTCAGTATCCCAGACTAGGCATTGACTTAGCTTTAGTGCTGAATTGAATCCTCTTACAAGTGGGGGCGCGAGCCGGACGTTTGGGTTAAATCTATCACTTGTGCAGATTAATACAGTGTGCCAGCTGACCAGATACACATATCCGGTCGGATCACCACGCTGTGTTACGCTGTAAAGCACTCCTCAAAGGAACGCTCTAAGCAAAAGGTCTGTTTTGCAAAAATAAAATACAAACTTCTGTAAGTCAGGAAGGAACTCAAATTCCAGAATGACGACCTTGGTAGATATGAAAATAGCCAGAGAGCACTTCTTACATAAGCTATTTGTGAGAGGTGAGTGGACTCATCAGGACCAGACGGTCTAGTTGCAGGCAATCGCACCCGAGATCACTGAAACAGGGTCAGATATATGGAGAGACCAGGGTCCCTTACATGTGGCCCTGAGTGAACTATATATGTCCCCTAAGGCCAAGGATGAGCACAACAAGATTGCCAGGGTAGCGGCATATTTATATTTACATATGGGAGCCATGCAGGACAAATGTGCTGAAGGCCAAGATCTGGCGAGTAGGCAACTGCTGGCATTACAGAAGGCCCAATCTGATCTGGACTCTTCTGAGCAGAGGCTGCAGAGGAGCCAGGAGTCAGAAAATGATAGTAGGCAGTATATCATTAAAATAAAAGAGGACATGGATATACTGCAACAGGAAAAGGCTGACCAGGATACCAGAATTCTGACCTTGCAGAAGGAACGCCAAGACAGTTTGGACTCCCTACTGCAGAGCCAGAAAAAGCTGGAGCAACAGATCAATTTCAACAGGGCATGCACAGAGCAGGTAGCCACCCTGCAAATCCAACTAGACAGAGAGAAAGAGGAGAGCAATAAACTGATCCTGAAAGACCTGGATACCCAGGCAGAGTTTGATCAGGAGTGCCAGAAAGCTGGTGCCTTCCAAAGGCAAAGGGACGACCTGACGGTACAGATGCAGACTCTTAGTCAGGAAAGGGACACCTTAGGCCAGGAAGTCTGCCACTTAAAAAGAAAAATGGAAGAAAATCACCTGGCCCACCAGGGACTGGGTGACCTCCAAAAAGAACACCAGGACTTGCTAGAGCACACCAGGAGGGTGGAGGAGGCTCTGGCAAGAAAGGAGCAGGCCAGTAGGGATGGGACTCAGGAGGTAACCCTCCTGCAGCAAAGACTGGCCCAGTGCTCCAGGACCAATCAGGAAAAGCAGAGAGAGAATGAGGCTCTCTGCCATCACAATGATAGGCTCCAACAACAGGTAGCAATGCAGGAGAGACTGATAGAGTCTAGTAAGGCCTTAACTGAGGAACTGAAGGCGCAGGCTCTTGCATTGCAACAGGGAGCAGGGGCGGATAGAGACCAGGTTCGCTGGGAAAGGGAAACTCCTGAGCATAACCTCAGGAGCCCTAGTACCAGAGGCCTTTATCTCTCTCAGTCCCTGGACTCTGCCACCCCCATGTCCCCTGGCGCACATGAGCACCGGGCCACAGGGATGGCAGATTACTATCCAGCCAGAAGCATGGGGCTCATAGGCCAGTACCTCCCAGGAATGGATGGGCGGGCATCCGGGTATGGGCACCCAAGCACAGTGCAATTTAGTGGGGAACCCCAGGAGAATAGGCCCATTAAGGGCATCCTGAAAACTTCTGCCCAGTTAGGTCAGTGGGGGGGTACCCATCAAATCCTGGCAGCAAGGAGGAATCTGAAGACTCCTCTGAATGGCGCAGGACACAGGAGACCAGGTCCCCACATTCTGCCAGCCATTCCCAGGCTCGCAGAATCCGGGAAAACCTGGAAGATCAGACAGTAACCTCTGGGAGCAGTGCCTCTGAGTCAGAGGATGAATGGACCAGGGTTACCCGAACCAAAAAGGCCAATAAGGCAAAAAGGGCCTTGCTTAAGGACCCATTGAAGCAAATAAAGGCAATAAGGAGTGTCATCACGCCTTATCACAAGAACGCCAAGTATTCTGTTTGGGAACACTTGGAGCTTTACGAGCAAATGATGGAGGCTTTCCATTTGAAGGACAGCCAAAGCTATATTCAATATGTAAGGTGGACCTTCTCACCAGAATACTCCAGTTTCTTTGCGGGGCTGGAGGACCAAAATCATTTAAGATGGTCCACCTATAAGGCGGCCATCTTGAAACATTTTTCTGTTCACAGAAATCCTCAAGAGGCTCGCAAGGCAGCCTACAATTTGCAATGTGGGGAGGATCAGGCCCCACAAGAATTCGTGCAAGAACTGAAACGTGCCTTTGCGCAGACCACCAGAAGGGTGCGCACAGACAGCAGAGAATTTGTCAATACATTTTTCCATGCCTTGCCCAAATATATAATGACCCAGCTCTTGAGAGATTTTCATGAGAAAAGATCTTTAGACTGGGTCATTGAACAGGCTACCCGGATCTATGAGGTGCAGAAGCCCATAGAAAATAAAAGCAATACCCAGAAAAATCCCAAAACCAACAGCACCCCTGCTGCTGCCAAGGTGGCAGGGGTAAAGGTCACCCCCGTTTTGGATTTGGAGAGGGGGGGGCCTAAAAACCTACCTGCACCTAATAATTCACAGCCTAGAAGGCCCTCGGGCCAGTCACAGACAGGGAGTCGAGGAGGTAGTCCCACAAATGGGGTCCCCCGCTCCCCTGACTATGTAAGTCCCCGCTATAAGGGAAACCGACCAATCCTGGGTTATGTGTGGACTCCTCCAGCCCAAGGGGGGGATCCGGCCAAGCACCTAACCCAGGGAACTTCCCTCCCAACTTCCCACAGGAGGGCAGAAATTCTCCAAATCCTGGGCAGAACTTTTTCCCCAGGTATCCGCCCAATTTCCAGCCCCAAAATCATCCATCCTTCTTTCCCCAATTCCCTGAGCCCAAAATCTTCCCAACCAGGGGTACTACCAGAGAAGGGATAGCTACCCTTCCCGGGATCAGCCCAGGGGAGAAAATAGAGCCCCGTATCAGCCTGAGCGGGTTTCCCAGCTAGAGCGCCAGGTCCAAAATATGGCACGGGATCTGGGTCACATACTGAGGGCTCAACAGAACCCTCAGATGAGCATGCCACCGCAGAATGCCCCAAACTCTGGACCTGGTGCTCCAGAACAATGACGGGGGCAGCACCCCGATAACACACCGGTTCCCAGGGAGGAGGCACAAGGGGAAGCGGGGTGTAAAGCCTTGGAGGAAGCTTCCTTCCCAACTTGTAAACAGCTCCTAGAAAACCAGGAACCGGAAACAAAATCTCCTACCCCTGAAAGCCTGCCTCCCAAGGAGCAGAGGGGGGGTAGGAGAAACAAAGGACCCAAACAGACCACCTTTGTGGAGGAGGTACAGGTATTCCAATTTGAGGGAGAGGCATCCTCAGAGGATCCTGGGGAAAGGATCTTCTCCTTCAGAGAGGGGGGAACTCCTCCCAAAGAAAAATGGGTCCCAAGGGATGCCAATTCAGACTGGGGAGATATGGAGACTGAGCTACCGCCGCCCATCATCTCATCCCAGAACCCACAATACCAAAATCCCCTGGTTCAAACCCATCCTGGTGACTGCCTCCAAAAAGGGGGGGGCGGCCCAGAACCGGAACCAGGGGAACCAACAATGGCCCTGATCTCCAGTTGCCAACTTTTTCTTTCAGATTCCCAAGGTTCTCCACAGAAGTCTGCCCAAATCTCTTCGCTAGCAATGTCCAAAACCAGAAAGTTAGCCCACCAGTTGTCCAAAAATGTGCATTATCTGTGCCCCCTTGAGGAGAAGGAGGGAAGATACTATGCCCCGGTACAAGTACAGGGGCAGGGTACAATTTTGGCACTGGTGGACACTGGATCCCAAGCTACCCTTCTGTCCATAAGGGCCTTTGAGGAACTAAATGCAGGAAGGGGGGAGAATTACCAAATTCCTCTCACCTCTCTTCCTGGACAACTGCAGAACTTTGACGGGAAGGAAATTCCTGTTGAGGGGACTGCAGACTTGGACATTAAAATTGGGCGACACAAGGTGAGACACCCGGTCATAGTAGTGACTCCAGAGTGCACCCCTTGTTTACTAGGGAATGACCTCCTGTGAAGGTTGTCACCCCTAATAGATTGTATAAACAAGGTCCTCTGGACCCAGACTAGCCGACCAATAAAATTAAAACAGAGTGTCAACCATGTTAGTTTAAACGGCACCTGCCACATGGTTGAACAAAAATCTGACCAAGTAGAATTTCACTTCCAGAACAACCAAACTCCCGACGTGACAGTAATAGCAGTAGGACAACAGACTGGTGATGGGGGGGTCCTCTCTATTTCTGAAAATCAACCTTCCTTCCAGTTTAAGGTGGTATTCCACACTGGAAGGAAACACCCTGAAATTCTTTACTAATCCACAATCAGAAACTCCCACTCCTATAGTCCAGAAATATGTGAAATCAGCTCAGAGCCTGGCTGATATTCAGCAAATTGGAGAGCAGTTGTTCATCCCTGTTCAGTTAAATGATGGGAAGGACTCTGTTCTCGCTCGAGTGTGTGTGAACAACGGTAAGAGCTTTATCAGCGAAGCCATGTTCCGCCAACTTCCAAAAGCTCCAGCCATTCCCACATTCAAACTGATAGACAAATGGGAAATGGACCTGGAAGCACCTAATTCCAAACATCTCCTGCCAAGCAGGTGTATGCTCAAAATCTCCATTGGCAACAAGAGCATAGTCCATAATTGTTGGGTCGTGCGAGACGTCACTGCCGCCTTTTACTTAGGCAGTGACATTCTCAATCGCTTTGCCATTAGTTTGGACCTAATAAACTTCAAAGCTTGGTCCCGATTAGCGGATAATCCCATGGGCTTTGATGATCCAGAAAAAGCATTTAGGTCAGCTCAATTGCTACCTTATGCAGTTGAAATTCAGATTAAAGAGGAAGTCACCATCCCAGAAAGGACCCGACAATTCTCACTGGAAGTGAAAGTTAAAAGAGGACAACATTTGAAAAACCCTGATGCTTACATACATTTAAAAGCTTCTCTCCAACAGCAAGGGTTGGGGGTAAACCCAACTCCATTAGTCAACATGGAACATGACACCATTCTAATAGAGGTGGATAACAGCGACTTAAAGAGTATTACTCTAGCCGCAGGCACCATTATTGGAATGGCGGTTGATGACCGACATTTTTCCATTGATTTAGGAAATGATCTGTTAGGACCAATCCCCAAAGACTGTTTTGACAGTGACAGTGATGACAATACAACACCAGACAGGATTTTTACCCGGCATGGGGGGAACTTCCTGGTGTACACTTCCTGCCCTTATGGTAAGGAAGATGTGACTTGTGACTTCAGGAGGGATGAGGTGATTTTCCAGGTCCATGAGGACTGCCTTTCCCACCTGAAGCCTCCAGTCCAAATCAGCACTCTGACCAGGGACTTCTCCACCCAGCTGGAGGAGGCCGCTGAAATAGCCAAACCAGAAGTCTTTCCAGGCTTCAGGCAGATGGTGGAAGAGAGAGTCAACCTAGCTGATGCCTGTGTGACTCTGGAACAGAAGCAAAAGTTGAAACAAGTTTTCTTGGATTTCCAAGATCTCTTTGCGGTAGACTCATATGACTGTGGCCGCACCGACATCCACACAAAAACAATCCCCACGGACCCTGGCATGACTCCAGTGTTTGTGAAGCAATATCGTTTGCCTCTCACATCCATGGAGTCCCTTACTGAAATAATTAAGAACCTTGAGTCCCGGGGAATAATTCGTCCAATACACAGCACCTTCAATAATCCGGTGCTGGGAATATTGAAGCCAAACGGCCAGTGGAGACTCTGTGCCGACCTCAGGGAGCTCAACAAACGGGTCCATACTTCCCGATGGCCTCTGCCCTACATTGACCAAGGGCTGGCCCAGATCCAGGGGTCACAGGTATTCACTGCAATAGACCTGACAAATGGATACTAGACTGTGCCTGTCAGTAGGGAGGACCAATACAAGCTGGCTTTTACCTTTGGGGGCCAGCAGTACACATGGACCCGGACTCCCTTCGGATATCTCAACTCCGGCAATGAATTCAACATTTTCCTACACAAGGCCATGCCCGACCTGGGTGCAAGGGGTAACCTGGCTTATGTAGATGATGTCCTCATCAAAAGTTCATCTGTGGAGGAACACATAGCGGAGATCCGTTATGTTCTGACCCAGTTGAAGGCCGCCGGAGCAAAACTTTCCTTTCAGAAAGCACAGTGGTGTAGAACCCGTGTTAATTTCTTGGGGCATGAGATTACTCCTCAGGGTCTCTGTCCCCAGGAAAAGAAAGTGGAAGCACTTCAGAAACTGAAAGACCCCACAACTCTGCGGGAACTAAGGAGCCTCCTTGGACTGACTAATTACAGCAGAAAGTTCATTGAGGGCTACGCAGAGATCACCAGACCCCTGATTCATCTCCTGAAGGGGGGGTCAAGTGGGAATGGGTTCCAGAACAAGCCGAGGCAATAAGACAACTCAGAAGAAGCCTCTCACAAGCGCCTTGCCTAGCTTACCCTGTCAGAAACAAGGAGTTCTGCCTGGCGACGGGGTTCTCTAATACGTGCTTGACGGCAGTATTATACCAAATGCATGACAAGGTCAATAAAGTAATCTCCTATGCGAGCAAAACTTTATCCTCTGTGGAGGAAAAATTCAACGATTGTGAGAAGGCACTGCTGGCAACAGTGTGGGCATTGAAGAATTACCGCCCGTTTATCCAGGGGGAACACATCATAGTGGAGACTCCACACCAGCCTCTGCAATATCTCCAAAGTGACAGAATCCGGGCCGGAAATGTGATTCTTCCTGGATTCTGTCAATGAAAGGCTTTCCTGTGGAGGTCAGATATGGCCAAAACAAGAAGACTCCCATCGCGCAAGGTCTGGCTTTTTTGCATGATTGTGCCAGAGAAAACTGTCTCGAGGACGAAAGTCTAAAAATCAAGGACAACATGGAGGCATACCTTAATTCCCCAAACAAAGTCTTTGAAGAGGACAAGTGTGAGGGAATGCCCACTGTCTATGTGGATGGATGCTCTTACCATGTTGACAACAACGGGGAGAAAGAACTGGTGGCCGGCGTAGGGAATGCATGGGTGAATGAGTCCCCAGAACCCTCGGCTGGATACAAAATTGGTCCCCGAAGTAGTCAGGTGGCAGAATTGATGGCTGTGCATCAAGCCATCCTCACTGCTGTCCAACATCAACTCCAGGAACTGGTCATAATCACATATTCTGATTATGTACGGAACGGGTTCGTGGAGCACCTGGTTAATTGGAAAACCAGAGGCATGTTATGTGCTAACAACAAACCCTTGAAACATGGGAAGTTGATCCAAAACATTGATGATCTGGTCCCCTCGAATGAGATGACCATCTATTGGAAAAAGATCAAGGGTCATTCCAAAGTAGAGGGACCAGACAAAACTGGAAATGACTTAGCTGATCAGCTGGCCAAAACCGGGGCCATCCAAGGGGATCTGATTGAGATTGAGTCCCTGTTGGGGGAAATCCAGGTCACTGCTATCACTAGGTCCCAGACAAATACTCACAATGATCTTTCAATTGTTAAGTCAGGCCCATGTTGCGGCCACCGCCGGTCATAGGGGGTATCACACAACACTGGAAATCTTAAGAGAGGTTGCATACTGGCCACACATGGGGCAGGACCTTGACCAATACTTGAAGGGGTGTCTTGTATGTGCACAATTTCAGCCATCATCCCTCACGCACCGTGCGCCCCTCCAAAAGAGGGGGATGACACTGCATGGTCAGATTTGCAAATCGACTTTGTAGGCCCTGTAATCCGCTCGTCTAGAGGAAACAAGTACATGTTGACCGTTACACGCTTGTTTACCAAGTAGGTGGAATGTCTCCCAGCCCCAAACTGCAAGGCAGAAACAGCAGCTGCCCTGATGATTAACCACATCTTTTCCCGTTTTGGTCTACCTCAAAGGATTGAGTCAGACAGGGGTAGCCACTTCACCAGTGAAGTAATGACAAAGATGTGGGAGATACTGGGGGTCAAAAGGAAGTTACATATTGCTTACCGGCCAGCTTCTTCTGGGGCAGTAGAGAGATATAACCAAACCATTGTGAGCATATTAAAGAAGTTTGTGGCAGATTCTAGGCCAAGTTGGGATATCCGATTACCTCTGGTCCTAATGGCCATCAGATCTACCCCTTCATCTGCAACCAAAATGTCAATATTCGAGTTGATGACTGGATGCAAGATGGTGCTTCCGCAGCATTTGCTCTACAGGACCCAAGAGCAGACACTAATAAATGCCTCCACAACTCATGAGTATGTGGAGAATTTAAGGAAACACCTTCAACATGCTTTTGCCTATGCTTAGCGGAATCTAGGAAGATCAGCTGAGAGTATGAAGACCCACTATGACATGAAAACTTCCAGGAAGGAATATCAGGTGGGGGACCGGGTCTATCTATACAATTTCCAAAGGAACCAGGCCAAACAGTGAACATTCTTGCCTACATGGAAGGGACCGTTTGAAATTATAGACAAGATCTCCCCTGTGGCCTACAAGATCCGCATCCCCAAAGGTGGTTGGGCAGAGGGGGAAGACAAGTGGGTCCACATAAACCAGTTGAAGTGTTGCCATCCCAGGCACACTTTGCAGAAACTGGAGGAGTCCTCGGTAATCCCAGAGGGTACCGCTCCAGAGTAATTCAATTCCAACCCTAAAAGATCCTACATATAGCCTATCAAATTCTGTGTTTCTCAAGTTTATGTGTTCCTGTCTCTTAATTTAAAAAAATGTGCATGTTCATATCTGTTGAGTTCTAAAATATATATGCCACCCCACTATATCAATGGTGGGGGAGAAATGTCCATGAATAGGTATTGCCGCTCTTCCTTTGTCATCCTAGGAGAAAGAAAACCTGGAGACTGGCCAAGGAGGACGATCCGGAGACCGGGAGCAGAGACCCGAGGGGCCCGGGGTACCGCCCAATCTTCCCATCAGGACCGGCGAAGAGAACCGATCGATCCGACCGGATGGAAAAAAAGATGCTGAACTGTGCCATCTATTGGAAGAAGATGAGGAGAACATCCCAGATCTTGCGAGTTCCATCAGTGAAACAGAATGGCCATCGCAAGAGGGGGGCTTGTGGGATGTTTTTACCCATGCATCCGAGCCCTAGCAAAAAAAAAAACCTGTGCATTACTGGCATTGAAAACATCATGATGGCCAGAGCTTCCCAGAAAATGCCCAGGGAAATGCATGAAGAATAGGCTGCCACCCATTTTTGCCGATGTTATGGGCACAGAAGGGCACTGCCTAAAACCACCATTGGACTACCCACACAGTAGCCTGAAACCATTGGGAATGGCAATGCTGATTGCCAAAAGCAACCTAGAACTGTGGGGAATTCATTTTCTTAAATCCCAAAAATGGTTGCATTACCAGTACTCACCACTATCAGAAAGCCGGTGTTTTAAAACCACCAGACTTTTGTGTAAAACTGAATAAATGAACCCAAAGCAGGTCAAAGAAAGACTTACTGAGAGGTGGATACAATGTAAAGTTATATTCTGAAGTGACTTGAAGGTTTATAAAACGACTGGCTGAGCTCTGCAGCAGGTCTGCAGCGGCCTAAACTGAAACTGGATTTAAAATTACCAAAAATCGAAATGTGTAAATAAACTGAGGGACAAACTTGTGACTGCCACATAGTTTGTCACTGTTAAAATGTCATAGTTTTGAACTTAGAATCAGCATTCTAGCTGCATATGTAAAAATTGTTAGTTTTATTTGAATGCAGAAAACTGGGTAACTAAAAGTGACATTAGCTAGGCCTGGCTTAAGGAACTGGATTCTGCCTAACAACCTCCCCCCAATTGGAGTGAAACTGGATCCACAGCAGTTCTCAGGCCTGGCTGCATTCTGAGGGGAGGTTACCCCTCTCTGATTGAATTACCAAGGGACTGCTAGAGACTAAACAAAGGACCCAGGCGGAGGGTTTAGTGGGGGGAGGCCATAAATGGCTTCCTCTTGAACAATGGGCCTTCCAGGGCCCAAGCAGATGGTTTATTGGGGGAATCGTAAAATAGCTTCCTCTTGGCAGAAGCTGGGAGGGGCAGGGTCTCTGAGCTTGGCAGAAACTGGATAAACTGGTTTCTCCACCATGTGACCTGGGAAGACACACCCCTGTTGGCCAGAATATGATTTTAAGAAAGATGTATAACTCATGGTACGGACTTGTCAAAATTATTTAAATGATACCATAATTCTTGTGATTTTTCTGTGCACGTTTTAAGACGCGTTGGGAATTTGTGTGATGTTCTGGGGCAAAACCCTGCTATTTATGTATACTACAGACTCTGGCCCTCATTACGACCCTGGCGGAAATCGAAAAACGATGGCGGAAATGCAATATCGCCATCGAATAGCGCTCGGTGCGATTATGACCCGTCACCGTAAAGTACAATGCCATTAGCGACACCGTAGTGAATGCCAACGCTAACTGCACCAAGTACGCGCACGCGCGCCATGCAAAACCGTAATTACCACCATGGCGCAACGGTACGCGAATTCTGACCCTAGCGGACATTTACCTAACGCCATCAAGCATGGCGGAAAGTACCATTCCGCCATGGTGAGAAGTACGGCAACGCGAACCAACCGTAAATGGCCCTACTGAGTGCCTGAACACCACTCCCTGGCCACATTGCACAACTCCTCGTAGGTGCAATGAAGTCACACAATGCAACCAGTGAAATGTACAAGTCACCCATGCATGCCAACGAACAAATGAATGTAGGGGCTCCAAGTGCCTTGTGAGTGGCCATCCATATTTGCCATGTCACCATTGCCGTACTGATGCAGCACAGGCATGTGAAGGTTCAAGTACAGCAATATGAACTGAAATATGAGACAAAACAACAACAGTCCCCCATCGCTTGACACCAGTGTAAGGCAACATTCAAAGCAGTATCCCGAGGGAGACTGCACCAGCCCTGTACTCTTGCCAGTAAACAAACCAACCATCAGCATAAGCATGTACCACACAAGTTGGCAGAGTGACTGAGCAGCCAGGTCCATCTCAAGAGGGGCCAATGGGAGCTGCAGGGCACAGATGGCACGAATACAGAAGCTATTCCAATGGACATGACCTCAGTCTCCCTCCAAGAAACGCACGCAAACACAGGCACCTGTGACCAGCCATATTCTGATAATCACATCATTCCACCAATCCACCTGGCTGACCGGCATCTGTTACACAAAAGCTAATCCCCCGCCCCTGAGCATGACATCATTAAAACAGTCATAATGGCAGCCCCTATCCCTGACCTCACTGGGCTTCGTAGGCAAACGCGCCCAGTACAGTACCACGCAACTATACTCAGAAGCCGGAACCCAATGCAGATCTTCTCACAATACATCGCTCCACAAATAGGAATATGCTACATTACTTGCAAAGAATAACGCTACACGGTTAATATCATAATAGAAATTTAATGCACAACAAAATCACCAAGCCCATACAGCCATTAGGTCATGAACTCCAAAATATATTTCATTATTGTGGGCTGCATCCGCAATAGATGACCAGCGTCTTCTTGTGTGACGCCCTGTTCCTTCATGGTACACAGGGGCTACATTCACGTTCAAAAAGCCAACATGGAAGCGCCTAGAACCGCAGGGCCGTCCCATTAGGTAGGCACTAGTCCAGCTGAAAGGTCGATATGTTGCTCCTAGCCACTAGTACTGCGTAAGGGCATGTGGCCCATTGGCGATCGTCCCATAAGATCGTAATGGTGCTCCACTGATTAACACGAAGCAGCAGGTGTCGGGAGTAAAAGCCATCTGCAGGAGTGGCATACAGATGGCAGCGGCAAAAGGGGAGGAGATACCTGTCACCCAAATGAAATGAAAAAGAATAGTATGGGCATCAGAACTTCATTTGAATTACTCACTTCAATGATCACACTAAATCTACAGCCATATGCATGCTAGCCCACTCAAAAGGATTATTCCCACCCAAAAATCACTTGCGAATCATAACTATATAAATCGAGGTGAAAACACTATTACAAACGAGTCTTTGTGTGCATGCGTCTGTTAAAACAGAATCCATTAGATGGGATTAGTAACGTGCATAGACACAAGTGTTTGAAGGCGCGTCGAGACAGGGAGGGTTCAACAAGGGCAGATAGCCGATGGTCCCACTATGGCAGCTCTGCATCACATAGCGCAGGGGAAGTGGATAGATTCCAAAAAGCCATGTACATGGCAAACTCTCAATTAAATCATCTGTCCATGCATCCATACATCATTCCCTCATCCCGGTATGAAAACGCCTGATTATTTACTCACATAACATGTGAAATTTCCATTGAGTCTGTGCGTAATGCAGTCTGCAAAATCCACTGTGCTCCAGCCCGGAATTCCAGTGTTGTGAAGTAACATGTATTTGGGAACGTCCGGTCTTATCGTCCACTACGCTATTGCGCATCCCATACTATTCATATCAATCATTGCATTCTCGCCATGGCCCCTGTCCAAAGGACATTAAACAATAGAACTTTATATCTGCAGTCAGACCTGTGGGCGTCTCCTCGCCGCTAGCTGAAAACCGAAAGCGCTGTCCTTCGAATTCCTCATTTGCAACATCACGTCGAAAAGGCATCTGTGACCGCTTGAAATCACAAATTCATCCATGTAGTGCGGCAGTGTGTGAAAATGGCAACTGGCTTCACTCACAAATGGGACGCCCCGCCCGTCGGTGAACCTCGGTACAGTGCTGCATGAGGGTCCACCGTTAATCGAGTACTACATTCCACTGACCCTTCACAAGTTTGTTCGCGACTGTAAAGATAGTATGTCAAACAATGGGACCATAGCAGAATGAACATATGAACCAATATTTCACTGCCATCGGGATTAAATACATGATTGTAATAGCAAGATGCCATGCGTCAAATTGCAGCGTTGTGTGCGGGACGTGCTCGCCCAAAGGGGATTGCAGCTTGCACAGGTGGAATGAATCACCACAGGTGGAGGCTATACTGCCTGAAAACACATAAATTGCACACCCAACCCCCTCCCACAACCACACCCACTCCAAAATGCTACCGGCAGGACTAGCGATGTTGGCCCTGGGGGACCTGATAGCACTGCAAGTACTCCAACTTCAAGAAGAAGACGAACACCAACTACTACAACAACCGGCCGCACAGAGGAGACGCAGGAGGAGGAGGAGGGCAAGGCAGGGCCAGCAAGGCCCACCAGCACAGCCACTACCACCACGCAGGCAGCCCGCAATCCCACGCCTCCGAGCTCATCCGTTCAACCTCACTGATGAGCAGATCCACACCCTCTACCGTTTGGACCGGGACACCATAACCGCCATTGTGGACATGACACACGCTGACCTTGTCAGCATGATAGATAGCCCAACCGCCATCCCACCCCTAGGGAAGGTGGTGTCTGTACTACACTTCCTGGCCACAGGCACCTACCAGCACACAGTCAGACAGTTGCATGGCATTTCATAGCCACTGTTGTCACGGACACTATTACCCATAAAACCTACAGCATCACCATGACACACATTTCCTTCCCCCAATCAAAGCAGTGCGGAAAGCTTGACCAATGGGCAGTTGAAAGAGGGGCTGGCTAGTGATGCTGCACACACACCCACTTTCAAAAGACATAAAAAGAGCCACTGGAAGCTAGAGAGGACATTCAAATCCAGTTGCTGCAACGCGCTCTGCCGGACCATACAACATCCAGAAGATACCAGGTTCAACACTTAGACTTTAAAACTCCAAAGAACTTGATTCAGAACTCAAAGCAAGGGCCTAAACCCACAAACTGAGAACTCTTCTCAGTAGGCCTCAGCATCCAGCAAACCTAACAGCGGTAGCAGCATCCAGGAGCCGTGCAGATCAGCGCTGGGTCCAGAGAAAGCTGTGCAGAAAGATCCAGAAGCAGTGCTGTACCCAGAGAAAGCAGAGCAGTATCCAGAACCAGAGGCCAGAGATCCAGAGTGACCCAGACCGCTGTTAGCAGAACCAGAGAGCTGACCCAGATCACTGTGAAGTGCCGAGACCAGAACTGGAGTCCAGTCCAAAACCTGACCAGATCCGTGGGGAGGCCTATTTCAAAATATATTGTGAGTACCTAGCAGAATTGTGCAGAACCAATCTCTTAGTTAAAATAATATAATTCAATCTATTTTAATCTAACCAGAACTGCCTCCTAACTGTCACCTGTCATTTGCAAAGCTGTCACCTGTCATTTTCTAGCTGCAAGCTGTAACCTGTCGCTTTGAACTTTTAAAATTTCAAATCCGAAAAACAACCTTCATAAAATCGTTCATAACTCCGTAACCGTTTGGGCTAGGAACTTGGTTTAACTTTCCTCCGACTTCCTACTCCTTATACTGTCTCCGCAATCACGATTCACGCATTCGCGAATTTTGCCGCGATTTGCGATTGGGCCCGATTTCTTTACTGGTAAAAAGATAGCTGCTTTTGCCTGAACTGCTAAATTTCGTTTGCCTCTTAAGAACCATCCCTGAATCATTGCTAGAGTGAGCCTGAACTCATATTAACTAGATACCACTCACCCTGAACCTCCTGAAGGGAATTAAAAGCATTTTCAGCATATTTTTCACTGCATTGTCACCATATTCAAAGCATTCTGCCTGTGTTTCAAAACTCCTATTTGTTGTATAAGTTGCTGGGGTGAACTGAATTACATTTGATTGCATTTCTAAGAACTGTGTGCTCTCCTCTTCATTTCCTTACATTGCATAAGGGGAGGAGTGGATTGCCAGAGAAAAGTGATTACATTGTTTTGTTGAAATCATATTGAGTATTTTCTGTATTGCATTTTCATTCAACATTGCATCCATCTGAAACTAGATAAAGCATTCTCTACCACCTTATTCTTCTATTCCTATTCCCAAGCGTGCTACCTCATCCTTTATACTACTCCTGGGTAATCAAATCAGTTTATTAGTAGAACATTACCCATTGTTGTTAACTGCTCATGTTATGAAGTGTGATATTAATTATTAATTTATTATAAAGTGTGATATATATATATATTGTTTACATTCTCAAATAAACCGTTTAAACTTGCAAAACAGAACTTCTTCTTGGCTCAGTGGGGTCAGGGGGGTTCCAAGAGAGGGGTGTTATATAGGGGTAGTCATCCAGAACTCATGAACTGGATATAAAGATATATCAATAAGGGTTTCCATTCAGTATCCCAGACTAGGCATTGACTTAGCTGTAGTGCTGGATTGAATCCTCTTACACACGGGTGTTCAGAAGAGCAGTTTCCATAACTCTGGATGCTCTAAAGCCAGACTGATGGTCTTGAAGACAACCAACAGATTCAGTATGCAGAGGCAAAGGCAGCCACTGACACTTTTTTCATGGGTCGGAAGACCTTGTAGGTGGGAGGCAGTGTTGGTTGTGCCAGACCTAAATGAAAAGAGAGCTTCAGTGAGAGGAGAAAAGAGAATGGTCAGATCATGAGAGTGAAGTAGTAAGAGGGGTGGAGAAAGAGAGATGTCTGTGGAGATGAGAGCATCCAAGGTGTGGATGGCAGTTTGTGTCGGACCAGAGGGTAGAATGGAGAGAGAGCGAGTTGCACAGGTTGCAGAAAGCTCTTCAAGAGTCAGGAGAGTCAAGATGAATGTTAAAATCCCCCAGCAGGAGGAGTTGGGAGGTGGAGCAAAGGAGAGAAGAATCCAGGTCAGCCCATTATGAGAGGTATAGGGTGGACTGGCATGGTGGCCAATAGAAGGTGGCCAGAGTAAGAGAGGGGATACACAAGAGAGAGATCCTGCAGACCAGGTATTCGAAAGAGGAATAATCCTGAGTCTGAATAGTAGAAACAGGTATCCACTCTGGAAAGATCAGGGCAACACCCCCTCCTGGTCTGTTGGGCCTGGGCTCAGAGAGGATCTTGTAGCCTTTAGGGAGAAGTGTGTCAAAACTTGGGACAGAGCGGTCCTTAACCCAGGTCTCAGTAAGAGCAAGAACATCAAGGTCCAGGTGTTCAAAAGGGTGACAGATGTCATAGGAGTGCTTGACTGTGGAATGAGAGTTAAGTGTGGCAACGTGGAGCAGATTGCCATATTTGAGTCACTTATTGGGGGTTACAAGGGACAGAGGTCCCCACAGCAAGCAGTGAGTGTGCCAAAGATATAGGGGCAAGAGAAGGCAGAGTGGCTGAAGGGAGTGTTCAGGCAAAGGAGTTTTGGCAGTAGTAGATGGCAAGGGGGCCAGTGAAGGTGGGGCCAGAGAGGGCAAGGGAGACTCAGATGCATCAGCAGTGGGTGGCAAGAGCACCAGTGTTTGAGAGGCTGAAAGGGATGTTAGTGATGAGTGTGAGGGCAAGGGAGCCAGGGTAGTAGAAGACATCCAGGGCGCCATAGTGGGATGGGCGGTTTGGCTAGGTGTAGGCAAGGGAACCAAGTAAACTGTAGGAGTAGTTGTCAAGGGAGCCAGTGGTGAGGAAGGTGGAAAGTTGATAAGGCGAGGGAGGAGCCTATCAGAAATAAAGAGGTTGGGTTGAAGCCCTTGTACCAAGACAGTACTATTTCGATAGACATTAATGATGATCCTTGAAATCGAGGCGGAGGCAAGAGGGACATCCCAGTGGGTGCTACCATTGATGTGTGAGGAAGAGTAGGGAGAGAGAAGAGCAACCATTTGAAGAGTCCATAGATCGGGAGATGAATGACAAAAAGGATGTTGTTGAGAGTCTCTGTGCCAGAAGCACTGATGTATGTGTCAGCGATAGGAAGGCCTGGTCAGGAGCCAAGTGTGTCCTTCTTAAGTTTCTTCCTGCCAGACTTGGTGAGGGGTGAAGGGTATGAGATAAACAGTTAGAGAAGATAGGAGACATTGAGAGCACCATGAGGGGGCAGAGAGCATGCTACACTTAACCCGAATGAGCAACTGAGGCACACGGGAGGGAGTTGCCAGGAGGGCACAAGAGAACAAGAAAACACAATAGGAATGTGAAGAAACAGTGGGAGCACAGGACAAAAAAACAAAGAGCACAGGGAGTAAGTATGATTTTACCTGGCAGAATAAACAAATGCAGGATGTGAGCACACCTAAATTCGATTTTTTTAACAAATAGTCATAACCAATGCAAGTGGAAAGCACACTTAAATTTGATTTTGAACAAACAGTCACAATTAAAGCTAGCAGAAAGCACACCTAAATTCGATTTCTAACAAACAGTCACAATTAAAGCAAGTGGAAAGCACACCTAAATTCGATTTTTAACACTAAAAATTAAAGCACGTAGAAATCACCCCGAAATTCGTTTTTTAACAGTCACTATCAATGCAAGTGGAGAGCACAACTAAATTCAAGTTTTAACATTCACAATCAACGCAAGTTGAGAGCACACCTACATTAAAACTTTTTAACAGTCACAATCAATCCAAGTGGAAAGCACACCTAAATTTGATGTTTTAACTGTCACAATTAAAGCAAGTGGAAAGCAAACCTAAATTCGATGTTTAACAGTCACAATCAATGCAAGTGGAGAGCACACCTAAATTCGATTTAAACAGATAATCACAATTAAAGCAAGTGGAAAGCACACCTAAATTCGGTTTTAAACAAACAGTCACAATGAAATGAAGAGGAAAGTACACCTAAATTCGTTTTTTAACAGTAACTATCAATGCAAGTGGAGAGCACAACTAAATGCATTTTTTAACAAAGTCACAATCAATGCAAGATGAAAGTACACTTAAATTCAAGTTTTAACATTCACAATCAATGCAAGTTGAGAGCACACCTACATTAAAACATTTTAACAGTCACAATCAATGCAAGTGGAAAGCACACCTAAATTTTATGTTTTAACTGTCACAATTAAAGCAAGTGGAAAGCACACCTATATTCGATGTTTAACAGTCACAATCAATGCAAGTGGAGAGCACACCTAAATTCGATTTAAACAAACAATCACAATTAAAGCAAGTGGAAAGCACACCTAAATTCGGTTTTAAACAAACAGTCACAATGAAATGAAGAGGAAAGTACACCTAAATTCGTTTTTTAACAGTCACTATCAATGCAAGTGGAGGGCACAACTAAATGCATTTTTTAACAAAGTCACAATCAATGCAAGATGAAAGTACACTTAAATTCAAGTTTTAACATTCACAATCAATGCAAGTTGAGAGCACACCTACATTAAAACATTTTAACAGTCACAATCAATGCAAGTGGAAAGCACACCTAAATTTGATGTTTTAACTGTCACAATTAAAGCAAGTGGAAAGCACACCTATATTCGATGTTTAACAGTCACAATCAATGCAAGTGGAGAGCACACCTAAATTCGATTTAAAAAAACAATCACAATTAAAGCAAGTGGAAAGCACACCTAAATTCGGTTTTAAACAAACAGTCACAATGAAATGAAGAGGAAAGTACATCTAAATTCGATTTTTAACAAAGTTACAATCAATGCAAGTGCAAAGCACACCTAAATTCATTTTTTAAAACATACCGTCACAATCAATGCAAGTTGAAAAACACACCTAAATTTAATTTTAACAAACAATCACAATCAATGCAAGTGGAAAGCACACCTAAATTCGATTTTTAACACTAAAAATTAAAGCACGTAGAAATCACCCCGAAATTCGTTTTTTAACAGTCACTATCAATGCAAGTGGAGAGCACAACTAAATTCAAGTTTTAACATTCACAATCAATGCAAGTTGAGAGCACACCTACATTAAAACATTTTAACAGTCACAATCAATCCAAGTGGAAAGCACACCTAAATTTGATGTTTTAACTGTCACAATTAAAGCAAGTGGAAAGCAAACCTAAATTCGATGTTTAACAGTCACAATCAATGCAAGTGGAGAGCACACCTAAATTCGATTTAAACAGACAATCACAATTAAAGCAAGTGGAAAGCACACCTAAATTCGGTTTTAAACAAACAGTCACAATGAAATGAAGAGGAAAGTACACCTAAATTCGTTTTTTAACAGTAACTATCAATGCAAGTGGAGAGCACAACTAAATGCATTTTTTAACAAAGTCACAATCAATGCAAGATGAAAGTACACTTAAATTCAAGTTTTAACATTCACAATCAATGCAAGTTGAGAGCACACCTACATTAAAACATTTTAACAGTCACAATCAATGCAAGTGGAAAGCACACCTAAATTTGATGTTTTAACTGTCACAATTAAAGCAAGTGGAAAGCACACCTATATTCGATGTTTAACAGTCACAATCAATGCAAGTGGAGAGCACACCTAAATTCGATTTAAACAAACAATCACAATTAAAGCAAGTGGAAAGCACACCTAAATTCGGTTTTAAACAAACAGTCACAATGAAATGAAGAGGAAAGTACACCTAAATTCGTTTTTTAACAGTCACTATCAATGCAAGTGGAGAGCACAACTAAATGCATTTTTTAACAAAGTCACAATCAATGCAAGATGAAAGTACACTTAAATTCAAGTTTTAACATTCACAATCAATGCAAGTTGAGAGCACACCTACATTAAAACATTTTAACAGTCACAATCAATGCAAGTGGAAAGCACACCTAAATTTGATGTTTTAACTGTCACAATTAAAGCAAGTGGAAAGCACACCTATATTCAATGTTTAACAGTCACAATCAATGCAAGTGGAGAGCACACCTAAATTCGATTTAAACAAACAATCACAATTAAAGCAAGTGGAAAGCACACCTAAATTCGGTTTTAAACAAACAGTCACAATGAAATGAAGAGGAAAGTACACCTAAATTCGATTTTTAACAAAGTTACAATCAATGCAAGTGCAAAGCACACCTAAAATCATTTTTTAAAACATACCGTCACAATCAATGCAAGTTGAAAAACACACCTAAATTTAATTTTAACAAACAATCACAATCAATGCAAGTGGAAAGCTCACTTAAATTCAATTTTTACCAAACAGTGACAATTACAGCAAGTGTCACTTTCAGAGGTCGAAGTCCGGAAAGGGAACAAGAGTTAACAGAGATAGGGCAATGAGAATGCCTAGAATGCAGAGGATTGAAGTTGAGGAAAGATGAGGCAAGCCATCTGGCAATAGTGCTCACTTAATGACAGGAGGGATGCACAGTCCAGTGGCGCTAACTTGCAATGCCCAGCATGGTCCAAATCTTTGCCTGCCTTGATAGAGAGTGGACCCACATGTCCAGCAAGGCATGGACAGGCTCTGACAGCCTTTTTACAGAGTTGCCAGTAAAACCCACCCATAGGTGGTGAGTTACCAGTGACACCATAGCACTGTTTCTACCACCTGTTTTTCCGGTGCCAGCAGGATATTATGGCAGGCGGCAGAACCAGTAAATCCCTTTTCCAGCAGAGTCCCATACTCCACGGTAATTCAATGACTGAATCACCAGCACTGTTGCTAACGGTGCCGGTGCATCTGTGAAAACACGGCCGGTAGGGGCCTGAACTCCCTGCAGATCAAGCCTGCTGGGAGTTTCATGCCCATACCGGCAAACTCTTAGTTTGCCGGTCTGGAAAGGGTACCGGTATGTTGCTACCAGCACCCTTATTTCTGGACCACCAAAATCGTAATGAGGCCCTCTGGCTGTTGCTGCCAGCACCTTTAATTGGAGGAGCTTGCTACATAATTAATTGACATTGTTACAGGCCCGACCGAAGTGAAGGCCTTAACAAAGACCCTGGGGCAATACCTGGCACAGTAATGCCCCCGCCCCCCAAGTCAGGGCTTATTGTGAAAATTCTTTTTTCTGAAACACAGATGTGCAATATATTACACACTTAGAGTCAAAAGACCCTAATTCCCTAAACCTGTGTATGAATTGATTTCTTTAAATGTTTTTCTTTTTTATTGAAAAGTAATATGAATAGGAAAAGAACAGTTAAAAATATTGATTTTTCTTAAATCTGCAAATAGAAATCTGTAATATGGTAAATAGATTATCATAAAGCAAGCTCTAAATAACACAACAAATGCACTCTTAAGAGTTTCCGCTGCAAATAAAGCTGTACATATTTACTGAAACTTCCTAACTACTTATCCAGAAGATCCACAGATGTTACCATCAACAACGGAGAAAGAATGTGCACAGTGTGACTTTTGCAATCATAGCCTAGATTTGTTACACATCGCCTCAAGTGGTCTTTATGGGCACGGACCCGCTTGTGCGGCGCTTTGATTCCTAACATCTCCAAGTTGGAAGCTGGTGATTCTCCCCGACCGGCTGGCAGCGGTCTAGTAGTTGCACGCTCCCTTGATGTGCGGACGACCGATCACGTGATCGTTTATCCGGAAACGAAGCCGCCAGTGCTTCGCGTCGCTTCTGCCTTTGACGCTCCGTGAGTTTGCTTCTGAATCTTCTCTCTTCATGCTCTCATTTCCCTTTGTGTTTGTGGTTCCGACTTACCCTGTATTACTTTCTCTCTTCAGATCCTTCCCTCAGATTTCACGGGTTTCGTTCCCAGTCAGCTTCGCGGATCGATCTTATTTGTCTCCCGTTCCGGCCAGTTCCCCATCTGAGTAAGTTCCCTTCATCTAGGATTCCCTTGAGTATTTCTACCTGGTCCTCATCTCCTGTTATCCTTCTAGACTCTCCCGAAGCTTTCCTACTCAGCAAGGTTCCAGATCCGAACTCTCGTCCCCTTCCCTCAGTCCTTTTCGGGTGAAAGAAATTCCATTGTTCTCTCCATTCCTTTCCCTTCTTTGGGCTCTCCTCTAACTTGCTCCCTATTTCTTCCCTTCTCACTCCTGCAGACAAGGTGTCTTGTGTGATTCCCGGGGGTTCCTGTCGGAGACGTCCAACCTTCCACCATTAGCCTGATCTGCACGAGCTGGGATTCGTCCAGGGTTTTCTTCCCATTGAGGGTTTCCCTGGGAGTCCTGCCCGCTCTCCTGGGTCACATTACCCTGGGCTGAGTGGCCAGGGCTGTCACTGGGAAATCTTCACTGCTGCTTTGATTCTCCCAGTTGGAGTCATTGATTGCCAAGGTGAGCTGTTGGTGAGTTCTTACCTAATTAGCACTTCATATTACATTTAAATTTACAGTGGCTTAACAGTAAGCAACGCCCGAAAGAATATTGGCAATCGGAATTCCAAATGGAAAAAACAAATGCAGCAGCTAATGGCGGCCATGCAGGCCATGTCATTAGAGGTACAATCCTTGAAACTGGATAATGCTCAACTACGACATCAAGTAGCTAGAGCCTTTTCAGACACTCCCCCGTCGTCATTACATTCCATTATGTACGACGGTGACCCCTACAGACTAAAATAATTCCTTGACAGTTGTACCATCCAATTCACTTTCAAACCTCGCTTTTTTCCTACCGATACAGATAAGGTAGGCTATGTTATTTCACATCTTTCCAGTCCAGCTTTATCTTGGGCGACCCCTTTAGTTACCTCCAACAATGTGATTCTCGATTCTTACACTGCCTTCACTAACAGCCTCAAAACCATGTTTGGAAGAAAGGAGATTTCGGTTGCCACACAAGAACGACTTCTCGATTTAAAACAAGGAAACAAAGAATTACTTTGGTATATCACTCAGTTTAAACAACTATCCTCTGAACTAAGCTGGCCAGATGAAGGTCTCCTCACTCTTTTTCGGAGAGGTCTCACTGATGAATTAAAAGACGAGGTCTCTAAAGTCCCTCGTCCCGCTAATCTAGGTGATATGATAACTTTAACCATGCAAACTGATTACCGAATGCATGAAAGGACATATGAAAAGAAAAAGGGGAAAGGAACACGACCACAGTTGGAGTATTCCTCTACCATTCAGAAATCTCTGTCTCCTACTGAAGAACCCATGCAAATTGGGGCCATTCGAGGACCGATTTCAGCTACTGAAAGGGAGAGGAGAAGGTCTTTGAAACTATGCATGTACTGTGGGTCCTCTACTCATGTTTTGAAAGACTGTCACTTACTTCCTCCTTGTCGCTCTCCTATTCCTAAGTCGGGAAACTTCAAAGCCTTACCGTTAGGGGAAGACCGGTAAGTGCCCAGCAACATTCTTCCCCGTATCAGACCAGTGTGTCACTTGATAACTCTCTCAGCAATCAGTCCATGGTGGTAGTTTCTCTTTCCATCCTGTTACCTGAAAATGTCATCCCAGGTATTCCGGCCTTAATAGACTGTGGAGTGGCTGGTAATTTTGTGGATGTGAAGTGGGCAAAATTACACGGTATCTCTCAGGTACCAAAGACTTTGGTTACTCCTATTCAGGGAGTAGATGGTACCCCTCTGACTTCGGGTCCCATTAAAGACCAAACCATTCTGCTCACTTCTAAGATATTGATTCATAAAGAAACCCTGTTTTTTGATGTTATCAGAACTGCCCATTACCCAATCATTCTAGGACTCCCTTGGCTGAGACTGCATAACTCATTCATAAACTGGGCTGCTGGAACCCTTTTTCTAGGATCTGAATATTGTGTCCATCATTGTCTTTCTCAAGAATCAGTGGGGATCCGTATACCTTCAGATGAGACTCTCAAACCAGCTGTATCTTCTGTCAGCCAACTTGAGATTCCTGACTGTCATGAGCCTTACCGATCAGTGTTTGAAAACCCCTAATCTCCCTCCTCATCGAAGAGACAATTGTCACATAGACCTGCTTCCTGATCAGCCCATTCCCTTTGGTTGCATGTACGTTCTTTCTCAAAGAGAAAAGTCGGCATTAAAAGAATACCTTCAAACCCATTTACGGAATGGTCTCATTTCAGAGTCGGTGTCTCCTGCAGGGGCGTCATTATTCTTTATCCCCAAAAAGGACTCAGATGAGCTCCGTCCATGTATTGATTATCGTGGTCTCAACAAAATAATCACCACCGACAAATATCCCATGCCTATCATCACGGACATTGTTGAAGCTGTTCGAAGGGCTTCTTGGTATACCAAGTTGGATCTTCGTGGTGCATACCATCTTATTTGTATTGCACCGGGAGACGAATGGAAGACCGCATTCCGGACTCCCTTTGGACATTATGAATATCACGTAATGCCATTTGGCTTAGTGAATGCTCCTGCGATATTTCAGAGATTCATGGACCATCTATTTGCCGACATATTGTTCCAGTTCGTAATTATCTATCTTGACGATATCCTTGTTTATTCCAACAACCAAGAAGAGCATATTCATCATGTTAACACCGTGCTAGAACGCCTGCAATTCAACCATCTCTACTGTAAAGCATCCAAGTGTGAATTCCAACAGAAACAGGTTACCTATCTAGGCTTTGTCCTATCTTCCCAGGGTATTTCCATGGACCCCAAAAAGATATCCACAGTTGTGAATTGGCCTATTCCATCAGGGATAAAGGACAAACAGAGGTTTTTGGGGTTCGCAAATTTTTATCGTAAACTTATTCCTCCCTTCTCAGAACTCATACTTCCCTTGACTCGACTTCTCAAGAAAGGGGTCTCATTTGTTTGGAATGAATCAGCTCAGAAGGCATTCGATATCTTCAAGGAAATGTTTACTTTCTCAACCATTTTGATCAACCCTGACCAATCCAAACAATTCATTGTCGAGACAGACGCTTCTCAGAATGCGTTAGGAGCTGTGCTGTTACAGTCATCAGAACAAGGTGAAGAAAGACCAGTGGAATACTTATCCAAGACATTTAATTCTGCTGTGATAAATTATTCTGTACTCGAAAAAGAACTGATGGCTATCAAACGCGCCTTCGAGGAATGGAGACATTTGCTTTTGGGTTCCCCCTTTCCTGTCTTGGTGCGTACAGATCACCAAAATTTCAAGGTTCTTCAAAATGCTTACACCACAAATAGTGGACAAGCACGTTGGGCTTACTTCTTCTTACCTTTTCGGATAGAATTTGTTTATTGGCCTGGCAGACATAATTTAAGAGCAGATGCGCTATCCCGTAAGGATTCTCCAACTTCTTCTTTTTGCCCAGAAAAGATGTTTCCCAATGCTCGGTTCATTGCAGTACTTACTGATTTCCAACAAGATGTACGAACAGCCACCACTTTGAATAAAACTTTCTGTGAAGACCTGGCCTCTACTTATCATCTCTCCAAGGAAACAGAATACACTACTTTCATGGTACTCAAGTTTTGATACCCGTTCCTTCTTTACAACTGGAGGTGTTAAAAATCTGTCATGACTCACGAGCT
Source organism: Ambystoma mexicanum (assembly GCF_040938575.1). Taxonomy (NCBI): domain Eukaryota; kingdom Metazoa; phylum Chordata; class Amphibia; order Caudata; family Ambystomatidae; genus Ambystoma; species Ambystoma mexicanum. Next base: position 452,379,904 of record NC_090933.1, on the reverse strand, counting down.
GCAGGGCATAGGGCTGTACTTCCCACATTGGAACTCATCCAACAACATTTCTGGTGGCCTTCCATGAGATCTGACGTCCGGGACTATGTTGCCGCCTGGAAGATCTACGCTCTTGCCAAGTCTCCTCGCTCACCATCGTTAGGGTTATTAGCAAGAATGCCCATCTTAGACCGTCCTTGTCAGATCATTTCCACTGATTTCGTACCTGATCTACCGCCATCAGCGAATATGACTACTATCATGGTAACGATTGATTATTTCACCAAGTTAGCACACTTTACTCCTTTGCGAAGATTACCCAATGCTCCTTCCATGACCAAAATGTTTCTCTCTGAGGTGTTTTCTCACCATGGTCTACCAGACACTATTGTGTCGGACAGAGGACCCCAGTACACCTCTCTCTTTTGGCAACAGGTTTGTTGCATTCTGGGTATTAAACATGCCCTCTCTTCTGGATACCATCCCCAGGTGAACGGTCAAACTGAGCGATTGAACCAAACCCTCGAGGGATACTTACGGTGCTTTATTTCTGCGGCTCAAGACAATTGGGTGGAACTGCTCCCATTTGCAGAATTTGCGTGCAACAATTCTTTGCATTCTGCTCTTCAGTCCACTCCCTTCTTTTGTACCTATGGTTATCACCCTTCCTTTGCTCCGAATGTGTCTCCCTCCGATTCTGGCTGTCCGGGTGTGGATTCTCTGATTGCAGATATCCATGAGGGACAGAGACTGGCTAAGCAGTCGTTACAGAAAGCTCAGGATCGAGCGAAGAGGTACGCTGATCTTCGTCGTTGAGACTTTAAGGAACTGACCATCGGGGATTCGGTCTGGTTGGCTTCCAGATTTCTTCCTCGTCATCTCCAAGATTGGGACTGCTGCTATCCGACTTGCCTTACCTGCTTCCTGGTCTCGGATTCACCCGGTTTTCCACCTGTCTCAGTTTAAGCCAGTGGTGCAGGATCGTTTTCATCGCGATGGAGTTTCTCTACCGCCTCCGATTCTCACTGACAGTGGTCCTGAATTTGAGGTAGCTGCTATCTGTGACTCACGATTCCATCGTGGTCGATTGCAGTTTCTGATTGACTGGAAGGGTTATTCTCCTGCTGAAAGAACTTGTGAGCCAGCTTCTGGGGTTCCCGCACCCCGTCTTGTGCGGTGTTTTTTCCTGCTTCATCCGGGTAAACCAGGGGTGCCCTCTTGGAGGAGGGGGCATACTGTTACACATCGCCGCAAGTGGTCTTTATGGGCATGGACCCGCTTGTGCGGCGCTTTGATTCCTAATATCTCCAAGTTGGAAGCTGGTGATTCTCCCGACCGGTTGGCAGCAGTCTAGTATTTGCAGGCTCCCTTGACGTGCAGATGACCGATCAAGTGATCCTTTATCCAGAAACGAAGCGGCCAGCGCTTTGCGTTGCTTCTGCCTTTGACGCTCTGTGAGTTCGCTTCTGAACCTTCTCTCTTCATGCTCTCATTTCCCTCTGTGTTTGTGGTTCTGACTTACCCTGTGTTACTTTCTCTCTTCAGATCCTTCTCTCAGCTTCCACTGGTTTCGTTCCCAGTCAGCTTTGCGGATCAATCTTATTTGTCTCCCGTTCCGGCCAGTTCCCCATCTGAGTAAGTTCCCTTCCTCTAGGATTCCCTTGAGTATTTCTACCTGGTCCTCATCTCCTGTTATCCTTCCAGACTCTATCGAAGCTTTCCTACTCAGCCAGGTTCCAGATCCGAACTCTCGTCCCCTTCCCTCAGTCCTTTTCGGGTGAGAGGATTTCCATTCTTCTCTCCATTCCTTTCCCTTCTTTGGGCTCTCCTCTAACTTGCTCCCTATTTCTTCCCTTCTCACTCCTGCAGACAAGGTTTCTTGTGTGATTCCCGGGGGTTCCTGTCGGAGACGTCCAACCTTCCACCATTAGCCTGATCTGCACGAGCTGGGATTCATCCAGGGTTTTCTTCCCATTGAGGGTTTCCCTGGGAGTCCTGCCTGCTCTCCTGGGTCACATTACCCTTGGCTGAGTGGCCAGGGCTGTCACTGGGAAATCTTCACTGCTGCTTTGATTCTCCCAGTTGGAGTCATCGTTTGCCAAGGTGAGCTGTTGGTGAGTTCTTACCTAATTAGCACTTCATATTACATTTAAATTTACAGTGGCTTAACAAGATTGCCATTAAAAAATTCAACGTTTTTATAAACAAACTCAAAAATAACATTATGTCTAATGCCATAAGTGTTTAATATAGTACAAATAATCTTTTTCTTTTTCTAAAGAAGGTGAGAAAAAAGTGCCACTTAAAAAAAATAAAGATAAAAATCTGGTATTCAGCCGTTAACTTGTCCCAATCCTTACTTGTGGTACCTACCACAGCTAGCCATTAGTGGCATAGATCACATATAACTCTCATAACTTACACTCTGGGAACCAGTAAAATTGGAACATGGGGAGTTGACTCTGCTGCCAAAGTCCAGGGTTCATGCAGTGTCAATTGCGTCAGACTGGTGGAATCAGGTGCACAACGTGGTGTCAGTTTCCATGCACATAATACATGAGCCCCATTAATTTTTATTTTGTGGTGCTCATCCAATTTCCAAGACACATCATCCATATCATCCCATTAGACTTGCACTGGATGATTTATCATGATTGATTTTCCCAGGCTTTGTGACGGAACATTAGAAGGGCCATGTCTTAGTGTTTTCCTGTTTTGCACAATGTGCACTGAACATCTTCCAACTCCCTTTTAGAGCACTGTTTTTTCACCTTGAAATATCTCCAACTGTCTATAGGGGTTTTTATTCCTGTGGCTTTCTTCCTGTGTGTTGATGGATTGAGGTCCCACATAGCATTGTCATCGCTGATGCTGCTAATCTCATGATTAAACATGTTAAATGTCCAACTAGTATGGACAATGTAAAAAAACAAAAATGACAACTCAAAAAGCCAATGCCACAAAAAATAAAGCCTCCTCTCTGAACCGCTCTGGCATTTCTAATGACTCTTTTAATAGAGTGTTACAGTGCTGCGGGTGTTTGAAGACCCTGGCTATTGCTAGAAGCGCCTTCAATGGGTGGAGTTTGATTCTGCACAACCACTACTCACAACTACAGTTAAGATAAAGCACTGAGATCAAGGATAAAAGAAAATACATCATAATAAATATCCTTGCTCAGCTCATTTGAGGAAAAAGAAAGCTGGCATGAGCAATCCAGTAAAGAAAAGACAGAAACAGTATAATCTTCCAGAGAAGATAAAGACAAATAAATTCTAAAAAAACAAAGACCGAGTAAAATTAGTATTGAGGTATTAACTTGTCACAATCCTTGATTACACCATCTCCCAGCTACCCATTGGTCACATAGATCACAGATAACTCTCATAACTTAGACATTGGCAGAAAGTAAAACTTGAACATGAGGATTTGACACTGCTCTTCACAACATCCCACCAAACCTTGCAAAAACATTAAATCTGGGTCTTAAATCTTTTTGCAAGCTTTTATGCAGATTTGTGAATGGCACCAAAACTACAAGCCTTTTAAATATGTTGGGTCCCCTCTAGTTTTGTTCCGTCTAGGCAAAACACCACTAGGCTTTGTGGAACCATTCAATGTCATGTCTAGACTACTATCACAGAATTGCCTAACATTCCATTGAGTGGCACCAAAGTTATGTGCCATCCAAAAACTGCTTTTCACCAACCATATAATGCAAATATATGCATGGATGCCCCCGAACATCTGAGATGTTTGAGTATATCACTGGGCTGTCCCCAACCTTTTTGCGGACATCAGAGATGAAAAACCACCCATTTTGGGGATTATTATGGCCATAACCCATTCCAACCTCATCACCCCTCACCTCATCAGAGCTTGTTTCATTAGTGTGATGAGCGCAATGTTGTGGTTTTAAATATGTTTTTACCGCAATGTTCTTGGGCTACAGGCACAGGGATGGAATGCGTGGCGGTTTTGTTTTAGGACTTCTTATGTAATCCTGTCGTGGTTTTGTGATTCATTATTTCAAGAGTCAATTAAAACATAACGTTTTACAAGATCAGTTGAGTGCTGTGAGTTATTTTTTCGAGCGGACTGGCTGTACATCTTGCTATTTCTGGAAGAAAGTTGTTCTATATAACAGTTGGAGTGACTCTCTTGCTGTTCTGAAGGCACCAGCTTGAAAGAAAGCAGAGCAGCTTTCTTTGGAGTTTGTTGGCAATATATAAATATTATAGGTTCTGTGGTAGCAGCCCTCTAGTTATGGTTAAGTTACTCACCCCATAGGAGGAGCACATTTAGGGTGGCTTATAACTTCACCCCCCACCCAGAGGAATCCTCACAAAATTTTGCGAAGAAAAATATATGGCACCATCAAATTGATTTTGCGAAGTTTGTTGAGGTTTCGTTAGGGGTCAAAGTTATAAGGGGGGTCCCAAAATGTGTGGTCTTTCCCATAGACGCAATGGAAAAAATATTGTGCTCACACCTACAGCCCAAACCACTGAATGGTTTTTCACCTAATGTGCGGCTGGATTTGTGGCTTGGTCCCGAAAGCATGCTTTTGTAAATTTGTTGTAAATCCATCCAGTATTTTCTTTTTAAAATGCCCAAAAAGTATGTTAACATATTTGTGATATCTGGGTTAGGTCCGCAGACTCACTTATCTGTTTGGTCTGCAGACGGGCCTCCGATTTGTCCAGTCGGCGATTTGAGATCCACGGACATCAGATGTATCCGCTGATTGGATGGTGAAAAGAGTGTGGTGTGTCATATTTTTGGAAACGCCCGCCATGTTGGAAGGGTGGGGAGTGGAAAAAATGATTTGGGGTTATTTTTGTAGGTTGAATAAGGTCAGGCAGGTGTCATAGGTGTCCGCCGACATCGCAGTAATTTGCGGATAGTGCTTTGAACTGACAGCTTGGAAAGACATTTGGGGTTATTTGATGGCTGAAAGAGGGTGCAGAAATGGTAGGGAAGTGGAATGAAGGTAATGCGGTGCTGTTTGTATAAGTGAAAAAAGGGTTTGGTAATCCGCAGAGTCTGTGGTCAATTTCAGTGTCCACAGACATAATTTCGATTGCAGGGGCTCAGGGAGAGTTTTATTAGTTGACGGTGTATGGTACATACTTGTTATATAGTTCATTGTATTGTGGAGGGTGAGGCCCTTTGGCCAGATTCTGCGGGGCATGGCCATAGGCCATGGCACCAAGAATATGTCCACTGGCCACAACCACCACTGTAGTAATATGTGTATAGTAATTATAGTTAAATGTAGTGTACAAAGTGTTTGTAATATGGAGAAATTATGTAATTGAACTGTATATGGTACTGATGATTATAGTACAATTGAGGATAGTGCTCATAGAATATGAATTTGATTATAATTGGTATGGTTGCTTAGTTTTTTAGAAGCTGAAATCACTGGTTTATTTTCTGTGGAAAACACAGTACAATTTGTTAAACAGGATAGATTAAAAGCTCTAGTTGTATACAATTCTACATATACATTGTTTGTTTAGACCCTCACAAACTGTACATTCTAAGTACTATGTTTGGTACAACGTTAGTGTATGACACACTGCTGTTGTCTTGACATTAAATAATCATTGGGTCATTGAGAAAGAAAATTCAGACTGGATTAAAAAAAGAAACAATTACAGTTATGATATGAAGTGATAGGTTATTTATAACGCACCTAATACCCCAAGGTTTCTAAGCGCAGTCCGTGGGATCGAACCTGTGTTGCTCAGTGTCGTCTTGCTTCCAAGACGAGCAGGTTGCCGCTGAGCTGTCCTCCCAAGAGTGTAAGGGTGATAGTATGTTTGTTTGAAGTTTGTTTTGATCAAGGGAATGCTTGAAGTGGTTATATATCTGTTGGCATATTCTAAATATATTAGAGGTTAGAAGATGTTTTGTTGTATAACAATTAAGATGGCGTATTTGAAGTGTTTTGGAATGAAGGGTATTTTTCAAGTAGTTACATACCGTTGGCGTATTCTAATAAGATTGACTTTGATAAGTCCTATTGTAGTATTATGGATGTAGTTAGATATACGTTGGCGTATTGTAACTGTTAACTGTGGTATAGTTTAATGACTACATTTGGGCTGAAGGAATATTAAGTAGGCATTTGTTAAATGTGCTGGTAACCTATATTATGGAGTAACAGAAGTATTGTTACATTCAAACCAACCACTTCTTTTTTTGACTTATGCAGTGTAGTGCCATGAAGTGGCTGTGGCATCAGTGTGGTATACTAAACCTACTGTTGTGAACGTTTTCTTTCCAAGAGATACTTGGCCATGTGTGAAGCCTGTAAACTAACAGTTTGATACCATCTGTATTGTACCTAAGTAGCATTAATATGACATGTTGGCTACATGAGTTTATTTGAATGGTGGAATGATTATCTGAATTGTAAAAAGGGCATAATATGCCATGATTTGCATTCTGCAGAAGCTGGTGAAATTTAATGGATTCAGAATTCTGTATGGATACATATAATAATGATTCATTAGGGATGTGGGCTTGTAAAACATGGTTACAGAGAGTGCATGTATGTTTCTACATGTATGAAATCTGGAAGATTTCATTTATAAAGATGTTTTTGGTTTGCAGTACTTGTAGTAAGTACATTAGGAATTCTTGTGGATCTGCCTGTGTGTTTACGGTAAATGTAACCATTCCTGCACATTAGTCCAATTCTTTCCTTATACCCGAGACACTGTGTGTGTTGTCAGGATTATTTGTGGCATTTCTATGAAGGACGAGCATTTGCAAACACAACTGGTCCAAGCCATTTAGGTAAATGTTTTGAATAATTTGTGGCAATTAAAAGAGAAGATTAATTGTTACATTAGCATAACAATTTTACTCCAATTGTGTTGCTGAATTCAAATGGACGAGAGAGTTATGTTTGTGGATCGTTTGATGGGCCTGCAGATCTTTCTGGAAAATAGACATTTGTGTCTTTCTTTTCTGATGGACCTGCAGTTGACTTTGAACTAGCCAGTTGTGTATTTGTATTGTTTGATGCAGAAGGAGTTGGTCTTTGGTTTTTTAGAGGTATTGTTGGGAGATCTGTTATAGCTTCTGTTTGTATTACTTGTCTATTTAAAGGTTCCTTGTTTTGAGGTACAAGGTACATTTCCAGATGAGGGGTGTGTAGTGCCCATATAGTGTTGTATTTCAGGATGCAAGAAATGCCAGCCTTAACTTTGTTTGCATCAAGGTTTACTAGGAATAGACCATTGAGTGTACACAGTCGTGTAAGTGGTAATTATTCAAACCTTCCTTAAATTCTGTGCTGACAATGTCAATCAATGCTTGATCTAGGGTTAGACCATGTGATTTGTCAATAGTGACAGCATATGCAAGAGATAGAGAAAATTGCTCTCTGCTTACCTACGTGTCTTTGAAAAGAAGGAAACAACCTATTGTCTGGCCAATTTACTTAACCTCTGCAAGTTTGTCAAAGTGGATGTTGACAAACTGAATGCTGTTGTCATGTGGATATGTTTGGAAGCCAACAACTGTACCAATTGCTCCATATACTAAACCTTGTTCTACATCAATGTCATGTTTTAGAATTACTAACATTTAAAAAAAAACATTTGAACTGGTCTGCTTGCAGAAGATGCAAAATTCATCTTAAAACTAGACTAATCCATGAGCTATATAGCTATATAGGCAAAACACATCTGCCCCTGATGTCATAGATCAATAAACTCAGAAAAAGACAAAATGATTGTCCTTAATGCCAACCATTACAAGCTGTAGTCAATACAATGTTACAATGTTAAAAAAAGAAACACAACCCATAGTGCATATCAGCACCACAGAAAAACTAGAAGTGCACGGCATGACATCCCCTATGTGTCATAAAGCAGCAGCATGACTAAGTATCTCAGAAAAATGTATCTCCAACACAGATGTATTAGAGAAATGATTAACTCTATGTCTAAACTGCATAGTAATTCTAACATCGAACCTTGACGTAGAACAAGGTTTAGTCAATGGAGAAATTGGTACAGTTGTTGGCTTCCAAGCATATCCACATGACAACAACATTCAGTTTGTCAAAAACCACTTTGAAAAAATTTCAGGAGTTAAAAAAATATGCTGTACAATAGCCTGTTGCTTTCTTTTCAAAGACATGTACATACGCAGAGAATCTTGGCATGTTATGCCAGTTTTGCAATTCAGACAATCGTTCCAGCATACAAATAAACTCACATGGCCAATGTGTCATACTAATGCTTTTAAGGTATCATGCAGATGGTACCAACAATACTTTAAGCTTACTAGCTTTACACACAGCCAAGCATCTCTTGGCAAGAAAATCTTCACAACAGTGGGCATAATCTACCACAATGGTACTACAACCGCTTCAGGCCACTATACTGCATATGTCAAAAAAATAAGTGGTTGGTTTGAATGTAACAACACTTCTGTTACTCTAAAACATAGGTTAACAGAAAATCTAACAGATGTCTACTTAATATTCTTTCCACCCAAATGTACTCACTAAAGTCTAGTGCAATACACATTTACAATACACCAGCAGGTATCTAACTACATCCATAATACTACAATAGTACTTTTCAAATCCAAGGCAGTTAGAGTAGACCAACAGATATCTAACTACTTTAAAAATACCTTTCATTGTAATACACTTCAAATATGCCATCACAGTTATTGCCACTACAATACTTCTTGGAAAATGCAATATAGTTAGAATATGCCAACGGGTAACTAACTACTTTAAACATACCCTTAATTACAGCACACTTCAAACACACATTCTATCACACTTGCACTCACATAATATATTAATGCTATCACACACATGGATTCTTTAACATGTATATTCCTCAAAACCATGTAAAAACCAAAACCTGTAAGTAAATAAAGTCGTTTTATTTAAATCCACTATGGAGTTATTTTCCCAATGATCCAATGATTAATACAACAACAGTGTACCACACACTAATGTTGTACCAAACATAGTAAATACAATGTACTATTTATTAGGGTCAAAAAAGTTGATATATATGTACAATTGTATGAAAATATAGCTTTTAAACAATATTTTTTTAACAAATTATACTGTTTCTTTTCACAGAAAAATGGCCCAAGATTACAGCTTTCTTACCATATCCAACAAAGTAGCCATACCCAGTATTATCCTTTTTTTCTTCATTTACTGATTCCATAAGCACTATCTTACAGTTACACTTCAATTATATCATCCCACCATGTTACAAATACTGTATGCTCCCCCAACAGTATCTATAATTACTATACATATATTGCTATAGTGTTTGTAACCAGTGGCCACATTCTTGGGGGCATGACTGAATTCAATTAAGCCATATAACAAGTATGTACGATACACCTTCCAATAGCAAGTCTCACCAGGAACCCCCAGATCCTAATGACATCCGCGGACATATGTTTGTGTCTGCAAACAGGAACATTGACCACGGACTTAGCATCACCTGCACAGCTTTTTTCCACCTTTAACAGCAGCTCAATAGCCACTCTCCCACCCTTTTCAGGCACATTTTTGGCTACAAAATAACCCCAAATATTTTTTCCAGACTGTTATCTCTCTGTGCTGTTTGCGGACAAAGGCTGTGATCTGTGGGTTCAATAAGACAACTGTTTCAAAAATGAAGATGCACCTCACATTTTAAAACAATTAATCAGCATGCATCTTTGTTGTCCACGGACACCAATCTGCCCTCTGAGTGGTCCAAGGGCATCTGCAGACTCCAAATCAGGAAAGAGTCCGTGGACCGGATGCAGCTAACACGCATTATTTTTACCATCTTTTTGTCTATTTTGTAAAAAAATACTCAATGGATTTACACCAAATATATAAGAGCATGCGTTCAGGACCAATCTGCCATTCCTCACGCAAGTTTGGTGAAAATTCATACAACGGTTTGGGCTGCAGGCACGAGCACATTTTCTTTTCCATTATGTCTATGAGAATTTTAAAAGATTTGGGACCCACTATAACTTTGCCCCCCTGTATGAAACCACACCAAACTTCACAGTATCATTTCAAGGTGACCATATACCTATTTTGCAAGGTTTGGTGAGTATTCGTCAAATGGTGCCAAAGTTATAAGCCACCCAAAAAGTGCTCTTTCTATGAGTTGGACAACCTAACCATAACGATACACCCGCTACTGCAGGCTGTGTAATATATACAAGAGAGAAAAAACCTTTTGTTGCAGGGACATTAAGGTGAGTAATACATTGTAACAAAACCTTTGAAATTCAAGGAAAAACTTTAGTTGCTGGGACGTTAAGCTGAGAACTTAATGCAACAAAACCCCTGAATATCAGCTAATGCCACTATTAAAAAGCGTGTTCCAAGCTCTTAAATATTTCATCAGGTAAGTTTATTTCCAGATAGTCAGTTACAATCCACGTGAGGACATAAAGGACATTAGCTTAGACAAACACCGGCTCCCATCACCCAGGGCCAGCCAGCTGTAACTGCCATTACACAGAACACTCCTTCAGAAGATTCCATCATCCACACATAAACATTCCACATGACATCACAACCTACTTCACCTCAGACAGGCAAAATACAACACACCTCCCTCATTTATGAAACCAAACATGCACAGAATAAGACACATACCAACACAACAAGGCAACCACCTCCCAAACTATGTGCACACATGACACTCAACTAGCAGACAGATACCTCCACGGCCAAACCCAACCATCAAAACAACACACCCTAACAAACTGCACTCCAAGTACCAGTCGCAAAATGTTAGTCATCCATCTGCCTGTTCCTGCCACAAACAGCAAGTGGGCTCTCACCCCAGGACCTGGCCAACCCTGAAACTGGGCTACTTCACCCACATTCCTAAACCATCACAAGACAGCTTTGACTCCTACCGCCTGCCCCCGCCTACAACAACGCGGGTGTCCAGGCTGCCACACTGGGACTCCAGCAGGCCTCTAGACTGCCACTCTAGAGAGCTGAGACCTCAAAGTCTCCAAAGAAAACAACCACAACCTCACTACAATGGGAATCACAAAGTGGAAACATAACAACACTGAAACCACAAACACCCATGGACTCAACAGCATACACTCTACACCAGACCAGGTTGTACAAACCTTCCAAACACATTGGGAGCAGTGGCCACGCACTTCCAATGCCAACATCAATGACTGGTAAAAACTCAACGTAATTATTCACAAAGATAGCATCCTCACACAAATCAAACTGTTGAACCCACAGGTAACAAAATCCACAATAAAAACCACAAGTAGCATAGAAAACAATTTACTCAAAATCTCAGGACACACCACACCTCATTAATGGGTCATTACCAGGCATCCCCACTACTCCCTTACCACCAGCTACCTACTGTCCTATGAGATGAGAAGGATACAAATCCTAGGGGAGGCGCTACACCCCATACAGAACAACCCCATCGCCACTCAACAATTACCAGAATCAGGTAACCACCATAAACTAGACCGATACCCAAACATGCAATTAGATAATCCTAACATCCTTCACGAAAGAGCCGAGGCACTACCTCACTCTAGAATAACCGCATGGATGTTCAACTTTTACCACATCAGGTAACTGCCTAAACCCAACCAAAACAATGTAATGAAGATTCTATTCCCCACTGACACTACCCAAACAATCCAAACCATGCATTTCACATTGCAACACTTCCATTGTACCTTGCACATGTGAGTTCAACCATATCCAAGCACTCACTGACTCTCTCGAAACTATCTGAGTCAGATTCATAACATGCATTCCATAATCATAGAATGCTGTAACCATACGCTGTAAACGATACACAAACTGCAGAGAAAACTTATGCATTGTAAGCAATGATGATGAATTCCAAACCATGTTGTTCATGGAAAGTAAAATTCCCAAAACTAACACTGTTATGAACTTAAACATTTGTTTTAGCTCTAAGGCGAACCTGTGAGTCCATAGCCATTTGGGCTCTAAAGAAACCACTACCAGTCCATGTTGCATAATGCAACTCTAAAAGGTGCAAATCCTAGAAGAAAACGTTAGTTTTCACCATCACATACAAACACGTTAATATGTGCATAATTTGCGCCAACACATAATACATTGTGCAAGCGTGGAGTGGAGTCCATGTGTTAGGGTGCTCGCCACTCAAAACCTACAATTCCTCAAAAATGTTAATTCTATCGTAAGCACGCCCAAACGCACATACCAACCACACATACTGGTATCAAACCCGCAATTCCTCAAGACATTACGCTTAATAACCAAACCTCTCCATACCATACTACTCATTTACCAGCAAAACACCCGTACTCTAAAATGCACGCAGGTACAAACACCCAAACTCTAAAATGCATGCAAATACCAACCACAACTATTGAACATTTTACATCACAAAATACATTTTTCTGCATTTGCAAAGAGCAACAATGCATCTCCCATAACAATGCACGAAAGTACCTTATCCATTTTATTTGGGAAATACAAATACCAAATTAGCTAACCCCGAATTAGCCTCTCCACCAAAACATCAAATTACTATTATTTTTGGATCCCATAGCCAAAACCTCCCAGGAACCGCATGAATCTATGGCGATGTAAGCTCTATAAGGATAACCGTCCCACACAATAAACGATGTACTCTACACATGTCACCTCACATAGTTGGCCACTACCCGACGCCTCACTAACTGAGACGGAGCGGCTTGCCCACATCCACGAGCCACCGAAAATGCCTTCTTCCTGAGGCAGAGTGACCTCTACGTTCGGCGCCTCATTGATCCAAAAACCTAGGGTAATGTCACGTGACAGCGTCACGTGGCACCCACGAAACAAGGTGCTTTACTCGAACATTGCAACTCCTACAGTCGTGACCAAAGTATAACGTGGTACACGGAACACAGACTTCTTGGGTCCTCAGGCCGCAGTCACGTCACCATCTTCTGGAACACTATCCACAATGTTCCAAAGGATTGCCAACTCCGCTCGACCACGTTGTGACGTAATCATTCACAAAAGGTAAGCAGGACGATGCAGAGTCCTAGTAACCAATAACGAGATTACCATACCCGCTCTGTTTCCCTTTTCAAGAGCCACATCACCTTTAAAAGTCTACGCCCACAAACATCTTGATGGACGGCCGTTGCCACTGTTTAGTTTCACAGGGTACAAACACACAGGATACACGCAGAATGTTCCCAGTGATGAAATGAGCAGGGACACTCTTCTCCCATGGATCAATTCCAAGTCCATGTTTCAAACTCAGCATTCCCAAATACTGGTCAGTAAGGGGCACTCTTCTCAAATGGACCACTTATAGTTATAAAGGGCCTTGAAGTTCAGGGATTGGTACTGCTGATTCCATATCATGTGTTAAATGGGACACCTTCTTTAAGTCAGTTAATCTCTGGGGCTAGGTTCCCTTTAACCACCTGGAGCCCCATGGGGTCAGCACTACATCTGGCCCATACAGTACCAATTCCACATGCAGGGGGGCTTGTCACCTGTTCCTTCCCCTGCGCCCTGGGTGATGGGACTTACAGTTTGGGGGCAGTGTTGTTCTTCTCCAGCAGCTTGTCCTTCCTGCACCCCCTGCAGCAGGGTCCTCAGTCCTTCAGTTTGTGGCACGTAGGTTACCGAAGACCGAATCATTGCCATTGTTAAAAAGCACGTTCCAAGCTCTTTAAGATTTCTTCAGGTAAGTTTATTTCCAGATAGTCAGTTACAATCCACATGAGGACATAAAGGACATTAGCTTAGACAAACACTGGCTCCCATCACCCAGGGCCAGCCAGCTGTAACTGCCACTACACAGAACACTCCTTCAGAAGATTCCATCATCCACACATAAACATTCCACATGACATCACAACCTACATCACCTCAGACAGGCACAATACAACAGCGTGGTTGCTTTTATTGATGAAATATTTGTTACAATTGAGTGATTTGATGAATTGTTCGGGTATGAATGTAGTATGGTTGAAGAGTGGTCCGTTGTGGTTTTAGATGGGTATGATGTATCTTGTCAGTTCAATAATGAATTGGATGGATTGATTAACACATGTATTGATACTAATATTGATGTATGTTTCAATTATTATGAAATCAATTTTTTAGAATGATTTATTCCATATATGTTAATAAAAAATATTGAATTGTGTTTGAGCGTCTACTGGGTTGAATTTAATTTGTTTCATCTCAGGGTCTGGTTTTTTGAAAGACGCATTTTCTCTAGAGATGTGTTTTTTGTATCATGAAGTTATCCTGATTACGTAGACAGGTGTATTACACTGGGACTCACGACATGAACACAATAGTACTCTGACCTTCCATGTCAATTTCTCATATGTTCTATCCATGTCAGGTCACAGTACTTAGATATTCCTGGTATCCCCTGTTACTCTTGTGTTTTGACAATACAACAGCCACCTCAACTATGAACCCCCTGCTGCACAGCCTACAACCACAATAATGACATCACTGTTGACATCATCTATGACATTACTGATTAAATCACTGATGGCATCCCTGATGACATCATTGATGACAACATGTGTGACACTGCTAATATCATCATACATGATACCAATGATTATTTACCTAATGGCATCAGGCATAAGGTCACTCTAAGCTGATTGCATCTGGGACCTAGAGTTGCCCCCCAACCACCACTCTTTTTTCTACACATAACACTGGAGTCTGGGGCTGCAGAGATGCTGCACCCAGGCTACCTATGCCTGACTTTGCATTGCCACACTGTTTGCAATCCCCCTCCCCCACTGAGGGCAACAATTGAATAATGGGGGAGAGTTGGATGCCGCTTGGCTCTCAACTACAGGAACCAGAATTGCATGCTGTAACATCCTGGTGCTTACCAGTAGGATTCACCCAAGCACACCTGCACCAGATCTGCCTCACTGATGATTTCTGAGGCATGATAGCCCTCTTGCAGGAGAACATCTCTGGGCTCTTAGCTGATTGCACCTGGGTACAAGAGTGCACCCCAATCCCTGCTATTTTCTCTGCACATATCACAGGAGTATGGGACTCCAGAGGGGCTGCAATCTGCATTGTATCCCTAACAAAGGAATCTTATTTAGATACTTCAGGTCTTAAGACACCATTAATGAATTTAGATATGTTCTCACTCCGCCATCCTTTACCACTGACGATAGGTCATACCCTTGGTGATGTGTCATATGCCTTATATACCTTAAGTATGAAATATATTGTAGGTATCTTTGTCTGCTAAGAAGTTAACAATTCTTTCTTATCATTCGTTAGTTTTGCAAAACATTTTTGAATGAGTTGGTCAAACTCTTTAATTGCACCTTTCTCAAAGTCATTATTTGTTTTTACATAACAATCTGGTAACAACAAGTGATTTCCTGACATTTGAATGCAGTCATGTTTGTTCACAATGATATCACCCCCCTTGTCTGCCTCCTTAATGATAATATATTTGTATGTTCGCATCCTGCTTAAAGCCATGTGTTCCTCATGTGTCAGATAATACGGTGCATTATATATATTTTTGTATTTATTATCTATTAGGTTGGGAATATCCTTGTTTACTGGTTCTTAGAAAGTGCCAATCAAATTACTCCGTTGTAACTGTGGAATACATTTGGAAGTGGGTATAAGATTAGTATCAACCATAATTGTACTTTCTATCCCTAGTTCCTGCAAAATCGGATTGGTTGTTAATTGGATACGTGGGTTCAGGAAACTTTGTACACCAAAGAGCAGGAACTTAAACTATGGACTGAAGTCTGGCAATAATAAGCAAGAAAGAAACAGACAGGAAAGCTTAATACTCCAGGTTGATGCTAACCCTGCAAACCCTGCAGAATTAGAGAATAGTAGAAAATGAGAGTAAAGCAACAAATTGGACTACAGAGAGAAAACAGCATTGTCAGAAACGGGAAGAGTCTTTGAGAGATGAAAGCGCACAGTAAAGCAGAGTGTTTGATGAAAGTCAGAATTTAGCGCTGCAAAGACCTCTGCAGAAAACAGATTGGTTTTAACAGCACCCAGTTCAAGAGTTGGAAAGCGGCTCAAGCAGACAGAATTCAGTAACACAATCAGGATATCAAGGAAAGGTTCAGTAACTGGCAGGCTATAACAGTAGGACAGGATTCAGTATCAAAATCAGGATATTCTGAAAAGGTTCAAAAACCGGTCACCTAGGCACAAAACAGGAACTCCCAGTGAAAGCAACTGATAAAACAACTACTATTGCTGGAAGTGAGCCATAGAAAGCCCACAATAGAGCTGATTGCACTTTGAAACATTCTCCAGGCTTTAGTAACCTGTATTAGCAGATTGTAATCAAGGCTCCCTCCTTTACCTATCAGCAGCTTGTTGCAAGTAAACATAATCAAGGTCCCTCCAGCTCTCTGCAGCTTTTTTGCAAGTGAACATAATCAAGGTCCCTCTAGCTCTCAGCAGCTTGCTGAAAGTGAATGTAATAAAGTTCCCACTAGCTGTCAGCAGCCTGATGCATGCAAATGTAATTAAAGTCCTTCCACCAGCCAATTGCCTCTTGGAAAGCACACATCTACCAGAATGCATCATCTGGTTTAAGCCATTGCCTGGAATGGAACATGAAATGTGTTTGTCCAAAATTGCAATGGTAAAATTGGTTAAGGAATGCAGAGGCAGTTTGTATGTTTTAGCATGGTAATTATGTCAGATACAAAGTCCCTGACTATGTGCATGCATCAATGGTAGGCGCCAGATGGGTAGGATCCTGGCAACATCTCCAACTCAAGGGGCACCACCTAGTGTCCAAAAAGAAAGCAAACTACCTTCTCAACCTGTATGGCGGCTGATGATCCCTTATCTCCCAGCCCTTATAAGCTGGGGATCCCTTTCCTTTCCATTATAAAAAGTAGAAAAACAGAAATACATGACAATTTCAATACATGAACCACTTATCACCAAAAGTCCTATTTTATACTTCATCGCCAATACTACATAACCAAAACTCCTATTCAATCTAGTCCACTGACCTCGTACAACAATCACATCACCATAATATCACCAACATCACCAAATTACCCCATCACCACTATCACCACTATCACCACATCACCACTAACAGCACATCACCTATCACCCTATCACCATATCACCATATCCCATACATGTTCCCATGTTGTCATCACCTGCAAGAGTATACCCACGTGGGCGTTGTTCACTTGAGTTTCCCTCTGTTACGAAGTCCTGATGCTGGTCGTTCTGGAGCCACGCCCTGCTCCAGTGAGCAGAAAGGATTTATTTTAAAATGGCTTCTACTAAAATCGCTCAGGATACATGTCTTTTTTAAGTTAGGAGTCTGATCACTACAGATGGGTGTGGCTGACCTGCTTAGGGCTTCACAAAGCACAGGAAACTAAGTAACACGTCAAGGGCTCACCACTGAAAGTGAGCCCCATTTTACAGGGCGCCCCTTAAATACAGGGGATTCATAATCACCATAAACCATAGTAAATGTACCCCTCTAGGGAATCAAAAGCCATGAGTCTGTCTTGCAGATGATGACAAGACTTTAATCTTTACAGATCATGAGGATTGGGGAAATGACAGAGGACTCTGCCATTTGAGTCCAGCATTCTGTCATCGTTGCTGGCTCCCTCCAAGGTCCTGGAGACTGCTCCTGAGCCTGAAGCTTAAATACTCTTCAGTTGGTCACTGGATACCCACAGAGCTTCACCAAACTTGTTCTTCTTGCCATACAAGGGATGCTGCAGAGGCTCCAGTGTTGCATGGTCATGTTCCATTTGGGACAATCTACATAACAGTATGCTGAATATGCAAGAATATATTGTCGCTCTTGTTTAGCATAATTTACTATGTCATAAACATTCATACATAAACACATCTTCCCGCCATTCTCTCAGCACTTAACTCAATAAACTTATATTTGATCTGGTCCAGCAATTCCTTCAAAAAACCTGTTTTCCCATAGTATTCTGTTGTGCCTTGAAACTTTTTTAGTCTTCATTGGCCTATGATTGACAGGACCAGTTGGTCAGCCTCTTCTCTGTTCAAGCCTGCCTAGTCTATATTTAGCGCAGCCTGAAATGACCATGTGCTTTGACCAAGCTAACTACAATGTAACAGTTTCACAAATTAATTCAACTAATAGTTGGGATTGAAATATAAGATGCAAATAACCATCTTTATTTAGTGACTGGCCACACCTCTGTGTGAATATTTTTGCATGACAGAAGCTTTCCCAGTGCTATAGTGCTTAGAAGTATTGGCCCTCATTACGACCCAGGCGGTAAGTTACCGGCTGGGTCGTACCCTTACCACCATGGCGTAAACTATGTTTACGCCATGGTAGTTGGCGGATTTACCGCCCCATTCCAAGGTGAGTGGGGCGGTAAATCCCCATTTCCCATTTTACCCTTCCCCATTCCCATTTTCGCCCCATAGGGCATAATGGGAATGGGGAAGGCGATAATTACGGCACCGTAAATTACGGTGCTGTAATTATCGCCAAGGTCCCTTTGCGGCATGGATTTTAACGGCTGCAAAAAAGCAGCCGTTAAAAGCCATCCCGCAAAAGGAACCTTGTAATCAGGCGTTAAGGGTCGGCGCCGTTTACGGCGCCGTAAACCCCTTAACGCCTGAGTCAGAATGAGGGCCATTGACTAATTGTAAAGCACTTGAGGGGTGCACCAAGGCGCTAGCCAAAGGCACTCGCTCCTCCCCAACAGTAGCCAAAGTAAGGGTAGAAGCACTATTATCCAAATAATGCCCAGGGAATGTTTATGTAGTCTTTCAAAAAAGTATTAAAAAATAAAAATTCTGATAGATAATTGATCTTTACAGTCCCCTCAATAATCTCACAAGGTGCATCAGAGAGCGACACAGATACACTGGAAAAGAAATCTTTAGACTGTGGCTTCTCAGTGGATATTTTACTAGAGGCTGGCACTGACAAAGCAATATTGTTTTCTGGTTGTTCTTAGAATACTGGTGTTGTGAAAGTAACTTGAAATGCACAGAAACAGTATATTTTCAGATTACTATTTCAAACTGGCGATTTCTTCATGGATTTCAGGAATCGCAGGTATTCTCTTTGACAATTAAATCTGATGTTTGGATGGAATTACTTACACTGATATGCGGATTTTGGTAGGCAAAATGTGGTCTTGTCCTGTGTTTACCACACTCATGTAGTCTTTCAGGCCTGAAATCCCCCGCTGGCTCCAGTGTGTCTGGAAGAGCAGGAATTGAGGGAGGTTCTGAAACTCCTGTCCTTTGTCACTAGGCGTGCATGAATGCAACCAGTCTTGATTGGCTGGCTTTCCTTTCGGGACAGCCACCTGGCTGTTTGAGTGACAGCCTAGGCTGTGCATGAATGGGAGAAACCTGCCTAAAAGGCAAGGGTTTTGGGACTAGAGGCAGAGTTGACCACTGGGAGAAACACCCACCGAAGAAACCGTGAACGAAGCTTACAGCATCCTCCTGTACCTTTTAACTGCCTGGTGAAGCCCTGCTGCTGTGCCAAAGGCATTTCGGTACCCTTCGCAGTGCGGTACGATTGCGCAACTTTCTTTTTGTTGGAGACGTGTTAGGCAGAATTATATGCAGTACCCTTTGGGAACACCACACACAATTAAGACAAGTGACAGTACAATTTCACCTTTGGTACAAGCCTCTACTACACAGTTAAAGTGGTAGCAGTAGCAGAGCAGCCAGAATTATCTCAAGAGTAAGTGAGCAGTATCAAATAGTTACACAAAGGACAGCAATTACTATGATTCAGGCAAACACTGACTCAAGGTTTCTAAGTAAAAGATATATTTATTTACTCAACAGTTGTATAACATTTCACTATTATAAGCAAGTTAAAAATCACAATCATGAATACACCACACCACTTCTCTTAAATTCCAGACAAGTTAAGATCATAAAATGAAGTGGGAGCAAAATGGCCCTCCAGCAATTTAAAAAGGGAGGAAAAGACAAAGTTATTAGCAATCAGGCAAACCAACAGGTAAGTACTCATGGCAATTGAACAAGAGAAACTACAGTGAGGAGATCAGCTAGAAAAGTCTTAGGGCCAAAGTCAATGGGTCAAAAGTCTTTTGCTCAAGATGAGGTAAAGCAGATTGCAAAGATAGTGGGGGATTGTCCAAAGTATTTTCACAGACAGGGAATGCAGGTACCTTGTACCACTGATTAAAATGTTCAAGCAGCATAACACTAAAAATAGTACTGATCAGAAGGTCTTGAAACACAGAATGTGTGTGGTATAGAACACATTCTCTTGGCATGGATATCAACGATGCAGCTACATAAAGCATCTTGGGAACTTGACTCAAGGTGTAAGCTGCTAAACACTGACAGCCTCCCAACCAGCCCTTGATTTGGTGGCACATTCTGATGACTGAGTCAAATACCCTTTTATCCTGTAGTTGCTCTTCTGACATCAAGTCTGGGTTAGCAGAAAACACAAAATTCCATCCTACAGTACTAGAATTGTAAGAAAACTATGAAAAGTGTTTGGCACAGAAATAGGCATTCTCCCAACGGAGGCTACGCATTTGCAATTCTGAATTACTCTTAGGGGTAAAAGACTCATGTAACTGGGTGCTGGCAATGTAAACCAGCTGCACACGAGTTTCTGATATGTGTAAATAGTCTGAATTTAATACTGAATTTACAGACACCCCCATGGTCTTAAGAATAGCATCACTGAAGGGAGGGTAGTTCTTTTGTGGTGCTAATACCAGGGGCATGACACAATGATCTTCATGAAATTCATGTACAGCCATCAACTGGGGCTCTAGATTACATATAGATTGGAGATGCATCGTATGTGGGTTAAAGCATTCTATAGTCAGCTTGGAGAATTCCATTATCTTTCAAAATACTTGCTGTGGAAGTTTTGCAGGCTTTTTGCTTGGAAGCTATGACTCTAACCGGGTTTTATTTTTTCTTCAGATGCTCTTGGATCAAACTGTGCTAAACATTCCCACATGAATCAATTCAAAGTTCTATCAATCTGTCAAAACAAACTGTCAGGAGTTTGGCCAGAGATCACAGGGCAAAACATGTACGTCAAAGTACACACTTCAGGTTAGTGGAGATATGTGAGGAAACCGTTAGTATATAGCAACACCAGGAAATATACTAGGCTGTTCCTTGTGAGCAAGCTAGTCACAGAAACTGCAGGGGCAGGATCTGGCTGTTAGCAAACAGACATACAGAACTGCAAGCAAATATACTGGGTAACATGGATCAATCAGAATAAAGGGTGCACTGGAATATGATAAGGGATCTCCATGGAGATCAGGGAAAGCCCTTAGCATCAGTACCAGCAGATTACTCTTAACATCACCCATGCAGTAGCATCATGGGTTGGACGTGCTAAAGAGATGGTCTTACTCAGTGTAAGGATAAAGCTGGAGACCATATACTGAGACAGGTAAGACTCCAATATAGTGGACAAAGGCAACAGAAGTAATTCCCTTATCTGATGTTATTGGAGACCAGTCCAGCCACCATACTGTAAATGGATATGGAGCTGAGGCAGAAACATGGACCAATTTGAAATGAAGGAGTAAAGCGGAGTGGATATAAATCACCAGGTACAGTATACGCAGAGAAAAGAAGCACAAACAGAGGCAAGCTACACAAGCACTAACTTAGAAGTCTGATTGGAATGTTGGTACAGAGGAAATATTGGAACTGCAATCAGAGCAGGCAATAGGGGTTACCAGATAAGCAGGCAAGGAAAGCTGCCAGCAGACCCTTGGAAACCTAGGAGTCTACCAATATCATGAAACACAAAACATTTGCCACAGACAAAACAGTAGGTCACTGCAAACTCAATGAAAACATGTTTCCCGAAACTCAGTACACAAAAGAGCATGTAGTTAAACTATGGACTAAAGTCTAGCAATACAGCAAGAAAGAAACAAATGTGACAACTTAATATTTCAGGTTGCTGCCAACACGTGGAATTGAAGAATAGTAGAACATTATATTAAATTAAGAAACTAGGGCTGCAGGGAGAAAGAAAAGGCGGTAGTACAAAAACAGGAGTCTGTGAGGGAAGAAATCTCACAGTAAAACAGTATGCTTGAAGAAAGTCAGAAAGCCCACCAGATACAGGCCGAACTGATTGGTTTTAACAGCAAACAGGAGCAGAGCTGGAAATCAGCAACAACTGACACAATTCAACAACAAACTCAGGATACCAAGGACAGTTTCATGAACTGGCAGGCTGTAACAAAAGGACAGGATTCAGTATCAAAAGAAGCATATTCAGAAGAAGTTCAAAAACAGTCACAAAAGCAGAGCAGAAACTCCCACTGAAGGCTGCTGATAGAACAACTGCTGGAAGTGAGCCTATGAAAGCTCTTCCAGCCGACAGCCCTAATGGGTGCAGCTGAGCACAGTCTGAGACAGCTGTGTACATTAATGCCCATTCATGACATTGGTAGCCTCTAGCAGCTGATTGTAATCAAGGTCCCTACTTCAGCTATTGGCAGCCTGCTGCAAGTGAATGTAATTATCGTCCCTCTACCTCTCAGCAGCTTGCTGAAAGCGACTGCAATTAAAGTCCCTCTGTCTCTCAGCAGACTGCTGAATGATGATGTAATTAAAGTCCCTCCCCCAGCCCATTGACTCTTGGCAAGCAGAATGCATCTACTGGTTTAAGCCTAAACCCGGAATGAAACATTAAATTAGTTTGTCCAAAACCACAAAGAGCTAAAACTGGTAAATTCATGCAGATGCTGTTTGTAGGTTTAAACCTGGTAATTATGCATTAACAAAGACTCCAAATGTGTGCATGTCGTGTTTCTGGGAGGCATGTGGGTAGGAAACTGACATCTGACTAATATGCACATAGATATTTTGGTGGTTTGATCTTTTCATCTACTACTAAATGCACATGAGACTTTCTTCGCTTTGGCCTTTTCATCACCCTGCTAACTGCTCCTGAGGTTTTCAGTGCTATGATAATCTCTGCCTACTTAATTCAATTGTGGCTATTACTCGTTTGGCCTTCTCCAACGACTGCAACATGCACATACAGTTCTCTGTTTTTATAGTCTTCTCCACCTAGTTAATCCACTTGCCATTCTCATTTCTTTGGCTTTCTGCTCAACATACTAAATTAGCCTAGGGATCTAAAAATAGAAGTTTAATGAAAACCCCTAACCCATGCTAAGACTAAGAGAGTTACTCAGAGCAATGGGAGTAGCGAATGACAGCATTATCCCCACCCTCGAATGACAGAACTTATCCTTGAGCCAGTATCTTCAAATAGCATGTCCCTGACTTACTGAGTCTTGTCCGTTGGAATAGCACTGGCCTTGCAAAGAATCAGGATGGTGAGAATAGGATGAGCTTTATATCCAACTATGACATTATTTGTCTTCAAGAGACATGCACATAAAATCCCCAGAAGGAGATCAGGTTTGGGACATCCCCACCCTTCAATTTACAAATGGACAATACATAAATAAATATTAGTCATAACAACACCATAAGCATGCCCTGGAAACTACCCAGGTCATATTCAGAATGGGAGTTAGGGCATGCAATGGTCGAAAGGCAGGAGATACACTACCATCCCACATGTACAAAAAGGCACTATTTTGAACCACATGCATTGTTTTCTGATAGAGCTACCCCATTGGAAATTGTTGAATAATGTGCACGTTCACTGCAGTAGTGAAAGTGACCATGATCCATTTTCCATTGACATAGCAGCTAACAAGACTAGGATCAACAGGAAATCATCCTGAGCTGGATCTATGATATCAACTACAAACAGTAGAAGGAGGTTAATATGGGAAATGATAGAGTTAAGCACTCCTATTCCACAGATCCTTTCTGAAATTTCTTCCACTACTCGAAGTAGTTTTCTCCTAAAATAGTGTAAATTATCAGGACCTATGGGATAACAATGTGATCATAATAGGGATTCTAAGAAGTCATGTCCCCCAACCTTGCAAAACAATAGAAACCAGGTGGGTTAAGAAAAGAAAGAATGGATGGTTTGACCAGGAGTGCAGAATCAAAACAGGTGAATTATTGTCAGCATTAACATCCAACACACATTATGGACAGCAGACCATCCCAAGAACTAGACATGAGTACATGGATATGATAAAAAGGAAAACAGAAGGAATTGCGCTGAACAGATGGGAGAAGCTGAACGAGGCAACTAGACAGAAGGACCAAAAATCCTTCTAACAGATTGCTTATGCAGGTGACAGGGAGCAGGGTCATTTGTTTGAAGTGTCAATCATAGAGGATCTGTGGTTTGCTCACTTCTCTGAACAATAAAAAGAGGACAGAGGGGAATTTGGAATAACGTCACCAGTTACCCAGGCCAGATTAAGGGTATCTGCCTGGAATTTATGTTCAAGAAGGCAGAAGACACCCTAAAATCACAACATGTGGGCAAAGTCCCTGGCCCAGATATGATATCAGTTGAAGTGTATAAACTGGAGCCTGGAGTACGGATTGCATAATTCCAATCCATAATGAATCCCATTTGCAAGTTAAGAAAAGTACCAGAAACCTGGATGCAAACAGAGATAGTCCCCATATACAAGAAGGGGAAGTGGGGGTGCAATCTCCCAGGCAACTAGCACCCTATATCGCTGCTAGACACGTCCGGGAAAATCTTTAGTAAGGTAATCCTGAACAGACTGGAGGAATGGGCTATTGAGGCAAACTGTATTAGTGATCTGCAAGGAGGCTTTGAAAGGGGTTTTAGCACTACAGACCAGGCCTTTAGACTAGGTGCACTGATAGATAAATATGGTCCTGGGTATGCTATACTTTCTATTTGATGGAATCCCTCAATCAGAGTTGGGGAAAGCTCTCATGAGTAAGAACATCCCCAAATCTCTCCTGAGGGCTGTTCTCTTGCTGTACACAAACAAAAATGTGGTAGTGAGGTGTGAGATAGGAGAGGAAACGTCTAATCAATTGCCTGTCAAAAAAGGGGTCAGACAGGGATGTGTTCTTGGCCCCACACTTTTTCTATTTACTACATTGATGTGGTGAGTAGCCTGACTGTGGATTATACGGATTCCGCTAAATTAGGTGAGAGGAAAATCAATAGCCTCTTATTCAGAGATGATGCAGCTATTATCCCTCGCACACCCAGTGGCCTCACCAGAATTGCACTGAAACTCACCAAATTCTGTGACAGCAAAGGCCTATCCATGAATCCAGCTAAATCAAAGTACAAAAAATGTGGGAAGAAAATGAAAAAGTACACTCGTCAAATGATTAAAGTAGGACGTTCCCCGAAAGTTGAGGTTAAGTTCTTTGACTATCTGGGCTTTAGATTTAGTAATAATGGAAAGTGGTCTAGGCATATTGAGAAAGCTAATGTTACACTTGCCAAAAGAAGTATGTTTCTTGTCCACTTTGCAATTACATTTGGCAAAATGCGGTTGTAGCTGCGCTGCAGGTGTATAGATTCCAAGCTGTGAGTATGGCGACCCATGTGGCAGAATTGTAGGGCTGCAGAAGCCTTGCAAGCACAACCATCAGTGAAAACCATTATCTTAATCTTTAAAAAAACGTTCTTATGTTGCCAAAAAGCACCAAAAATCTGCTTATTTTTAATGAACTTGGTTTGACACTGATAAATGACAACATAGCACTCAAGCCATTGTTATACTGGGACAAACTATGGTCAAGCAGGGAACTGGTAATCTATAATCGGTCTCTACGGGACATAATGTGTTGTGAAGGGGCACTAGTATGTCCATGGTTTGAACATATTACGACATAAATTTATCAGAAGCAACTAGTGCAATCCTGGGGAACCCAACCTCGTTGTAACCCAATAGTGAAGCGATAATAAAGGATGCATAAAGGGATTGGGCTCAAGCCAGAAGAGTGACAAGTTGACTTTGGTTATATCTTGGAAAAGTCTTCCTATGCGAGCTATTTAATGAATTTATAGTCATATTATGAACATTCACTATCTATGAAAAAAGAGACTGAATATTCTCCCAGTGGCACCTCAAACATACATGTGGCTTCAGGGACCGGTTGTTGCTCTTTTTGTGAAAGAACTACGGAATATCTCCTGCATTTCCTGCTTGTTTGCCCTGGCTATTGTAAAATGCGCCAGTCACCAGTCCAATTTGAAACATTGCACTGTGAACCGTGGTGAAAGACTTTAGGCTGACACAGTACATTGCACCAGGATGTGGTATTATTTAGCCATGGCATGGGGAAGGAGGGATGTTAAATTGTCTCAGTTAGTCTGATGGCTTAGGAGGGTTTTAATAAATCCTAGGTATCTATGGAGTTCCATATCTAACGGCTGCACACAAAAGGTTGCACCTGCGATTTCAGCACAAAAGGCTGCAATTCCATGGCAACAACCGTTTCTGCACAGCCCTCTCTCTGTCCCTGTTGGAGGGGGTTTCCCCCGAACACACAGCTGCTATTAGGTACCCTCCACTGCTGCTCCTGACCCCTTCCCCACTTACCTGCTGCAGGTTCCGGCCTCAAGCTCCCTGCTCCTCTGTTGCTTCTGCCACAGGCCCCGGGCCATAAAAAGTACGGCACAATGGAGGGCCTGGGGGGTTAGGCGAAGGGTGGGGGCAGAGGAGGGGCAAAACACAAGGGGAGGGCAGGGAGGGCAACCAGGTGGCGTCCCCCCATTCAGTTAGCATGGCAACAGCAACAACACAGGAAAAGGTGCGATGGCAACCAGTGGGGGCCGGGGAAGGACCCACTAGAATAACAAAAGGGAGGGAAGTATAAATATGGCCTTTTGAGAAGGGAGAGGCACATTCAGGCAAGAAGCACAACTAGCTCGGGTAAAGCGTCATAGCTCCTGGAAGGTCGAAGGAATCGTTTTCCCACCCAACCCACCCCATATTTTGGAAGGAAAGAGATGAAAACAAGGAGTATCAGAACGCCCAGTACTAGGTTCGGTACATGGTAGAGGATGTCGAAGGCAGCATGCGGCACGTATCCAGGAGCGGATGCCCGAGGGAACCATAGACTCGCAAAACAAAGCATGCCATCTGCAACCCTGGACACGGTGTGTGTCCAAAAGCACACCTGTTTTCTATAAGTGTGGTGTTGTGTAATTTCTGTAGATAACAAATGCCTACGGCCAATATTTTGTCCACAAACAAAACTGTGTACTCATTCCAAAATAGGAGTTAAGAACCAGGAGCGGGGGGGGGGGCACACTGCTCAGCCTAGCAGTCTGCAGAGCGTTGCGCCGGAAGCCCGGGGCACAGCACAGCGCACCTTTGTGTGTGGCCTTTTGTGCCCTGGGCTTCCAGCTCCCCACTCTACAGACTGCATGTGATCTATGGATTGTAATCACTGTTCTTAAATGCTGAATATTGAATTATGAATTGTACAGTAATCATGTATGTTTTCCACTGAATGTATGCTTGCTTTTATGGCCCATGTGCCGAAGTAAATTATCACTTTGATTGTTGGAAATGATTGTGGGCATTTTAGTACTTTGGCCTTGTTCTCTGCCTACTTACTAAACCTGTAGTTCTCAGGGCTTTGGCCTTTTAAATGCTTAGTAAAAGCATGTGGGGTTCTCAGTGGCTTTGACATCTCAATGCACTTGGAGCTTTCAGGGTTTTGCCCTTTTCTTACACCTACTAAATGAACCTAGTGTTTTCCGTGCTTGACTTTGCATCCAAAAATGCATACTAGATGTACTGCCCTTTCACATACAATTCATACTGAAAATCAAGTGCCATCAACCCCCCTCGCCCTAAAATAAAATGGAATCTAATCCCCAAATCTACACAGGCCCTGTTATTGATTTAATTCTACTCTAAACTATCCATGCTACAACACCCCTCCCCAGCCCCCTCAGCAGCCTTGAGCCACTGCTGCTTCTTGTAATGCCAACCATGGACTCACACATTTCTATTCACCTAAATAGGAGGTCAAACCCAGTAAAACCTCCCGAAAAACCCATAAGGTTCGCCCTTATTAAACCCCTGGTAATTCTAGGGGTCCAAACTTTGCAAAACAGTCCCAACCATGCTCAATGTGCACTATAGGAGGTGCTTACACTATTATTTACTTAAAGAAAGTGGATTGTATGGGTCCAAATATGTAGGCGGCAGAAGCATTGGTTTATGCACATCAAAGGAAAAATAAGAGTTTCAAATGCATAATGCTTGAAATAATGGGTGATCTTTCGTGGGTTGGTAGAATCAATTTCTCCTGGGTGTTTTCACTTTCAAGGTCAGTGTGCTAACTTCTGTTCCTGCATTCCCTGGTGATACTGCTTACCTGAGTGTATCCATTCAGCACATGTTATGTGTAAACCTACAGCTTTCCCACCAAAGGCTCCAGTTGACACTTGTATGGGAAGGGGTGAATGGCTTCTCAAATTAAACTTTGTAGTACGATGGGGCTGGGAATGCTGCTGGTGAGGGCTGGCAAAGCCCATGCATTGCTTCACTAGGTTATTTCCCTACTTTCTATATTAAAATATATGGGGCGTCATTGCGACCCGTGCGGAGTGGGTTAACGGGTTCTGCTAATGGATGTGGACCCGTTAACACCATTGCGCACGATTACGAGGTCCCCTTGCGGAAAAACCAGGCGTCGTTACCGGGTCCCGCGAGGGGACCAGAGAGCTAACAACGGGCCGGTCGTAATCGGCCTGTTGTTAGCTCCCTCTCCCATTCCCATTGAGCTCTATGGGGGGCTCAAATGGGAATGGGGAAGGTCTCGGCCCAGGTTCCCTGAGGGAGGAATTACCAGGCCCTCCGAACTCGGAAGGGGAACCTGGTAAAGGAGCCCGGTTTGGCGCCAAACTCGTAATGAGGCCCCTTGAATGAATGCAACCTTCATCACTCTGCTGTAAGCGACCTACTGGGTGGGTTCTTAACTCACTCAGCAATTATCCAAGATGCTAGTGAGCCTTGATGTCTCTGGGTAGCGGGTGGAATTGATGATGCGACAGTCAAGCGCTCTCTAGAGTAGAGAAACTGTATTGTTGAAATATCACAAGACTGTGTACTCACTGTGTATAATGCTATGTTATTGTATGTTATGTTACTGTAAGTTTTATTTAGGAAAACAGCATTTCAAAACAACCAAAGTGAAAGGAATGAAGCTATTGAATCATTAGTCATCTAGACAAGTTTCCACTAAGCAAAGTAATTGGAACCATGACAATACAATATGCTTACCTGAAAGAACAGTTTATGGACATGCTGCTGCCAGAGTACTGCTGAAAGTAGGTGAGCAAGGCAATTTCCACAGAAACAAACTAAACATATAATTTCAAAACATCCACCTACAAATCTTGAGTTGTTCAATAAATGGAAAACGAAAGGTCATCTATGGGTAACAGTTCTATGGGACTCTTATGCTTGTGCCTTCGCCCTTTCATACAGCAGGAGTTCAGTCAATGAAGACATTCATTATGCTATATACTAGCTTTGAGCACCGTAGTCTGGACTTTGATGCCTTCACTCCCAACCAAATGTCGGAAGCAGGCAGGAGGATCGTCAATATTGCACTGCTTTTTTACACTCCCACGCTAATTTTCTCAAAGTAATTTTAAAGGGAAAGGTGGAAGTGGAGGGGATCCCCTCCCAAAAGAAATCAATGAGTTGTTTCAAAGTAAATGTGCATCTATGAAGGGGCATATAACCGAATTTCTGTACACTTGGGATGCAGCACAAGTGCAAAGTACCATTGATTTTTTCTTGGATGAGGAAAAGAAGAACAGCACCTGGACACAGTAATTCTGTCAAGCATCAGTGAGCAGGTGGTGGGGACAATAAATTAAGGAAATACAATCAATTAGTTTGTAGGTTTATGTACTGGAGCCAGTAAATCAACCTCCCGCACCCTGCCATTAATGCTTTACAGTCACATCTATATCAACATGAATCACTACATTCTGGAAATGCAACAGATACTATTCCTGTTTTCGCCACTATACATGTAGGCAGAAAAGTAGCAGAACAAAATGAGAAATCTTGGGCTATCATCTCACAACAAATTCTCACTATATCACGACTTAGGGAAATAAAGTGCATTTACAAAGGGGGTCATCACAAGTTGGAAGGTATCCTGGTGCTAAATCCATGGGATACCGCTCATCGCAAATAGAGTTACCTCAACCTGGTACAGTGCTATTAGCGCCAGATACCAAGCTGCAGAAAACCTGTAAATCCCCTTTTTATTCAGTGTCAATAGGACTCTATAGGGTATTTTTGGTGCATTTTGCACTGCAGTAAATGCGCCAAAAATGGGCCGAAAGGTGGCAGATTTACCTCCAGCTCAAAGCATTGGACTGAGCAGTAACGTGGCTTGAATAGTGTTTCAGCCACATTTCTACTGCTCTGCCCAACCAGTCATAATGCCCTTTATCTTATTAATATTCTGTAAGACAAATTTATGATATGTTATCTCCTGCCCTGTTTGCACCAAGAGTAAGTCTTTAAATGAAAAACCAGTAAAGTTGTAATGCCAAATGGCCGGTCAATATTAGACAGGTCAAGATTACAGTGCCTGCAAACACATTCACTGGTTATTTTATGAGCACTTGTTGGCTAGGAGGGATCAAACTGGGCAGAACTACAAAATGCAATGATGATATTCAACTGCCTCAGGCAGATCCCTTTCACTAAAAACACCCTCTAAATGTGCTGCATCAGATTTGATGTGTAGGTGTTCCTGGGAAGTTGATGAGTACTGCACTATACATCGAGGTCTGTACGCTGAAGATCTGTGAAGAGCTCTTTAAATTGAACAAAGGGTTACTATTATCAATAATGGGTGGAGAAAAAGAAGAAATAATAAAATGAACAATGGATCATTGGTGGGGAGGTTTGGATACTATGATCCTGCAATGCTTGCTTCCTAGTCAAGTGTTCCATCCTCTTGTCCAACATTTCTATGGTAATGATGTGTGCCTGGATCCCAATGAGTCTAAATTCATCCAAAGACACCCGCATGGATTTCAGACAGTGCATGTCTGCACACACACAATGGGTTCCATTGAACGTCACAGATTCATCTAGTGATGACAAAATTGACAGCACCTTGTGAAGCTGTGTCAGGAGAGATTGGGACAAGACTGTGCCATATGAGTCAATGAAAATGCAAACTGTGTCGAAGAAATATCCAATATGCTTAAATGTCACTTTCAAGTACAGTAACTATCTTACATAAAATGTACATAAGTACTCTGTTTTCCAAATGTAAATCGGAATATTATGGGTTGCAGCACACAGATCAGGCACACTCCAAAGTATCCCAGCAGTAGTGTTGATGTCATTGAAGAAATCAGTTATGAGTTAAATTCACTCAGGAAAGATATATTGCTGAATATGTCAAGAATTCCAAAACTGCCAAAGGAACTAATAGCAGTCGGAAATTGAATGTGATGTGTGTTCAGCATATAATTGTACCAGATGAGTTGCCTTACAGTTATGGTCAGGGCTGCATAACATGTGCTTCTCATTTGCTACATTTTCACGGGGTGACAGCATAATCTGTCTTGAGGACAAGCCACTGAATACTGCCCCATGTCAAGGAATCTTTTTACTTGCAAGTTATTGGTTAAATCCTGAGATCAAGCTAATTGGATGATAGAATATAGGACCACACGGACATCATTAATCCTGGATCCCAATCATGTCTTTTGAGGGATCTGAGGGAAGCAGTCTACTCACAGAAATTAAGATGTCGAAATGTGTATATCCCGAAAGATTATTTTTAGGA
This sequence comes from Ambystoma mexicanum, assembly GCF_040938575.1. Taxonomy (NCBI): domain Eukaryota; kingdom Metazoa; phylum Chordata; class Amphibia; order Caudata; family Ambystomatidae; genus Ambystoma; species Ambystoma mexicanum. Next base: position 452,348,121 of record NC_090933.1, on the reverse strand, counting down.
AATACAATGGGAAGGGCCTGATGCAAATATAGTATCCTCGGTAAAGACCTCATTTTGAAGGCCTGAATTGCACCCAGTCATTGTAAATCCTGTTTGGCCAATCTCATGCGATCACTTTTCAAGGATCATAAAAACTCTGCAACATTATGTGGTTACAGTAATTGATCATACTTTCTGAGATGGACCTGTCACCATAGGTCATAATTAGATTTGCTCCCATTAAATGTGGAAAAAACGTTTGAAGTGAAGCCACTGATTTCAGGTTTTTAGACGTATTTGAAATGTTAGATATCCCATCGTTTTCATAGTTAAGGTCAAATTCAGGAACCAGGCAACATTGCCCAAGCAAGGTTACCATGTGCGTCAGTGTAGAGGTAAAATGTTGAATAATAAACAGAAGGTATTGAGCAAAGAACAACAACCTATGGTAGGAATTGTCTATTGAGATTCCTTGGATGTTTTCATTTAGTTCAACCATTTCAGCTATAGGCTACATTGAGGGATCCAATAGCAGGATGTGAAAGTAGACACTGCTTCCAAGTTTTTCTAAAATGTGAAATGTGGCTATAAATAAGGCTCTGTACATTTATACTTTGTGGTTGGGTGGGCAGAACTTGGAAAGTCATAGGTTGTACATTTGGGGACAAACCAGAAATGTGTTAGTGAGTGTTTTGGCTCCAAGTTGTAGCTTAAGGAGTGGAATTCTACAGAGTGTGTCTCTGATTTAATTTAGTTTTGTGGAGCTAATCTTACTATTTATTAGCATTGCCACACCCCATTTTCTTCTCTTCTTCTGAGGGACAGAATTGATGTGAAATAACTTTGATTTCAAACAGTGCCACCCTTTACGTAGGGTGTGTGGTTAAATCAACAAGAGCCCATTTATTTGTTCGTTGTTAATTTCATTGGTCAGTTGAGCACTTCATAATTCAAGGACGCCATTTCCAAATTAACCATTTATAAATCTACTCTGTGCTCGTATAGCTTGGCATATACAAGATGTCAAGATTATGCCTAACAAGTTTGTAAAACTTGCCATCAGGGGACCCATTGATAAAAAAGGGCTTCATATCAGGGGGTGGACATCTTTATGCATTCATGGAAAATGAGAACCATTTTAACAAACACAATGACATCCAGACATATAAAATGGAGATTAGTTTGATCATTACTGTATTTACATATGTTGCTCTTTCAACAAGCACAACCCCCAAAACAGTACATGTACACATTTGGAATTTTATATGTCTGCACTCACTGATGTGCCATATTAAAAGACAACAATACATTGTTATCCTTTGTGAAACCATTCCTATTCAAGCTGAAACCATGTACGAACAACCATGTATGAATGAAGGAGGGTGGGATTGCCACCAAACCTCTAAAATGTTATTTGTTCTTCCATCCAGGGAGGTGGAATCAAAAAAAATGTTTCATGTTTGTCCGTGAACGAGTCCCTCAGTTGCTTGTATCTAATTTTTCTGAATTCCTGCCCTGGTGTTTGCAATCTACCTGGATGTCCATGATGCTTTCTACTGTTCCAAGGGTAAAGAATTGCTGTAAGGTATTTTCTATGGTAAGGATTATCATAAAGGTGCACCCTCTGTTATGGAAATGTCTTATTTTGTAGCCAAGATTTTACTACTTTCATCTGGCGGCATTTTACAACCAATCCGGGAGCTAGATCTTGGAAGAGCTTGAGAAATGAACTAAAGAAATGTGTGGATTCCTGAAGTCTAGATTCTTGGAGACTCATTCTTTCATCTGGAAGAAGAGAATCCTGTTAGGACATCAGGTGTTATACCCTTGCACTTTTGGAAGTCCATAAACAATCTATATTATATCCAGGGTGATATATACAGAAGTTTCTTTGAATAGGAAGACTGTTCATACGATCTGGATTCAACTTCCAAGCACATTGTTGAACGTTTCTGCTGGAACTCCTCAGGGATCAACAATATTTCTTCCAGATGAGTTTTCATGGTCTTCCAGTTTTTCCTCCATATGCTGTTAGTGTTTCTCCAACTGAGGAATGTGTTATTCAAGTTCTGCCTGATTATAGTTTCGCTCAAAGAAGACTGATTCCAGTTCCTCCACTATTTTCTTTAATATGTGGAAATTGTTGATCAGTTCACAAATGGAGTCACATAGCTACTTGTTAGATATAGCAATAGCATGCTTCAATTCACAGAAAATGTGGGTTATGTTCCCCATCAGAGCTGGCACTAAACTGGTGATTTGTGAAGAATCCTGCCCTGCATTTGAGTTTGGGCCCTGTTGGCTTTCTTTCACTGGCTGAAGAAAAAACGTTATTGGGGACATTTTTGGCTCTTTTGCTTTGGAAGACTTCATTACCTGGGCTATTCCTGTTGTTAGGTGAGGGGATCCTGACACCCCAACATGAATGTGTTTGTAACCATAAACCATATGTACTCAGGTAGGGATAAAACAGATGCAAAATATGTCACTCCTTTGAGGTCTGAGTCTGTCCTGCTTCTTGTCTCCACTCCCCTCAAAGAAATGATGTATACATAGAAGATGATAGGATGGGTTGACAATATAAAACCAGTCTAGTCTCGTTATGGAAAGTGCAGTAGGAAGACCACCTGCAATTACCAGCAGTGGTAAAATAAAAATAAAAATAATAATAACATTATTTTTTATATCACGTTTCATGCCGGACTCCAGCCTAAAAGTAAAGTATGGGGGCTGGGTAGCAAACTCATGCTGCTCAGGGTAGTCTTATTTACAAGCCCAGAACGTTTCCACTGAACTACTCCTTCCTGGCAGCAAGTACTCTCCTAGTTACTGCAGTGGTAAATAAAATGCCAACAGCACTCATTATTTATTTACCAGTTATCCCCATCATAAAAATAACACAGCACTGATTAATAGTTGAAGTTACCTCTCAATTGAAGATTACCTTTTAGCCAGTGCTTCCGGTAAATATTTCAGAGAGGAAGTCACATAATCCCAACCAAAACATGTGGGAATCATTCCTTCTATGGAAGTCAAAGTACCTCCATGCTGAAAATGTTGGTAAAAAAACGACTTGCATAAAAAACAAAATAGATTTCAGTTGTTAGGTAAAAAAGAAAAACGATGTTCCTGTTTTTTGTTTTGCCAGTCTGGGAATATAACAGATGGGAAAGTAACAATTGGATTTTTAAAAGTTCTAATTTTGCAATATGGGAAGATGGCAAAGAATTTCAAAGGTTCAAGGAAAATAAAATGAACTTCAGCATGATTAAGAATTCTTATGAGGGGGGTTAATGGCCTGACTGTAGCTTGATGCAGATGTATGTCCCAGCTGCTCCTGGTGCACCCAAAGATTTAATCAAATTGTGCCCTACCAGACACAACATGAAGAAGACCTGGAGGGAGTACGAGGGAAGGGAAATTATAAAGCCCATATTCCTGTTCTTAAATCGGTGAATACGTTGATTTTAGTGCTATACCACTTCAGACTTATTACTTAGACCTCCAGGATTTCTTGCTGTGTGGTTCCTAAATTGGTCACCTTGTAGTACAGACAGCAGCAGTGCTGAGAGTGAAGCAGTGGCACCTTTCTGGTGAGACTGGCAGACAGGTTGAACATGGCAAAGGAGAGAGGTGACCACCAATCATCGCCCTGGGAAGTGATATAAGTACAGAATCTCTGGCTGCACCAACCTCTGTCCGAGGATACTCCATAACACTTGTGAGAGCATCACTTTTCTGGGGTTGAGAGAATTGAAAAATCATTCTGGTGAGACAAAGCAACCACATGACACTTGGCATGTGCTCTGACACAGCAGTAAGTGAAAATCAACTGCCGTTGAAAGTCCCTCGGGCTCAACAATTAGAGCATGGGTCTTGAAAGATTTCCATGGGGTCTGTGGACCTGGGGCACTCTTGCAGTGAGAGAGTTCTTAAAATGAGGGAAGCTCCTACAAATGGAAGAGAGTAACAGTGACGAGTACATGGAGGAAGGGCGCTTTAACTCATTAGATGCATGTAATTTAGGTTAGGCAATCCTTTGAGGAGATGGGAGGGCCACTAGTGATCCAACTAGAGCAAGACACACAGAGGTTATCAAACTGAAATAGCCTCAGCAAGGAGGACATTTTTGAAAAGCAGCTTTGGCATATTACTGCCACTCCAGTGTTGCTCGACAACCTGAGAGAATGTATTGTCCCACAGGAATGTAGCCTCAATATATGTCATGACCTTGGAAACTGAGGGGCTGTGAGAAATTGAGGGCATTCTCACATCTACTCCGCTTGGAGCCTCTATATGGGTGGCCATGGAAAGGCCATCACTTTTGGATCCAGTCCCTGGGATGGGCAAGTGAGGGAGGACCACCTGGATGGAGGGTTCTTGGGGATTGAAGGTGGGATGCCCTAAGGTAAAATGCAGTATTCCACATCCTCCTATCAGGAGGGAACCCCTATCCCAGAAGTGGTTATGGGATAATGTTCACCATGTTCCCTTGTCTCTGCGAAAGACAGGAGATATTATCACTGCAAACGTGTTAGAAAGTGGAGGTGAAGGCTTGGGGATGAGGTACCTTAGGACCAAACACAGTATTGCATTTATTCTAGTGACAACCAGTCTAGCCCTACCCCGATCTTTGTGGGTCATTGTAGACAGTTCCCTTTTATTCCCCTCTTGGGATACCGGACAGTACTGAGAAGATGAAGAAACAACTGAGAGTAATGAACATTATACACTTTTCCCACTCTGGTACTGAGACGAGGAAGAAGCAACCGAGAGTAATGAGCACGTCTTACACTCACCACTTTGGTACTGTGACAAAGAAGATGCGTGAATGTCAGGCATGTCCTTCTAATCAGAGTCAGGCAGCATTGATTGATGGAATTCATCTGCAGCCCATTGAAGGAGGACCACTGGTGTATAAAACGTGGAATGCAGATGCACAGGAAAGTAGCAGAGGAATAGGAAGCAGCAGCAGTGGTAAAATAAAAATAAAAATAATAATAACATTATTTTTTATATCACGTTTCATGCCGGACTCCAGCCTAAAAGTAAAGTATGGGGGCTGGGTAGCAAACTCATGCTGCTCAGGGTAGTCTTATTTACAAGCCCAGAACGTTTCCACTGAACTACTCCTTCCTGGCAGCAAGTACTCTCCTAGTTACTGCAGTGGTAAATAAAATGCCAACAGCACTCATTATTTATTTACCAGTTATCCCCATCATAAAAATAACACAGCACTGATTAATAGTTGAAGTTACCTCTCAATTGAAGATTACCTTTTAGCCAGTGCTTCCGGTAAATATTTCAGAGAGGAAGTCACATAATCCCAACCAAAACATGTGGGAATCATTCCTTCTATGGAAGTCAAAGTACCTCCATGCTGAAAATGTTGGTAAAAAAACGACTTGCATAAAAAACAAAATAGATTTCAGTTGTTAGGTAAAAAAGAAAAACGATGTTCCTGTTTTTTGTTTTGCCAGTCTGGGAATATAACAGATGGGAAAGTAACAATTGGATTTTTAAAAGTTCTAATTTTGCAATATGGGAAGATGGCAAAGAATTTCAAAGGTTCAAGGAAAATAAAATGAACTTCAGCATGATTAAGAATTCTTATGAGGGGGGTTAATGGCCTGACTGTAGCTTGATGCAGATGTATGTCCCAGCTGCTCCTGGTGCACCCAAAGATTTAATCAAATTGTGCCCTACCAGACACAACATGAAGAAGACCTGGAGGGAGTACGAGGGAAGGGAAATTATAAAGCCCATATTCCTGTTCTTAAATCGGTGAATACGTTGATTTTAGTGCTATACCACTTCAGACTTATTACTTAGACCTCCAGGATTTCTTGCTGTGTGGTTCCTAAATTGGTCACCTTGTAGTACAGACAGCAGCAGTGCTGAGAGTGAAGCAGTGGCACCTTTCTGGTGAGACTGGCAGACAGGTTGAACATGGCAAAGGAGAGAGGTGACCACCAATCATCGCCCTGGGAAGTGATATAAGTACAGAATCTCTGGCTGCACCAACCTCTGTCCGAGGATACTCCATAACACTTGTGAGAGCATCACTTTTCTGGGGTTGAGAGAATTGAAAAATCATTCTGGTGAGACAAAGCAACCACATGACACTTGGCATGTGCTCTGACACAGCAGTAAGTGAAAATCAACTGCCGTTGAAAGTCCCTCGGGCTCAACAATTAGAGCATGGGTCTTGAAAGATTTCCATGGGGTCTGTGGACCTGGGGCACTCTTGCAGTGAGAGAGTTCTTAAAATGAGGGAAGCTCCTACAAATGGAAGAGAGTAACAGTGACGAGTACATGGAGGAAGGGCGCTTTAACTCATTAGATGCATGTAATTTAGGTTAGGCAATCCTTTGAGGAGATGGGAGGGCCACTAGTGATCCAACTAGAGCAAGACACACAGAGGTTATCAAACTGAAATAGCCTCAGCAAGGAGGACATTTTTGAAAAGCAGCTTTGGCATATTACTGCCACTCCAGTGTTGCTCGACAACCTGAGAGAATGTATTGTCCCACAGGAATGTAGCCTCAATATATGTCATGACCTTGGAAACTGAGGGGCTGTGAGAAATTGAGGGCATTCTCACATCTACTCCGCTTGGAGCCTCTATATGGGTGGCCATGGAAAGGCCATCACTTTTGGATCCAGTCCCTGGGATGGGCAAGTGAGGGAGGACCACCTGGATGGAGGGTTCTTGGGGATTGAAGGTGGGATGCCCTAAGGTAAAATGCAGTATTCCACATCCTCCTATCAGGAGGGAACCCCTATCCCAGAAGTGGTTATGGGATAATGTTCACCATGTTCCCTTGTCTCTGCGAAAGACAGGAGATATTATCACTGCAAACGTGTTAGAAAGTGGAGGTGAAGGCTTGGGGATGAGGTACCTTAGGACCAAACACAGTATTGCATTTATTCTAGTGACAACCAGTCTAGCCCTACCCCGATCTTTGTGGGTCATTGTAGACAGTTCCCTTTTATTCCCCTCTTGGGATACCGGACAGTACTGAGAAGATGAAGAAACAACTGAGAGTAATGAACATTATACACTTTTCCCACTCTGGTACTGAGACGAGGAAGAAGCAACCGAGAGTAATGAGCACGTCTTACACTCACCACTTTGGTACTGTGACAAAGAAGATGCGTGAATGTCAGGCATGTCCTTCTAATCAGAGTCAGGCAGCATTGATTGATGGAATTCATCTGCAGCCCATTGAAGGAGGACCACTGGTGTATAAAACGTGGAATGCAGATGCACAGGAAAGTAGCAGAGGAATAGGAAGCAGCAGCAGAAGGAGAGACCTGGGAAACTTCAGCAGAGATAATGTGTATACGCAGTGCTGTGCAAGGAGAGCGAGAAGCCTAGAAGCAGAGATGCCGACAAAGAACCCGGGAGTCCTGCCGTTGGGACTGTGCAGGACGGGTAACTCTCGTAAGGGAAGACGGGCAGCGGGTGTTGTCGTGGAGTGGAGGCAGAGCTGAGCACAGAGGCTGGCGTGTGCTGAACGAGGCACCCAGAAAACAGGCTTTCCCACTTGGAGAAAAGCTGCCAAGAGGAGCTGCCGGGTTGTGGTAAGTGTTGGGGACACTGGTAGCACTTGGGCGCACCAAGGGGCCATGAACATAGTACCGGTCCACGAAAGTAAGAAACTTTCATCTTTATTGAATACCGAACTGAATGAAACAATCAAAACTATATTTATTGAATACCAGACAGAATGAAACAAGTAAAGCTGCATTTATTGAATACAGAACAGAATGAAATAAGCAAAGCTGCATTAATTGAATACCGAACTGAATGAAACAAGAAAAACTGCATTTATTGAATTCCAAACTGAATGAAATAAGCAAAACTGCACATATTGAATACCGAAGTAAAAGGAAAGGCAAATCTGCTCATTTTAAATGTTAAGGTGAATGAAAGATTACCAGTGCTAACATTGAACTACAAACTGAAAGAAAATAGAAAACTAAGTTAGAACCAAGGAATGTGACTGCAGATTTTAAGTCTAGGCTGAGAACACACTTGGTGTGGAGATACATTTGAGAAACCAATTGTTTAGTGGAATATTATACTACTCAAAGAGAACTTGAAGTTCCTGTTTGTGTGACCTGTAATGGGTGGATTGTGTGATCCAACAACTGCACCCAGACCAGAGAACTCCTACATACTGAATAATGAACTGCTGAAAGTGAATATAAGGTTCTTTGTTGCATGACCTGTAACGGCTGGACTGTTTGGTCTTACAATTGTGCCAAGACCAGAGAACCTCTATATGTTAACCAGGAACTTGCTATGGTGTCAAAAGGAAAACTGCAATTGGTGCATCTAAGACGTAGGGAAGGGAACCCTGAGCTGTAAAGAATTGTTGAAACTCAGTTTAAAGAGAAAGCTTCAAGATACTTCTTTTTGTGACATCTTTTGATATTGAACTTGGGGAAGGGAACCCTGAGACGTGCTGCCCTGGAACTATATTGAGCATGGGGAAGGGCCACCGGAAGGGCCACCTGACATTTACAAAGGTATGGAACTTTATTGTTTCAAGTCCAGAAAAAAGTAAATGTAACATTCCGGTGAACCTGTTGACATCTGGGGAATAGAAGCAGAAGATTAAGCCCAAGCTGGAAATAGCTCAGAACTTTACCTTTGGATCACTGTTTATTTTATGATTGACATCCATACACATTGTTTTATCTTAGGTGTGAGGGCAAGCATAGGTTTTGGACACAGACAGACTTTTCAGTTGATCTTACTGACACAGACTATCCTCAATTTCTTTAGGTAGGGAACTCCCACCTTAGCATAGGGCAAGTTAGGCCATACACCATCCTGAAATGTTCTTTAGTAAAAGCCTTTTGTTACACATTGAATCTGTTGCATGAGTCTTCTTCCATGATGCCAACCTCACACAGCCCTATTGGACCCGGAGGAATGGGACGGGTACTGCAAATTAGTGACGCAAATCAGGCATCAGTATGTTCCCATCCAAGATACCACTCAAGACCGCTAATAAGCACATACCCTCAAAGTCCATATGCACTTGATCACCAAAAATCTCAATGATGTGGTTTCCGTTTCGATTTGATACAGCAATGGATATAAAGGAGACAGTAACTGAAAACATGTGTCTTGTTGTAGAAAAGCTCAGTTGCTATGTACGCTGCATCTCAAACCTGAGTACTCCACCAGTAATCATGTTGTCATGATTAGGTCATTAGAACTATTTTCTTTCTTTGGTTACACACCAGACTTCCCAGACTTCGGAGGAGAAATGGAACCTACAAAGATAGTATGATGCCATGTCTAAACACCTTTCCCTCAATTTCTTCACATGTCCCTCTTACTGGCTCATGAGACTGATCCCATTAAGCTTGAAATCACTGTAAAGATTTCCCTGAATGTGTGACTTTGCAAATACAAAAATATTATTTTTTTCAAAGATACAGAGAGTAGTTCAGTCTTACCCAACCCCTGTAAAATCAGGTAGCAGTTATTCATGTGGAAAAGAGAAGTAGCCCTTAGGCTACTTAATCTTATTCTGTTTGTGTTATCCCCTCTGTAACTCTGAGTTCCTGCCCGGTAGAATACACCCCACAAGCTGAATTATTGTGTTTAACAATAATCTCTCCAGTGAAGGCACAGAGATAAGGCAGCCCTGCCGGCACAGAAATTATGAACATCTGCCTATGTTTTTCAAGGGGGTGTTGGACTTTCTTCCTTGTTAACTGTGTACTCACTCCAAGCTTCCTAAGAGTTATTGGCTTTAGAGTGCATGCCTTAACAGATTGCAAGACCTTTTTTTTTTACTATACCAGACTTTGGAGTCTGTAATTAATGATTTGGCCATGGCCATTTGAAAGATTGAAGAGAGGGTCCCAGGAATGTCCCCCATCATCCCCATGAATATTACAGTCCGAAGAGTCAAGAACGCACAAAGTCACTCATTTTTCGGACAACCCCCAGGAGCACCAGTGATTGACACGTATGCAGAGATATATTCGCTCAGACAGCCATTCCAACCTTATCCAGTGAATGTGTTTATGAATACAGGTGCCTCAACAGTGGCCATGGATCCATATGCCATGATGAATGTCGCCGATTAATGCGAAGAAACCACATTGCTGATGTCATTAGTGATACCACGACATAGTCACGTTAGTCATGAAGTATACTCACAACCATGCACAACTTTACACAAACACACATTTGTATACATGGAGAACATGCTTACACAGTTCTGTAGATAGAGGACGGATACATTTACATACTGTCAAAGCTTTATTATTTTTCTCATTAGACAAGTGCAGAAACGCTGAAAGAAAGGCAACGAAGAGATGCTGAGTAAGCTTGCGGATGCTTATGACAACTAACCCTATGGTACTACAGGATTACATAAGGAGCCTGGCAGGACCGTATATGACTAACCTTAAGGGAATATAGCACCATAACAGTGTATAGAAATCATAGTAAAAGTGAAAGGGGCCCCTAGGGGTCCCTTACGTCTATGGAAACAAGGCAAGTCACCACACATGATAGATACGCCAGACACGAGGTTGTATTCCCAAAGCTAGGGTTTATTGCAAAGCAAATAGTCTCAGTTGGCCAACTCGGTCTCACCCTCCGCGACGTGTATCTCTAGACCTCGAGGGACGCAAGAGAGTGAATTACGTACATCAGTTACATATATACAAAATGCATATCATACAATCAGCTATGACATGTTTAACACCCCCCTTTATTGAGTTTCTTTGAACTCGGTGTGATGATGGACATTTTCGACAATTATGACACCTTCAAATATCTATTCTAGTAACAATATGCAATTTGCAAGTGCGGAGGCATCTTTCAGTTGTTGAACAGAACACAGTGCTTCTGTTCTTGGAAGCGAGCTACATACGGGGGAAGAGTCACATTCCAGACCCTGCTTTCTATGAGGTGCTATTTGTGTCCTGGGAGCCGACACGCTCTACAGGGCTCAGTAAAGGGGGCCGTAAGAAGAGCATAATTTAAGCCTTTAGCTGCTTTATTCTAACATATTCTACCACATAACGAGACTGGCTGGCAGCTGCGAAATGATTAAATGCCCTGCAGCTCTGCTTCAAGGCTACATTCGGGAGGGAGCCAGGCATTCCTTCCTGTTGCTGCCTACGTTGTGTTTCAATGAACTCTTGTTATCCTCGCGGCCATGTGGCCTTGTCCTTTCACGTGCAGACAACAATGTTTTACAGTCGAGCAGTGTAAGTAGAAGATGTGCTGCGAAGCAATAAGAACAGAAAGCAATGAGCAATGGTTAGAAAACAAAAAGGCGATCCTTGTTACATCAAAATGGTCATGGTCATTGGCAAACTCGTAAACCAATATGTCTGTCATATCGTGCATGAGACAGTTGGCCCACGGCCACCAAAATACCTTTGCCGTCAAATATGAGAGGTATCCATTTTTCTAGACTGACAAAAGTATAATGAAAAGTCACATAAGGCCTCAAGCCACAGGGCAAGAGACGAGGAAGCAGAACTAGGCTGCACAGAGCAGGAAGTCCAGGGCTCATAGTCAAGATCTGAGATAAACAACACATTCCAAACTCAAGACAACAAGGAGCCAACTACAGAAAAACAGAATACATCTGCATAATTGCAGACCATAATAGCACCATGGTCCATGCCGGTAACTTACCGACTCCGCCATGGCGGAATGGGGAATTACCGCCCCATTCCGAGGTTGGCGGGGCGGTAATTCCCCATGCCGCCAAGGCCCTTCCCCATTCCCATTTTTGCCCAATAGGGCTCAATGGGAATGGGGAAGGCGCTAAGTACGGTGCCGCAAATTGAGGCACCGTACTTAGCACCAAGGTCCCTTTGCGGGTTGGTTTTTAACACCTCCAAAAAGCAGGCGTTAAAATCTCCAACCCGCAAAGGGACCTCGTAATCAGGCGTTAAGGGGTTAACGGCGCTTCCACCTTTTTCGGCGCCGTTAACCCCTTAACGCCAGGGTTGTAATGAGGGCCATTCACTGGGGTGGTAAAAAGAACAGTTCTCAGCAACCCAGACAAGAAGTGAAACATGAACCAGTTAACAATGTTGCAATGTGGAGAGCATTCTCATAGGCAAAAGTGGTGTTGCTACCACATACATTGGGAACACATAGTCATTCACATCGCCTTGAAGAGGTGCACAAAGGGCTGAGAACCAAATTGGTTCCCAGGCCTGAGGAGACCAGTTCCAACCAATCAGGGGACAGAAACCCAGGGGTGGATGTCAAGGGGGCAAGGGCCAATGGTAATCCTGAAACCCTGCAACAATGTAATAGATAGTTTCTCGGGGGGAGGTGCAGGCCAGCCACCTGACATGGACCGACCAATTGGGTAAGATGTATAAGGGCAAACTATAGTGTGTACACTTCGAGCACCCAACAAATACGTATGATAGGTATTTTGGGGAGGGTCCAGTTGCTGTTGCAATTCTGCATCAAAAAAGGGAGAAGTTTATTGCAAGTGGTGATTCCTCATTAATGGCATGAGGTCCCTTCCCATTTCTCAATTGGGCATTTTGAAAGGGTAATCGAGGACTTTACCAGATTGTTTAACTTCGAATGATAACATCATAGCTACTGTTCCTATTATAATGGCAATATATACTGGAAGGGATAACTGGAAATTAACATTGTACACCTTTAAAAAGAGACAGTTCACAATGTTATTGTAATCATTTAATTTCCTTTTATTTAGTTCCTTATTTTGCAACAACAGCATCCCCTCTTAATCATATCTCTGCCTTTTCTCTTATTACACTGCTGCCAGCAGTTGTTGTGGTGGCTCCAGCAATCTTGCAGCTGAAAGTGAGAGAGTGAGAGAGAGAGAGAGAGGAAGAGAGGAAGAGAGAGAGAGAGAGAGAAAGAGAGAGAGAGAGAGAGAGACAGAGAGACAGAGAGACAGAGAGAAAGAGAGAGACGTTCAATGGTACAAAGAGGGACAGAGAAGGACAGAGACAGAGAACGAGGCAGAGACAGAGAGAGAGGGCGAGAGAGAGAGAAAGAGCACAGCGAGAGAGCAATAGACAGCTGTATATATTAACTCGGGATGAGTAGTTCAGCTTTAAATGGCTTCATCTCACTCAGGAGAGCCTGGATTGGTTTTGGTACATGATAACATCAATTCAACCATGATTCACATTATGTTTCTATCCATGAGCATTTCGCTAAATACCGATATTATGAAAACTAAGCAGGCTTGTAAAAAATGTCTTGAATAGGTCAGGGCTGTCTAAATTATGTGTATGCACAGGCTGCAGCATGCGGCAGAAAGCACACTTTAGTCATGTATCTGCCAGGGAAAGCCTTTGAGGCCCTCGCACAATGTGTTTCTCTCAATTTACCATATAATTGTTCGGCCTTTCTTTTATTTCGATTCATATTTCTATTTCTGAAGTTAAAAAAGAAATACAGTGAATACATTAAGCTAAAAATGAGGCATATGAATTCACTCTGTCAGTCTTGTGTTTGAAGAAAATTACTGGTTGTTATACAGCTTTGTTTGCTACCGAATAAGACAGTGATGATGGGGGAAAGTCAAACCTTCCCTATGAATTCACACTGCCAAGCAGATCTGCAGTAAGTGCTGCTAACCCATGCAGTTGGATTGCAGGCAGGTCTGTTTCCTTTTTTGGTATAGCCATTGCTATGCCTCCCATAGACAGTCTCAGAAATAGAAACAAATCTGGACCCTAGTGCAGGACCTTGTGGTCTTGCACATGAATGAGGGAAATGCCCTCCAAATGGGACTCCCAGTCACTCACTTGGCTCCTTTAAAAGCAGTCCACCACGCTGCAGCATGTCTTATTACGGTGTGCAGAAATTTGACCAAATCACCCCATCCTACACGAACGACATTGGCTTCCTCTGACAGCCAGGACACTGTTCAAGACTGCTGAATCATCTATAAAGTCACGAGTAGCACACCAGTGTACCTTGCGGCTCAGCTCCACATATCAGTTGGTGCATGCTCCTGAATCAGAACTAGTCCACAAACAGGGGACCTGCAAAGAGTTCCTCTCTTGTCATGCTCCCACTCTCTGGAACTTGATCCCAGAATTGTCTCGGAATGTGCCTGCAATTCTCCAGTTTCACAAATCTCTCAAAATATGGCCTTTTCAACAACACCTGTACAAGGACTAATCCCAATAGATGCACATACCGACATACAGACCGCAGCTCAAAATACTGCATTACTATTAAAAGATGCTAGCACACACTCTCGCTACCCACACCCTGTGCAGCGCGCCACTACTCTCGAACAACATTTAAAAAACGATTCAAAAACAACGAATGTCATATCAAAATTACTTAACCCACTTAAAGTATTTAGCTTGTCTGCGCCTCTCTAATAGAAAGCCTCTCTAATTGTGTTAGTGCATTTAATCTAGCCAGCCATTGCACATTTCTTTTATTGACATCGTTCATAACAGGGATTTGCATTGTTCCTGGAAGCATGTTCTTTGAAAATACACTAAACCCCTTCTACCTTTATAAGAAAACAATGCACAGCCCTCAATAACAGAAGTGGCAATAAATGAGGACGAATGGGGATGCACCAGGGAGCAGATCTTGGTATGGTAAATGACTGTTTATTACTGTCTTTAAGCCACACTTGCAGATATCCTCATTTTAATACCCTCCACCTCCTAAAACGGGTGGAGGGTTTGGACCATCTCTCGTTTCATCAATCCCAACGGTGACTTGAATAACTTCTTGAGTTACTGCTCGCCATGCAGTTGATGGGAGCTCAGATTCCGTTCGTTTGGGGCTGTGGACTTGCACCCCGAGTGCAGTGACTGCCTGCCACAGGAGACACACATTTCAGAGCTGGTCTTGCTTTTCTCTGATCCACAGTTTCACAAAAACAAGGCCTTGGCTTATATAATAGCGACGTAATGCAACTGCACTTAGGATTCAAGAATGACGACGGCGCTCAGGGGAAGTTGTTTACTAATCGTTTTTCTCCACGTGTTTTCTAAGTCGCCTGGCAGTGCCACAATATTGAATGCAGGGGTGGACTGGCCTTTAGGGAGGTCTGGAAATTTCCTGGTAGACATCTGCTGCAACCTGGGCCTCTTGTGTGTAGTATTTCCTCATGTTCTCATTGGAAAAGGGTTGGGCTTGTTGAAGAAAGTGTGATATGTTGCCACTTTGAGAATTATGTCCAAGGTGTCTTTTGGTTCCCAGTCCACCCCTGATTGAAAGCTATAATATATCTCACCTACAGTCCTTGTTGACTGCACCTATGTTTGTCAGGTACCAGTCATATTCTGCATATCCTAATTCGCCTCTTTATTATATGTACTGCCCTGCCCTGCCTTGTTATAAGTGCCTACTTACCATTACTGAAGCACCTGGTATTGATTTTTGTGTTAAGTCTCCTCTTCATAGAGGGATATTGTGCCAGAGACAAAAAAGAGTCAGCGAGATACATTTTCAGAGAAACAAAGAGTCAGAAAGTCACAGTGTTGAGGAGACAAAGAACCTTAAAAGCAGGTTAACAACGAGTTAAAAATCGGAAGAGCCAATTGCTGGAGAGGCAAAGAGCTAGGTGCAGTGCCAGAGAGACACATAGACGTTTCAGTCACATGATGTACACTACTGCTATGTATAGGGTTTTTGGAAGCACTTCATATTAGGTCTAATTAGGTCTAACTCCAACACTTGCGGGGTAATTCATGGAATTTCGCA
The DNA here is from genome assembly GCF_040938575.1 of Ambystoma mexicanum. NCBI lineage: Eukaryota > Metazoa > Chordata > Amphibia > Caudata > Ambystomatidae > Ambystoma > Ambystoma mexicanum. The sequence goes on along the minus strand of NC_090933.1, from coordinate 452,332,406 downwards.
CAAAAGTGGCGCACGCGGCTGGCGCACAGTGTTCCCGTGCGATAGACTGCGCCAGCCGCGTGCGATAAAATGCATTTCATCGCACAGCGTATTCATGGATTTTAGCCTCCAAAACCAGCCGTGGCGCAGAGTGGCGCAGCGACCCTGCAGCAGCAACAGTTACTCCCCCAAGAATGCCCTCGCGCAAGGAAAATCCATCAAAATTTCCAATACAGCGCAAAGGGCTGCGCTAACCCTGGACCAGTTTACAGGGCTGCCAAACAGCAAACGCCAAGCGGGGAACATGTATTTCAGGGGTGCGCGGGAAGTTACACACGCGATTCCAGCAGGGTACGTGTATTTCGGGGTGCGCGGAAAGTCTCACACGCGATTCCAGCAGGGTATGTGTATTTCAGGGGTGTGCGGGAAGTTTCACATGCGATTGTGCTGGGTATGTGTATTTCAGGGGTGCGCGGGAAGTTTCACACGCGATTCCAGCAGGGTACGTGTATTTCCAGGGTGCATGGGAAGTTTCACATGCGAATGGGCTGGGTACGTGTATTTCGGGGTGCGCGGGAAGTTCCACACGCGATTGGGCTGGGTACGTGTATTCCATGAGTGCGCTGGAAGTTCCACACGCAATTTCAGCAGGGTACGTGCATTTCGGGGTTTGCGAGAAGTTCCACACGCAATTTCTGCAGGGTACGTGTATTTCCAGGGTGCACGGGAAGTTTCACATGCGAATGGGATGGGTACGTGTATTTCAGGGGTGCACGGTTCACACGTGATTGGGCTGGGTGGACGTATTTTGGGGTGCGCGGGAAGTTCCACACGCGATTGGGCTGGGTAGGTGTATTTCCAGGGTGCGCGGGAAGTTTCACACGCGATTGGGCTGGGTACGTGTATTTCGGGGTGCGCAGGAAGTTCCACACGCGATTGGGCTGGGTACGTGTATTCCATGAGTGCGCTGGAAGTTCCACATGCAATTTCAGCAGGATACGTGCATTTCGGGGTGCGCAAGAAGTTCCACACGCAATTTCTGCAGGGTACGTGTATTTCAGGGTGCGCGGGAAGTTTCACACACGGTTCCAGCAGGGTATGTGTATTTCAGGGGTGCGCGGGAAGTTCCACACACGATTGTGCTGAGTACGTGTATTTCAGGGGTGCGCGGGAAGTTTCACACGCGATTGGGCTGGGTACGTGTATTTTGGGGTGCGCGGGAAGTTCCACATGCGATTGGGCTGGGTACGTGTATTTCAGGGGTGCGCGGGAAGTTTCACACGCGATTGGGCTGGGTATGTGTATTTCGGGGTGCGCGGGAAGTTCCACACGCGATTGGGCTGGGTACGTGTATTTCGGGGAGCACGGGAAGTTCCACACGCGATTAGGCTGGGTACGTGTATTTCCGGGGTGCACGGGAAGTTTCACATGCGAATGGGCTGGGTACGTGTATTTCAGGGGTGCACGGTTCACACGTGATTGGGCTGGGTGCGCGTATTTCGGGGTGCGCGGGAAGTTCCACATGCGATTGGGCTGGGTAGGTTTATTTCCAGGGTGCGCGGGAAGTTTCACACGCAATTGGGCTGGGTATGTGTATTTTGGGGTGCGCGGGAAGTTCCACACACGATTGGGCTGGGTACGTGTATTCCATGAGTGCGCTGGAAGTTCCACACGCAATTTCAGCAGGGTACGTGCATTTCGGGGTGTGCGAGAAGTTCCACATGCAATTTCAGCAGGGTACGTGTATTTCAGGGTGCGCGGGAAGTTTCACACACGGTTCCAGCAGGGTATGTGTATTTCAGGGGTGCGTGGGAAGTTCCGCACACGATTGTGCTGAGTATGTGTATTTCAGGGGTGCGCGGGAAGTTTCACACGCGATTGGACTGGGTACGTGTATTTTGAGGTTTGTGGGAAGTTCCACACGCGATTGGGCTGGGTATGTGTATTTCAGGGGTGCGCGGGAAGTTTCACACGCGATTGGGCTGGGTACGTGTATTTCGGGGTGCGCGGGAAGTTCCACACGCGATTGGGCTGGGTACGTGTATTTCAGGGGTGCGCGGGAAGTTTCACACGCGATTGGGCTGGGTACGTGTATTTCGGGGTACGCGGGAAGTTCCACATGCGCTTGGGCTGGGTATGTGTATTCCAGGGGTGCGCTGGAAGTTCCACACGCAATTTTGGCCTGGGAGAGCAGGTTACGTGTATTCCAGGGGGGGGGGGCGGGAAGATTCACACGGTCGCCTACAACGCACCAAAAAAGACGGTCCAATCCGGAAACACATACACCAGCATTAAGCAGGCGTACGCCGACTCGCAAGAAGCAGGCGTACGTCGACCCGCGCAGCATAAAAGTGCGCGCAAACACGAAACAAGCTCAGACGCCAGGATGAATATACCGTTCCTAGCAGCAGTGGCCGTGGGATACCGCAGGAGGAGGAGGAGGATAGTCAGGGCCAGAATCTTTACACCCAGAACCAGCCTTTTTGGGATGCCTGATGACCAGGTGTATGGGAGGTACAAGTTTCCACCTCACATAATACTGGACGTGGTCAGTGAGTGGGAGGATGACCTCACATCACCCACCCTGTGCTCCCAAGCACTCACCCCCCTGGAGAAGGTCCTCAATGTACTGCACTTCTTGGCTACCGGATCATTTCAGCGGACAAGTGCCATAGTGGGGGGGTGTCACAGGCCACGCAGTCACAGTGCCTACACCAGGTGTTGACCATCATCACTGCACGCCCATCAGTCCGCAGGCACATATACCTGCCCAGAACACCTGCAGAAAGGCAGGCTGCCGCCCAGGATTTCTATGGGGTGGCACAATTCCCCAAAGTGCTAGGTGCCATTGATTGCACCCATGTGGCTCTACGTCCCCCCAGGGCATCTGAGCACATCTATAGAAACCGCAAGCACTGGCATTCCATCAACATCCAGGTAGTATGTGATGCCAAGGGAATCATCACCTCAGTATATGCCAACTATCCAGGGTCCACCCACGACAGCTTCATTTACAGAATGTCAACCCTAAACCGGGACATGGAAGCTGGGCGGCATGGCGATGCATGGCTGATTGGTGAGTATAAATGCCACTGCACATGCATGCATGTCAGATACAGAGTAATGTCACTACCCCACTAATGATACCCATCACCACCTCCCCAGGGGACAGTGCCTACCCTCTGAGCACCCACATGATGACGCCAATTCGGAACCCCATCACGCCTCCTGAGGTAAGATAAAACACAGCCCATATTGCAACCCGGGGCATAGTGGAGCGCACATTCGGAGTGCTCAAGTCACACTTTCGCTCCCTTGACCGTTCTGGCGGGCAGCTGTTATACGCTCCCCCAGTAGTGTGCAGGATCATAGTGGCAGCATGTGTCCTGCACAACGTTGCAACATGCCGGGGCCTGGCTGTGGACATGGTGGTGCCCCCACATCCCCAACCACATGCACGCCCGCTGCGCATGGGAGGGGAAAGGGCACGGGGTGAGGCAGCCGGTATGCAGCTGGTGGCTAATTACTTCACATAGAAATCACACCCCTGTGGAGTGCACACAGCCCTGGCACATACCATCTGACAAACAATGATGCCTCAATCTGACAATTATGATGAATGAAGGGACAGTCAACTGTCACAACCATAGCAGCCTGAGATTGGTCACAAGGAAGTGTTACAATGTGTGCATCCCTACCTACACAAACACCACCAATGCAGTGTCATCAAAAAACACACTTCTATGCAGCAAAAATGAACACCCACTTGCAAAATACAACATGAGAACAGTGCCATGTCACCCAATCCCTCCCTGGCACCGCCACACAACACACCATGGCATGTCATGCTATGTGAGAGCAAACAAAGTAATCCCCACAACATGACACAAGTGTCACAGAGTACAGTGTCCCTAATGGAAACTGGCCACACATGAAATGCTCACAGTAATGCAGGACCAACAACACACTGTGAGCAAATATTTAGCAATAATACAAATCAGCTACACAACCTCAAAGCTACCATAAACATGACAGTACAAATTTGAAAAAATTGGTAGTCACACCACCTGATAATGCCAGCACTCCGACCACTTCCAACTGTAGTGTTGCCGCCACGCAAAAGTGGAGGTGCACTGCTTGCAACATGGACTCCATCTCCAAAGTAGAGGGCCTTGTGAAGAAATGAGGAATGGACCTGCAAATCATGAGGATGAGATGGATGCAGAGGCACATATCAATACACCATGCAGTGTACAATACAACAACAATATGCACTAGGAATGTATACACATTATTGACTACAGACTGCCCACACAGCACATGGGAGTCCAACGTCACTGTGTAAGTCAATGTCACTTGGGCACACCCTTCGCAAGCCCATGGAAACGGGAAGCAGGAGGGGTGTTTGTCTCACAAACCCAAGCATCTAACCTAAATTCAGGACAAGCCTGCATGCGCCCAGCCACAATACAGCGGATGCCCATGGGAGCCACACAAGGCAATACACTGTAAAAAAAAAAATAAAATCAAAAATCAAAAATCAAAAATGGCCATGTATGGGCCAGAGGGTGTGGGGGAGGCCACCCAGGAGGTTCGCGGACAGGGTGCACACCAAAACCCACCTGTGTGGATTCTGCGAAAAAGAAATACCTCCATGGGCTCATGGCCTGCACGGCTACCCTATTGTGGGAGAATTGCTGCTGTCGCTCTCCCCACCCTCTGCAGCTGCATCAGGAGGTGGCGGCACTATGGGAGGCAGCCCACACAAAGCCCTAGTCTGGTCCTCCATGGAAGCAAGCATGCGGGTGTGGAATGTCTGGTTCTGGAGGATTATCGTGCGGAGGTCCCCATGCAACAACTCACGGGATGCCCGGACCTCCTCCCGAGTTGCCTGCATCTCAGCTGAGAGCGTACGTGTGAGCCGCCCCAGCTGCTGTTCTGTCCTCGTGTCAGTTGAAGCCTCAAGCTCAACAAGAGTCACCCTGAGGTGACGGAGTTTCACCCTCAGGGCTTCCCTGTGGCCCTGGGACTCTATAGAAATGGCTTCCCGCAGAGTCTCCAGTGCCGCCCGTCTGTCCCTATTGGATGCCAACATTTCCTCCCTGTGTGACTGGCAAATGGAGTCTGTTGCCTGCTGTAGTTGCTCCATCAGCCTTTCTTGGGGGACAATGGAAGTGGCCACCCTATCCATGGCCTGAGCCATCATCTCAGCTGATGCTGCCTGTGGGTTTGCCATACCATATATGGATTGCTCCCATGCGGTATTGCCAGGTGGCATACGGCCACCGCGTCGGCGGGCACCACACCTGTCTGGGGCAAGGCAAACTGTGCCTTGCTGTGCTGGCACTGCCTGAGGCTGCAGGACTGCATTCCCCCTCTGATCTGCTGGCCCAGGAACAGGATCAGATGTTGCGGAGTGTGACCCTGCATCCGTAACCACCAAAGGTGGACCTACCAACACTGACATCCCCATTGAGGGTTCTACCCCTAGTGCAGGTGGGTCGGACAGAACAGAATCCCTCCCAGAAACACTTACCTGCGACCGCACATAGGTCTCATCATCTGAATCGACATCTGAATAGAGCTCGGGGGAGGTGCACCCAGAGTCACCCCTTGAGAGAATGGTCTGCAGCAAGTGTGGGTTCTCACCCACCACCACACCACATCCCTCAGTGGTGCCCGGTCGGGCCTGAGACCCCTCCTGGGTCTGCACCATCTCCACAACCCCAGCAGTATCAAGTGCGTCATCCCCTGCAAAGACACGAAAGAAAATAAATGGGAACAGGCATTAGCACCATGGCACACAATTAGGGTTGAGAAGCAACAGAACCAGTACTTCATTTACACATGTCCCACATGACTATAACCCTCCCATGCATGCACCGTCACTGCGTATGAAGGGGAGGCAAATGGCACACATTGATGACACCAAGATGGAAGATCAACACATTTGCTGCATGCTGGCTATCAGTGCCATCACACATTGGCCTGTGATTGGCATGTCCAATACACATACATGACACATGCCATCACCCAGATGGCATGTACCATAGCCATGTCACACATGTGACAATAGGACTGATAAATGCCTAGGGAAAGTAGTGGAATGCAAACAATCTGCCTGAATGAACACAGAAAAATATGCAACAATGTTGTGGCAAGATGACACTTCAAGGGCAACTGGCGTGATGTTGGGCCAAATGTCTACTGTTGCCAGAAGGGATACTGCAATACCCAAATCCTGGTGCGCAGAATGTATTAGATGAAGCACATGGGTGACCCAAACCACTCAGGCACATACACCCTCACCTGGCACTCAATCAGAAGCCCTCAAACACACACCATGCACATGAATGACACACACATGCATGTGCACTCACCGGACAATGCCTCGTAATCTGGCAGGTCTCCCACGCCTTGGATCTGTTCCTCCGTGACGTAGGTCCCAGCAACATACTCATGTGGAGTGAGTTCAATGTCCTCTGCTGGAGACCCACCTCCAGTCACTAGAGTAGCGGCATGACTTGAGGCCAGCTTTTTCTTTGCCCTGCGCTTCAGGTCATTCCAGCGCTTGTAGCAATCATTAGCTGTGCGCCTCAAGATTCCAAGGGCACTTATGATGTCCGCGATAGTCTGCCAGTGTGCCTGACGTTGAACAGGTGTCGTCTTGCACCCTGCGGTAATCAACATTTCCCGGTCATGTGCGGACACATACTCCACAAGTGCATCACGTTCGGCCTCACTGAAGCTAGGCTTCCTCGAGGTGCCGACTGTGTAGCCGTGTCTGGGGCATCAGCCTGTACTGGACGAGCACTCTTCCTCTTCCGCTTGGAAGGTGGTGGGGATGCTGAGTGTCCTACGCCGCTCTGGACACTAGGGGCAGGAGTCCCAGTGGACTGTGTACTAGGAGTGTGTGAATGAAGACTGAGCATGGGACTTGGTGCAGGCATTAGCTGAAGTGTGATGTAGTCAGGGAGAACGTCAGCAGGATGGACTGGGACCTACACTGTCCTGGCTGGGTGAGTGAGATCTGGGGTGGATGGAGCCGCAGCTGCCCCTGCAGCCTCCCCACCCTGCCTACTTGGGGCAGCAGATGACAAAGCTGCCCCTGATCCAAGTGGCTTGTTGACACCAACATGCACCACCACACCTGGCCTAGACCTGCTGACCTGGAAGTCAGCCTGGGAGTTACCCTGTGCCAGGTCTGGTGCCACAATGGGCTGGTCCAACAAGGGCTGAGCATGGATGGTGTCAGCCACGTTACCCTCAACCAGTGGGACATGGGTGTCCCTGACTGGTCCTCCACACATTGGGGGCTAGGGGCACCCTGCAAGTCCCGGCCACGTCCCCTACCGTATCCACCACGCCCACCTCTTGAGGCTCGGCCACCTTTGCCACCCTTACCACTTCCTCGCCTCCCAACCATGGCACTGATGTTGTTGTGCGTATGGGAGTTGCAGTAAACTATTGTCCTGGGCAAAAGGGGTAGGGTACTAGATGGAATTCGTACCCTAGTGCTCTAGCAAGGTGTATGTGACCCCTGGGGAAAAGATTACCGGTCACGCAACGCACAGGCACCCCAAAAAAGGGAGATAACGTGCACGCAACCCCTCCTAGACCACGTGCATGGAAAAATAAACCTGCACTACACTGTGGCACCCAGAAACACAAAAATGAACGTATGCGTGTCACACGCAGCCTAGAATGACGTCTGAAGGGGTACGCGACACACAGGGCAAGCACAGATGTTAAATATGTGCGCGGCTCACCGTCTGCCTGGAAAAATAGTGTGAAAAAGACGCGCGCATACGCGCTGGCAACACCACCGCCAAAAGAAGAATTGTACGCTGTCTGAGGAGACAGGACAACAGAAGCAGTGTACACTGTTTGAGGAAACAGGCCCAGAAAAAAGACAAAAAGAGAAAAAGCTGTCAGAGGTAACAGGGAGTACGAACTTGAAACGCTGTGAAGTAAATCGCGTGTGAACCGACAAGAAGTACAGATTTCACCCACTCGCTCTCCACCAAAAGCATGTACAAGGAAATGGCGTTCTACACGTGCCTTTTAAACATGCCCACACGTCCAGCGTCACTTCCGCGTGTACGCGCTAAGGCCCTATCCTCCAATTACACGAGCTGACACTCTGACGTGCACTCATTGGATGTGTAACATGCAGCCGTGTACAGGGAAACGCCCGCGCACGCACGTCCCAGACGCGCATACGCGCTGAGGCCCTTTCCACCAATTACACGCTTCAACACTCGGACGTGCTTATTTTTTCAACACGCCATGGAAAACGCCCGTGCACGTAATGTCATACACGCGCCTACACGCTGACGCACTTATGCGCTAAGGGCCTTTCCTCGAATTACACGCAGACGTGCTGGATTTTCACATGCCAAATGACTCCGTATTAAGCTGGCCACGCGTAAGCACACGGAAGACCACGCTCCTGCCCAGAAGGCCGAATCACTGCCCCCCAGAGACCCGAGCACGCTCCCACCTGCCATCTGCTGCTGCCTGACTGCCTGCTGCCCACGTGCCCTGTCATTTGCTGCCTGCACATCAGCCAGGGGTGCTGTTGCTGTGACCACCCCGGCTGGAACCGAAGACTCCTGACTGGGATTCCATTGCTCCACAGCCCAGCCCCAGGACCCAGTTGCCCACGCACTCCTGCCTCTGGGGTTGCCATGTCGGGCACTACACCATCTGGCACCACTGGCAACCCCCAGCCAGAGAGGCAGAGGGGCAGCAGCTTCACTGCCACTGAAGTTGGTTTCCTGGTGGAGCTAGTCCTGGGGCAGTATGATGCCCTCTTCGGAAGTTTGCGCGCCGACAAGGAAGGACGGACTCGGATCTGGACGGACATCGTGACTGCCATCAATGCGGAGGGGGTGGCAGTCCGACAATTCCATCATGTCAACAAGCGTTGGGAGGACTTCAGGTCCAGGACCCTGAACAAGGCCCGGCGCCTCTTGAAGGCAGCGGATGCTAAGGGGCGCCCGGGCCATTTGTCGGAAGATCAGATGAGGGTCCTGGAACGCATATCCCCAGCGCTCCACGTCCAGGTCCTTGAGAGGCAGACCCATCTGTTTGAGGAAACAGGCCCAGAAAAAAGACAAAAAGAGAAAAAGCTGTCAGAGGTAACAGGGAGTACGAACTTGAAACGCTGTGAAGTAAATCGCGTGTGAACCGACAAGAAGTACAGATTTCACCCACTCGCTCTCCACCAAAAGCATGTACAAGGAAATGGCGTTCTACACGTGCCTTTTAAACATGCCCACACGTCCAGCGTCACTTCCGCGTGTACGCGCTAAGGCCCTATCCTCCAATTACACGAGCTGACACTCTGACGTGCACTCATTGGATGTGTAACATGCACCCATGTACAGGGAAACGCCCGCGCAAGCACGTCCCAGACGCGCATACGCGCTGAGGCCCTTTCCACCAATTACACGCTTCGACACTCGGACGTGCTTATTTTTTCAACACGCCATGGAAAACGCCCGTGCACGTAATGTCATACACGCGCCTACACGCTGACGCACTCTTCGGAAGTATGCGCTAAGGGCCTTTCCTCGAATTACACGCAGACGTGCTGGATTTTCACATTCCAAATGACTCCGTATCAAGCTGGCCACGCGTAAGCACACGGAAGACCACGCTCCTGCCCAGAAGGCCGAATCACTGCCCCCCAGAGACCCGAGCACGCTCCCACCTGCCATCTGCTGCTGCCTGACTGCCTGCTGCCCACGTGCCCTGCCATTTGCTGCCTGCACATCAGCCAGGGGTGCTGTTGCTGTGACCACCCCGGCTGGAACCGAAGACTCCTGACTGGCATTCCATTGCTCCACAGCCCAGCCCCAGGACCCAGTTGCCCACCCACTCCTGCCTCTGGGGTTGCCATGTCGGGCACTACACCATCTGGCACCACTGGCAACCCCCAGCCAGAGAGGCAGAGGGGAAGCAGCTTCACTGCCACTGAAGTTGGTTTCCTGGTGGAGCTAGTCCTGGGGCAGTATGATGCCCTCTTCGGAAGTTTGCGCGCCGACAAGGAAGGACTGACTCGGATCTGGACGGACATCGTGACTGCCATCAATGCGGAGGGGGTGGCAGTCCAACAATTCCATCATGTCAACAAGCGTTGGGAGGACTTCAGGTCCAGGACCCTGAACAAGGCCCGGCGCCTCTTGAAGGCAGCGGATGCTAAGGGGCGCCGGGGCCATTTGTCGGAAGATCAGATGAGGGTCCTGGAACGCATATCCCCAGCGCTCCACGTCCAGGTCCTTGAGAGGCAGACCCATCTGGAGTCGAGTGGTAAGTGTACATGCATACTGATTGTAAGCTGTGCGTGTGGTGGTGTGCCAGTAGTGTACAGGTCACACATGTGGTTTTATGGGGCCAAGAATGGGGGTGTGTGTACAGGGCCATGAGGCTAACACATGCGAGGGCTCTGGTGAGACATGGATGGTGCTTGTGTGTGTAGGCTTGCATGCCAAATGCAGATGTGTGTGCACACATGTTTGAATGAATGTGTATGTAAGTAGGCATGGTAGTGATGTCACACATGGATGTTGGTTTCAGCTGCATGTATCTGCACCGTGTACATGTGCATGTGTGTGTATTTGACAAGGGTGCAACAGTGATGCAACATGGATGCATGTGACACCGGGATGTGGAAGACTGATTGGCAGATGTGACAAGGATGCCGATCTCAACACTGCGACAGTTGGCGGAGGTGTACACATGCATGCAAGTGTGGTGGTGTGTGTGCATTTGTAGTGCACTCCCTGTGTTGCATGTGATGTCTGGCTCACCTTTGCCTGCTCATGCTGTTGTATGTGTATGGATGGTGCTGGCTGTTGCGATATGGCTGTGGTATAACTCATGTGTGCGAGTTGAAATGACATGTGTGTTGGGGATTGTGATGCCATGTCTGAGGTTTGCCAATGCCACTCATGTACAACTGTCATGTGTCTATGAGTCCATTGTACAGTGCCCTGATGCCTGTGTTTTATTTCTCCCTGTCTGCAGCGCCAACTGATGAAGAGGGCGGAGAAGGTGCTGTGGAGCACAGCGGCGGGGATCGCACTGCCAGCCGGAGACGCAAGGCCCGGGTCCCCTCCCAGGTTGTCATCTCATCGGGGAGTGAGGAGTCTGGTGCCGCGTCCCAGGCCGCAGCTGCCGAGGGGAGGTCCAAGAGGCGGAGGTCGGAGTTGGACTCCTCGGCAGCAGAAGGGGCAGCTGGGACCCCACAGGGCCCGACGGGGGAAGATGGCACAGAGTCATCCAGGTTGGTGGGGGGTTTGGTGGAGGAGGAGGCCGTGCAAGCAACAGAGACGGGGTCTGGAGGTGAGGATTCCACTGGTGCCAGTGGTGCAGTGCAGGACCAGGGACAAGAGGCAGCACAGGCCGCCGCGGAGGTGCCTGTGTGCAATCCTGTCCCCGATCCTGTCACTGCATCATCTTGAACCAGCAGGGACCCTTTTTCAGGCAGGGGATGAGCTTACAACAACTGGCCTTCCTCTGCCTGCGGACATGGCTATCCAGGTACGGGTTGAGCCTGTCCTGACTGGTGTGGAGTTGCATCAACGGGCCATGCGATGTGACCTGCAGTCTTTTCGTGAGGAGACTGCACGTCATCTTGAATGGCTCGTTGACCGCGTCGGCCTACTGGGACAGGTCACCCAGGCCGTATTCCTCCGTTTTCTGGAGCTTGTTCCGCCCCCCTCCTCAACTGAACCCCCTATTCGCCAGTCGTCCTCCGTGCCATCTTTCCACCCATTTGTCACCTGGGTGCCCTGTGGAGTTGCCTCTGACAGTCCGGCCAGGCTGGTGGAGGACACATCCCTGCCACAGTCGGGAGTCGGATGTCCAGCAGGGGTGGCCACATCAAGGACTGCACCCCAACCGGAGGAGGATGTGCAGGCAGCAGGAGCCAGGGCACAGGCACAGTAGCAGCAGCAACGTGGTGGGAGCCATGATGGCTCGGGGCCTTTGACATCGGAGGGGCAGGCATTGGCCGGAGGGCAGTAGGACCCAGGACGGGAAGTGTCTTCGGTTGGGCCACGCCATAGATGCGGAGCGGCAGCAGGTGGAACAGGCACGGCTCACGATGGTCAGGGCGGAGAACTCCATGTGGAGGGCCCTGAGGCGGGCCGAGTGCCTCGAGGCAATCCGCAGGGAGTTGGAGGAGAACATGTCGTCGTCCCTGTGGACCCTCGGGGCCATGGAAGAGGACCGCCTCCGGGACATTGAGCAGGAGTTCGATGATGCCCTGGCCCGGAACATCCAGAAGTGAGCCGTCAGACTAGCCCGCTGCCCTTGTAAATAGTTCTTTAGTGTTAAGTTTCCTTTCGTTTTCTTTTTTGGGGAGCTCGGACAATGCCCCAACTTCTTGTATATAGTTCTTCATTAGGTAGGGTTTTATTTCATAGGTTTCATTTAAAGGATTGGGCACATGGACCCTGGATGTCCACTTTGTAAATAGTTTGACAATGGATTTGGATTATTGATTTTGTTTTTAATGGATCAATGGTTTTTTTATTATTTTTGCACCTTGGATTTATTTTCTCAGACTGACACTTTGGAGACTTGCTTTTGGATTGCTTTTCATTTGGATTTCATGCATCTTTTTCATTTATTGGACATGCAGGATTTCATTTATTATTTCCATTTTCTTCTGTTCCATTTCATTCCCTTGCTTTTCTGTTTAATACATTATCATTTGGTACTTCAATGTGTGGTATTCTCTCTTTGGTTTCATGCATGTCACAATGTGTGTTTTATCATTCACATGCTCTGACTGTGTGGGTTTGACGGATATTTGTTGATGTGCAGACTGGCCATTTGGGATGCATCATGTGGTGGTGATTTCTTTGTGGGGTGGATGTCATACCTGGTGGTGTGTTCGGACTGGGGTGGCGTGGGGGGTGTATTGAGGGGGCATGGGGAACATGATTGTGGATCGTCATGAGGTGTTGGGGGGACATGTGTGGGGGCCTGCTGGCAAGTGCCCTGCACTGCTGGGGGTGGGGGTGCAGGGGGACATGAGTGGGACATGAGTGGGGGCCTGGTGGAGGGTGCCCCTGACTGCTGGGGGTGGGGGTGCAGGGGGGCATGAGTGGGACATGAGTGGGGGCCTGGTGGAGAGTGCCCCTGACTGCTGGGGGGTGGGGGTGCAGGGGGACATGTGTGGGACATGAGTGGGGGCCTGCTGGCAGGTGCCCCTGACTGCTGCGGGGTGGGGGTGCAGGGGGACATGAATGGGACATGAGTGGGGGCCTGGTGGAGGGTGCCCCTGACTCCTGGGGGGTGGGGGTGCAGGGGGACATGTGTGGGACATGAGTGGGGGCCTGCTGGTAGGTGCCCCTGACTGCTGTGGGGTGGGGGTCCAGGGGGACATGAGTGGGATATGAGTGGGGGCCTGGTGGAGGGTGCCCCTGACTGCTGGGGGGTGAGGGTGCAGGGGGACACGAGTGGGGGCCTGCTGGCAGATGCCCCTGACTGCTGGGGGGTGGGGGTGCAGCGAGACATGAGTGGGACATGAGTGGGGGCCTGGTGGATGGTGTCCCTGACTGCTGGGGGGTCGGGGTGCAGTGGGACATGTGTGGGACATAAGTGGGGGCCTGCTGGCAGGTGCCCTGCACTGCTGGGGGTTGGGGGTGCAGGAGGACATGTGTGGGACATGAGTGGGGGCCTGGTGGAGGGTGCCCCTGACTGTTGGGGGTGCAGGGGGACATGTGTGGGACATGAGTGGGGGCCTGGTGGAGGGTGCCCCTGACTGCTGGGGGGTGGGGATGCAGGGGACATGAGTGGGACATGAGTGGGGGCCTGGTGGAGGGTGCCCCTGACTGCTGGGGGGTGAGGGTGCAGGGGGACACGAGTGGGGGCCTGCTGGCAGATGCCCCTACTGCTGGGGGGTGGGGGTGCAGCGAGACATGAGTGGGACATGAGTGGGGGCCTGGTGGATGGTGTCCCTGACTGCTGGGGGGTCGGGATGCAGGGGGACGTGTGTGGGACATAAGTGGGGGCCTGCTGGCAGGTGCCCTGCACTGCTGGGGGTTGGGGGTGCAGGAGGACATGTGTGGGACATGAGTGGGGGCCTGGTGGAGGGTGCCCCTGACTGCTGGGGGTGCAGGGGGACATGTGTGGGACATGAGTTGGGGCCTGGTGGAGGGTGCCCCTGACTGCTGGGGGGTGGGGGTGCAGGGGGACATGAGTGGGGGCCTGCTGGCATGTGCCCCTGACTGCTGGGGGTGGGGGTACAGGAGGACATGAGTGGGACATGAGTGGGGGCCCGGTGGAGGAGGGTGCCCCTGACTGCTGGATGGTGGGGGTGCAGGGGGAAATGAGTTGGGGCCTGCTGGCAGGTGCCCCTGACTGCTGGGGGGTGGGGGTGCAGGGGGACATGAGTGGGACATGAGTGGGGGCCTGGTGGAGGGTGCCCCTGACTGCTGGGGGATGGGGGTTCAGGGGGACATGTGTGGGACATGAGTGGGGGCCTGGTGGAGGGTGCCCCTGGATGCTGGGGGGTGGGGGTGCTGGGAGACATGCGTTGGTGATCAGTAGTGCAAGGTGACATGTGGGATTGCTGGGGGGCATGGCCATGGTGGATGGGCTGCCTGCGGGACATGACCAGGGGTGCAGGGTAGTCCCCTGTGGTGTGGGCTGCCTGCAGGGGCCGTGGAGGGTGTAGAGGGAACACCTGGGAGGACCCACATGGCCAATTCACGTGTAGTACTCCCCGGCACCCCCAAAATACACGTACCCTGCTGAAATCGCGTGTGGAACTTCCCACGCACCCCGGAATACACGTAGCCTGCTGAATTCGCGTGTGGAACTTCCCACGCACCCTGGAATACACGTAGCCTGCTGATCCCATGATCTAACTGCAGAAGGATGCAGGTAGATCATGGGATGAGGCTTGGTTCAAGAGAAGAAAGTAATACAGGGTGGCGCCTCGGGAGGATGGTGTGGCATCAAGTCTGCAGAGCGGGGATGAGGAGAGAACCCAGAGGGTGACTAGGTACCTTTTTCAGGGCAGGTAGGACAAGGAATTCCAAACAAGTACTGGGAAATGGTGCTTACAGTGGCTAAAGTGGCCAAAGTAGAAGGAACGTTAGAAATATGCCCTACATTTCCCAAAGGCAATGGCAAGCAATACCTTCCAGAAAAGCACTAAATCGGGGTCCTGTGCATCTCGGGATGTGAATGTAACCACTGACATTTTCCAGAGCAACTTTAGAGAAATGCTTTGAAGTTTGGTGATGCCTGCACCAGCGACAATCCTGGCAAGCTGTATCCCCTGACTCTTGCAGTCTGCCTCGCAGTGAGCATCTCAGCATGTAGATGATAATCATTAAGTGAGGTGCAGTTCCAACGCCCCCTTAGATATTGGCCATTCCACGCTGGCATTCAACATTAAACATGCTCGACCGACTAAATGGGTAAAGCAATGATGTCTCAGCTACAGTCACAGTTGAGCATTTGATGGGTCAGAATCAGTGGCAGCTCATACGCATTGCCTGGTATTTGCTAGGGCCCCTTGAGCTAGCCACATGGTATGTGGCTCAAAGTTCTGTGTCACTAAGTGAGGTACTTACTCGATGAAACCTGTCCAAAATAGCAAGAGAACATAATAAAATGGGTGAGTCAGACAAGTGTGCACATGGTGAAAGAACTGCTAACTTTCTTTCAGAAGGCCCCACATATACAATGCATGTATGAAAAAACGTAGTATCTTTTGATGTCCCCTGTTTTAAAGTTTTAAAGTTAAATAGACTGCTTTCTATGTGGGCAGTAGGATGACACTCACAGAAGACATAATTGAATGTGCAAGAGTGCACTTGAAAGGCTTTTGCAATATCACTTGATTGCAGAGCAAAGGTTTGAAGAACTAACAGCAACAACTGAGCATCTCCAACAGCCAATAAGGCATCTGTCTTCACCTGGTAGCAGCCTCCAATGCCACTGTGTCAGGTGCAGGTGTACCTTATCTAAGGTGTGAAACCTTCGCACTTACACCGATGTGGGACTCCCTTCCAGATTCTGCATTCTTCAATCAGACTGGGCATGGGCGAACATCAAGAAGTGGTAATTGTCCTTCAGCTACCACAGGGTGGATCCACATTTGAGCAACGAATGGAAGCTTGGCAAGGACAATGCCCAATTGCAGTTTTTGTCCATTTAGTCAGTGTTACCATCAATACTTGTCAGTGAAGCCATGGCATTTTCATTTGCCACTCAACAAGTTGCAGTAGGCGCACACGCTCAGTGCTACTGGTGTTAATCTCTCTGAACATAGGAGAAACCTCTTTGTAGAACAAGTGACGTTCATTAAAATGAATAAATACCATTTTCCATACAGCAAGTTACTATTGCTTTCGAAGCATTGTGACAGGATCCTTAAAGTCATCAGCAGATCATAGTGGAGTCAGGGGATGACCAATGTCCCAGTGGGCATGGCGGCTTGGGCAATAGAAGGCTTAGTGGGTACGGTGGTTTCCATTGATACTACTAGCTCACCATCTGGAGAGTCAATTGTTTTGCAGTTGTGATGATAGATGGCAACTGGGGTGAAGGTGAATCTGTCCCCACCCATAGTGAAAAGTAGGAAGTGTGCTCTATATTGTGTGTCTATATACAGGCATGATACATTTACCCTAGATATTCCAATGACTGAACTGTGTCAGCCACATACTGCATTTTTAAATTTGTTCTCTCTCAAGGGGGTGAAGGTGCCTCCTTAATTTTAGGTCTCTCTTCCCTCGCACAAGTAGGGGCACAGACTGACATTGTCCATCTATCCTTCTTGTAGGGTTGAGGGTACACACTCAATTTGTATTATTCTCCTGTCCTGGAGGGTTGAGGGCAAACACTCAATTTGTATGTTTCCCCTCGATCAGAGGAGTAGAGACACACACTTACCTCTCTTCTCCCACAGTGCTGAGTGAATTCACCGATTTTTTTATTTTTCTCTTCACTCGCAGTGGGGGCAGAAACTGAATTTGTGCATCTTTCCTGGCTTGCAGAAATGAGGGAACACTACATTTTGACATCTCTCCTGTCTTGCAAAGGTGGAGGTGTTCTGGAGGAGAGGAATTCACTGACTGGCCCATAGGTCAGCGCTCACCCTCTAGAACTTGTAAGACAAGATAGCTGCACCATGAGAGTACAGGGGATGCAGGATTCACTTACTCCAACACGACTCAATAATGAGGACTCAGTAAGTTGGCAAAGGGAAGTCCATTTAATGACAAGTACATCAAACAGAGAAACAAATGGAATCAGCAGCATTGCAATCATCTGTCTCGCTCCGACTTCCTCGAACTTCAGTCGAACCGTCATTGTTATAGGCAAACCTCGTCATCACTGACGTCTAATTCTATAAAAAATCATCATGCAATATAATTGGTTAGGAAAGGTAACTTAAGTATAGGTGTTATATCTGTATATGATAATAGGGCATGCGGATTGGATAACTCTTATCAGGTGGGCGTCTACACCCATTCCTCTACATCACGCGCGATAGACGTCACTACAAATATGCCGTCTTATTGGTTCTACTATCTATAGGACTCCAGATAACTTGGTCCATTGTGATTGGCCAGGTTACACCTCTGGACATACATTTCCACTTTTAATTAGCAGCATGCAGAATGGACACTCCTGTGCCTGGTGTCCCAAGTTTCACCCTGCCTCCCTTCCATCAATCAGTGTTTTAGGGCGATGTGTCAATTAGTTGGCTAAGGTTGGCCTCGAAACTGTAGTCTCTTATCGGGAAATGTTATGGCATCCTTGGGTCCTGGATGACATCAGACGGTGGTACTTCTTCGGGCCTGGCTGGTCACGTGTTAGTTCACCATGAATCTGCTTCAGTTTCCAGCGTTTAGTGTATTTAACTCTGTTCAGCCTCGCCACCTGCACGGGCCCCCCTTATCTTGACCTTCATGAGGCAGGCTGGTATACTCTGAAGTTTGAGTTTTGTTAGCCAACGCTCTCCTCTCCTTCTCTGGTTGACCTCGATTTCCTAGGCATGAGCTGCTCTTTGTTGAGTTTTGATTCCGCTCCTTCTCTTGCCTTTGGATGGGTTACGAAACTTGGCCTGTCAGGCCTCTGGAGGCCGGGGTCATTTCTAATTTTACAAAATGGAGTCGCACTGGTATAATGTGCCTTATTGAGGTAGATATATGGTTGGCGCTTGCCGCTCTATTTTCTACTAAGCATTGCAAGCAGTATCGATTTCTTAGCATTTTGCGTTTCAAGCCTATTTACACACGTTGCACAAGTCAGTTGCTTCCATCTTGTCTCGTAGCACCGTTTCCTTACATTTTAACATTGTCTCTTCTCTGTGTCCATTACATTTATTTTCGTAGTTACTCGCACTGGCGTGCTTGTCTTCGATAGCCGCTTTTGTTCATTTACGAGTCTGTTCAGGCCCTTGTGTCATTTCCACTGGCCTTCCATTAAGGGTTTTGGGGTCTCTTCGTGGACCGTATGTAGATACTCCTCATTTCGTATCAGCGACTGGTATGGCTGTCTGATAGGGTACCATGCTGCCCAGGGTTGTCTGGGTATGGGTGCTTCAACAGGTATGGATCTTCTGATGTATACTTGTCCGAGTCCCAGTGCAGCTCTTTGCAGGTTCATTTGCTCTTCATACGTCACATACCTTGGCGAGTACACTCCTGATACCTCTAAATGAGGGGAAGGGGTTCAGGCCATGCCTGTGACCTCCTCTACACTCCCCCCTCCGGTCGGTTCATCGACCACTTCTGCAACCTCTTTGCATTTATTTCTTTTGATACTTCGGTGTCATGTTCATCGTCTTCAGGGTTTGTACATGATGGTGTCAATGTGTGAGTCTTTGGAGTCCATATTTTTATCACTCCCTTCAAACTCCCTGCTGTTTTCACATGCGCGTCTTTGTTCCATGTCATTAGCTGACATTGTCCATTTGGGCTGCAGTAGATCCATTTTCATTCATACCTTCTTTGTTTCTTAGGGTATGTGAACGTTGTTCCTTCTGGCGCAAATCTGCTGGCTTTCACAAAGTCTCTTATTTCTTCATCAGTCAGGTCTCTGGGCTTCCACCCTGGCTCCACATCAACCATTATTTTCATCCCTATGGATTTCTTCACAGTTTTCTGGCACTGCGTAATGATTACCTTGATAAGACAGAATCCTAGCAATAACATTGCTAGTGGATCTCCCAGAAACTTGAACATATCTGCCATCCATTGTGGGACCCACGTGAATAGGTTCCAAACCAGCTGTCATCGTCCACTTCATCACTTTCATCGATCATCTGGTTTTTCAGGTTTGTCAACATGCTTATGGCCTCTGTTAGGGTTCCGTTTTCTTCATCGTGTGATGGTACAAATGTGCAACATGGTTCTCCGAATTTTGCACGAACACCTCCATCCATTGCAGTGATTATGTCAAGCACATATCTGTTTTGGAGGGTCATCAGTCTGATTGCTCTCAGCTCTTCTTTGATCGCGTTGAATCCTTTTATGGTGGTATTGATGGTCTGCAATAACTCCCATCTGGTTATCTGCAACCATTTAGCATTCACTCCAACTTGGATGTGGGGCAGGACTAGTGTTGTGAATAATGTTGAGGTGAGGCTGAAAAGCCTGTGTTCGTACGGGATTGCATGGAATGCCTCTTCTGATTTGGGAGAAAAGTAATTTTCCCTCTTCATCCTGGATACCAGTTCCACAGATCTCTTTCTTCTTAGATGAGCATCTGCTTTCGGGAAACTGTCCAACTTCAGGTCATTCTTAGGGATCACTAGAGCGGGAACGTGAACATTCACTAGTGTGCATATGCCTCCCTAGTTTTTCGGCAGCCTTATGTATGCCTTGGATCCACACGCCCAGTAATGGGCCATGATAACTGCGGTACCTTGTGTCATTCCTGGGGCTTCAAAGATTCTTCCGCAGTTTACATTCTCTCCCATTTTTCTTGTGCCATTACTTCTGAAGCATAGTTTCGGGCTTTCCAATGGTACTATTTGCAGGGTTCCTCCTCTATCTTCGACCCATGTTAGAAGTTTACCAACCTTGGCCACAGAGGTTTGCATAAACTCTGCAAATTCTCTACTGCTTCTTTGCAGGCTCCAAGGACCATCCACGCTCGGCAGATTACTACTCTGTCCTCTGGTGTTGCACATTGCTACGTGTGACATACAGTGTGCTGTAGGGACATCAATTTCTACAGCCACGGAGATCTTGGATTTTCCCATGCTGTATGGTAGGAGAGCACAGACGAAGCATTCTCCTTCCGACTGCCTTCGCCCTACTTCCTTCATTTGCTGGTACCATATGTTGTTTCCGAGATGGGCTGTGCTGTCCCGGTAATCATTAAGTTCAATGTTATCTTCATGTGGGCTTCTCTTGATTCTCAGCATTCTTCTGTAGTTTGCTATGACTATGGGCCTCATTACACGGATGGCGGTAAGGATTTACCGGTACCGGTAAAATACCGGTACCGGTAAATCCTTACCGCCTTACTACGAGGTCCCTTTGCGGATTGGGGGATTTAACGCCTGCTTTTTGCAGGCGTTAAAATCCAACCCGCAAAGGGACCTCGGAGCTAATTACGGCACCGCAAAATTGCAGTGCCGTAATTAGCGCCTTCCCCATTCCCATAGAGCCCTATGGGGCAGAAATGGGAATGGGGAAGGGCAATGGTGGAAGGGGGATTTACCGCCCCTCCAACCTTGGAATGGGGCGGTAAATCCCCTTTCCACCAAGGCGGTGCCGGTATTTTACCGGCATGAGCCATGGCGCTAATAGCGCCATGGCTCACTGCCTACCATGTAATGAGGCCCTATGTCTCTAAATGCGTCTGTGCTGCTTTTCTACTCTGGGTGCCTCAGTAGAGCAGGCTGCCTCGACTGCATCGCTATGGTAGGAGAAGGTTTTGTGTTTCCTTTCCTTCCCTTTTGTATTTTGTCATAGAATTCCTCTAACCGCCATTGGCTCCCCAGCCTTCCAACGCGTGGTCATGATGTAGGCCTGAGGCTTGTTCCTTGCGTTGGAGCAGGTGTGCTTGCTGTTATAGTCTCTATAGTCCTGTCTTTCAGCTTCTTGTACAGTTTCTTTGCTCTGACTATGAAAGGGAAAAAATAGTCTATCAGCATTTGTGTTTTCTCTGTGAATTCCTTCGCGGCCACTTCTGTTCTTTTGGGGGATTTTGTTATGCCCTCTCTCTCTAGTGTTTCACTTGGCTTCTCTTGGGTACTTCCACTGTTTTCTGGAACTGATTGTTCGACAGGCAGTCTCCCCTTCTCTGCTGCCTTCGTTGGAGGCCCTGTAGCCATTGACACTTGTCCTGTCTCCAGCTTTTCTCTTCATTTGTTACCTCAAATGTGTCTAAATCATTGCTCATTACATTTAAATTTAGTTTGTTACTTTTATCATCAGGTTTTCTTGGGACTGGAATGATTATATAGGGTCTGGGTGCTTTCGTAGGCCCTAGATGTTCATCTGGTGGGTGCAATGAGATTGGGACACTTTGTGCACCAATAAAGAAAGCAGTTCTGATTGTTAATGACAGAAAAACAATAATAATAATCCAGATACTCGTTTGGAATGACAATTTGCAGCATTTTCTTCCAGGGAAGTGGGGGCGCCCTTCTGTTGGGGGTAAAACCAAGTTACTGCTCTGGGCCCCTATTTCGAATGAGTTCATAGTCAGTTATTTATTCCTTCTCTTGCTCTGGTCTCGTAGTTCGAGAGTTCATTACTATTAAAGTGACAAGTGCTTCTCCAAATGTCCCCCCTCATGTGAGTGATGGCGGTAGTCCCTGGGTACTCAGTACAGTTCCTGTGCTACACTATGGAAAAGGGTTAAGCTAGCAACTTTGGTACATCACATTCATTATGCATATCTATAGTAGGTGAGGTCCCAGTGCTCTCCTCGAATTTGCTTTGGTCCTGAGGACATGCTGGAACTTGCTCAATGCGAAAGAATGAAAAGATAGAACTGCTAAAAATCACGCAAAAATAAAATGTAAAAATAAAACAAAAAAAATAAAAATAAAAGTGAACATATGAAAAAATAGGAAAAAAAGAGAAAAATGAAGAAAAAGGAAAATAAGGGGTTGAAGTTCTTGTGTCCGCTCCTTTCGCTCGGTCTCTCGGCGACAAGTTGAAGAACAGTGTCTCTCTCCTCGATCTGCTCCACAGCGGAAGGATGACGAAAAGGATAACAAGAAAAAATAGAAGAAAAAATAAAAATAAACTAGGAACAAGATGTTGTAATCCTCGTTTCTGCTCTTCTCGATCTGTCCTCGGCGGAAGAATGAAGAACTGTGTCTTTGTCTCCTTGATTTGTCCCCGGCGGAAAGTCTCACTGGAATCTCCTTAGGAATTCTGGCTGGAAGTTGGACAGTGCCACTTGGAGCATTATACCATGGAGAAGGGTGCCCATGTGTGGGGCATTGGCCGGATCTCTAAGGAAGGTGATGACATCAACATCTGCAGGCCTTCCTACCATTTCTGGATAGTCTGTGACTAATCTAAAAAGGACGTTCTGTGCCAGCCGGGTGTCCTCGGGTGATAGGGACATTTGCCCTGTTTGGCTGTGTCCTGATCACTAGCTTTTCTTTTGATTCGCACAGTTTTTGCACCTTCCCGTTGCGTGGATTACCAACAAATGATTTAATTTAGTCCATAGCTGACTCAGTTGAGCTAGTTTTCTTGGATCTCAGATATAAGTGTATGTATCAGTTGTTCTCTCGACGAGCCCTGGGCATTTCTCGATTATTTGGAAGAACAAATTAAACGTGAGTTAATCAATGTCTATTGGCGGTGGAAGCATTTGTGTCCTTCACACTATGCTCTGGTAACTCAGCGAAGACCTCTGCGATGACGGTCAGCAGCCGCCTAATTACTTTTTTGTTAGCTAGATCTTGAATAAAGTCTGTGACACTGGCTCCTTTCCCTATGAGTGATGGGTATGATAACACCACAAGTTGGAAATAGGTTAGCACATCCCACTTGAGACTTCTGCTGGAATGTACCATACATTCTGTGAACAAAGTCTCGATACAGATTGCTTTAAGGTACTGTGTTACACTCTCAGGCAATGTCTTATTTGCAGTCTATCAGAGTCTTGGGCATGACGTGCTTTCACAAGTTCATTTTATCAATGTTGTTGTGGCTTTGGATGGGTCCCGCGAGGGGAAGAGGGAGCTAACAACGGGCGGGTCGTAATCGGCCCATTGTTAGCTCCCTCTCCCATTCCCATTGAGCCCTATGGGGGCTCAGATGGGAATGGGGAAGGTCCGGGCCGGGGTTCCCAGAAGGATGAATTACCGGGCCCTCCGAACTCGGAATGATCCGGTAATTCCTCATTCTGGGAACCCGGTAATGGAGCCCTGTTTGGCGGCAGCCATGGAACTAATAGCTCCATGGCTGCCGCCAAACTCGTAATGAGGCCCACAGTATTTTGAGATGCATATTGAAATGTATGCACAGAATGTTGCCATACCATCATGGCATTCTTTGATGCATACATTAAGTATTGAAATACATTCTCTACAGCCATACATATACACATTAGGCCTGATTCATGGAACGTTTTCCTATCAGATTGCACCATTATAAAACATTTCCACAAATCAGGCGCTTTGTATATGAAGTTATGTACATTATGTAGTGAAACGTGCATCAGAATATCACAATGCATCATATTTGTGTCCTCCGGAAGTGGGCACAATACCCAAGAGAGTGCATCTATTACTAGACAGAATACTACACATGATGCCAATATTGCCGAACTAAATATGGCATGTATGGCTTCCATAATCGGGCACAATACTGCAGATGTGCCCTACAGAATTAAATACAACACCAGAGATGCAGTATCTAGAACCAGACAAATTACCCCATACATGACAGGTAGAAATGCACACGCAGCGTAACCAAAGGATGTCCTCGAAAACTGGACAGAGTATGCATCCTCAGGAACTACAGGTAAAGCAAGGTTTCCTGCAGCACCACCGCTCAGCAGCTTTTCAGGGACCTGGGTCAGAGAAAACGTGCAAGCTCAATGCATTTTTCGCCTGGGTGTGTTTGCTGAAGTTGATCAGAATTGGGGATGTGGGTGGGTATGTGCTCATTTGGAAAATAATGCCTGAAAGTTCTTGTTTTTTTTGTTTCCTCATGTTTAAATGTTCCACTCATATTTTTCCTGTTCTGCCTTGATCCACTGCCACTGCAAACCCCTTCCCCAGCCCAATTGTCTACTTATACCGGCTGCCTTACCCCATGAATCCTCTCTTTGCTCCACATCGCATTTCCCATCTCTCCTTCCCTGCCACTGATTACTTCTCTCTCAACATCTTCTCTCCCTACTCAGCAGTAGCCTTTGCCATCCATTACTCACATCTCTCCCTATCCTTTCCTTTCACACTTTCTTACTCCCTCAATTTGCTCCTTCATTCTTCTTTTCTCCACACGTCTTCAAGTATGTTCTTTCCTCTGTGATTTACCCATTCTCCTATTTACATACTTTTCTGTTGTCTGTTATCCTGATTCATTCCCTCCTCCCAAATTTCGTCTCATGCCCCGACCTCCTCTTTCCCTCTCCCTTCCTCTTTCTTCACTTGTCTCACTTTTCTCCCAACTCTTCTATTTTCAACCCCATTGGCTAGGTTCTCACTGTCTCTACATTCTAATGTCTCCTCTGTCCTCGTCTTTCTTCCCACACCTCCTCTCTCAATTATCCTTCTGTTTCATACACTCATTCATCATCATTGCTCCTCTTTTCCTTGTAGATTCTTCTCCAGTTTTCCTTGTAACCTCCTCTCGATGCCCTTTTCTTTTTCCTCACCCTATCTTTCCTTTGGGCCAAAAGGCCTAACAGATGGAGGAGCTAGGCTTAACATAGGGCACGTCTCTGCTGAATGCTGGATCTGGATATTATTCATGTGCTCTGCATTCCTGTCCAACATTCCAAAGTTCAGGCGCATGGTGGGGAGGAAGTGACTGCCTTGTTGTTCCCGATGAGGACGGCATCACAAGGGAGCCTAACAAGCAAACAGCTGCCACAAAGGTCCCCCTCAATCTGGCCCAAGCAGATCTCTCATGGCAGGGAGCACTGCACATTCCCAAACCAACATAAACAAACACGGAACTGCATAAATAAATAAATAAATACATGAATTGGGATTTTAAAAATACGAATTTGCCATAGCTGAAACTTAAAACTAAGATGTCCAAATTATAGATATATCTGTGTCAGGAGAAATGTATAAACCACATCATATGCATCTGGAAAATAATTTACTTTAGGTCCAAAAATGCCTAAGTCAAGCTTTGAGTGTACTGCACAAAACCAGTATCTCCTGAAAATAAGCAGTAATAACATATAATAATGTATAATTGTTTTTTATAATGCACTTAAGAGCCAGAGGTTTCTAAGGACGGACCCAGGGATTGAACCTGTGTTGCTCGGCATCGCCTTGCTTCCAAGGTGAGTGCGCTCCACCTGAGCTATCTTCTCGAGACATAAGGGGTCATTACGAGGTTGCCGGTCCGGAAACAACAGTACCGGTAAGCTTGCCGGTACCATTGAAACCAGATTGTCAAACTACGAATTCTGCGAGTGGGTGCCTTTTCATCCGCCAGGTCTAACCTGGTGGGCGGACAGGCACCTGCTCGCAGACCTTGAGGATGCACCGGCACCATTCATGAATGGTGCCGGTGCATCCGACCTCCCCATTCCCATTGATTCCAATGGGACATGAATGGGAATGGGAAGTAATATTTTCCGGCGCCCGGTAATGAGGAATTACCAGGACCGCGGGGGCTTTAATGCCCCGGAAAGTCTCCATTGCCGGGCACTGGAAAAAAAATGACTGCCAGACTCATAATGATAGACTCAAAAACCAACGCTTCTTGTCCTTCGAAAAAAGACGTAAAACAATCCTGTGCCACCTCTCAATATTGACAGTCAGAGACTGCTGTGCTGACACACACACACTTCCTTTGCCCCCAAAAGCCAAACCAAAGATACATAGGGAGCCACAGACTAACCCAGTATATCCCAAGGACTGAACATTCAACAAACTACTCACAGGCAGGGAATGTCTTTCCAAGTGTATTCTTTGTCTAAAGGCCCCCAGGTCTTGCTAAATGTTCAGTGGTGTGTGTATAAGAAACAAACTTCATGTGTAAGCAATTTGATGGGTAATGTAGAGTGTGTAGATGGCGGTGAAGTGGGGTGGTGGTAAGGTGACGATAGAGAGAAATATGATAGGTAAGTAGCTGAAGAAAGGAATGAGATAAGATATGTGGTTGTAGAGAGTAGTGCTGTTTGGAGGCAAGAACACTCATATTTGTTTGCCCATAATGCCAGAAAATATGGTATATAGTAATAAAATTGCAGCAAAAATGTCACCTGTAAAAAAAATTGCGGCAAAATGGCGTGGTTTGACCCGGTAAAGGTCTACCCTATTATACCCTTTAAGAGGAGCGGGGTTGCGGGGGTGTCTCCCGCTCCCATTAAGTGGTATAATGGGCCTGAGGGTTGGAGAGTTGTACCCCGCATCCTTTACATGGATTGCAATGGCAAAACAAGGGCCTTTTTGGTCCGATATTTTGTGTAAACGGCCATTTTTGCCGCGATTTTAACACATGGAAACGAAAATATGACATGTCGCTGTAAGACACGTGCTTGCTCTCTTTAGGCCACCCAGTACTCAAATACATGTTTTCTTAAATAAAAGGGTAACACAGGAAGGAGAGAATGGTAGCCATGCTGAGGAAGGTACTGGAAACCCCTTTGCTGACCCACCCCAAACAGACAAAAAGGAATATGATAGTCCTCGGGTGGGCAGGAGACTCGCACCTCCTGAATGGCAGGGTCTCCCTTGCCAACCCCGCCCTTCCATGATCAACTTCCTGGACAGTTTGCATTGGATTGAACAGTGCCAAAAGCACCCTATACCAGCTACCTACGTCTCTGTCTCAGCCCCTCTCCCTTTTTAGTTTGGGCTTTCTGGTATCGCTTGCGACACCTGTAAGCCGAAACTATTGTATTAGAGTACAGATAGGAAGGAATGGCATATGAGGACAGACACACAGCCTGTAGTTGTTGTTTAGTTATTTGCCCACCCATTGTAAGCCCTTGGTCATGCTAATCCCTATGTTCATTCCCTCCCAGTTAATGTCCCAACCTGCCGGAAACAACTCTCCACGTGAACTTTTTGAGCTTGCGTTTCTTAAACCTTACCATCAAACCTTGAACTCAAATGCCTGCCAGGGTTTTTTAAAGGAGTCTTCTGAGGGTTCATTATTTAATTGGAGTTGTAAACCCACTAGTGGTGTAATAGAAACATCTTAACCAGGTCTGCTTTCAGCAACTCCATTTATAAGCACTCTGCGCGTCCTTCAACGAAGTCCTGTTAAAAACACCCATGGGCAAAGCCAATAGTTTTCTCTTGTGTATAAGTATTATGCATTTTCCACGTACTGCTATTAGATTCCCAGGTACTCACACCATTTTGCAACTGCTACCAACAATGGGTAGTTAATACCACTATGGCTGTGCCTGGCAAGTGCTTTTCCCATGACTACACAAAAGCCCACACTGTTGGCATTGCCAATTCTTGTTTAATTTTCTTTGCAGTTTCACACTATCAATCTTTGTTTTTCTTCCTTTGTATTTTTTCCAAACGCGAAACACTGCAATTATAAAATAGTGGTGATATAATTCTGAAAAAGGGCTGTTTCCAAGCAACAAGCAATGTGTCATGAGAGCTTTATCTATTTTCTGGTCCCAGGCACATCCCACTCTACACTTAAGAATAAATACTAATAAAAAAAAATCCTAGCCAAACCAACAAAGACATGCATTCTCGCTTTTCATGCCACCTTTCAAGCAAACCTGATGAACATCCATCCAGTGGTTTTGGTTGTGTTGTTTGTCTAAAAATGGGGACATTTCGCTATGGAAAAACCAATGCAAAAGGTCAAAACACGGCTTTCAATTCCCCACTTTGGGCCTAAATCACAGAAGCGTTTTATAATAACAAACCCCCATTGGAAAACGCTCTGTGAATTAGGCGCTTTTTATCTTTTGAACCATTAGACGGATTTGTACAAAATGTTCGACTTTTAAGAGGCCCTGACCAGAGAATTTTTTGGAAAGTGTAACTCAGCTATGCCCAATGGGTCAAAACGTATTGTCTATAGAAATTAGCAAATCCATAGATTTGACCTTAACAAAAGGCAATGAGCGTTGCCTTTTACATAATGCCAGGAACGTTTTCTTCTGGAACTTGTGTTCTCGTACATGAGGGTTTACTAGATTTGGCATACACGTGGATCTGGCTAACTCCTAACACCTATGCTACATTTGGCCACGCTTTATCAACATTTCCATGCAGGCAAGGATTGTTGCATCAACCCCTTTCTTTGTATGGCCATTTCCTTAAAGGCTATAAAATGTCATATTCAATCCGACGATAACTCAAAATTGTTTGTTTAAAAAAGTGAACATGGGTGTCAAATTCGATATTCACTTTTGGTGGCCCCATACAATATATCAATATTTCCAGTACACGAACAGTTACTAAGGAGGGGGATAAACAACATTCCATTTGTACTGCTGAATGCATGCTAACACCCAAAAACAACACTCCTAAAATGGAATGCATACGCAGTTATCTCAGAGAGACAATTTACATGAAGTTTATATCGGTCAACACATAGAGGTTGGCACGGCAAATGAGATTAAACGATTTACTGCACAACCCACGCATTTATCTGCAGCACCCCACACACACACACACACACACACTTGAATACACACACATATCTACCACCACCTTCAGCCAAGCCACCAACCCCAGGTGTTGAAAAGGAAAAAAGGAAGCATAATATTGCCACAAGTCACTAAATAAGGAATTAACAATATGCTGCACAACATACAATATTACAACCTGAAAGAAGTAAAAAGAAAAAACACACGGTACACTAGCAAACGATTTAAACATTAAAATAGCACAAATAAGCACCACACTTCCTCCTCACAAAGGAAAGGGGAGACTTTGTAGAATAAAAAGACACAAGACAGAATCCTGCTCCGCTCCTGTTATACTTCTTCAGTATTTATCTCTCCTCTCAAGCTGTCTGTGTTCTCTTCCTTTGGGATGTGGGCATGGTTCCTCCTGCTACCATTTCTCTTTCTACTGACAAGACAATGGGCCTCATTACGACCGTTGCGGTAAGGCAACAACGGTGCCGGTAGTGCTACCGGCGCCGTTGTTGCCATGCCACAACATTATGAGGTCAGACCAGGCGTGCAGAGCGGCACCCGCGAGCCGACCAGGATGGGGAGCTGCTACTATCATTCCCATTCCCACTGAGCCCTATGGGGGCTCAAATGGCAATGGGGACGTACCACCTCTGTGTCCCGCGAAAAGGAAATACCGGGCCCTCCTGGGTCGGAAAGGCCCGGTAAGTCCCCTTTTGTGGCAACCGAAGCCGGACCCGAGTTTGGGGGTAGCCATGCCCTTATTAAGGGCATGGCTACCGCCAATCTCAAAATGAGGCCCAATGTCTCCTTTAGGCTTCAGGTTCACCCTTCACTGCAAGGTTGGGTTACACCATTGCTCAATGACTGGTAAGAACACACTTCCACAAACTGATGTACTTGAGCCAGCCAATAAAGCTGGAATATGATGCCTTGTGAAAAGCGACCGCCTTTATCATGACAACCAATGCTTAGCCTCCAACATTTCTACTCCTGCGGGCTGAGGTATTAGAACATGAACCAGTCCTCTCTGAATTAATCAGCTCAAACAAGAATGCCACCAGACTCATTCAGGGAGCCTATGAAGACTCAAATGCCATCCTAGGCCTTTGAACCCAATCCTCACACCACTGTCAGCACTTTGCTGAGAATAACCCACCGTTTGTGGCAGTGGATTGGCTGCATAGATACCCCATTTGCCTCAAAGGGTCTGCTGTAAAAACCACACAAGTGATGCAGCCCGAGCTCCAAGCTCAACAGCACAACCGCAACAGATCATGCCGTCAGAAGCATAGTGCAATTTCATTTTCTTCATTATGGGCTCCTAACCCACTTCTTTGGGTTACCAACCTCTCTTCGGGAGCTTGGGGTATTGGAGGGAAAAGGTGGCACATGTGACATTGTGACAAGACTGTCTATTTCTGAATTTTGGGCTTTATACATTTTCAAACTAATAAACAAACACTGGCCGAACTACTCATGAAACACACTAAAACACACATTAACATAGCATTCTCCCAGACCCAACAAACAAACACGACACTAGACCACCCCATTCTGGACACAACTTTCCAGTGTGCACGAGTATATGACCAGCTAAACACGTCATGAAACACACAAGCGCACTACATCACAACACTAAGTACATAACCGAGGCACTGGGTATTACCCCTATGGGTAGAACAAGCATGGTCACACAACCAACTCACATGCAAGACAGCACACAAAGACACCAGTTCCTCCTGGTTCTGAACCTATCCTATCATTCTACCCTCACTAACACACCCCACCCTCTTTCTTGCAGAGCCACGTGAGCGCCTGGAAACTGCACCTGTGGTGGTAGCAGTGTGCAGTATAAGTCAACATAACATAACACTCACTCACTTGCAATAGCCACACCACGGAAAAACCCATGGAACATTCAGGTGTTTGAACACTCACATACTCACTTTACAAACCACCAACCACAAGCACTGTGTCACAACCTCACATCCACCAAGACAGTGGCAAAAGGTATGTTTGTCGTTCGTACCAACCTAACACTCTTGCACACATGTGCACTCACTTATACATTCAGTATTCATACATCTAGCATTGCAACTTACTGTTGTCTTGGTTGATTAGACAGGATGTGTTTCACATGGCACCTGCACCCATAATCAGAGGCCGAGGTTGTTAAGTCAAATGCATGCATGTGGGCAAGCCTGCACTCAAGCATGCACACCGTCAACAAAATATTTGCCTACAAAATCATGCATGTACACTATAAAAAGCAAACAACCCATTAAAGGCCACACTTTCATATTGCATTAACTCGTACAAAACATTATAATACTTGTTAACTAATGACCGGGAATCTTAATACCTCCCCCAACACTCACTCACACAGTGACCAAACACATAACTGCATTGGCAAATATGATTTGAAATATACACAATTTAAACACACAGATATCAAGGTTTGAAAGTGCATCAAAACACAATCCTAAACATTTCAGGACCCAGTACCTTCTGAAAGTGAATCGTCGTAGCCATTCTCTCAGCACTCACCAAAAAGCAGCACGTTATCATCAAGTCTGATTTGTGAGTCACTAAACCTAACAAAAACGACAATGAAAAACGCATTTGCCACTTTCACCCAGCCCTCACGCCTAGCCCACCCTACCCCAACATCCCATAATGAAATTTAATTTCTAATATGTTAAATCAGTCAGCAGGAAATCCCTAAACATAAATCAAAAGAGAAGACCCACACAAAAGATTCGGAGACTTTATACTATTCTTGCATGTTACATGCACGCATTCCTCAAAAAACAACATGTGTATTACAATGTAATTCCCACTATATATGAATGTTAAAGAAGGCCACTGAAATCCCTATATCCTCCAACAAATCACCGAAACATACCAGCATCACCAGAAGAAATGAGAAGCAGAACATATGAGAAAAAGAGCACCAGAACTACAGAGAAGGAGACCATAACAAGGCAAAGGCACACCATAATGCAAGCAAGTATACATAAAACAATCACTGCAATACTTTAAAAATATACATAATTCCTGTGACACCTCATGAATCTGATATAATACTACTGAACATACTGAAACCCCTCAACCGCTTGTTGGTGCCAGTGTGCTGCAGAAGAGGCTTCCTACCGAGTGCAATGTGAATCTGGAAAGTAGAGCGAGTTATCAAAATGCAAACACACAACAAAGAGAATGTGTTCCAGGTATACCTGTGTCAGTGACCTTAGTGGACGGCTCCCTTAACAACATAAACACAAGCACCCTCACCCTTGAGAAACACAGGCTCCATGCCACACATAAACAATTCTCCCAAATAACCACCACATCGACTGCTAACAGATCACTGCTAAATGCACAAACTCACACTAAACTAATGTCCTAAACACACTTCCACCACTGAACCACAAAACAACTGTACTCCAACAGGCATCTTCACAACAAACATCAAGACAACTGATACTCCTTCCATCACCACAACCACAAACAGCACTTACATGGATGCCTACACGCACGCATAAGGCCGATTCATGGAATTAATGTGTGCTGAAATTTTCAGCGAAAGCGTGCGAAAGCATGCGAATCACAGTGCCAGTGCGAAAATCGCGCGAAGCCCGCGCACAGCGATTCATGGAAGTCCGTGCACGTGTAAATTCCAGGATGTGTGCCAAAATTCTGCCTGGCGCACGCTGGCGCACACGTCTCCAAACAGCGTTTGCTACGCGCACAGCGAAATCGCACATAGCGCGGCGCACACAACAAAAGTACGAGGAACAGGGGGCGTGACACGCGGAATGGAGAACAACTTGTGAAAATGTGGGCATCGCGGGGGAAGTACAGGAGGCAAGTGCGCGGAACGCCCACATGCACGTTCAAAACACGTATTCATGGAATGGAACGGGGCTAAGGAGTGCGCCAAAAAAGACGCGCTAATCAAGAAACACGTACGCCAGCAGGAAGCAGGCATACGTGGACCCGCGCAGCATAAAAGTGCGCGCAAACAACAAACAAGCACAGACGCCAGGATAAATATACCGTTCTTAGCAGCAGTGGTCATGGGATACCGCAGGAGGAGGAGGAGGACAGTCAGGCCCAGAATTTTTACACCCAGAACCAGCCTTTTTGGGATGCCTGATGACCAGGTGTAGGGGAGGTACAGGTTTCCACCTTACATAATACTCGACCTGGTCAGTGAGTGGGAGGATGACCTCACATCACTCACCCTGTGCTCACAAGCACTCAGCCCCCTGCATAGGGTCCTCAATGTACTGCACTTCTTGGCCACTGGATCATTTCAGCGGACAAGTGCCATAGTGGGGGGGGGGGTGTCACAGGCCACACAGTCACGCTGCCTGCACCAGGTGTTGGCCATCATGACTGCACGCCCATCAGTCCGCAGGCACATATACCTGCCCAGAACACCTGCAGAAAGGCAGGCTGTCGTCCAGGATTTTTACGGGGTGGCACACTTCCCCAAAGTGCTAGGTGCCATTGACTGCACCCATGTGGCTCTAAGTCCTCCCAGAGCATCTGAGCACATATATAGAAACCGCAAGCACTGGCATTCCATAAACGTACAGGTAGTATGTGATGCCAAGGGAATCATCACCTCAGTATTTGCCAACTATCCAGGGTCCACCCACGACAGTTTTATTTACAGAATGTCAACCCTAAACCGGGACCTAGAAGCCACAGCACATGCATGCATGTCACATACTGAGTAATGTCACAATCCCACTAATGATACCCATCACCACTTCCCTAGGGGACAGTGCCTACCCTCTGAGCACCCACATGATGACGCCAATTCGGAACCCAACCATGCCACACGAGGTAAGATGCAACACAGCCCACATTGCAACCCGGGGCATAGTGGAGCGCACATTCGGAGTGCTCAAGTCGTCACGCTTTCGCTCCCTTGACCGTTCTGGCGGGCAGCTGTTATACGCTCCCCCAGTAGTGTGCAGGATCATAGTGGCAGCATGTGTCCTGCACAATGTTGCAACATGCCGGGATCTGCCCGTGGACATGGTGGTGCCCCCAATCTCCAACCACATGCACGGCCGCTGCGCATGAGAGGGGAAAGGGCATGGGGTGAGGCAGCCCATATGCAGCTGGTGGCTAATTACTTTACCTAAAATCACACCCCTGTGAAGTGCACACAGCCCTGGCACATACCAGCTGACAATCAATGATGATGACATAAGGGACAGTCAACTGTCACAACCATACCAGCCTGAGATTGGTCACCTGGAAGTGTTACATTGTGAGCATCCCTACCTACACAAACACCACCAATGCTGTGTCATCAAAAGACACACTTCTAGGCTGCTAAAATCATTACCCCCTTGGAAAATACAACATGACAACAGTGACATGTCACCCAACCCCTCCCCAGCACCGCCACCCAACACACCATGGCATGTCATGCTATGTGAGAGCAAACAAAGCAATCCCCAAAACATGACACAAGTGTCAAAGTACAGTGTCCCTAATGGAAACTGCCCACACACAATATGCTCCCAGTAATGTCGAACTAACAACACACATGACCAAATACTTACCAACAATACAATGCAGCTACACAACCTCAAACATAGCATAATCATGACAGTACTAAGATAAAGTAGTGGTAGTCTTAAAACCTGATTATGCCAGCACATCGACCACTTCCAACTGTACAGTGCTGCTGCCACGCAAATGTCTAAGTGCACTGCTTACAACATTAACTCCATCTCCAATGTAGACTGCCTTGTGAAGACATGAGGAATGAACCTGCAAATTAGGAGAAAGACATGGATGCACAAGCACCTATCAATACACCATGCAGTGTACAATTCAACAACAATATCCACTAGGTATGTATACACGGTATTGACTACAGACTGCCCACACAGCTCATGGGAGTCTTACGTCACCGTGTAAAGCACTATCACTTGGGCACACTCTTTGCAAGCCCATGGAAACAGGACACAGGAGGGGTGTGTGTCTCACGAACCCAAGCATCTAACCCAAACTCAGGACAAGCCTGCATGTGCCCAGCCGGAATACAGTGGATGCCCATGGGAGCCACACAAGGCAACACACTGTAAAAAAAAAAATCAAAAATGGCCATATGGGGTCCGGGGGGGGGGGTGGTGAGGCCACCCAGGAGGTCCGGGGACTGGGTGCCCCCCAACAGCCACCTGTGTGGATGTTGGGAAAAAAAAACACCTCCATGGGCTCATGGCCTGCACGGCTATGCCATTGTGGGAGAACTGCTGCTGTCGCTCTCATCACCCTCTGCCGCTGCCACAGGAGGTGGTGATGCCACAGTAGGTGGTGCTGCCACAGGAGGAGGTGGTGCTATGGGAGGCAGCCCACGCAAAGCCCGGGTATGGTCCTCCATGGCAGCAAGCATGCGGGTGTGGAAGTTCTCGTTCTGTAGGATTATAGTGCGCAGATCCCCATGCAGCACCTGACGTGATGCCCGGATCTCCTCCCGAGTTGCCTGCATCTCAGCTGAGAGCGAACGTGTGAGCCGCTCCAGCTGCTGTTCTGTCCTCAAGTTCGTGGAAGCCTCAAGGGCAACAAGAGCCTCCCTGAGGTGATGGAGTTCTACCCTCAGGGCTTCTCTGTGGCCCTGGGACTCTATTGATATCGATTGGCGTAGAGTCTCCAGTGCCGCCCGTCTGTCCCTGTTGGACGCCAACATGTCCTCCCTGTGTGATTGGCAAATGGAGTCTGTTGCCTGCTGTAGTTGCTCCATCTGCCTTTCAGGGGGGACAATGGAAGTGGCCACCCTCTCCATTGCTTGAGCCATCATCTCAACTGATGCTGCCTTTTGGCTTGCCATACCGTACATGGATTGTTCCCATACGGTATTGCCTGGTGGCGTACGGCCACCGCGTCGGCGGGCACCACACCTGTTTGGGGCAAGGCGATCTGGGCCTTACTGTGCCGGCACTGCCTGAGGCTGCAGGACTGCATTCCCCCTCTGATCCGCTGGCCCAGGAACAGAATCAGATGTTGTGGAGTGTGACCCTGCATCTGTAACCTCCAAAGGCGGACTTACCAACACTGACATCCCCATAGAGGGTTCTAAACCTGGTGCAGGTGGGTTCGACAGAACAGAATCCCTGCCAGAAACAATTACCTGCGATGGCACATAGGTCTCATCATCTGAATCAGCACCTAAATAGAGGTCTGGGGATGTGCACCCAGAGGCACCCTTCGACAGAATGGTCTGCAGCAAGATTGGGTTCTCACCCACCACCACACCACATCCCCCACTGGTGCCCGGTAGTGCCTGAGATTCCTCCTGGGTCTGCACCATCTCCTCAACCTCAACAGCATCAAGTGCGTCATCCCCTGCAAAAATATGAAAGACAAAAAATGGAAACAGGCATTAGCACCATAGCACACAAATAGGCCTGACAAGCTACAGAACCAGTACATGATTTACACATGTCCCACATGACTACAACCCTCCCATGCATGCACTGTCACAGAGTTGGAAGGGGAGGCAAAAGGCAGACACTGATGACACCAAGATGGAAGAGCAACACATTTGCTGCATGCTGGGTAGCACTGCCATCACACATTGGCCTGTGAGTGGCATGTCCAATACACATACATGACACATGCCATCACACAGATGGCATGTACCATAGCCATGGTACATTCCACAAGTACATCCATATGTCAGTGAAGGAATACTGTCAGCCATCCATGTGAGATGGACATGATGAGATGAAAAATGCAACATAGTGTGACAAAATAGGCATGTGCCACACACTGCAACACATCCAGTGAACAAAAATACAGCGATTGCAGGCCGATGTACACATCAATGGTTGTGCACTTCAACATGACAGGAAAGAACTATCATGTTACACATTCAAACAGGCCCCAAAAATTCCTGTGAGCAGGGCAATACTCAATTAGCCTGAATGGTGAAATCATTCACCTAACAGGGTAACACATGTGGGCCAATGTGGGGTTCTTCAATGAAAGAAGCATGTCACAAATGTGACAATAGGGCTGAGGAATGCGTAGCAAAAGTGGGAGAATTGAAACAATTAGCCTGAACGAACACTGAAAAATACAAACAATGTTGTTGCAAGATGCCACTTCAAGGGCAACTGCCGTAATGTTGCGCTAAATTACTAATCTGGGCAGAAGGGATACTGTCACACCGAAATCCAAGGCCGCTGAATGTTTTGGATGAAGCACATGGGTGACCCATACCACTCAGGCACACACACCCTCACCTGGCACTCAATCAGAACCCGTCACCCAAACAACATACACATGCATTACCCACACATGCATGGGCACTCACCGGACAATGCATCATAATCAGGTAGTCCTCCCACACCTTGGATCTGTTCCTCTGTGATGAAGGCCCCAGCAACAGACTCATGTTCAGTGAGTTTGTTGTCCTCTTGTGGAGACCCACCGCCAGTAGCGGCATGATTTGAGTCCAGCTTGTTCTTTGCTCTGCGTTTCAGGTCATTCCACCGCTTGTAGCAATCATCAGCTGTGTGCCTCACAAATCCATGGGCACTTATGCGGTCGGCGATGGTCTGCCAGTGTGCCTTACGTTGACCAAGTGTGGTCTTGCACCCTGCAGTCACCAGCATTTCGTGGCTATGTGCCGAAACATAGCCCACAAGTGCATCAAGTTCCGGATCATTGAAGGAAGGCTTCCTTGAGGTACCGGAGTGTGTAGCCGTGTCTGGGGTCTCAGCCTGTCATGCCAGAGCCCCCTTCTTCCTCTTCTTTAAAGGTGGAGCGGAGCCAGAGTGGCTTACGCCGCTCTGGTCAGTAGGGGCAGAATCACCGGTGGACTGGGTAGTAGGAGTGTGGGAATGCATAATGACCATAGGTCTTGATGCAGGCATTGGTTGCAGGGTAATGTTGGCAGGGGGAACGTCAGTTTGATGGACCTGGACTGACACTGTCCTGGCTGGGAGAGTGAGAGCTGTGGTGGATGGAGCTGCAGCTGCCCCTGCAGCCTCCCCACCCGGCATACTTGGGGCAGCAGATGACATAGCTGCCCCAGATCCACGTGGATTGGTGACAACAACTTGCACGGCCACACGTGGCCTAGACTTGCTGACCTGGAAGTCAGCCAGGGAGTCATCCTGTGCCAGGTCAGGTGCCACAATGGGCTGGTCCAACAGGGGCTGAGCTTGGATGGTGTCAGCCACGTTTCCCTCAACCATGGGGGGGGCATGGGTGTCCCTGATTGTTCCACCACACATGGGGGCATAGGGGATCCCTGCAAATCCATGTCCCCTCCCGCGCCCACCACGCCCACCTCTTGAGGGTCGGCCACCTTTGCCTCCCTTACCGCTTGGTGGCCTCCCAACCATGGCACTGATGTTGTTGTGCATATGGGAGTTGCAGTAAACTATTGTCCTGGGCAATTGGGGGTCAAAGGGGTAGGATACCAGATGGAATTCGTACCATAGTGCTCTAACAAGGC
The DNA here is from genome assembly GCF_040938575.1 of Ambystoma mexicanum. Lineage (NCBI taxonomy): Eukaryota > Metazoa > Chordata > Amphibia > Caudata > Ambystomatidae > Ambystoma > Ambystoma mexicanum. The sequence goes on along the minus strand of NC_090933.1, from coordinate 452,294,155 downwards.
TGTCTATGACCCCTGGGGGAAGATGACAGGTCACGCAATGCACAGGCAGCCCAAAATCAAAAATAAACATGCATGCAACCCCTCGTAGACCACTATGCTGTGGCACCCAGAAACACAATAATAAGCGTACGCCTAATACACGCAGCCTACAATGACCTCTGAAGGGGAATGCGACACACGGGGCAAGCACATTTGCTAAGTACGTGCGGAACTCACCGTCTGCCTGGAAAAAGAACGTGAAAAATACACGCGTGTGTGCTTTGGCAACACCCCCGCCAAAAGAAGAATTGAACGCTGTCTGAGGAAACAGGACAAAAGGAGAAGTGAACTCTGTTTGAGGAAACAAGCCCAAGAAAAAATCTGAAAAGAGCTGTCAGAGGTAACAGGGAGTACGAACTAGAAACGCTGTGAAGTAATCGCGTGTGAACCGACAAGAAGTCGGTTCACACGCGATTTCACCCACTCGCACTCACTCTCCACGAAAAGCACGTACAAGGAAATGGCGTCCTATACGTAGCTTTTAAACCGGCCCACACGTACACGTCAGAGACGCGTGTATGCGGGCACTTTCCTCCAATTACACGCGATGACAATCGGACGTGCAGTTTTTCCACGTGTGCTCTGTTATCACGTGCTATGAGGGAAACGCCCGCACGCGTAATGTACCTTACGCGCTTACGCGCTAAGGGCCTTTGGTCCAATGGAATTGCATGCGTGTGCTGATGCACTTACGCGCTAAGGCCCTTTCCTAGAATTACACGCTGACGTGCAAGATTTTCACGTGCCAAATCACTCCGTATCAAGCTGGCCACGCGAAAACACACGGAAGTCCACGCTCCTGCCCAGAAGGCTGAATTGCTGCCCCCCAGAGCCCCGAGCACGCTCCCACCTGCCATCTGCTGCTGCCTGACTGCCTGCTGCCCACGTGCTCTGCCATTTGCTGCCTGCACGTCAGCCAGGGGTGTAGTTGCTGTGACCACCCCTGCTGGAACCGAAGGCTCCCGACTGTGATTCCATCGCTCCACAGCCCAGCCCCAGGACCCAGTTGCCCACCCACTCCTGCCTCTGGGGTTGCCATGTCCAGCACTACACCATCTGGCAGCACTGGCATCCCCCAGCCAGAGAGGCAGAGGGCCACCAGCTTCAGTGCCACTGAAATTGGTGTCCTGGTGGAGCAAGTCCTGGGGCAGTATGATGCCCTCTTTGGAAGTTTGCGCGCCGACAAGGAAGGACGGACCAGGATCTGGATGGACAAAGTGACTGCCATCAACGCGGAGGGAGTGGCAGTCCGTGACTTACAACATGTCAAGAAGCGCTGGGAGGACTTCAGGTCCAGGACCCTCAACACGGCCCGGTGCCTCGCTAAGGCAGCGGATACCATGGGGCGCCGTGGCCAGCTGTCAGACCATCAAATGAGGGTACTGGAATGCATATGCCCAGTGCTCTACGTCCAGATCCTTGAGAGGCAGACCCATCTAGAGTCAAGCGGTAAGTGTACATGCATGTTGATGGTATGCTGTGCGTGTCGTGTTGTGCCAGTAGTGTGCAGGTTGCACATGTGTTTATGTAAGGCCATGTAGGGATGTGTATGAACATGGGCGTGTGGCTGCCACATGTGAGTCCTCTCAGATGTGAGACACATTGATGGTGTATGTGTTGCTAAGCATGCTGGGCATATGCAGGTGTGGGAGCACACAGGTTTCAATCTCTCCGTATGTACATTGGCATGGTTGTGGCACAGATGGTGGTTCATAATTCATGTATCTGTACTGTGTACATGTGCATGTATGTGTATTTCACAAGTGTGCAAATGTGATGCATCATGGATGCACGTGACACTGATATGGAGAAGGATGAATGGCAGATGTGACATGTATGGCGATCTCTTCACTGAAACAGTTGCCGGAGAGGTAGACATGCATGTAAGTGTGGTGGTGTGTGTGCATGTCTAGTGCACTCCCTGTGTTTCATGTGATGTCTGGCTCACCTTTGGCTGCTCATGCTGTTGTATGTGTATGGATGTTGCTGGCCGTTGTGATATGGCTGTGGAATAGCTCATGTGTGTGAGTTGAAATGACATGTGTGTTGGGCATTGCGATGCCATGTCTGAAGTTTGACACTGCCACACATGTGGAACTGTCATGTGGGTATCAGTCCATTGTACAGTGACCTGATGCCTGTCTCCTATCTCTCCCTGTCTGCAGCGTCAACTAATGAAGAGGGCGGAAAGTGTGCTGTGGAGCACAGCGGCACGGATTGCACCGCCAGCCGGAGACGCAAGGCCCGGCTCCCCTCCGAGGTTGTGATCTTGTCGGGGAGTGAGGAGTCCGGTGCCGCGTCCCAGGCTGCAGCTGCCAAGGGTAGGACTAAGAGGCGGAGGTCGGAGTTGGACTCCTCAGCAGCAGAAGGGGCAGCTGAGACCCCACAGGGTCCAATGGAGGAAGATGGCACGGAGTCATGCAGGTTGGTGGGGGGATTGGTGGAGGAGGAGGCCATGCAAGGGACAGACACGGGGTCTGGAGGTGGGGATTCCACTGGTGCTAGTGGTGCAGTGCAGGGGCAGGGACAGGAGGCAGCACAGGCCACCCCGGTGGTGCCTGGGTGTAATCCTGTCCCTGATCCTGTGACTGCATCATCCCGCACCAGCAGGGATGCCTACGTCCAGACCCGTTTTCAGGGAGGCGATCTGCTTTCAACAACTGGCCTTCCTCTCCCTGCGGATGTGGGTATCTGGGACTGGGTTGAGCCTGTCCTGGGTGGGGTGGCGTTGCATCAACGGGCCATGCGAGCTGACCTGCAGTCTTTTCATGAGGAGACTGCACGTCTTCTCGGATGGCTTGTTGACCGCGTTGACCTACTGGGACAGCTCACCAGGGCCGGATTCCTCCGTTTTCTGGACCTTGTTCTGACCCCCTCCTCAACTGAACCCCCTATGCCCCAGTCGACCTCCATGCCATCTTTCCACCCATGTATCACCTGGGTACCCTGTGGAGCTGCCTCTAACCCTGCGGCCAGGCTGGTGGAGGACAATCCCTGCCACAGTCGGGAGTCGGACGTCCAGCAGGGGTGGCCACCTCAACAACTGCACTACAGCCGGAGGAGGATGTGCAGGCAGCAAGAGCCAGGGCACAGGCAGAGGCACAGCAGCAGCAACAATGTGGGATCCCTCATGGCTCGGGGCCTTTGACATCAGAGGGGCAGGCATCGGCCAGAGGGCAGGAGGACCCAGGACTGGAAGTGTCTTCCGCGTGGCAGCGGTTAGGCCATGCTATAGATGCGGAGCGGCAGTGGGCAGAAGAGGCATGGCTCACGATGGTCAGGGCGGAGAACTCCATGCGGAGGGCCCTGAAGCGGGCCGAGTGCCTCGAGGCAATTCGCAGGGAGTTGGAGGAGAACATGTCGTCATCCCTGCGAACCCTCGGGGCCATAGAAGAGGACCACCTCCAGGACATTGAGCAGGAGTTTGATGATGCCCTGGCCCAGGACATCCAAAAGTGAGCCGTCGGACTAGCACACTGCCCTTGTAAATAGTTTTTAGAGTTAGGTTTCCTTTATGTTTTGCTTTTATTTGTGGTCAATGGACAATGGCACCCAAATATGTATATAGTCATATTTGTAGGTAGTTAGGTAGGTAGGTTTCATTTGTTTGGTTGGGATCATGGACCCTTTACATCCTTGGACAATGGATTGTATATAGTTTACTCATGTTTCGATTGTTTTTTTTTTTGTTTTGCATTATGGACATGGAGCAATGGATTTTTTTTTTCCGGACAATGGATTGTAAATAGTTGGAATATGGATTGATTTTTCTCTTTTTTTTTGGTTATGAACATGAAGCAATGGATTTCTTTTTTTTTTACATTTCCTTTGGATTTGCGTTGTTGGAGGCTGACTTTGGACTGTTTTTCTTTCAAATTCATATGGATTGGTTATCATTTTCTTTCAATCATCATTTTCACATGCTTTTCATTTCATGTTTCATATTTTGGTATTCTTTCATTTCATTTTTGATTTCATGTACATAATACATTTTCATTTTTTAGTTCCATGTGTGGGATTCGCTCATTGGGTTGATGCATGTGAAAATGTGGGTTTACACAAGCAATGCCAACCAGTGTATGTGTGTGACGGACATGTGTTGTACATAGTTGACTTTTGGTTTGTGTCATGAGATCAGCATTTCACTGCTGGGGAGTGGGGGTGCAAGGGGACATGAGTGGGACATGAGTGGGGGCCTGCTGGCAGGTGCCCTGCACTGCTGGGGGGTGGGGGTGCAAGGGGACATGAGTGGGGGCCTGCTGGCAGGTGCCCTGCACTGCTGGGGGGGTGGGGGTGCAAGGGGACATGAGTTGGTGATCAGCAGTGCAAGGTGACATGTGGCTTGGCTGGGGGGCATGCCCATGGTGGATGGGCTGCCTGCGGGACATGACTAGGGGTGCAGGGTAGTCCCCTGTGGTGTGGGCTGCCTGCAGGGTCCGTGGAGGGTGTAGAGGGAACACCTGGGAGGACCCACACTGCCAATTCACATGTAGGACTCCCCGGCACCCCCGAAATACACATACCCTGCTGAAATCGCATGTGAGACTTCCCGCGAACCCCATAACACACGTACCCCACTCGCACAGGGCCCTTTTCCGTGTGAAACTTCACGCGAACCCCAGGAATATTGGCCCTGTGCGAGCGGGGTACATGTGTAACTGGGGTTCGCGGGAAGTCTCACACGCGATTTCAGCAGGGTACATGTATAACTGGGGTTCGCGGGAAGTCTCACATGCGATTTCAGCAGGGTATGTGTATAACTGGGGTTCACTGGAAGTCTCACACGCAATTTCAGCAGGGTATGTGTATATCTGGGGTTCGCGGGAAGTCTTACACGCGATTTCAGCAAGGTACGTGTATAACTGGGGTTCGCAGGAACTCTCACACGCAATTTCAGCAGGGTACATGAATAACTGGGGTTTGCAGAAAGTCTCACACACGATTTCAGCAGGGTACGTGTATAACTGGGGTTCGCTGGAAGTCTCACACGCAATTTCAGCAGGGTATGTGTATATCTGGGGTTCGCGGGAAGTCTTACACGCGATTTCAGCAAGATACGTGTATAACTGCGGTTCGCAGGAACTCTCACACGCGATTTCAGCAGGGTACATGAATAACTGGGGTTTGCAGAAAGTCTCACACGCGATTTCAGCAGGGTACGTGTATAACTGGGGTTCGCAGGAAGTCTCACACGCGATTTCAGCAAGGTACGTGTATAACGGGTTCGCGGGAAGTCTCACATGTGATTTCAGCAGGGTACGTGTATAACTGGGGTTTGCGGGAAATCTCACACGCGATTTCAGCAGGGTATGTGTATTTAGGGGGTGCAGAGGAGTTCTACATGTGAATTGTTATGTTATGTTATGTTATTTTGCATTTATATAGCGCCTTATATACCATTGGTATGGTCTGAAGGCACTGGTAGGTTGAACGCCCTTGGGACCCGAAGTTCGGGTCAGTAGAGAGAGTAGGGAGAGTCAAAAAAAGTGCGTGTGCGCACCAGGTATGTGTGCAGCTGGTGCGGAGTTCGAGTGGTAGCTGCTTCTTAGCGGTAGGTGTGGTGGTTGAGATATCAGGAGTATGTGTTCGCTCTGGCCGGCTTTATCCAGAACGAGTGTGGCTGCGTTAGGCCTGTGGAGAACGCCTGGCTGGGGGTGTGAAACCAGCAATGTTTACTTAGAGTGATGTGGAGTGAGCCGGAGATGTAGATATGAGAACAGTTATACCGAATGGTGTCATAGTATCTCTGTGTTCTAGTTGAGTGGTGGTGTAAGGGAGAGAGTAAGCGTGGGGTGTGGTATGATGTATGTTTTTCAAATATTCCCTTCATTCCAAAGCATAATATCTATGTCACGCAGTTCCATGCACATACATAATATGTCCGTCCATTACACATACTCATCCGTTGCACATATTCGTCCGTTCCACACACTCGTCTGCTCCATATACACTTGTCTGCTCCACACATTCGTTCAGTCCGCACCCTCGTCCAGTCCACACACTCGTTCAGTCCACGCACTCGTCCAGTCGACACACTCGTCCAGTCGACACACTCGTCCAGTCAGCACACTCGTCCAGTCTTCATACTCGTCCAGATTAGACATTCGTCCAGTACACAGCACTCATCCGGTCCACCCACTCGGCACAACATACTACTCGTTGGCTTGACAGTACTACTCGTCTGTTCTGCGTGTCGATCCATTCCACACACTCATCTGGTCTATGTATTTGTCCGCTCCAGGCATTCATCTGTTACGCACACTCATCCGCACCACACATTCAGCCGCTTGACACACTCATCCGCTCCACATATTCATCCGCACCAAACACTCATTCGCTCCACATACACTTCCGCTCCATACCCTCATCCACACTACACATTCATCCGCTTTCGACACTCATCCGCTTTCAACACTCATCCGCTCTCCACACTCATCCGCTCTCCACACTCATCGGCTCTCGACACTCATCCGCTTTCGACACTCATCTGCTTTTGACACTCATCCGCTCTCCACACTCATCCGCTCTCCACACTCATCCGTTCTCCACACTCATCTGCTCTCCACACTCATCTGCTCTCCACACTCATCCGCTCTCCACAGTCGCTTTCCCGCTTTCCACATTCAGACGTTGTTCACTCTCAACTGCTCACCCGCTCTCCACACTCACCCGCTCTCCACACTCATCCCCTCTCCACACTCATCCCCTCTCCACACTCATCCCCTCTTCATACTCATCCCCTCTCCACACTTATCCGCTCTCCACACTCATCCCCTCTCCACACTCATCCGCTTTCCACACTCATCCGCTCTCCACTATCATCCGCTCTCCACTCTCCATGCACATCCGCTCTCCATGCTCATCAGATCTCAGTGCACATTCCATCTTCGCGCTCATCCGCACTCTACGCTCATCCGCTCTCAACATTCGCCCGTTCTTTACGCTCATCCGTTTTCCACGCTCATCCGCTCTTCATGCCTTCTTGCTCTTTCCAGCTGAGTTCTATGCGCTCTTGCGTTTTGTTCGCTTCTCTGCATTTGCGTGCTAGTTAATTCTACACATACTCATCGACTCAATACGCTCTACCGCTCTACGCACCCAACCATTCTTCCTACTCATTGGCATTGTTATGTTCATGTAATTCATCCGGTCACCATACTTATTTGATCTTTCTAGTCGTCTGTTCTTCCACTCATGCTCGCTTCCACTTAGTTTATTTGTTTGTTCTATACGCTTCATCTATTCTAACTATTTCGTTTATGTCATTCACTGTGTTGCTTCCTCATTCATTATGTCCCTTTCATCGGGTCAGATCTCCTAAGTTTCTCAATGATTTATTCCTATTATCCGTTTTACTGTTTTGATCTACTTTACTCGCTTAGGTATGTTTGTCTTTCTAGTATTTAGCTGTCATTTCTCGCTTCAGGTAGTTTGATGGATCGGTATTATTGTGATGATGCTGGTTTGGTTTTATGGGAAGGTTTTCAGTTGTTTGCGGAAGGACGTTAAGTCCTCAGTTAGGCGTATGTGGGGTGGGAGCGAGTTCCACAGGGTTGGAGCCAGAGCTGAGAATGATGATCCGCCTAGCCTGACTGAGTTTGTCTTGGGAATTACTAGGAGGCCGGCTGAGCTTGATCTTAGGGTGCGAGTGGGATGATAAGGTATTAGTTTGTCTTGAAGATATTGAGGTCCAGTTTTATGCAGTGCTCGATGGGAGAGGCATAAGGTTTTGAAAGCCACCCTACGGGCTATTGGAGCCAGTGCAGTGTTTTAAGGGCTGGGGATACGTGGTCTCTTGGACCGAGCGCAAGTATCATTTTGGCCGCCGCGTTTTGTGCTCTTTGGAGTTTATTCAGTTGGTAGGCATGGATTCTGAGGTATAGGGGGTTTCCGTAGTCGAGTCTGGATATGACAATTGATTGGACAGCGGAGACACTGTTGGGAAATGAGAGGTATGGAAAGATGCGTCTAAGGGTTTTAGGTGGTAGTGGCAGGACTTTGAGACATTGTTGACTTGGCGCGAGAGTGTTAGGTCGGAGTCCAGGGTGCATCCAAGATTTTGCACTGTGTTGGATGGTGTCGGTGAGTTGCCCATGGCGGGTGGCCAGGGTAGTGGGTGCGGAAGAAGATTGGGTTTGCCGCAAACCATGATTTCTGTTTTGGAGGGGTTTAACAAGAGGTGACTTTGGGTCATCCAGCGTTCTATGTTAAGGAGGCAGGATGCGAGGTCGGGTCGGGAGTTGGGTTTTGAGTTCAGGAATTTTAGAATTAGTTGCGTGTCGTCGGCATAGTTGTAACATAGGATGTTGTGTGAACGAATTATTGGTGGGAGGGTAATCAGGTAGAGATTGAATAGGAGGGCGGATAGACATGCTCCTTGAGGGACTCCCATGTCGAATGGTCGAGCTTGGGAGGTAAAGCTTGAGAGTGTCGTTATTTGGTGCCTGTCTTTGAGGAATGAAGCTATCCATTTAAGAGCGGTTCCACGAATTCCTAGGGAGTGGAGGCGATCTAGGAGGATTGAGTGATTGATCGTGTCAAAGGCAGCGGATAGGTCGAGAAGGATTAGAGCAGCACATCCTGCAGAGTCTGCTGTCATTTTAAGGTCGTCCCAGATCGAGGTTAGGGTGGTTTCAGTTCCGTGACGTGTTCTGAAGCCTGATTGGGCGGGGTCAAGGAGATTGTTGGCTTCGACAAAGGCATTTAGTTGAGAGTAGGCGGTTCGGTCAATGAGTTTGGCAAGGAATCTGGTGTTTGAGATTGGGCGGTAGTTATTGGGCTCGAGAGGGTCGAGTGAAGATTTTTTAATTAGTGGTTTGACATGTACCATTTTGAATGCTTCGGGAAAAATACTGGTGGACAGGGAGGCGTTTATGATAGATCTTGCGTGTTCTCCAGCGCAGGTGGAAGCAAAAATTTCTTTAAGGGTTGTGGCTGGGCAGGGGTCCAGAGGGGATCCAGATGGTTTGCGGGCTGATAGAAGTTTGAGAAATTGTTCTGGTGATATTGGACTAAAGGATTCGAACGTTGGTTGGGTAGAGGTTGTAGGTGACGGGCTGGCCGGTACGGGTGGAGGATTGTCAATTGGCTGTAAGAGAGCCAGTTTGGTGTTTAGAGTTTTTGTCCTTTCAATAGCTGTGGTGTAAAAGTGGAGGGAGAGTGAGTCACACAGTGATTGTGAAGGGGTCGGGACTGTTGTATTACAAGCTGGATTGGTGAATTCGGAAATGATTTTGTCAAGTTCTTTGCTTGGGTTTTTGCAGTTTAGGATTCGGGTGTTGTAGTGGGCTTTTTTAGCTTTCCAGATTTTGGCCTTGTGCCGGTACAAGTGTCGGGCTAAGGTGGTCCTGCTCTTGTGGGTTTTCTCTTTCTGCCAATTGCGCTCTAGGTATTCGTAGGGTTGTTTAGTGGTCTTCAGCCCAGGAGTGAACCATCTGGGGAAAGGGCCACGGCGGGTTGATGGTTTGCACGGGGGGGTGAGTCGCATCAGAGATGCGTTGAGCCATGTGTCAAAGGCCTCAGGTGTTAGTTGGTTGTTGGGGCGGCAGGTAGGCGGTGGAGACTGAAGGAGTGCCTCGGCTAGGCCCGGGGAGATTATTAGTTTTTTCCAGCATTTGCATAGGTTAGGAGGTTCCGATGCGAGTACGGGAAGGGGGCCGGGAGAGGGGATGGTGAACGAGAGAATGAAGTGATCGGACCAGATGATAGGGGTGGGGGGTTTAACTGAATCAGGGTGTTGGAGCTAAAGATGGCATCGAGAGTGTGTCCTTTAAAATGAGTCGGGCCGTTTATGTGGGGTTGGAGATTAATTGCATCCAGACCATCAACCAGGGCGTGTGTCATAGGGTTGGTGGGGATGTCGAGCCATATGTTGAAGTCTCCGAGAAGGGTGAGGTTAGGATGGTTTATTTGGAGGGTGGCAATAGAGTCGCAAAGGTTATTTGCGAAATGTCTATCGTAGCCAGGAGGCCTGTAGATTATTAGGAAGGTGTGTGAGAGCGACGGGGAGAGGGATAGTTTAACGAGGAGAGATTCGCAGGATGGAATGGAGGGTTGGTTGTCCATGATTGAGGCGCGGAAGAGAGATTTGAAGACGAATGCTACCCCCCCTCCTCTGGACGGACGGTTCAGTGGGATGAGGCAGTAGTCGGGCGGAAAGGCTTCATTTGCGATTGGGCTGAAATCATCAGAGAGCCAGGTTTCAGTGATGAAAGCTAGGTCTGGTTTGGCGGAGGCGAGGAGGTCAAAGATGCAATTTCTGTTTTTGGCAGTGTGGGTCCTCCCAGGTGTTCCCTCTTACCCTCCCCGGACCCTGCAGGCAGCCCACACCACAGGGGACTACCCTGCACCCCTGGTCATGTCCCGCAGGCAGCCCATCCACCATGGGCATGCCCCCCAGCTAAGCCACATGTCACCTTGCACTACTGATCACCAACTCATGTCCTCTTGCACCCCCACCCCCCAGCAGTGCAGGGCACCTGCCAGCAGGCCCCCACTCATGTCCCCTTGAACTCCCACCCCCCAGAAGTGCAGGGCACCTGCCAGCAGGCCCCCACTCATGTCCCTCTCATGTCCCCTTGCACCCCCAGCAGTGCAGGGCACCTGCCAGCAGGCCCCCACTCATGTCCCACTCATGTCCCCTTGCACCCCCACCCCCCAGCAGTGCAGGGCACCTGCCAGCAGGCCCCCACTCATGTCCCACTCATGTCCCCTTGCACCCCCGCCCCCCAGCAGTGAAATGCTGATCTCATGACACAAACCAAAAGTCAACTATGTACATCAACACATGTCCGTCACACACATACACTGGTTGGCATTGCTTGTGTAAACCCACATTTTCACATGCATCAACCCAATGAGCGAATCCCACACATGGAACTAAAAAATGAAAATGTATTATGTACATGAAATCAAAAATGAAATGAAAGCATACCAAAATATGAAACATGAAATGAAAAGCATGTGAAAATGATGATTGAATGAAAATGATAACCATTCCATATACATTTGAATGAAAAACAGTCCAAAGTCAGCCTCCAACAACTCAAATCCAAAGGAAATGTAAAAAAAAAAAAATCCATTGCTTCATGTTCATAACCAAAAAAAAAAGAGAAAAATCAATCCATAGTCCAACTATTTACAATCCATTGTCCGGGAAAAAAAAATTCCATTGCTCCATGTCCATAATGCAAAACAAAAAAAAAATGAAAACATGATTAAACTATATACAATCCATTGTCCAATGATGTAAAGGGTCCATGATCCCAACCAAACAAATGAAACCTACCTACCTAACTACCTAAAAATATAACTATATACAAATTTGGGTGGCATTGTCCATTGACCACAAATAAAAGCAAAACATAAAGGAAACCTAACTCTAAAAACTATTTACAAGGGCAGCGGTCTAGTCCGTCGGCTCACTTTTGGATGTCCCAGGCCAGGGCATCATCGAACTCCTGCTCAATGTCCTGGAGGTGGTCCTCTTCCATGGCCCCGAGGGTTCGCAGGGACGATGACATGTTCTCCTCCAACTCCCTGCGAATTGCCTCGAGGCACTCGGCCCGCCTCGGGCCCTCCGCATGGAGTTCTCCGCCCTGACCATCGTGAGCCGTACCTCTTCTGCCCGCTGCCGCTCCGCATCTATAGCATGGCCTAACCGCTGCCACATGGAAGACACTTCCAGTCCTGGGTCCTCTTGCCCTCTGGCCGATGCCTGCCCCTCCGATGTCGAAAGCCCTGAGCCATCATTGCTCCCACCTAGAGCCTGCTCCTGCTGCTGTCCATGTGCCGTGTCTGATGGTGCCTGCACATCCTCCATCAGCTGGTCTCCAGTTGTGGTGTACACCCCTGCTGGGCCGCCGACTCCCGACTGTGGCAGGGATGTGAGCTCCATCAAGCTGGCTGTGTTGGTCGGCCAGGTCCACAGGGGGCCCTGGTGGAATCTGGGCCAGAAGACAGTGTGGAGAACGACTGGTGCATAGTCTCCACAGAGGAGGAGAGGTCCGCCAGAGTGAGCGACACATGTAGGGACCCACCAACCAGGACAGAGCCCATACGTTCGTGGGACCCCTCGTCCGCAGGTAGTAGAGAGGCAGATGACATGGCACTCTCCCCTACCTGCGGACGGGCCTGGGACGGGGCCTCCCTGCTGGTGCATGGTGGTGCAGTCACAGGGTCAGGGACAGCGACATGCACAGGCCCCTCCGCGGTGACCTGTGCTACCTCCTGACCCTGGCCCTGGACTGCACCACTTGCACCAGTGGTACTACCCCCACCAGGCCCCATGTGCGGCTCAGTAGCGGGCTCCTCCTCCTCTGTGGAGACCACCAACCTGGATGTCTCCACACCGTCTTCCGCCATTGAAGCTCCTGTGGGGGCTCACCCGGCCCTTCCGCCACAGCCGTTGTGGCAGACGCAGCACCAGCCCCCTCGGTCCCAGATGGTGGTAATTCCTGGGAGAGTGGCTGGGCCTTGCGTCGCTGCCCAGTGGAGGCATCCCCTCCGCTTGACTCCACAGCACCGTCTCCGCCCTCTTCTTCACTTGACGCTGCCTAGAGGGAGACATAGAACACAAGCATCAGGGTACAGTACAAAATACCCTAGACAGGAAGCAATAACACATGAGTGGCACTGTCAAATGTCACTTCCATCCTATCATTCCACAACACATGTGTGAATGCACACAACACACATGCAGAAACAGTCCTGGTGCCTGCAATCAACATCAACATCCATGTAGAGGGGCCCCTGTAAACCAAGATGTTGCCTTCAAAGTCACATGCAGCCATTGCATTTCAATGTCACACACTTCTCTGGCACACACACACACGTGCACCATACAAGTACATGACATCAGCACCCATTCCTCACCCCCCCTTCATGTCCAGGAACAGAGACAGCCATGCTTTTGTGTGTGCATTCCGCATAGAGCTCCCCATGTTGCATTAAAACACATGCACCAACCATGTGGTTCACACATAGCTGGCCTCACATGCATGACCATGATGTCCCTGCACACACACATCCATATATGGCCTATGTCACACATACAGGCAAGCATCAGACTAGCAGCACACTGCAACAAGCCCTGTCTCACACTGCAATGCTGTCCCTGACCCTGTGACTGCACCACCATGCACCAGCTTCTGGCCCAGATTCCACCAGGGCCCCCTGTGGACCTGGCCGACCAACACAGCCAGCTTGATGGAGCTCACATCCCTGCCACAGTCGGGAGTCGGCGGTGGAGCACTGGGCCTACGTGTTCCAGGACCCTCATCTGGATGTTACTCATGCGTGCCGGGCCCCCATCCGCGAGGCGCCGGCCTTGTGGAGGATCCTGAACCTGAAGTCCTCACAGCTCTTCTTGACGTGCTTGATGTCGCGGGTTGCCACCCCCTCCGCGTTAATGGCAACCACTATGCCGTCCCAGATCCTCTCCCGTCCTTCCTTGTTGGCGCGTGATGTTCCGAAGAGGGCATCATAATGCCCCAGGACATGCTCCACCAGGACACCAACTTCAGTGGCAGTGAAGCTGGTGGCCCTCTGCCTCTCTGGCTGGGGGTTGCCAGTGGTGCCAGATGGAGATGTGCCCGACATGGCAACCCCAGAGGCAGGAGTGGGTGGGCAACTTGGTCCTGGGGCTGGGCTGTGGAGCGATGGTATCCCAGTCGGGAGTCTTCTGTTCCAGCAGGGGTGGACAGGGCAACTGGACCCCTGCAGATGGCTGATGTGCAGGCACCAAATAGCAGGGCACGTGGGCAGCAGACAGTCAGGCAGCAGCAGATGGCAGGTGGGAGCGTGCTCGGGGCTCTGGGGGGCAGGAAAATGGCCTTCAGGGCAGGAGCGTGGTCTTCCGTGTGTGTATGCGTGGCCAGCTTGATATGGAGTGATTTGGCACGTGAAAAATGTGCACGTCAGCGTGTGATTCGAGGAAAGGCCCTTAGCGCATAAGCGGGTCAGCACAAGTACGCGATTTCATTGGACCAAAGGCCCTTAGCGCGTAAGCGCATCTGTGACGTATCGCGCATGGGCGTTGCCCTTTCGCGTGCAAAAATTCATGCGAACCCCAGGAATACACGTACCCCACTCGCACAGGGCCCTTTCGTGTGTAAAACTTCATGCGAACCCCAGGAATACACATACCCCACTCGCACAGGGCCCTTTCACGTGTAAAACTTCACGCGAACCCCAGGAATACACGTACCCCACTCGTACAGGGCCTTTTGCGTGTAAACCTTCACACGAACCCCAGTTATACACGTACCCCACTCGCACAGGCCCTTTCGCGTGTGAATCTTCCCACGCACCCCCGAAATTCACGTACCCGGATCCAATCGCGTGTGTGACTTCACGCGAACCCCCGTAATACACATACCCTGCTGAAATCATGTGTGAAACTTCCCGCGAACCCCAGTAATACACGTACCCGACTCGCACAGGCCCTTTCACGTGTGAAACTTCCCACGCACCCCCGAAATGCACGTACCTGGATCCAATTGCGTGTGTGACTTCTCGCAAACCCCCTTAATACACGTACCCCACTCGCACAGGCCATTTCGCGTGTAAAACTTCACGCGAACCCCAGTTATACACGTACCCCACTCGCATAGGCCCTTTCGCGTGTGAAACTTCCCGCGCACCCCCGAAATACACATACCCGGATCCAATCGCATGTGTGACTTCACGCGAACCCCCGTAATACACGTACCCTGCTGAAATTGCGTGTGAAACTTCCCACGAACCCCAGTTATACATGTACCCCACTCGCACAGGCCCTTTCACGTGTGAAACTTCCCACGCACCCCCGAAATGCATGTACCCCACTCGCACAGGCCATTTCGCGTGTGAAACTTCCCGCGAACCCCGTAATACATGTACCCTGCTCCAATCGCATTTGAAACTTCACGCGAACCCCAGTTATACATGTACCGCAATCGCACAGGCCCTTTCATGTGTGAAACTTCACACAAACCCTAGTAATACACATTCCCCGCTTGGCTTTGCTGTTTGGCAGCCCTGTGAACTGGTCCAGGGTTAGCGGAGCCCTTTGCGCTGGATTAGGGATTTTGATGGCTTTTCCTTGCGCGAGTGCGTTCTTGGGGCGTAACTGGCACTGCTGAAGGGTCGCTGCGCCACTTTGCGCCACGGCTGGATTTGGAGGCTAAAATCCATGAACACGCTGTGCGCTGAAATCGTACGCACACACTGTGCGCCAGCCGCGCGAAATTCTATGAATTACTCTGAAAGGATTATCATAACTGTGTGTAGTCAGGCCATGTACTTTTGGACTTGGGAATATTTCAAAAGGCCACACCAAGAAGTTGAAAAAACAGCAATTACTTTTGTTTGTTCAGTTTGCCTGACCCATTTAAAGTGAGCCTATCTTGTATGGGCATCCAAATGAGCTATACAAATTGCAACATTTTTGCAGCAGACATGATGGAGGCTACAGAAACCACTTTATACAATTCCAGCAACATTACATTTGACAGAGAAAGATGAACCACCTCACACCACCCGCATTATGTACTGATAGATGTTTTATTAACTTTTCAACCAATTAATTTAGTTGATGTTTCTTACTTTGAAAAGGTTTTTTTTTTGTGTGGTTGAATGAGTGGCTGGTTTGTTCTCAAGGTATGTGTAAATAAGTAGCAGAGAAAGTTATGTAATGTAATCTATCAGGGTTTAGGTTAATGATATATAGCTGAAAGTGTGTTTTTGATTTAAAGGTATTATTGTTATACTATTACCAAGATACATGTGGTCAGCTGGTGTGTGGACTTCAGAGCACATGGTTATTGTGTTAATTTTGTGTGTTAAAATACTGCAATGGAGTCCCCTTCTGGGCTCGTGGGACATCATGTGCCAGGTGCTCCCTCCATGCTAGTTGATGTTGGGCCTGGGTTGGTATGGGAAGGGTTCCCTCGTCATCCTCACTAAATACCGATCTCAGACCAGGCTACAGTCACATAAGATCAGTTAAGAAAATGGTCCTCTAAAGCATGGAAGCTCCCAGCCCTAAGCATTGGAAATACTCGGGCAGATCCTTGGCATGAAGATCAACGTGAACACTGAAGAAGTCTGGCTGAACAGTCTGTGTTCATATGGAATAGCATCAAAGGTTTCTATTGATTTGGCAGAGAAGTATTTCTCCCTCTTTATTCAATGTATCAGTTCCACAGATCTCTTCTTCCTCAGATAAGCATCTGCTTTTGGGAAACTGTCAAGCTTCAAATCACTTTTAGGAAACACCAGTGCAGGAACATGGACATTCACCAATGTGCAGATTCCTCCCCAATCTTTTAGCAGTCAGATATAGGCTTTGGATCCACAAGCCCAATTATGATCCACGATTACTGCTATTCCATGCACGATTCCTGACGTATCAAAGATACAATCGCACTTCTGATTTTCTCCAACTTTTCTTGTACCATTCCCCTTGAAACACAACTTTGAGCTTTCCAAAGGCACTATTTGCAAAGGTCCTCCTCTGTCTTCGACCCATGTCAGTAGTTTAGAAAGTTGGGGCCAAAATGATTTGCATATCTCCTGTACATTCAAAATAGTGGATTCAGGATGATTAGTTACCATCCAGGCTCTGCAGATCACCACTCCTTTTTCCCATCCATCTGGTGATAGTACTGTTCCCCAAATCTGTGTTTGACCTCTGTTCTTCCATCTACAAGCTTCTTCTGCAGTTTTTACTGTGGTCTCCAGTTTTCTATTCACTTCTCTTCTGATTTCTGCTCCTTTTACTCCAGGTTTTTCATATCTGATCACCTGATTCTTTGTCTTGGCATTGTTTCTTGTCTTTATATCTTGAACATAGTCACCCTCATCTGGATCTGTTTTTTCAGTTGCCCATTTGAGAGAAGCACTGCTTCCCATGAACTGACCTCTTGTTTTGCATCGTGCTATGCGTAAAAGACAATGGGCCTCATTACGAGGTAGGTGGTAAGGGATTACTGGCACCGGTAAGGACAACGGTGCCGGTAATCCCTTACCACCCTATTCCGAGGTCCCTTAGCGGGTCCCTTCCTTAACGCCTGGTTTTACCAGGCGTTATGGAAGGGACCCGTTAAGGGACTTCAGAGCTAATAATGGCACCGCAAATTGCGGTACCGTTATTAGCTCCAGCCCCATTCCCATTGACCCCTATGGGGGCTCGAATGGGAATGGGGAATGGTTCCCGGAATGGGGATTTACCGGGTCCTCCAAGGTTGGAATAACCTGATAAGTCCCTATTTCGGGAACCCGGACCCGGAATGCGGAAAGGGGGTGGCCATGGTGCTAATAGCACCATGGCTAACTCTTACCTCATAATGAGGCCCAATGTGCTGTTTGGACATCAATTTTAATTGCTATGAAGATTTTCGATTTTCCCATACTGTATGGTAGGAGTCCACATACGAAGCATTCTTCATCTGATGTCCTTCTACCAACTTCTTCCATGTGTTGGTACCATATGTTATTTCCCAAGTGTGCTATACTGTCCAGGTAATCATTTAGTTCATAATTATCTTCTTGGGTGCTTATTTTAGTTCTCAAACTCTTCATGTACTTTTCTATGACTATGGGCCTCATTACACTGTATGCGGTAAGGGATTACCGGCACTGGTAAGGGCACCAGTGCCTGTAATCCCTTAACACCCTACTACGAGGTCCCTTAGCGGGTCCCTTCTTTAACGCCTGGTTTAACAAGGCGTTAAGGAAGGGACCCGTTGAGGGACTTCAGAGCTAATAACGGGCCTGCTAATAGCGGGCCCGTTATTAGCTCCTTCCACATTCCCATTGAGCCCTAGGGGGCTCAAATGCGAATGGGGAATGGTTCCTGGAATGGGGACTTACCGGTCCCACCAGGGTCGGAATGACCTGGTAAGTCCGCATTCCGAGAACACGGACCCAGAATGCAGTAAGGGGATAGCCATGGCTCTAATAGCGCCATGGCTACTGCCTACCGTGTAATGAGGCCCTATGTCTCTAAATGTATCAACAGAGCTCCTTCTGGTTGGTTTGTTTACAGGGGCATCCGTCCAGGTTCCCTGTGTAGAAGAAAGTTCAGCAACTCCTTCTCTATCCATCTGCCTTTTTCTAACAGCCGCTAATGACGACCATAAAGATTCTGCTATAATCTCTACGCTTGACTTTTCTTTGGGACTTGTGCTTGGTTCTTGTGTCACTGGACCATGTGTGTCTGCATGCACGATCTGAGTAGGCCTAACCTTTATTAACCCCTTAGTTTGCCTGATCCGCCGACCCTGTCTCCGGCATTTAAAAGCATTCTCTGAAACAAGTGCTGTGTGTGTACTGATTACTAACAATATCGATTTCAAGCTCTGGTATTTTGCCATCTTTTCTTGGGACAGGGATAACTAATTAGGGTCTAGGCTGCCTTGTAGTTGTCACGCTCATCTTTTCCTTCTGCTCAGAAACATATACAGGAGTCTGAGCTCCATTTGCTCCTATATAAAATGCAGTACTCACAGTTAGTGAAAGCAATATGAGTATAACATATTGCAGGTGTAGATGACACAGAGGTATGTCACCTTGCAACATTTGCTTCTTGTACAATGTGTGCGTCTGTCCTCATGGATGAGAACGCAAAACCAACTCTAAATATGTGAGTATGTTCCTAGAAAGGTCATCAATGGGTAACACCATAAGTAGGTCCAAACAAGAACTTCATGTGGAAAGAATTGGGGTATTGTACCCTCTTCCAATTGCTGTATCCACAATCAGAATCTGGCATACTCCTCTTCATATCAAGGCTTTAAGTGCAAAGTCAATAAGCTACTGTGGCTGTAAGGATGCAGATCTTCCCTTAACTCTGCAACTAAGATGCACAGAATGTTCAAATGTGTCCTTTGACCCTTTTATTTATAGCTCAAAAGGGAGTGTCCAAAGTCAAGTCACAGTCCAACTTAAAGGTTCTTTAGTCTTTCCAGTTGTCAGGTTATGCATCCTTCTTCCTAATCATAAATCTCGTCTGCAAGTACTGTGGTTCTTCTCCGATGATTGTAGCTTCTTCGTGGAGGGGTGTAGGCAGAGGGGTTTCTCCAGAGTAGATCTTTATGTCTCCCAAGAAGATCCAAGCGCGAATAAAGCAGTGGCATCTTCATATCGTACTCTCCTATAGAGACTGGTAATTCTTCTGTGAAAGGAACTCGACTTGTTGCTCCTGTAAAGCCCTGAATATTCTCCGCATTGCCAGACATTAAAAATGTGCCCTCGCGTATACACGAGCGCATTGCACCCATGTCCACTAAGAACAGAAAAGTTTTGCCGCCTAAATTTAAGTCTATCCTCGGTTTCTCATGAGGATTCGGCGTTATAGATATGACTGAACACATCAGGTCTCCCAGTGCACTGTCCTATTGTGGGTACAGTCTCACTCCATCACTCGTGAATGGATTTCCTCCATCAACAGTGACACCTCCTACTCTAGGAGTCATTGGAGGTTCTGTGTTTGTGTTCTGTTGAAGTTTCATAGGGGATTGCTGTGATTGATCATGCGGTTGGTTACCTATCATTTGATGTGGTTGCAAGCCTTGCTGCACTCTCAGCACTTGTTGCTGCACTGTTTGATTTTGCGCAACTACTTTCCACCCTGCTGCGATGTGGGATGTATTGACCCACTAGGCTCTGCCCTGCGACATCACTGTATGCTGGTGGCACCAGAACCAGCGAAATGGCTGCAAAAAGCCCTATGCGCACTAAAGCCTCTGAAAATTGAGCAGTGAAACCGGAAAAGTTGGCTGCCAATCTACTTGGCCTGTGTCAGTGGTGGAACAGGAGACCACACTGCTAAAACCTGTCATTGGGCTGCCCACAGAGGGAAAATGGAAACTACATGAAAGGCAGTGCTTCATTGCAAGGAAACCCAAAAGTGCTCTTAATTCCGTTTTTCCTAGGTTGCTGAAATTACAAAATAATGATTCCAAGCATCAGAAAATATCCAACATCCTTGCTGGGTGTTACTCATCACCTTATTTAAAGAATCCACATAAACACACAATGTCAGGAAAAGCAGATTCCATCACAAGAATATCCATATTAAAAAGTGTGCTTGTCTGTAAAAATCTGTCAGAATATGGACGCAGTACCGTCGACCACCTGTATGAAAGCTGTCATTAAGTGCATTGGAAGCTTAAACTTGTGCCAGTAAAATCAAATGGTTGAAATTAAGTGGCTTGTTATAAAAAACAATAAAAGTTGCAACTATTTAATCTCTATGTTTAAAACGACTGGAATTAGAGATTTGTTTGCCTGTTGTGAAATTGTAAGTTTATTTTCAGCTAAGAAAATATAACAATTTACTTTAAAGTAAATCTGATGCAAGCCAAAGAACTTCAAAGCAAATTCCACAGTTTGCTCCAACAAAATGCATCTCTCCTGTTTCTCATCAAAGGCCAGGAACTCCCAGTCAGGTGTTAATGAAGAGAGGAGGGGATTTTGTTCTGCTGCTCCTGGGATAGACAAAGGTCTCCCTTGGCTGAAAAGAATATGCAGATGCAAGTGCCAACAGAAACCCCTGCTAGAGGAAAGGGGCGGGGATTGCTCTTGACCCACCAAAACTTTCGGGGCGGGACAATAACTGTCTGTATTCTTAAAGCACAAGAAAGTATATTTTTTAAAAGGACTGACAGGGGGCTATGCAAAATTGTAAAAATGTGTAAAATACAGTATTGTTAATATGAAAATTCTGGTCACTTTTAAAAGTACTCAGAACTCTGTGCTATGTTAAGGGACAAGACTACAGAATTTGTGGTTTTGTAGCAATTGTGCTGATGCCAGAAACATGAAACTTCACATGATTATGCCCATATATCATGCGCACATGTGTGTAAAAATGTGGACAAATCTGACATTGGGTACCAGAACAAAAGTGTGAAAAATTGCCAAATCTAGACCCAAGCTCTCACCGAGACGGGGCTGGGATGACTACTTGCTCCACCAAATCTGTTATATCAATATGCTATGGCTAGCAAGTTTGTAAAATTGTAAATATATCTTGTATGAAAAATAGATTTCATGTGCAGAAACCAGGGGGAGGTTCTCCCTGGATCATAAAATACAGCATCATCATGACACCATGTTTTCTTCTCAAATCAGGGGAGAGGAAAGACCCTAACCAATAGAATACCTAAGGGTGTGCCTAGTATAATTCAGCCTACCGACTCTTTTAGTAAAAATACATATATAGAAACAGCTTAGGATCTGGAGGGACACACATTCACCCACCATCCGATTGCTGGCGGAGCACTTTGCAAAGAAATCCATATACAAGACTCCAGAGTTTTGAAAGCAGAAAGGCCCATTTCCAAAGCTGAACCATTCTCAGCTTGGCCTTTAATTAATCCTGAAACCAGATGTTACCCCAGACCTCCAAGGGGAACCAAAAACAACAGCCTGGCTTTGTTGTTGCTGCTTTCTTGCTAAGAATTATTGCCAGAATCCAGAGATCCAACCCAGTAGAGCAGAGCTCTGACCAGATAGCTGCAAAACAGAACCAACCCATCAGATCCAGTCCAATCCCGCTGTGCAGTGTCCAGAGTGCCGTGCTGAGTGCAGAATCAGAGCGCCTTGAGTCCAGTCCAGTGTGCTAGCTGAATTTCTGTCCAGAAAGTCTCCCTGACCAGATCCCTGACGGGTCCATTCCAAACAGTGGTAGTGAGTATCCATAGCATAGGATTGTCCCTAGCAAATATCTTATCCATAAGTAATCCTATCCAAACCCATTCTATTATATCCAGAACTGCATTGTAGCAAATCTTTTGTCTTACCTGAATCTTTCTCTCATCCCTATAGTCCTTTGGTAATAGTAGTGTTAAAATCATCTTTGCGCTAAAATATATTTTCTGAAGAAAGGCGAGCATCTCAGAAGGCAGAAACCATCCAGAGGTGTCGCTGGCTGGTGGCTGTGCTGTCATGTAGTTAACGGGTTCATAGTCTCCCTAGTGTAAAGAAATCGTGTTTGTAATTTTAAAAAGCGCATCTATCTTTTGCAAATTTTGACTCTTTCTGAAAAAACCAACCTCTACAAAAACCTTCATAACTTCTTCACCGTGTATGCTGTCAAATTGAAGCTAACATCCTCAGCTTTCCAACAAACCCAAAACCGCATTCCAACTCCTTATAGTTATTCCGCAATCATGCCTACCGTGCGTGGAAAAGTTTGCCGCAAATTTTTAGTTTGGCTCAAACCTATCACGTGTGAAATAGCTGTTCATTGCATCTGACCTCAGAATTAAGCTTTCAACTGGCTAGTTACTCAATAATCATTGCTAGTGTTTGTCTGATGCCATACAAAGTGGCTCCCACTAGTACTGAACCCATTTTAGTGAATTAAATCCATTTTCAGTGTTTTTACCCTTCATTCAAAGCGAAATTCATAACCATTTGACAAGTTTGCAATCATCCCTGTGTTTCTCTGTGTTGCTGGGGGGAAATTGGGATTGACTCTATTTTGTTTAATTGTGTATTCCTGAAACCTGTTTTCTCCCCTTCCATCTTTTTATACTGCATATTAGGTGAATTGAGTAGTGTGCAGGGGGAAAGAGTGATCACATTGCATTTTTATTGAACCCACACAAAGTATTATTCTACACTGCATTATTTTTCCTATCATTACTCCGTGTGATTAAAGAGAGTTGTTGTGACATCACCCCATTGGTGATCATTGTATAAATATTAAATAGTGATATATATATATATATATATATATATATATATATATATATATATATATATATATATATATATATATATATATATATACATATACATATATACATGGCCACGGTAGTGGCCATGTAGTTATGGTTAAGTTGCTGTTTCCATAGGAAGAGCACTTTTTGGGCGGCTTATAACTTCGCTCTCCCTGGACGGATCCTCACGAACAAAGTATTTGGATGTTTCTGCAAAGTTTGGTGAGGATTCGTCTAGGGGGGGCAAAGTTATAGGGGGGGTCCCAAAACTTTTTTTTTTCCCATAGTCTGAATGGGAAATTATTTTTGCTCCCGTCTACAGCCCAAACCGCTGGATGGATTTTCACCAAATTTGGACCAGGAGCAGCGGCTTGGTCCCGAAGCGTGCTTTTACAAATTTGGTGAAAATCCGTCCAGTAGTTTTTTTAAAAATGACCAAAAAGTAGGTAAAAAAAAATTAGTGATATCTGTGTTTGGTCCGCGGACAAACTTCCCTGTTCGCTCTGCGGACAGTGTCCTGATTGGCCAATCGGCTTGCGTGATGTTCGCGGACATGCAACGTGTTCGCTGATTGGACGGCGTGGAGCGTGAAGCGCGTCAGATTTTCGGTAGCGCCCGCCATCTTGGATTCGCAGTCGTCCGCGGACTGCGCGGTGAAACTTTGTTCAAAATTTGTATTTAGTAGAGTGTGTTGGTTTGTAGGAGTGTTTGGGGAGGGTGGGAGTGCATGAGATAGGATGAAAGTTGTGTTTTTTATGTGTTAGACGTTCTTTTTGTGTTCGATTTGTCTGCAGACATCACCGGTGTTCTGAAATGTTCTAAATAAACTGAATGGGGGGTGTTCTGCGGACTCAATATGTGTCCGTTTTGTTCGCAACCAAACTGAAACTGTTCTAAGAACACTCGCAGTGTCCTGAAATGTTCGCAAATACACAAAATGGGGGTGTTCTGAAGACGTTGTCGAACACTCGCTGTGTCCTGAAATGTTCGCAAATATGAATGGGGGTTGTGGCTGACAAGTTGAATGTGTTCTAAGAACACTCGCGGTGTCCTGAAATGTTCGCAAATAAACAAAATGGGGTTGTCCTGAGGACGCTGTCCGTATTGTTCTCTGTCAAGTTGAATGTGTTCTAAGAACACTCGCAGTGTCCTGAAATGTTCGCAAGTAAACAAGATGGTGGTGTTCTGAAGACGCTTCTAAGAACACTCGCGGTGTCCGGGGAATGTTCGCAGGGGGTGTCCTGAAGACGCTGTCCGTATTGTTCTCTGTCAAGTTGAATGTGTTCTAAGAACACTCGCAGTGTCCTGAAATGTTCGCAAATAAACAAAATGGGGATGTTCTGAAGACGTTTCTAAGAACACTCGCGGTGTCCTGGAATGTTCGTAGGGGGTGTCCTGAAGGCGTAGTCCGTATTGTTCGCTGGCAAGTTGAATGTGTTCTAAGAACACTCGCAGTGTCCTGAAATGTTCGCAAATAAACAAAATGGGGTTTTCCCGAGGACACCGTCCATATTGTTCGTTGTCAAGTTGAAAGTGTTCTAAGAACTATCGCGTTGTTCTGAAATGTTCGTAGGGGGTGTCCTGGAAACACTGTCCGTATTGTTCGCTGGCAAGTTGAAAGTGTTCTAAGAACATTCATAATGTCCGCGTACATTAAAAGTTTCAATAGACCATAGTTGAAATGTTTGACTCTATGGATGTGATATGCTGCGGTGGTTGTTGCCATGCACCCAAGACACTGTATGCCCTGGCAACAACCACTGCAGCATATCACATTCATATTTGTTTATAAGTTTGGGTGAAAAACAAATGTATAAGGAACAAAGGTATTAGATACTATGGATGTGATATGCTGCTATGGTTCTCCTTATTATTGTATACTTACTGTTTGGTCTAGTAACCAAAGTACTTCTTGTTAATTTCTGTGATAAAAGAAAATAGCATGTTAGTATTAGTATTTTGTAATGACTTATTACATTGTATAATCAATATACTTTTTTTTTTTGGACACTCATATTTAGTAGATTACAAATCAGAGTACTGTGCAATTTGCTCAGTTTCTGTATTTGTTGCTAAAATCATTGGGTCTGTGTGAGAAAAAAAAAATCCTTGTTGGATTAAAAAAAAACCTTTTTCTGTTATGCTACAGTTTATTTGTTTGTTTGTTTTCTGTGTTCACTTGTTGTTTCTGGCTAATGCTTTATACTTTGGCTTGTTGTATTTTTTTGGAGCAGTAACATATTTATTTGTTTTGATATTATAACATTTTGGAGCAGTTAGATACCAATTGGCGTATTCTGTCTATTTTTTTGATATATTTTAGTGGTATTGATTTATCTATTTGGATATTGTTAAATTTTGGGACAGTTAGATACCAATTGGCGTATTCTAACTGTGTATTTTTTGGTCTAATTTAGTGGTATTCATTTATCTGATTAGTTGTTGTAGAATCTTTGAGCAGTTAGATAGCTTTTGGAGTATTCTAACAGTTTATATTTTTTAACACAAGTTTACTTAGGGTTTAAATACAGTTTAGTTATCAAATTTTGGTTTTAAGAACATCAAATAAGCATTTGTAAGATTTCCTGTGATCTCTGCTTTAGAGTAATGGTACTATCATTACATTCAAACCATCCACATTTCTTTTTTATATATGCAGTGTAGTGCCCTGAATTGGTTGTGGCTCCTGCGTGGTAGATTATACCTATTGTTGTGAAGGTTTTCTTACCAAGTGATATTTGACCATGTGTGAATCCAGTCAGCTTGCAATTGTTTTTTGGTACCATCTGCATTGTAACGTAGAAGCATTAGTATTATGTATTTACTATGTGTTTGTATTACTAACGTGGAGCGATTATCTGTATTGCAGGTAGAGCATAATCTACCATGGTTTGCATTTTGTACAAGTCGCTGAAATGGAATGGATTCACAATTTGGTATTGATATATATATGAAGCGTTCATTGGGGATTCTTCATGTATGTTTCCACATGTATGAAATCTGAAAGATTTCATTTATAGGTATGTTTTTGTTTTCCAGTACTTGTAGTAAGTACATTAGAAATTCTTGTGGATCTTCCTGTGAATTTATAGTGAATTTCACCATTCCAGCACAGTAGTCCAATTGCTGTCTTATTCCATAAACACTTTACGTGTTGTCAGGATTGTTTGCTGCATTTCTGTGAAGTACTACCATTTGCAAACACAATGGGTCTGTACTGTGTAAGTAAATGTTGTCAACAATTGGTGGTAATTGAAATAGAATATTCATTGCTACATTTGCGTAGCAACTTACACCAACTATATTTGAGAATTTAAATGGTCCAGGTAGTTCTGTATCTAACTGCTTATTTTGGAGTTTGTCTTCCTTCTTTAAAGAAGTACCTGGTTTACTTTCCCTAATCGATTCTTTTTTGCTTGTGGTACTTGATGAAGTATTAGTTTCTTTTACTCTCTTTGGAGGATTTGCAGTGACATCCTGTTGCATTTCTGTTTGATTTATTTTTCTTTTATAACGTTTTGTGGAACAGAATATGTTTTTAGGTGGGGGGTGTATAGTGAGCGAAGTCTATTGTATTCTAAAATGCAAGGAATATCAGCGTTTATTTTACTTGCATCAAAGTTGATTAGAAATAGACCGTCAAGTGTACGTAAGCTTGATAGTGCTACATAGCTCATGCCATCTTTAAAGACTGTGTTACCAATATCTATCATTACTTTGTCTAGGGTAAGACCTTGTGATTTATGAATCGTGACTGTGTATGCAAGAGTTAGAGAAAATTGTTCTCTGCGTACATACATATCTTTGAAGAGAAGGAATCTAGCTGTTGAGCGTCCTATCCTTTTTACTTCTGAAAGTTTGTCAAAGAGTATATTGACAAACTGAATTTTGTTGTCGCATGGGTATGTTTGAAAGCCAACAACTGTACCCAGTGCTCCATTAACTAGTCCTTGGTCCACGTCAAGGTTACGTTTAAGCATTACTCTGCAATTTAAGGATAATTTTAATATCTTTTCTAAGCCTGCTGTGTTTGAGATTGATTTTTCTAAAGTATTTAGTCTTGTTGTGGCTTGGTCACACATGGGTAGTGTCATACCATGTACATCTAGTTTGTCTGTGGCGCTAATTTCCATGATTGGTTGCATTTCTTTACTTAGCATGATTTCATTGAATTTGAAACAGCTTGCAAGAGTTGGCATTAAGGCCATACAATTGACATTTTTGTGGGCTAATTGTTCCATAACATCTGTAGCACATGCATTATCGCCATAAAGTGCATTAATGTGCCGGGTTTTCAATATTGCTTCTGCTTCTTTAGAACGTTTACCAACTCTGATACTTTTTAAAATGTTAGCATAAGTGAGATCTGCAGATTGCCGCATGTTTTCTGTTAATTCTCTGTATTGGAAATGTTGCCAAAGGTTGACATTTCCAATGCTGCCAACAGTTTTACGGCAGAGTTTGTGTCCTAATGTTTTAAAAATTGTCTCACCTTTTACTGGTGTTAATTGAAGCAGATCTCCAAAAACAATAATGTGTTTTCCTGCAAAGAGCTCTTCATAGTCTGTTTTGAGTACTTCTTGTAATCTGAGGTGAATCAAAGCTAACATCAGGTTGGAGACCATGCTCACTTCATCTATTAGTACCATTTTCATTTGTTTCAATACTCTGCGTAATTCCATTGCAGCTTCTGCAGAAAGTTTGTAATAGTCTAATTTGTTCTGGTGTTCTACTGGTAATAGTAGTAATCGGTGTAATGTAACACCACCTATGTTGTAGGCAGCTAAACTTGTTGGGGCAGTGACAACAGCTGACAGTTTGTTGTTTGTCAATTGTTGAAGGAACTTACTAATGATTTTGATTAGGAATGGTTTGCCAGAACCAGCTTCACCAATGACGTACAGTAGTATAGGTTTATAATTATGGCAGGAACATTCTTTATTTTCATGTTTTACACCATGTACAATTTGTTTTGTTACTTCTTGAAAAATGCTACTTTGCTCATTGTTTAGTTTTGACTGTAGTATAGTTAAGTCTTCCTTATCTTAATACTGACACATGGGGGTCGATTCATGGAGCAAACGTGTGTGAACATCCCAGCGCAAGCAGGCGCAAGGTGGCGCAAGCATGAGAAACCCAGCGCACACGCACCCGTGCGATTCAAGGAAGACGCTTGGCGTGTTTCCCGCTGTCCGTGCGCCAAATCCTGCCATGGCGCACGCGGGCACACACGATGTGCGCTACGCGCAAAGCAAAAGCGCACATAGCGTTGCGCACACAACCAAAGTGTGCAGAACAGTGGGCGTAACACGCGGAATGGGGAATAATGCGTGAAAAAGAAGGCGTAACTGGGGAAGTACTGCAGGGAACTACACGGAACGCCCACACGCACGCGAACAACCCGTATTCATGGATTTGAATACGGGAAACCAGCGCACGGCAAAAGACGCACACAGGCGTCAACGCGTCCGCCACACGAAGGCAGGCAGAAGCGTCCCCGCACACAGTATAAAAGTGCACGCAAACAACAAACACGTATATACAGCTACGATGAATGCCCCATTTGTCGCAGCACTGATCGTGGGAAACCGCAGGAGGAGGAGAATAGCCAGGGCACGCATTTTCGCACCACGGACAAGCCTTTTTGGGATGCCTGACGACCAGGTCTACGGCAGGTATAGGTTTCCACCCCATATCATCCTAGACCTGGTCAGGGAGTGGGAAGATGACCTTACATCCCCCACCCTTTGCTCCCAAGCATTGAGCCCCTTGGAGAAGGTGCTCAATGTCCTGCATTTTTTGGCCACTGGGTCATTTCAGCGGACTACTGCCATAGTGGGGGGGGGTCTCACAGGCCACGCAGTCACGCTGCCTACACCAGGTACTGGCAATCATGTCAGCTCGCCCCTCAGTCCGCAGGCACATATACATGCCCAGAACACTCGCAGAAAGGCAGGCCGTTGTCCTGGATTTTTTCAGGGTGGCACACTTCCCCAAAGTGCTCGGTGCCATAGATTACACCCATGTGGCCCTACGTCCACCTAGGGCCACTGAGCACATCTACCGAAACCGCAAGCACTGGCATTCCATCAATGTACAGGTGGTATGCGATGCAAAGGGAATCATCACCTCTGTCTATGCAAACTACCCTGGCTCCACCCATGACAGTTTCATATACAGAATGTCCACCCTGAGCCGGGCCCTGGAAGCTGGGCACCATGGTGACACATGGCTCCTAGGTGAGTACAAATGCCCTTGCACATGCATGCATGTCACACACACACACACAAATACACAAACCCCAATAATCAGAACCATTTGCACCTCCCCAGGGGACAGTGCCTACCCTCTGAGCAACCACAGGATGACGCCAATCCGGAACCCCACCACACCACCCCAGGTAAGATACAACGCCGCCCATATTGCAACCATAGCCATAGTGGAACGCACATTCGGAGTGCTCAAGTCACGTTTCTGCTCCCTTGACCGCTCTGGCGGGCAGTTACTCTATGCACCCCCAGTAGTGTGCAGGATCATTGTGGCAGCATGTGTCCTGCACAATGTTGCAACACGGCAGGGCGTACCGGTGGTCATGGTGGTGCCCCCACATCCCCAACCACAGGAACAGACGATGCCCATGGGAGGGGACAGGGCACGTGGCGAGGAAGCCCGGACCCAGCTTGTGGCCACATTTTTCACCTAAACTCCCACCCCTGCGGAGTGCACACATGCCTGGCACATACCAGGTGACAATCGATGATGACAAAGAGACAGTCAGCTGTCACAACCCTACCACCCTGAGATAGTTGCCATGGAAGTGCCACATTGTCTGCATCCCTAGCTACTTAAACACAAGCTATCCTGTGTGACCAAAAGGCACACATATGACATGACATAACATGGCATTTGTAACGTGCCTATACACAAGTATTTCAAGGTGCGATGAGGCAGGGAGGGGAGAACAATGGAAGACAGACAACGATACTACCAGGCCAGGTGACATTTAGATTGTGCAAGTGCAGGGGTAGGGGGAAGAGAAAAGTGCGAGGGGAAGGGGCGGGGGGGAGTGCAGTACAGGGTAAGTAGACTAAAAAACAACTAAACAGGCCAGCTGGTGGCAACTGCAAAGGTAAGTGCAGACAAGTGCTGGGAAGGGGTGGCTGCAGGGATAGAGAGACAGTCCCACAGTGCAGGGGTTGCCAGGGAGGCAAGGCAAGTGGAGAGTGGCTGGGCCAGGGACCGAGGTCGGTGAGAGTGGCCCAGTTGCAGATCCAGTGCAGTTCCAGTGAAGACTTTTGAAAGGGAGAGGCAGAGAGAAAGCAGAAGCAAAGAGGAAGGTCTTGAGGTGCTTCCGGAACCGGAGATGGTTCTCCTCAAGTTCCAGTGAGGCAGGAAGGCTGTTCCAGAGGGAGGCCCCTGCCGCGGAGAGAGATCTACCCCCAGCTAGTTGCTTTGAGAAGCGGATGACCCTGACATGCAAGGTGTGAATCACACACACCTGCAAAACAGGCCATGGCCATCACTGTTATGTCACTCAAACCCTCCCAAACCACAACATGACATGGCAAGCAATACCCATACACCAACACAGTACCAATAAGGTACACATTGCCATGTCAAAAATGTACAGTGGCATGAGACAATGATGCCTGACATGGAATCAGATGAAATTACTGACCAACAACCTCCCACCCAAAATAAGTCATTTCCAAATTCATTACAAGATTTGTAGACGTAACATAACAATGAATGCCTGTCTACATGCACATTGTGCATTGCAAAATGAACACTGCAGCTTCTGTGTGCTGTGTCCAACTCCTGCAAGACACTGCTCCGCGCACAGCACTGTGAACAGCCATTGTGTGTGATGCACACCCTGAGCATCACATCTAAGCGACAGACCACATCAAAAAGCAAATTAGACATGTACAGGATCCATAATTGGTCACAGAACATGTGCTGCAGGGACACAGTGGGCACTAGAAGGCAAACAGAGTGTACACGTGGATATGCAAGGGTGGTTGCACATGTAGTGCATCATAGTGCAAGTGTGTGGGTCAGTAAGGACATGCACTCAACATATGCATGTGCAATCAAGTGACCATCTGTGTCCTCTACACATCACATGTGAACATTCACCATGTGTACACCCCAGCATATCAACCCACAACTATCCCCCCACACCTGAAAGGTAAACACAACACATGAACAGGCATTGATCAGCAGAGCACAACATGTACATAGGATTCCACCATTACAATGTCAGGGTTCCCATCACACTGCAGGGCAAGGCAACTATCAACAACAACCCCCCCTCACAAATGACCATGACCCACTGAACAACTGCACCTGGGTCATGGAGCCTTCAACCCTCAATTTCACCTGGCCACAGGATCACCCTTCCCCTTCGTCACCATCTCCCACCTTGTGTGTAAAAAGGTGCCTGCCCCCTCAGAGTCCGCCCTCATTTGTAAAATCACAAAATCCAAGCCAGAAAAATGAACCAGAACACCCTCCAGTAGATGACTTGACATAGCAGTACCTCACAAAGGCCAAGTACTACCACAATGATGTAACAACCAAGGTAGCACAGTAAAACAATGTCACAACAGGATGTGAACCATGTGTGGTACATAACATAGAATGATGCACCATGAACGGATGTGTACTGTCACAGGTCCCGTGTACAGGCGCGGGAGTGTCACGAAACAACCACCCCCACCGTGTCCCGGGTGCCTGCAAGGTCAAACTCACACAGGCCTCTGAGACCATGGTGGGGAAAAAGGGTCAGGGATATGCAGTCGGGACAGGTGTTGGCACTCTGGATAACTGAAAAGAGTAGCAGGAGAGGGGAGGAGGAATGACACATGAAAGTAGGGAATGCACGAAAATGTACTACCTGCATGAACACATACACAATCCGAACAAACTTGGACATCATTGTCATGGCCTTCTGTAGTCCAGGCTTAGGAGTGGCACGAACCAACCACCCCTCTAGGGTTTTGGCGCCTGCAAGTTTGGGGCTTACAAAGGCATCCGCAACCCCAGCGGGGAAAGAGGGTTAGGGAACGTTGCTTGGATAGGTACGGGAAGCAGGAACACCGGGTAGAGGGTACAGGGTTTAAAATTGGATAGGACTCCGGGTGATTAGGGGAAAACAAACATACCAAATTGAATTACACATTCATCCATGCATTAGTGCACTCCCCAGCAAGCCTATGCAGAGCAGTTTGAAAGAAAAACAACAAGACACTTAGCTCTGGTTTTGAGTGCTGGCCTCCTGCCTGCGCACTCTCAGGTCCGGTTACAGGAGCACTGCAATGCTGCAAAGTGAGCCACAGTTAATAATCTGTACGTGCCCATTACACAAAAACACACCACCAAACATGCCCCATAGCAACAAACTACTCTACAAACAGACAATCTGGTGTAGATGCTTCGTACCCACATATAACATTACCCCTGCGATGGGTCATGCACAGTCAATGCAGTAAGTCAGCCGCCGGTGAGTGCCTGGCAAATGGAACACCAATGTGTCACAATTCACACAACATGAAATGTTCCCTGGGTAAGCAGACAGACCCATATAGCAAGGCATGACTTCAGAACAAGTCGTGTTCCACCA
Organism: Ambystoma mexicanum; assembly: GCF_040938575.1. Lineage (NCBI taxonomy): Eukaryota > Metazoa > Chordata > Amphibia > Caudata > Ambystomatidae > Ambystoma > Ambystoma mexicanum. The sequence goes on along the minus strand of NC_090933.1, from coordinate 452,261,779 downwards.
TGACCGAAACAAAGTTGGCAGTGCATGTATCAAAATGTACATGGAAATTAAATGTACTGCACCCGAGTATGTCCTTTGCTGTATGTCCCTGTGAGCTGCCCCTTTCCATGTCTCGGAAGGCTACATGGTTGATACAAGTGCCTTAATGGACCTTGGTGTACCGGAGGGTATGTGCCACTGCCCCTGCAGGTGTCCCAGACAACCTTACAATCAACAGCCATCAGTCCACCAGCACATCTGAGCTGCATTGTGTGCTTCAACACCAATATTCGTCCAAGCTCACCCTCAGTGCTGTGACTAAGCCTGCATGTGCAACTCGCCTGGTGCAAGCTTTGCTGTGTTGTGGCCCCCCTTTGCAGCTCACCTTGCCTGGAGTTCCTTGGAACACGTCAGCAGTTCTAGAATGTAGGTCTGCAATCCCTGTGCCTCTGCTTGTGCACACATGTGCATGTGGGCACCAACAAACGTGTCCAGAATTCAGACGTCCAATGGGCCATGTCTTCTGGCAAAGGTGCTCTGGAGGCCCATCCCCCTGCAGAAAGGGCATGAAACACATGATTAATGCTTTAAAGTCATCTGTGTGTGTCTCTTCAGGCATCTCATTACTGGACCATGTCAGAGACTTACATCAGAAATCACACCATCAGTCCGTCTGTAGTGGAACACACTATCTACGGCATGAATTGCAACAAGCACGTGTACAGTAAAGATAAGAAACATACTAAACAATGCATAGCAATGAATGTACACATTAATCATGAAACACCCCATCTAGCAAAAGCTGAACAGTGGACAATAACACCGCAATCATCCCCACTAGGATTGTCAACACAAGTCACACAGCACCAGACATGCCACAGATATGACAGTCCAAAGCCCTTGTGTAATAGGTTGTCACACCGAACCATCCTTGCAAGCCCATGGATAAGGGAGGCAGGAGTGGCATATGTGAGTCAAGGACCCCAAGCAGCAAACACATACACAAGACAAGCCTGAAGGGCCCAGCTGGAACAGACAGTGGATGCCTTCAAAAGCCACAAAGTACTGCACTGTCACATGAAAGCACAATAGACAAGCAACTTTAAACTATATTAACTAATTACACGAACTATGAAAAACCTACATTACCTAAAAAAACTAACTATCAAACAGAAACTTAACTAACTAAACTAAAAGAAGAATCAAAAATGGCCACATACGACCCGGGGGGGAGGGGAGGCACCCAGGAGGGGGGGAGGTACAGGGTGCTGCTCAATACACACATGCGATGATGCTGAGCCAAAAAAAAACCTCCATGGGCTCAACGACTGCACAGCCCGACCTCTGTGGGAGATAGATGGTCGTCCGAGTCTGGCTCATCCTGGAAAGGAGGACGTGGCACATTAGCCTGGCCACGCCTAGCCGCAGCTTGCCCCTCTTCGGCAGCAAGTCTGCCGGACGGGTGAGCCTGGTTCTGTGTGGCGATGTGACGTAGGTCTGCATGCAGAACCTCACGTAATACACGTGCTTCCTCTTGCAAGGTAGCACGTGTAACACGGAGTTCCTCCTGCAAGGCCTGGCTGGACAACCGCCGCACCTCCCGGCAAGCCTGTAGCTCAGCCGAGATGGTACGCTCAAGCTGTGAAGACCTCTCCTCTGCCCGCTGCCTCTGGGACATCATAAGGACACCCAGAGTGGATTTGAGGGAAGCCTACTCCTCCCTCAGGGCATCCATGTGCGCCTCTGCGTGAGCAGCAATTGCTTCACGCAGAGACTACATTTCAGCATGGCGTGCCCTGTCTGAGGCCGCCATGCCCAGCCTGAGCGAGCGGGCCGTGGACCGTGCCGCCTGCTGCTGGAGAAGCACCTGCCTAGCAGGGGGGAGCACAGATCGGGCCACACGCTCCATGCTCTCAGCGATGTTCTCCATTGCTGCCACCTGCCGTTCTGAATTGGCAGTCATGTCTTGCTCTCACCCTGTATACTGCGGTTGTTGCGCGGCGACCGCTTTGCCGGGCTTGACCCCTGTGGGACCCAAGGACCGGGGGTCCTCGCTGTGTTGGCACCGCCCGCGGCTGCACGACTACATGCCCCCATCGACGTGATGTCCCAGGCACATCAGTGACTGGTGTGGAGGGTGACCCTGCGTCCCGATCCACCACGGGCGGAGGAACCAAGGCTGTCTGATCCCTCAGTGCAGGTGTCGCAGACAGAGGAGTGTCCACATCAGAATCACTCACCCCTGACACATGGACTTGATGCTCATCCAACTCAACATGGACGTCAGAGTCGTCATCAAGGCTGGACTCATAGGCAGCCCGAGACAAGATGGACTGTAGCACTAGGGGGTTTTCGTGGCCTACCACCCCACGACCCCCACTTGTGCTGGGTTGATGTAGTGGTAACAACCCTGTGTCTGGCATGACAACACCATCCTACGCCTCCATTGCCTCATCACCTAAAAAATAGAGAGAAAAAGGGTCACTACACATGTCAGAAGCACACAACACACACACACACCGACAACAAACGCATCAGGCAGACATGTGACACACAACATATAACCTGGCATGCATGCTGGGTCAACTTTGAATTGCTTCTGTGATCAGACCTGTTAAAAGGTGGCAGTTTCCATGGAAGTGGGTCTATGCAGTGCAGAAAATGTGTACGCCACTCACTACCTACATGTACAAGGACTCCATGGTGTGTGCCAGGAAATGTGAAGGCAGTGCAAGGTCAAATTCAGGCATCACGTGCATTGTGCATTCAATGTGTACCATATCTAGAAGCCAAGCACCCCTCCACCCCAGTACAAAAGCAGGGATGCCTAGCATGGTATCAAAAGGCTGACCATACACCTGTGTATTGACAGGCAGTGTTGACTGGCATCAACAGCTTAATGTGATTCAAGTGACAACACTGCAAATGATGATGGGACAGTAAGCAGGACACATGATGAAAACTCTGGAGGCCGCCCACGTGTGAAGAAGACACAACTACAGTTGGACAGAGTCATTGGCCATTGAACAGGCTGAGGCCTGTGAGCCACACAGATTGTCAGACCCTAAACATATGTGCAACGCAGTACTGAGCCACAGTTGACATGGGAAGGCTGATGAGATGCCATGCAATGTATGTCACCCAGGACTTGTATTACAGTGATCATCCAGTCAAGGACACATAGGGGCATGCGTGCATTGCACATGAAGCATGAATGGGCACTCATGTCCCTGCGGGACATCTGACCTATGCACAGTACAAGTGAGATACCCTGCATCAAGTACTAAGGCTGTACCACACGGCATATGTCTGGCAGATTGTACGCTGGAAGTTAGCATCTACACAGGACGCATGAACAGGAAAGTACACATTGGCAAGATTGAAGCAGACCAGTGCCAAGGTGGAACTGGGGTGCAGAGTGGCGGAGGAGGGGCAAGGGAGCATGCCTACATGGAGTCCCGCATGCAGGCAGAGGAGACATGCACGTCAGTCATGCAATGACATTGTGCATGGGCTGAGAGGAATGTCACCCCACGCCACATGCAGAAGGGCCAGTGAGCTGGAACATGGACCGGAGGGACATACTTGTAAACAGCATGTCAGTAGGGTGCAATAGTGGTGATGCGGACAGTCCCCGTCTGTTCCACATGTCCACCATCCAGCAGAATAGACATGCATCACGGAAGCATTGCATTACTTACACATCAGAACCATGTACACGTCACATGTAGTGGCAATCATGCACAACACATCCCACAAGTGAAACATACGTGTCCTCAACAAACACGCATCAACACTCACTGGACTGGGCATCAAAGTCCAGCATCTCTCCCACTCCTTCGACCAATTCAGGTGGTATGAACTCCGCAACAAGTGCCTCATGCGGAGTGAGCTCTTCCTCCTCTGGTGCAGGCCCACCGCCAGTCACCAGAGTCAAGTTGTAATTAGAGGGACGCTTAGCCTTAGTGCTGCGTTTGATGTCATACCAACGCTTTTTGCACTCTTGCGCCGTGCGCACCTCATGGCCGAATCCAGTGGGTGTCACGTTGGGCAGCCGTAGTCTGACTAGCATGTCACGGCTGTGGCCCCGCACGTAGCCCACGAGGAAGTCCATTTCCTGCTTGCAGAAAGGCTTCTATCCCGACGTGCAGGAGGTCGTGGCTGTGTGTGGGGTCCCAGCCTGTGCTGCGGGTGCAACCTTCCTCCTCTTGGACTGTGGGGCAGACCCTGGCCGGCTAATGCCGCCCTGACCAGTATGGCCAGTGGGTTCGGTGGATTGAGCCAAGGGAGTGGCAGGTGGAGGGACGACCAAAGGCCTGACTTGTGTCAGTGGCATCTGGGTGCCCACTAATGGACCCTGCGCAGCAACATCAGCTGTGGCAGGGTCATTGACCACAACAGTCCTGGTTGGCAGACTCACAACCGGGGTGTTGTTGGGTGCATCTGCCCCTGCACTTGCCAACATCTGGCTGTTCGGGGCAGCAGATGACATAACTGCCCCAGGGACACGTGTCTTGATCTGAGCAGCCCGGCCTGCCCCTAAGGTTTCACTCCTGGCCTGTTGGAAATATACCAAGGGCTCCTCAAGTGCCAACGCAGCCTGCGCTGGCAGACCCTGAGCCTGGGTGGCGGTGTCCACAGCTGCACCTGCAGCTACCACTACCCTTGGGCCCGTGGCAGTTGATGGAACGGACTGCTGGGTCACACGGGCGCCAGTGCCAGATGCAGAAGCTGCATCCCCCGGAACCACAGGGGGTGGTGGCATGACTGCACCGACACATGGCACAACATTGTGCTCAAGTGGTGCATCCCTGCCTCTTCCCCCTCTGTGGCCGCCCTGGACACCCTGGAGTCCCCCTTCTCCCTGGTCACCACGGCCACGTCCCCTACCATGCCCGCCACGAGGAGTATGCCCAACTGAGGCGCCCCTCACCTTTGGTGTCCTCCCAACCATGGCACAGATGTAGTAGTGCCGGCACAGATGGAGTAGTGCCAATCGGAGTTGTACACCACAATTGACCTGGGCAATTAGGGTGAAGGGGGTGGGAAGCAAGATGTTAACAGCCCCCCTCCACCTGCAAGGCTGTATGTGACCCCGGTGATGTAGGGACGGGTCACGCAATGCTCAGGCACCCCAAAACTGCAGTAAAACCGTGTACGCAACCCTGCAGCCTACGTGCGTGGATTCAACCTCCTGCAGTACGAGTGGCACCCAGTAACACGAATAATGCGTACGCGTGGGACACGCAGGCTACTATGACATCGAAAATGGGTGCGATACACAGGAGCACCCGCAGTGGGAAAAATAGCGTGTGCGACTCACTGTCTGACTAGCGCGATGCAGAAAAACACGCGTAGCCAATACCCCCGCCAAAAGAAGAGATACGTCCTTGATAGCTGTGAAGTTGTGATGGCGCGCGAAACAACAGGAAGCAGCAACACACGTCGGTCTCCACTAAAGGCACGTACAGCGAACTTCTGGCCCCGCTCACCTTTAACCCGTGCTGAGGGTAATGCCTGCGCGCGTCACGTCACTTACGCGCATGGGCCCTTGCAGTTTTTCATGTGCGCTGAAACGCCCATGCACGCCTGCGTGCGTCACGTCACAGAGGCGCTTGCGCTTGAAGGGCCTTCTGTCCAATGAAATTGCGTATGCCTCGAATTACACGCTGACGTGCAGAATTTTCACGTGCCAAATCACTCCGTATCAAGCTGGCCACGCATAAGCACACGGAAGACCACGCTCCTGCCCAGAAGGCCGAATTACTGCCCCCCAGAGCCCTGAGCCTGCTCCTGACTGCCTGCTGCCCACGTGCCCTGCCATTTGCTGCCTGCACATCAGCCAGGGGTGCTGTTGCTGTGACCACCCCTGCTGGAACCGAAGACTCCCGACTGGGATTCCATCGCTCCACAGACCAGCCCCAGGACCCAGTTGCCCACCCACTCCTGCCTCTGGGGTTGTCATGTCGGGCACTGCAACATCTGGCACCACTGACAACCACCGGCCAGAGAGGCAGAGGGGCACCAGCTTCACTGCCACCGAAGTTGGTGTCCTGGTGGAGCAAGATCTGGGGCAGTATGATGCCCTCTTCGGAAGTTTGCGCGCCAACAAGGAAGGACGGACTCAAATCTGGACGGACATCGTGACTGCCATCAACGCGGAGGGGGTGGAGGTCCGCGACTTCCAACATGTCAAGAAGTGCTGGGAGGACTTCAGGTCCAGGACCCTCAAAAAGGCCCGGCGCCTCTTGAAGGCAGCTGATGCTAAGGGGCGCCGGGGCCAATTGTCGGAAGATCAGATGAGGGTCCTGGAACGCATATCCCCAGCGCTCCACGTCCAGGTCCTTGAGAGGAAGACCCGTCTGGAGTCGAGCGTTAAGTGTACATGCATCATGATTGTAAGCTGTGCGTGTGGTGATGTGCCAGTAGTGTGCAGGTTGCACATCTGTTTGTATGGGGCCGAGTATGGGTGGGGGTGTACAGGGCCGTGAGGCTAAAACATGCGAGGGCTGTCATGTGTGAGACATGGATGGTGCTTGTGTGTGTAGGCTTGCATGGCAAAAGCAGTTATGTGGGCACACATGTTTGGATGAATGTGTATGTAAGTAGGCATGTTTGTGATGTCACGCATGTATGTTGTTTTCAGCTGCATGTATCAGCACTGTGTACATGTGCATGTGTGTGTATTTGACAAGGGTGCAACAGTGATGCAACATGGATGCATGTGACAGCGGGATGTGGAAGCCTGATTGGCAGATGTGACATGGATGCCCATCTGAACACTGCGACAGTTGGCAGAGGTGTACACATGCATGCAAGTGTGGTGGTGTGCGTGCATGTGTAGTGCACTCCCTGTGTTGCATGTGATGTCTGGCTCACCTTTGCCTGCTCATGCTGTTGTATGTGTATGGATGGTGCTGGCAGTGCGATATGGCTGTGGTATGGCTCATGTGTGGAAGTTGAAATGACATGTATGTTGGGGATGTCTGAGGTTTACCAATGCCACTCATGTACAACTGTCATGTGTGTATGTGTCCATTGTACAGTGCCCTGATGCCTGTGTTTTATTTCTCCCTGTCTGCACCGTCAACTGATGAAGAGGGCGGAGAAGGTGCTGTGGAGCACAACGGCGGGGATCGCACCGCCAGCCAGAAACGCAAGGCCCGGCTCCCCTCTCAGGTTGTGATCTTGTCGGGGAGTGAGGAGTCCGGTGCCGCGTCCCAGGCCACAGCTGCCGGGGGGAGGTCCAAGAGGCGGAGGTTGGAGTTGGACTCCTCGGCAGCTGAAGGGGCAGCTGGGACCCCACAGGGCCCAACGGGGGAAGATGGCACAGAGTCATCCAGGTTGGTGGGGGGTTTGGTGGAGGAGGAGGCCGTGCAAGCAACCGAGGCGGGGCATGGAGGTGGGGATTCCACTGGTGCTAGTGGTGCAGGACCAGGGACAGGAGTCAGCACAGGCCGCCGCGGAGGTGCCTGTGTGCAATCCTGTCCCTGATCCTGTCACTGCATCATCTTGCACCAGCAGGGATGCCTACGTCCAGACAAGTTTTCAGGCAGTGGATGAGCTCACGACAACTGGCCTTCCTCTGCCTGTGGACGTGGCTATCCAGGTCCGGGTTGAGCCTGTCCTGACTGGTGTGGCGTTGCGTCAACGGGCCATGCGATGTGACCTGCAGTCTTTTCATGAGGAGACTGCACGTCATCTCGAATGGCTCGTCAACCGCGTCGGCCTACTGGGACAGGTCACCCAGGCCGGATTCCTCCGTTTGATGGGGCTTGCTATGACCCCCTCCTCAACTGAACCCCCTATGTGACAGTCATCCTCCGTGCCATCTTCCCACCCATTAGTCACCTGGGTGCCCTGTGGAGCTGCCTCTGACGGTGCGGCCAGGCTGGTGGAGGAGGCATCCCTGCCACAGTCGGGAGTCAGACGTCCGGCAGGGGTGGCCACATCAACGACTGCACCCTAGCCAACGGAGGATGTGCAGGTAGCAGGAGGCAGTGCACGGGCAGAGGCACAGCAGCAGCAGCTACGTGGTGGGATCCATGATGGCTCGGGGCCTTCGACATCGGAGGGGCAGGCATCGGCCGGAGGGCAGGAGGAACCAGGACAGGAAGTGTCTTCCGTGTGGCAGCGTTTGGGCCACGCCACAGATGCGGAGCGGCAGCGGGCTCACGATGGTCAGGGCGGAGAACTCCATGCGGAGAGCCCTGTGGGGGGCCGAGTGCCTCGAGGCAATCCGCAGAGGGTTGGAGGTGGAAACGTCAACGGCCCTGCGGACCCTCGGGGCCATTGAGGAGGACCACCTCCGGGACATTGAGCCGGAGTTCGATGATGCCCTGGCCCGGGACATCCAAAAGTGAGCCGTAGGACTAGCCCACTGCCCTTGTAAATAGTTCTGTAGTTAGTGTTAGGTTTCCTTTGGTTTTGCATTTTTTTTGGACCTTTTGGACAATGGGCCACATTTTTGTATATAGTTTTTTTTATTAGGTAGTGTTATTAGATAGGTTTCATTTCTTCTGTTGGGATCATGGACCCTGTATTGTTTATCTGTATATAGTTGACTGTTGGATTTTCATTTTTTTTTATGATTTACCCATGAGGCAAAGAAATTTTCCATTGGATTTACTTTTGTGGACTGTGACTTTGGACACCTTTCCTTTGGATTATGATTTGTGGTTTTGCATAATTTCACGGACATGCTGGTTTTTATTTTTTTAAATTCCCATTTTTGTTTGTTTATTTTTGATTCAATTTATGTTGCTTTTAATACATATTTTTTGTTCAAACTTCAATGTGTAGTATCATCTCATTGGTTTCATGCATATCATGATTTGGGTTTTGAGATTCACTGACACCCATTGGGTGTATGTGAGGGACATGTGTTCATATCCAAACTTGCAATTGGGGCTCTATCATGTTATTGCCATTTCTAAGTGGGTGGATGCAATACTCGGGTGGGTGTTTGGCATTTGGAGGCTGACCATAAGGGCCAGGGATCTAGATTGTGATGACATGTTGGCTGGGGGACATGTGTGGGGGCCTGGTGGAGGGTGCCCCACAGTGCTGGGGTGTGGGGGTACAGGGGGACATGAGTTGGACATGAGTGGGAGCCTGCTGGCAGGTGTCCTGCACTGCTGGGGGGTGGGGGCGCTGGGAGACATGAGTGGGGGCCTGGTGGAGGGTGCCCCTGGATGCTGGGGGGTGGGGGTGCAGGGGGACATGAGTTGGGGCCTAGTGGAGGGTGCCCTGCACTGCTGGGGGGTGGGGGTGCAGGGGGACATGTGTGGGGGCATGGTGGAGGGTGCCCCACAGTGCTGGGGGGTGGGGGTGCAGGGGGACATGAGTTGGACATGAGTGGGGGCCTGCTGGCAGGTGCACCACAGTGCTGGGGGGTGGGGGTGCAGGGGGACATGTTTGGGGGCCTGGTGGAGGGTGACCCACAGTGCTGGGGGGGTGGGGGTGCAGGGGGACATGAGTGGGGGCCTGGTGGAGGGTGCCCCTGGATGCTGGGGGGGTGCAGGGGGACATGAGTTGGGGGCCTAGTGGAGGGTTCCCTGCACTGCTGGGGGGTGGGGGTGCAGGGGGACATGTGTGGGGGCATGGTGGAGGGTGCCCCACAGTGCTGGGGGGTGGGGGCGCAGGGGGACATGAGTTGGACATGAGTGGGGGCCTGCTGGCAGGTGCCCCACAGTGCTGGGGGGTGGGGGTGCAGGGGGACATGAGTTGGGGGCCTGGTGGAGGGTGCCCTGCACTGCTGGGGGTGCGGGTACAGGGGGACATGAGTTGGACATGAGTGGGGGCCTGCTGGCAGGTGCCCTGCACTGCTGGGGGGTGGGGGTGCTGGGAGACATGAGTGGGGGCCTGGTGGAGGGTGCCCCACAGTGCTGGGGGGTGGGGGTGCAGGGGGACATGAGTGGGGGCCTGGTGAAGGGTGCCCCTGGATGCTGGGGGTGGGGGTGCAGGGGGACATGAGTTGGGGGCCTGGTGGAGGGTGCCCTGCACTGCTGGGGGGTGGGGGTGAAGGGGGACATGTGTGGGGGCATGGTGGAGGGTGCCCCACAGTGCTGGGGGGTGGGGGTGCAGGGGGACATGAGTTGGACATGAGTGGGGGCCTGCTGGCAGGTGCCACACAGTGCTGGGGGGTGGGGGTGCAGGGGGACATGAGTTGGGGGCCTGGTGGAGGATGCCCTGCACTGCTGGGGGGTGGGGGTGCAGGGGGACATGTGTGGGGGCCTGGTGGAGGGTGCCCCACAGTGCTGGGGTGTGGGGGTGCAGGGGGACATGAGTTGGACATGAGTGGGGGCCTTCTGGCAGGTGCCCCACAGTGCTGGGGGGTGGGGGTGCAGGGGGACATGTGTTAGGGGCCTGGTGGAGGCTGCCCTGCACTGCTGGGGGGTGGGGGTGCAGGGGGACATGAGTGGGGGCCTTGTGGAGGGTGCCCCACAGTGCTGGGGGGTGGGGGTGCAGGGGGACATGAGTGGGGGCCTGGTGGAGGGTGCACCTGGATGCTGGGGGGTGGGGGTGCAGGGGGACATGAGTTGGGGGCCTGGTGGAGGGTGCCCTGCACTGCTGGGGGGGTGCAGGGAGACATAGGTGGGGCCTGGTGGAGGGTGCCCAACAGTGCTGGGGGGTGGGGGTTCAGGGGGACATGAGTTGGACATGAGTGGGGACCTGCTGGCAGGTGCCCCACAGTGCTGGGGGGTGGGGGTGCAGGGGGACATGAGTTGGGGTCCTGGTGGAGGGTGCCCTGCACTGCTGGGGGGTGGGGGTGCAGGGGGACATGAGTTGGGGGCCTGGTGGAGGGTGCCCTGCACTGCTGGGGGTGGGGGTGCAGGTGGATATGTGTGGGGGCCTGGTTGAGGGTGCCCCACAGTGCTGGGGGGTGGGGGTGCAGGGGGACATGTGTGGGGGCCTGGTGGAGGGTGCCCTACAGTGCTGGGGGTGGGGGTGCAGGGGGACATGAGTTGGGGGCCTGGTGTAGGGTGCCCCACAGTGCTGGGGGGTGTGGCTGCAGGGGGACATGAGTGGGGGCCTGGTGGAGGGTACCCCTGGATGCTGGGGGGTGGGGGTGCAGGGGGACATGAGTTGGGGGCCTGGTGGAGGGTGACCTGCACTGCTGGGGGTGGGGGTACAGGGGGACATGAGTTGGACATCAGTGGGGGCCTGCTGGCAGGTGCCCCGCACTGCTGGGGGGTGGGGGTGCTGGGAGAAATGAGTGGGGGCCTGGTGGAGGGTGCCCCATAGTGCTGGGGGGTGGGGGTGCAGGGGGACATGAGTGGGGGCCTGGTGGAGGGTGCCCCTGGATGCTGGGTGGTGGGGGTGCAGGGGGACATGAGTTGGGGGCCTGGTGGAGGGTGCCCTGCACTGCTGGGGGGTGGGGGTGCAGGGGGACATGTGTGGGGGCCTGGTGGAGGGTGCCCCACAGTGCTGGGGGGTGGGGGTGCAGGGGGACATGAGTTGGGGGCCTGGTGGCGGGTGCCCTGCACTGCTGGGGGGTGGGGGTACAGGGGGACACATGTTGGACATGAGTGGGGGCCTGCTGGCAGGTGCCCTGCACTGCTGGGGGGTAGGGGTGCTGGGAGACATGGTTGGGGGCCTGGTGGAGGGTGCCCCACAGTGCTGGGGGGTGGGGGTGCAGGGGGACATGAGTGGGAGCCTGGTGGAGGGTGCCCCTGGATGCTGTGGGGTGGGGGTGCAGGGGAACATGTGTGGGGGCCTGGTGGATGTTGCCCCACAGTGCTGGGGGGTGGGGGTGCAGGGGGACATGAGTTGGACATGAGTGGGGGCCTGCTGGCAGGTGCCCCACAATGCTGGGGGGTGGGGGTGCAGGGGGACATGTGTGGGGGCCTGGTGGAGGGTGCCTGCACTGCTGGGGGGTGGGGGTGCAGGGGGACATGAGTGGGGGCCTGGTGGAGGGTGCCCTGCACTGCTGGGGGGTGGGGGTGCTGGGAGACATGAGCGGGGGCCTGGTGGAGGGTGCCCCACAGTGCTGGGGGGTGGGTGTGCAGGGGGACATGAGTGGGGGCCTGGTGGAGGGTGCCCCTGGATGCTGGTGGGTGGGGGTGCAGGGGGACATGAGTTGGGGGCCTGGTGGAGGGTGCCTGCACTGCTGGGGGGTGGGGGTGCAGGGGGACATTTGTGGGGGCCTGGTGGAGGGTTCCCCACAGTGCTGGGGGGTGGGGCGCAGGGGGACATGAGTTGGACATGAGTGGGGGCCTGCTGGCAGGTGCCCCACAGTGCTGGGGGGTGGTGGTGCACGGGGACATGAGTTGGGGGCCTGGTGGAGGGTGCCCTGCACTGCTGGGGGGTGGGGGTGCAGGGGGACATGAGTGGGGGCCTGGTGGAGGGTGCCCTGCACTGCTGGGGGGTGGGGGTGCTGGGAGACATGAGTGGGGCCTGGTGGAGGGTGCCCCACAGTGCTGGGGGGTGGGGGTGCAGGGGGACATGAGTGGGGGCCTGGTGGAGGTTGCCCCTTGATGCTGGGGGGTGGGGGTGCAGGGGGACATGAGTTGGGGGCCTGGTGGAGGGTGCCATGCACTGCTGGGGGGTGGGGGTGCAGGGGGACATGTGTGGGGGCCTGGTGGAGGGTGCCCCACAGTGCTGGGGGCGTGGGTGCGGGGGGGCATGAGTTGGACATGAGTGGGGGCCTGCTGGCAGGTGCCCCACAGTGCTGGGGGTGGGGGTGCAGGGGGACATGAGTTGGGGGCCTGGTGGAGGGTGCCCTGCACTCCTGGGGGGTGGGGGTGCTGGGGGACATGAGTTGGGGGCCTGGTGGAGGGTGCCCTGCACTGCTGGGGGGTGGGGTGCAGGGGGACATGAGTAGGGGCCTGGTGGAGGGTGCCCTGCACTGCTGGGGGGTGGGGGTGCTGGGAGACATGAGTGGGGGCCTGGTGGAGGGTGCCCCACAGTGCTGGGGGGTGGGGGTGCAGGGGGACATGAGTGGGGGCCTGGTGGAGGTTGCCCCTTGATGCTGGGGGGTGGGGGTGCAGGGGACATGAGTTGGGGGCCTGGTGGAGGGTGCCCCACAGTGCTGGGGGTGTGGGTGCAGGGGGGCATGAGTTGGACATGAGTGGGGGCCTGCTGGCAGGTGCCCCACAGTGCTGGGGGGTGGGGGTGCAGGGGGACATGAGTTGGGGGCCTGGTGGAGGGTGCCCTGCACTCCTGGGGGGTGGGGGTGCTGGGGGACATGAGTTGGGGGCCTGGTGGAGGGTGCCCTGCACTGCTGGGGGGTGGGGTGCAGGGGGACATGAGTAGGGGCCTGGTGGAGGGTGCCCTGCACTGCTGGGGGGTGGGGGTGCTGGGAGACATGAGTGGGGGCCTGGTGGAGGGTGCCCCACAGTGCTGGGGGGTGGGGGTGCAGGGGGACATGAGTGGGGGCCTGGTGGAGGTTGCCCCTTGATGCTGGGGGGTGGGGGTGCAGGGGACATGAGTTGGGGGCCTGGTGGAGGGTGCCCTGCACTGCTGGGGGGTGGGGGTGCAGGGGGACATGAGTTGGGGGCCTGGTGGAGGGGGCCCTGCACTGCTGGGGGGTGGGAGTGAAGGGGGACATGAGTGGGGTCCTGGTGGAGGGTGCCCTGCACTGCTGGGGCGTGGGGGTGCTGGGAGACAAGAGTGGGGGCCTGGTGGAGGGTGCCCCACAGTGCTGGGGGGTGGGGGTTCAGGGGGACATGAGTGGGGGCCTGTTGGAGGTTGCCCCTTGATGCTGGGGGGTGGGGGTGCAGGGGGACATGAGTTGGCGGCCTGGTGGAGGGTGCCCTGCACTGCTGGGGTGTGGGGGTGCAGGGGGACATGTGTGGGGGCTTGGTGGAGGGTGCCCCACAGTGCTGGGGGTGGGGGTGCAGGGGGACATGAGTTGGACATGAGTGGGGGCCTGCTGGCAGGTGCCCCACAGTGCTGGGGGGTGGGGGTGCAGGGGGACATGAGTTGGGGGCCTGGTGGAGGGTGCCCTGCACTGCTGGGGGGTGGGGGTGCTGGGGGACATGAGTGGGGGTGCAGGGTAGTCCCCCGTGGTGTGGGCTTCCTGCAGGGGCCTTGGAGGTTGTAGAGCGAACACCTGGGAGGACCCACACGGCCAATTCACGTGTAGTACTCCACGGAACCCCTGAAATACACGTACCCTGCTCAATTCACGTGTGTAACTTCCCGCGCACCCCGAAATACACGTACCCAGGACATTCGCTTGTGGAACTTCCAGCGCACCCCTGATATACACGTACCCAGCTGAATTCACGTGTGTAACTTCCCGCGCACCCCGAAATACACATACCCAGGACATTCGCGTGTGGAACTTCCAGCGCACCCCTGATATACACGTACCCTGATTGAATCGCGTGTGGAACTTTCCGCGCACCCCTGAAATACACGTACCCTGCTGAATTCACGTGTGTAACTTCCCGCGCACCCCGAAATACATGTACCCAGGAAATTCGCATGTGGAACTTCCAGCGCACCCCTGGAATACACGTACCCAGCTGAAATCACGTGTGAAACTTCCCGCGCACCCCTGATATACACATACCCTGATGGAATCGCGTGTGGAACTTCCCACACACGCCTGAAATACACGTACCCAGCTGAAATCACGTGAGGAACTTCCCGCGCACCCCAGTGATACACGTACCCCGCTTGCCGTGCTGGTACAGGGTTAGCGCAGCCCTTTGCGCTAGATTGGGGATTTTGATGGCTTTTCCCTGCGCAAGGGGCTTTCTTGGGGGCGTAACTGGCGCTGCTGCAGGGTCGCTGCGCCACTGTGCACCACGGCTGGTTTTGGTTGCTGGAATCCATGAATACGCTGTGCGCGGAAATGTATTTTAGCGCACGCGGCTGGCGCAGGGATTCGCACGCGCACACTGTGCGCCAGCCACGTGCGCCTTTTGTGCGCTGAATTCTATGAATTACCCCCTAAGTGTTTTCTACTTCTATCATAGCTAATTCTGCCTCATTTATTATTAGTGGTTCTCACAGTGATTCTTGGCTTCCTGTTACAGAAGGTTGACTACTGTCAGGAGTGTCCTTATCTAGTTGGGCTTGGAGTTCTTCTTCGTGTTGCTGTTCATTGTGCAACATTGTTTTGTACTGTGTAAAGTTTACATCAGTTATAGTGCTTTCATTTGCTTTGAAAGCATCCTCATATGAGTCATAGTTATCTAGTAATTGTTCTTCTTTTCTCCATGGTTTGAAGAGTTGTAGCAGGGACATGTAATATAGTTCTTTATGTTGAGGAGTCTTTAATGACAATTTGATATGATTAATTAAATTTGGTTTAGTGAGTTTAACTAAGCTGCCTTCACAGTTTGTCACTCTATATTTACCTTTTTTTTCATCAGGTTTCATATTATTTTTGTATGTGTAGTTTTGGGCTATGTGGTATAGGCACATGTTTTCCAAAGTATTACTTGTGTTTGGGTAGTATGTGTCCAATAAATTGTTTTTTAAAATGTCTTGGCTGTTGGGATCATGTTTGGCTATTGTTTCTATATCTTCATATGATTTTAGAACTCTTTCTCTAGATTTAGCTGGACCAAGACTTAGCCATACTATATTTTCAGATTTACCATACAATGCAGTACCAGTTAAACGATCAGCTGTTTCATATGATCCACATTCTCTATGGGTGAGCATTTTTATGCCCAAGCTGTATAATTTCTGAGATACTGTTTTATCTGATGACAGGTCATTGCAGAGGTCTTGGAGCTCTGTCTTTTCTGCTTTAGTTAAGTATGCTGTGACATATCGTGCAACTGCAGTAGAATTGTATGCAATGCACTGCACATCTATGTTTGCATTCCATTAGTGGGCAATGATTGCATTATAATCATTGATATATTTTTCTTCTTTTCTTTTTATTTAATATGTATTTTTAGGTGACTTACCTTTAACACTATGTCTAACTGAAGACATGAGGTTGTTCACTTGACCTGTATTTGTAACTGGTCTAGGGAAACCAAATCGGCATTTGGTGTAGTATTTCCCTTTGTTTTTGTATTTGCGACAACAATATTTTCCACATTTGTGTCTTTGAAATTGTAAAATTTGTGCATGAAGATCACTATTTGTGGCTTCTGATGGAATTTCACAAGTGACATATTTTTCAATAAACCGTAAAACAGTGGCATCACTGTCTTGACCAAATTTAGGAGCATCTTTAATCCATAAAAGCATGTGGATATGTGGTGCTCCTCTGGCTTGGTATTCTTTTCTCCAAAAGAAGTGTTGCACTTCTCCAAGGGGAGGAACAGTTTTATTACAAATAAAATGTAGCATAGCAATGAAGCGATGGTAAAAATATCTTGAAACATTAACAGGATCCAAAGAACAAAGTTCTCCAGGTGTTAGTATATCTATGTTTGTTTTGTTTTTATTTGATATGCGTAGGAAATCATGTAAATCTTCCCATGCATATTCTGCACAACTTGATGTAACAAACCACGTGGGTGGGCCAAGGTTTCTGATCATACAACGTACATCTCCATGACGTCGAAACCAGTACTCTTTAGTACCACGCATATTTGCTAATAGATTTGTAATATTTGATTGTAAAACCTCATCCTTTTGTTGCACTTTTTGTAATAATTGTGTAGCTGTCATATTGTGAAAGTGTGATCCTGATTTTAATATGTGTTCAACTCCGTAACATAAAGTTGCTAGTTCACTTTCATGTAATATGTATTCCACATTTTGTCTAAATCTGGGAT
Source organism: Ambystoma mexicanum (assembly GCF_040938575.1). Classification (NCBI taxonomy): domain Eukaryota; kingdom Metazoa; phylum Chordata; class Amphibia; order Caudata; family Ambystomatidae; genus Ambystoma; species Ambystoma mexicanum. Next base: position 452,245,103 of record NC_090933.1, on the reverse strand, counting down.
CTTCAGAATACATCCGTAATGAGCGGTATTCTGAAGCTGATATTTGTATAGGTCTATCATCATACCTTCCTCCTTTGCCAGTAGGAAAGAGTAGAGGAAAAGCACGTGCTTCTATACTTTTTTCCCATATGCTGATTGGCGATCCTTTTGTTTGACGCATTTGGTAAGTTTCCAGTACATCTTCTACGGTGTCATTACAGTGCAAAGGATGAATTGTATAATGGTCTAAAGTATTTGATATTGTAGCAGGATCTAGTAGCTCAAATTGATCAGCTTCTTATGTTTCTTTAATTATTTCAGTTGTATCTTTCAAGTTTTCTTCAACATTAATTTCTTTGTAATATTCATTATTCTCTTTAAGATATTGGAAGGCTTGTCTAACTTTACATAAATCTAGCAGCTGTTGCCATATTTTTTTGTCTTTTGTAGGTACTCCATTTACTAAGATAATTAAAGATTGCTGCATTGGACGTTGCACTCCTAGAGTATGCACATTTTCTTTTAGATCTAATGGTAAATAAACTACTTTTCCACGAATGCCTTTTACCAATTCAGAGGGAGGTAATTTTGCTGTTTTTGGTTGAAGGCGTATTATTGCTGGAAATAGGTGTACTGTTTGAATTATGATGCTCTCATATAAATTAAGTTGTTGTAGGGGTTTTGGTACTGGGTATAATTCCAAATTATTTGTGATAGCACGTGAAGGAGTTTGGTTGTTGTCAGGTTTTGTAGTGCAGTAACTGCAAAGTATTAAGGGCTCAGTTATTTCGTATTTGTTTTCTGCTACAAGGTAGAGAGCCAATTCAAACCATTTAGAATATTCATTGTCTTCTATTTTGTATGATAGGTCTACAGTTTTTGTCTTACTTTTATAAAAAGTTCTACGGCAACATACACATACATGGTTTGGTGCTTCAGCTGATGTACTTTTAAATTTTAGTATTTCTTTTTTGTATGTGTTTAGCAAAAGGTTGCCATGTGTATAATTGTTGCTTAATTGGTTTGAAGCTATTTCATTCTGTAAATCGCTTTCACTTCCAAAATATTTTTTCTGGATATAGTGAATTTCTTCAAGTAGGTCTTTTGCTGTACCATGTAGAAGGATGTTATTTAACTTTGCTAGTGCTAAAACAGGACTTTTAGCATAGTACAGTTTATAGACTAGATTTCTTATAGTTGAATGATGTGTTGATATCCTTTTGATATCATGGAAAGTGGTTTTACAAGTAGGTCCTGTAATGCAGGCCAATGAATGTCCTTGTAGTCCTGTGTACTTGCGCACTGGACAGGTATCCATATTTTGCAGTAATTTAATTTTGATTTTGTCTTTGCTTTTTACATATTTATTGAGGAATTGGCATAAAGATTTGAAACATTGTTTGGGAATGTTACACATTGACGAGCATGGCCATTGGTACACTAGACGTTCTGATTCAGTTGAATGGAGGGGTAATTCTAAGTTTTCAGGGCATATTTTTTGTAAGGAGTACTTCTTGTTCCATTATGGTATTATTCACTTTTTCATAACCTCGACCACTGCTATGTATGGAAATTGTATTTGTTTGCTTTTGTTTGTACGCTTCTTCATTAAAATATGGTTCTGTGCTCGTAGTGTGATTCCATTCACCTCTGCAGATACTTAAGAAGTTCTTTCTGTTGACATTTCGCTTATTGAGAAGTCTTTTTTGTAATTTAGTTATTAGTTTTGTTAGTGGTTTCATTTTGTTTAACAGTAAAATAAATAACTTTCTTTTGAGAAGAATTGCACTGTCCATCAGCGCTTCTAAGATTAATTTCCTACGATAGGTTTTAAGCATTGAACCTGATTTCTCTCCTGTTTTATAAGATTTTGAAGGACTTTGTGACGGTACGTTTTGGCTAAAATATTTTTCTTGGTATGCTTACTTTGCACTATATTAATATTTGAAAAGTAGTTTTATCTGTAGTGATAGCTGATTTTCTGTTAATTGTTTTTTGGTTTGTTTTACATTTTGATAGAGGAGGCAAAGTTTTTGTACTTGAAACTTCTTGTGTTTCACTAAATGAATGTATTAGCTGTTTTGTTTCAACTTTTTTTTACAAATTCTGCTAGAGATAGATGCTTATGTTAGACACTTTTATTTTCATTTGCTCTACTTTTGCGTTGCTTTCTACGGACTTGACTTTTGGTAGGCATTCTTTAGGGTCTGTTGAAAAAAATAAAGACGATATGGGTTGGGGTGTTCTGGAATGTATGTGTGCTGTGTGCATGAGTGTTTGTGTAAGATGATAAAGATGTATGTAAATGTGTGTGATTGTGCATTGAGAACTACAACTAGTAGGGATAGGTATTCTTGAATTTATGTGTTACTAAACTGGGGTTCAGATGACAAAAAAAGTAAGCTAGTGGTGTGGAAAAGTACAAATAGTAAATCTAATGTATACAATTAAAACAGTTGTTTGTTCTATAATATGAAAATTGTAGCGGTTCAGTTGGGTAATTTGTGTGTCCAAGAATAGGAATTTGTGGGCTATTCTGGCTGTAAATCGCTGTTTAAGACATGGATATTTTTGGACAAAATGGTACACAATCTCTATTTTTAGGCACCGAAATAGCTTGTATTAACGTTATAGTATGTTTGATTAATAATACAAATATTATGGTGATATTCTACTTACTTTTTTTCTTAAATTAACAAGTAACTTCTTAGTTCTTCTTTGTTCTTCGAATTCGGCTGCTTCTTTTCAGGAGACTGGTCTTCACTGCAATTGTAAAAGCTTCAAGTTAGTAACTTTGTTTGTATATAGCGCTGTTTTTAATTTAGATATTGATTTTTTTAATTGAAATCCTCAGTGCCTTCTTTAAAACCATTAAACTAATTTATTTACATAAGATACATTGCAGCAGTTCAGTACATATGATTTGTTTTTTATGAACAAATTGTATTGAATGGCTAACTGTAGCAAAAAAAAATATCTTTACTATGTCTTGTGAAATTTATAATATACCAGTGAATACCAATATAAAGTAAGCTGTTCTAGGTAATAGTGCCTCAATGTCATGTCTAAATTAAAGTAATTAAGTAAATAAATAAATAAAAATAAAAAAATATGAAATTGTATAAGTATTTTTTTAAAATTTAAACATAGATTGTGCTTGCATGCAATTTTGTTTGAATATATGTAGTCTATATATTTCATTTAAAAAATGTTAGTTTAACATGATTTGAGTATGTGTGTATAAAGAAAGTAAATAGTATAAAGGTTTATAAGTGGTAGTTCATTTTAGGAAATTGAATAAAAATACAGAAAAATTCATTTTACAGATTACACAAGCTTAAAGTCTGTTTGAAAATGTGTTCATCTACTGTACAGAAAATATGCATACCTGAAGTTTGTGTTCATGCATATGGATATGCATGGAGCTGCAAGTAGAAATCTTGGAGACTTGTACAGTATTTCTGGTAGATGGTGCTTGCCAATGATATGACACTTGTACTCAGAGAGATTCACAGTACATTTGAAGTGCTGATCTATGATGATGCAGTTAGATGTAGAGGTCTTGAATGTGATTGGTGCATGGTCATGTGATTTCTTAGCTACATCCAATGAGGGAATGGCAGAGAGAGTGAAGTGGAAATGGTAGAAGGGCTGTTCATGTTACGATATGTCCGCGGACATGGCGGTAGTTCGCGGACATCGGGAGTTACATCCGGGGATTTTTGGGTTCAGAAGTCATGCAAATGAGAATAAGCACTGAAAGGGATTGGTCAGGAAGGTTTAGTGGGTGTGTTGTGCCGGGAGAGAGTTTCTTAGATACTCTTTTTGCTGAGAGAACAAAAGATAGCATTGGCTGTATGTTTCAGAAAACAGATTGTTTGGATTTTTGGGAGATTCGTGGATACATTGCTTGAAGGTGCATGCAGAAAGCTGTGGAGTAACTGTAGATCTTGGATTCCCACATGTGGATGTACACTGGCATGGAGTACGTGGAATGAAGTGGTTGGACATGCTACCTCTCTGTGCTACTTTGGAGACAGAAAAACATCCAGACATAATTGTAATTCATTGTGGAGGGAACAGTTTAGGACATGTGACTGGAATTCTTTTTGCAATTTGCTATGAAAGAAGGACTTGGGAAGGTTATGGACATGTTTCCTAATTCTCAAGTGATATTTTTACGGATTGCGCAGAGACCAATGTGGCTTTGTTCTTCTTCATTTGGTCCACAAATGGAAAAAGCAAGGCGCAATGTTAATAAGGCTGTTTGTGCCTTTCTAAGAGATTTTGGCATGTCCTCTTTTCACAATGAAAATATTATGTTTCGTAGTGCATACATTTTTCGCAGAGATGGAGTCCATCTTACTTATGCTGGCAATCAGATTTTTCTGAGAAATGTACAAAATGCTTTGCGACCTTTTTTGGAATTACAACCATTTTGAAGTAGGTGTTAAGCATTTATAATTTTTGACTTACAAACACCTGCCAAAGGCTCTTTTCAGAGCCACCACTTCCTCCCGGAGAAAATTGCAATGTTTGTGATGGGGTAGCAACCCAATTTTTTAAATGTTTGCGAACTGTCCGCGGACTTCCAAAAAATACAAAGGGCCCTGCTTCATTTATTTTCACTTCTATTTTTTGACTGTGAAAGGCGGCTCTGAAAAGAGCCTTATTTTTTTTTTGATTTTTGATATTTTGTATTTTTTTTGTTTTTTTATACATGACACACTAGGAGAGGAGGGGAAAGGAAGGTAAAGGGGGGGCACCAACCACAGCGATACAAAATCGCGAGCTGAGAGAAGAAGAGGTAGAGTGGGTTTTATTTGGGTAGTGAGCAGATCTTCTCGTGCTCTGAGACGATAGTCTCAAAAGCACTACAAAGTCGCTCCCCCCTGCAGAGTACTGTGTCACAGTACATACATACAACTGTGACCCTCGAAAGGTAAGGGTCATCAGCATTCAGTATGGCCTGTGAGGCAGCTGTAGGAAGACGCTGTCCCACAGAGGCGGTCCGTGTGGTGACAGGATCAGAAACAGAGGATGAAGTAGAGGAAATCAACCTGCTACGTTCTTCGCAAGGTACAACCCTGCGAATAGCCCCAGAGTGAAATGACCTCAGGTGTCGCATCATAGTAGTGGTCCCAAAGCTGTACTTACCGTGCTTCCCGCGACTGAGTATCATTTTGCACTCATTGCAGGTAACACGTTTCGCACGAGCCTTAGGAACATTCCCATGAATGGTAAATAACCGCCACACCCAAGGCTCACGCCTAGTGCGGGTAGTAGGGTTTTCCTCTACCTCATTCTCATCATCCTCTTCTTCCTCCTCCGCATCCTCACTCCTGTTCCCCTCTTCAGGCCCTTGGGGAGGTGGTGGTGATGGAGGGGGTGGGGGTGGTGCTGAAGCAGGTGCAGCACCAGGTGGCAGTTCTGCAGCCAGGGATGCCATCTCGCTGGTGTAATCAGCAAGTTGCTGGAGAAATAGCTGTGCTCTGAAGAATAGCCAGAAACACAATCAGAATAAGCTCTAGGGCGTGGTCTTTTATAGGGGTGCTTGTGTGCGGTCCACAGACATGCGCGCTGTCCGCGGACAGATCGATCACAAAAAAAGGATCGGAAAGTTTCAAAAGGTATATAGAAACTCAAGATTGCTATGTGGGACTTGTGGCATTGTGAGATTGTATTGAAAAATATTATGGATTAACTGAAAATGTACTTTTAAATTGTTCGGGGACACGAACAGTGTCTGCATTCAGAACACGCGATCAGCGTGGGAGCGGTCATATGATCCGTTCGCAAACAAGTCCGCGAAGGAAGCACATGTCCGCAGGACACCAAATGCACGGAGATTGGCTAGCACATGCGCGTTGATGTTCTACGGACACTGTTCGGGTCCTGAACTAATTAAAATTGCCTCTCACGTGAAACGAACATTTCAGGACACTGCGTGTGTTCTTAGAACAGTTTAAATTTGCTAGCAAACAGTAAGGGCAGATATAGTGTTCTTCATGACACGTTCAATTTCGTTTATGTACGAACATTTCAGGACACCAATTGTGTTCTTAGAACATTTTCAACTTGCTAGCAAACAGTACGGACAGGTATAGTGTTATTTAAGACACCTCCATTTTCGTTTAATTTCGAACAATTCAGGACACCGCGAGTGTTCTTAGAACAGTTTGAACTTGCTAGCGAACACTATGGACAGATAGAGTGTTCTTTAGGACACTTTAATTTTTTTTTTTTACAAACATTTCAGGACACCGCGTGTGTTCTCAGAATAGTTTTATCTTGCTAGTATGAACAGGTATAGTGTTCTTCAGGACACCTCCATTTTCGTTTATTTACGAACATTTCAGAACACCTGCACTGTCCGCGGACACCTACATTGTTTTAAAAAATAAAAAAATGAAACTATTTACAACACAATATAAAAATGAAACTTTATTTAACATATATTAATAATTTATGACAGAGAAGGTGAGGCAGAAACAGAAACAAAAACCGGAGAATTAGGGGTTTCATCATGATTGTTATTAGGTGAAGAAGGGATGGAAGTCTCATCAAAACATTTTGGGTTATGGAGAGGGTTTGGGAATAATTGACTGGGATATGGTGAGGAGGGACATGTACATGTGGGGCAATGGTACGAGGTTTTTGGTTTAAAATGATCTTCCACAAAAGTTTTCAAATGATTAAAATTAGTCAACAATAAATCCATTTTTTCTTCTATACTGTGAAAAGTGTTATCCATAACAGGTTTTTCTGAAGTATTTTCTATTTTGGTATGCTCTGTACAAAAATATATATATATATATATGTTAAATGTATACACAATAATAATTAAATGGTTTATATTATAAAGTGTTTACCATTAGTTTCACTATCTTGTGACATTTCTTCATGTGGGAAATGTTCCTCTAGCCATTCCAGAGTACTAGACATTTCTATGAGAGAAAAAAAAGATAATATATTTTTTTTATGTAATACAGAAAGTTTATAAATATATGAATAAAATTAAGTACACTTACTATTTCAGGTAAGATATGTCCTATGTACTCAGTGGGTCTGCTCTTGTTCTCAGTTCTGTTTGTGTTTGTGAGGTAATTATGTTGGAAGCCAATTTATTTTCTTGTGGTATATTCCATTTTAGAACATAGTGCATTTAAATGAATGGTTAGTGTGTTGTATATATGGGTTACATTTCTTATGTATTAGTACATATAATGTGTTGTGTGCTTTTTTTTGAATTTGTTAAATGTTCCTATGTTATGATATAACAATCAAACATACCCCCCCAGAGTTTTTAGGTAGTGGTACTGTTCTTCGAACATGTCCGCGAACATTAAATGAGATCGCGGACATCAAGTACAGTAGAAGAGATTCAGTCAGTTCCATATGATATGGATATAAAGTGAAAGTCATTATTGTTAAGTTGCACTACTAAAAACCTACGAAATTCAATGAAAAAACTTTGTTAAAGGGACGTAATGGTTAAGTTGCGCTACTAAAAACCTATGAAATTCAGTGAAAAAACTTTGTTAAAGGGACGTTATGGTTAAGTTGCGTTACTAAAAACCTATGAAATTCAGTGAAAAAACTTTGTCAAAGGGGCGTTATGGTTCCAAGTAAAACCGAAAAACCCTTGAAATTCGCCAGTTATGGTAAGCTAAGCAACCATAACTCGCGCCACCACCGTTCACTGCTAAGACTAACACCCAAGACATCAAAGATGACATCACAAATGTCATTGATGACATCACTGATGACATCACATGTCTGGCTCACTCTTTTTTCTTTTGCTGACATATCTAGGCCAAATGATTTTCTTCAGTAACAGTCAGAAACTAAAAATGTTATTTTATTTGTAGACGTATCCTTCAAGTAGGTTCTTACAGTAATTCCCTTAGAGTCCAGTCACATCATATGAAACATATACATACGGGAAGAAACAAGCTTGAAAGACAGCAATCCTTTTTGTGCATAACGATAATCAATAGACTTATGAGCACTTTCTGATAGTTCTGTTTTTTTTTATGGCTATACCTTCCGTGTATATGGTCATATGTGTATACATTGTACTCACACTACTTTCCTTAGGGTCCAATCACATCAAGTGATACATATACATAGGGTAAATAGCAGCTTTGGAACAGAGCAATCATTTATTTGCATGAAAATAATCAGTTAAATTATGAATTGTTTCTGCTACTACTTGTGCTTTTTTGCTCACTTCACTTTCCCTGTATATACCCATATTGATATGTGTTCTTGTGTCTTTGTGTTTTGTCTATAGAATGCAATTATGTAATACATGTGTTTTATTAGCTACTTATTACATATTTCACAGTACACAAAAATCTATTAAGAAAACAATTATCATTTTATTATTCAACATATTAACATTACGAATATTATACCTTCATCTTGTACGCTGCACACAATGTTATGTTTCTGTATGAGTAGCTTAGTATACTAGATAGAACCCCATAATAGAATGCTATTTATATCAATGCATCGTTCAATGCACTAATTAGGGTATAATATTTATCGCAATGATCCTTGACACTTGTTTCGCAACATTATAATAAGAATCCCTTGTACACATATTTCATGAAAAGTACATACACATGTGATGTCATCAGTGATGTCATCAATGACATTTGTGATGTCATCTTTTATGTCCTGGGTGTTAGTCTTAGCAGTGCATGGTGGTGGCGCGAGTTATGGTTGCTTAGCTTACCATAACTGGCGAATTTCAAGGGTTTTTCGGTTTTACTTGGAACCATAACGTCCCTTTGACAAAGTTTTTTCACTGAATTTCATAGGCTTTTAGTAGTGCAACTTAACCATAACGTCCCTTTAACAACGTTTTTTCACTGAATATATATATATATGTTACATGGACGTGGTAGCGTCCATGTAGTTATGGTTAAGTTGGTGTTTCCATAGGAAGAGCATTTTCTGGGTGGCTTATAACTTCGCTCCCTCTGGACGAATCCTCACCAAACTTTGCAAAAAAAGTATATAGCCCACTCTGAATTTTTTTGCGAAGTTTGGAGAGGTTTGGTCCAGGGGGGGCAAAGTAATAGAAGGGGTCCCATAAGTTTTGTTTTTTCCCATAGACATAATGGGAAGAAACTTTGCACCCGCCTACAGCCCAAACCGCTGGACGGATTTAGACCAAATTTGCGGCAGGAGTGGGGGTTTGGTCCCAAAAGAGTGCTTTTGCAAATTTGGTGTAAATCTGTCCAGTAGTTTTTTTTAAAATGACCAAAATGGAAGGCAAAACAATTTGTGATATCTCCGTTCGCTCCGCGGATGGACTTCTCGGTTCGCTCCGCGGACAGTGCCCTGATTGGCTGAGCAGCTTGCCTGATGTCCCCGGACATGCAACGTGTTCGTTGATTGGACAGCGTGGTGCGTGAAGCGCGTCAGGTTTTCTGTGGCACCAGCCATCTTGCATTCGCGGACGAAACTTGGATTAAAAATTGTATTTAGTGGAGTTTGTTGGTGTGTAAGAGTGTTTGGGGAGGGTGGGGGAGTATGAGATAGGTTCAATGTTCTGTTTTTTTTATTTGCTAGACACTTTTGTTGTGTTCGATTCGTCTGCGGACAACACGGCTGTTCTGAAATGTTCTATATAAACTAAATGGTGGGGTGTTCTGAGGACGGAGTATGTGTCCGTTTTGTTCGCAAGCAAGCTAAAATTGAGCTAAGAACACTCGCGGTGTCCTTAAATGTTTGTACATAAACAAAATGGGGGAGTCCTGAGGACACTGTCCGTATTGTACTCTGGCAAGTTCAATGTGTTCTAAGAACATTCGCGGTGTCCTGAAATGCTCTGATTACTTACCGGTAATCTTCATTACTCCTAGTCCTACTCTTCCTCGTCACAGTACTGACGACCCTCCTCACCCTCCCTGCGGGGAAGGTCCCATGCTCCGGCTTGGTAATATGAAACTGAGTGATGTGGATGTGGGGGAGGAGTTATAGGAATTTAAAGAAATAGAGGAAGTTCCTGTCTTGGAGGCAGGGGCCTCATGAAGTAAGTACTGGGACGAGGAAGAGTGGACGTGGAGGTAATGTTTGCAATTAAACAAAATGGGGGTGTTCTGAGAACGCTGTTCGTATTGTTCGTTGTCAGGTTGAAAGTGTTCTAAGAACCCTCCTTATGTCCGTTGACATTACAATTTCCTATGGGCCTTACCCGACTTTTTGTCCATTAAACAAAGGATAAATCAGGCTGCTATGCGCCGACATTATGTGATAATCCTATCACTTGCCCCATCGACCTGGCTGACCTGCTTTTGTGACACTAAATCATATCTCCCGCCCCAAAGTCTGACATTATCAAAGCATTCATATTCCCCGTCTCTCTCCGTGACGGTACAGGGTGCGTAGCCAAACGCGCCAGTCATCTCAAGTCCTACGTGACTTTACACAGAACCCGGAAAACAACACAGATCATCTCACAACACAGCGCGCAACAATTCGGAATATGAAACTGTGATTTAAAAGCAAACAGCAAGATTGTACATTTTGTAAAGTACTTTTATTTGACATCAAATGTTTAGAGAATATTCAGCGATTTGCATTTGTCTTTGCTGTCGATCCGCAAATGTTCATCTTGAGTCACGCGCTGTTCCTTTGCGGTACACAGGGTGTTGGTTTATGATAAAAGAAGCACTATGGTCACACTGATAATCGGAAGGCTGTTCCAACAACGAGGCATTAGACCACCATAATGGTTGATATGTTGCTTCTAGTCGCTAGTACCGTGTAAGGGCATATTGGTCTTGACGATTGTCCCATAAAATGGTGAGGGTCATGAAGTTGTTTAGAAGTAGCTGCACCTGACAGTTAAAAAATCTGTCGGCCGGGGTCTGAAAATCGTGGCATTGACAGTACGGAACCACGCACCTGTTTTAAAAAACATAAATTAGTCTCACCAGCCGATCTTCATTAAAAATATTCATTTTATTTATTAGGGCGTGAAACTATTTGCTAGCGAGGATAGTGCAACAGAGTATGTTAACTTATTCCCATTAACCCACCCTCTGTCCTCTGCCTTTTTCAGAGCCCTCTAAGCGACAGGGGACCAATTTGGTGGTGATAGTGCACGGTAGAAAACACTATGCCACATTGAACGAACAAGTACAACTTAACCGGGCTTTAACGCCACGCTATTGTTATTATATTCCGTTATAAAATAATCTAAAGGGTTACTTACATTATATTGGCATTTTCCATTGTCTAAGCGTAGTGCAGTCCCAAAATACGACTCCATCTGTGCCAATAATATTTCTCATAGTGATATAATATGTAAAAGTGGTTTCGTTTCAGAAATTTCATCCTTATCGTGTCTTACGTTTTTGCAACACTCCTTCAAAAAAAGTCTTTTAGCACGATCCCTGTCTGTCAAGGTAAAAAAACAATAGAACCTTATAGTGCGAGTCGTGGGCCTCTCCGGCACGTGAGCAAAAAATGGAAGCAGCTGACCTTCACTGTAAACGACCATAGATTCTTAGTTTGCAACATTCTGTGTACAGCCATCTCTGAGAAATTGCTTTTTACACTCCATCTTTGTATATTGTTTGCGTGCTAATAAAAAAACTTTGTTAACGGGACGTTATGGTTAAGTTACGCTGCTAAAAACCCTATGAAATTCAATGAAAAAAACTTTGTTAAAGGGACGTTATGGTTCCAAGTAAAACCAAAAAAACCCTGAAATTCGCCAGTTATGGTAAGCTAAGCAACCATAACTCGCGCCACCACCGTGCACTGCTAAGACTAACACCCACAACATCAAAGATGACATCACAAATGTCATTGATGTCATCACTGATGACATCACATGTGTATATACATTTCATGAAATATGTGTACAAGGGATTCTTATTATAATGTTGTTAAAAAAGTGTCAAGGATCATTGCAATAAATATCATACCCTAATTAGTGCTTTGAAGGATGCAGTGATATAAATAGCATTCTGTTATGGGGTTCTATCTATTATACTAAGCTACTAATGCAGAAACATACCATTGTGTGCAGCGTACAAATGAAGGTATAATATTCGTAATGTTAATATGTTGAATAATGAAATGATAATTGTTTTCTTAATAGATTTTTGTGTACTGTGAAATATGTAATAAGTAGCTAATAAAACCCATGTATTACATAATTGCATTACTATAGAGAAACACAAAGAGACAAGAACACATAATAAAAAAACATATATATATAGGGTAAATAGCAGCTTTGAAACAGAGAAATCATCATTTACTTGCTTGAAAATAATGCTGTCTTTAAAGCTTGTGTGTTCCCCTATGTATATGTTTCATATGGTGTGACTGGACTCTAAGGGAATTACTATAAGAATCTACTTGTAGGATACGTCTACAAATAAAATACAATTTTTAGTTTCTGACTGTTACTGAAGAAAACCATGTGGCCTGAGCCAGAAGAACACTTGCGGTGTCCTTAAATATTCGTACATAAAGAAAATGGGAGTGTTCTGAGGACGTTGTCCTTATTGTTCGCTGGCAAGTTGCATGTGTTTTAAGAACACTCGTGGTGTCCTGAAATGTTCGAAAATAAACAAAATGGGGGTGTTGTGAGGAGGTTCTCCGTATTGTGTGACTGCTTAGCTGTATGCAATGAGGGAATGGCACAGAGAGTGAAGTGGAAATGGTAGAAGGGCTGTCCAAGAGTTACGCGGTCCGCGGACACCACGGCTGTCCGTGGACAGGGCGTGCTACATCCGGGGTTTTCCAGCAAATCCAGCATGGAAAGAAGACTGTAGGGATCAGCCAATCAGATGTTGAGGTTGTGGATTTGTGTTGAAAGAGACTGTGTGTAGTGAAGATGGCAGAAGTGGAGAAAGTCAGGGTGTTGGTGCTAGGTGATATGTTTGTGCATGGTTTACAACAGTATGCTCAATGCAGGCATGTTGCAAATAATTTTGATGTTAAATGAGTGGAGGTGGTGTGGAGCACTGTGCCTGATTGCAATGTACAGGGAATTGTACGAGTTTGTGAAGATATGGGCAGGATGAACAGTCCCCATGTGGTAGTTTTGCACTTGGGATATGTCAGTGCCCCTACTTTGTTGGCAGATTTGGAACACTTGGTTCAAGCAGTAATGAACATCCTTCCAAATGCCAAAGTAATTTTTTCTGGATTACTACCTAGGGCAATATGGGACAATAGTTCTGTTTTTTGTCCTCAGCAAAACAATGCTAGGTGTGTAATCAACCGAGGCATGTGTGCCTTCATGCTTAGAGCTGGTATGTTCTTCTGTAATAATGAGAATATTGATTCCAGTAATGCTGTTTATTTTAAAGAAGATGGCATTTCCTTATCTTTTATGGGAAATGCCATGCTGTTTTGGAATGTAAGGGTTGCTTTGGAGAAGGTTATGTGAAGATTTTAGGAGTAAAGTAAGAAAAAAAGAAAAAAAAAATTCATAACAACAGGTGTCTGTCAAGCATCTGCAAAAAAAAACGGCTCTTTTCAGAGCCAACCTGAAAGGGGAAATGGGGCACACTATTTAAATTTACATTCACCACGCTCAGATTTTCGATATGTCCGCGGACATGGCGTTAGTCCACGGGCATCGAAATCACTAGCTAGGGGTTCAGTATGTTCTTTGTTACATGTATTTAAAGTCAGGGATATTATGGTAAAGTTGTGGTACTAAAAACCTATGAAATTCAGTAAAAGAACTTTGTTAAAGGGACGTTATGGTTAAGTTTCGCTACTAAAAACCTATGAAATTCAGTAAAAAAACTTTGTTAAAGGGATGTTATGGTTAAGTTGAACTACTAAAAACCTATGAAATTCAGTGAAAACACTTTGTTAAAGGGAAGTAAGTTATGGTTCAAAGTAAAACCGAAAAACCCCTGAAATTCGGCAGTTATGGTAAGATAAGCAACCATAACTCGTGCCATCGTGCACTGCTAACACTAACACCCTGGACATCAAAGATGACATCACAAATGTCATTGATGACATCACTGATGACATCACATGTCTGGCTCTCCCTTTTTTCCCTTTACTGACATATCTAGGCCACATAGTTTTCTTCAGTAACAGTCAGGAAGTAAAAATTGAAAAGGTACTATATTTGTAGACTTAGGGTCAAGTCACATCATATGAAACATAAACATAGCGGAAGACACAGTTAAATGTCATCATTAGATAGGTACGAAATGTGCTAACATTGGGATAGGCAAGAATGTATAGGGGAGAAGACACTCGACTCATATACTCATCAAGAAACCTGCCACTGAACTTTTTAGATGCTAGATTAATCATGTTTTGTTCATGGCAGTAATCTTGCACCCTGAACTTAAGTATCATTTTGAATGATAGAAGAGAGAGGGCACCTGGATCAGACCCATTGGTCCATGTGCGGTGTAGCCTTTGAATTATACCAATGGCACCAATCAACACATTACCTTCTAGACTAATATATGCTTTTACAAATGGCACAAAAATAGTTTCAGTGCGGAGTGTGACAGCTTTCTCATAGGACAAAACACATTGGCAGATATATGTGTACAAATAGCTTTTGATATTGAATTCCAAATACAGATATTCCACACTCACACTTGGAGGGAGACGTAGTAGTTTTCTTAAAAGGTTGGATTCAAGAACAACACCACGTTTCACAAACTTGTGCCCCCAAACTTCCACAGCATAGAGCAGCATTGATCTAATTTTTGCAAGATAAATATTAAGAACTGCAATGACCGAATAGCAGCAATTGCGACCAATAAATACACTTAAAGCGTTTGCAGCACAATACATCTGCTCTTAATAGTAGACTACTGTTCCTTCCAATTCAGCTTTTCATCAATGATAACTGCCAGGTATTTGTATGATTTCACCTGTTCAACTTTTTTGTTTTCCAGGCACCACAAGTATTTCTTAGGTCTGCATTTATTTGAGAAGACCATTATCTTACTCTTATCAATGTTGATAGTCAGACCATTTTCGGCTGAATAGATAACCAAGGAGTCAAGCATATGCTGAAGGCCCGCCGGAGTATAATCCAATAATAGCAAGTTGTCAGCATAGGCGAGTCAACCAATAGTTACTCCATTCACTCTCACGGGATTGGCTTCTGGGATAAAGAATGCTTTCATCATGTCTGATAAATACAGATTAAAAAGGATGGCAGCGATCATGCAGCCTTGCTTGACACCGCAACTAGTAGCCATGAATTTCAAAAGTTTGCCTGTGGCATTGGGCCTCATTCCGAGGCTGGAGGTAAGGGTTAACGATCACCGTTAATGGCAACGGTGACCGTTAACACTTACCACCATATTCCGAGTTCCCTTTTGCGGGTTGGCATTTAACGCCTGCTTTTAGCAGGCGTTAAAAATCCAACCCGCAAAGGGACCTTGGAGTAAATTACGGCACCGTAATTTACGGTGCCGTAATTTACTCCTTCCCCATTCCCATTGAGCCCTATGGGGGCAGGAATGGGGATGGGGAACCGGTATGGTGAATGGGGAATTACCGGTCCCTCCAACCTTGGAATGGACCGGTAATTACTCCATTCACCATGCCGGATTTCCATGGAGTAAATAGCTCCATGGTTGCTTACCATGGTGCTATTTACTCCATGGATAGCGCCAGCCTCGGAATGAGGCCCATTGAGTCTTATGCGTACTGAGGTGTCAGAGTGTAACAACATTAGCATCTTTAACAGACCTTGGGGGATCCCCCATGAACTTAGTTTTTTCCAAAGTCTGTTTCGGAGTATGGTGTCAAATGCCGCCGAGAAATCGATATATGCGCAATAGAGATTCAAATTGCGTTTTCTCCAAGCATGTTCAATCGAAGATGTTAACAGCAACAAATTATGTGCAGTGCTAGATTTGTCACGAAAGCCTATTTGATTGGAGGGTAAGATATTATTTTCACTTATCCAATCGTTTAGTTCCTTGAACAATACCTTAGTAAATATCTTAGAGGACACATCTAGCATTGCCAGCATTCTAAAGTTAGCCGGGTTATCCCATGACCCTTTTTTATGAACAGTAAGGATGTGGCTTGTCTTCCATGATAGAGGTATTGCACCAAGTGTCCCTATTTGTTTAAACAGGAGCACAAGTGCAGCACAACACAGTTCAGGCTGCTTTTTTATTACCATGTTGCAGACCCCATCCGGCCCTGCTGCACGTGAATTCTTAAGATTTTCAATAATCTTAACAATATCAAGTTCTGAGGATTTACAGACCCAAGTAACTTCGGGAGGAAGAGTAAGCACTGCACCTAGTTCAACTTTTCCCAATGTGCCATTGATATAGTGGGCCCACGCTTCTTCGGTGATACAATTAATTGTCAAATCGCGCTTTTTGTGTTTGCTAAGGAGATGCCAAATGCCTTGTTGGTTGTTGGACAAGGCAACTAGAGAATTTGTTTTCCATGGTTTGTTTTCACATTCGCGTTTATGGATTTTAAGCCATACTTTATAATTCTTTTTAAGTTTTTTGATTAGGCATGCTACCTCATGTGCTGACAGCAACGTGTCATTATTTCTAACAACAGTATGAATTTCATTACGCAGTTTCTTATTGGCAAGAATAATCTTTTTATCATTCCCATGCCTACGTGAGATAGCAATGTTGGAACATTCCCCAGTTGATTTGTATGTTCGACGTTCACCCTCTTGTTTCTGAATATTTTGCATAAGCTCAGTGAAACTATGCAAAATTTGGTTACCTGTGTTCATACTGGACACCCCCTCCTTAATGAACTCCGGTAATAGGGTGGATACCAATTGAGAGACATGTTCAATTTTTCGACTATGCCATACTATCCTATTATTTCCTTCGTTTATGCGGAGAACCCCATTATTATCATAGTCATGGAGGTCTGTGCCTTTTTCTGGTATAGCAAATAACAGAGACAAGGGTAGATGGTCACTCTCATCTCTCTCAACTACACCCATATCAATGACAAGATGAAAATGGTTGGTGAAAATGTAGTCAAGGGTAGCTGCAGATCTACCTTCAACCCTAGTAAAGTTCATAGGCACATTGCTAGGTGTTAGACCATTAAGTTTCATAAAATTGTGGGTCTGCATAACATTCATCCACTTTTTGCCTTGTCTATTGGACACCGAGTGTATTTTTGATTTTGACGAGACACCCAGTTGCACATCAAACTGACAATAGTCCCCAATTTTTGCATTCAAATCTCCCATGAGGAATATAGGGTAACGATGATTGAACAGTTTCAGCACATTTACAACAGTCAAAATATTAGTTACAGTTTTTGCCAGATTAGGAGGATAGTAAATATTAATAACAATTAGGACATAGACATCCATGTTAGTTTGGCCACTAATATATGCTCATTAGATAATGAAAGTTTAATAATAGACCATGGTGATTGAACAGAGATCAACAAGCCACCTTTCAGACGGCCCAAATGGCCCTTAGACGCAATTTGGTGGACAGTACATCTATCATCTATCTGTATTTCCGCTGTTAGCCATGTTTCCTGGAGTGCAATAATGTTAAAAAGTGCCATACATTCAATCAAACCATCATCCTGAAACAGATGCGAGTGCCCACGAGTATTCCAGGAATAGAGCAACTGCTTCGAATATGGTCATTGGCGAGATTCAGCAGAATGGGGTTTAAAACTCAAAGGCAACCATTGCCAATAGCCTTCAGGAATGGCATCAGTATTGCTTGCCACAATATTAGTGCAATGTTTAGGCGGCCCTTCCTTATGTGCAGAACTGGGTTTGGTGTTCGAGCTAGGACTACTTGGATTAGTGTTACTAGTCCTCTGAGCCGTGATACTATGGCATGTTTTTTCAGAGGGTATTAACACTTTATGGATGGCATAACCAAGACGCAATAGCTCAACTTCGTATCCCATAACGTAGATAAGCGTGGCTTCAGCCTCAAAACACACGTTAGTAATATATTTGTTATGAAGCTCAAGTTGGTCGACCAAACGAATATCACCAGATGTTACCCTCAAAGGAACAACGGTTTTAAATAAACTCAATACAGCAGCACGATTTAGAGGGGGAGACCACTTTACCATGTGGACTTGCATAATTTGTAACGCGGATAGCATTCCTTTGCAATTCACACCACTGCTAGTATTAGCATTAGATGAGGAGGTATTAGCGTCGTTATTAAGTACCCAGGCATCTGTCAATGTAGATTGAATAGATACCGCAGGCATGTTCGTAGGGCCTACTGCCTTTATCGTGTTAGTTGGTGGCTCAATTGCTATAATTGAAGACAATGAGGATTCTACCATCACATAATTAGATTTTGGACCAGTCTGAATATTATCAGGCATCAACTCATTAGTTCGGATAGGAGTAATCACTTGATCACTAGTATTAGGATCCCCTAAAGCAAATCAAAGCGATAAGGAGCGTCATCATGCCCTATCATAAGAACGCAAAATATTCAGTTTGGGAGCACCAAGAGTTCTTTGAACAGATGATGGGAACTTTCCATTTGAAGGACAGCAAAAGCTGTATTCAATATGTGAAATGGACCTTCTCTCCAGAGTACTCCAGCTTCTTTGCGGGGCTGGAGGACCAGAATCATTCTATATGGTCCACCTATAGAGCAGCCATCTTGAAGCATTTTTCTGTGCACAGGAATCCTCAGGAGACTCGCAAGGCAGCCTACAACTTGCAATGTGGGAAGATCAGGCCCCACATTAATTTGTTAAAGAATTAAAGCGTGCCTTTGCGCAGACCACCAGAAGGATGCGCACTGACAGCAAAGAGTTTGTGAATACTTTTTTCCACGCTCTCCTCAAATACATCATGACCCAGATAGGGAGAGACTTTCACGAGAAAAGATCACTAGACTGGATCATTGAACAAGCCACACGCATTTATGAGGTGCAACAGTCTGTGGAAAACAAGAACAATCCAAAAAGCCCCAAAACAACCAACACCCCTGCTGCTCCTTAAGTGGCAGAGGTGAAGGTTGCCCCCATTTTAGATTTTAGAGATGGGGGGGGGGGGGCTATAAACCTGCCTGTAATGAATCAAAGCAATCCCAAGCCCAGAAGGCCCTTGGGCCAGTCACAAACAGTGAGCCAGGGAGGCAATCCCACAAATGGGACCCCTAACTTCCCTGACTACATCAGCCCCCACTACAAGGGGAATAGACCCATCCTGGGTTATGGGTGGACTCCTCCAGCCCAAGAGGGGGGGGTGATCCAACCAGACAGCAGATAACCCAGGAAACTTCCCTCCTCACTTCCCCCAGGAGGGCAGTAATTCCCCAAATCCTGGACAGAACTTCATCCCCAGGTACCCGCAAAGCTTTCAACTCCAGAACAAGCCATCCTTCTTTCCCCAATTTCCTGAGGCCAGACAACCTAATCCGGGAGAGGGGAGGCCAAGGTTGGAGGGGTACCCAAACGTCACTAACCCGGGGTATTTTGGGAGAAGGGATAGCTACCCTTACTGGGATCAGCCCAGGGGAGTAATGAGAACCCCATATCAGCCTGAGCGGGTGTCACAACTAGAGCACCAGGTCCAAAACAAGGCACAGGATCTGGGTCACATGCTGAGGGCTCAACAGAACCCTCAGATGAGCATGCCGGCGCAGAATGCCTCAAACTCTGGACCTAGTGCTCCAGAGGAATGAGGGGGGAAGAACCCCGACAACCCATGAGTTCCCAGGGAGGAGGCACAAGGGGAAGGGGGTGTAAAGCCTTGGAGGAAGCTTCCTTCCCCACTTGTAAAAAGCCCCTGGAAACCCAGGAACCAGAACCAAAATCTCTAGCCCCTGAAAGTCTGCCACCCAAGGAGCAGAGAGGGGGTAGGAGAAATAAAGGACCCACACAGATCCACTTTGAGGAAGAGGTACAGATCTTCTAGTTTGAAGGATAGGGATCCTCAGAGGATCCTGGGAAAAGAATCTTCTCCTTCAGAGAGGGGGGAATCCTCCCAAAGAAAAATGGGTCATAAAAAGATCAAAATCCAGACTGGGTAGATGTGGGGACTGAGTTAGCACCGCCCATTATCAAACCCCCGAACCATCAGCATGAAAATCCCCTTGGTCAAACCCATCCTAGTGACTGCCTCCAAAAAGAGGGGGGCAGCCCAGAACCAGAACCAGGGGAACCCAAAATTTCCCCCATATCTAGCTGTCACCTTTTCTTTTCAGATTCCCAAGACTCCAAACAGAATTGTGCCCAAATCACCTCTCTATCAGTGTTCAAAACCAAGAAGCTAACCCACCAGCTGTCCAAAAATGTACATTATCTGTGCCCCTTTGAGGAGAAGGAGGGAAGATTTTATGCCCCGGTCCAGATACAGGGGTAGTGTACAATTTTGGCACTGGTGAACACTGGATCCCAAGCTACCCTTCTGTCAAAAAGCTCCTTTGATAAACTGAATTCGGCAAGGGGGGAGAAATACCACATTCCTCTCACCCCTCTTCCTAGACAACTTCAGAACTTCGACAGGAAGGAAATTCACATCAAGGGGACTGCGGATTTGGATATTAAAATTGGGCGACACAAGGTGAAACACCCGGTCATAGTTGTAACTCCAGAGGGCACACCTTGTTTACTAGGGAATGACCTCCTGCGAAGGTTGTCATTCCTCATAGATCGTGTAAACAAGGTCCTCTGGACCCAGACTAGCCACCAATAAAATTGAAACAGAGTGTGAACCATGTTTGTTTAAATGGCACCTGCCATATGGTTGAACAAAAATCTGACCAAGTAGAATTTCACTTCCAGAACAACCAAATCCCAGACCTGAGAGTAGTAGCAGTAGGACAACAAACTGGTGATGGGGGATCCTCTCTATTTCTGAAAATCAACCTTTCTTCCAGTCTAAGGTGGCATTCAACACTGGAAGGAAACACTCTGAAATTTTTTACAACTTCACAATCAGAAAATCCCACTCCCATAGTCCAGAAAGATGAAAAATCAGCTCAAAGCCTGGCTGATATTCAGCAAGTTGTTCATCCCTATTCAGTTAAATGAAAGGAAGGACTCTGTTCTCGCCCGAGTGTGTGTGAACAACGGTAAGAGCTTCATCAGCAAAGCCATGTTCCGCATACTCCCAAAATATCCAGCCATTCCCACATTTAAACTGTTAGACAAATGGGAAATGGATTTGGAAACACCCAATTCCAAACATCTCCCGCCAAGCAGGTGTATGCTCAAAATCTCCATAGGCAACAAGAGCATAGTCCATAATTGATGGGTCGTGCGAGGCGTCACTGCCGCCTTTTATTTAGGCAGTGACATTCTCAATCGCTATGCCATTAGTTCGGACCTAATAAACTTCAAAGATTGGTCACGATTAGCGGATAATCCCATGGGCTTTGATGACCCAGAGAAAGTATTTAAGTCAGCTCAACTGCTGCCTTATGCAGTTGAAATTCAGATTGGAGAGTAAATCACCATCCCAGAAAGGACCCGGCAATTCTCCCTGGGAGTGAAAGTTAAAAGAGGACAGAAATTGAAAAACCCTAACTCCTATATTCATCTTAATGCTTATTTCCAACAGCAAGGGTTGGGGGTGAACCCAACACCACTAGTCAATATAGAACATGACACCTTTCCAATAGAGGTGGATAACAGCAACTTAAAGCGTATCACTCTAGCCGCAGGCACCATTATTGGAATGGCGGTTGATGACCGACATTTTTGCATAGATTTAGTCAATGAACTGTTAGGACCAATCCCCAAGGACTGTTTTGACAGTGATAGTGATGACCACACAACACCAGACAAGATCATCACCCAGCATGGGGGGAACTTCCTGGTGTACACGTCCTGCCCTTATGGTAAGGAAGATGTGACATGTGACTTCTGGAGGGATGAGGTGATTTTCCAAGTCTGCAAGGACTCCTTTCCCCACCTGAAGCCACCAGTCCAAATCAGCACTTTGACCAGGGACTTCTCCACCCAGCTGGAGGAGGCCACTGAGATAGCAAAACCGGAGGTTTTTCCAGGCTTCAGGCAGAGGGTTGAAGAGAGAGTAAACATAGCTGATGCCTGTGAGACTCTGGAGCAGAAGCAAAAATTGAAACAAGTTTTCTTGGATTTTCAAGATCTCTTTGCGGTGGACTCATATGACTGTGGTCTCACCGACAGCCACACAACAACAATTCCCACAGACCCTGGCATGACTCCAGTGTTTGTGAAGCAGTATCACTTTCCTCTTCCATCAATGGAGTCCCTTACTGAAATAATTAATAACCTTGAGTCCCGTGGGATAATCCGTCCAGCCCACAGCACCTTCAATGATCTGGTGCTGGGGATTTTGAAGCCAAACGGCCAGTGGGAGACTCTGCACTGACCTTAGGGAGCTCAACAAACGGGTCCATACTTCCCGATGGCCTCTTCACTACATTGACCAAGGGCTGGCCCAGATCCAGGAGTCACAGGTATTCACTGCAATAGACCTGACCAATGGGTACTGGACTATACCTGTCAATAGGGAGGACCAATATAAGTTGGCCTTTACCTTCGGGGGGCAGCAGTACACATGGACCCGGACTCCCTTCGGATACATCAACTCTGGCAATGAATTCAACATCTTTCTACAAAAGGCCAAGCCCGATCTGGGTGAAAGGGGTAACCTGGCCTATGTAGATGATGTTTTAGTCAAAAACTCGACTGTGGAGGAACACATAGCGGAGATCTGTTATGTTCTGACCCAGTTGAGGGCTTCCGGAGCAAAACAGTGGTGTAGAACCCGTGTAAATTTCTTGGTGCATGAGATTACTCCTCAGGGTCTCTGTCCCCAGGAAAAGAAAGTGGAAGTACTCCAGAAATTGAGAGACCCCACCACTCTGAGGGAACTAAGGAGCCTCCTTGGCCTGACTAATTACAGCAGAATGTTCATTGAGGACTACACAGAGATCACAAGACCCCTGATCCATCTTTTGAAGGGGGGAGTCAAGTGGGATTGGGGTCTGGAACAAGCCGATGCAGTAAGACAACTGAAAAGAAGCCTCTCACAAGTGCCTTGCCTAGCTTACTCTGTCAAAAACAAGGAGTTCTTCTTTGAGACAAGGTTCTAAAATATGTGCTTGACTGCAGTATTATACCAAAAGCATGACAAGGTCAATAAAGTAATCTCCTATGCGAGTAAAACTTTATCCTCTGTGTAGGAAAAATTCAACGATTGTGAGAAGGCACTCCTGGCGACGGTGTGGGCATTGAAGAATTAAGGCCCGTTTATCCACGGGGGAACACATCATAGTGGAGACTCCACACCAGCCTCTGCAATATCTTCAAAGTGACAGAATCCGGGCGGGAAATGTGAGTAATTACTTCCTGGATTCTGTCAATGCAAGGCTTTCCTGTGGAGGTCAGATATGGCCAAAACAAGAAGAGTCCCCTCGTGCAAGGTCTGGCTAACTTGCATGATTGTGCCAGAGAAAACTGTCTTGAGGATGAAAGTCTTAAAATCAAGGACAACATGGAGGCATACCTCAATACCCGACACAAAGTCTTTGAAGAAGACAAGTGTGAGGGAATGCCCACTGTCTATGTGGATGGATGCTCTTACCATGTTGACAACAATGGGGAAAAAGAACTTGTGGCCGGCGTTGGGAATGCATGGGTGAATGACCCCCCAGAACCCTCCGCTGGATACAAGATTGGTCCCCGAAGTAGTCAAGTGGCAGAGTTGATGACTGTGCATCAAGCCATCCTCACTGCTGTCCAACACCAACTCCACAAACTGGTCATAATCGCAGATTCGGATTATTTACGGAACGGGTTCGTGGAGCACCTGGTTAACAGGAAAACTAGAGGCATGCTATGCGCTAACATCAAACCATTGAAACATGGAAAATTAATTCAAAATTTTGATGATCTGGTCACCTTGAATGGGATGACCATCCACTGGAAAAGATCAAGGGTCATTCTAAAGTAGAGGGAACAGACAAAACTGGAAATGACCTAGCTGATCAGCTGGCCAAAACCGGAGCCATCCAAGGGGATCTACTTGAGATCCAGTCCCTGTTGGGGGAAATCCAGGTCACTGCTATCACTAGGTCCCAGATAAATGCTCACAATGAACTCCCAACTGCACAATGGAGTAAGGAGACCCCAGGTGCTGATTTGATTACGGCTCAAAAAGGGGGTCCAATAATTGGTAAGTTTTTGAGGACCCTGAGAACTTTCCCTTGATGGACACAGATTACATAGGGAAAGAGGACCTCAGAGTGTTGATGAAATGTCCGAACATGTTCTGAATCCAAGATGGTTTCTTGGTGAGGAGATCCCAAGCTGGCCATGATCAATGGGTGGTCCCTACCTCATTCCGAAGGCTGATGTTAAGTCACGCCCATGATGCGGCCACAGCCGGTCATAGGGGGTTTCATACAACACTTGAAATCTTAAGAGAGGTTGCATACTGGCCACACATGGGATAGGACCTCGACCAATACCTGAACGGGTGTCTTGTGTGTGCACAATGTCAGCCAAAATCCCTCACACACTGTGCGCCTCTCCAAAAGAGGGGAATGACACTGCCATGATCAGATTTGCAAGTCGATTTTATCGGGCCCATGATTCGCTCCTATAGCGGGAACAAGTACATGTTGACCGTGACATGCTTGTTCACTAAATTGGTGGAATGTCTCCCGGCCCCAAATTGCAAGGCAGAAACAGCAGCTGCCCTGATGATCAACCACATCTTCTTGCATTTTGGACTACCCCAAAGGATCAAGTCAGACCGAGGTAGCCACTTCACTAGAGAAGTAATGACAAAGATGTGGCAGATACTTGGGGTCAAAAGGAAATTACACATTGCCTACCGGCCAGCCTCTAGTGCTGCAGTGGAGAGATACAACAAGACAATTGTGAGCATATTGAAAAAGTTTGTGGCAGATTCTGGGCCAAGGTGGGATATTCGATTACCTCTTGTCCTGATGGCCATCAGATCTACCCCTTCATCTGCAACTAAAATGTCACTGTTTGAGCTGTTGACTGGACGTAGGATGGTGCTACCCCAGCATCTGCTCTACAGAACCCAAGAGCAGACGTTGATCTATGCCTCCACAACTCATGAGTATGTTGAAAATCTAAGAAAACACCTTCAACATGCTTTTGCCTATGCTCAGCGAAATCTAGAAAGATCTACCGACAGCATGAAGACCCACTATGACTTAAAAACTACTAGAAAAGAATACCATGTAGGGGACCGGGTCTAATTATACAATTTCCAAAGGAACCAGGCCAACAGCACAAATTGTTGCCTAGCTGGAGGGTTCCTTTTGAAATTGTAGACAAAATCTCACCAGTCGCCTACAAAATCTGTATCCCCAAAGGCACTTTGGCAGAGGGGGAAGATAAGTGGGTCCATATCAACCAACTGAAGTGTTGCCATCCTAGGCACACTCTTCAGCAACTAGAGGATTCTTCTGGAACTCCAGCAGGGTCACTCCAGCTCCCTGGAATTCCAACAAAAAAAAACTATTCCATCTGAATAATCAATAAATTGCAAATAGAAAAATTGTCCTTATATGTCAAAATGTATGTATCTCCCCCACTACATAAATAGGGGTGGGGAAATGTAAAACCAAGGAGGACCACCCAGGGACCGGAAGGAAAGATCCAAGGGGACTAGGCTCTGCCCTGCAACATCACTGTGTGCTGGTGGCACCAGAAACAGCAAAATGGCCGCAAAAAGCCCTATGCGCGCTAAAACCTCTGAAAATTGTGCAGTGAAACTGTAAAAGTTGGCTGTCAATCTACTTTGCCTGTGTCAGTGGTGGAACAGGAGACCACACTGCTAAAACCTGTCATTGGGCTGCCCACAGAGGGAAAATGGAAACTACATGAAAGGCAGTGCTTCATTGCAAGGAAACCCAGAAGTGCTCTGAAATCTGTTTTTCCTTGGTTGCTGAAATTACAAAATAATGATTCCAAGCATCAGAAAATATCCAATATCCTTGCTGGGTGTTACTCATCACCTTATTTAAAGAATCCACACAAGCACACAATGTCAGGAAAAGCAGATTCCATCACAAGAATATCCACATTAAAAAGTGTCCTTCTCTGTAAAAATCTGTCAGAATATGGGCGCAATACCGTCGGCCGCCTGTATGAAACCTGCCATTAAGTACATTGGAAGTTTAAACTTGTGCCAGTAAAATCAAATGGTTGAAATTAAGTGGCTTGCTATAAAAAACAATAAAGGTTGCAAATATTTAATCTCTATGTTTAAAAAGATTGGAATTAGAGATTTGTTTGCCTGTTGTGAAATTGTAAGTTTATTTTCAGCTAAGAAAATGTAACAATTGACTTTAAAGTAAATCTGATGCAAGCCGAAGAACTTCAAAGCGAATTCCACAGTTTGCTCCAACAAAAGGCATCTCTCCTGCTTCTCATCAAAGGCCAGGAACTCCCAGTCAGGTGTTAATGAAGAGGGGAGGGCATTTTGCTCTGCTGCTCCTGGGAGAGACAAAGGACTCCCTTGGCTGAAAAGAATATGCAGATGCAAATGTCAACAGAAACCCCTGCTAGAGGGAAGGGACTGACAGAGGACTGTGCAAAATTGTAAAAATGTGTAAAATACAGTATTGTTTATATGAAAATTCTGGTCATGTTTTAAAAGTAATCAGAACTCTGTGCTGTGTTCAGGGACAAGACTACAGAATGTGTGGTTTTGTAGCAATTGTGGTGTTGCCAGAAACATGAATCTTCACATGATTATGCCCAGATATCATGCGCACATATGTGTAAAAACGTGGACAAATCTGACATTGGGTATCAGACTAAAAGTGCGGAAAATTGCCAAATCTAGACCCAAGCTCTTACCTAGACGGGGCTGGGATGAATACTTGCTCCACCAAATCTGTGATATCAATATGCTATTGCTAGCAAGTTTGTAAAATTGTAAATATGTCTCGTATGAAAAATAGATTTCATGTGCAGAAACCAGGGGGATGTTCTCCCAGGATCATAAAATACAGCTTCATCATGACACCATGTTTTCTTCTCGAATCAGAGGAGAGGAAAGACCCTAAGTAATAGAATACCTAGGGGTGTGCCTTGTATAATTCAGCCTACCCACCCTTTTAGAAAATACATAAGTAGAGACAGTTTAGGCCTTAGAGGGATACACATTCACCCACCATCCGATTGCTGGCGGTGCACTTTGCAGAGAAATCCATATCCAAGACTCCAGACTCCAGAATTTTGAAAGCAGAAAGGCCCATTTCCAAAGCTGAACCATTCTCAGCTTGGCCTTTAATAAATCCTGAAACCAGATCTTACCCCAGACCTCCAAGGGGAACCAAAAAGAACAGCCTGGCTGTGCTGTTGCTGCTTTCTTGCTAAGAATTCTTGCCAGAATCCAGAGATCCAACCCAGTAGAGCAGAGCTGTGACCAGATAGCTGTGAACCAGAACCAACCCGTCAGATCCAGTCCAATCCCACCGTGCAGTGTCCAGAGTGCCGTGCTGAGTGCAGAACCAGAGCGCCTTGAGTCCAGTCCGGTGTGCTAGCTGAATTCCTGTCCAGAAAGACTCCCTGACCAGATCTTTGAAGGGTCCATTCCAAACAGTAGTAGTGAGTATCCATAGCATAGGATTGTCCCTAGCAAATATCTTATCCATAAGTAATCCTATCCAAACCCATCTATTATATCCAGAACTGCATTGTAGCAAATCTTTTGTCTTACCTGAATCTTTCTCTCATCCCTATAGTCCTTTGGTAAGAGTAGTGTTAAAATCATCTTTGCGCTAATATATTTTCTGAAGAAAGGTGAGCGTCTCAGCTGGCAGAAACCATCCAGAGGCATTGCTGGGCTGGTGGCTGTGCTGTCGTGTTGTTTGCGGCTTCATAGTCTCCCTAGTGTAAAGAAATCTTGTTTGTAATTTTAAAAAGCGCATCTTTCTTTTACAAATTTTTACTCTTTCTGAAAAAAACGACCTATACAAAAACCTTCATAACTTCTTCACTGTGTATGCTAGAAACGAAATTTAAGTGTCAAATTGAAGCTAACATCCCCAGCTTTCCAACAAAAACCTCATTCCAACTCCTTATAGTTATTCCGCAATCATGCTTACCCTGCGCGGAAAAGTTTGGCGTGAATTTTTCATTTGGCTCAAACCTATCACATGTGAAATATTTGTTCATTGCATCTGACCTCAGAATTAAGTTTTCAACCTGCTAGTTACTCAATAATCATTGCTAGGGTTTGTCTGATGCTATACAAAGCGGCTCCAACTAGTATTGAACTCATTTGAGTGAATTAAATCAATTTTCAGTGTTTTTACCCTTCATTCAAAGCCAAATTCATAACCATTTGACAAGTCAGTGATGTCATCAATAACATTTGTGATGTCATCTTTGATGTCGTGGGTGTTAGTCTTAGCAGTGCACAGTGGTGGCGTGAGTTATGGTCGCTTAGCTTACCATAACTGGCGAATTTCAGGGGTTTTTCGATTTTACTTGGAAGCATAACGTCCCTTTAACAAAGTTTTTTCACTGAATTTCATAGGTTTTTAGTTGCGCAACTTAACCATAAAGTACCGTTAACAACGTTTTTTTACTGAATTTCATAGGGTTTTAGTAGCGCAACCTAACCATAAACTCCCTTTAACAAACTTTTTTCATTAGCACGCAGACAATATACAAAGATGGAGTGTACAAAAGCAATTTCTCAGGGATGGCTTTACACCGAATGTTGCAAAGTAAGAATTTATGCTCGTTCACAGTGAAGGTCAGCTGCTTCCATTTTTTGCTGGCGGGCCGGAGTGGCCCACGACTCGCACTATAAGGTTCTATTGTTTTTTGACCTTTACAAACAGGGATCGTGCCAAAAGACTTCTTTTGAAGGAGGGGTGCACAAACTTAAGAGACGATAAGGATGAAATTTCTGAAACGAAACCGCTTTTATATATTATATCACTATGAGAAAGATAGCTGGCACAGACGGAGTCGTATTTAGGGACTGCATTACGCGTAGACAATGGAAAATGCCAATATAATGTAAGTAACCCTTAAGATTATTTTATACCGGAATATAATAACAATAGCGTGGCGTTAAAGCCTGGTTAACTTGTACTTGTTCGTTCAATGTGGCATATTGTTTTGTACCGCGCACTATCACCGTCGAAGTGGTCCCCTGGCGCTCAGATGGCTCTGAAAAAGGCAGAGGAGAGAGGGTGGGTTAGTGGGAATAAGTTAACATACTCAGTTGCACTGTCCTCGCTAGCAAATAGTTTCACGCCCTAATAAATAAAATGAATATTTTTAATGAAGATCGGCTTGTGAGCCTAATTTATGTTTTTAAAACAGGTACATCCTTCCCTACTGTCAATGCCACGATTTTCAGACCCCTGCCGACAGATTTTTTAACTGACAGATGCAGCTCCTAGTAAACAACTTCATGACCTTCACCATTTTATGGGACAATCGCCAAGGGCCAATATGCCCTTACGCGGTACTTGCGGCTAGAAGCAACATACCAACCGTTATGGTGGTCTAATGCCTCGTTGTTGGAGCAGCCTTCCGATTATCAGTGCGACCACAGTCGTTCTTTTATCATAAACCAACACCCTGTGTAGCGTAAAGGAACAGCGCGTGACTCAAGATGAACTTTTGCGGATCGACAGCAAAGACAAATGCAAATCGCTGAATATTCTCTAAACATTTGATGTCAAATACATGTACTTTACGAAATGTACAATCTTGCTGTTTGCTTTTAAATCACAGTTTCATATTCCGAATTGTGGCGCGCTGTGTTGTAAGATGATCTGCGTTGTTTTCCGGATTCTGTATGAAGTCACGTAGGAGCAGTATTGGCAACTCCTTAGTAAGAAAAGTAGCTATTGGCCATCATAAAAGTAGCTAGAAGTAGCTAAATGACGTCATAACCTAATTTGCATAATTCACCAGGTGCATGATGGGTGATTGCTGAGGGCATGGTTGTTATAGCCTCTCATTGAGTTCACCACTTTTTTGTAATGAAAGTCGCGAATGCACAGATGCAAACTCATTCCATCCATATGCATACATTCACATGCAAATGCAGTAGTATTTAAATAAAACCCACAATGATTAGGTTGTTCTGTTGTCGCTTCTTAAACGTGTACTGCCATTTTTAATATGCTAGTATTTTATAATCCATAATGCCTCGTTGTTGGAACAGCCTTCCGATTATCAGTGCGACCATAGTGCTTCTTTTATCATAAACCAACACCCTGTTTAGCGCAAAGGAACAGCGCGTGACTCAAGATGAACTTTTGCGGATTGACAGCAAAGACAAATGCAAATCGCTGAATATTCTCTAAACATTTGATGTCAAATAAATGTACTTTACGAAATGTACAATGTTGCTGTTTGCTTTTAAATCACAGTTTCATATTCCGAATTGTGGCACGCTGTGTTGTGAGATGATGTGTGTTGTTTTCCGGGTTCTGTGTAAAGTCGCGTAGGACTGGAGACGACTGGGCGCGTTTGGCTACGCACCCGGTAACGTCACGGAGAGAGGCGGAGAATATGAATGCTTTGATAATGTCAGGTTTAGGGGCGGGAGATATGATTTAGTGTCGCAAAAACAGGTCAGCCAGGTCAATGGGGCAAGTGATAGGATTATCACATAATGTCGGCGAACAGCAGTCTGATGTATCGTTTGTTTAGTGGACAAAAAGTCGGGTAAGGCCCATAGGAAATTGTAATGTCAGCGGACATAAGGAGGGTTCTTAGAACAATTTCAACCTGACAACGAACAATACGAAAAGCGTTCTCAGAACACCCCCATTTTGTTTAATTGCAAACATTTTAGGACACCGCGAGTGTTCTTAGAACACATTCAACTTGCCAGAGTACAATATGGACAGCGTCCTCAGGACACCCCCATTTTGTTTATGTACGAACATTTAAGGGCACCGTGAGTGTTCTTAGCTCAATTTTAGCTTGCTTGCGAACAAAACGGACACATACTCTTTCCTCAGAACACCCCACCATTTAGTTTATATAGAAAATTTCAGAACAGCCGTGTTGTCCGCAGACAAATCGAACACAACAAAAGCGTCTAGCACATAAAAAAACAGAACATTGAACCTATCTCATACTCCCCCACCCTCCCCAAACACTCTTACACACCAACACACTCCACTATATACAATTTTTAATCCAAGTTTCACCGCGCTGTCCGCGGTCGTCGGCGAATGCAAGATGGCGGGCGCCACAAAAAATCTGATGCACTTCACGCACCACGCTGTCCAATTAGCGAACACGTTGCATGTCCGCGGACATCACGCAAGCCGCTTGGCCAATCGGGGCACTGTCCGCGGAGCGAACAGGGAAGTCTGTCCACGGAGCGAACGGAGATATCACTAATTTTTTTGCCTTACATTTTGGTCATTTTAAAAAAAACTACTGGACGGATTTACAACAAATTTGCAAAAGCACGCTTTTGGGACCAGGTCCCCGCTCCTGCCGCATGGTGTAAATCCGTCCAGCGGTTTGGGCTGTAGGCATGCGCAAAGCTTTTTCCCATTATGTCTATGGGAAAAAACAAAAGTTTTGGGACCCCCCCTATAACTTTGCCCCCCCTGGACCAAACCTCTCCAAACTTTGTAAAACAATTCAGAGTGGGCCATATATTTATTTTGCAAAGTCTGGTGAGGATTCGTCCAGAGGGAGCGAAGTTATAAGCCACCCAAAAAATGCTCTTCCTATGGAAACACCAACTTGTATATATATATAGTGAAATACATAAAATAAATCCTTTTAACTTTACAAAACAGCCTGCTTCCTGGTTCAGTGTGACCGGGAGGGGGGGGAATTCAAAGAGAGGGGCGTGATATTAAGGGCATATCATTCAGAAATAAAATAAATTATAGACATAAATAAATAATTGAGGGTTTCAATTTTGCATCCCACGCTAGGCATTGACTTAGGTGAAGTGCCGGGTTGAAATCACTTACAGCAAGTATGCAGGTAGATTTGGCATTCCCTGTCTTGAAATCTGATCATTTTGCACCATCCCTTTCCTTCTACACGTACAAGCCATGTGCCATGTCATTCCACATGTTCAACATATAGGCAGTGGTCTCCCCATCTGCCCATATTGCATATTCTTATTGTCATTTTGCATATTCTGAAAACCTCCCTGATTATTCTGCAAATTCCCTTGATTACCTTGCAAACCTCTTCCTCCATATCCCCTTCCTCATGGACCATATACACTATTTGTCTGATCAAACTGTCTTTGGCTATTCACCTGTGGCATGTTTACTGCCTGCTGCAAATTTGATCCATCTACGCTAGTTAACATTGCCCCTTCAATGGTGTACTTGGACAGTTTTTTCTGAACCAATTTTGCTTCCTCACCTTTCCATGTATCGTCTTTTTTGGGATTCTTTTCCTGCACGAGTCTGAAGTAATGTGCAATTGTTAACTGAATTTCCTACCACGGTTTAGCTTCTATACCCACTAATTTCTTTAGCTGCTTCTGTACTTGCTCTGGCAGCCCTTGGCATAATATATGATAAAATACAGGTATAGATTTCGCCCAAGATTGCCAAGTCTCGAGCGTCCAGGTGTCTTGTAAATTTTGAATGTAAACTAATGGATCATCTCCTTCCTTCATCTTTTTTGTCATTATAGCTCCCATATCGGACATGTCCGGATATACTACTCGTATCGCTTTCCAAATTGCTGCTCTGCAGTTATTGAATGGCACTCAATCATGCGCTGTGTTGACTGCACTGACACCAGGGTAGCATACCCATGTCCATACATCATCAGCGCTCTCACCAAGTATGGTTATTAGAAGACGTTTAACATCCCCTATAGCTAATGTATTCCCTACTGTCATTTTTTCTAATTCATGTATCCATTTTCCAGCGCCGGACGTTAAACTCCGGAGTTTGCACCTTAAATGCTCTCTGTCCATTTGGGGCCATGGTATATACTGTGGCCTTGTTCCTACTTTCTCTAACAAGGGAAATTGTGATGCCCCAAACTCATTCTCATCTCTCATCATTTGTCTATCTACCGCAGGGGTAATATTCCCATGTTGCCGTCTGCCTGGCAATGATCTTAACCTGCTTACATAACTCCCCCCTCTGACCGTGGGCTTGCCCCCTATGTCGGTCTGACTGTGTCATTGGCTCTGATGCCTTAGACATAGGTAATTTTAAATCCGACCATCTTACTCCCTTATCCATAGGCAAATATTCCTCTGGGCCACGTACATTACTTCTCTCTTCCCTTTGGAATGTTTCCCTTTCATTGTCAGATACTTCTTGTGCCCAACTCTTACAACTTCTCTCGTCATCATCTCTATTCAATATTAGCCCATCTAAAGACAGCTCTTTGTGTCTCGCACTAAAGGAGGCTTCCTCTGTGTCATACAACTGAGTGCTCTCGAGACGATAATATTTTCCCCTTGTGATTCTTTCTGGGCTTGCATTTCATGGTATACTTTATTCTTTATCGATCGCTTCCACAATACTCTGTGAGTCAAACTCGTCTTCTAGATTTGCTCTAGACATGCCTGGCAATGACTCTGATCCGGGAAGAAGTTCCTCTATGTCTTCCCATGCTACCTGTGGATTAAGATTTTTTACTTCCCTTTCCAAATAATCGAGATTGCGTGCTCTCTGCCTTCTTTTGAGTTCTTTGTCCTTTCTGACTTGTTAATCTTGATCCCCCTTTGTCTTACATTCTCAATGCCTTTACCATCCCATCCATTTGTTCTGTTAGAGCGCTATCTCATCAGTATTATCCGTGTCTCCTTTCCATCTCTTTATTTCTCTCCTTATATCTAGAGGAGTGCTTGTTTGATCACTTCTCTCCTTATCGGGTCTCTCCTTGTTCCTCGGGACTTTAGAGGTTATATCTTTCTCAGTATCTTTCTCTGGGCACTGTCACTACTTTGTGTAGGTGACTCACATGATGGATTACTGTATCTTGTCGCTGCTTTAAGTTTCCTTAATGGGTATAACCCATTGTCATTCTTATTTTTGTCTTTTATTTCAGATGGTGCAGGCGGAGCAGAAGGCTTCACCCCCCTCTTTCCATACATTGAGTATCCAATCTAAAGGAGGCTCCTCCTCCCTTTCTTGTTGGTACATTTTCCAAAGCTCTAGACTCGCAAGGCGCTTTTCTAGCTTTTTTCCTGCATACGCTGCATGTAAATATGTCATCATATGCTGCAGGACTGCCTTCAATAATGATCCATCTTGTGGCCATGGCATAAACATTTTATCTGCGGTTCCTTTAACCCACTCTGCACTGTACTGTTTAAGTTTAAGTGTGTGCTATGGCAGCTGCTTGCAAAGATGCACTTATGAAGTAACCTCTTCCATTTTTAACCTTTCACTTTTATTTTTGCTACCACTCGCTTATGCTTTAATTACAGTTTCCAAATTACGTCTCAATCAAAATACACTTAAGAGCAAGCACCAATCGTCGCAATCTCGAATCCCATCGTAACACAATTTCTTACTTTAATCTTGTTAAAAAACAACCATCAAAACAGAATTTTAAAACAATCAATTTCCATGTCTCAACTTCACACTTCTCTATTACATAAAAACATTTATTTCAAACTCAGATGTCATCACTTCTTTCAATCACATAAAACAAACAGACAAACTTGACCAGCCACATATACTGTTCACGATCTTCTTCTTAAGAATCGTATTGCCCTCTAAAACCTGCTCTGATTGTTAATTAAACCTATCTCTTTCTGGATCGTCTTTAATCGATCCCGTCGCCTACGTCATCCACTTAAGGGGCTCTAGATAAAGGTTTCTGCTAGCACTCTTTAAAGTCTAGGAACAGGGCATATCCTCTTAGCATGCCTCACTCACAACTATTCTTCGTTATATATTGCTCGGCCACATTCAAGTGAATATCTTCTTTCCTATATACATATATTACACTCTTACTCTTGCGCTATATTTTATCCCACCTCCCTCCGTTACTCTCCATTATTTACTGTGCATGCATCCCTTTGCCACGCTCTTTGGTCTATTTACTCACTGTTCGCATGTTTTTCTTCTTCGGACCCTCGGTATCACTGTCTTTGTTACAGCCTCTTCAAGCCGCTTTTCTATTTGCTTCTTGTAGATGTGGGAGAGGTATCTTTCTGAAAATAGGGGTCTCGTCAAACCGTGTCTTGCAAGGAGTTGTTTATTCTATCCACTATCTACGGGGAGCTTCACGTCTTGTCAGCCGAATGGCAAAGGTCGTGCGATATTGCTGAGACTCTAAAGTTACTCATGTCGACGGCCGAAGGTTAGCTTATCTAACCATCCAACTCTGCAACCAAGTGAGCTGGGTGTTCTCTCAGACAGCCCTTTAACATGAGTATCAATACCCTGGAGATGGATGGGGATGCAGATTTTATTCCTACATCAATAATCAAGATGACACAAATAGCTTTGCAAAGTTCATCTGTTTTAATGTCAAGTATCTAAAACAGGGAGTACAACGAACATCACCAATCACTCCATACTCTGGGCTTTTGTACCCATAATTGGTCATCATTGACGTTTTGACCTGCGTCATTACCTTCGTCATCCTATGTGACAAACTACAAAAACCTAATGGAAGGTGTGATTTGGTCTAAGTGAAGTTCTAAGTATAAGCTCTATATCTGTATGGAGAAACCAAAGAAGGTGGTAAGATAATTAACATCAGGTGGGGCAACAAAGCCCTTCCCTTAAAATGGCCACTATGAACATCACTAAATGTACAACGTCCCATTGGCTACACAAGCTATAGGATCCCTAACTAGGTGGTCCCTACAATTGGTTAGCTCCTAACCCCATCAGTACTTTTCCACCTACGTCTAGCAGCACGCAGACCGAACAACCAGGTGCGGGTGAGCTGGTTTTAGCACCAGCTTCCCTCCAGTTAGCATATCATCCATCATCACCTCAATGGTCCAGTGTCAATTAGTGCTTTAAAGTTGGCCTTGAGTCTGTACTGTGTTCTGAGACTTTTTAAGGACTATCGGCACCAGCCGGTTTCCGTGCATAGGTGTGACCATCTCGTGTATCCAATTTCCCTCTATCACATGACAGGACACCATGAAATTGAGCCTTTTCGTGTATTTGATTTTATTCTCCAATAGTCCCCTGACGTCTTTTGTTTTGCTTGACCTCTCTGAACATGAGCCTCTGTTCTTTCATGTTAATTGTATTCAACGTCAACCAATTCCAGTTAGATAAGACCTTGGCTTCCTTGGCTCAGTGAACTCTTTTGGCTGAGATTCCTTCTGTAAATTCAATTTCTTTTCTTAACTGTGACACTGAAATGATGCCTTCTTGCTTTGTTTGGTACTACTTATATGCGTAGTGGAAACAACCATCCTTTACTTGTCCATATATATCTATATATGTATATGTTGGTGCTTGCCGCGGTCTTACTGTTCAAAAGCATGTGGGTAGTTTCATGATTGCCTTGCTGCTTGCGTTTCATTGCATCTGTACACGTTTAAACTAAGTATCTTTATCAGGTCTGTGGCATATGTTCCTTCACCTTGATCCCAAGATGTCACTTATCCTTGGCACTTCTTGATTCGGTCTAAGTGAAGTTCTAAGTATAAGCTCTATATCTGTATGGACTACCAAAGAAGGTGGTAAGATAATTAACATCAGGTGGGGCAACTAAGCCCTCGCCTTAAAATGGACACTATGAACATCACTAAATGTACAACGTCCCATTGGCTACACAAGCTATAGGATCACTAACTAGGTGGTCCCTACAATTGGTTAGCTCCTAACCCCATCAGTACTTTTCCACCTATGCCTAGCAGCACGCAGACCGAACAACCAGGTGCGGGTGAGCTGGTTTTAGCACCAGCTTCCCACCAATTAGCATATCATCCATCATCACCTCAATGGTCCAGTGTCAATTAGTGCTTTAAAGTTGGCCTTGAGTCTGTACTGTGTTCTGAGAATTTTTAAGGACTATCAGCACCAGCCGGCTTCCGTGCATAGGTGTGACCATCTCGTGTATCCAATTTCCCTCTATCACATGACAGGACACCATGAAATGGAGCCTTTTCGTGTATTTGATTTTATTCTCCAATAGTCCCCTGACGTCTTTTGTTTTGCTTGACCTCTCTGAATGTGAGCCTCTGTTCTTTCATGTTAATTGTATTCAACGTCAACCAATTCCAGTTATATAAGACCTTGGCTTCCTTGGCTCAGTGAACTCTTTTGGCTGAGATTCCTTCTGTAAATTCAATTGCTTTTCTTAACTGTGACACTGAAATGAGGCCTTCTTGCTTTGTTTGGTACTACTTATATGCGTAGTGGAAACAACCATCCTTTACTTGTCCATATATATCTATATATGTATATGTTGGTGCTTGCCGCGGTCTAACTATTCAAAAGCATATGGGTAGTTTCATGATTGCCTTGCGTCTTGCGTTTCATTGCATCTGTACACGTTTAAACTAAGTATTTTTATCAGGTCTGTGGCATATGTTCCTTCACCTTGATCCCAAGATGTCACTTATCCTTGGCACTTCTTGATTTGGTCTAAGTGAAGTTCTAAGTATAAGCTCTATATCTGTATGGACTACCAAAGAAGGTGGTAAGATAATAAACATCAGGTGGGGCAACTAAACCCTCGCCTTAAAATGGCCACTATGAACATCACTAAATGTACAACGTCCCATTGGCTACACAAGCTATAGGATCCCTAACTAGGTGGTCCCTACAATTGGTTAGCTCCTAACCCCATCAGTACTTTTCCACCTACGTCTAGCAGCACGCAGACCGAACAACCAGGTGCGGGTGAGCTGGTTTTAGCACCAGCTTCCCACCAATTAGCATATCATCCATCATCACCTCAATGGTCCAGTGTCAATTAGTGCTTTAAAGTTGGCCTTGAGTCTGTACTGTGTTCTGAGAATTTTTAAGGACTATGGGCACCGGCCGGCTTCCGTGCATAGATGTGAACATCTTGTGTATCCAATTTCCCTCTATCACGTGACAGGACACCATGAAATTGAGCCTTTTCGTGTATTTGATTATATTCTCCAATAGTCCCCTGACGTCTTTTGTTTTGCTTGACCTCTCTGAACAGGAGCCTCTGTTCTTTCATGTTAATTGTATTCAATGTCATCCAATTCCAGTTAGATAAGACCTTGGCTTCCTTGGCTCAGTGAACTCTTTTGGCTGAGATTCTTTCTGTAAATTCAATTGCTTTTCTTAACTGTGACCCTGAAATGAGGCCTTCTTGCTTTGTTTGGTACTACTTATATGCGTAGTGGAAACAACCATCCTTTACCTGTCCATATATATCTATATATGTATATGTTGGTGCTTGCCGCGGTCTAACTATTCAAAAGCATGTGGGTAGTTTCATGATTGCCTTGCTGCTTGTGTTTCATTGCATCTGTACACGTTTAAACTAACTAAGTATCTTTATCAGGTCTGTGGCATATGTTCCTTCACCTTGATCCCAAGATGTCACTTATCCTTGGCACTTTTTGATGGTTGTGAATCGTCTGCATCCTCTGGTCTGTTTATCTCTTCTATGGGTGTTAATTCGATTTCGTGTGACATCACCATTCATCCTTGCCATTTAGTTTCTCTGCTTCTTCAGGAATCTCATTCAAATGGCCATCTTGTTGTATGCATGTATGGTTTCCTCAGTGGGGACATTTCCTCCCATATTCTCTTAGGTATAGGTATTCTTATGGGTCCTGGACAGGGTACATGCTCTTTTCTTTGCTGTTTTAACTGTTCAGGATACGTCACATACTTTGGTTAATATTTTTCATGTAATGTAGGCGGGGCAGTTGGAGTGGGGCTACTTGGCTGCTTCTCTACACTCTTATTGAAATCAGCCACATTTTCTTAATTCCGGTCATCGGATACTGCATGGGCACTGCCTCTTTAGGAAAGATGAACAGTGTCTAAGGATCAAAACAGAGCTATCGGAAGTAAATGAAACAATGTAGCGAAGAAGATTACATTCTCCGAAATGCATAGCGAGAACTGTGATGAGTTGTCCAAACTTTCAATATTGACTTGCAAAGGTAGCGGGCTGTTAGGGAAGGGGGAGGCTTTGCTGCTATCTGATGCGCTCTCTGAATGTGGTGGAGGTGGAATCCCACAGGCCTATTTTCCCACCTGCAACAAGTAATCTATACAAAGGGATATTGATGATGAAGGAAGAAATAAGGAACTTCAGATCAGAGTGGAACTCTACATCAGTGTAGATCAAGGGAGACAGTATACAGAAAACCATAGACCTTTTGAGAATGCCAACCTGCTTAATCAGATGATGTTGCACTGCACAGCAAAGCCACAGCAGACAGTCTGACTAAAAGCTTGTCCTACCTCAGGAGGGTGCCAGATGTGGAGGCGTGCCTGTGAGGCAGGTTTGCGGATGTGATGGAGCGACAGGGCAGGTGAGCAATGGTGGACACAGAACCTAGCAAGGAAGCATTCTGCACTTTGTTAGGAGCCAAGAGGGAGTTGATGGCTGCAGCACCTGTTAAACCTTCATTGGCCCTCATTAGGGAAAATCATGACCATTACATAATTTGCAAATTTGCCACCAAGATTCAATCTTTAGACAGAGGTAACCTATGGTGGGTGTGGACAGTGAGACCAAGACCCAAAGTGAGGAGAATCAAAGGGACTGGAAATAGTGAGGTGTGACAGAGATCCAGAGGAAGACAGATAATAACCAAGGATCTCCAGAAAGGATCAAATCTTGACCAGGGCCAGGTCTTGAACCAAAAGGAATTATATTTGAGGTGCAGGACCAAAGGCAAGGAGTTTATCATAAAGAAGGAAGGGCAACATGAAAACATCACACCAGAGTTCCAAGACAGTGCCTAGACATCCAGGTTCAGAGTAACCCAAGCAAAGAATGTGCTTAATTTAGGGACAGACTTGTGAAGACTAGGCAAATTTGCGACTTTTGATTTTGGCCCAAACATTTGAACTTTGTTTTGTTGATTAGATGAGTCTGCTAGGCTAATGACTTATTAAGAATAGGGTTTTAAGACTTTTTGGTGGCCATCCTTTGGAACCATTTAGTTGTAAAATAGGGTTCCTCCAGAGATATACAGACCTGTAAAGAATAGGGAAGTGTATTCTAAGAAAGGGGGGGGGGAATCTGCGATTGTCACCTGGCAGTCACCACTTTATGTTGTCTGGACCATAGCACTTTTGGGTGTTGACTATTAGTTGGATTTTTCCGTAGGCACTTTTTAGGCGTTTTGACCAAATGCTCTTGTATTAAGAAATTAAGAACTTGATATGTACACTGTATTCACTTGTGTCTAACTACTTGGCCTACTTCAGTACCCAATCAGACATCAGAGGCATTTATCAACGTTCTTCTACTTCACTGTATGAGTGCACCAGCACATCCGAGACACAACGCTGCTTCTCACAGTACTCACTTACCAAATACAGCCAAACAGTGGAAGCACACTTCACTTTGTCACAGTACACTCTTTTCAAGTCAGCCTGAACCACAAAGGCACACCATGATTTGTCTTAGTAATCACACCACGAACGTAAGTGGAAAACTGAAGCATGCCACACTTTTTCCCAGCAGTAACACAGGGAGGCCTTCAAAGGTAGGGAACTGCAATGGTTTCCTGTGGTGTGAGCCCATAGAAAGTGCACAGGGAAATGATACCAAAAATACAAATACTTGCAATCCACTTACCTAACGGGTCCTCTCTAATGAGCATGAACACCAACTCCAAAAGCGTCTAAAATGAAAAGTGAAATTCGAGATGGCCAGTCATCCCTTTAAAGGCTTGGTCCAGCCACAAGCCACTGGTTTATAGTCATCGTTTTGAATCAAAAGATTCGAAAAACAAAAGTTTCAAAACAAAATTTTTGAAAACAAAAGTTGTGACATGCTATGTTTAACATGCAAAGTGCATTTCTTTCGAAACCAATCCGTCGACAATAGTCATGGATTGGTTTAAATTGAAATGCACTTTTACATGTTAAAAGAAGCATTTCAATGCATTTTGTTTTGTTAACGTTGAAACGTTAGATGGAGCTGTCCAGTGCTGAAATTTCAGTACTGGATAGCTCCATGTAACTCTTGGCCCAAGGCAAGGGGTGGGGGACAGGCCCTTATCGAAGAAGGCAACATCCACAGTGGGAGGAGAAATTAAAATGTGGTATCTTGTTGAGGAAGAGGAGGACCAGAGAGGAGTAGAGAGGCAGGTGGAGCAGGACCAGGCCCCTTCGTGTAGGTGCTGGCAAGGCTCTCTCAAGTCTGCCTTTTTTTAAAACTGTGGAAGGAAGGCTGAGTTGGGTCTGTATCAACCTTGCAGAGAAGTTCACATACTACCTATCACTCTTTGTACAGGCTCAGCAATACCTGAATAGGCTACAGGATGCCTTGGTGGTGGTCATATCAAGTTACATCCCAATCCAATCTTGATGCTGAGTGATTTTAAGTTACTGGAACTTGTGAAACCTCTTTTAAACTCACTCTGACCCTGTTAAACCTTCATTGGCCCTCATTAGGGAAAATCATGACCATTACATAATTTGCAAATTTGCCACCAAGATTCAATCTTTAGACAGAGGTAACCTATGGTGGGTGTGGACAGTGAGACCAAGACCCAAAGTGAGGAGAATCAAAGGGACTGGAAATAGTGAGGTGTGACAGAGATCCAGAGGAAGACAGATAATAACCAAGGATCTCCAGAAAGGATCAAATCTTGACCAGGGCCAGGTCTTGAACCAAAAGGAATTATATTTGAGGTGCAGGACCAAAGGCAAGGAGTTTATCATAAAGAAGGAAGGGCAACATGAAAACATCACACCAGAGTTCCAAGACAGTGCCTAGACATCCAGGTTCAGAGTAACCCAAGCAAAGAATGTGCTTAATTTAGGGACAGACTTGTGAAGACTAGGCAAATTTGCGACTTTTGATTTTGGCCCAAACATTTGAACTTTGTTTTGTTGATTAGATGAGTCTGCTAGGCTAATGACTTATTAAGAATAGGGTTTTAAGACTTTTTGGTGGCCATCCTTTGGAACCATTTAGTTGTAAAATAGGGTTCCTCCAGAGATATACAGACCTGTAAAGAATAGGGAAGTGTATTCTAAGAAAGGGGGGGGGGAATCTGCGATTGTCACCTGGCAGTCACCACTTTATGTTGTCTGGACCATAGCACTTTTGGGTGTTGACTATTAGTTGGATTTTTCCGTAGGCACTTTTTAGGCGTTTTGACCAAATGCTCTTGTATTAAGAAATTAAGAACTTGATATGTACACTGTATTCACTTGTGTCTAACTACTTGGCCTACTTCAGTACCCAATCAGACATCAGAGGCATTTATCAACGTTCTTCTACTTCACTGTATGAGTGCACCAGCACATCCGAGACACAACGCTGCTTCTCACAGTACTCACTTACCAAATACAGCCAAACAGTGGAAGCACACTTCACTTTGTCACAGTACACTCTTTTCAAGTCAGCCTGAACCACAAAGGCACACCATGATTTGTCTTAGTAATCACACCACGAACGTAAGTGGAAAACTGAAGCATGCCACACTTTTTCCCAGCAGTAACACAGGGAGGCCTTCAAAGGTAGGGAACTGCAATGGTTTCCTGTGGTGTGAGCCCATAGAAAGTGCACAGGGAAATGATACCAAAAATACAAATACTTGCAATCCACTTACCTAACGGGTCCTCTCTAATGAGCATGAACACCAACTCCAAAAGCGTCTAAAATGAAAAGTGAAATTCGAGATGGCCAGTCATCCCTTTAAAGGCTTGGTCCAGCCACAAGCCACTGGTTTATAGTCATCGTTTTGAATCAAAAGATTCGAAAAACAAAAGTTTCAAAACAAAATTTTTGAAAACAAAAGTTGTGACATGCTATGTTTAACATGCAAAGTGCATTTCTTTCGAAACCAATCCGTCGACAATAGTCATGGATTGGTTTAAATTGAAATGCACTTTTACATGTTAAAAGAAGCATTTCAATGCATTTTGTTTTGTTAACGTTGAAACGTTAGATGGAGCTGTCCAGTGCTGAAATTTCAGTACTGGATAGCTCCATGTAACTCTTGGCCCAAGGCAAGGGGTGGGGGACAGGCCCTTATCGAAGAAGGCAACATCCACAGTGGGAGGAGAAATTAAAATGTGGTATCTTGTTGAGGAAGAGGAGGACCAGAGAGGAGTAGAGAGGCAGGTGGAGCAGGACCAGGCCCCTTCGTGTAGGTGCTGGCAAGGCTCTCTCAAGTCTGCCTTTTTTTAAAACTGTGGAAGGAAGGCTGAGTTGGGTCTGTATCAACCTTGCAGAGAAGTTCACATACTACCTATCACTCTTTGTACAGGCTCAGCAATACCTGAATAGGCTACAGGATGCCTTGGTGGTGGTCATATCAAGTTACATCCCAATCCAATCTTGATGCTGAGTGATTTTAAGTTACTGGAACTTGTGAAACCTCTTTTAAACTCACTCTGACCCTGTTAAATCTTTCTGAGATGAGACTAAATTACCCCCTAAGTTTTCTAATTTTGAATTTGACACAGGAGGAGAACCTTTATGTGTTGTATAAAATCTGTTTGACCTAAATAATCATGTTCAGCATCTTCAGAAATGGGACCAAGAAAGACTTGGCAGACGCCTACCCAGTCCATAATGACCAGGTGACCTGGCCATCTTGAATGGCAGAGTTAACTATGAAGGCCAGCACCTACTCAGCCGGGATTTGTATGGTGTGAATCAGGTAATTTTTCCAGCCAGCCAATGATCTCTAGTTTCCTCAAGTATTAGGGTTGAGCTACCTGAGGGGACCAATGGAAGGCTCACTCACAAATTCAACCTGACATTGAAGTATGTTAATGGTTTTAGGGCTTGAGTGCTGGATAGGGATCATTATAGGGTGGTGAATGTGCTTCTGCTTAATCATGACAATGAAACAATTGAAGTTCACGAGGATGACACAAGAGCTCAATTAATTTGCTAATAAGAGATTCCAGATGGCCTGAAGAAGTCATGAAGTTACAGCAAAGAGATAGTGTGAAACTGGGTTTGTTTCTTTATGAGTATCCCAGAGGTCCCCTAGAAACAATCACTAGTGTCCAGACGAAGTGCTTGAGATATATTCATTGGAGGATTAGCTACTTGAACTCGGGGGCAGGACAAAGAAAGCCTCTTTAGAACTTGAGTTCACCCTGGCTCAAAGGAATGTTTCCTCTCTGAGAGCCACTTTGGATGTCCTTAACAGCAGAGGAGGGTAAATGAGTGACTGCACCCTTTTTTATAGAACTAAGCGATTGTGTGTACCGAGTGATGAATAATGTGAAGTGAGAGGGGAAAACTATATATCAATTGTTGGCACCCGCCAACTTTATGGAAAGTTGTTCTTGATCTGGTCACACCCATTTTGTCTGAAGATTGCTTCTTATCGCATGTTACCTTGTGGTCA
This sequence comes from Ambystoma mexicanum, assembly GCF_040938575.1. Lineage (NCBI taxonomy): Eukaryota > Metazoa > Chordata > Amphibia > Caudata > Ambystomatidae > Ambystoma > Ambystoma mexicanum. Next base: position 452,200,708 of record NC_090933.1, on the reverse strand, counting down.
GGTGCTCCTGGTATCTTTCTACGTTATATTAAGGACCAGGTCATCAAACACATTTATGTCACTGTTCACTGGAATCTTAGGGGAAAATGTGAACTAACAGCAGATAGTTACTTTTTTATCTGCATGATTTTAGGTATGTAAATAACTTTCCACATGCCGTAATTGCAATACTTTTTCAAAAATATGAAGATAAAAAAGACATTACATTGTAAATATATAATAAATAAAAATAGAAATCATAAGTCAAGCATCATTAAAATGTGTTGCCACACGCCCATTAGCGCAATGATCAGATACGTGACTCTGTCTGATATGCAGCAAAGCCAAAACATATCAGTTGGCAGAGTTCCAATGTTATGGATAAAGTTCCATAAGTATTGCAAGTGGAGTGCCTTGAGATAGGAACAATGTGTTAGCATGTGGCATGCACATTTTTGCATATTTTACTCATTCTTTCACCTCGTGGTGTACATCTTCTCACACCTGTTACCAATAAGATAGAAGTAAATTGAAAGGGTATTTCTGTGGCTGTGCTAATGGGAATATTTAAAAAATATGGTCTATTTAATATTTCTCCTCTGAGATGTAATTGATATTATTGCTTTAGTCCCACTACTTGGATTTATTTTTAATTTGATATAATAAGCACATGGTAGCTGTATGCCAATCGAATACCCAGTTTTGTTGGCATGCAACGTATGCCATTCAGGTGGGTTTTCACTATTTTGTCAGTCCTTTACGAAAATCCTGTCCTAAAATACCGTGCAGAATGTCATGATGACAATTGCTCATTTTGATATATAGAATACTGTCTGTAGGTTCAATTAGTTAGGTAGGGTCAAGCTCTACATGCCTGCATTTTATTGAACTGCAAGGAGATACGCCCATTGTGGGGTGCCATATTTTCCCCTCACGTTTAGAAAGATAGGTATGTTTCATGTCACAGTGTTTAAGCCCCAAATAATTGATTGGATTATGCATTGCTTATATACTTTTAACAAGCCTTCAGTGATGGAATAGTCACTAGATATTCTGACGAGTCTCCCGATGGCAAAGCAATTAAGATACTTTTCTTTCTTATGCTTTCAGTAACATTACAATCATTTTGCCTATTGCTTATGAAAATAGTAAATAAGTAAACCTATTCACATCTTTTATCGCATATTGGCCAATGCGCCAAAAGCTAAATTGTGCAAGATATGATATTAGTCTTAGCAAAGTTAATCTTGGGGTATATGGCCATGGAATATGTGGTAAGGAATATAGTAATCATATGGGACCAGTAGGACCTTGGTTCGTGAGTAGAATGCCGTCTGCATAGCCAACCCATGGACATGCAAAGAACCTGGTTTTGGAGGAAAATTGTTTGCAGCTTCAATGGCAGCAGGCGTATCAGCAATGAAAAGGCTAAAATAAATAGCAAGGGTGCCAATATGCATCTTTGCTTAAACCAATCTGTGGTGGATTGTGGTTTTGAGTATGCACCTGTCTTATTGAACCGAATTTTGATAATGGTGTCTGTATATTGCTGCATTATCATACTAAGTAATACTGCTGGCATGCCATAGGTCAAGCATTGTGTCATAATAACAGTGCTGGTCTTAGACCTGCTTCCACCCCTGACAGGAAGCGTAATTCCACCCCAAAAAAATGACAACAAAAGAATTGCATCTTACAAATGTTGTGAATAGGTCCCTCGATAAAATACCAGATGGAAATACAATACAAAAAGGACACCAGAGACACTAAGTGGCAGTTTTAAAATAATACCTGCATTATGTGATCATAGTAAATAAATATATGTATATATATATATATTTTCAGTAAAAAAAACTTTGTTAAAGGGACTTTATGGTTAAGTTGCGCTACTAAAAACTATGAAATTCACACATAAAAATGTTGTTAACGGGACGTAATGGTTTCAAGTAAAACCGAAAAACCCTTGAAATTCGCTAGTTATGGTAAGCTGAGCAACCAAAACTCGCGCCACCACTGTGCACTGCAAAGACTAACACCCAGGACATCAAAGATGCATGAAAACTCTGTAGAAGGTGTTCTTATTATAATGTTGACCAAAAAGTGTCAAGGATCATTGCAATAAAAATCAAGTGCTAATTAGTGCATTAAGCAATCCATTGATATAAGTAGCATTCTATTATGAAGTTCTATCCAGTATACTAAGGTACTCATGTAGAAACATAGGCATTGCTTGCAGCATACATGATGGAGGTGCAATATTCATAAGCTTGCCATGTTGAATAGTGAAATGATAACTGTTTTCTTATTAGAGTTTTGCGTACTGTGAAACATGTGATAAGTAGGGAATAAACCCATTTACTACATAATTGCATTATTATAGACAAAACACAAAGAGACAACAACACATACAAATATGAGTATATACAAGGAAATTGAAGTAAGGAAAAAAGCAGCAGTAGTAGCAGAAAGTGTTCATAACCTAACTGATTACCTTTATGCAGAGAAATGATTGCTCTGTTTCAAAGCTGCTACTTACCATATGCATATGTATCACATAATTTGACTGGACCCTAAGGGAATTACTGTAAGAACTTGAAGGATAAGTCTACAAATATAGTACCTTTTCAATTTTTAATTCCTGACTGTTACTGAAGAAAATCACGTGGCCTAGATATTTCAGTAAAGGAAAAAAGGCGGAGCCAGACAGGTGATGTCGTCAATGACATTCGTGATGTCATCTTTGATGTCTTGGGTGTTAGTCTTAGCAGTGCGCAGTGGTGGCGCGAGTTATGATTGCTTAGCTTACCATAACTGGCAAATTTCAAGGGTTTTTCAGTTTTACCTGGAACCATAACGTCCCGTTAACAAAGTTTTTTTGAGTGAATTTCATAGGTTTTTAGTAGCGCAACTTAACCATAACGTCCCTTTCACAAAGTTTTTTTTACTGAATTTGATAGGTTTTTAGTAGCGCAACTTAACCATAACGTTCCGTTAACAAAGTTTTTTTACTGAACGTCATAGGTTTGTAGTAGTGGCACGTAACCATAATGTAAACAAACATTTGACTTCATTGCACACCTTCCGGAGAATGCCACATGACCATATGCTGGCGCACAGCACAGTGACGAGTCCGAAAATCTATACACACTTAACAATAAGATCTATGCCTCGTGGACAGTGTGGAACTACATTTTTTACTGATCTAGGAACTTTCATCTTCAACATTACCCTTGCACAGCTCCAATGCCTATTCGTACTCAGCCTTTAACAATGTAGTACACAGTACATACTTTTAGCAAAAGTACTATTTATCTGAAAACGACATGAACTAAGGCCATCCCTCCTCCCCAAGAAACAGCACCACTGCTGTAATGAAGGAGCATGAAAAACACTGCCCCTACCTTACAAACAACACACGCACAACATTTTCCCCCATCCACCTACCCCTCCATATTACTGTTTGGTGCCTCTTTGCTCATTTCCGTCCGCAACTTTCCTTCTTAGCTGTCCTTCCAAAAAAAGCCATCCGTAAACAAAATAAATGTTCCTTTAAATACCACCTTTCACAGTTAAAAAATATAAATTAAAAAAAATCGCATAGACTCCATCAACTTTATATTTCTCAGTAAAGTACATAGACGCAATAAGATTTTCCAACATTTCCATTTGCAGTTTGTGTTATGCTAATGGCAATATTGTACCGTTCATCCTCCATTCCAGGGACTGGTACGGTGAATAAAGGGCCAGCAGACCAAGTTATCAGCCCAATCGAAGCGAGAGTGCATAATGCGATCTCTGGATCATTACTCCCCTTCCACCCGTAAAATGGGGGATGAATGCCATTAACAATCTAGATTTCCAAAGCACTAACCCGTGCTACTAAAAAAGAGGATTTTTCGTCCTAAACAGGGACGCCTGTGGCGTCCCGGGTTAGGAAACAAAATCCTTTTCCAAGATGGCCACCATAGAAAGGGAAGGTGTGTGTTCCATAGAGGGCCCTTTTTTGCTTTCCATGGCAGCCTGTAAAAAGCAAAAAGGAAACCCTGTTAACATATTACCACAAGCACTTTTTTCTTCCCTTTCAAATGTATCCTAATGTCGAACAACTTTACCACAAATCCAGTCCCAGGTGGACATGGCCACTTTAATCCTATCTTTTCTCCCTTCTGGTCATGGCCAGTAGCCACATTGTGCGGATCATGACCTTATACCATGACCCCGACATTCTGCTCACTCCCCATGGCTACAGCCTACCCCTCAGTCAGTAAAGGTATACCGCTATTTTTTTTGACTGCATTACAACACTTGTCAAATACGAAAACACTCCCACATGTCATCACATAACCAAGCCTAATGATATTCAACACCTTTTTGTTGGATGGTGTTCCACTCCAGCGTAGCCAAAATCGCCCATAAGCACCTACGTGCTGTGACGCAGAACCTGAAAATGAACACACAGCGGCATACAACGTAATACGTCACATTTTGAAGTAATAAAGTGGTTTCTAAAAGAAAACATTAACACTTTACAATTTGTAAAGTACTTTTATTGCACAATAAACTGTCCGAGACCATCGAACTATTCCCATGTTCATTCAAATAGTATCTTTGTTTCTTCGGTCATCATCGAAAATGTTAATCGTGAGGCACACGTTGTTCTTTTCCCATACACAAAGTATTTGTTTTCTATAAAGCAACCGCTTCTGTCGCACATTGAATTCCAAGACGTCGGCATGAACTTGGGCCTAGACCACCATAAAAGATGTTATGTTACACCTAATGGCCACTGCAGCGAACTGACAAATGGGGCCTGCGCGATCGTCCCACAAAACAGTCACGGTTAGGCAGCCGTTGACGAGTACGTGCATCTGGCGTGAGAAAAATCCATCACTTGGCATCTGGAATCCATGGCAATCGCAGTAAGGCAGGCTGTAACTATTTGGAAAACATAACCGAAAATATGTAACAATACCCAACCTTTAGCAAACAATTTAAAAAAAGACAAAAATAATGTGGAAACTGATACACAAATCGATGTGGCCATACATGACATTTTAAAGAAATATTAGCGTTGAACATGGGTGAAACTAGCGATAGCCTACAAATGCTGAGAATCTGCACTCTCCATAACTAAAAAAAATTACAACTACACAGAAAGATAATACTTCAGTTACATTGCCAAAATGAATGTTCAGGTAATAAAAAATTAAATCTTGTGATTTCAAAAAAGACAAAAAGAACGTAGAAACTTATACACAAATCGATGTGGTCATACATGACATTTTAACGAAATATTATCGTTGAACATGGGTGAATCTAGTGATAGCCTACAAACGCAGAGAATCTGCACTCTCCATAACTAAAATAAAATGACAAGTACACAGAAAGATAGTACTTCAGTTACATTGCAAAAATTAATACACAGGTAATAAAAAAGTAAATCTCGTTCCGGTGTAGAGTCATCAAAAGCAAACTTACACAATATTCACCGTCTCCATTGTCTTTGTAAAACTCAGACAGCAATGTGCTTGTACCAAAGATTCTTCTTGAACTGATATTACATGTACCTTACAAACGTTTTTAATGCATAACCTCATTAAATGGTATTTTTTGCAAACTTTAACTCCCTGCATTCCTACAGAATTTTGCCTTTCACAATTGACCCTTATGGGTTCAGTCAGATGCTTGGGCCTACTGAGCTCGCAACCAAAAAAGCAAAACAAGAGACCTTCACTCAGAATGCAAATACATTCTGACTTTGCAACAACATGTCTCAAAGCATTCATGAAAACTGGTACTCCCATACACTTGCAGACCCGCTGTTTCCATCAAACAGTGCAGGTGGCTGCCTCAGATGTCAAACTCTAGTGCCAGTCTGACTGCAATATTATTTTAAATACATTGGGCCTCATTCCGACCCTGGCGTTAACCAAGGCGCTATTAGCGCCTTGGTTGACGCTGTTATTTTTCCGACTCCGCCATGGTGAATGGCGGAATTACCACCCCATTCCAAGGTTGGCGGGGTCGGTAATTCCCCATTCACCAAGGGCCCTTCCCCATTCCCATTTTTGCCCCATAGGGCTCAATGGGAATGGGGAAGGCGCTAATTACGGCACCGTAAATTACGGTGCCGTAATTAGCTCCTAGGTCCCTTTGCGGGTTGGTTTTTTAACGCCTGCAAAAAGCAGGCGTTAAGTACCAACCCGCAAAGGGAACTCGGAATAGGGTGGTAAGGGTTTAACAGCACCGGTCTCGTTAACGGTGACCGTTAACCCTTACCGCCCTACTCGGAATGACCCCCATTGTAACACAGACACAATAATACTTTGCCTATACAGACATTATATTGAGCAACAACTTCCAATTTACCATATGACTTTGGTGACAAAAAAACACCACTTTTGGACTTCCTGCTGCCACATCCCATACCAGCCTCATTAGCCCTCACCTTCCGAGACAGTATTTCTTAAGTTTAACAAGTGCAATGTTGTTTTGTTTTATATGTTTTAGCGGTGATGACTGCATACACCAAAACAAAAATGAAAGATGGCAGGCGCAACGAAACAATCTGACGCACTTCACATTCTTCAACATCCAATCAGTGAACGCATTACATGTCCGCAGACATTACGCTACGGATTAGCCAATCAGTATCTTGTCCGCAGAGCGAACAGGGAAGTATGACCACGGAGCGGATATAGATATCACTAATTTTTTGAGACATACTTTTTGGTCGTTTTAAAGAAAATTACTGGATGGATTAGCACCGAAATTGGATTAGGACCAAGCTCCTGCCGCAAATTTGGTGAAAATCTGTCCAGCGGTTTGGGCTGTAGGCATGCACAAAGTTTTTCCCCCATTCAGTCTATGGGAAAAAAAGACATTTTGGGACCCGCCCTATAGCTTTTCCCCCACTGGACCAAACATCACCAAACTTGCCAGAAATAATCAGAGTGGCCCATATACTTTGTTTGCAGTGTTTGGTGAGGATTCGTCCAGGGGGAGTGATGTTATAAGTTGCCCAAAAAGTGTTCTTCCTATGGAAACAGCAACTTAACCATATACTAATGTGGCTGTGTAATACATGTATTTCTATAAAACAGGATATTAATAAAAAGCCAAGCTTGAGCACTTAACTAAAATGTGTGATCATGGGCAAATTATTTTATCTCACTGTGGTTTACCTGCAAAAATTAGAAGATCCTAGAAAGGATTCAGTTCACACTATACCATTCGTGTCAACATTATTCTTTTTATTAGGGAGATGCTAGCCCAGTCCTGGTTTTAACTTTGCATTCTAGGATTGTTGTTCTTGGTTGTTTAATTGAGAAATCCTGAACTACAAGTCCCATCATGCAAAGGTAAAACCAGGACTGGACTGGTATCTCTTGAATAGAATGGCTATTCCTGGCATGCATGCTGTAAGCTATTTAAAAAAAAAAAAGCCTTATTCATGGTATTTGGTTTCATGTATATTTCAGTGGCCATTCATAAAAGTATATCATAAAGCTATATGCATCTTCGTGTTCTCATGATTTGTGGCATGCAATGTGACAGGCTTCCTGTGATGCCTCTAGTATCAAACATCAACATAATTTTCTGTGATGTCAATACATATGCAAAATGGGGGCCCTGGATGCCCTTTGCCACACACCACTTCAGGCAACCTAGAACCCTCTCTGTTTATTTCAGTTGAAATTGTCATCATGTGTTAACCAGGCCCAGCAATGTTTAATTCAATTAGGTGACTCATCTCCACCAGCAAAGATGACAGATTCTATTTTTGTAGAGCCAAAAAAGGCACCCATAAACCCTGTTTGTGCATTATGGGTGATAACGTTTAATTTGTGTGGGACTGAATTATGTTTTGGAAGCAGAAAATGTAGTGGGGATCTATTTCTGGAGTCAATGACGTAAATGAGGGAGAAGAACATTGCTGCATTTAAGTCCCTCTGCCCCATTTCATTACCTAAAATGTGTGTAGGGAGAGTGAACGCGGCAGAGAGAGCAGAGGGAAAGAGAAAGAGAGAGAGAGTCGCGTGTGTGACAAAATGAAGACAGCAAAATAAGACATGTTATTTGTGTGCTCCCTTTAGTTTCAGACAGAATTCACAAAGAAGGAATTAATGCAAACACGCCACCTCAAAGGGACTTCTCATGACATACATGTGCATTGCACAAGGGCGCTATCATGAACCAGGGAACTGTGAAGTTCGCAGAGAGATAAGGGGTGACTCCCGCTCTTGCTAACCAAACATGAGCAATAATGACACTTGTAAACTCTGAGGTAGGCTGCACCTCTGCAAATGTATGCTCATTATATTTAATGCGTGAACTCGATTTGGGTGCATTAATTTTCTTAGTGCAATCTGAGGCACATTTGGAATAGAGACACTCTAGAAAATTACATTAGATCTTTGAGCAATAACAGTGCATACTCTGTCAGACAGCGCCAGACATGGCCCATAAGCACCAGACATTGCCCATCAGTGCCAGACATGGCCCATCACCTGATTCCTTTAAGAACGTATGAAAGAGTTTGGGGACATTTACAAACAGAAAAAGCAAATGGTTTTATAGGCGGGTGAGAGTAACCTTGGCCATTTCTGATTTTTAGTATATAAAATGACACGGGTGATTCCTCCATCTCCAAATGATAATCTGCTAAAATGCTCACCCCCCCCTTCTCGCCGCTCCATGCCTAAAGCATAGCACACTTGTGCGCAGCTTTATTAGTAGCCTGATCCACAGCCCCCAGTCTGCTTGTGACGCAGAGCCGATTCAAAGGTCACAAGATGTCCACTTGACCACCACAGTGACAGCAAAGTAACTGCAGCACAGAGGCGAATTGTATGATATGCTCTATGACTATCATAAGTATTCATGCTGGTGGCAGGGTAATCTCTAAGAATAAGTTATGCCTGAGTTTAGGCATAGTGCATAGGATATGTATGATTGTGGCCACCACAAACCAATTGATATTGCACATGTGTCACCTCCTGTGAGGCAGCTCGGCTGTGGAAGGGAATGTGTATTAGGGTCAGGCGAGCTGATTCTACCACCCGGCAGGACAGACACCCAGAAGACCCAGCCTCTCTTTGGTTCTCTTTGTGTGGGCCAATAACCCCATCTCTCAGAGACCACTGCACAGCAGGCGGCAGTCCTGGGCCCAGGTATCAAAGGAGACAACCCATTCAGGATGAGTAGACTCACACCAGAGTGCTGCACGTCTAAAGGTCTTTTGTTGTCAGTAGGTGGTAACGGGGAAGGGTGTAGGATGGGAAGGGGTGTTCTGAACAAAGGAAGAAGCCTTCCTCCATTGTGTTTCTTGCTGTTTCTCTTTCCTGTCTCCTCCACTTCCCCTGGAGCAAAACACTTTGGGCCTCATCACGCGTTTGGCGGTAACCCTTAAATCTGGCGGTAGTGCTGTTAGCACCGGATTTAAGGGTCCGCCAAATCAGGGCCTTTGCGCATTTCTCCCCACCTCTGAGCTGGGGGGAAATCCGCCAAAAATGTGCGCTCATACCGCCGGCGGGAAATCCGCCGGGGGTATGAGCGCAACATTTCCCCATTGAGCCCAATGGGGAATGGAGCATTCCCGAATGGGCTCAATGGGGAATGGGGATTTCCAAATCTGGCAAACCCGTGATCCGGCGCTAATAGCACCGGTGGGTTTGGTGGTAGGGCAGATAGCGCCAGCGCTATTAGCGCCAGGGTTACCGCCCAACTAGTGATGAGGCCCTTTGTGTGCAAGATCAAGAGGGCAAAGTCCACCGCAGCCAGGAGCAGGGATTTGGCCCCTAAAGCAGGCTAGCTTTAGACCAATCCTGAGGACATGTGTCCTTAAAAGAAGGAGTCTTGCACCCCTTCAACAAAATACCTTAGTTACTCAGGGATCCAATGAGACCGTAGAGACGTTCTGGGAACAGTCACCAGAAAGTCCACTGTCCAAAGCACTCTGACGCAGTTTAAGAAGGAGCCACCCAACACAGAAGAAAGATCTGGCCCCTCAGCACTCCCATAGACTAGTCGGAGTGCCTGGTGCTGTGGATGACAACCAACCGATCTGCAATGGATCTTCTGTGCCAGAAGAACAGACCCTGAAGTGCAGTATACTGTCCTGGAACCCTTTGCAAAGGCCTCACAGCAACCTGGAAGGCCCGACCAGCTGATGCTCCCTGTTTACCCACACCAAACCAGTTGCTCCATGTTCCCCAAATTCTGAACGAGAGGGAAGACGCTGGTGCTGTTATCTGCGTTCCTCCAGCCAGCTGAATGATTGCACTGCTTCTCCATAAGCCTGACACGGAATCATGTCCTAGCTGAGCCTGTCAACTGCCCGGCCGAAGCGTCATCTGAACGCCAAAAACCAAACCAAAAACTCCGGGGGGTCACTTGCTGGTCCTACCCAGAGGTTACCACAGGGTTTAGCTCTGCTAGCCCAAGAACCGCTGCCTCATTGCTTGCCCCTTGATAAGGACTACACAGCGCCACCCGTCAACCCGACCTACAGGATCGTCATTCACCGACCTCTGTCAGCATCTAAAACCAGACTCGGCTGGGCCAACTTTAAAGCGTTCTTGGGATAGCCCTGACCTGCAGTACTTGAACCCCAGCTGTGCGACCACACTGAGCACCCGCTTTCGACCCTGCTCAATGCCCACTTGTTGCCAGGGCTTCCGCGATCCAACATGCCCTACTGAGCCTTATCAGCTAGCAGAAACCTTTATGCCCAGCTGTGATGTTGGTGTGATTCATCAGCCCACCAAGAATTGAATTGAGGTACTGTGGCACTAGACTGCCCCCGGTCCACTTGTGCCCTAGAGAATGGTTGGGTCACAATTCTCTCTGTCTTCACCAAGATATCCTTTTTGGTAGTATTGCATTTTGCACATAGAGAGATTTAAAACCAAACACAGAAAATGAAATTTAAGTTTGGACTGAAAAGGCAGCCATCCTAGGGATGCAAGTGAAGCTAAAATAGAATCAAGGTAAGAGAGAAGGCAAAACATGTGAATAGAAGAATGATAAAGAGATTTCATAGGAGCAAGACGAGAGGAAGGGAGACTAAAGAGTGTAACAGAAGAGTAAAAGAGTTGAGAAAAAAATAGAGAAGAGAAAAGCAATTTAGTTGCATGAAAATTGAGAGAAGAACAGACTTTGACATGTTGTCCAAGTGAAAACGAAAAGAATGGGAAGTAAAAGAAATGTTATAGGTGAAGGAAAGATTAGAATAGAAAAAGAGACCAAAATTAGGAGCAGTGGGGGAAATAGAAAGAGTTGAAGATGGAAAAGAGATAGAGGGTTGTGCAGAAAATGTATTGGCAGGGAAAAATAAGACCTCAATTTTCCCAGCGTTAAGAGTAAGGAAGTGCAAAGCCATTCAAGCTTTAATGGCTGAAAGACAAGAAGTAAGAGTGGAGTGGATTTCAGGTGTGAAAGAAGAGAAAGATAGAAAAAGTTGAGTATCATCGGCGTAAAAGTGATAAAAGATTCCAAAGGAGGAGATTACAGGAGCAAGAAGAGAAGTATAGAGTGAAAAAATAAAACAGACCTAAGAATGAACCTTGGGGAACGCTGTGCTCAAGAGGAAACAGTGAGGAGGTCTTTCCACCCCATGAAACTGAAAATGTTCTATTGGATAGATAAGAGGAAAACTATGAAAGAACAGAATCCCTAAAACCAAAAGAGGAAAGAGAGTACAAGAGCAAAGAGTGGTCAACGGTGTTGAAAGCGGCAGATAAATCAAGAAGAATAAGTAAATAAGAGTGTTTAGAGTGATGAGCTGACAGAAGAGAATTGCGTACACACATTAAAGCGGTCTCAGTAGAGTGACGAGGACGAAACCCAGATTGAAAGCGTGGACGGAGACATAAGTCGTTAACAAAGGAAGAAATCTGAGAATAGACGAGATGCTCCAGAAGCTTAGATAAGTAGGGAAGAAGAGAAATAGGGCAGAAATTAGAGATGAGGGATTAGCTAAAGGTTTTTTTACAATAGGAATAAAAATAGCATGTTTGAAATTGTGAGAAAAGTAGATGTAGAGAGGCAAATGTTAAAGAAGGAGACAAGAAACGGTACAAAAGAAGGATAGATTATAGGAATGAGAGCAGATGGAATAGGATCCATAGGAGCTGCTATAGGATGGACTTTGGCCAACAGTAGTGTCACAACTGAATTGGAAACAGGCGCAACGTTAGAAAAGAAAGTTAAGGTTTAGGAGGAGGAGAAAATAGAATATTAGAAGTGGAAGGATTAGCAATATCTTGACGTACAGAATAGACCTTGTTATGTTATGTTATGTTATGTTATGTTATTTTATGTTATGTTATGTTATGTTAGTTCATTTATAAGGCGCCGAAGCCCGAAGGCATCCAGACGCCATAAGGACAAGAAGAAATGCTGCCTATCCTGTTAAACAAACAAAAAGGTCTTTAACTGTTTCCTAAAGATCAGATGATTTTCAATATTTCGTAGATGTTCAGGTAAGGCATTCCACGCCTGCGAGGCTTGTACGTGATAGGCACAACTATTTCCCTGAGCTCTCTTAACGCAATCTACTTCTAGAAGACGGGCTTTAGCAGGGCGAAGATTTCTTTTGGGTTGATAGAATCTCAACCTTAAGATAGACTGGGGTATCACCAAAAACACAATTATGGCAAGTGGTCAATAGCTTAAACTGAACTCTGGCTGAGACAAGCAGCCAATGGAGTGTCTTTCTGGCCGCTGATGAGGGTTCAGTACGGCTCAACTGGTATACAATACGCACAGTGGCATTCTGAATCTTCTGTAGTTTTTTAATGTCAGTCTTCCTGGCTGCCCCTAGTAGAGCGTTACTATAATCTACTCTCTGGATTATCACGACTCTACTGACCACAAAAGTGATGGGTGGAAGGTTTCGAATGAATCTAAACCACTGGCAATTGCTCTGGGCAACCTTCCACACCACCGTTTTTTAGCCCGTCTGCGCCATTGCAAAAGGGGACCAGCCATGTGCAAATCAGTCAGCAGCTGCCGCCACCGAAGGTAGCAGCCCAGCCCGAACTGCTAGGCCAGGTCCCCTCTGCACAGAAAACCAAGCAACCCCAGACATGTTTCGGCCTTTTTGGACCTCCTCAGTGAGGTGCAGCCTGGTTCCCTGTGGCGCAGCGAGCAAGGGACCCACGTCTGGGCATACCCTCTCTCACAAGGAGATACAAACTGACCACAAAAGTGATGGGTGGAAGGTTTCGAATGAATCTAAACCACTGGCAATTGCTCTGGGCAACCTTCCACACCACCGTTTTTTAGCCCGTCTGCGCCATTGCAAAAGGGGACCAGCCATGTGCAAATCAGTCAGCAGCTGCCGCCACCGAAGGTAGCAGCCCAGCCCGAACTGCTAGGCCAGGTCCCCTCTGCACAGAAAACCAAGCAACCCCAGACATGTTTCGGCCTTTTTGGACCTCCTCAGTGAGGTGCAGCCTGGTTCCCTGTGGCGCAGCGAGCAAGGGACCCACGTCTGGGCATACCCTCTCTCACAAGGAGATACAAACTGACCACAAAAGTGATGGGTGGAAGGTTTCGAATGAATCTAAACCACTGGCAATTGCTCTGGGCAACCTTCCACACCACCGTTTTTTAGCCCGTCTGCGCCATTGCAAAAGGGGACCAGCCATGTGCAAATCAGTCAGCAGCTGCCGCCACCGAAGGTAGCAGCCCAGCCCGAACTGCTAGGCCAGGTCCCCTCTGCACAGAAAACCAAGCAACCCCAGACATGTTTCGGCCTTTTTGGACCTCCTCAGTGAGGTGCAGCCTGGTTCCCTGTGGCGCAGCGAGCAAGGGACCCACGTCTGGGCATACCCTCTCTCACAAGGAGATACAAACTGACCACAAAAGTGATGGGTGGAAGGTTTCGAATGAATCTAAACCACTGGCAATTGCTCTGGGCAACCTTCCACACCACCGTTTTTTAGCCCGTCTGCGCCATTGCAAAAGGGGACCAGCCATGTGCAAATCAGTCAGCAGCTGCCGCCACCGAAGGTAGCAGCCCAGCCCGAACTGCTAGGCCAGGTCCCCTCTGCACAGAAAACCAAGCAACCCCAGACATGTTTCGGCCTTTTTGGACCTCCTCAGTGAGGTGCAGCCTGGTTCCCTGTGGCGCAGCGAGCAAGGGACCCACGTCTGGGCATACCCTCTCTCACAAGGAGATACAAACTGACCACAAAAGTGATGGGTGGAAGGTTTCGAATGAATCTAAACCACTGGCAATTGCTCTGGGCAACCTTCCACACCACCGTTTTTTAGCCCGTCTGCGCCATTGCAAAAGGGGACCAGCCATGTGCAAATCAGTCAGCAGCTGCCGCCACCGAAGGTAGCAGCCCAGCCCGAACTGCTAGGCCAGGTCCCCTCTGCACAGAAAACCAAGCAACCCCAGACATGTTTCGGCCTTTTTGGACCTCCTCAGTGAGGTGCAGCCTGGTTCCCTGTGGCGCAGCGAGCAAGGGACCCACGTCTGGGCATACCCTCTCTCACAAGGAGATACAAACTGACCACAAAAGTGATGGGTGGAAGGTTTCGAATGAATCTAAACCACTGGCAATTGCTCTGGGCAACCTTCCACACCACCGTTTTTTAGCCCGTCTGCGCCATTGCAAAAGGGGACCAGCCATGTGCAAATCAGTCAGCAGCTGCCGCCACCGAAGGTAGCAGCCCAGCCCGAACTGCTAGGCCAGGTCCCCTCTGCACAGAAAACCAAGCAACCCCAGACATGTTTCGGCCTTTTTGGACCTCCTCAGTGAGGTGCAGCCTGGTTCCCTGTGGCGCAGCGAGCAAGGGATGGGACCAAGCCTGATTTGCATATGGTCTTTCCCTTCTGTAATGGCTTGGCAGGCGAAGAACGGTGGTCTGGAGGGTTGCCCAGAGCATTGCCAGTGGTTAAGATTAATTCTAAACCTTCCAGCCATCACCTCTTTGTTTTTGCTATGTCACCCCGAGTGGGACGGGTATGCCCAGACGTGGGTCCCGTGCCTGCTGGGCCTAGAGACCCAAGCTACTCCTCACTGATGAGCCCCAACAAGGGCGAAACATGTTTGGGGATGCTTGTGGTCTCGTGCAGAAGGGATGTGGCCTAGCAGTTCGGGCTGGACTGCCCCTTTTGGGGTGGGACCAAGCCTGATTTGCATATGGTCTTTCCCTTCTGTAATGGCTTGGCAGGCGAAGAACGGTGGTCTGGAGGGTTGCCCAGAGCATTGCCAGTGGTTAAGATTAATTCTAAACCTTCCAGCCATCACCTCTTTGTTTTTGCTATGTCACCCCGAGTGGGACGGGTATGCCCAGACGTGGGTCCCGTGCCTGCTGGGCCTAGAGACCCAAGCTACTCCTCACTGATGAGCCCCAACAAGGGCGAAACATGTTTGGGGATGCTTGTGGTCTCGTGCAGAAGGGATGTGGCCTAGCAGTTCGGGCTGGACTGCCCCTTTTGGGGTGGGACCAAGCCTGATTTGCATATGGTCTTTCCCTTCTGTAATGGCTTGGCAGGCGAAGAACGGTGGTCTGGAGGGTTGCCCAGAGCATTGCCAGTGGTTAAGATTAATTCTAAACCTTCCAGCCATCACCTCTTTGTTTTTGCTATGTCACCCCGAGTGGGACGGGTATGCCCAGACGTGGGTCCCGTGCCTGCTGGGCCTAGAGACCCAAGCTACTCCTCACTGATGAGCCCCAACAAGGGCGAAACATGTTTGGGGATGCTTGTGGTCTCGTGCAGAAGGGATGTGGCCTAGCAGTTCGGGCTGGACTGCCCCTTTTGGGGTGGGACCAAGCCTGATTTGCATATGGTCTTTCCCTTCTGTAATGGCTTGGCAGGCGAAGAACGGTGGTCTGGAGGGTTGCCCAGAGCATTGCCAGTGGTTAAGATTAATTCTAAACCTTCCAGCCATCACCTCTTTGTTTTTGCTATGTCACCCCGAGTGGGACGGGTATGCCCAGACGTGGGTCCCGTGCCTGCTGGGCCTAGAGACCCAAGCTACTCCTCACTGATGAGCCCCAACAAGGGCGAAACATGTTTGGGGATGCTTGTGGTCTCGTGCAGAAGGGATGTGGCCTAGCAGTTCGGGCTGGACTGCCCCTTTTGGGGTGGGACCAAGCCTGATTTGCATATGGTCTTTCCCTTCTGTAATGGCTTGGCAGGCGAAGAACGGTGGTCTGGAGGGTTGCCCAGAGCATTGCCAGTGGTTAAGATTAATTCTAAACCTTCCAGCCATCACCTCTTTGTTTTTGCTATGTCACCCCGAGTGGGACGGGTATGCCCAGACGTGGGTCCCGTGCCTGCTGGGCCTAGAGACCCAAGCTAATCCTCACTGATGAGCCCCAACAAGGGCGAAACATGTTTGGGGATGCTTGTGGTCTCGTGCAGAAGGGATGTGGCCTAGCAGTTCGGGCTGGACTGCCCCTCTTGGGGTGGGACCAAGCCTGATTTGCATATGGTCTTTCCCTTCTGTAATGGCTTGGCAGGCGAAGAACGGTGGTCTGGAGGGTTGCCCAGAGCATTGCCAGTGGTTAAGATTAATTCTAAACCTTCCAGCCATCACCTCTTTGTTTTTGCTATGTCACCCCGAGTGGGACGGGTATGCCCAGACGTGGGTCCCGTGCCTGCTGGGCCTAGAGACCCAAGCTACTCCTCACTGATGAGCCCCAACAAGGGCGAAACATGTTTGGGGATGCTTGTGGTCTCGTGCAGAAGGGATGTGGCCTAGCAGTTCGGGCTGGACTGCCCCTTTTGGGGTGGGACCAAGCCTGATTTGCATATGGTCTTTCCCTTCTGTAATGGCTTGGCAGGCGAAGAACGGTGGTCTGGAGGGTTGCCCAGAGCATTGCCAGTGGTTAAGATTAATTCTAAACCTTCCAGCCATCACCTCTTTGTTTTTGCTATGTCACCCCGAGTGGGACGGGTATGCCCAGACGTGGGTCCCGTGCCTGCTGGGCCTAGAGACCCAAGCTACTCCTCACTGATGAGCCCCAACAAGGGCGAAACATGTTTGGGGATGCTTGTGGTCTCGTGCAGAAGGGATGTGGCCTAGCAGTTCGGGCTGGACTGCCCCTTTTGGGGTGGGACCAAGCCTGATTTGCATATGGTCTTTCCCTTCTGTAATGGCTTGGCAGGCGAAGAACGGTGGTCTGGAGGGTTGCCCAGAGCATTGCCAGTGGTTAAGATTAATTCTAAACCTTCCAGCCATCACCTCTTTGTTTTTGCTATGTCACCCCGAGTGGGACGGGTATGCCCAGACGTGGGTCCCGTGCCTGCTGGGCCTAGAGACCCAAGCTACTCCTCACTGATGAGCCCCAACAAGGGCGAAACATGTTTGGGGATGCTTGTGGTCTCGTGCAGAAGGGATGTGGCCTAGCAGTTCGGGCTGGACTGCCCCTTTTGGGGTGGGACCAAGCCTGATTTGCATATGGTCTTTCCCTTCTGTAATGGCTTGGCAGGCGAAGAACGGTGGTCTGGAGGGTTGCCCAGAGCATTGCCAGTGGTTAAGATTAATTCTAAACCTTCCAGCCATCACCTCTTTGTTTTTGCTATGTCACCCCGAGTGGGACGGGTATGCCCAGACGTGGGTCCCGTGCCTGCTGGGCCTAGAGACCCAAGCTACTCCTCACTGATGAGCCCCAACAAGGGCGAAACATGTTTGGGGATGCTTGTGGTCTCGTGCAGAAGGGATGTGGCCTAGCAGTTCGGGCTGGACTGCCCCTTTTGGGGTGGGACCAAGCCTGATTTGCATATGGTCTTTCCCTTCTGTAATGGCTTGGCAGGCGAAGAACGGTGGTCTGGAGGGTTGCCCAGAGCATTGCCAGTGGTTAAGATTAATTCTAAACCTTCCAGCCATCACCTCTTTGTTTTTGCTTTATCACGACTCTAACCAATATTTTAGGATTTTCTTCCGAAACTAGTGGGGTCACTTGTCATAACACCTTAAGATGGTAATTGTTGCATTTCAGAATTGCATCCACGTGGGCACCACTATCCAGACCAGTTTCCAGATAGGTGCCCAGGGTCTTTACCTTAGGTACTACTGTGATCTGACTGCCATCAATCAGGAAGTTTGTATAAGCCAAACTCAGCTTCTCTCTGGCTTGTCTAGGGCCGTATAGCATTAGCTCAGTCTTAGTCACGTTAAGGCATAGCCAGTTGGTAGACATCCAGCTCTTAATGATCTGGTAGACTGATTCCAGCATCTATTGGTCTTTGTCATAATCTCCACAGATCTCCAGTGTTAGTTGGAAATCACCTGTGTAATTGCAGAAATAAAGACACAGACTTTCAAGGTCCATGCATAGTGGGATGATATAAATGTTAAAGAGCAGAGGGGAGAGACAGAAGAAAGTTAGAGGAAAAGAAGGAAGCAAAATCAAGAGCAGAAAGAGTAGAATTAATAGAAGGATCAGGAAGAGGAGGGGACATAAGATGAGTTAAAGTTTGAAACAAACATCTCGGATGGGCCGATTGCGTATGAAGAAGATCAGAAAAGTAAATACGTATAGCATAGTTCAAACAAGTGTTGTAAAGCACATGATAAGAAAAATAAACAGAGTGATTAGATAGAGAACGAAATTTGAGCCAGCGTTGTTCCAAGTGACATAGAAAAGGGGAAAGACAGAAGAAAGTTAGAAGAAAAGAAGGAAGCAAAATCAAGAGCAGAAAGAGTAGAATTCATAGAAGGATCAGGAAGAGGTGGGGAAAGAAGATGAGTTAAAGTTTGAAACAAACGTCTCAGATAAGCCGATTGCGTATGAAGAAGATCAGAAAAGTAAGTACGTTTAGCAGAGTTCAAACAAGTGTCGTAAAGCACATGATAAGAAAAATAAACAGAGTGATTAAATAGAGAATGGAATTTGAGCTAGCGCTATTCCAAGCCACATAGAAAATGCAGCATGGAGCATAGATTGGATAAGAGCCAAGGCTGGGCAGGTTTACGGGAGGGCTGAAAAGAAGAAAGAGGATATAGTTGATCAAGACTTGACAAAAGAGCTGAAGAAAAAGTAGATGAAGCTTCATCGGCAGAAAGTGAAATAAAGTGCACAAGAGAAGGGAGAATATTAGTACAGGTGTCGCGATGAAGTGAAGAATTAAAGTTGCATAAATCTCGTCAGGAGAATCTTTTAGGGAGAAGAGGAACAGACGAAAGAGGAGAAATTGGGGGAAGAATTGATACAGAAAGAAGCGAGTGATCAGATAAATAGACTGGAAAGCAGTTACAGAAGAGGCAGTACAAGAAGAAAAACAATTAAATCAAGTGAAGAGCCAGAATTGTGAGTAGAATGAGTGGAGAGTGGGGATAGAAAGTGAGAGTCAAGAATAGAAAGAAAGGGAGACGTGGCATGAGTTGAAGAAAGATGAAGATTAAAGTCACCTAATAAAACCAGCTGAGTAGAACTAGGAGGAATATGGCAGAGAAGGTGGTCAGTGTCATCACAAAATGATCCAAGAGGGCCAGGTTGTTGATAAACAAGAAGAAAAGAGACAGCATGAGGAGTAGTAAAAATGTTATAAATAAATTCAAAAGAAGAGTACAATTGTGTGTCAACAGGTGAAGAAATAAAGGAATAGGAGGAACGATATCGAATACCAATGCCGCCTCTGCGGCCACTGGTACGAGGAACGTGGGAAAAGGAAGATAAAGAAGTAGTGGGAGAGACTCCAACAGTAGAATTATGAGGTAAAATCCATGTTTCTATGATACAATGGAAATGAAAATGAAATCTTAAGAAAATGTCCAAAACTGGAGATGACTTGTTACATAACGATCTTGAATTCCACAGGCCCAGATTGATGGCAGCAGATGTATCGGTAATTGGTGGATAAATAAGGTTAGGATTCACACATGAATTAGTAAATTGGTTATCCAATTGTGAACTGGCAGACAATAGGTGTTTGGATATTGAAATGGTCATGTAGATGAAAATGGTATCTAGTCATTCCATCGAATGTAATTTCATCTAACACCATACCATCGAATTATATGCAACGAAAAGCCTTAGCATCGAAGTACTCTTTCGTTGACTATAATTCGATGGTAGTATCGAAATGAATAATATTAGTTTTTTTGCAGTAGGGTTACATTAGGGTTAGGGTTAGGTTTAGATTAAGGGTTACATTAGGGTTAGGGTTACGGTTGGGCTAGGGTTAGGGTTAGGGTTGGGGCTAGGCTTATATTAAGGGTTATATTAGGGTTAGGGTTAGAGTTGGGGCTAGGGTTAGATTAAGGGTTAAATTAGGGTTAGGGTTAGGGTTGGGGCTGGGGTTAGGGTTACTGTTACGGTTGGGGCAAGGGTTAGATTAAGGGTTACATTATGGTTAGGGTTAGGGTTGGGGGGTGGGCATGGAGTTTGGAGGGGAACCCCCCCAATTTACAAAAAAAACTATTAAAACTTTACAAGGAGCTGGCCAGTGCCGACATTTCAGGACTGGACAGTTCCAAGTGACGTTTTAATGTTACAAAGAAATGCATTGAAATGCTATCTTTTACATGTTTAAGTGCAATTACATTGAAACCAGTCCATTTATATTTTTGATGGACTGGTTTAGATGGAAAAGCACTTTTACATGTAATAGATAGACTGTTGATGCATTGGTAAACAATGCTTTGGTTTCGATGCTGTGGCATTTCGATGCTACAGTTTCGATGAAATGACTAGGAATCAATGAAAACCAGTACCTTGATGTTAATCCTGAAACCGGGCAATAATTTGTCCGGCAATACTGGGCAGGAAGCAGGTAGACAACATGGCTACAGGACCATGGGCCACTGCCGATAGTACCTTACCTACTGCTCCTGGTACTAAGCAGAAATGGCTACTTTCTCCAGTCTGTCTCTTCTCTGTTTTTCCTCTGTTGTGTGTTTTTGTACAGTAATCTCTTTTCATTCTACTTGCAGATGGAGTCTTACATTAAAAGTGTTTATATTTTAATAGTACCTTATTTGGAAATTCCCTTTATTTTGGACTGTGATACTGTTTTGTTTGGGTCACTTCTGGTTCACCTTCACACCACTCTTAAGAGTATAGCCTGCCCTTGGCCTGCATTACCACAAAATACGAAGTAGGTATATCTCTTAATTGTCCCTGTTTTACCTTTACGATTGCTTTGTGTTTTGGTTTGTAGAAATGTGAGGACTGAGTGGGCAATTTTACAACCGATCATCCTTGTACTCCTGCGAGGCAGAAGCTAATTCGTCACACTGGTGGCAGTGGTGGGATTTGAAACAGACTGTGCCTACAGCCAGCCAACCAAAATAAGTGTGTACAGTTAATGTTAGTATTTTACTGCTAAGATATTTCTGATAACCATGGAACTCGACATGAGCACAGTGCAGGTCTTGACAGCAAATGCCTAGCGTGACTTCTGTCGAGAGAGGGACCTCCCTAATGGGGGCAAGGTTAAGAAGGCCAAACTGCTGAAAAGTCTCCAAGCTTTCTAGGAAGCTAGGGGGGCGGAGGGCTGCCTGGAGACCCACAGCGAGCTGGATCCCTCAGCCCTATTGCCCATGCAGCCGGGGGGCATGGATAACGCTGAGGAGAGCAACAGCGATAGTGCTTCTCAGCATTCCTCCCAGCGGGCAGGCACTGTGGCCTCCCAAGGGTCTCAAGCCTTCCACAGGTCACATGCATCCAGGGGTTCCCAAGATACAGCCAGGCGCCTAGGGCATCTCGCTGAAATTGACCCTGACAGGCTCTTTGGGAAGAAAGGAACGTAGCACTGGATGAGAAGAAGCGGGGGGAAGAAAGGAGAGTAGCACTGGAGGAGAAGAAGCAGAGGGACTTTGTGATGCTGCTCGAGATGGAGCTTAAGCACCAGATAGAGGTCGCCAAGACATCTGGCAGAGAAAGAAGTGTCTTCAACAGTGGCTCTCCAGGATGTCTCAGTGTCACATTCCCAAGGGCTTAGTCCAACCGTATGAGGAGGGGAATGATATTTTCGACTGGTTTGAAAAGCCGGAGTTAGCTTTCATCCTCCAGGAGTTGGAAGAGGAGTTGTAGGGAGCAGCCCCTATGACCAATCTACCGTCAGTTGGAAATTATGTTATTAAACAGTTGACTCCAGAAGAGAGACCTATTTATTCCAAGATGAAGGCCGCAGTCCTCTGGAAGTTCTGCAAGACCCCAGAACAGTACCTCAAGAGCTTTATAGAGCTTACCAAGAAGGGGAGTTAAGCCTTTGAGCCATTTATGCATCCGTCCCTGAAATATCTGAGTGGTTGGGTAACAGGTAACAGATGTTACACATTTACAGGGATGTACATCTGATTGCATGTGATAGTATGCTTAGACAATACGAGATGGAGTTACCATCATCTAGTGACCAAGACTATCACGTACCTTCAGGCACTTGCAAAGGCTCCTGAATGGTTCACGGTTACTCGCATCCAGAAAAAGGCTGTTGTTACTGTATCAAATCAGTTGACAAGGGGAGTGGGAAACATAAAGCAAAATAGGGTAAGGACAAAGGTTTGCACCCTCTTGATAAGAAAGGGCCCCAAAGGTCTGAGGGGAAAACTCTGTCACCTACATCGTCTGCTCCAGCCGAAAGTAGAAGTGAGGGAAACCCTAGCACTGGGGCGTCCATGCTCACAGCCCCTCAAAGATGATTTACCTGCAGAAATCGGACACATAGGGAGGGAGATCCTGCCTGCAAGGTTAGACCCAACCCAGCCATAGTTAACTCTATGCTCATGGAGGAGGAAGAATAAGAGGAAATAGTCAATGTGGGCAACTTAGATGATGAATTTCCACTCGGCCTGGGATTGGCCGATTGCACCCTTGTATGCCTGAGCGGGAAAGGTTCTAGGTCTCCCACCGAGACCCGTTTCCGCTAATACAGAGATATTTCTTCACCATGTGTTCATTAATGGGAGCAAAGCCCAGCACTCTGTGATACGTCTGTGAGTATAGCTTATGTCCAACCACGGTGGGTGCGAGAGAAACAGGTCATCCAAGGGCCTCCCAGACTAGTAAGGGGATTTGACAGTCTCACCCAATGCCCACTGGCTATCGTGGTGTTCATTTGGAGGGGGGAAACTTCTCAACTCTGGGTCTCTTTCAAGAATGCCATTCCGTTATATATTGTCTGTTAGGAAATGATAGACCTGATGCCAAAATGATCACTATGTTCACATGATCGAGGGCCAAGGAAGCAGTTTGGTTAGCAGCCCTTGTGGCAATGAGTCCAGGAGCTCTTCTGGCTGATGATGGCTTAAGACCAGTACTACCCAGTCCAGATGCATGGATTCCACAGAGGACAGAGGAGCCTGCTCTTGCCGAAGAATGTCTTTCGGCCACTGAAGTGCCTGCTGCACCGGCACATGACTCAGTGGCCTGAGGGTTGCCTACAGGCAAAGATCCTGAACCTCGTGTGGAGGACACGGTAGCTTCAGATCTCGATCGTCTCCCAGAACTAAGTGACTTGTCATTAGGTGGGGCCTAGGCCAGGCTGACGTTTACCATGCGCAGCGTGACAGTCCAACTTTAAGACATCTACAAGAGCAGGGAGAGACGCAAGCCCAGGCGGAAGCCCCATGGATGCTCAAGGTGTACTGGGAGAACAGACTCCTGTACAGTGAGCCCAAGACATCTGGGGTGGGGGCCAGCTGCTGTCTGGAGGTTCCCCAGTGCCACAAAAGATTCCTGTAGGACTTGGCTCACAACATTCCATTGGCAGGTCGCCTTGGGGTGACAAAAACAGATAACCGGTTGTCTGCTTATTTCTGCTGGACGCAGACGGGGTTGAAGATAAAAGTATTTGGCTGATCCTGCCATGCTTTCCAAGAATCTGACAAGGTGGGCAGAGCCTCCAAAGCCCCCTAATTCCACTATCTATGGTCGGGCAGCCTTTTCGAAACAATATGTATGGACATTGTGGGTCCTTTGAATCCCCAAACCTTCTCTGGAAACCGGTATTTCTTGGTTATAGTTGATCATGCCACCCGGTACACGAGGACCTCTCCCTGAGGATCATCAAGGTCTGCATAGTCGCATCGACTCCCATTGGAATAGTCTCTCATGTGGGTTTCTATAAAGAGTTATTTTTGACAAGAGATCCAGCTTAATTTCCCCATACACAAAGGTGATGTGGGATGAATGCAGAGTTACCTATACATTCTTTACAGCCTTTCACCCACAACCTAATGGGCTTGTTGAGTGGTTCAACAGGACCCTCAAGTGCATAATATGTGGCCGGGAAGAGATGCTCAGGAGAAAATGGGACATTCTCCTGCCATCGTCCTGTTCTCCTGCCGGGAGGTGTCACAGAGCGGTGTTGTGTTCAGTCCCTTCAAGCTCTTGTTTGGCCATCCAGTTAGGGGTCCACTGTTAGGGGTCCACTGAGTCTGGTGCATGAAGGATGGAAGGACAATACCCAAACTCCTTCCCACAACATAGTGCACTATGTGCTCGGACTCCAATCCTGGATAGCCAAGTACAGGGAACAGAGGACCCAAAACCTGAAGGCCAGCCAGGAACTCATGAAGTACTGGCATGACCAAAAGGTGAAAATGACAGAATAAACACAGGGCCAGCTGGTCTGCATCAAGCTCACTGCCTTGCACAAGAAGTGGACTGGTCCCTATGTGGTGCTGGAAAGAATCAGTCAGGTTACCTACCTCATTGATATAAAAACCCTGATGTAGACACATCGGATCTCATGTCAACTGGCTGAAACCCCATTACAGCCAGGATGACTTTGTGATGGCTCTGATTACGGATGACACAACAAGAGGAGAAGACAGATCACCTCCCCTCCCTGATCTGTTACATGCAGAGCCCACCGACCGGTATCTCGCCAGACCTCACGGAGCAGCAGAGGCAAGACTGCCAGAGGATGCTGGGTCAGTGTGCTGACCTGTTCTCTTTGACTCCTGGGAAGATTTGGTGCATCCATGACATTGACACCACAGCCAGTAAGCCATTGAAGAGTAGGATTCACCGAATGTCAGACAAAGTCAAAAACACCATCAAGCAGGAGGTCTTAAAGATGCCAAGATGTTGGTCTTGGGGGTTATCTAGCCTTGCTGCAGCCCATGGGCTAGCCCGGTGGTACTGATCCCTGAAATGTCCAGTAGCGGGAAGACTGAGATCCGCTTTTGCATGGATTTTCGGGGGCTCAACTCTGTCACAAAGATGGATGCACACCCCATTCCTTGGGCAGACGAGCTAATTAAATGATTAGGCACTGCCCAGTTCATGAGTACCTCCAACCTCATGTCTTCATTTTTGACCCCAGATGGTTAAAAGACCCCACTGAAGCAAATAAAACCAATTGGAAAAATGCAGAAACCAAATACAAGAACAAGCTGACTATACTTAAAAACAAAAAAACATTACAATGAACAAATCGACCATAAATTCCACAGGTAAACTCTTTCAAATTTTGAAATCCATAGAGAAACCTAAAACCCTTTCCCCACCATTTCAACCCACCAAGACAGTTTGCAAAAAAAAACAAAGCGCCTTTCAAAATAAGATTCTCAAAGCTAGAGAGACTATAACAAAGTGCAAAACAATCAGCCTTCACCAACCTAACCACATCAGCAAGGAAATCCAAAAGACTCACAGTCCTAAATTTCAGTTTACACCAATAACCACGGACAGCATGAGGAAAACTCTTTCGTAAATAAATTGCACATCGTGTACAGAACATGTACTACCACCTAAACTGATACTTGATAACCCAGAAACATCTCATTCCTTAGACGAATGGTCAACGCCTGCTTTAGAGACCACACTGTACCAGCAACAATAAAAACAGTCACAGTTACACCCCTGCCCAATAAACAGAATTAAATCAACAGGATCCATCAAATCTCTGACCCATTACCAACTGTAATTTTTTACTGAAACTTCTGGACACTATCGCCACAGAACAGCTACAAGAGTATGTAGACAGTAATAATCTCCTCCATCCACAGCAGTCAGGATTTAGAAAAGCCCACAGCACGGAATCTGCTCTGTTGGACCTACTGACAGAAATGCTGGGACTCCTGGACAAAGGCAGAGGCATTGCTAGGGGGTGGCTAAGGGGGCTAAAGCCCCTGGTCCTTTGGTTGTAGCCCCGGATAGAATCTCAGGAGCTACAACCAAAATGCTAGCTAGTCCCCAGTCCCGACATTAGCGTAGTCCCGGGTCTTTTCCAGACCTAGCAACACCCCTGGACAAAGGCAAAGCAGGCTTACTGATTTTACTGGAAATCACGGCAGCTTTCGATTTGTTAGATCACCGGAAACTCCGAAAGGCCCTAGATCTCGTTGGAAACTGCTCCCAGGGAGCCATTGACTGGATATCTTCTTTCCTCCGAGACAGACAATCCAAAATAATTTGGGGAAGCCATGCATCAACAACCAAACCTGTGGATTCTGGCGTCCCACAAGGAGCCCGCTTCTCTCCACTGTTGTTTAATTTGTATCTGTTGTGCCTATGCACATTGCTAACCCATCTTGGCATATTTTTCAGGAACTTTGCCGACGACACACAGTTGGTGTTCGAACTCAGTGGAGACTATAATCAGGACAATGAAAAATGTGCATTTATCTACAACACCATCAAAGCCTGGATGAAGGCTAACTGGATGTGCCTCATGGCACCAAAACTGAGCTTATGATCTTTGGCTCACCCCATGCCAAAAGAAAACTCAGCCCAACTTACTCTATATTTAACATCAAAGAAACACCAATTTTGGTGTCAGAAAAAGTCAAAATGCTAGGAATCTACATGCAGGCATCACTCGGAGCTGAAGCCCAGGTAACATATTTAAAAAGAAATTGCTAATACTACCAAAAACTCCTGAGGAAAATCAAACTCCTACTAAATAAGCAAAACAGCACAACCATAGCTAGGGCCACTATACTCTAACAACTAGATTATGGAAATCCCCTAATGCTGGGAGCCAGTCAAAACTGCATAAATCAGTGCCAGGTGATTCAGAACAACGCGATAAGAACCATAACCGGCAAAACAAAAAGAGAAAACATCACAGGAGAAAGGAGAGACCTGCACTGGCTAGCCATAGATTAACGAAGCACATTTAAATCTTTGACCCTGGTTCATCGCCGCCTAAATGGAAATGGCCCAATATACCTCCAAAAACAATTCAAGAGATACGAACCAACACAAAACCTCAGATGCATGAATAAAGGAAATTTACAGGCCAAGCTATCTAAAAAAACTAACAGCCTATGTAGGGCATTCTCAAACAAAGCAATAGCAAAATGGAACACACTACCTGGGACCTTAAGAACCGAAATAAAGTTGCTATGCTTTAAAAAAAAATTGAAAACATTTTATTCAAATAAACCCCCACTAAATCGAACACCAAACATCTGAATCACACACACTTATTTGTTGTCCCGGCAATATGTCCCTGTCTATATGGAAAGCGCTCTGATGCCTGCAGGCTGCAGCGCTATACAAATAAATAAATAAATGGCATTGTAAGTTCACTGTTATGCCGTTTGGACTATAGAATGCCCCTGTCACCCTTCAGAGGATCGTAAACCAGGTCCTAACAAGGCTGCAAGACTTCAGCGTGGCCTTCCTCGAGAACATTGACGTTTCCAGCAACACCTCGGAAGACCACCTCTCCCACCTGGAACAGGTTTTTCAAGCCATGCAGAAGGCTGGCTTGAACATTAAGGTGCCCAAATGCCAGATATCACAGGGGGCTGTAATTTACCTCTGACACCAGTTCAGTGGTGGTAAGAAACAGCCTCTCCAGGCCAAAATCCAGGCAGTGATGGACTTGGATTTCCCCACCACCTAGACTCAAGTGAGGGCCTTCTTGGGCCTCATGGGTTATTACCTGACTTTCATTAAGGGGTATGGGACTCTTGCCCTTCCCCTGAATGACGTAACTTCCAAGAATCTGCTGAAAAAAAGGTTGGGCCTCTGTAGGTCAGTCACCGTGCCAGAGCCTGAACAAGGGTCTGTGCCAGACCATAGTTCTCAAGGTCCTAGATTTCAGCAAAAAAGTTTATCATACAGACACACCCTTGTGAATTTGGCATTGGTGCAGTGTCAGGACAACCAAACTCGAAAGAGATAGAACTGCCTTTTGTGTTCCTTGGCAGAGCAGGGGTGCAACTGGGCCACCATAGCAAAGGATGCATTTGCGGTAGTTTGGTCAGTACAGAAGCTGAAGCCTTACATCTTTAGGTCTCACTTCACTGTTCAAACCGATCACAGACCTCTGAGGTGGCTTATGGCAGGGAGAGAACCCCAAGTTACTGCGTTGTGCCATATCCCTAGAGGGATTGGACATGGACATCCAACACAAACCAGGGACACCAATGCAGATGGTGTCAGTAGGTACCTTTGCCCGGAGGATGAGCACGTCCCTTAGAAGGGTGAGTCTCAACCTTTTTGAATGGTGGGCATGTGAGGATTTGCCATCTGGCAAGGGTGCAGAACCTTTGCTTTTTTAAATCAAGTATATACAATGAGGCAAGTGATTCCTTCTCCAAAGGTCTAATCTGATAACCAGGCCCCCTCTTTGTCGCCGCTCCATTCCTAAAGCATAGTGCACGTGTGCCCGGCTGCATCATAGCCTGACCTGCAGAACCCACTCTGCTTGTGGCACAGAGGAGGTTCAAAGGTCACAAGGTGTCCACTCCACTGCCACAGGAACAGCAAAGTTACTGCACCAGAGGGCGACATGTAAGATATGCCCCCTGTACCCAAACTACAATGATAATAAGAACCCCATGCTGTTGGGAGGATAATCTCTAACAATAAGCTATACCAGAGTTTAGGCATAGTGCATGGCGATACTTATGATCGTCACCGCAACAAACCGACTGATATTGCAAATGTGCCAGCTCCTGTGAATAAGCTCTGCTTTGGAAGGGAATGTTGATTAGGGTCAGATGGGCTGATACTGCCACCATGCAGGAAAGAAACCCAGAGGACCCAGCCTTTCTTTCATTCTCTTTGTGAGGGCTGGTAACCCCTTACCCAGAGACTGCCGCAAAGCAGGCAGCGGTCCTGGGCTCAGGTATCAAAGCAGCGCACCCATTGAGGAGTAGTAGTGTCTCACCAAGGTGCTGCAGGTCTAAAGGTATTTTGTTGTCAGTAGGAGGGAACAGGGGCCGGAGTAGGATAGGCAGGAGTGCTCTTCCGCCATCTTGTTTCTCTTTGTCTCTCTTTCCATTTTCTGTCTCCTTTATGTCCCCTGGAGCAAGGCACTTTCAGTGGAAGATCAAGAGGGCAAAGTCCACTCCAGCCAGGAGCACAGATTGGGCCCCTAAAACAGGGTAGCTTTAGACCAATCGCCTGAGGACCTATGTCACTGAACTGGTTGCTCCATGTTCCTCACATCCTGAACAAGAGGGAAAGCACTGGTGCTGTTAAGTATGTTCCTCCAACCAACCAAATGATTGCACTGCATCTGTTAAGTATGTTCCTCCAACCAACCAAATGATTGCACTGCTCCATCAGCCCAACATGCAATCATGTCCTAGCAGAGCCCGTCAACTGCCAGGCCCGAAGTGTCTGCTCAACGCTGGAAACCAAACCAAATCTTTGGAGGGTCACTCACCAATCCTAATTGGATATTATCACACGGCTTGGCCCAGCTAACCTGAGAACTGCCAAATCATTACTTGCCCCTCAATACCTGCTTGATCACCACTTCATGACCCCTCCGCGCCAACACGACCCTCTGGATCGTTGCTCATCAACCTCTTTCAATGGCGAAAGCCTGTCTCTGCCTGGTCAATTGAAGCTTTCTTGGGACCACCTCACCTGCAGCACTTAAACCACCACTGTTCGACATCCCTGAGTGCCCACATCCAACCCTGCTCAACCCCCGCTTGCTGCCAGGGCCTCTGGAAACCTATGTGCTTGACTGAGCCTGATCAACTTGCACCAAAGTTGCCCAATTCGGCTCCACCCTGACGCTCAGTGCACCCCCTGTTGGCTCCTGAGGGCTGGTGTGGCATGCTCCACTTAGAGCCACGTGCCCACCATGAATTTAATTTCATGCATTTATTTTACTGGGCGCACCGCTCAACGTGTGTAGTGTCTGAGTACCGTCACCCAGGCTGTGCTATGGGTGCTGAGCCTAGCAACTAGATGATGATGCAGATACTGTCTGCTTGGCGTTAGACTGTTAGTTAGGTGCCCTCCCCCATCCCCAGGTGCCGTTGTATTGCGCTGCTGTTGTGTTCACTAGTTTTGATTTCCCCGGCTCAGACTATTAGGGGCCTGCCTTTGGCCTTCAGCTCAGTGGCCACACGCAACGACAAAGTCAGGACAGGTCATCTATCCTATCCTCCACTCACATGTCACAGAAACACTGGCAGGTAGGGTATATTTCTAAACAAGCAGCAGTCTGGTTATGTGTGCATGCAGTCCAAGCACTAATTAATTTCAGAGTCAAACTCAGATGCAAGCCACCCATGGCCACAGCAGCAAACGCCTCACTTTTTCCTGCTGTGCTGCCTGGCTTCATCCTATGCCCTGCCTGCCCGACATGCCTGTGCCACTGCGCCAAGCTGGGGAAGAAGAAGAGTACACTGGTCCTGCACTTGCACAACACACAGGTGAGTCACACTAGGCATTTTCTTCCACCCTCTGCACTGACAAGTTCTTCTGTTTGGGTCCCCAGGCCTCTCAACACTCCTAGTTGCTCTCTTGTTCCAATCTCTGTGCTTTGCTGTCTGCACCCTCTGTGCACTGTGAGGGTCTAGGAGTAAGAGACGGACATAAGGGTGGCATGTTGATTGGCAAATACTTTTATTATAAAGTAAAAATGTCTCTAAGAGGTGTTTCCCTGCCTCAACAAAACTAACTAATGAAGCTGTCTGCATCAGAATACGCAAAGTAAACTTTGCCATCCTGTGTCCAAAACCTACCCTGTCCCTCACAAGCTAAACTAAGAATAATGAGCAAGGTGAACATGTCTCTTGATTGCCAACCTGCAGCCTGATCTTGTAAGCCAAAAACAAAGGCTCCAAAATGTGTAGAAAATCAAGCAAACGTCCCACAGGACTTAAGGGGTGTATCCCTTTCCCCAATGTCTTTCCAGCATGTGAAAAACAAGTAAAAGTTCCACAAAGACCAACGGGTGTGGGTCCCTTTCTACAGGGCTTTTCCACTGTATCTGTGTCTCTATTCAACTGTCTTGTGTGGAGAGGACTCCTGTCCCTTCCTTAGCACCCTTTCCTTTGTTCACGCTCCTGCTGAGGGTATTTGCTCTTGTCTTTCACACACAGCCTTAGTTTACTCTCTTGCCAAGGTCTTAGTGTGTCCCTTGAATTTGCAAGCTTTGTATTTAGGCTTTGGCGTATTTGTCCCCCTTGTGAGTTCCAGAACCCCTTCACTTGATTACGTTTCCAACACTCTTCTTCTCCCGACCCAAACCTTGGTTCACTCCTGTGCCAAGGTCTGTGATATTTTCTTGCATTACCAAAGCTTTGGCTCCCTTTTGTGATGTCCAGAGGTTGTTCTAACCCAGTCTGAGCCCCAGATCCCCTTCAGTTGTGTATTTTTCACAGTTCTCTTTTTTCTGTACCCCACAAGTTCTGTGGATGTTCGAGTTTAAACAGGCAAAGTTTGTATTTTTTGTAATTCACTGTTTGCTTTTAAAAATGGGTCCCAGACCCCCTTCAGGTGGTTCTTATGTCCCTTGCCCCTTGCCTCATGCTCCCTCCGGGTCTCCCCAACCTTGGGGTCAGCCAACCTGTTACCTGTAGGGTGTGGGCCATCTTTCTCTGGCTGCTCGCGGGTCTGCCAGGGCTTTTGGTGACTTCCTGGTCTTTCTGGAGTCCTCGCCAGACCTCCCTGTGCTTCTTCCACTGCTCGGCATCCGTCTCCCTGCACACTCGCAGCTCCACTCTGCAGCATGCGGCTTGTCTCTGCATCAGTCTGCTTCTCAGTAGGCAAGCATTCTCTGAGTGTGGTTCTCTGTAGGACGCGCTGTTCTCCTCTCTCTGGCCGGCCTCTGCATACCTGCAGCTTCTCGCGGTCCACGTCAGACATAGAATGAAGACAGCATTCTCCGGCTACCACTCTGCCTTTGAATGAGGCTGGGACAATCCGGTCCCGGCAGAAGTTGAAATGCGTGCTGTCACTCGCGCTGGTAATCATCATTCCTTGCATCCACTTCCTCGCCCAGTAGTTGTTGACTGAGATTTATTGCAGTAACACGTGGGAGTCTCGAGTAATGTAGTGAGGGATAGGATTAAAGGGAATGTGGGTGGGGAATCGGGTAATGTGTTTTCCCAAGCTGGTCACTACTCTCAATGGGATTCTCCCTCCCCATGAGATCCTCCCGCTGAGCACTGCCCCGCTGGGAATATCGGGTAGCGGCCTCACCTCCCTAGCCTTGCCTGGTGTTTGGCCTGGTGTTTGGGGGGATGGAGATGTGTGGCGCAGGAGAGCACCTACTTGAGCACCCAGCAAGGTAAGATGGCGGCCTCCTGCTCTGACGCCAGGTGTATAAGGGTGAGCGATGATAACCCATGTTTCACATGTTTGTGGGGACAGGGTTTCTTGTGTGTCAGTGTTTGCCACTGCATTGGTTCGTTTAATGTTTTGTTAATGTAAGCTCAGAAGCACGAGTGTTGGTGCCGGTACCGCGAATACTGTGTATCAATGCACGTAAATTTGTAGCCAACAGTTGCAAACTAACTTATATGTTAGCAGCAGAGGCAGTGAAGGAGGCTGTGGTGTGCCTCTCCATTTGGATGTGTTTAATTTCTTGTTTTTCTTCTGTCCTTGTTTAGACTTTTTGTCTATTTCACTCCTAGAATCGACTAAGAAATCAAGGATGCTGAAATTCTGCAATGTTGCAAAGGAGCATTTACCATAGCACATCTTCTCTCTGGCTTTGCTGTGCCTGCAGTGAGGGTGTCTTCATCGTTAGTATCTCTCAAAGCAGATTCCATTACAGTTTGAGGTTCGTTTCTTGAAGCTTGATTTCCTGTTTCAACGAAGCGGGCAAGATGGTGCTCTCCAGTGAAGCTCGCTGATTATCCATATCGAGCTGATGTTTCTGAGATACCTTGATCAGTGCAACCAGGACACAGTTAATGGAGCAGGGTGTGGGAGAGGAACAGGTAGGACAAGAGAAACAGTGGAGCTCAGATTCATGAGTGCCGTATTTCAGTGGTAGGGACCTGTTATGTGTACACTTCTATGTAAGCGGTTGCCCTCTGGCGAATTTTGATCATTTGCACGGCTGAGTGCAAAAATAAGTGCAAAAGGCAATGTATGGCTCCTTTTGCCCTGCTCTTTTGCACTTCACTGTACATAGTATGTCAACAATCACTATGAGGTTGCTTGCATTTTGCTGGTACAAAAAACCGGCTTGCTCCATATGGATCCCAGCATTTGCGCCCACAAGAAAAATAATACAGACACAAATGCTGGAGTATTTGTATGGTGGCGAATTAGGGAGTGGCAGAAACACAAGTTGCATTCAGCCCCTCCTCTCTGCCATACAGATTGACGAAAATGGGGCGTGTTGTGAATGGATGGCGTAAAAATGAGCTCCTATGTGAGAGGTCTAGCGGAATATCAAGTGAGGTTGTACTGCTCAAGTTATTCATTGTTAAGCTGCATGCTTTTGTGTCCCCCTTCTCTTCAGTGAAGACGGTGCTTTGGTAAGGGACTGTATCATGTTAGAGGCTATATTTGGGACCGATGTAAAGAAAACCGTGATTCTGCCTCCTTGAGGGGGTGATGAGGACAATTCCAGTTCGAGTGGAAAATCGGACATCTCTGCAAGGGTATTTGCTTTATTTTTGCACATATGCAGCGATTTTGAGCCGTGAGTCGATATGCTCCTTAGGTAACGGTTGTAAGGCATAGGGGTAATATTACCAAGTCAGAGCGATTGATGAGGTCTTAATTTCAGTTGGAAAATGTATATATTAACTACCAATCGGGTTGAAAGACGGGCATAGTAGGTTAGCTGACTTGCTTGTGGTAGTGGCGTATCAATGTAAACTCAAGGCAGCCGCAGACTGTAGACTGTCCTCACCCTTATCCACCTATTTTGCAACACCTCTGGGTTTGTAGGGTCGTGATATCGGTGTAGCCGCAGACTGTCCTCTTAATTTGCCTCTGTAATTTCTGTTCTCAGCCATAAACCTTCATCAGATTTAGCAGGCAATTCATCTTGCCAAATGCTGACGCTCATGACAAATTGAGGCATGATTCATCAACATTGTATTAACCCTTATGTTCGCATTAGCAACATTATAAAAAAAAAACCCTACTGGTATATACTTCTACTTTGCTTTTTTCATGTGACTTGAAGGAGCTTGGTTCTTGGCAGAAAGTCAGATTTCAGGGAATGGGGATCTGCTACGTGGTAAAAATGCCACTCGGCCTGGTTGCACATCAGCCCCAGTGGCTAATTTGGGTGGGTTGGAGGAGCTTGGGGCATGACCTATTTTCATACACCTGGCAAAGTGGCCACTGGCCATGGCTGCAGGACCTTGATCATTGACTCACAGAAAAGGCAATGGGGTAAAGGTGCCTTTGGATATGGCTGCAGGCCAGACCTAGTGGCTAATCAGAGTTGTTTGATGAGCCTGAGGCTTGGCCAAAGGTCAGGCCCTTTGCAATGTGGCCACTGGACAGCACCACAGGACATGGCCCTCAGACTTGCAATGGGGCTTAAAGTGAGCACTGGGTCTGACCAAAGGCCAGCCCCAATGTCTACTTAGGTGTCCTGGCGGGGACTGTGGCATATCGAAGGCCAAGCCTCAGGTTGTTTGGCAGCTGGTCAAAGCAGTAGCCCATGAAAAGTTACCCATGAACTGGCTATGGTGATAAAGTTGCTGCTCGACCCAGCAGCAAAGATAGAATATGTAATTGGGGACAGCACTCAACAGAAATCTATACAATATTATTATAATAATTTATAATTTATATATAATGTATAGATTTCTTTGTATTTATATATTACTAATAATAAGCACTGTTTTTAATGTTATACTGCCAAAATAGTGGCAGTATAGTTAAAGTTACGTGACACTATCCATAGGGAATTTAGAACCATGTTTCCTCTGTAACTTTTGACTGCATTCATAAACATTTAGCAAATTATGCATGCCATAATTCGGGCCCCATCTGAACATTCAAGTCAAGTTGGTGATATGTTATGGACTTTCTCATGTAGAAGAGCAATTTTGAAATATAGGTTGCATTGACATTTCTACAGATCCACAAATAAGCACATTTTTAGATGCACATTTCCAAATAATCAACTTTCATTTTCAAGGTTACTGATGGATATTTTCCCCTAATGGTGAACTGGTAAATGCCATGACAATGTGTGCACATGAGAAGAGCCAACATTGAGATATTAAAAAAATAATCTCTATTTTGGGATGAGCATAGAGGCCATGTCAGGCAGCTGGTTGGGACTTGGGGAATGTCAAAAGCCACAAAATAGGAACAGCTTCCACAGCCATACCTGCTGGGTATTGCACACATAATATTATCCCTCCACACTGAATATGCAAGCTGGTACTGAGAGGAGATGTAGCCAAGGACATCTGGAGTTTGAAAGGATGAATACACTACTTAGGGGCTGATTCATAGAATTCGGCGCACAAGTGGCGCGCGCGGCTGGCGCACAGTGTGCGCGTGCGGTAGTCTGCGCCAGCCGCGTGCGCCGAAACACATTTCCGCGCACAGCGTATTCATGGATTCCAGCCACCAAAACCAGCCGTGGCGCACAGTGGCGCAGCGACCTTGCAGCAGCGCCAGTTACGCCCCCAAGAACGCCTTCCGCGCAGGGAAAAGCCATTAAAATCCCCAATCCAGCGCAAAGGGCTGCGCTAACCCTGTACCAGCACGGCAAGCGGGCTACGTGTATTACAGGGGTTCACGTGAAGTTTCACACGCGATTCCAGCAGGGTACGTGTATTTCAGGGGTGCGCGGGAAGTTCCACACGCGAATAGCCTGGGCGCGTGTATTTCAGGGGTGCGCGGGAATTTCCACACGCGAATAGCCTGGGCGCGTGTATTTCAGGGGTTCGCGGCAAGTTTCACACGCGATTTCAGCAGGGTACGTGTATTTCAGGGGTGCGCGGGAAGTTCCACACGCGAATAGCCTGGGTACGTGGATTTCAGGGGTGCGCGAGAAAGTCTACACGCGATTGGCCTGGGTACGTGGATTTCAGGGGTGCGAGAGAAAATCTACATGCGATTGGCCTGGGTACGTGGATTTCAGGGGTGCGCGAGAAAGTCTACACGCGATTGGCCTGGGTACGTGTGTTTCGGGGTGCGCGGGTAGTTCCACACGCGATTGGCCTGGGTACGTGTGTTTCGGGGTGCGCGGGTAGTTCCACACGCGATTGGCCTGGGTACGTGTGTTTCGGGGTGCGCGGGTAGTTCCACACGCCATTGGCCTGGGTACGTGTGTTCCGGGGTCCCGTGAACTTTCACACGCGATTGGTTGGGATCCACGTGTGTACTGTCATCACGTGCAATGAGGGATACTCCCTCGCACGTCACGTCACAGACACGCTCACGCGCTGAGGGCCTTCTGTCCAATGAAAATGCGTATGCGTGCAGACGCGCTTACGCGCTAAGGGCCTTTCCTCGAATTACACGCTGACGTGCAGAATTTTCACGTGCCAAATCACTCCGTATCAAGCTGGCCACGCGTAAGCACACGGAAGACCACGCTCCTGCCCAGAAGGCCGAACTACTGCCCCCCAGAGCCCCGAGCACGCTCCCACCTGCCATCTGCTGCTGCCTGACTGCCTGCTGCCCACGTGCCCTGCCATTTGCTGCCTGCACATCAGCCAGGGGTGCTGTTGGTGTGACCACCCCTGCTGGAACCAAAGACTCCCGACTGGGATTCCATCGCTCCACAGCCCAGCCCCAGGACCCAGTTGCCCACCCACTCCTGCCTCTGGGGTTGTCATGTTGGGGCAAACTCCATCTGTGACCACTGACAACCCCCGGCCAGAGAGGCAGAGGGGCACCAGCTTCAGTGCCACCGAAGTTGGTGTCCTGGTGGAGCAAGTCCTGGGGCAGTATGATGCCCTCTTCGGAAGTTGCCGCGCCGACAAGGAAGGACGGACTCGGATCTGGACTGACATCGTGACTGCCATCAACGCGGAGGGGGTGGCAGTCCGCGACTTCCAACATGTCAAGAAGCGCTGGGAGGACTTCAGGTCCAGGACCCTGACCAAGGCCCGGCGCCTCTTGAAGGCAGCGGATGCCAAGGGGCGCCGGGGCCACTTGTCGGAAGAACAGATGAGGGTCCTGGAACACATATCCCCAGCGCTCCACGTCCAGGTCCTTGAGAGGCAGACCCGTCTGGAGTCGAGCGGTGAGTGTACATGCATCCTGATTGTGAGCAGTGCGTGTGGTGATTGTTCAGTAGTGTGCAGGTTGCACATCTGTTTGTATGGGGTCGAGTATGGGTGCGGGTGTACAGGGCCGTGGGGCTGACACATGCGAGGGCTGTAATGTGTGAGACATGGATGGTGCCTGTGTGTGTGGGCTTGCATGCCAAATGCAGTTGTGTGGGCACACAAGTTTGTATGAATGTGTATGTGAGTAGACATGTCCGTGATGTCACGCATGTATGTTGTTTTCAGCTGATTGTATCAGCGCTGTGTACATGTGCATGTGTGTGTATTTGACAAGGGTGCAACAGTGATGCAACATGGATGCATGTGACAGCTTTAAGTGGATGCCTGATGGGCAGATGTGACATGGATGCCCGTCTGAACACTGCGACACTTAGCAGAGGTGTACACATGCATGCAAGTGTGGTGGTGTGTGTACATGTGTGGTGCACTTCCTGTGTTGCATGTGATGTCTGGCTCACCTTTGGCTGCTGATGCTGTTGTATGTGTATGGATGGTGTTGGCAGTTGCAACATGGCTGTGGTATGGCTCGTGTGTGCAAGTTGTAATGACATGTGTGTTGGGGATTGTGATGACATGTCAGAGGTTTGCCAATGCCACTCATGTACAACTGTCATGTGTGTATGTGTACATTGTACAGTGCCCTGATGCCTGTGTTTTGTTTCTCCCTGTCTGCAGCGTCAACTGATGAAGAGGGCGGAGAAGGTGCTGTGGAGCACAGCGGCGGGGATCCCACCGCCAGCCGGAGACGCAAGGCCCGGCTCCCCTCCCAGGTTGTCATCTCGTCGGGGAGTGAGGAGTCCGGTGCCGCGTCCCAGGCCGCAGCTGCCGGGGGGAGGTCCAAGAGGCGGAGGTTGCAGTTGGACTCCTCGGCAGCAGAAGGGGTAGCTGGGATCCCACAGGGCCCAACGGGGGAAGATGGCACAGAGTCATCCAGGTTGGTGGGGGGTTTGGTGGAGGAGGAGGCCGTGCAAGCACCGGAGACGGGGTCTGGGGGTGGGGATCCCACTGGGCTAGTGGTGCAGTGCAGGACCAGGGACAGGAGGCAGCACAGGCCGCCGCGGAGGTGCCT
This sequence comes from Ambystoma mexicanum, assembly GCF_040938575.1. Classification (NCBI taxonomy): domain Eukaryota; kingdom Metazoa; phylum Chordata; class Amphibia; order Caudata; family Ambystomatidae; genus Ambystoma; species Ambystoma mexicanum. Next base: position 452,162,299 of record NC_090933.1, on the reverse strand, counting down.
GTGTGCAATCCTGTCCCTGATCCTGTCCCTGCATCATCTTGCACCAGCAGGGATGCCCATGTCCAGACCAGTTTTCAGGCAGGGGATGAGCTGACGTCAACTGGCCTTCCTCTGCCTGCGGACGTGGCTATCCAGGCCCGGGTTGAGCCTGTCCTGGCTGGAGTGGCGTTGCGTCAACGGGCCATGCGAGGTGACCTGCAGTCTTTTCATGAAGAGACTGCACATCATCTCGAATGGCTCGTTGACCACGTCAGCCTGCTGGGACAGGTCACCCAGGCCGGATTCCTCCGTCTGATGGGGCTTGCCACGACCCCCTCCTCAGCTGGACCCCCTACGCGCCAGTCGTCCTCTGTGCCATCTTCCCACCCATCAGTCACCTGGGTGCCCTGTGGAGCTGCCTCTGACGGTGCGGCCAGGCTGGTGGAGGAGGCATCCCTGCCACAGTCGGGAGTCGGACGTCCAGCAGGGGTGGCCACGTCAACGACTGCACCCCAGCCGGCGGAGGATGTGCAGGCAGCAGGAGGCAGTGCAGGGGCAGAGGCACAGCAGCAGCAGCACCATGGTGGGAGCCATGAAGGCTCGGGGCCTTCGACATCGGAGGGGCAGGCATCGGCCGGAGGGCAGGAGGACCCAGGACAAAAAGTGTCTTCCGTGTGGCAGCGGTTGGGCCACGCCATAGATGCGGAGCGGCAGCGGGCGGAAGAGGCACGGCTCTCAATGGTCAGGGCGGAGAACTCCATGCAGAGGGCCCTGAGGCGGGTCGAGTGCCTCGAGGCAATCCGCAGGGCTTTGGAGGTGGACACGTCGACGGCCCTGCGGACCCTCGGGGCCATGGAGGAGGACCACCTCCGGGACATTGAGGAGGAGTTCGATGATGCCCTGGCCCGGCACATCCAGAAGTGAGCCGTGGAACTAGCCCGCTGCCCTTGTACATAGTTATGTAGGTAGTGTTAAGTTTCATTTTTGTTTTTATTTCATTTGGACCTTTTGGACATTGGCCACATTTTTGTATATAGTTTTTTTTATTAGTTAGTGTAGTTAGTTAGGTTTCCTTTATTTTGTTGGGATGATGGACCCTGGCTTCTTGCATTGTACATAGTTGTGGACTTGTACATACTTTCTTTTTTAACATTATCCATGGATCAATGGCTTATAATTTTTTTTTCACATTGGATTTTGTTTGGTGGACATTGACTTTGTACTACATTACTTTGGATTTCTATATTCTTTAATTTTTTTTTATTTTGAACGGACATGCTTCTTTTCATTTTTTTCCATTCACATTTCTGTTTCTTCATTTTTGTTTCTATTCATCTTTCCTTTAATACATTATTTATTTGTTGCACTTCAATGTGTGGTGTCTCATTGTTTTCATGCATTTCATGTTATGTGTTTTGAGAATCACTGACACCCATTGGGTGTATGTGAGGGACATGTGTTTGTTTTGGAACTTGCAATTGGTGTTCTGTGATGTAATTGCAGAATATGAGTGGGTGGATGCAATACTCGGGTGGGTGTTTTGCATTTGGGGGCTGACCATAGAGACCAGGGATCTGGACTGTGATGACATGTTGGGTGGGGAACATGAGATGGACATGGGTGGGGGCCTGCTGGAGGCTGCCCCTGGTGGCTGGGGGGTGGGGGTGGTGGGAGACATGGGTGGGGGCCTGGTGGAGGGTGCCCCTGGTGGCTGGGGGGTGGGGGTGGTGGGAGACATGAGTGGGGGCCTGGTGGAGGGTGCCCCTGGATGCTGGGGGGTGGGGGTGGTGGGAGACATGAGTGGGGGCCTGGTGGAGGGTGCCCTGCACAGCTGGGGGGTGGGGGTGATGGGAGACATGAGTGGGGGCCTGGTGGAGGGTGCCCCTGCACTGCTGGGGGGTGGGGGTGGTGGGAGACATGTGTGGGGGCCTGGTGGAGGGTGCCCCTGGATGCTGGGGGGGTGGGGGTGCTGGGAGACATGAGTCGGACATGGGTGGGGGCCTGGTGGAGGGTGCCCCTGGATGCTGGGGGGGTGGGGGTGGTGGGAGACATGGGTGGGGGCCTGGTGGAGGCTGCCCCTGGTGGCTGGGGGGTGGGGGTGGTGGGAGACATGGGTGGGGGCCTGGTGGAGGGTGCCCCTGGATGCTGGGGGGGTGGGGGTGCTGGGAGACATGAGTCGGACATGGGTGGGGGCCTGGTGGAGGGTGCCCCTGGATGCTGGGGGGGTGGGGGTGGTGGGAGACATGGGTGGGGGCCTGGTGGAGGCTGCCCCTGGTGGCTGGGGGGTGGGGGTGGTGGGGGACATGGGTGGGGGCCTGGTGGAGGCTGCCCCTGGTGGCTGGGGGGTGGGGGTGGTGGGAGACATGAGTGGGGGCCTGGTGGAGGGTGCCCCTGGATGCTAGGGTGTGGGGGTGCAGGGGGACATGAGTGGGGGCCTGTTTGAGGCTGCCCCTGCACTGCTGGGGGGTGGGGGTGGGGGGAGACATGGGTGGGGGCCTGCTGGAGGCTGCCCCTGGTGGCTGGGGGTGCAGGGGGACATGCGTTGGTGGGCAGTAGTGCTAGTTGATATGTGGGTTGGCTGGTGGGCATGGCCATGGTGGATGGGGTGCCTGCAGGACATGTGCTGGGTAGGCCCCTGTGGTGTGAGCCACCTGCAGGGGCCGTGGAGGGTGTAGAGGGTACACCTGGGAGGACCCACACGTGCAATTCACGTGTGCTGCTCCCCGCGCACCCCCGGAATACACGTACCCCGCTCAATCGCGTGTGGAACTTCCCGCGCACCCCTGAAATCCACGTACCCGGCCAAATCGCGTGTGGAACTTCCCGCGCACCCCTGAAATCCACGTACCCGGCCAAATCGCGTGTGGAACTTCCCGCGCACCCCTGGAATCCACGTACACGGCCAAATCGCGTGTGGAACTTCCCGCGCACCCCTGGAATCCACGTACACGGCCAAATCGCGTGTGGAACTTCCCGCGCACCCCTGGAATCCACGTACCCGGCCAAATCGCGTGTGGAACTTCCCGCGCACCCCTGAAATCCACGTACCCGGCCAAATCGCGTGTGGAACTTCCCGCGCACCCCTGGAATCCACGTACCCGGCCAAATCGCGTGTGGAACTTCCCGCGCACCCCCGAAATCCACGTACCCCGCTCAATCGCGTGTGGAACTTCCCGCGCACCCCCGAAATACACGTACCCCGCTCAATCGCGTGTGGAACTTCCCGCGCACCCCTGAAATCCACGTACCCGGCCAACTCACGTGTGGAACTTCCCGCGCACCCCTGGAATCCACGTACCCGGCCAAATCGCGTGTGGAACTTCCCGCGCACCCCTGAAATCCACGTACCCGGCCAAATCGCGTGTGTCACTTCCCGCGCACACCCGGAATACACGTACCCCGCTCAATCGCGTATTTTACTTCCCGCGGTGCCACTTTTTTGATGCGCTGGGACTCTACCGCCTGCCTTCGTGTGGCGGACGTGTTTCAGCTTGTGCGCGGCTTTGGCTGTGCGTGGGTTTGCCCTATTCCATTCCATGAATACGTGTGGTTCGTGTGCGTGTGGGCGTTACCTCTGCTTCCGTGCAGTGCATCCCCAGTTACGCCCTTATTTTCGCGTGTTGTTCCCCATTCCGCGCGTTACGCCCCATGTCCCGCCCACTTTCTGCTGTGTGCGCTGAGGTTGTGCGCTTTCACTGTGCGCGTCGCGCACCGTCGTGCACGCCTTTCGCGATGTTGCAGTGACTTGTGCGCCATGCACGGGTATGCACGGGTTTAGCGCACATCCCGCGGTGAACACGCGCAGGGACTTCCATGTATCGCACGCGTGCGCGTGCGCCTGTTTTTTTCCGCTTGCGCATGCTTGCGCATGCTTGCGCCTAGATTTTCGGCGCACGTTGGTTCCATGAATCGGCCCCTTAGTTGCATGCTACAAAATCAGGTTTGATACCATATACAATTGTAAGACATGACCTAAGCACGTGTAGCATAAGGCTGCCATGCCTTAACACAACCCCAAGTAAGCTCTTTCTTTCAGATGTCTACAGATTGGTAATATCATATGTGATGTCACCAGTGATGTCTATGATGATGCCATTTGCGATGTCATGTGTGTTGTAATGAGCAGTGAATTGTAGGCCTCGAGTTGTTGCTGTGTAGCTTTGCATATCTACCAAACACCACATTTCCATGTATTTTAGATTTTGCATTTCAAATATAATGGGCCTCACTACAAGTGTGCCAGTCTGGAAAAAATGCCAGAAAAAATGTCGGTAATTCTAGCTCTGTTATTTTTTACTGACCAACACACTTCAAGTCTGATGGTGGGGGCCATGGGTCTCCCGGCAGGCCTGACTTGCTGGTACATTAGGCCGCGGCCAGAAAAGGAATCCCTGAATCACGTGCACTGGTAATAACGGTGCTACTGATTCAGGCAATACCATCCCATGGAGTCCTTTGGAACTCCATAGGAATGGGGACTTACTGTCTCTCTGCTGCCCATAATATCCCGGAATGCCGGGCTGTTGGGTGGAGGAGATGATAAGGGCAGTTTGCCAGTATCCTGCCAGTAATACCGCCTGGATACTGGCAAACTCTTAGTGAGGGGCATTCTTCAACTAAAGGTTTCCACTTAATAGCAAAGCATTTTATAAATGAAGGTGTTTCATAATGTTACTGCACTAAATGCCACTTGTTAAAAAGCCCTATTTTTGCAAATGTATTTTAACCATTAATGTTCCTTTAACAAAGTTTTTAATTGATTATCTACAGATGTGAGTGCATGTGCGCGTGTGCGTGTGTGTGTGTGTGTGTGTGTACATTAAAAAGACAATGCAAGCAGAAACTCTATAAGACATATTGGTTGGCATTTATCCAGTCTGCTGAGTTTATTTAGGGGAGGGGAGGTTATTTTCCCTTCTTGAAACTCTCCTCCAGAATTTACATTTAACTTTGAATGAAAGTTGAGAAATGCAGAGTACCCTAATGGGGTGGCATTAATGGCTCAATCAACTATTCCATAACATTCCTTAATTATCGGACAGCATACCACCATGATATTGGCAGAAATATTGAAGGCCCTGGCTGGCATAGTGTTTTGCTAGCATGGATGACGAACTCTTTGTCACTTGTCTTTTCTCTGGATACCATGGTCAAGACCGATTAGAACAACACGTGAGCCATTCACAGCCTGAATCTTACCTTTGGACTAATTGGGCTTTTGCTTTGTCAATAAGTATTATCATAGATTGATATGTGTACATGCAACTAGAGTAGGGGTCTGTCACCTGGGAGCCTCCAAATGTGTTGGGTAATGAATCCATGACCTTTCACCATTGAGAACGATGGCTCAGGCTGGTGGGAGTTGCGCTCAGGTTGTGGCAACATTAGAGAGTCCGGTGAATGCTGATAACCTTGCATTCTGCTCACTTGAATGGGAACAAGTAGTCGTTTTCCTGCTAACAGAAATCATGTCTGAAGTTGTATTGACAAAATGTTGACTGGCAACCTAAGAACTAGCTTACTTTATCTCCCATTACGTCATACGTCTGACATTCTCCAGGTGGGAGGCAGAGCTGGATATGGCAAGTGAAGTGAAGGTAAACAGATCAAGTTCAATGAAGTGAATTGGCATGCACAACCTTTGGGCGCGGAATTGTGCTTAATTTGGTATGCAATGCTATTCTTTCCCGTCCTCCTCATTTCTATAAAATGGCACACACCAATCACAAAAATCTACCTGCCACAACTCACCTCTCTGTCCCCCTCTCCCTGTCTCTCTCTCCCACACACAAACACACATACACAGATGCACCCCAAAAATGCCAGGTTTGATGCTCCCTTCTTTTCTGCCAGTTATGGATGTGTATCCATCTAGCACTGAACACTACGCACAATATTCGGAATGCATTTATAGTACAACCTGTTAAAATGTAATACGTGTGAAAGTCCATCGTTTTCTGTTTCTTTTTAGCTACTGCTGTGGACCTGTCGGCACACCATGTCCCCAAGGTCAATGCAGGTTCCTTATCATATAATAGAAGCGCCTCTTGCAAGTGGAGGGTGATAGGGCAGTGAAGCAAAGATGAGCTGCATGGCTTACCACAAGTGTCCCAGGCAACTCTATTATGAGATAAGGAGCAGCCTTCTCTAACCCTATTAGTTCCCTATGAGCAGAATGTGATTTTTCTTTTTAGAGTTTTTAGAATTAACTTTCTGAGCAGAACATTGCGTGCCACATGCCGAGCGGATCCAGGAAATGTGCAGTTTCACTTGCTTGCATCCTCAGACTTTCTCATTGGAAGGTTCCCTGTTTCACTGCATGCTTGAGACAGTAGTAGCCAATGGTATTTCCACAGTACAACTCTAAAGAAGAGTTGTTCATGTGTTCAGGGTTGTCTCTCATTCAGCACAGCTGTTCAACATATATGTAAGTGACCCTGGAGAAAGACATACCTGTCGAATGGCAACAATCATCTGAACCTGGCATTGCTCATGAAGGCAATAGCTGGTCCGTCAGCTGCTCACAAGCTTTAGATACAATAGGTAATGGAACATGCCATATTTTCACTTATAAAAACGTGTGGGCCACAGGGCAGATAGACTGACATGTGAAAAGCAACACTATTGTCCATTCAGTTTAAGATGAACAGTGAAAAGGGTGTAGTCAGCCAAACCTAAACATGCTCCACTTTGTTCCATCAGGAACCTCGCACAAATATGAATGTTAATCAGTGCCCGCTGCATCATTAGCCATCAAGTCTTTGATAACCCACCGAAGTTGATTGCGTTGCTATTAAATTAATTCAGTTAATTCTTAAATTAGCTCAGACAATGTATTGATTGTCGACCCAGATTTTTCAAAACTGTACACCGCATCAGTAAATATAACATCAAATCACCCTCGAAGTGAATGGATTTAGATAACTTGCAAATATAGGCATGGTGGGCCGTGGCAAAATGTAGATTTGTTATGGCAGTAGAATCTCCTACCGTAAGTGACGTATGATGAGAGGTCGGGTGAGGACAAATTGCAAAATGGGTGATGTAAGCAGGGGTGGAACAGAAAACGTCATTTGGGACAGTGGGTGCCATCAATCTACACTGCAGGTTTTTACATTATACTCATGGACGTCATTTGGGGATCGCCAGGGGTCGCAGCTGCACCCGCTGGGGACTCCCCTGCGGCCCCTGGCACTGCCTCTGCAACCCCTGCTGAAGGAGATCAGAGGCAGGGCTCCTGTGCGCAAATGCACAAACCAGGAAGTGCTCTGTGCTTCCTAATTTTTGTTCTTCTGTGCGGGAGTTTAGAGGCCCTCAAAAGCAGCATGCACTGACTCAGTGGTAAGTGAAAGGAAAATATCGTTTTGTATTTGTATGTTGTATGTGTGTATGTATGCATGCATCTGTGAATGAGTGAGTATGTGCTGTGTAAAGGCTGTTTGAGTGCTTGAGTATGTGCTGTGTAAACGCTGGTGACTGGGTGAATATGTGTTAAAATAACAGTAAATGCTTTTGGAATGCGTGAATGTGTGTTTGATTGGGCAAATACATGATGTTTGAATGAGCAAGTATTTGCTGTGTAAATGATGTTTAAATGCGTGAATAGAATGATTGAGTATGTGCTGTTTGAATGCTGTTTGAATGCGTGAATGTGTGTTTGCATGAGAGAGTGAATGCTGTGTGAATGCTTTTTGAAACCAATGCTTTATGAATGCTTCAAGAATGTGTGTCTGAATGAGATGATTTGGGCAGGGTAGAGTGGGGGTGAAGGACAGGGAAGGAGGAGAGATGTATTACTGCCAATCTATGATACTGATGCCCAGTAATAAATGATTACCACAGTAGGAAACGGCTAGACTGATTACATGAAAATGCATTCTAGCCACGTAATAACACATATCATGCTTGTTTTAAAAGCATGATGAAGGTTATATCAAGATTCGGTTTCCATAATTGTATCATAAACCAAATAAATGCGTTCAGGGTTTGTGAAATACTATCTGCCACCGCCTGTCACAAAACGCAGACCGCCTACTAGGTGGTCTGTAGCCTGTGCCTTGCCTGGAGGCTTTTGGCCATGGTGGGTGTTCTGTAATGAGAGCACCTGGTAGGCTGAAAGGCTATCTCTAAGTCACACAGAGAATCGCTTATGCGAATGCCAGAGTGTCCCCAGTTTAATATGTAGGTGTCTCAACAGCACCCACATTTTCTTTATTACTCAAGGGCCCTTCAAGGCAATCCTGCAATACAAAATAACCTCTGCTGGTAGTAGGGAAAAGTGCTATCTTTCTGGCATTCTTTAGACCAGTGTTGCTTTGTAATTTCACCACCTACCATATTTCGAAAATGAGAGCTTAAATAGATGCAATGCTAATTACAACATAAATATTGATTGCGCAAGGTCGACACATCAATGTTTCAAACCAAAAATAAACTCTTCCAAGCATACATCTGTCACTTCAGAAACTTTCTTTCTTGTAATCACCTCTTGAGCAAAACGGAAATGGACAGTTGTGTGGTTAGATTTTAGACGGATCAAGAAACAAGGAGAGAACAAGAACATGGCAAACGTAATGATTTTCAAACACGTTCATTAAGCTAAGCTATTTGACATCTCTCCCACTTAAACATGTAAACGTGTGACTTGTTTCTTAAATTGTTCCTCAATTGAAGGACTTTAGACATTCCACTGCTGTGTGATAATGCATGTTTCAAGGGGTAAGCAAAAGATGGACTTCTCGGAAGAGCGTCATGTGTTTAGCGGCACTTAGCAGATATATCTCTGCATAGGTCTGTTTTCAGATAAGTAAGATCATGTTATTCCCCAAATCTGCAGACTGACAGGTGTTTCCACGGACAGTCACTTGAAGCAATTGAATTTCTGAATGTATTGAAGAAAAACGTGTGGTCATTATGACTAGGCAATGAAATTGCTAAATGAATTGTTTTATGTGTACGATTTTGTAAAGGTTATTGAACCATAACCAAATAAAACAAATAAAGAAATAAGAGCATTGTTTGACGGGTGGCAAATAAGTAAACGTGGGAACACTTACCTGGGATAGGGACTAGAGAACATAACAATATTTGAAGTGGGAATGCAGGAGAAGGGGTTGTAAGGCTATTTTGGGTAGAAGTGTGGAAGGGTTTGGGTGGAAGCTTCCATTGCTAGCAGGTGGAGTTTGAGATGCATTTTGAAGCGATCCACTGAAGAGATGACTTTGCTTGCTGGGGAAGTACATTCCAGCAGAGTGGGGCAACTAGGGAAAAGGAGCAAAAGCGCAAGGGAGCACAGGCGGGGGTCTAATAATGTATGAAGAGACATGGTGCAAAGAGTTCAAGAAGGAGAGTATAGTGAGATGCAGTCAGCGAGTTAATGGGGGGATAAGGCCAGCATTGAATTTATAGACAATGGGCCTCATTACGAGTTCGGCGGTAAGGGGTAAATGGCAATGGTAAGGGTGCTGTTGCGGTTAACCCTTTACCACAGCATTACGAGGTCCCTTAGCGGGTCCTGCTAAGGTTGCCTGGTTTTACCAGGCGCCCTTAGCGGAAGCCGCTAAGGGACCAGGGAGATAATAACGGCCCCACTATTAGCGTGCCCGTTATTAGCTCCTTCCCCATTCCCATTGAGCCCTATGGGGGCTCGAATGGGAATGGGGAATGATTCTCAGAATGGGGCTTACCGGGTCCTCCAAGGTTGGAATGACCCGGTAAGTACCCTTTCTGAGAACTCAGACCTGGTATTCGGTAAGGGGGTAGCCATGGTGCTAATAGCACCATGGCAACCTCCTACCTCGTAATGAGGCCCAATGTGCAGTAATTTAAAAAGAGCAAATTAGAATGAAGTGTCATACAGCTGGGTGACAGTTGGTAACAGTGGAGGAGTATCTGGGTAGCATAGAAAGTGTGTGTTTTACAAAGTTCAAGGAAGCAAAACAGCAGAAGGGTATACCAAGAAGTATGCTCGTTTAGTAATCTAGTTTGCTGAGCACACAAGTAATGACAGGCGTTTTAGTTGAGGGGTGCATGAGGTGAGGGTGGATGTTTCTAGTGCTTAGGAGGTTGATATTGGATGTGTTGGCAGTAGTCTTCATGAACTGCAAGAGGTACAGATAACTGTCAAAGAGAACCCCAAGATTGTGTTCCATGTGTGAGGCGGTGAGTATATCAAGGAAAACGATATGTGAGGGGAGAGTGAGGTTGGCATTGGAGGTAGGGAGAAAAATGACTTCCGTCCTTGAGGAGTTAAGCATGGAACAGCATATAGTCGTCCAGTTGCAGACAGAAGTAGGGCAGTTGGCTATGCAATCGTAGATTGCAGGGGTGAAGGAGAAGGAGAAGAAAATCTGACGATCATCAGCGAAGGGGTGATAGTTAAATTAAAAGGGGGAAATGAGTTTTGCAGAGGAAAGAGGTGTATAGGATGAAGAGAAGTGGGCCTGGGACTGAATACCCACTGGGAGGATGGTAGTCCCATGAAATAGATATGGAGCAGGCTGACAGATAGGAAAACACTTAGTCAAGTTCGGTTGCCTTAAAGCCAAGGATGGAAGTGTTTGAAGGATAGAGGGTTTATCCACAGTTTCAAAGGTCGAGAAGGTGATGTGGATTAGAGCAGTCTCAGTGGAGTGTTTGGACTGGAATCCATATTGGAGGGGGAAGTTAGTGAGGGTACATTCATCCTCTCAGGGAGTGTATATTAATAAGGAAGGAGAGAGGCTGGTTGGGAGTATGAGGGGCTGTTGGTTTTCACAATTAGTTCCTTTAGGAGAGGTCTGATATTTTATGTATCATAACAGGTCATTAAGTTGGGAAAGAGAGGTTTAGCAAAGTGGCGAGATGGCTGCAGGGGCAAGTTCCTTAATAATATCTTGTGCAAAGGGGGTAATTGGAGTGCAGGAAGGGTTGGCAGAAAAAAGGAAGGGTAGAAGTTCAGTGGGTGTGATGAGTATGGGATAGAATGGAGGATGGGGAAATTAAGGAAAGGTTGGGAAAGCTAGAATGGTGGATAGGGTGTCCCTTATGTTGGTGATTTTTGAGGAGAAGTAGAAGGCTAAATGACAGAGAGTGGAGGAAACAGAGCGGTTCCTAGGGGAAGAAAGCATGGCCTGGAGGGTCCTGGATAGTTGATGAGGTTCTGAGTAGAGAGAGGAGACAATATGAGTGTAATAGGATGATGTAATAGGATGCTTTGGCTGTGCCTAGAGCTGTTGTCAGGGCCGGTATACGGTATTTGTAGGCAGAGAGGAGAGTGCGGGATTGGGCTTTGTAGCAAAAGTATAAGTAGAGATGCATGGTTGTCATCAAATGCTGGGTGACCGGAGGGATTCATGTTTGAGGATGCAGTAAAGAGAGAGAGAACAGTGCACAGTTGAATTCAGTTAAGCTGAGATCATTTGAGTGGGAAAGTGGAAGAGAGAGAGCTTGGAGCAAGGTCTTGACGTTGTCAAGGGAGGGGACCATGGAGTTGGGATTACATTTACATTTGGTGATAGATGAGGTGGGGCGGTGAGAGAGTGAGGAGGAATAGAGATGGTGGAATGAATGAGAGAGGGGTCATAGAGGGTGTGGTCAATTTTGGGAACAGATGAGACCAGGGTAGACGATATAAACTGATTTTGATATAGTTTCCTTCGGTGTTGGTTGGGAGGCTATCTAGGCTTGACTAGTGAGTTGTCAGAAAGAGTGGAGTCAATTTGGTGCTGCAGGACCTTACACATATTGGAGATAACGACCTCTATGTTGGCAGGGACATCAACTTTAAGTGCTTTGAGTAAGAGTTCAAGATCAGAGAAGAAGAAGTTTAGTGTGTCGGGTGGGTGGTAGATGAGGAGCATATTAAGAGGGGTGGGATAGACGAGTTAAACTAAGATATGCTCAAAAGAGGAGGAAGTGAAATCAGAGAAGAGAAGGGGTGCTGATGGAGTCCTTGCTAATCATGAGAACACCATCACTACTTTTTTTGTTGAGACAAGGGGAGTAGGAGAACGAAGCAATGCTGGTGCAAAGTGCTGAGAGGGTGGTGAAGCCATGGGGAAAATCCAGGTTTTGGTGGTAGCCATAACAGAGATGTAGTGATGGAAATTAAAAATGAATAGTGAAAACCGAGGTCTTTTAAGAGGGGTTGGGCAATGCAGAGACCTAGTGTGAGGTCAGTAGTGGGGGTAGAAGTAGAGGGGGTTATTGTGGAAGTAGATTAAGGCAAGGGTCTAAGATGAAGGAGGTTGGAGTACATGGGAGTGAGAAGAGAGGCCTGGGGATTTGGAGGACAGAGAAAAATGGGGATAGGGAATATGGGAGATCAGAGTACCTTGTTTGAACAAGTGTATTCACACACAATACAACCAATTATAGTGCTTTGAAGGAACAGAAGTGAATGCGATGCAACACGCTAGCATCTGCTCAAACAATGAAGTTACAATGTTACGCAGTAAAGAATCACGTGAACCTTAAGGTGCAAAAGAAGAAGATTGCAAAGTAATAAGTGCTGGAGAAATTAGAAGTATGAAGAATGTACAGATGCTGAAACGCAAGATAGATCAAGGGAGTGAGAAGAGAGGCCTGGGGATTTGGAGGACAGAGAAAAATGGGGATAGGGAATATGGGAGATCAGAGTACCTTGTTTGAACAAGTGTATTCACACACAATACAACCAATTATAGTGCTTTGAAGGAACAGAAGTGAATGCGATGCAACACGCTAGCATCTGCTCAAACAATGAAGTTACAATGTTACGCAGTAAAGAATCACGTGAACCTTAAGGTGCAAAAGAAGAAGATTGCAAAGTAATAAGTGCTGGAGAAATTAGAAGTATGAAGAATGTACAGATGCTGAAACGCAAGATAGATCAAGTCATCATGTGGGCTAGCTATAAGTAGTAAACAAAATGCAGGCAGAGCCACCATTGTACAGAAACTGGAGATTGGTAACATGAAATAAGTGTGCAAAGAATCATGGAGAAAGAATGAAAGACTGTCTCGCAGTAGGATAGCAGGTTATTGAAACTGCGTTGGGAGACTGTCTGCCCTGAAGTCAAGAACTAAGAAGTCAAGGTCAGCTACTCATGGCAGAAGCATGGGTTATGAGAGATGCTGGGTTCATTGTGTGGTAGGGCAGCCTCATGTCCTATCTACTTTCACCTGGGTCTTGGTTTACATTCTGCTAATTCAACTGAATGTTCCAGACATGGCACCAGCGTGCCAAACCAATTGTATTAGTCTGTATAACGAAGGACCTTATAGCTTTAAAAACCAATGAAACATTGTGTAACTGATTTATCGTAAATGACACGAATGAAGAGGTAGGCATGAGTTGTCCATGCAATATCGGACAGCCAATTCCAAACCTAACCCCTACATAACTGTATATCTAGATGTGTCTCTTAACCTATCCCAACGCTTGATAGGTTTCTTGCCACATAGCATGACATCATTCTGACGCTTAAAGAAGTATATAAATGTATTTTGGGTGGAAATCGCAGAGAGAATGAGCGTACGTCCGTTGATGTTCCAGCCGAAGAAAGAGATCTGCCCCCAACTCTCTGCCTGGAAAAGCAGCTGACCCTAAGAGAGTTGGAAGTGGATGAGCGGGGAGCTTGAGAAGACAGATACTTAGGAAGAGAGAGTTGGAGGTAGTGCGCACCCGGCCCCAGAAAGCCTTGTGGACAATGCAGAGGATCTTGAACTTGATCCTTGCTGCCACTGGGAGCCAGTGAAGAGATTTCAGTGCTGGAGGGATAGGATGTCTGGGATTGAGGCCAAGGACAAGCCTCACAGTCCTGCTCTGGATAGGTTGTAGAGGATGGGAAGTAGACGCTGGAAGATTTAGAAAGAGGCTGTTTCAATAGTCCAGCTCTGAGAGGACCAGAGCTCTGGAGACAGGGAGATTCTGCTGGAAAGTGAGGAAGGGAAGAATACCTCTCAGGGGGTGCACCTGATAGTTTGACTTCTTAGAGACGTCAGAATGTGAGGAGACAATGAGAGGGTGGAGTCGAAGATGACCCGAAGGTTCTTAGCCTTACAGTTAGGAGAAGGAAGAGGACCTAAAGTGGGCGACCAGAGAGAGAGAAGGGAAAGAAGGGAGTTGTTTTTTTCCGATGAGGAGGGTCTCCATCTTACTGGCATTGAGGCAGAGATCATTATTTGCACACCGCTCCTGAATTACAGACAGACAGTAAAGAATGAGAGAAGGAGTAGAGGCAGCCGAGGGGAGCCTGAAAGAGAGCTCGGTGTCATCTGCATACCACTGAAAGTTGGAGCAGAGAGTAGCTATGCATTGGGCAAGAGGGGCAGGTATAGGTCGAACAGCCAGGGAGATAGATTAGACCCCTGGGGAACACCACAGGTAGAGAGAGAGATGGAAGATAGGAGGGACCATTTCTGCATTGCAGCCATGGCCAAATTGTTTTAACAATAAGGATTGCTGTGCTCTTCCATTGAATCAGAGAATGCCACCAAATTAACTTCAAACTGTATGACACTTCAGACATGTTTCACTTCAGTCCCTTTTCAGGACCTACCATCTTTTTAGGGGCATATTTTGAACAGGTTACAACTGTTCATCTCTCAAATCTAAACTATAACCTCGACAGATAGGACTGTCCTTAAAGAGAAATACTTGAAAGCACTGCTTATGTATAGAGTCAGTGCTCCAGATAAGATTTTTAAGTGGGAATATTTTACTCCCTATTTTGTAAAGTTGGGAGTGAAAGGATTTATTAGGGAGTAAAAATGTAATTCCAATTCCCTATTTTGTAAGCGACTAAAAATGTTTAAACTGAAAAACAGAAATGTTTTTGTAATAAATATTCCTTTACACCTAGTTATTCATACACATTAAAAAATACATGTGCATGTCTTCCGATCGGCCAGTAACAGTAGTTTCTTCCTGTGTTAGTACGTGCACTACCAGTCCAATTATATCGATGGAGCTCTGTGTGGGTGAAAGCAGGGGCTCAAGATCCACCATGTTTGTTTCCTATTGGGAGTATTTTTACTCTAAATTTTTATTTTTTGTGAATGTTTGTTTATTTTTAGGGAGTACAATAAATAATCATATATATTATAGGGCGGTGATAGCTGCCCTAGAGTTAAGGTCAGTCGGAGACATATAGAAATCCCTCAAAGCGCACAGCCCAAACCGCTGCATGGATTTGGACTAGATCCAAAACAACTTGGGCACGAATCGTTGACTCGCACACCATGCATGGTGTGGGGTTATTCTGTGCTGTGGTTATTTTAAAATTGACAGGGAAGGGGTGCCCCTTCCCCAAAAATTATAGTTATATCTCCCATGGTGCTTTGCAGGTTCATGGTTTTCAGAAATTAAACGACTGCCATCTCATTTTTCTCCAGGTTATGGAAAATGAAACGCAATAAAAGGCTATTTGCGGGTAACAGAAAATTACAAATGCCGTCAGGGTAGAGGTGGGGGGATGGCTAGAAAGCACTGAGTGAAATTTGGGAGTTGTAGGAGGTACAAAGAACAAGTTTGCAACACAAAGCATTGTGTAGCCTTGTCTATACCTCTGTGTAGTTCGGTAACCACGGCTATTTAATTTGGGGTATCAGTGTTTTATATTTTTTAGAAAGTACTTTGCAAAGGTACAGTGACGTCGGGGGTGAAAAATCACTGGACATGGCCAAAGACAATGGTCAGTGACCTTGTAGATATTAGAGAGTCTTTTTTTTATTTTGGATGTGTGTTTTCAGACTTTTCAGTATGTGAGACTTTGGAGAAAGATAGAAGAAAATGTTTAACAAAATTAATATAAATAGGATCAATTGTAGTCTAGTGTTAGAAGCACCACACATTTTAGGTTGTGTATTCTCATTTATGGTAATATGTTATGTGGGTGTGCAATGTTTGCCTATCGAGTTTACTGTTATGCATTATTTACATGATTCTTATATTATGGTTACTTTACATTGGTACTGGAGTAGAGTGGTTCTGTATTCATCATTTAAATTGGAATTGTAGAATACAACTTAAAGTCAGTCTCCCTTTTAACTGACTTTTTGTAGCCACAGCTAAGGTAAAAGTCAATGAACTGTAGCCGCGGGTGTAATAAAACATTGGTTTAGTTGTTATTTATTGTATTTGTGTATTTATGTATGATGTGTAGTCCTTAAAAGGACTGTTTTGGGGTACACTGAGGGCCTGATTTATGGAAGTGTTTTATAATGGCGCAATCCCATAGGAAAACGTTCCATGAATCAGGCCCTGAGTGTAGAACTTTAGCACATCAGAAGTACTGTATTGATGTTATGAAGGAACACTGCATTTCCTTCATCGGTTAGGTGTACTCCGTCATGCCTATAGAAAATAGCTGTAGAACTGTATGTATGTTGTTGTTCGCAATTAATAAATGTTTGTGGTCTGCCATGAATGCTGAAACTTCTTTATTAACATTTCTCCGGTATTTCTCAATTTTACCATTAAATGGTGGTCCATCTCCATTTTTGCCTCTCAGTGAGATTGGAAAAGATAAAGATGGTGTGAGGAAATTGTTCCATTAGTTTTCCCATGTCTTGTTTCATCATTAAAGTAAGAGACACAATGAATTAGTATGACATCTGGGTGCCCTGTACTTCTCAGACTTAACAATTTTGGAAAAACCTGTCCCCAAGACATTCCCCGCAATCCAAACCATTTAATTGTAAAATCTGTCAAACCTAGGTCCATGTTCATATTTAATTTCTCACATAAAGAAAGCAACCAAAACAGCCAACTGTCTCCAATCAGTCACACAGTTTTCAAACCAGCCATGATATCTGCAGCATTTTGCTGTTTCCAGGAAAATGATTGATAGTTTGAATTTCTAGTAGTTTGTATGAGCAGGGTATGTATGACGTGTGTGTGTTGTACTTTCTATTTGGTCGATGGTGCTACACCTCCCCCATTGTAGCTGTGGCTATATTAGAGCAAGTGACATGTTGTGTGTTTGTGGAAGTGTGTTAGCTGCGACTAACCAGAATTCTGGGTGGGGTGGCATCTTATATGCTTAGAGTGTTTTGGGGCATTGTAAGACACTAGGCGAGAGGAGGAGGACTATGAGGAGTGGAGGGGGTACTGGTAGGTATGTTGGGGACAGTTTTTGGAGTTTGTTGAAGTGAAAATGAAATTTTGAATTCGAAGTGTTTATGAATAGTCGCAGCTACCAGCAGACATGTAGGACAGGCTCTGGAATAGTTGCATCTATAAAAAGAATGTGCGTAGGTACGTTGTTGATACTATCCTGTGTTTCATTCATCAAGGATGGAGCCGTGGGTATATTTAAAGCTGCGTCTATAAAAATATATTGGGCCTCTTTACAAGCATGGCTATCCAGGAAATACAGTATCGTAGTTCCCGGACCGCCATACTAGGAGCTGTGCACGCGGGCACCTGTCAGCCCACAAGGTCTGTCCTGGCGGGCAGAGCGGCACCCGCAAGCACAGCACGTCGGATGCACCGGTACTGTCTCCAATCAGTCACACAGTTTTCAAACCAGCCATGATATCTGCAGCATTTTGCTGTTTCCAGGAAAATGATTGATAGTTTGAATTTCTAGTAGTTTGTATGAGCAGGGTATGTATGACGTGTGTGTGTTGTACTTTCTATTTGGTCGATGGTGCTACACCTCCCCCATTGTAGCTGTGGCTATATTAGAGCAAGTGACATGTTGTGTGTTTGTGGAAGTGTGTTAGCTGCGACTAACCAGAATTCTGGGTGGGGTGGCATCTTATATGCTTAGAGTGTTTTGGGGCATTGTAAGACACTAGGCGAGAGGAGGAGGACTATGAGGAGTGGAGGGGGTACTGGTAGGTATGTTGGGGACAGTTTTTGGAGTTTGTTGAAGTGAAAATGAAATTTTGAATTCGAAGTGTTTATGAATAGTCGCAGCTACCAGCAGACATGTAGGACAGGCTCTGGAATAGTTGCATCTATAAAAAGAATGTGCGTAGGTACGTTGTTGATACTATCCTGTGTTTCATTCGTCAAGGATGGAGCCGTGGGTATATTTAAAGCTGCGTCTATAAAAATATATTGGGCCTCTTTACAAGCATGGCTATCCAGGAAATACAGTATCGTAGTTCCCGGACCGCCATACTAGGAGCTGTGCACGCGGGCACCTGTCAGCCCACAAGGTCTGTCCTGGCGGGCAGAGCGGCACCCGCAAGCACAGCACGTCGGATGCACCGGTACCATTCTGAATGATGCCGGTGCATCTGACATCCCATTCCCATTCAGACCTATCGGGCCGAATGGGGATGGGGAGTCCCTTATTGCCGGCACCCGTGAATGGGCAATTACTGGGTCCGCTGAACTCGGCATGACTTGGTTCTTGCCCATTCGCAGGTGCCGGTAAAAATGCATCTCCGGCTACCACCGGAGTTGTGGTTCACATTTTGTTGATTAGCAGTAGTAGTTTTTAGTTTGTAGGGGAAATGCAGGATAGTGCATTAGGCTGTTGTGTTATTATGCTGAAATGTGTGGAATCAGGAGACAGTTAATTCTGCATGTTTTTTTTTTAGGATAGCTAATGAGGAGTAATTAAATGGGGGCTGGGAGAAGAAAGGGTATGGTAGGGTTTAGTTATGTGAACACTAATATACTTAATTATGTATAATTGGAGTTGTCGTTTAGCTGTTAAGTAGAGGTTTGTAAGGCCTTTTATTGCTCTACTAGGGGACTTAGCTACGGAAATTGTAGTGATATTGTGGATGGGTAGTGGAGGGAGGGTGGACATGCTGATATGTTTTGTAGAGTAGTCGTAGTCATTTTATTTTAAAGGTTCCTTTTTTAATTATGGTGGCCAATTTTGAACAGTGTATTTATGTTTGCTGTCATCTGAAAAGGGAACAAGTGTCATTTTGATTTAAATCATGGTGATATCTTTTTTTTCTGCTGGGAAGTGTTCTCACTTTAGTATATATCTTGTCAGGAATGAAAAAAGAAAATTATCTGCACGCAGGAAAATTCCCAGGTTGCAAATAACTATTATACTTGTGCTGGTGGGCAGACACAGGCTTTTTTGCTCTGCAGCTTTGAGTGAGTTTCTTGTTTTGCTTGGGCTTTGAAATCCTGGGTTGGTGGACCCTTAAAGTGCATTTACACCTGTTTTTGTAATATGCCATCAAGAAATGAACAACGAGCTATAAGAAAAGGGCATCTGCAGGGAAGTAGAGTAAAAAAGTACAATTTTTCTAAAGGTAGTGTTTACAAATCTGTAGATACAAATCCTCTAGATATTGCAACAATTTGTAGTGTTGAGGATAGTTTTAGAAATGCTGAAGTTGAAATAAGAGATAAGCCAATACAATTTGTACTCGGGAGACCCCCGGCCGGCCCATGGAGCCGAGGTTTGCTCTGATAGTACTATTAGACGAGATAGCTGCACCCTCGAGATGGATGGGGGTGCAGATTTATTACTCCAACACCAATCAATAAGGACAATTCAATGGTTTAGCAAAGGGAGTCCGTTTAAGTACAAGTACAAAAAACGGGGAGTCATGGAAATCAGCAGTGATGCGATCGTCCTTCTCGCTTCAACTCCAATGAACTTCATAAAAATCATAGAATTCATACTGAAAACTCATCATAATTGATGTGTAACACTCAAAAGGTACCTTTAATATAGGTACTATATCTGCATATGGTAACAGAGTGAGGGGATTGGGTAAACACTGTCAGGTGGGCGTCTAAGCCCTTCCTTCAAAGATGACTACTGTATACGTCACTAAAAGTACGACGTCCCATTGGTCCTACTAACTATATGACCCTAGATTATTTGGTCCATTGTGATTGGGTTGGCACCAACCCCATGCATACATTTTCACTTTGCTCAGCAGCACGCAGAATGGTCAGCCAGGTGCAGGGTGCCCCTCCATTTCCCGCCCTTTCTCCAATTAAGTTCACAATCAATCATCACTTCAACAACTATGTGTCAATTATGTTACTGTGGTTGGCCCCGAAACCGCATCTTCTGTCTGGGAAAGTTCCGATATCTCTTCCTGGGCGGATGCCAAGCGTAAGTGTGAACTTGTGCTTCTCCTCCCATCTATGGTCACGTGATGCAGACACCATGAATTTGCCTAGTTTCTCTCAATTTGTGCATTTGATTCTTATTCAGCTTGCCACCTGTCTACGCTTCCTTATCTTGACCTTTTAGAGACAGGATATTCTGTTCTTAAGTTTCAATTATATGTAGCTACTGTTTGTTACTTCTATTGCTATGACCTTGGCTCTCCTGGCATGAGTTGCATCTGCCGAGTTTTGATTCAGCCGTCTCTTCTCGTTTTGTTAGAATATGACACTCTGTTCATTCGGCCTTTAGTAACCTGGGTTGATTCTGCTTTGTTTGCAAAGTGGAATAACACTTAAAATACTGTGCTTTGTTTTTAGGTAGATTATATATAATGGCGCTTGCCGCACCATTCTTCTACTTTGCATTGCAAGCCGCATCGCTTTCTTGCGGTTCCAAGCATATGTACAAGTGTTAGCTGGTTGAATATCTTCATCCTGTTTACAGCTTAAGCTTCTTTGTACTTCAACTTCGTTCTCCCCTTTTAGATTCACAACATCCTTATTCATGGCGTTTCGTCTCTGGGTGTCATTCTCGGGTTGTCATTTCTTTTACTTGTATGTCAGTCCGGGTCCTTGTGATGTCACCATTCATCTTCCATTAAGACCTTTTTGGCTTTTTCCAGGACTGTACTTAGGCAATCTTCATTTCGTCTCATTTGCTGGTAAGGTTTCCTTAATGGATACCTCACTGTCCATGGTTTTCTTGGTATCGGTACTTCAATAGGTGTTGCTCTTCTGATGGGTACTGGGCAGAGCCCTACTGTGGCTCCCTGCTGATTTATCTGCTATTATACGTCACATATTTTGGTGTGAACGTTCCTGGTACTTCAAAATGGGCGACTGGAGTGCAGGCTTTATTTGGGACCTCCTCTACACTCCCTCCTCTGGGCGATTCATCGACCAATTTAACCTCCATCTTTGGATTCAACTTACTAGATTCTTCTGTATTTATCTTTACTCCATTGCCTGGGTTCATTCCTTCTTCATCTTCTGGGTCTATACATGATGGTTTGAAGAAGTGTCTCTTTGAAGTCCATATTTTTATTACTCCTTTCAAGCTCCCTGCTGTTCTTACATGTTCGTCTTTATTCCAAGTCATCAATTGACATTGTCCATTTGGGCTGCAATAAACCATCTTCCCACATAATTTCCGTGCTTCCTGGGATAGAGAAAATTTGTTCCTTCTGGTGCGTGAATGCTGGTCTTCACAAAGTCTCTTATTTCTTCATCAGTCAGGTCTTTGGGCTTCCATCCTGGCTGGACATCAATCATTATCTTCATCCATATGGCTTTTTTCGAGTCTTCAGGCATTGCGAGATTATTATCTTGATAACACAAAATCCTAGCAATATCATCACGAGCAGGGCTCCCAGAAACTTGAATGCATCTGCCATCCATTGTGGAACCCATGAAAACAGCGATCCAAATCAGCTGTCATCATCAACTTCATCAGTTGCATAGATCATCTGGTTCTGCAGGTTTGTCAGCATACCTATGACCTCTGTTAAGGTTCCATTCTCCCCATCGTAAGATGGTATAATTGTGCAACATTATTCACTGATTTTTGCACAAACTCCTCCATCCATGGCTGTGATCATGTCAAGGACATATCTGTTCTGGAGAGTCATCAGTCGGATGGCTCTTAGCTCTTCCTTGATCACATTAAATCCTTTTATGGGCAAGTTGATTGTCTGCAGAAAGAAGTACTTCTCTCTCTTTATCTGAGTTATGAGCTCCACAGATCTCTTCTTCCTCAGGTGAGCATCTGCTTTCCGGAAACTGTCAATATTCAGGTCACTTTTCGGATCACCAGTGCTGGAACATGGATATTCACTATTGTGGACATTCACTATTGTGCATCTTGTAAGTGATTTCAACCTGGCACTCCACCTAAGTCAATTCCTAGCGTGTGATGCACAGCTGGAACACTTAATTATTTATTTATGTCTATAAGTTCTTTTATTTCTGAATGATGTACCCTTATATCACACCCCTCTCTTTGAATACCCCCCCTCCCCCGGTCACACTGAACCAGGAAGCAGGCTGTTTTGCAATGTCAGATTTATCGCCAATTTTATACACATGTGCGCATGATATCTGGGCATAATCATGTGAAGTTTCATGTTTCTGGCATCACCACAATTGTTACAAAACCACAAATTCTCTAGTCTTGTCCCTGAACATAGCACAGCGTTCTGAGTACTTTTAAAACGTGACCAGAATTGTCATATTAACAATACTGTCATTTTACAATGTTTGCAATTTGGCACAGTTCTGTGCTAGTCCTTTTCAAAAATATACTTTCTTGTGTGTTCAGTATATACAACACTGTCTGTCCCGCCCCCAAAGTTTTGGTGGGTCAAGAGCAATCCCAGCCTCTTTCCTCTAGCAGGGGCTTCTGTTGACACTTGCATCTGCATATTCTTTTCAATCCAGGAAGCCTTTTGTCTCTCCCTGGTGCAGCAGGCCAAAATCTCCTCCCCTCTCCATTAACACCTGAATGGGAGTTCCTGTGGCAGAGAGCAGAAGGAAGGTGCCTTTTGTTTGGGGCACGCTGTGGAATTTGCTTTGAAGTTCTTTGGCTTGTATCAGTTTACTTTAAAACTCAATTTGTTTAAATTTGTCTTTGATAAAATAAACTTACATTTTCAAAACAGGCAAACAGATCTCTTATTCCAGTCTTTTTGAACATAGAGATTAAATAGTTGCAATCTATATTGCTTTTGATAGCAAGCCACTTAATTTCAACCATTTGATTTTACTGGCACAAGTTAAGCTTCCAAT
Source organism: Ambystoma mexicanum (assembly GCF_040938575.1). NCBI lineage: Eukaryota > Metazoa > Chordata > Amphibia > Caudata > Ambystomatidae > Ambystoma > Ambystoma mexicanum. The sequence continues at coordinate 452,139,466 of NC_090933.1, read as the reverse complement.
GTAATTGACTGGCAGCTGTCACACAGGCAGCCGGCGGTACTGCGCCCATTTTCTGACAGATTTTTCACAGACAAGCACACTCTTTAATGTAGATATTCTTATGATGAATTCTGCTTTTCCTGACATGGTGTGCTTATGTGGATTCCTTAAATAAGGTGACGGGTAACACCCAGCAAGGATGTTGGATTTTTTCTGATGTTTGGGAACCATTATTTTGTAATTTCAGCAACCAAGGAAAAACAGATTTCAGAGCACTTCTGGGTTTCCTTGCAATAAAGCACTGCCTTTCATGTAGTTTCCATTTTTACTTTGTGGGCAGCCCAATGACAGGTTTCAGAAGTGTGGTCTCCTGTTCCACCACTGCCACAGGCAAAGTAGATTGGCAGCCAACCTTTCCGGTTTCACTGCGCAATTTTCAGAGGTTTAGCACACCTAGGGCTTTTTGCTGCCATTTTGTTGGTTCTGGTGCCACCAGCACACAGTGATGTAGCAGGGCACAGCCTAGTGGGTCAATACATCCCACAATATACCTCCCCAGTCTATTGGCAGTCTGATGTATACCTTGGATCTGCATGCCAATAATGATCCATAATTACTGCAGTTCCATGCACCGTTCCTGGAACGTCAAAAACTCGTCCACAGTTCTGATTCCTTTCATCTTTCTTGTGCCATTATTCCTGAAGCAGAATGTTGGGCTTTCTAGTGGCACTATCTGCAAGGGTCCTCCTCTGTCTTCGACCCATGTCAATAGTTTTGCAAGTTTCTGCCATAATGGCTTGCAGTCATTCAGCATGATGTCAACAGTTTCTTTGTAGAGTCCAGTGATTCCCCATGCTCTGCAAATCACCACTCCTTTTTCCCACCCATCTGGTAAAAGCACTGTTCCCCAAATCTGCATTTGGGCTCTATTCTTCCACTTGCGAGCTTCCTCTCTGGATTCTTTCCTTGGATGTTTAGTCTCGGGTTCACTTCCCATCTTATTCCTGCTCTTTAAACTCCAGGCTTCTCGTACCTGATCACATGGTTCCTAGTATGAGCTCTGTTTCCTGTCTTAATTTCTTGAACATAATCATCTTCGTCGGTATAGGCTGTTTTAGTTGCCCATATTAATTAGGCATCACTACCCATGAACTGGCCTCTGGTCTTGCACATTGCTACGTGTGACAGACAATGTGCTGTCTGGACATCGATTTCCACAACTACAAAGATCTTGGATTTTCCCATGCTGAATGGTAGGAGTGCACAAACAAAGCATTCCCCTCTGAATTTTGTCTTCTAACTTCTTTCACATGCTGGTACAAATGTTGTTTCCCAAATGTGTTGTGCTGTCCAGGTAATCGTTTAGTTCATTGTCATCTCCATGCATGCTTCTTTTGATTTTTAGTGTTCTGTAGTTTTCTATAACAACATCCCTAAATGCATCTGTATGCTCTTTCTTGCTGGAGGATTCTCAGATATCCTGGACCATGGAGCAGGGTTCCTCATCTGTGCCATTTGAGTGGACAAACGTCTGGCAGCTCTTTCCCTCTCTTCATGCATCCTTCTCCTGCTGGCTACAAATGCCCATTCCAACCATCCTGATGCTGCTCTGGTGTATGGTTGTGTTGTAGAACTTGTACTTGTCCCTTGTGTTGGAACATATATGTTCGTTACTACTGTTTCTGTGGTTTTAATCTTCAATTCCTCTAGTCTTTTCCTTTCTCTGGCTAATAACGGCCATACTGCGTCTACTATTAGTTGTGCTTGTGAGATCTTCTTTGAGTTTGTCTTTGTCTTTGTCTCCTTCAGTGCTGTCTCAGGAGTGTTTATCATTATCATTTCTGTTGGTTTCTTTTCTGATTCCTCTTGTTTTTTCACAATGTCTGTCGTGGAGTTTCTTGTGGCAAGAAATATCTTCTTTTCAACTGTCTCAACTTGTGGTTTTGCAGTTATTGACACTAGGCCTCTTTTGCGTGCATTCAGGGTTTGCATGCGTATGGTTGTCAGTAACCTTTCTTCATTCATTCCTTGCCGACCCTGTCTCCGGCTTTTTTGTGTGTTTGTTATCACAAGTGTGTGTGTATCATTGCTAATCACATCCATTTCAAGTTCATTCACTCCACCATCAGATCTTCTAGGGACTGGAATGACTATGGGAATGACTATATAAGGTCTGGGTGTTTTTGTGGATTTCATGTGTGCATCATTAGGTGGGTGCACTGGAATTGGAATGCTTTGATCACCAATACAAAAAAGCACTTCTGATCGTTAATGACAGTAAAACAATGATGAATATGATACACAAATACTTTATGCACCTGTATGTCAAGCAGCAGCATTTACGTCCAGAGAAGTGTGGTTGTCTCTCCTCCTGTGGTAGGACCAGAATGCTGCTCTGGACCCTCATCTTGATCATTAACCAAATGTCAATTTTATTGTATTCCCTTAACCAATATCATCTTTCAAGTTCTGTGTTTAAGAGTGTCAGTTGTTCCACAAGTGCCCCCCCTCTTATGAATGCTGAGTTGTCTCTTATCTCAAGATAGAGTTCCTTTGCTAGACTATGGGAACAAATCTAATCAACTAACACCCCAGTAAGTCTTTTACTGTGCATGTTCAAAGTATTAAGCTCCCAATCCAAAGTTCTTGACACTGCCTCCTTGATCTGTCCCTCGGCGGAAGCCTTTTAGAATCTCCTCAGATAGGTCTGTTGATGGTTTGAGAGCTCTATCTGTAACACTATTCCATGCAAGAGCATTCTCATCTGTGCAACATTAGCTGGATCTCTGATGAATGTGAGGACGTCAACATTGATTGGTCTCTCCACTAGCTCTGGAAAGTCAGTGACTATGTGAAAAAGGACATTGTGAGCTAGACGGCTGTCTTCTAGTGACAGGGTCATCCGTCCTGTCTTGCTGATTTTTTCAGGATTGCATGGCTTCTCTTTAATGTAAATATGTCTGCACTGTCCGGTCGCGTGGAGTGTGACTAGGATCACTATCTTATTTAGGAGATTGCTTAGGTGCTCTTTATTTGCTGGATATCGAAGAAATGTGAGTATATCTGCTGTTCTCCCGACAAGAGTTGGACAATCTTCGATTATACGAAAGAACAATGTGTTGATAAGCTCATGTATTTCTGCCTGTGTTTGAGACATTTGATTCCTTCTCACTGTAATCAGGAAGTAAGAGAAATTGTGCGGCAATAACAGTAAGCAATCTCTTTTTTGTCTTTTCATTTTCAGGATCTTGAAGAAGGTCAGTGACATTGGTGAGCCTTCCACCAATGAAGGGTACGATCTCAGCACTAGATAAAAATAGCTGACCATGTCCTTGGTAATGTTGCTACTGCGGGACACCATAAGTGATTCCAAATAGGGTCTCGGTGTAGAATGAGTCAGGATACTGTAGTTGCTTCCAATGTAAGTGTCCTCGGTCAAAATTTGGCATATTCTTTTCTCATCAAGGCTTAAGTATGCCTCAGTTCAAAGTCATCAGACTGAGTTGTGGTTTATGCATGCAATTTTCTTCTTCACCCTGCAACTAGGATGCACAGAGTGTCAGTTTTTATGTCCTTATCCCCTTTTTTGCTTAGAGGAAGTGTCCAATTTAAGCCACAATTTGCAAAAACTTCTTTGTCTTTGTTTGGCTGGTCATGTGTCCTGCTTCCTCGTCATGGATCTCGTCTGCACGTGCTGTGGTTCTTCCCCGTCACTCGTCGATACCTCTCATTGGGGTGCAGGCAGGGGGCCTTCTCTGACGTAGGGTTTTATATCGCCAAGAAAAATCCAAGCTCTCCTGCCTTGTAGTTTTACTGTGGATGGAGTGCAGTCCTGCACCGTGAAGGGACTGTTAAACCTTGGCTTGTCCCACTTTTTCCTTGTATGATTCCTCACAAGGACGGTATCTCCAAGGAAGACGGACGGAACACAAAGTCTTTGAGCTGTGTCTGTAGTAGTATCTCCTTCTGTGTTCCGTGCTGCCCTGCACCCTTTTCGTCGTCGCTGCAGCTGGTCTGAAATTATAGTAAGGCAAGATGTCATGCAGTTCAGATAGATTTGCATTTCAGACCCTAAAATTTCTCCTGTTGACTGGGCATCACACTTAGCTCTATCTTGGGGTGTCAAGGGAGTTCTCATTCTTCTTCCTGTGGCTATCTAGTGTGGCATAAGATGATGGTCAGAACCGGGTTTGTTCTGAAGTGCATACAGTGCCAAAGTAAGGCAGTGCAACCATGCCTTTCTTAGAGTCAGCTTCAACTTGGCTATCCTCTCCTTCAACAAGCCGTTGAGCTTCTCACAGATTCCATTACCTTGCGGATGATACGCTGACGAGAACTTGTGCTTTATACCAAGCAGCAGGTTAATCTGTAAGAATGTTGCATTAACAAAGTCATTATCTGATTATCTGATTATCCATTATCTCATCTCATGACCTCGCATTACCCCCACCGGGGGAATACCTTGCTCACTAAAAATCTGTCAGAGTCTGGGTGTGTACAGGGACCTGCCTCAATCCATCTAGAGAATGGACACACTACAACAATTTAGTATCTGTACCCATTACATACTTGAATCATGTCAACCTAATTGACATGCAAGTGCTGAAAAGGCCCATTTGGCCTTGGGATGACTCTTTTCATTATTTTTAATGTGTGCCCAGCCGTGAATTGCTGGCAGATTATACAGTTCACTATGAAGAATGCAACATGCTCAGCTAAATTCGGTATGAACCAGTCTTCAGCGAGCGTTGCTGCTAGGTTCTCTTTTGTCATATGCGCCGGATAATGTAACTGCTCCAGCACTATCTTTAATAGGGCTACAGGCAATACTGGTGTACCAGTGCTGTATTGTTGCCACAAGCTGTCAGAGGGGTTTAAAAACCACCCTCTGCCTTTCCAAAGGTTCTTTATTTCCTGTGCTGCCTTCCCTTTAAGTTCCATTAGCTGTGTTTGCCCCAAATTACTGTAACTTTCAAGTGCAGTTCATGTAACCATCATTTGCTCATTGGCATGGATAACTTCCACTTCCATGATCGTTTCACTTTTGGATGACATACGTTTGGCTTTCGTGTCTGCTGCTTGATTTCTGCTTGAGATAAAAAATCTGTCTACTTCGTGTGGGTTGCGCATTTCATGACTGCTATGCCCACTGGGAGCTGTAGTGCCTTGATCAGCCTGTCCAATAAGGCTGCGTGCTGCATTGGTGTGCTGTCCGCTCGGAGGTAGCCCCTCCTTTTCCAGCACGCTAAACCTGCGTGCACTGTTGACGTTATATAGGCAGTGTTACTTCCTGGTCTGCATGATTCTCAATGGTGAGTATCAACGCCAATAATTCTGCAGCCTGTGCTGAATAATGAGATGGTATTCGTGCACTAATAAGTACTCAAAATTCTCCATTTGCTGTGTGCTTCATCACAGCAACGCCAGTATATCTTTGCCCGTCATTTGATCGATTCTTGAAGTCCTGCCAATGAAGACGATCTCTCCTTCTGCCAAGGCATTCTCTTTCACCATGGGGATTTCATCATAGAATTCTTCATAGTTTGCACAGTCATGTATTGGCTCTCCTTCAGTGACTGGCTCGGCTATGAATATAGCTGGGTTCACTATTTTGCATCAGACTATCTTAATCGAAGGATATCATATGATTATTTCATAAGCAGGAGATCTCTGAGATATCAATGTGCCCTTTCGTATCTCTAGAATGGCAAATAGTGAGTGCTTGACGTACAGCGTCATAGTGCATCCCATCACAATGGTTGTAGCCTTCTCTCTGGCGAAAGCTGCAGGAGCTAAACTTTCTTTGCAAGGAAAATGACCTCTCATTACTGGGTCCAAATTCCCACTGTAGTATGCCAGGGGCTTGTAACCCAACGTGGTTCTCTATGTGAGTACAGCCGTCATAACGCTGCCATTCGTGTGTGAGAACAGGTAAAATTCCTCTGAATAATTGGGGATCCCTAGAACTTGTGCTGTGCAAATAGCTCTTTTGAGTTCAGAAAACCCTATTTTTCATGGTCTCAGACCATTCAATCTTTTCTTTCATCACTTCGGCCTACTTTAGGGCCTGAAGTAAAGGCTTAGTGTAAGAGATATAGTCGAAGACCCATGCCCTAGCGTAGTTGCATAGGTCTAGAAAGCTCTGCATCTGTTTTATCGTGTGTGGCTTTGCTGTGTTCAGTATGGCTTCAGCCATACTGGGGTCACTCTCTTTCCCTCATGTGAGATCAGCTGGCCTATGTACAGTACTTGTTGTTGACAATATTGTAACTTTTCCATGTCAACCCTATAACCTTTCTCAGCCAGTATAGTCAATAGCTGAACAGAATCATGCCTGCATTGCTCTTCTGTGGTGCTGAAAATTAAGATGTCATCCACGTATTGCAGGACAACACTTTTTAGTGCAATATTACTCAAGTCCAACTGCAGGACTCTGTTAAAAATAGATGGAGACTCACAATACCCTTGAGGCAGTCTCATGCTTTTAAGATGCATCTATCTGAATGTAAATGACATCAGATCTTGTGAATCGCGGTGCAACGGGATTGAGAAAAACGCTTTTTTCAAGTCAATCACTGTGAAATATTTTGCCTCAACGGGTATATTACATAGAATTGTAGCCGGGCTAGGGACTAAAGGGAACTCGGCCTCAACAATATCATTTATTGGACGTAAATCCTGGATTTGCCTCCATGACCCCACTTTACTTTTTTTCACAGGGTAAACTAACGTATTGCATGACGACTCTGACGTCACTAAGATGCCTTGCTCTATCATAGCCGAAATTGTCTTAAAAATCCCTTTATCTGCCTCTCTGGACATGGGATATTGTCGTGCATTGGGTAAAATTGCTCCTGGTTTCAATTTATTCTTCACTTCCCCAACCCCCTTCAAAAGGCCTACATCATAAGGGCCTGTGGTCCAAAGTGAGACAGGCACTTGGGCCATGTCGTCTTCAAAGTATTCAGGACAGTTTCGTGCCAACATCATTCTCTGAGACACTTCTCTTTGGATCATTTTCACCCAAAAAATAAGACTCACTTCCACCATTGTCTCTCCCATATCTGCTTGCTCTTCAAACAGATCGTCATCGGTGACGTCAGTCAATCGATATCTTTCTTCAATGGCAATGACTGTGCACCATTGTCGTCCTTCTTCATAATAACCATCAATCAAGCCACCCTCCCTCGTACTGCAGCTGTGTGTATCATCAAGGGAAATACTTGTCCCTTTTCCTCGTGCATCGGTATTCCTGGCCTGAATAGGAATTCATCAGGGGTTCTCATGATCCTGTCTGCAAGGCCTAGCAATCCTGCCATAGCACACGCAAACCATATGCGAATATTTCTGGATCTAATGGTATAGCCCTCATGGCTGTTTGTCCTGCGTATGCTCTGATTATCTCGCATACATTTGAATAATGCATTCCTGGAGTTGAACATATTATGCCCTCCTCCGTGAACGAGATTGTCATGTTTAACTTTGTCATTAAATCCCGACCCAAAATGTTCATTGGGGTCTGACGTGAATATAGTAAAGGCACATTCATCTCACATTCTGCTAGAGCAACTGGAAGTGTATTTGTGAAGGGAACACGACTTTTCACTCATGTAAAACTCTGAGTATTTATGGCTTCGCCGACAAGGAAAACCTGCCTTCACGTATGCACGAGCTTCTTGTACCCATGTCAATTAAAAAGGAATATTCTTTATCCCCTATAACGACATCCATCCTAGGTTCCCTGTGAGGGTCTGGTGTCACTGATAGGATAGAACACATCAGGGGTCCCAGTGAGCTGTCCTAGTCCAGATACAAATTTGGCCCACTATGTGCTGGTGGATTACCCCCATTCCCATTGTTACTTCCCATTCCAGGGTTCATGGACTGCCCTGTGCACATCGTCTGTGATAGTTGCAACAGTGCCTGCTTGGATTGTCCTTGTGGAAAATTCCCCATGCTTTGCGGTTGCACCCCTTGTTGCGCTCCTGGTGCTCGTTGTTGCACCGTGTGATTCTGTGCACCACCGTGCTGTAAAACTGCAGGTGGATTTGCCATGCCTGCTCTTATTCTTTGGCCGTTCTGCATCATGCCTTGGTTTATGCACGTGCAAACTAAGTGCCCTGTCATTCCACACAACCAACATACTGGTGGTGGATGGATCATTTGCCCGTTTGACATATCTTGATTACCATTTTGCATATTTTGAAAACCTCCCTGATTACTCTGCCATCCTCTTCCCCTAAATTCTCTTCCCCTGGGGTAAAACCCTGTATTACCCTGATTATTCTGCTGTGGATTAGCTAAATGCTGCATGCTGGATTCAGCTGTGCTAGTTATCATGGCTCCCTCAAGAGCATATTTTGACAATTTCTTCTGCACCAATTTTGCTAACTTACCCTCACGTGCAGCTTCCTTTTTTGCGATTCTTTTCTTGCAGCAATCTGCAATAGTGTGCGATGGTAAGCTGTATTTCAGCCCAAGGCTTGGCCTCAATTCCCACCAACTTCTTAAGCTGTTTCTGTACCGGCTCTGACAGCCCTTGGCACAATATATGGTAGAACACAGGTATAGATTTCGTCCAAGATTCGTGAGTCTCGAAATTAACGGATCCTCAGATTTCTTCATTTTCCATGTCATTATGGCTCCCATATCGGAAATATCTGGGTATAGCACTCGTAGCGCTTTCCATACTGCGGCTCTACAATTGTTAAATGGAGCTCCGTCATGCACAGTATTAATTGTGGTTATACCACGGTAGCCTGCTTGTGCCCACACATCGTCTGCTCTCTCACCAAGTATGGCGATTAGCAGACCTTTGATAACCCCCATAGCTAACGTGTTCCCTCCAGTCATTTTTTCTAACTCATGTATCCACTTTCTGGCTCCCGATGTCAGCATTGGAAGCTTGTTTTTCAGATTTTCTCGATCCATGTGTGGCCATGGAATAAATTGCAGTCTTACTACCCCTTTCTCGAGTAACAGAAATTTGGATGCATAGCCCTCTCTCTCTCTTTTCTCATTGTTCTCCTGTCTATTGTGGGGGTAATATTCCTGAATCGCCATCTGCCTAGTAGGGACCTAAGTCTGTCCACGTAGGGCATTGAAGACACCCCCCCGCTCACCGTGAGATACTTCTTCATGTCGCTCAGACTGTGTGGCTGATTCTGATGCTCTTGGTGCAGACTCTCTAGTGTCTGAGCATCTTATTCCTTTTTCTCTTGGGAGTCGCCTTTCGCTCGATCTCTCTTCCTCATTTTCCTCGCGCTCCTCTATTTCTGAGTCGGACATTGTCTGTCCCCAATACGTGCAACCTCTTGTATCTTCTTGGTTCCTACTTATTTCTAATCTATCCAGGGATAGTTCCCTATTCCCACTATTTCAGTTGACATTCTCAGTGTTGTAAAGCTGAGTGCTCTCCAGGCACTCCTCTTCTTCCTCCCCTTGGGGTGTTTGTTCTAACCCCATTTCATAATATATTCTATCGATCGCTTCTCCGATGCTTCTAGTGTCGAAGTCATCTTCCATATTTGTCCTAGACGTGCCTGGTACTGAATCGTACGCAGGAAAGAATTCTTCGATGTCTTCCCAATCTACTACTGGATGTTATTTTTTTAACCTCTCTTCCCAGATATTCAAGATCGCGTGCTCTCTGTCTCCGCTTACGTTCTACATTGTCATCAAATTCTTAGCGTTTCCTCTCCTTTTCTCTGACTCTATCTTCTTCCCTTTTCTTTTTATTTCTATGTTCATCTGCCCTTTGCATTTCCTCATTTCTTCGTCTCTTTATTCTTCTCTCATGTATCCTTTGCTCTTCCTCCAACCTCTGCTGCTTCTGCCTGTCTTGATCATTGGCTGCGCTTGGGTTGCAATCGAGCTGTCTTTCTTGCTATTCGCGATATAGCTGTTCTCGCCTTTGTCTGTCTTTCTTTCTTATTTTCTCATCTCTTAACTCCTTCCCTTTCCCTTTTCTCTGTACCTCATCTAACCTCTCCTTTCATTTTGCGTCATCACTGCCTTTGCCATCAAGTTTCAATAAAATGTGTACTCCCATCCATTTGTTTTTTGAGAATGCCTTCTCATCAGTTCTGTCTTTGTTTCCCTTCCATCTTTTTCCTTGACTCTCTTTGTCAAGAGATGCACTTGTCTGTGCCTGATCTTTTCTTTCATCATCACATCTCCCTTTGTCCCATGAGACTATGGAGGTAATATCCTTATCCTTATCTTTTCCTTGATTTTTGTCACTACTTTGCGTAGGTGACTCGTATGGGGGTTGCCATACCCTGTGGCTGCTTTGAGCTTTCTCAGCGGGTATAATCCCTCGTCTTTACTTTATTCACCCTTTGTTTCGGATGGGGCGGGTGGCACTGTAGGCATCTCACCCCCCTCTGTGCATACATTAAGTATCCAATCTATTGGTGGCTCCTCTTCCTTTCCCTGTTCATATATTTTCCAAAGTTCTATAACAGCGAGGCATTTGTCTAACTTTTTGCCCGCATATGTGGCATGCAAATATGTCGTCATGTGTTGTAAGACAGCTTTAGATAAGGACCCACCATGTGGCTATGGCATAATCATCTTGTGGGCGGTCCTTTTTCCCACTCTGTACTATATTTCTTCAGTTTGGGTGCGTGTTTCGGCAATTGTTTGCACAAGTGTGTCAATGGAGTTATATCCTCCATGCTCAAATCTGTTCCCTTTCCTCTTATATAACACTTGTCAGCACTTTCGCATGGCTTACACAGTTCCAACATTATGTGCAAGCACCAAACACTGCAAGCTCCAATCCAGAATTTTTCACAAAATTTTATACCTAATTTACTCGAAAAACATCAATTTATATGGGATATTATTTCAGCTATTCAATCGCGTAAAATTTAAATCAATTTCCTCAAGAAAATGTTGTCGATGTATGATGTAACAACAGAAACATGTAAGACAAACGCTTAACAGACTAGACGAACACCAGCTGGTCATAGATATCTCTGCCTCTAATCATTACCCCTTCATGGAGTCTAAATGTACCCCTTTCACAACGTCTTTAACCGTTGTGGTAGTCTAATCCCTCACCATTATAAAAGCGTAGGATTAAGGCAAATTCTCTCACTTCTCAGGTGTCCTCCCCAGTATCCTCTCTCTTCTCGGGTGTCCTCCACGGTAACCTCTGCTTACTTAATTATTTTCGAGTCATTATTCCCCTATATATATACATTCTTCTCTACTTCTAATTATATTTTGTTTTTCCCTCCTCCCTCTGTTACCTTTCCCCTTTACTTGTTCTAAGGCATGCACATTTGCCAAAACATTCAATCTTTTTCACTCACCGTTCACATAGTTTCTCTCTGGACCCTCAGGATCACCGCCTTTGTTACCTCCTTCTTTGGCTTTTCACCCGCTCAGATGCCCGTAGGAATGGGAAGGATGTGTGGAGAACACGGGTTCCTTCAAGCCCTGGTCTGCAGTTTTTTCTTTTTACACTACCACTGTCTACATGGTCTATTCAACCAAATGGCAAAGGACTCGTGAAATTGCCAAAGACCTAGAGTTTCTTTATGTTGACAGTCAATGGGTGTCTTATTCAGATCAAATAATCGATAATCGATAACCATCAAAGCTCTGCTACCAAGTGTACTCCGGAGACCCCGGCCTGCCCATAGATCCGAGGTTTGCTCTGAAACTACCTTAAGACGAGATAGATGCACCCTTGAGATAGATGGGGGTGCAGATGTATTACTCCAACACCAATCAATAAGGACAACGCAATGGTTGGGCAAAGGGAGTCCGTTTATTGACAAGTACAAAAAAATGGGGAGTCATGGAAATCAGCAGTGATGCGTTTGTCCTTCTCGCTTCAACTCCAATGAACTTCATAAAATCATAGAATGTATACTCAAAACTCGTCATAATTGACGTGTAACACTCAAAAGTTAACGTGCAATTCTATTGGTTAAGAAAAGGTAACTTTAATATAGGTACTATATCTGTATATGGTAACAGAGTGAGGGGATTGGGTAAACACTGTCAGGTGGGCGTCTATGCCCTTCCTTCTAAGATGACTAATGTAGATGTCACTAAAAGTAGGACGTCCCATTGGTCTACTTGGTCTACTAACTATAGGACTCTAGATTTTTTGGTCCATTGTGATTGGGTTGGCACCAACCCCATGCGTAAATTTCCACTTTGCTTAGCAGCATGCAGAATGCAGAATGGTCAGCCAGGTGCAGGGTGCCCCTCCATTACCCGGTCTTTCTCCAATTAATGTTACAATCAATTATCACTTCAACAACTATGGGGCTGATTCATGGAATTTCTGCACCGAAAAACAGGGATTTGTGCGCCATTCTGCCCGCAAATCCCCATTTGTTAAACAGGGATTTGCAGGCAGAATGGCACACAAATCCCCGTTTTTCGGCGCACAGATTCCATGAATCAGCCCTTATGTGTCAATTATGCTACTGTGGTTGGCCTCGAAACTGCATCTTCTGTCTGGGAAAGTTCTGATATCTCTTCCTGGGTGGATGCCAAGTTTAGGTGTGAACTCATCTCAATTTGTATTTGATTCTTATTCTTATTCGGCTTGCCATCTGCCTACGGTTCCTTATCTTGACCTTTCATATACTGGATATTCTGTTCTTAAGTTTCCATTATATGTAGCTACTGTTTGTTCCTTCTATTGGTATGACCTTGGCTCTCCTGGCACGAGTTGAATCTGCCGAGTTTCGATTCAGCCGTCTCTTCTCGTTTTGTTAGAATTTGACTATCTGTTAATTCGGCCTTTAGTAACCTGGGTTGATTCTGCTTTGTTTGCAAAGTGCAATAACACTTATAATACTGTGCTTCCTTTTGAGGTAGATAATGTATAATGGCGCTTGCTGCAATAGTCTTCTACTTAGCATTGCAGGGTGCATCGTTTTCTTAGCTTTCTTGTGGTTCCAAGCATATGTACAAGTGTTAGCTGGTTGAATATCTTCATCCTGTTTACAGCTTAAGCTTCTTTGTACTTCAACTTCATTCTCCCCTTTTAGGCTCAGGACATCCTTATTCATGAAATTTCGTCTCTGGGTGTCATTTTCGGGGTATCATTTCTTCTACTAGTATGTCAGTCCGGGTCCTCGTGACATCAGCATTCGTCTTCCATTAAGACCTTTTTGGTTTCTTCCGGGACTGTACTTAGGCAATCTTCATTTCATCTCATTTGCTGGTAAGGTTTCCTTAATGGATATCTCACTGTCCATGGTTTTCTTGGTATCGGTACTTCAATAGGTGTTGCTCTTCTGATAGGTACTGGGCAGAGCCCTATTGCGGCTCTCTGCTGATTTATCTGCTCATTATACGTCACATATTTTGGTGTGAACGTTCCTGGTACTTCAAAATGGGCGACTGGAGTGCAGCCTTTATTTGGGACCTCCTCTGCAAAAGTTTTGCTGGAACCAATAATGCTTTATTGAAAGTAAAAAAGAAAAAATGTTTTAAATGTGTTACCAGCTAGTAAAAAAAGATAGATTTTTTAGGAATAAAGGTAGTGAATCTGCTATCATTTTGAAACAGAAGAATAAGGATATATATAGGAGAATGTATCACTCTCGAGTTTTTACCAATTTTTGGAGAAGCGTGGAATCAAAATCTAGATATGTGGTAAAAAGTAATAATTTAGAAAGATTTTGATATGAAAAGAATGTTGTTCATTTTCGTATTAAATACACTTAAGAAATTGCTTAAATTGACTACAATTATATACAAATATACAAACAGTTCATGTGCTTACAAGTGACAACTTGTGTTACATCTTTGCTGGAGAGTGGAAACACACTTCTCATAATGAAACATTTTTTAATGAGGAGAGTCACATTTAAGGAAAGAATGTTCCACTAGCCATTGATGAGAGCGGATTTAGCTATGAAGTCCAAAATGATGAGATTTCTAAAAAAGAATAAATCATACAGTGTAATAATATGAAATGGAAACTTTAGGTCAGTCAAAAATGAAACGAAAGAAGGATTGTGAGGTGTATGAACTTGCAATGTTTGTGCAGTATTGATAAGTTTTCTTGTAAAGTTGTAAAGAGATTTTTGCAATTATTGCAAACAAATGATAATGTTCAAAGACAAATCAAGATGGTACAAAGAATAGATGACTGTGAAGCTTGTGAAAAAACAGGACTTTTGGGTCACTTCCTAGCTTGTCTTGATAAAATTAGATGTAAGGGTCAGTTTCATCATATATATGGATGCTGGTTGCACATCATAATAAAATGAGATACCTTCTAGTTAAACTGTATTTGTGCTAAACATCAAGTATGTCTCTTGCAGTTTTAAATCAAATACTTTTGACTGGAACTGTAGAAAGTTTCGTTTCTACAGTGCAAATGATAAATATGATGCATTTAAAGGAGTATGTGTTGTGTAGATGAAACACTTACAGGAAGTGCTTTCAAATGATCTGATTTTTCAACAGTATAAAATAAATATTGCAATGTTTGTGTTGTCTCTTACTAAAAGACCTGATTCACTTGTTATAAGTCTCAAGTGAAATTAGTGTATGTTGAGAACAAAATTAAACACACATCAGAATATGTTTGGAAAGAACTTTATCTGTATTTGTTTGTAGAAGAATGATTTGACACAAGTGAGGCACTTTATGTTTGTAGAATCTGGGCCTCATTACAAGCTTGGTGATAGCCTTGCCGGTACAGCCAGCAGGCTGCCGTCAAACTTGCACATTTTTTCATCCCCTGGCAATTGGGAAATACAGGAAAATCACAACCCTGGCAGACCCAGTATTTCCCCATTGCCAGGGGCGGGAAACTTTTACTCCCCATTCCCATTTGAGCCCCATAGGGCTCAATGGGAAAGGGGAGCCCAGATGACCCGGCACCATTCATAATGCTCTGCTCGCAGGTGCTGTTCCACACGCCAGGTCCATATTTGCAGGTTTTTGCCATGTTTTGGATTTTGCAGTTGTTCTTCCCATGGCGTGCAGAGAGTGATTTACTTGGAAGTTTTGAAACTTTTAAAACATTGTTATTTGCTAAAATGCTTAATTACATATCCAATATTTGAGCAGTATTTGGACTTACTGGAGAAAGAACTATGTCAAGAAGAAATTTTGGCAGCTGAATTGGCAAAAGAGACTCCTGATGACAGTCAAGAATCTGCAGCAAGAAGTGAAAATGTTCTTGGTGAGCCAATTATACAAACTGATGTTGAGCTTGCTATGGAGGAAGTAGAAATTGCAATGGAACAAAGTAAAGTTGCCGATGTGAATTGTGATGAAGTTGTTAGTAAACTTAATATAGAGAAAAAAAGTTTATAATAAAATGAAAGAAAAGTTCTAACATGCTTCACTGCATGACAAGTGTGAATGCTCTTGTTTGCAATACAAAACTGTTTTGTTTTATTTTAGTGGACAAGCAGGAACATGTATATTTTTTTGTAATGAAGGCAATGAGAGCTATGATCCAATATGTAACAGATTCCTCTTTGTCATGTATTGTAACTGCTCCAACAGGTTTAGCAGCATTTCATGTAGAAGGTGTTACATTGCCTGTAAATGTTACTAGTGGAACATTTAAAAAACTAGAATATCAGAAAACTTGTTTCAAGTGCAGCACAAGAGGTAGGAAAAGTTCTTAGAAAATGAAATACCCTGATTGTAGATGAAGTAAGTATGGTGTCTAACTTGATGCTATCTTTCATTCACTTGCGAATGCAAGAGGTTTTGAAGACTGACTGAACCATTGGTTTGGAGGTAAACATGTACTTGTTTTTGTAGACTTGTTACAATTACTTCCTGTGAAAGCTCCACCAGTTTTTAGAATGCTGGAATCTAAGGATGCTAAAAAAAGTATAGTAAGTATTGGTCATGTTAACCTTTGGAATTGTTTTGAATTCCAGGAAATTACCATTAATATGAGGCAATCTGCAGACTTCGAGTATGCAGAAATGCACAATAAGATTTGTATAGGTGTTCTTGAGGAAAATGTGAAAGCAGTCTTAAAAGGAAGAATGATCTCTAACATTTTTCATGTAGCTTGAAGTACGTCTGATATCATGCTGACTAAGGAAATAAACATTTTTTGGGCTGCTTTGATGTGCACACTTGCAGAGTGTAGCAAGTTTAACTCTACAATGTTACTGTAAGAGAAACAAAATATTGTAGAGCTAAAATCATGTGATGTTTTAGATGGTCATATTATGCTTGATTAGGTCAAGTAGAGAATTCAATTTATAAAACTGCAGGTCTGGAAGGAGTTTTTTTTTTTTTTTATTTGTGTTTAATCAAAAAGATTTTTTACAAAAAGAATCACATGAAAGCAAATTCTCGAAAAAAGAAAAATAAATGCTAATCATGTCAAGAAGTGGTGCAAAGTTCAACGTCTGTAGACAGTTTTGCTAGCGTGCTAACTAACTAGGCGGGTCCTGTGAAAGTAGAGCCGTATTTATATAATCCAAGATGTTAGAAGTTGCCAATTGCCAGCTTGTTCTGTCCCCGCCTATTAGTTTAGCCCAACAGTTGTCTTGGTCACTTAATACAAAGTCACTTATAATATCTGGTAAGTACTGCGCTCTTAGGCCTTGAGTGCCCCAGCATTCCAGGATCAAATGCCGAATTGTCTCTATTGCAGCTTGGTCAGTACAGAAACGGCATTTTTTTGTTGGTGAATTACCTCTAATAGCCAGGATTTCGTTTGTTAATAAGAGGTTCAGTCTTGCTCTCATGAGCAAATCACGAGCCCGTCTTGACGGAAACTTTTTAATATAAGGTTGTACTTCATTGAATCTCCTTGTGTTGGGAGGCAAGTGTTCAGTCAATTTGTTATTTGATACTATTTCTCTTGTTCTGATCCAGTCTAGTTCTTTCAATTTTTTCTGGATTTTAGTTGGATTTGCGAACAAGGTTTCCTCATCACTTTCAACTAATGCTAAAGTATCTTGATTCGAAGAGAACCAGGCAGTTAATGTTTTGTTGGTGCCTTTCTCTGCTTCTTTCAATATCAGGTTGTATATTGAGTGATCTTCTGACATTTTGCATTTCCTGAATAGCATCAGAGAATTGATTTTTACTATGCCTCCCAAAGACAGCAGGCTTAGTTCTTGTCTAATCACTGCCACCGATGTAGAGTTTGGAAGTCCTAATATTGATCTCCAGAATAAAGCTTCTATTTTTGGCCACAGGGCGGCTGGTAGAGTTGGCATTGCGTCAGCGCCATATGTCATAGATGGGACGACCTTTTTCTTGTAAAACTCAAGGACTGGTAACAACGAAAATTTGCCAAATTTCCTATTAATGGCCTTCCCTTGAGCAATCAGTTGTTTTGTTTTCAATTGTAAATGAGTCTGATTCGCTTTTTCAGAACTCAAACTGTCCAGGATTACGCCTAGATATCTGAATTCAGTCACCTTTTCAATTGGTTATTTTGCTAGGTGGAGTGTAACCTTTTCAGATCTTCTGGTTTTGACCGAAAAAATCATAAATTTGGTCTTTTTTTCGTTTATGTCCAGATTATTTATCCTCATGTACTCCTCAAGGCCGCTTAGCTGACGTTGCAGCCCAATAGGTGTATGATCCATTAATATTAGATCGTCAGCATATAACAATCTATGTATGTGGTCACTCCCCAATTTGGGGGGAAAACATCGAACTGCTGAATTTACTGCCTGTAAATCGCCCAAAAAAGCCAAAAACAGCACAGGGGCCAGAGGGCACCCTTGTTTAACTCCTCTGGCTGTTGGAATGGATTTGGAGAATAGCCCTTGCTGGTCTAACTTCACTTTCATGCTGGTATCAGTGTACAGGGCCTTTATAGGATCCAAAATCGCTTGTGGACAGGCCCAGTCTTCAAGTTTATCCCACAAAAGAGCTTGATCTACGCAGTCAAAGGCCTGAGTAAGATCAATGCAGATTACAAAAATGCGTGGGCCTCCGTCAAGTTCTCTGCTCTTTAGAGCACTTAGTAGCAGAATGTTGGCCGTGGTGCCCAAGTTTTTTTTAAATCCTGTTTGGAGGTGGTCTCTGCATGGCGCAGTTTTTGCCCATAAGTTAAATTCCTCCAGTAGCAACGAGCCAAAGACCTTCCCTATACAATCCAATAGGGCTATTGGCCTGTAACTTCTCAGGTCTGCTTTATCCCCCTTCTTATAGACTGGTACTACATTAGAAGATTTCCAAGATGGCAGGATTGATTTTAATTTTGCGCATCTTCTGAAAATTTCACTCAAGAGTCTGGCCCATTCTGATGGAAAAGCCTTAAGGTCTATATTTGTTATGCCATCTGGGCCAGGAGCTCTCGAGTTTTTCAATTTCATTATCATTCTTGTTATTTCTTTTTCATCGTCTAAGCAGGTCCAATCTGTTGTATCCACTTCGTTTGATGGCCTTAACGTAGTTTGTGTCTTCTCAAATAAGCTCAGGAAAAAATTCACCCAAGTACTTTCTCCGATGCTAGAGATAAATGCTGGTTCAGATTGATAGGAGGCCGAGTTTAAGAGAGACCAAAACTCTCGGCTGTTGTTAGATGTTATTGCTTTTATGATGTTTTCAGCATCTTGTTGATACAGATTTGCTCTGTGATGATGGACCCAAGTTTTGTATTGGCGTTGGCTCTCTTTCGCTACTTTTAGTGCCACAGGGGTTCCTATTTTGATTGCTTGCCGTTTTAATCTTTGCATTTCCTTTTTTTTTTCCACCAGTTTTGGATCGTATCTGTGGATATGCGCTTTTTTAGGGGCGCCTTTTCCCATTTGGTGGCTGTAAGTAGTTAACAAAGGGAGGTAGTCAATCTGTTTTTCAGATGTCCCATGTGACTGCAGATGGTATTTTGACTTAAGGTCACAGATCGCTGCTGCCGATAATTTCAGTCTTGTACGCTGCGTGTTAACTCCTAGCGAAAGCTGTTCCATTTTTGCTTCAGCCCTTTTCCTGGGCCAGGTAGCACAAAGAAGGTTGTGATCACTAGCTGGTGTTTCAATCACTTCAAATGTCATCAAGACCGATAATAGGGAAGCCGATGCGAATATGTGGTCTATGGTGGCCATCTGAGCATCGCGTTTCCAGGTCGGAGGCCGAAGAGGGTCAGGAAACACGCTGTCTAAGTTGTACATCTGTGGGGATATCACTCGATCGCGGGAGCGTGTTCTCGCGAGATCGCACTTAACGAGATCTCGCGAGCCCACGCTCTGCGGGAAAACGTTTCCCGCTTGAGAGCTGGCAGCCCGCCAGATGAAGCGGTCGCACCACAGTGCTGCTCCTGATGAGGAGCCGAGAAGGAAAGAACTTCCAGCAGCCGTACAGCCCAGCTTCTAGGGTGTAACACCACAGCCACAGGAGGTTACCTGGGGGCCCTAGAAGCTTACAGCGTGCCACCCTAGTGCACCCACTTCCCTCAGTGACTCAACTGGGGAAGTCCTGAGCTTAA
Source organism: Ambystoma mexicanum (assembly GCF_040938575.1). Classification (NCBI taxonomy): domain Eukaryota; kingdom Metazoa; phylum Chordata; class Amphibia; order Caudata; family Ambystomatidae; genus Ambystoma; species Ambystoma mexicanum. Next base: position 452,120,076 of record NC_090933.1, on the reverse strand, counting down.
CTGAACTGTAAGTACGTGCTTGATGAGAACTTGGACATATACCAGTCCACACCAGTTGTTATTTAATAAAGTAGAGTAGATTCACTACAGCGTCCTGTCGTCCTTCAAGGCCACAACATAATTGGCGACGAGGATACCAAAGACCCCACGGCCTCACCATGCAAGGCGCCACGCCGCCCCCTGCCTTTCTCCCGTCACCGGGGACACCAGCAATTCCATGGATGCAGTGGGAGCCCCTGTTCTCCACCTATCTGGAAGCGATAGGCGGCACGCGGTATGCCCCCGTGAGGAAGAAGGCGATGCTGTTAAATGCGTTGGGGGTTGGAGGACAGCGCATTTTTGCTGGGTTGAAGGAGATACCTGCGGTCGATGAAGACGACGACGACGACGTCAACAAGGAAGTGACCTGTCGCATTGTGAAGAGGTTCACCAATAAGGAGAACGTTGTACTGCACAGACTGAGGTTCTACACCCGCAAACAAGAAGGGAGCGAACCCGTGGACGACTACATCACCAGGATGAGGGAGCTGGCCTCTCTTTGCGCCTTTGGCGAAAACGCAGAACAGGTCATCTGCGACATGCTCGTCATTCACACCAACCCTAGGAAACTGCAGGACAAGTTCATACAAGAAAAGGAGGTCACCCTTGACAAGGCCATCCAAATTGCTAGGGCGGAGGAGGAAACCTCCAGCAGACGCAAAGAGGCGGGAAGTCACCTGCCCGCGCCCGAACTTGCGGCGCTACAATGGAGAGGGCACAGAGACAAGCAGTCCCGCGACGGCCCCAGAGACAAAGGTCCCAGGCAAAAGGAGGCACCCAAATGCTATAGATGCGCCAGCACCAAGCACATGGCGAATGATCGCGACTGCCCCGCCAGGAATAAGGAGTGCTCTAAGTGCGGACGCATCGGCCACGTGGCTCAGGCATGCACGTGGCAGGAGAAGACGGTTTCCCGTGTAGATGGTGACTGCGTTTCAAGCGACGATGACGACCAGCAGGACAGACCCATGGTGGTCATCGTCAACGCTCCCCAGGCCAGGAGGGAAAAGCCCCACTGCACCATTAAAGTTGACGGAATGGAAACGTGCGTCATGGCAGACTCGGGATCCGACCTCACAATCCTCCCCATCAACACGTACAAGGAGATGATGGGTCGAGCGCAAGTAGAGATCAGAATGACCAGGCAAAAGCCGACGGTGTTCGGTGGTGCAACTGTCGACCTTTTAGGCTACATCAAAGCCCGGATCGAATTCAAAGGGAGGTCCACCACCACCAAAGTGTATTTTTCACCCAAAGGCCCAGCTGTACTGGGATGGGACGATCAACACAAACTCAGCATGAAACTGGATCCCAGCACTCCGGAACAGGTTCTCATGGTCTCCTCAGGAGCAGCGCTGAATTTCAAGGAGATGTTCCCGGACCTGTTCTCCGAGAACCCAGGGAAGGTGAGAAACTATGTCCACAGGATTTGCCTAAAACCCAAGGCCATACCGGTGAAACACAAAGTCAGGGCAGTTCCTGCCACAGCGAGACCTGCATTGGAGGCCCACCTTCGGAAGATGGTCGAAGAAGGAACCATCGAGACCGTGGAATCCTCACAGTGGTTGAGTACAGTAGTTTTGATCAAAAGGAAATCCAGCAACGACCTTAGGATCTGCATCGACCTAAGAAGCCTCAATCTAGAGGTGATCACAGATAGCTTTCTACTCCCCAGTATCAATGAGATCGTCCTCATGATGAAAGAGGCGGCAATCTTCACTAAGCTGGACATGCGTGATGCCTATCACCAGATTCTCCTGCACAAAGCCTCTCGGCCCCTTACAGCGTTTATCACGCCCTTCGGCACCTTTCAATATACCCGCATGCCATTTGGGTTGTCATCGCCGGCATCCGCATTTCAGAGAATGATGAACTCCTTACTCAAGGGAGTCACAAATGTTTCCTTCTTTCAAGATGATATCCTTGTGTATGCCAGAGACAACGAGACCCATGACAAGGCACTCAAGGCTGTCTTGAGCAGGCTTCAAGAGGAGGGCATTCACCTACGCCATAAAAAGTGCGTCTTCGGAGTGAACAAGGTAGAATACCTTGGGTACTGCATTTCAAGTGGCGGCGTTAGTCCCAAGAAGGACCTCATGCAGGCCATAACAGAAGCCCCGGCTCCGGTGTCCAAAGAGGAGCTATGCTCATTCCTGAGCCTAGCGGAGTACTATTCCAAATTCGTCCCCAGATTCTCCGAGACCACGTCTCCCATGAGGGAGCTTCTGAAGAAGGGGGCAGCCTACTCGTGGGGTCTGGAACAGAACGAGGCGTTCCGGGAAATCAAAAAGAGAATCCTACACGCGCCGTGCCTGAAACCATACAACCCTGAATGGGACACCTGCATTACCACAGACGCCAGCGCATATGGCCTGGGGGCCACCCTGACCCAGAAGAAGGGAGACGCTGAGAACATTGTGGCGTTTGCATCCAGAGAGTTATCCGCATCGGAGAAGAATTACTCCATGGTCGAGAAGGAAATGTTGGCATGTGCATGGGCCGTCGACTACTTCAGATCGTACGTGTGGGGGACGAGATTCAAGCTGGTCACCGACCACAAACCCCTCATCCACATGTTGAGCCCGGGCGGCACCAAGACAGCCACCCCGAGGCTGGCCAGGATCGCCGCAAAGCTTCAAGAATACACGTACAAAATAGCACACATTGCGGGGTGGAAAAATGCACAAGCGGACTGCATGTCCAGACTCCTGAGCCAGAGAGCCCCCGACACCACGTTCCTGGAGGATGAGTGTGTCGTAGCCTCCATCAGTGACTTGAGGAACGGCGAATACATGGACCTGAGTGAGCGCCACTGGCGGGAGGAGTTCGAACAGGACAAGGCCCTACGGCACGTCAGCACCTGGGTTCGCGAGGGATGGCCCAACGAGAGAGCGATCCCCGAAGGCCTCCGTCCCTACTGGAAAGTGAACGAGGAAATCTCCACCATGAACGTTCTCATCTTCAGAGGCGATCAAATCATCCCGCCCAGCGGCATCCGCAAAGTGATAATGTGCAGGGCACATTCAGGCCACCTGGGGTGCAACATGACCAGACGCAGGATACGCAATGCCTACTGGTGGCCAGGCATGGACCAGGACATAAGACAAATGGTCGAAAGGTGCCACGAGTGCACCAACAGTGACAAGCGCCTAACCGTGAGGCAAGCCCCCATGCTGCCCACTGAAGTGCCCAAAGGGGTGTGGCGAAAACTAGGTTTGGATTTCATTGGGCCCCTGGACAACATGCCCCCAGAGCAGAGATATGGGATAGTCATGGTTGATTACTTCTCCAAATGGGTAGAAGCTGACTTCACGTCAGACATCACCACAAGCACATTCATTAAAACACTCACCGCCGTATTCCAGCGGGAAGGTCTACCAGAAGAACTCGTCACAGACAACGGAGTCCAGTTAGTCTCCCGAGAAATGGAGAAGTTTCTCAAGCTCAACAACATTCGACAACGGAGAGCAAGCCTGTACCACCCACAGGCCAATGGCCTGGTTGAGCGAGCAAACCGCTTCATCAAAGGGGCACTACAACTGGTTCATGCCTCGGGCTCCGACCCGTACAAGACGGTCAAGGAAGCAGTAGCGGCACACCGCCTCACCCGCAACACCATCACTGGCTTCTCCCCATTCCATCTGCTGAGGGAGAGAAGGGCCGCATCCTCACTGGTACCACCCTGGCTCCATCAAGTGAGGGCTGACGAAGACGTGAACATGGACGACGTAGCGTTTCGCATGCGGCGCAACAAAGAAGCCATGAAGGCCCAAGGGGACTTGCGTCGAGCCGCTCGACACACAGCAATTAACTGAGGTGACCTGGTGAAAATATGCCTTCCCTACAAAGACAATGAGACCAGCTCCAAGTACAGCAGTCCCATAGAAGTCATGGAGAGAGGGTCAAACCACATCTGCACCAGCGACAGAAGGAAATGGAATCTGGAGAGGGTGGCCATGTACCGCAGGAGCGAAGACGCGGAACAACCACACTGGGACACCGGAGAAGATCAAGACCGCCAAGGGACATCCGAAAACCCTCGCCGCTCAGAAAGAGGTGTCTTGGAGCCACACCAGGGCAACGAGTTCTCAAGCCCCAACTCTCCAACTACACCCAGGGAGTCACAGCGAAGAGCAAGGGAAGAAGAACTTGAATCACCCGCATCTTCTCAAGGGCACTCCAGCAATCCTGCCCCATATACCGATCTAAGCAGACCTCAGAGAGAGAGAAGAAAACCCAGCAAGTTTGCAGACTTTGTCATGGAATGACCATGCATCCTTTTTCCCAGCAAAGGAGGTGTGTGGGGATATCACTCGATCTCGGGAGCGTGTTCTCGCAAGATCGCACTTAACGAGATCTCGCGAGCCCACGCTCTGCGGGAAAACGTTTCCCGCTTGAGAGCTGGCAGCCCGCCAGATGAAGCGGTCGCACCACAGCGCTGCTCCTGATGAGGAGCCGAGAAGGCAAGAACTTCCAGCAGCCGTACAGCCCAGCTTCTAGGGTGTGACACCACAGCCACAGGAGGTTACCTGGGGGCGCTAGAAGCTTACAGCATGCCACCCTAGTGCACCCACTTCCCTCAGTGACTCAACTGGGGAAGTCCTGAACTTAACTGAACTGTAAGTACGTGCTTGATGAGAACTTGGACATATACCAGTCCACACCAGTTGTTATTTAATAAAGTAGAGTAGATTCACTACAGCGTCCTGTCGTCCTTCAAGGCCACAACAACATCTCTCTTGACTTCATCAGTTTGAGCCAAGCCAATCCTCGTCTAGACCTTTCCGACTCATGGGAAATTGATGGATTAGAGGCCTGTATACAGGTGGCATTTAGATCCCCACAGATCAAAATGTAGGGTGCCAGATGGTCTCCTATTGCTTCATCAATTGCACTTTCCACCATTTCCAAATAGACTGAGTCAGTCAATGATGCTGGATTCCAGTAGGTATTTGCTATAATGATGACTGGTGCCTTTCCCTTGTTTTTGTTCGAGATGCCATCTTACCATGTAGCCTTAACCAGTAATAAAGAAGTGTTGCAAACCAGGATTTCTTCCAAGGCGCATCCGCAGCCCTGCCTGCAGGCTATTAGGAGACCAGAAGATGGTCGACCCATCGGTCCTTTCTTGGCCGGAGAAAAAGCTATTGCATAGCCATCTAATGTTGGTACTTGTGTGAGCCATGTTTCTTGGAGACATAATATGTCATAGTCAGCCAGTTGTATGGCTCCCTGTGCAGTCAGGTGGGAGTGCCCTCTGGTGTTCCATGAGCCTATTCGAAAGAGTGGTCGATGTTTCGCCTCTTCATTGTAGTTGTCGCTCGCATCGTTTTTAGCATTGCATTGCTATCTCTTAGCCTCCCTCCGGAGGGCTTTTGGTAGCCATGCCCATATGCTATGAGATGTTTTCGTCTCTCAAACTGATCCGTGGTTTACATTTGCTGCTGGTTTCTCTATGGTTCTTGTTATCGTGATGGCCGTTTTTTTATCACTCGTGCTTCTAGCACTTTTGTAATCATCAATCTCTTGGTTGTTTGCCGTCAGAGTTTTTCCTTTCCCTTCTTTAGGTTGAGCCAAGTAATTATCCGTGGCCTTCCCCCGGTATGTGGCTTTTTTTCTATCTTTTTCGTACTGTTTCTCTTCTTCTTGTTCATCTCCTTCTAGAGATGGCTTTCTTTCAGATCGGCTTGAACGGTGCCCCATGTTAAACTCCCTTTCTTCAGGTTTGAATGCCTTGTCACACCTGGTCTTTGACCTCGGGGCTATCGATCTTGACGATTCAGTGATGTCGTAGCCCATTCGTAATAGGGACTTGGTCTCTTCTATTAGAAGGTCGTGTACCTTTTTAGAGGATAGGTATAGATGAGAAATGGCTTTTCGGTGGATCTGACTTGGATCAACAATCAGCAGCTCCTCCGATTTGATGCCTCCAAGCTTTGGAATGAAGGAAAATAGTCTTAATACAGAGCCTCGATTCAATGTCACGTTGTCTTCATTTCCTGGAATTTGTTCTAGTTTGAGCACCCATCTCTTCTTTGCAGGGTCTGTCTCCTTATTATGATGGTAGTCATTTTTTATTGATGTAGAAGCGCTGCTCAAGTACTTCTTATAGCTCTTTTTTCCAGGTATTGTTTTGTACAATGACGTGTCATTATTAGATGAGCCAATTTTTTGCCTTTTCGGTGTATGTTCCTTATGGTAAGTCTCCCCGGACTTCCTCTTAGTTTCACTCAAATGTGTGTTTTTTTGACTCTTTTCTTGAGTACCAGTTGAATTTATTGTAGGCTCATGAGTCCATCCTGTCGGTTTGGACTTCGACTTACGTTGCTCCTCCAAGGTTAAGGGATTACCCATTTTTACCTTTTTTACTAGATCTTTTGTCTTATGTGAGTGTTTTCCAGTGGATGAAGGAGAATTCTCTTCTCTTTTTTCATCTATCATGTGCTGGCTTAAATTCATCATTTCTTTATCAGCCAGAAAGTCTACTATCGACTTTGGGGAGCCCACTGCTCCGTGAGTGACCCCAGTACTTGCATTAGGGGGTAAAATCTCTTCCTTCTCAGCCAGGACCAGTACGAGGTCTTTTGTGTTGGAACTGGGCACGACGACCTTCGACATGAGGGCTTTTTTAAACACTGGAGCCAGTAAAGTTTCTTTGTTTGTCTGTTGAGAGGCGCTTATGTTGTTTTTCTGTGTTGCTGTTTGTTTTTCTGTAGTGTTTTGATCACCTTTTCCATAAGCTCCTCTTTCCAATATGATGTCGCCTGTTTTAGTGGTTGCTGGCTCTAGTGTGATGTGATCTATTACATTGCTAATACACAGCCCATGGTTAGTAGACCTTTTTGGCCCAACGTTGTAGTTTTCTTCTGTCAGGTCAATTCTTAGTTCAGTTTGCGTGCTGGTCGATTTTTTCATTTCCGTGTTCAAGCAAGTAGGTGGAACAGAAACTAAAGAGGAGTTTATAATTACCTTTCCCAGAAGCACTTCGGCCTCTAGTTTCTCTCGGGCCATGATGTGAGCTTCCAGGTATGTCAATTTATTAATCATTGTTGCTTGAATATTTCTGTGATCTTTCAAGTTTTCGCTTATTGTTTCGTATAGCTTCATGAATGGATTTAAAGCTATTATCATCGCCGACATTGTAGAGAACATGTCCCCTTTCTTCGTTGGTGTTTCTAAGGGTGAAAGATTTGATGAGTTGATGGGTCTTGCTTTGTCTTGTAAGTCTTGAATCCTAGACTTTCTCATAGGTTGATTGTTCATTGTGCACCCCACAGACCCTATCGAATGTCTGCGGGATTCTTGCAAGCGTGGATTTTCGTTGATGTTTGGTAATCCAATCGATGGTAAGTTTATGGACTCTGTGCCATGCTTTTGAAGTTTTTGCTGAAAAATGTCTAAAGGTGAGGGCTCTCTTGATCTCCCTGGGGTTGAAGGTACTTTATCAGACTCAGGCCTTGTCAAAAGGGAAGTGGATCTTCCCGTCGATCCGTTTTCCTTGTCAATCGAAGTATCCACCTGCGCTGCTGAAGGAGTTACTGTGGTTAGACGACCACTTTGTCTCTCTAAAATTAGCAGCTCCTTATCTAATTCTAGCCTTGTCAAAGGCGGAATAGTTAGGCCAATAGATCCATTTCTCTCGCCAAGTCGGTCTTCAATGTGGCCCACTAATGAGGGTTTATCTGCTGCGGCTCTAGGCTCATTAGAAACCTTCCCCAAAAACGCTGGCTCTGACAAAGGTAAAGGACGTGGGCCACTTGTTCCATTTTCCTCCCCAGTTCGATCCTTAGTGAGGGCAGCTGGAGAGGGTTTTTCCCGAGATATCTCAGGCTCGTTGGATATTTTCCCCAAAACCACTGACTCTGTCTCGGTTTGGTCAGGGGTAACCTTTTTTGCAGAAGTTTGATCTTCGATGGATATGCATAGGGGAGTGCTTGGTGTGGGGCTTTGGATTTCTCTTAATGGCAAGTTTGTGTCCTTTGAACCTATGAGGCCCTCATTTTCCCCTTCTTCTATTACCTCTAAGGACTCTTCCGGGAAAGAACGGTCAGACTGATATGCCGGCTCAGCCAGTCTTCACTGTTTGGCTAGCGGCCAAAAGTCCTTGACTGCCTGCAAAATGTCGGCGTCCGAGAGTTCATCTGATTGCGGTCTGTGACGTTTTTTCTGGAAATACTTTTTTAGGTTATTCCCTTCTTTCAAGCTTGCATTTTGGGCCTTGAGTAAGTTGTCACTTTGGCACTCTCCTCTGATTTTCACTAATTTCAAGGCTTTTTTTGTGACGGGCTTCAGCGTTGTTTTAGGCTTCGCCCGAGTGTTGCTGGTGTCTCGCTTTCTCCGCACCTTCCCCATAGCTTCTGTGTTGGTGTTACTTCTTTTTCTTTTTAAGCCTTTGTTTATAACCGGGCTTTGAACGTCCTGGGAGCCTGTCTCCGGCTCCTGATCTAGCAAACCACTCAGGCGAGATGTTGGTTCACGGGAACCATATGGAAGGTGAACCATAGCTTGAACCGAGACTGTTTGACCAGCACATTGCTGGTTAATGTGGGGGGGGGGCGGTGCCTCCGAAGCCGGCGAGCCTCCGACTTCCTGGTCCGTCACCAGCGTTGCTCCCCCTCCGCTCGACACCTCGGTCAGCGGCATCCCCCTCCTTATGGCAATAGATGCCTGCTTTCCCCATGCCCCGCACGGCGTCCGGGCCACGCTCTCCATACAGATCGGGACCGAGGGGGGGCGCACCACGCCATCCCGCCCCTCCCTCTCAACAACGTCCCAGTCAGCACCACTCATTCCCTCTCCCTCCCGTTCACCCACCCGTGCCAGTCTCAAGCCAGACCTGGGAGGGGAGGAGTGGGTCCACAAGGGACAGGCAGAGGTAAGAGTTCTGAGGGAATTTGGGGCTGCAGTGATGCAAGTTGGTGTTGATCCTCATTGTGTTGCATGTGGACAGATTTATGCAAGTGTTGTGATCGCTCACCTTTTTTAACGGTGCCTGTTACTGTTTTAACAGTCAAGGTCTCTGAACCCACACGCGGGCGGAAGCTGCGCAATTTTCTTGTGTCTTCCTCGTCTTCCGCCGAAGTTATGGAGCCCATTCCTTCATGCCTGACACGCTTGACTGCAGGACTGCTCCTACTCGACTCCTACTCCGCTCCGCTCTGCTTCAGAATGGAGTTTTTGTCTATTTGCTCCGCCCACAATGAAAGCAATAGACACTGTAGACACACTACTCCAGTAGCTCAGGGTGGACTGCAGGACTGCTCCTACTCGACTCCTACTCCGCTCCGCTTCAGAATGCAGTTTTTGTCTATTTGCTCCGCCCACAATGAAAGCAATAGACACTGTAGACACACTACTCCAGTAGCTCAGGGTGGACTGCAGGACTGCTCCTACTCGACTCCTACTCCGGAAGGAGTTTTAAAATGGTACTTAAATGCACAAGTAATGTTGAAGAGGAATTTGAATGTAGAAATTGCTTTAGTCAATGGAGCAATGGGAAGAGTGATTGAATTTTACACTTTTTCCTTACAGTACCCGTATTGAACATGTTGAAGTCAAGTTTGATCGTGTTGAAGGAACTCATTTGATTTCTCAGAGCTCTGCACGTTTCATGCTTTTTAAAGATAACTTTATGTATCTTTGTCATGTGTGGAAAATGTAGAAGGTTTTATTTTAGTAAACTTTGATGAAAGCAAAGTGACAGCTGACATTTTTTGCACTGAATTATATAATAGGTTGTGTGTACTGCATATCTCTCACCTGAATCTTATGCCTGTACCTGTGAAGCATTCATCTAGGAAACTAGTCACTGAAAGCACATTCAAATGAAAGAAGTCCTGGTAAGACTAAAAACAACAGAATTTAATGGAGTTAGAGAGCTGTTCATTTATAACAGACTGAAATTACAGCTTTTAGCAATGAAACAGGAGTTAATGCTATTAATGCAGCTTTGTGTATGTTGTTACAAATAACTCCATTGATGCAAGAAATAGCTTCAACAGCAGAATGACAGCTATGTGATGATTTTTCATTTCTTAAAATGTCTGTAGATGAAAATCCACAGTTTACATTTGGCAATGTAATTCCGAAATGTAGTAGCTGTTGCATGTGGAAATGAACAATTTTCTTAAAATACACAGGAGAATAGTCAAGAATGTTTAATGAATGTCTTTGAGATATGAGTGAAAGAAACTGTTAATGTAGATAAGTATGTTGGAATTAGTTACGAGTGGAAGCCTAGGTGTCCAAAATGTAAGAAAGGATATTCTATTCGAGATCTTTGTGAAAGATCTGTGTATCTGCATGTGCCTGATCGGAAATGTGTAGTTTTCTTATTTTGTAATTAAGGCATTCCATGACATGCAATGTAGTGACTGTGGTTGTAATTGAGAATCACCACAGCAAAATCTAGTTTTGAATAAGTATGCTTTGATTCTGTTTCAAAGATGCAATGTAGATGGTAGGCAAATTAACACGTCAATAATGAATTTTGTAAATAGTCAAGTTTCTGTTAGTAAGAAAATGTTTAAAACGTGTGCAATTATTTTTCATGAGGGGGCATCCATTGAATCTTGCCATTTCACAACATGGGTGCATACAGAAGTAGATTGGCTTATTTGTAGTGACTTTATATTCACACACCAAGCTAGATTGCCAAGGAGTTAAAGAGCCCTTGCTTAATTTTGTTAGAAGCAACGTTTTAAAATATATGTGTAATATTCTTTGTGAATATAAATATGCAAAATACGAATTTGAAATAGAAAAATAGTCTAGTAAGTGGTTTATGTAAAGAAGGACATGGTTTGCTACTAGGGTGTTTTTTTTTAAAAAAAATAATACTAAATAAATGTAGAGGTAGTAGTGTGAAGAGTATTTAATTTGGAAGGGAAAATATAATTCTGAAATGTTCTATTTCTGTTTTATTGTGTAAAACACTGTGGCCCTCATTACGACCCTGGCGGAAAGTAACTGACCTGACCGCCATAGCGTAAATAGCGTTTCCGCCATTGCACGACGGAGTAAAGTGCGGCTAATTCTGACCCATCGGGCACGAGCACTACGCCATGGCGGAAGTGCAAAGTCCGCGATGGCGGAAATGTCCCCAAAACGCCCCTCACCGCCGTCGTACGGCGCCCTAGGTGCAATTCCGCCACCCATCATAGCGGTCACCGGAAAGAGCGGCAATCGGAAAATACGGTGACCGTAAATATACGGAAACGGAAGTAAAAACATGGTCCCGGAACGGGAAACAGCACGCCGTACACCTATAAAAACAGAATCCCCACACAACCATTAAAAATACTACCCTGAGACACATCCCAACCCCTCATCCACCCTAGTGAAAACAATAAAAATGGGAAAAGTAGCGAAAAAAGCGTGCGACCGCAAGCGGCAGGTGCACTTCTCCCCTGAGGAACTCACCGTGCTCACAGAGACCCTACAGGAGAATGCTGCCGTCGTCTTCTCGACGCAAATGACCAGGACGGCACTTGCGAACAAGAAGGCCATATGGGCCCTGGTGGCACAGCGGGTAAGTGCGGTGGGGACCGCACCCCGCAACCCACAGCAATGCAGAAAGCGATGGGACGACTTGCGGATACGCGTACGGAGCATACTATCCGCCAACCGTAACATTGCCACAGCTACCGGTGGAGGATCGGAATCACCCATCAAGTTGACCCCCTGGGAAGAAATCTGTGCCTCCACCATTGGAATGGAGAGTATAGAGGGAGTCGGAGGGATGGAGAAAGGAGTGCAGACATCCGAAGAATCAGGTAGGTGGGCCAAAAAAAACAATGCTAAATCCACAATGTCCAATCATGTGAAGTACCATGTGTCCACATAGTGCAACAGAAACACATGTCCAGGAGAACGTCCACATACATTGGCCTGATAGCGCACTTTAAAAGTCACATTAAATACATAAATAATTAAAAATCCTAAAAACACCCTCTACACGTGCAGCAGGGACACCCTAACTGCAGGCTGCAAAACAACTGCATCCTCAATCCACACAAAAATGAAACCACCTCCAAGGCCCTGACCCAAATCACCCTAAGGTACCACCCCAATGCATGTGATACATTGCCATTCCAATTTCCACAGACCCATTAATAACGCTCGCCCTCCTTCACTCCACCACAGGGTCCGATTCAAACGACGAGCTCCAGGACACCCCTACCAGCACACCTGCAAAGAGGGCCAAGACCAACGGCCAAAGACCCTCCACCTCAGCTGCACGGATCAAGACACGGCAGCAGCACAAATCAAGTGGCAGCACACAGGAGGGGACTTCAACAGGCACCCCAGCAGCCAGCATGCCCACAACAGCACCACCACAGGTCCCCCCAATGGATGCCACAGAAGGCACTGCTTCTGGTGGCAGCAGCACCATAGGTGACACTGCATTAATGGCAGCATGCTCCGACACAGAAAACGGTGATGTCGATCTAGGATCCATCCATGACTTGTCTCAATCCCCCTGTTTGTTTCATCCCGTACACCATGAGGATACCACGCAGGGGCACCCACAAGACGACGACTGGCCATCCCCCACAAGCCCTGTGTCAAGGCAACATGAGGTGATCAGCCCCTCTGTGACACCACCGCAAATGGGCATGGCCCAGCAGAGGCAACAGTCCCTCGACCAGGTGATCGTGGAACAGCAGCAACTGGCCACGCTCCTCAAGGACCATGCTGATGAATGTGGGGGTGCTAAGGCAGCCATAGAAACATCTACTGAGACACTAAGGGCACAAATGGAGAGAAGCACCGAGAGCCTGAGAGTACAAATGGAGAGAAGCACCGAGAGCCTGAGAGTACAAATGGAGAGAAGCACTGAGAGCCTGAGGGGGGAACTGCATGCGACTTCCAAAGACGTATGTGCTGAACTTGCCGCTGTGCGCCGTGTGCTCACTCACTTCTCACAAACCCTCAGGGACATGCATGGACGTGAGCAGGCAGAGACATCATCCGTTGCAAGTTCCGTCCAGGGCAGCCCCCAACGTAGATCTGGGAGGAACCTGCGCTCCACAGGCAGGGGTGCCCCTGATACCCGGAGAGGGGGCTTGCAATAGCGTCTGCCCACTGACAATGAGCATCTTTGGACACTGGTGTTCGGGGGGGAGGAAGGAGGGTGGAGGGGGGGTGTTGGGCTTACTTGGGTGGCGGGTCGATGGGGTGTGTAACATAATTTCACATATGCAATAAACATTTCACAATCATCCAATGAGATGTGTGGACATTGATCTTTGTGTACGAGGCCTTTATAGGCGTACAGTCCATATTGTGCATGTTCCAGACACACACAGTGCCACAAGTCCCGTGTCCATGTATCAGCCACCAGGCGTGAGTGCTAGAAGCATGAATCTATGATAATCTGACGAATTTCACGGCCCTCCTGTGCCTCGCGGACTCCTTGAGGTGCTGCCACATCCCCACCCTCATCATGACCATCTTCAGGTGCTTGCAGTTCTGCGTCAGGGGGCATGGGCACATTTCTACGTACGCACATGTTGTGTAGCATGACACATGCCATGACCATCTTTGCAACCTTCTCATGGCGGTACAGGAGTGCCCCGCCAGACCTGCTGAGGCAGCGGAAACGACCCTTCAGTAGGCCGAATGCCTGTTCTATGACTACACGGGTACGTGAGTGGGCATGGTTGTAGTCCTCCTCATGCTGGTTCTGTGGGTTCCGGAGTGGTGTAAGGAGCCATCTCTTCAGTGGATACCCGGCATCACCTGTATGTGGACAATAAAGGATGTTTGTGAAATGACATTGCTACGTACGCATCTCCCCCCCCCTTCCTGCCAGGTCATTGCCGCATCACATACCCCACATTATCATGATTGAAATGAGACTCACCGAGTAGCCAGGATCTGTTCCCTGCGTGTCGCTCCATGTAGCGTGGTATTGTAGAGTTCCTCAAGACCATAGAATCATGGGTTGATCCAGGAAATCGGGCACAACAATGTGTAATGATCCTGTTGGAGTCACACACCATTTGTACATTAAGAGAATGATATTGTTTTCGGTTGCGGTACTGGGCCTCCATGGCATGTGGGACAACCAATTCCACATGGGTGCAGTCGATGGCACCAATGCAACCCGGTATGCCGGCAAGTGCATGGAATCCCACTTTTGTGTTCGCAAATTCCTGCTCCGAGCGTGGTAGAGAGATGTAGTCGTCTGCGTGCTTCAGGAGGGCATCGAGCACTTGCAATAGTGTCCGTGACAACAGTGGCTGTGAAATGCCATGCAACTGTCCGACTGTGTGCTGGTAGGTGCCTGTGGCCAGGAAGTGGAGTACAGACACCACCTTCAGTAGGGGTGGGATGGCGGTTGGGCTATCTATCATGCTGACAAGGTCAGCATGTGTCATGTCCACAATGGCGGTTATGGTGTCCCGGTCCAAACGGTAGAGGGTGTGGATCTGCTCATCAGTGAGGTTGAACGGATGTGCTCGGAGGCGTGGGATTGCGGGCTGCCTGCGTGGTGGTAGTGGCTGTGCTGGTGGGCCTTGCTGGCCCTGCCTTGCCCTCCTCCTCCTCCTGCGTCTCCTCTGTGCGGCCGGTTGTTGTAGTAGTTGGTGTTCGTCTTCTTCTTGAAGTTGGAGTACTTGCAGTGCTATCAGGTCCCCCAGGGCCAACATCGCTAGTCCTGCCGGTAGCATTTTGGAGTGGGTGTGGTTGTGGGAGGGGGTTGGGTGTGCAATTTATGTGTTTTCAGGCTGTATAGCCTCCACCTGTGGTGATTCATTCCACCTGTGCAAGCTGCAATCCCCTTTGGGCGAGCACGTCCCGCACACAACGCTGCAATTCGACGCATGGCATCTTGCTATTACAATCATGTATTTGATCCCGATGGCAGTGAAATATTGGTTCATATGTTCATTCTGCTATGGTCCCATTGTTTCACATACTATCTTTGCAGTCGCGAACAAACTTGTGAAGGGTCGGTGGAATGTAGTACTCGATTAACGGTGGACCCTCATGCAGCACTGTACCGCGGTTCACCGACGGGCGGGGCGTCCCATTTGTGAGTGAAGCCAGTTGCCATTTTCACACACTGCCGCACTACATGGATGGATTTGTGATTTCAAGCGGTCACATATGCCTTTTCGACGTGATGTTGCAAATGAGGAATTCGAAGGACAGAGCTTTCGGTTTTCAGCTAGCGGCGAGGAGACGCCCACAGGTCTGACTGCAGATATAAAGTTCTATTGTTTAATGTCCTTCGGACAGGGGCCATGGCGAGAATGCAATGATTGATATGAATAGTATGGGATGCGCAATAGCGTAGTGGACGATAAGGCCGGACGTTCCCAAATACATGTCACTTCACAACACTGGAATTCCGGGCTGGAGCACAGTGGATTTTGCAGACTGCATTACGCACAGACTCAATGGAAATTTCACATGTTATGTGAGTAAATAATCAGGCGTTTTCATACCGGGATGAGGGAATGATGTATGGATGCATGGACAGATGATTTAATTGGGAGTTTGCCATGTACATGGCTTTTTGGAATCTATCCACTTCCCCTGCACTATGTGATGCAGGGCTGCCATAGTGGGACCATCGTCTATCTGCCCTTGTTGATACCTCCCTGTCTCGACGCGCCTTCAAACACTTGTGTCTATGCACGTTACTAATCCCATCTAATGGATTCTGTTTTAACAGACGCATGCACACAAACACTCGTTTGTAATAGTGTTTTCACCTCGATTTATATAGTTAAGATTCGCAAGTGGTTTTTGGGTGGGAATAATCCTTTTGAGTGGGCTAGCATGCATATGGCTGTGGATTTAGTGTGATCACTGAAGTGAGTAATTCAAATGCAGTTCTGATGCCCATACTTTTCTTTTTCATTTCATTTGGGTGACAGGTATCTCCTCCCCTTTTGCCGCTGCCATCTGTATGCCACTCCTGCAGATGGCTTTTACTCCCGACACCTGCTGCTTCGTGTTAATCAGTGGAGCACCATTACGATCTTATGGGACGATCGCCAATGGGCCACATGCCCTTACGCAGTACTAGTGGCTAGGAGCAACATATCAACCTTTCAGCTGGACTAGTGCCTACCTAATGGGACGGCCCTGCGGTTCAAGGCGCTTCCATGTTGCCTTTTTGAACGTGAATGTAGCCCCTGTGTACCATGAAGGAACAGGGCGTCACACAAGAAGAGGCTGGTCATTTATTGCGGGTGCAGCCTACAATGATGAAATATTATTTGGAGTTCATGACCTAATAGCTGTATGGGCTTGGTGATTTTGTTGTGCATTAAATTTTGATTATGATATTGACCGTGTTGCGTTATTCTTTGCAAGTAATGTAGCATATTCCTATTTGTGGAGCGATGTATTGTGAGAAGATCTGCATTGGGTTCCGGCTTCTGAGTATAGTTGCGTGGTACTGTACTGGGCGCGTTTGCCTACGAAGCCCAGTGAGGTCAGGGATAGGGGCTGCCATTATGACTGTTTTAATGATGTCATGCTCAGGGGCGGGGGATTAGCTTTTGTGTAACAGATGCCGGTCAGCCAGGTGGATTGGTGGAATGATGTGGTTATCAGAATATGGCTGGTCACAGGTGCCTGTGTTTGCGTGCGTTTCTTGGAGGGAGACTGAGGTCATGTCCATTGGAATAGCTTCTGTATTCGTGCCATCTGTGCCCTGCAGCTCCCATTGGCCCCTCTTGAGATGAGCCTGGCTGCTCAGTCACTCTGCCAACTTGTGTGGTACATGCTTATGCTGATGGTTGGTTTGTCTACTGGCAGGTGTACAGGGCTGGGGCAGTCTCACTCAGGATACTGCTTTGAATGTTGCCTTACACTGGTGTCAAGCGATGGGGGGCCTGTTTTTGTTTGTCTCATATTTCAGTTCATGTTGCTGTACTTGGACCTTCACATGCCTGTGCTGCATCAGTACGGCAATGGTGCCATGGCAAATATGGATGGCCACTCACAAGGCACTTGGAGCCCCTACATTCATTTGTTCGTTGGCATGCATGGGTGACTTGTACATTTCACTGGTTGCATTGTGTGACTTCATTGCACCTACGAGGAGTTATGCAATGTGGCCAGGGAGTGGTGTACGGGCACTCAGTAGGGCCTTTTACGGTTGGTTCGCGATGCCGTACTTCTCACCATGGCGGAATGGTACTTTCCGCCATGCTTGATGGCGTTAGGTAAATGTCCGCTAGAATTCGCGTACCGTTGCGCCATGGTGGTAATTACGGTTTCGCATGGCGCGCGTGCGCGTACTTGGTGCAGTTAGCGTTGGCGTTCACTACGGTGTCGCTAATGGCATCGTACTTTACGGTGACGGGTCATAATCGCACCGAGCGCTATTCGATGGCGGTATTGCATTTCCGCCATCGTTTTTCGATTTCCGCCAGGGTCGTAATGAGGACCTGTATGTTTTAATATGTACACATGTTCCCTATAAGTGTGAGGTTACATAAATGGTTCCATGTACATTATTTTGGGTGTAAGGGAGTGTAGAAGCTGATAACTGTTTACATATGAAACAAGCAAACAATAGGTTGTAGATATAAACACAAAAAGGGCAATTGAAATACAAAATCAAAAACACTGACTGAAAAGGTAACTTTGTTAATTGTATAAATATGTTTTATGTGCAGTGTGGAGTTTTTAGAAAAGTTAGACAATCTATTCAGTCATTAAACGGTGCATGTTCTTTCATTTTGTATGGTAGGTTTAAGATAATCGTGAGTAGCTTCTAAGGTGTGCAGGTGGCCTGAAAAAAGCCACACACCACATTTCTAAAGATGTAATGAAGTTGCAAAGTAGATATGATTTTTATAATTTAGAAAAAATGTGATATTCACAAAATAGGTATTCCACACTGTGTAGCAGTATCAGTGGTGGCAGAAGTTTAGGTAATAATGTATAGTTTTACGTTTTCTTTAAATATGATGTGTATTATATGAAATGTCATTATGAACTTCTCATGTGTGTAGGTGGCCAAACAGGGACGCACCCAGATTTTATATGAAGTATGGGAATTAAATTTGTTATGTTATTAGTGTAGTTTTTGATAAGTGTTAATATGTTTATTCACAACATTTTTTATTGTCTAGCTATTATTTATAATATAGGTATGACTATGGTTTAAATAGATCAATTCTAAAAATAATGTTACAGTTTCGGCATGTCTTCATTTATTTATTTGTACAACTGAAGACATAGTTATGTTAGATGTCTTGGTTTCCTGGTGAAGGTTGCATAAAGTAATCTGTAAATTAGTCATCATGTAGCATAAAGTAATCTTCAATAGTATTTTAACATCTGTAAATTGTATTGAAATGCATTTATTGGTATACGAACTATGGATTTTGTAGGCAATTCTTTTTTCGAATTTGCTGATGCAAAAAATAGTTTGTAATAACTGAAATGTTAAGTATTTTAAATAACAAAACAGAGGTTTCATTTTCTAAATTGAGAAGTTATTTTCCTCTATAGCATGATTGATGAACACAACTTGGTAATGGTTGTATACTTGCAATACAATCGGTAGTCGTTTAGTATAATTATGAGAAGAAAAAAACAATTAATTTTGTATTTCTTTTGTTATGATGAACACCATAGTACCAATGAAGTGGTGCTAGTGCATAGTATAAATGGTCTTTACCATTAATATGAACTACTTTTTTTTCCAGACTTTATATACGGAAGAAAGATGCAAGGCCATAGGTATTTGGTATGAATTTCGATAAATATATGTGTAATGTGTATATGCACATACAAAGAATTGATTTTCTAAATAATATTATTTTTAGCCGCGGTTACAATACCAACCACTCAATAGTGGGATTTCTTTTGCGTGCTAAAGTGAGTAATGACTGGGGTGCTTTTACTTGCAGCTCTGATAGTCGTGGCTATAGGCAGCAATTGACAATTTTTAGTACTGAAACTGCATGAAAAAGTACAATAGATATTGTAATATATTTTAGCAGTCTGTGTTTATTTTAATTTTATTTTGTAACATAAAAGGTGGCACTTAAAAGGACCATTTTGGGGGATGGAAAGAGGTGGGTGGAATAGGGGAGGAAAACACATAAGGATGAAACATTTAACAAAGGGCATCAAAATAAAATGCAACATGTATTTTTTAATTTCTTTTTTATTTTAGAAAAAAGGAGAAAAAATTGCTACAAAAAAATAGGACAGGTAATCTGATGTTGAGCTATTAACTTTAGCCATTGCTCAATTGTGGAATCTCCCTTGACTACCCATTCGCAGTATCTTTTACACATGTCTTGCACCCTGAAAAGGTTGGGTGTCGACAACAGAGGAGTCAGTGTAGCGGATACCACTGCTGATGTAGACGATTCATTTGCACTTGGTTTTGTTGCTATACTAGTTGATGGAGGTTCTGAAGGCGGTGATGATCTTCGCCTAGACAATGAATGGGTCCCATACATTTTTCTTTTGTGATGTTCATAGGCTTTACGATATTCATCATCGACTTCATGCCAGTGGACTCTCAACAGATGGTTAATCAATATTGATGTTCCCAGACTTTGAGATGGAATGTTGGAAGGCCCATGGCGTAGAGTCTTGCTGCAGAAGGTGCAAAGTACCTCTTCCACCTCTTTCCTGGAGTGGTGTTTCTTCACTTTAAAGAAGCGCCAACTGTCTGCCGTTTTCTTCATGCCTGTGTGCTTCTTCCTTGGTGGTGAAGGATTGTCCACCCAAATGATAACATTATCCTCACTGCTCCTACTGTCATGGTCAGACATGTTACAATGTCCAGCTGGGAAGGAACATATTAAAGAATAAAAATGACAAGAAAAAGACAATGCTGCAAAAAATGTAAAGGTTTTTTAAAAAAAGAATAGAAAATAGTAAAACAAAAAATAGACAAACGAAACAAATCACAAGACAAAGGAAAATTGGGTTTTGGGAAAACTGGGTAAAAATTATGAGGATATTAAGGGCTAAAGTGCCAAAAGTGCTTGTAGGTACTCAGAAAACCTTTCACTAGCAAGTACAGAAAGCAATGATTAATGTAAAGTTATGTTTTTGTGGGTGTGGTGATTATTTGTGGCTACAAACTGCTGCACCGCCTGATTGGACAGTCTTGCATGCACAGATATTGTCGAATGGCATGAGCGTAGCTGCGTAGGTGCAGCACAACACTTCATTGAATGATTTGTTGACGTGCGTACAAATCACGTGTAGGCGCAGAGCTGCAGCGTGTATTATGATTGGCTGATGCATTTTTAGAGAAGAGTCATAGCCACGTCACAGGAGTTGTATGTTTCATTGGCTTATTTGTGCGCAGGGGTTACGAAAATGGCATGGGCCTAATTGCCTCCATACTTCACAAAGTGTGATCGGTTTGTTGGTTGGCGCGTATAACGTGTAGTCACAGAACCGCAGCGGGTGAAACCATTGAGTGGCATATTAGGCGCGAAGATGAATAGCCACGTCAAAGGATGGATACGTTCTATTGGCTCATTTCAGACTTGCGGGTTACCCCGCCCCTTCAGTCATGTAGCATAGCCGTGCATGTATCCTTAGTAGATGCGACTATAAAAAACAATTAAAAAATATATACATATATCTACATTTATATGGGCAGTAGTCTAGTAAATAATTATGTTTAAATATATTGCAGTTACTGTAAGAATGTAATATCTATTCATGAACAGTACATATACATTGAATGACTTTAACAAGTTCAGTACATATGCAAACACTTTTTTTGTAATAACAGGTTTATTTGGGGGTATGCAGTTCTTCAGTTGCTTTTTATTTTGCTTTCTAGACATAACACAGTATTTTTGATTAGCTGAATTGTGTGTATAATTAGTGTGAATTATGAATGCAATAACAAAACCATTGAAATTCAAGGAAAAACTTCAGTCGCAGGGATGTTAAGGTGAGCAATACCTTGTAACAAAACCTTGATATTCCAGGAAAAAACTTTAGTTGCAGGGACATTAAGGTGAGAACATAATGCAACCACACCCCTAAAATTCATCTAAAGCCACCTTAACTTCGTGCCCCTTGTTACGTAGCCTAGGACCACAATGATGACATCACAGATCACATCACGTATGACATCACTAATTACATATTGTATGAGAACACTGATGACATAAGAAATCACATCACTGATGATAGTCCAAGCAACACTAAGACAGCCAATTGTGCTGGGCTAGCAGTTTGAACGGGCACACTCACAGGCAACAGAAGTGCAGGAGCCACACAGGTGCAGATCTCTGCGATAAAGTAGAGATGGTGGTGGCAGAGTGATTAACTTCCTGTGCATTGGACTCTGTGACAAAACGAACCTGTCCAGAAGGCCAAAATTATGCAGCTATTGCAAGAACTGCTGACAAGAATTACCCACATACACAAACATGAAGGAAAAAAATGAAGTATCTTTTTTTGTCATTTTTGACCCCCTTTATAAGTTTAATGTGGCTGCATGCCACACATTCAGAAGTAGGAAGACACGCACAGAAGACAAAGTTGAAATGTGCAAAACATCACTCGGGAAGCACTTGCAAGATCACTTGCTTGCAGGTCGAAGGCTTGAAGGACAGACAACAAGTGATAATTCCATCAACCAGTAAGAAATCTGTCTTCATCTGATATTATTATTTCCACAGCAACTGTGTCAGGAATAGGGATCCCCATGTATGATGAGGAACTCTTACACATACACCCCTGTGGGGCTTGCTTAGAGATTCTGTATTTTTCAATGTCTCCGGATTGGGAGAGTAACATATAGCAGTAGTGGGCCTACAGCTGCACAGATGGTGGATGCATTTTTTATGGGCAAATGCAAGCTTGGCAAGAACAATTAAGCACTGTAGTTTTGGTACTCCAAGCTGTCTGTGTGGCCAGAATCACTTTTCCAGGTAGCCATTGACAATCTAAGCTCCCTACTATCTATGGTACAGTTAGGGTGCATTTTTAGATCGGCTAGCTGTTATAAGGTCATACATCTGACCTTATCACTAACCCATCTCAGTCTAGGGTGCGAGACATTCATAGAGCAAGCAAGAGACAGTCATTCACTGGGGGGATCAAGGTAGTTCAGAAGGCGACAAATCCTATTGTGAGAAACCAGAAGGTGTCTCACCCACTGGTCCCGGGGATCTCTCCCTCAGGTGGGCAGGGCATGGCCATCGCCTTTGGATCCAGACCTCAGGGGTGCACCTGGGTGAGGGGTCTTTAGGGAGTGTGGGTAAGACAGCTGATGGAAAGACACAGTAGTCTCCTTTTTTGTTGATCCAACCCATTCTTTATTTTAAGATGCTCCGAGGTCCTGACCCCCCCCTTTTTCACAAACTCTGGGCAGAGGAAGAGGGTGACTGGGAGTAACAACATTAACTTTCACACATTGTACCGGCCATGTCACGCTAATCGGGTCACGCTAAGTCAGGCACTTAATTCTAAGTGCATACACCTGATACCAATTATATCTCCTCACACGAATAAATGACAGAACTAAAAGACACACACTGAGCAAGGTCGAACATGCGAATGGGCAGGGCTTCCTGGACAAAGGCAAACCTACTGAAGCAGAGCGACAGACCAAGGGGCAAGAGCAGCGGGCCAGAAAACCCCAGAGTTCCCTACTGGAAGTTGTTACCTTCGACAGGCCGTGAGAGACATGTGGAGAACACCAGATCCCACAAGTGAAAACTGCATTGTGTTTCAAGGACACCAGCGACCCTCCCGGGTGAACAGCAGAGTTGGGGAGGTGAGGCCAATCCTGTGGTACTAACCTTGACTCGTGTATTGGAAACCAGAAAAGCAAAGAAGAAACGCACACAGCCGGTGAGTTGGCAAGCAACCTGAAAGACCGGTGCGTGTTAAAGTTTGAAATAGCAACATTTTGAGGCCACACACTGAATTCTTATGTCTCTTCAAACTTGCAGGGATCAGTCCACAGCCTCAATCTGTAAGTCTCTCCTGTCTCACAAGGGTTTGGGGCATGAGGGTACACATTCAATTTTGATTCAAAAAGGTGATGGCACAGGCTGCATTTTTATATTTGTATATCAATCCTGTCTTGCACATATGAGGGCAAACAAACTGAACATTTATGTCTCTCCTGTCTCTCAGCGGAGGTGAGAACAGACTCGATTTCTTGTAGGGGTACGGTCACAACTTGAATTTGTATGTCACTCCTAACTGGCAGGAGTGAGGGTACAAACTTGACTTGCAGAGATGAGAAGACACACTCACAGTTTACAAGGTCAAGCACGGTTTTGTACATCTCCTCTCTCGCATGGGTGGGGGAACAGCTTGAAATTTTACATCACACCTCTCTCACTGGGGTGAGGGCACACACTACATTTGTACATCGCTCCTTCCTCACAGGCGATAGGGCACATACTTGTTTTTGCTTTCCCTCCTGTTTCACAGGTGTGGTGGCACATCCTAATTTTTTTTTAACGTCACTGCTGTCGCACATGGGTAAGGTTACAGACTCAATTTCTACATCTCTCCTGTCTCACAAGAATCAGGGTACAACTTCAATATTTACATCTATCCAGTCTTGCAGAGGGGGACACAACCTGAATGTAAATGTCTCTAATCTCTCACATGGGTGTGGGGGCACTATGTGAGAGATTACATCTGTCTTCTTTTTCAAGATTTGGGGCCCAGCCTGAATTTTAACAACTCTCCAATCTTGCAGACGTGGGGGGCGCAGCTCGAATTTTAAGTCTCTAATGTCGCTCGGGGATGAGCGCAAACACACAATTTAAATGTGCCTCCTGTCTTGAAGGGCTGAGGACACCGCCCGCATTTTAGTCTCCACTGTTTTACAGGAGTGACAGCACACATTCAATTTTTACACCGAGGAGACATGAGCCCGAATAGAGGATTTGCTTGATGAACTACCCTGAAAGTCTTAGATGAGTACCTTTAAATGATAGGGCCTATTGTAAAGCATCATTACCAAATCTCAGCAAGGCATACTATACACTGGTTAGGTGCAGACCTTGAACACACAGGTCAGTCATTATTAGTTACTTGATTTATAGGTTAGCTATATCACAGTTATGGAATATATCACTGACCTAGTATTATCTATTTGTTTTGTTACAGAGATTCTTCTATATCTCATATCTGATGAAGGACATGAATTCCCCAAATGCGTTGTATGCACACGAGAAATAATACTGAACATCAAAGATCATTTCTAGTACCCAATGTGTCTTGAAGGAGATATTAGTGTTGCTTACTTTTGTATAATCCTCTTGTAAAAGAGATTTTTACACTTATTACTGTCACAACACCAACAAATCACCAAATTAACTAGCACGTGAATGTTTACAAAAATGTGAAAACCCTTAAGTTTTTTCATTTAATGTACTTTTTACTCAATGAATTACTTTTCCATGTGTAAACCACATTTTCTTAAATTGTTCTATGATTAAAATTAATTTACTTGGTGAAATATTCAGTTTATCTTATTGAAATTGTGCAAGCATTGTTAGCCTTAGAGTTTGCCCTGACTTTGTCCCCCGATCCCGGTGGACCTCCTGTCTGTTATACTATACAATGTGGACACTGGGAAGACTCTCAGGCATCTTGACCTATTAGTATTTGTTTTGTTAGGAAAGATAAATGGTTCTATTTCCAGTGTCTCTCCAATAAGAAGTGAATGATGCAATGCCTATCTTTAAGAGGTTGGAAAGACTAGAGTCCCAGTGAGTGTCATATGATTCCATTCCTATCCAAAGGAATTACATCTGAATTCTGTAGCACTTTTTTTAGAATTTTGACGCTAAAATGCATTCTTCCACTCGCATAACGTTACACCTAACTAATGTAACATGTAATTCTATGGAATATTGTTTTGGTTTTTATTTTTTTTTATTTAGATCTTTTCAAATGAGAATGAAAACAGCACAAAGACAGGCACCGTCAGAAACAAAACTAAAATGTTTTACTAAATTCCCATGTGCCACAACATCACAGCAAAAATCTCAGAAGGTTTAACTGTGCTTAGGGTGGTGCTTCTGTAAATAAATCAATCAATCAACCATTTTTTTAAAAAAATAAGTGTTATATTGGTTAGCCATTTCCAACCTTAAGCACTACAAATAGAAAAATAAGCATCATTTCACTATATTAAAAATTAAACTTACTATGCATAAGATTCATGATTACATATGAAATCAGGACATAACTTAAAAACAAAACATTTTCCAATTTAATTTACCAATTTACTTACAACTTCTCTACCAAAGGATGCAAGACCAATGTCAGTCCCCAAACACATCTAAAAATACATCATCATTTCATGTCACATTCTCAATAATTTCAGTGAATTACCTCTATACATTGAATACTGCTACAGGGATTACCAATGACTCTGCTCCAAACAAGTCCCTCCAAAACTGGTCAGATTCATGTTCTAAAGAGGTAGAAACAAATCTTCCATAACTCATTCTATATTTTTCATATAACTTATTACATCGAGTGAAAACTACTTGTCTCAATTTCATGGCCACAGAGTTGACACAATCCATCTTCTATTTTCATGTCCTTCCTGCCTCCAATATTATCCAGAGTGGGGAGGATGTTGAGGCCCATGTAACTAATGAAGCTTCTTTATTCTCTGCTACTTAACTTTAATAAATAGGAACAAGAAGAACCAGGGCGAAAGCCCTGGGTAGGACATTCTTTATATCTCTTCTTAGATCCTAAATTATTGGAACGGTCCCATATTAGCACTTTTGTTTTCAAATCTTTGAAGAAGAGTGGATAAGTATTCTCTGTGGGTGGCAAAATAGCTATTCCATCCAGGAATCTGGTCACTGTGTTTTCCAAGTCTTAGTATAATACATTCTGAGTGTATTGACCACTATCCTTGACAAACATTTGCATAAGGGATACATCTTCAGTGCCTGCCCTCCTAAGGGTAATATACAATTATGTTCTACCTATCAGGCAGGTGGTCCGCAAAGATGTGGTGCCTAGTTCACAGCGTAAAGCCTACACCAGCACCACATGGGGAAGTCCCAGAATCGAGCTCAATTATTTACCCTCCAATATTTTCAACCAGTTTATCATATTTTAATGGAGGGTCACAAGGGCCTATGAAATGCATGGAACAATACCCATACTCTACAGTTCAATACTGCCTTCTATATTTTGCCCCCTCTTTCTTATTATATAGCTCTTAATAACCATCCATCTGTTCATTACGTTACAGGAAACACAATTTCCAATGCTAAGGATTTTCGTGGAGGATGTCATTGGAATACCAGATAGATATACGTTTTGACAATTTTCAGAGTCTCTGTTGCTTACCTCTTTTGCGGACTGTCATAACCTTAGTTTTCGTGATATTAATGTTCATATTATTACAAGAAGCATAGGTGGCAAGTGCTGTGAATGAATATTGTAGTCCTATTGGCGTGTAATCCAATAGGAAGTATTGTCAGCACATGCCATCCATGGATTACAGTTTTACATATGAGAGGTGGATCATTGTACACTGTTTTATAGACTCATGCAGGTCTTCCATGAAGAAGTTGAATAATAAAGGTGAAAGGACACATCCTCATTTCAAACCTGTATTTGCTTTAATGAGAGGCGAGAGGGAGCCTTCTGAGTCCAAGTGCACAGAGATCGTATTATCCGATCAATTCCATAACATTCCAGTTTATCACATAGAATCGGTCTGGAGATTCTATGACACATGCATGAAAAATCTATGAAGCATAAATAGAGCCTCCTACCTGGATAAGGGTGTTTAGTCTCAGCCATTATGTAATTTAGAGCCCATATGTTGTAGGATGTGCTGCAACCTTGTCTGAATCCAGTCTAGAAAGGAGGCAGCAATCCCAATTTTTTTACCCACATAGTCAAGATTTCCAAAATAGACTCAGAAAATATTTTGCAACAGGAATCCATCACAGCTGAAGGTCTATATGCAGCCGGATCGTTACTGTTACCCTTCTTAAAAACAGGAATGATGATGGATTCCTTCCAACTAACTGATACGACAACAGTTTTTAAAATGTTTGCAAATATCCTTGGCAAGACTTGTGCCCAATACTCAGGATAGCTCTTGATAATCACA
Organism: Ambystoma mexicanum; assembly: GCF_040938575.1. NCBI lineage: Eukaryota > Metazoa > Chordata > Amphibia > Caudata > Ambystomatidae > Ambystoma > Ambystoma mexicanum. Next base: position 452,092,946 of record NC_090933.1, on the reverse strand, counting down.
TTTGCTAGTTTATCAGGGCCGGGTGCTCAATATCCTTTAAGTTTGGTAATTCTTTTAAGGACAGCCGCCTCTTCAAAACCTTCAGTGCTCATCTATATCTGGTATAGATGATGTTCTTCCTTCTCTCTATCAGCATGTAAAATGTGCTGCTTAGAAATAAACTCAGCCAAAGTCGGGCCAGCAATTGGATTTAATACTAAGGCGGTATCATCTGGGAGATATTTCTATAGTTATACCAACATTTCCTTTCATTTGTTCGCATCAATTTAAGTAGGAAAAGCCAATTGATGTTTATCATGCTATGTTTATGGTGACAATGCCAATTCTTATAATTGGGTTCTTGAATGTATACAATAAACTATTTGTTTCACTCAGCGTGAAATATGTGTTCTGATTTATTACTTTGATTTCTCTATGAAACTCCCTCTTCCTTTTTGCAATCTTGGCATCAAAGAGTTCCAGCCCTGTCATCCTGAGAGTGAGTCCACCCATTTTCGTTCGAATACGAGCAATGTTGGTACCAATTAAGTAACTTAAATTCTAATAATATGTTCTCATTAAATGCTCTAATGCATGTTATTCCTCTTAAGTTTGGAATTGAATGTATTAATGTTAATAGCATTCCACATCAACCTGTTCCCTGATATATTAGATTCTCTTTTAGTGGGCATTCTGCTAGGGATTTTCACAGAATCATAACTCAAATTCCACAAAAGCGCAGCATGATCACTATGGCCATTATGGTTCACTTCCATGGGAGAAGTGGTGTTTCTAATAGAGCGAGTGCCAAAGATATAATCCAAGTGAGAATTCACCTTACCATTAGGCCAGTAATAGATCTCAACTTCTCCCTTGTCATGGGATATCTTCATGTATCCCAAGTCGAACTCATTAAGGAACTCCACCCAGTCTGTCACCTTATTACTCCTTTTTCCATTACATGAAACTATAAGCATTTCATTAGATGCAAATTGATGGGTTGCTCTGTAAGGTCACCCTCCTTAAGTTGTGTAATGCTATTTTGGTCATTGAAAATGCCTAAAATGACCACGCTTCTCCCCTTTGTCATAGCATTACATTTGTGTATTGTATGTATGATTTTACGTTGAATGCTAAACATATGAAGGCCCCCTGGAGGGTTGTATGGATTAATTACCAATGTCTCTTACAATGGGAGGGGGACCTCTGACTATAGCGCTTATCACACAAGAACTCAGGGGGCCCACCTGCAAGGCAGACAGGGAGAGATGTGTCTTAGCACTAATACAAAGCCCACCAATAGGTCTAACGCTCCCAGGGGCAATCGTGGGGCAGTGAATGATTTTAAATCCATCTACCAGAAATTCACAAGTTGAACATGCTGCTTGCAAGGCAAAGATGCAACTAGCCAAAATTACTTTTTAGATCCAATCTGGTACACAGTAAAGAGCGAAAGCCCCTCTTATTCCAGGATAAAAATGTACAGTTGGTTTAGGCCATGTCCTGGGGATACTTCACCCATCATTTCAGGAATCCATTGTTCTACTGGCACCTGTGCTTGATTAACAATGTAAGGTTTTTCAATGCAAGATAATGAGTTCACTCTTTCAGTTATGTGACCAGATTCAGTCCCTGAAGACTTATTAGAAACAGGCTGAATAATTTCAGTAGGTGTCGAGGATAGGCTATGATTACAGCTAATAACTAAATTAAAGCCTAATATTTGTATTAAAACAACATTAGTAAATACAATTTCCACAACGTAATGTGCCATAAACTCTACTAAAGGCCAATTTTCAGGACTATCTAGCTCCAGAAGTTCCACCGACTCTATGTCCATGGAAATTAGGATTTAAACACAGGTATTTGTTTAGCAGATACAGCAAAATGCCTCTTTTTGTAAAAGGGCTTTCTTTTGGAGGTTTCATTTCAATCATATTCACACATTTGCCAATTTGTAGTGACTCTGATGGCAATTTCATATTGCTTGCATATCTAGAGGAGGGGTCTGTGATTTTAATATAGTTGGACCAACTTCTCTATTATGGTATTGAGATTGAAAAGGCAGAGTGTCATCAGTTAAATGTTTAATGTCTGCTTGGTGGCAATCATCTTGATTGGCCTCTTTAAATTTAACCTATTTGTCCAAGGTCACCATGGATTGTAAAATTGTAGATGGATTGTCAGTTAATTTCACTGATTTACTCCTTGATTTTCTTCTCATGGGGTGGCGGGCAATGTGACCTCTTCCTCTACCATGGAATTTTCAGGTTGTTGTTTATCCAACCGTTTACAAGTAGATTTATTTGTATTTCAGGAGTATGTTGACTTCTTCCCTTTCCCTCTTTTTATTTTTCTCAATTTCGAGTCAGAAATCTCGGGAACTCTCGCGGTTACCTTAGCTTCCTGTGCAAGCTAAGTAACAGCAGTGGTTTCAACTGGCTTCTCCCTAAATGAGTCTAATGTGTCACATCAATTAGAGTCTTCCTCCATGTTTCCAGACAAATCTCTCCAGCTAATGAGTTTTTAGATTTGCTACTCACCTACCTCCAACTCAATGAAAGCACAGAGTTGATGACTGAACAGAATAGCGATCCCAGGAAGTGTTGCCCATGTTCCTCGATTCAGAGGGATCACTCTGGGCTAAAATAATGTCTACTACTCTGGCCATTGCCATCTTGAGATCTTTTTGTTCTTTCATCATAGTTGAACATAAAATGAAAATCACATCTACTGTCTCAGCCACAGTACTTAAAAGAGTGGTGGTGATACCTTCATCCCTGTTTGTGGTATTATGCTGGGTTAGAAATTTTGCATCACTCATAGCTGTTAATGACAAGCTCGGGTCTCTTATTCTTGTCAGATCGTGCGTAGCGAATACATTAGTCCCGATTATATTATCAAACTCATCTGGAGAACCCTGAGTTGCAGTTTTAAAGTGAGTCCCACCTATTGTGTCTCTTTGTAAGTTAAGACATTAATGCAATAATGAATTATTATAGTCTAGAGTCTAATTGGTTAGCAGTACATGACAAAGATGCAGATAACAGTCCTTCCTCTGATATCTGTGAATGTTTGTTTGTGAAATTTGTGTTAAAGAAGCCAGTTATCTTAAATTGAGTGTGGAAGCTGATGTCAATAGTGGCACCCTTATATGTGTTTTGGCTGAGTTTTGTTACTTCATTAACTCCCTGCCCTGAAGTCTTGGCCATTTTGTTATCTTTATTGTTGCACTTACTCCTTTGCAGTACCTGGTTGGGTTTACCCGCAGGCTTCCTTCATTGGCGAGTGCAATAATATGCCAAGGCTAAACTCCAAGTAGAAAATGTTTCCACACACAGCAAGGGATGCAACACACGTTTGAAAGGCACTCACCCAGTTAGGCGGCTTCAGACCACGTCTTGGAATTACCTTCTGAATGGAAGTGAAGAGCTGAACACGGGGCTTCTCTTCTTGGAGGGCCCTACCTCTGCAAAGTCCTGAACTGCCTTAAATGCCCTTTCAGCCCTTTGCAGTGCTTCACATCAAAGGAGCGTTTTTGAAGAGGATGGAGCTGGAACGCCACCTCCTCTGTTTGCTGCACATTCTGGAAACTGTAGAAGAAATCCCAGTTGTTTTATCTGGGGTATAATAGCTGCAGGAAACAAGGGCTAGTTCAAACAGTTTTCAAGCTTTGAAGACACTAAGAGCACAAGAGGAACGGCAGAGTCTCAAGCCTTAACTGCCCTTCCAGCTCTTTGCCCCTTGGTCTTTTCCAGACCTACAAATCCCCTGCCAGTGGCATTGAAGCGCTAAAATGCAGATGGAAAGACTGAAAGCTAAAAAAGACTGAAGGACTAGACAAAAAGATATGTTTTCAGATGTTTTTTGAAAAGGTCAACATCTTGAATCTTATGATGAAAGGGGGGTACTGAATTTCATAGCTTTGGCTGAGCCACAAAAAAGCCCTGCTACCACAACATTCCAGACGATATGTAGGGACTGTCAGTATGCCCAAAGAAGCAGAGCACTGGAGTCGGCCAGTGAAGTAAGGTAAATGTTTTTCCTGAAAGTTTAACCTTGCCTCTGCCTTGGCAAACATGATGGATAATGCAAAGTGCTTTGAATTGGACATGAGCCTTGAATGGTAACCAATGTAAATCACGTCAGGATAATTATACCGGCATGCCATAAGGAATATTCTTATCCAAGGAGGCTGATGAAGAATGCCACCAGCCAGGTCCGTCCAAAGGTAGTATGCTAAGCCCACCAGAAGATTCACCAAAATGACATATTTGTCGCCTTTAGAGACCTAAGAAAATTGACACTGCTTAAAAAATCATTCTGAGACGAAGGTTTGTATAATCTGCACCACATCTGTGGACACATGCCACAGGCACAGCACCCCATCTGTGCACTCTAGAATGCAGCTATGGCTGTGACAAAACCTGTGTAGCAGCTTGCATAGCCATCTTCCCTGAAATCCATTACGTGCCTCAGCAGCCCTGCCATTAACATACAGCGACAACCAACATACAAATTTGGTCTAGCTGATCACACATCAAATCTCTTCCACTAACACTCTATCTTAAACCACAGACAGTACCCGCTCACATGCCTGGCTTCTGGGTTGCTTACTATGGCCCAGTTAGCCCCCTAATTCCTAGCCCGGCAGAATGCCCAGACGCATTTTACAGTAAACTCTTAGAATGTTCACATACATGGACTTCGGTCGCGGGGACGTTCCAACCACAAAGCGCATGAAGACCATACACATGGGGAAACAGTGCTATATAAATGAAAAATACAATACAAGCAGGCTGCAGCATTTTGAAGTACCTGTTAACCATCAAGTAAATACTCGGGTTGGGCGAGCAGTGCCATGTTACAATAATGAAGGTTAAGAGGAACTAAATAAGATATTGTCAGACATCAACCAAAAATGTGAAAATTATAAAACTGAACTGGAAGCCAAAAAGATAAAAAAATTTAGACATGACAGCTGTGATTATCTGATGGTAGAGGTGTACACGTGGATGGACAAATACAGACCACCTCAAAGTAGACCACAACAGGGTAGTTCCAGAGATGCAACAAGCTCTGAGTCTGAGAACACAAGCGAACAAGAAGCACCCACAAAGGGCTTTGGGAACACACAGGTGTTAGGCGAAGGTAATGAACTGCAAGCCACAGCATCTTCTGTCATTTTTTTAGGCATTGCACAAGAAGGAAGAGAATGCGGAGGGGGGAAATGAAACCAAAGAGGGGGGAGGATAACACGACAACAACCAAAGAAAACTTAGTAGTAAATCTACTGAAGAGAACTCTAAGTAGTGCTGAAATGAACACCCTTCAATGGCGGTTAAGTTTGTCCCCACATACAGTACTACCCTCTGCGACACTAAGGTGGAGCTGTTTAGACTTGTGAGAAAATTGAAACTAAAAGTCATTTTTGAAGAAATGGAAGAGCCTTATAACAGAGAAATGATGGATCAAGAAAAACATACGCAGGATTTTAGTAGGAAGAGCACATTTATGCCACCCATTAGCATTATATCTGTGGAGATTTTCCACAAACAGGTCTTTAAAGATCTTTAAAAAATCTCAGACAAATACCCTGAACATAACCATTTGAAACTGCATGAATTGAACTTAGTGAAGACTCTATATAGTGACAAAAGCATAACCATCCGCCTGGCAGAAAAGGGTGGCACACTTGTGTTTATAATTATGATCAGGAATGTGACAGACAGTTAAATCATAACACTATATGCTAGACTGGTCACAGATCCCACATCTGTCATAATGACTAACCTTGCAGAGATTCTAAGCAAAGCAGAAGATCTAAGATGGATAAATTACCATACTCATTCTTCAAACAACCCACGCAAGAATTCACAACTTTTACACACTTCCCAAAATCCACAAACACCCCACCAATCCACTGGGAGACCTATTGTGACAGGCATGGGGAGTATTCTTGAACCATTTGGAAAATACATTGACTTTGTCCTCCAACCCTTATTCCAAAAAACTAGCACATATATTCGATCCATCATGTTTACTATTGATGTGAAAAGTCTGTAGACGTTCATACCACATGATTTGGTCATGGAAGCCATTGAATATTTCCTTTTGAACGAGGGAGATATAAAGGCATCCAAAGAATTAATTAGCATTCTATTTTGCAGTTTATCTCAGAGAACTCATACTTTCAGTTTAAAGACAGATTCTACCTTCAAGTTTCAGGTACCTCAATGGGGGCCACAATGGCCCCCCAATGTATGCAAACTGTTTCAAGCATGCATTCGAAAGATAGCATGTATTGGACCATTCAGTCTGACGTAACTATCTGTCTGTAGGGGTACATTACATAAACAATATTTTTGGGTATGGAAAGGGACGCCGGAAAGTGTAGAAGGTTTTCTAACATATCTGAATGCCATAGATCCCCGAATACAATTGGCAAGTTAAATCTCAGAACATTGTATACACTATATTGATGTGAAGATCATGCCATGTGAGGGTAACTAACATGTTTGGGAAAGAAACCGAAATCCTTATTAAAAACTCGCCATTAAGCCAAATACTTCGGATCAGAAGGATTGTTAGTGACCCTAAGGACTATGAGGATGAGATCACCCAAAATGAGAGAGAAATTGTATGCCGTAGGCTACAAACCCAAGGAGGTCGATGCAGCAAGAGAACAGCTAACTACGGTCAAACAAAAAGATGTACTCACTGAGACACGAGAGAAAAAAGAAACCCCTGCATTGGTATATGTATCAAGATGTTGGATTCAAAGTGAATGTATTAAATCAATCATCAAAAATAACTGGAGGACCCCTACAGGTCAGACAAGGGTAGAGCATCTGTTTAGAGAACTACCCACATTTGCCTATAAGAGAAGCACAAACCTGAGAGACCAATTGGTTAAAACTAGGCCAGCCAAAAACCTCCATTGACCAAATGGACAGGCACTTTCCCCTGTTTGCTTTGTACAAAATGTGGGTTTGTAACAATGCCATGAACCATACCAGATCTGGAAAGAGAAATAAAATCAATAGTTTTGCTACATGCAGCACTAATAAAGTGATTTACACTATTAAATTCCCTTGTGTGTTATACTATGTCGACCAGTCTAAAAGACAGTGTAAACAAAGGTGCAATGAGCACCGGTCTTGTATCAGGACCAAGAATGTCAACTCAGCCGTTGCCAGACATTGGTTAGAAAAAAGACATGCAATCTCTCAGATTCGTTTTCAGGTTGTGGAAGTGATCAGTAAAAAAGATCCACTTGAAGATCTGGCAGAACGATTAGATCAAAAAGAGACCTTTTGGATTGAATTATTGGATGCCCTAACCCCAGGAGGAATAAACGAAGAAGTCAACTACATATGCTTCATATGATTGAATTTGGAATTGTGATCAGGCATCTTGTATAATAACAAGATGTATAGACTATGGCAGACAAAATCTCTATACCAAAACTGTGATGCTCCATGAAATGGGACTTTGTCTCGAATTTTGGGTGCATTTTAGTGCACCTGCGGCCCGCTGTGTGTGTAATTAGAACAAGACGCAAAGCCTGTGATGATCAATGTTTGCATATCAACAATGTGATGCTCGATAATATCTATCTACTGCCTGGATTTTTTGGGTACACCTTAATGCCCGATGTACCTGTAATTATAATGAAGCACATAGACAGTGGTGAACAACGTTTGTACACCAATACTGTGAGGCTCCATACAATAGCATAGAAACACTGTCTTAAATTGTATGCACATCTCAATGTATCATCGGCCCACTGTGCTTGTAATTTCATCTATTGATTATATGTGACCAGTATATGTTGTATGTACTTCTTACTGTCACTCAGTATTACTGTATCCAACAGGCCTTTTACACACATTTTACTATGGGATTATGTTGCCCACAGGGAGAATTTCCTATGTATGTGAACTCGTTTATGGTTCTCATGTATGCTGTTTAGATGTGATAGTCCTATGTGAGAATTTTTGTAGGCAATATATGATCATAGTCGGTCTCTTCATCGGGGCCTTTGATTAAACAAAATGATTAAGACAGCCCGTGAAGACATGGCCATGAATTATATCATCAGGAGCACTGCACACTCAGGACAGTCATGACAAGAGTAATTGTCTCACAAACAGCAATATTGTGTTTTTACCTTTTGTTTACATGCAGAGATGAACTCACTTTGCTGCCAATTCCCGTTCAGTCTACACCAGAAGGATGTGGGTGGAGGTGACATCATTGCGTGAGGGTACGTGTGATGTCACACCACCCGCGTCGACAGCATATTAGTCTCAGGTAAAGCAGCAGCCACACTAGTTGTATGGCACTGCAACTCCCGAGGTGAAGGCCTTGTTTGGAGCATTTAAAAAAAGGCAACGGTAAGGCTGTGTTCTTTAAGAGGTACACCACTTGAAATTGTATTTGTTTGATTTCTTCCTTCTTTTGGGTACTTACATCCTTAAGTAGATCGTGGTCCTCTAACCTCCATGAGGTTATGCAGGAGACTCAGTTAGGAATATTTCCTTGGAATGACTATGTAATTATGTGTTTGTTAACTATGATAGCGTTCAGCCCTAAAGCCGGATGCAAATCCGAAATGCATTGACTATAGGACACTAATTGTACAGTCTTTTTGAAGCAATGACATGACTGAATCATGAACAATTACGACCAGATAGGAGATGTGATTAAATTATGGAAAATGTTTTGAAATAGTTTAAACTTTCATATGTATTTTTATCTGTACCCTCTTCAGGGGATAAAGAGAGCGCTTGGTAGGGCAACTTTGAATCTTTTGTGTTTATTATTGATATCGTTCTTCAAAGTATTTTTTGTACCGAGGTGCTCCATGAGCATGTTTTATATTTTATACAAACCAAGTGGTTCCCACCCTCTACCACTCTGTTAAAATAATCAAGGCTGCCATTAATCATGGCACCAATGACTGAGGTGTGGAAGCCAGGGGGATTATAGAAGCAGGTTTTTCAGTGTTTTCAATTTAAGAAAACCTGAAATGCAAATGGAGCTTTCCTTGTCTTCCATTGACAAAAAGGCAGAGAATTCGACCAAGAGTTTTATAACAACTCTCGGAAGAGCAGGTAGTAGACCCATATCATATGGCCATTAAATAGAGGACCAAGACGGAGGAGCACAAGGAGGACCCACAGCAAGGACCTCCGTCTTGTCACCTTTTAGCTTCAGCCAGTTTGATCCCATCTAATTGCTGACTGCTGTTAGGCACAGCCAAAGACAACTGGCAGTACCGTCAACCTCCAGGGCAAGCTGGAATAATATCTCTGTGCCTTCCACGTAAGCAAATAAGCGGAAACCAAAAGAGCAAATTAGATGGGCCAAATACTGAACACAAATGTTAAAAAGAAGGGGGGAAAGCGCTGAACCCTGTGCTACCCCAAAGGAAACTGCCACTGGCGATGATCTAAAGGAGTAGAGAGAAACAGATTGTTTATGGGATTAAAAGAAGGACTGGAACCACTCATGCACTCTGCCACTCATGCACTCTGCCAGTGATGATGATGTTGTGTAATTGGTCAGCAAGTTAGTGTGATCAATGGTATCAACGGCGGCAGATCATTGCCTTGATCTCTGATCTGAGTTAAGTCATCTAGCACAGAGACTAATACTTATTCCGGGCCCATTTCAGGGCAGTAACGAAGCTGGGAGGTATCCACTATCTGATGGTCTTCCAAAGAAGCCTAAAGCTGAAGCGTCACCACAGCTTCCAGTAGCTTCATAAACAGAGGCAGTAAAGAGATGGACATATATTTAACTACCAAATTGGCATTGAAAGAATGTTTTTCTTTTTTTTTTAACAATGGGATAACTGAAGCATGCTTTAACACTGGAGGGATAGAGCCATACATGAGGGATGCGTTCAGTGCTTCAGCAAGGATCTCATTAATGTCCTGCACTATCGATTTAAAGTGAGATAGGGGAATCTCGTTTTATGGAGACGCTGATTTGAGGTGCTTTACAACTAGGACTGCTTCTGCAGCACTGATAAGCTGGACTGAATTAAACCTGAAATCCACCAAACTCACCTCAGAAGGGCACAAGGGTGGCTTAGGAGCGCTAACAGAACTTTATGAACTATTCACGTTGTTTTTCTAATAGTCACAATATTATTAAGATGAGAAGCTGATAAATCGTCACACATTGTTTGAGAGGCTGATGTATCAGATGAAATCCTGGGCGCAAGAGATTTTTTTCAGTGGTATTGGAAGCTAGCTGAATAGCAGCCCCAAATTAAGACTGTTTTGCTGACTTGATAGCTATATGGTAAACTGCAAATGGTTTCCTGAAACCGCGTTTAAGCTCATGGTCCCCAGTAGCTCGCCATTTCTGCTCTGCCTTCTGGACCCCTGAAGTTCTACGGTGAACCATCGGGCAGATGGGTGGCTGGATTTTAACAGGAGCTAAAATCTCAGTACCCTCTGCACATGCTAAGACCAGTCGTGTCAAAGGCAAAGGCTGTGGTAAAGGCCTGCTGGCTGAGGACTGGTAGTTCAAAGTATTTGCTTTGGCTGTGCACTGCCCATTACAGCCTCATGAACCAATTCTCCAAGGTTGAAGACATGCCCACACTTTAGGCACAATGGGGCTCATTCTGATGTTGGTGGTGCAATAAAAATGGTTAAAAACGGTTCTAAGGGATATTCCAGCACTTTAAAGCACGAACACAAAAAAGACTGAATTTTTTGGACCGTATTTGTGTTTGCTTTAAAATACAGAAATAGCACATACTGCCCCCTCTTCCCCACCCCTACCTTGTCCCATGATTCTGTTGTTAATCGGGGTTTTAACCCGTCCCAAAAAACTCCCGCATTTTCTCACGGCCCACCCGCTTTCCGACAAAACACATGCATACTCCTCACACATACGCACAGACACATACACCCACTCACGCACAGATAAACACACACTTACACACAAACAAACGTATCTGTTCTCCAGCGACGGCTCTTCCTGCTACTGACGTGCCTGTCAGCCCCTGCATGCACTCGTGTGCAGAAGGGGCATGATAGTTCGATTTAGAAAGACCACTCTGTGCGGTCACAGAGTGGTCTTTCTAAATAGATTTTTTTTTCGAGCCTCTTTTTGAACCAATGTGATCCACACACTTCTGAAAGCAATTAACATGGGCAGCCAGTCCTGAAGAAAGCATTACCAAATATATTTTGGGGAATTGTTGAAACTAGGAGGAAGGGGACAATTGTTTTGCCTAGTAGACTGTCGCTTATTTGAACATATGTCATTTGTTGGTATGTTTATTCACTGAGGTGATTTAGTATTGTTCATGTATTGGTTTAGAGTCAAGGTGGTAATTGCATCATTTGCACATTAGATTCTATGACCACAACAAGGGATATTGATATTAATGGCACTTTTTGCACTTTGCACTTTATGATGTTTGTGAAATTTATTGTGATGGCTTTCATATGTGTAATTGCGTTTACAATGATTTCCTTCTGAACCATGAGCCAGCTCAGGCGGTTTTTAAAATATGAAAAATGTTTAAATAAATTGTATTTTTCTTTTATCTTTGAACCTTCATCCCTCTACTGTTTTTGGGCCTCATTACGAAGAAGTCGGTAGGGGGTTGACAGGGCCGGTAGAGCTGCCGGCCCCATTAACCTCCTGCCGCCTCATTACCAGGTCCACTCACGGGACCTGCTAAGGACACCTGGTTTTACAAGACGTCCTTAGCGGGTCCCGTGAGCGGTCCAGCATGCTAACAACGGGCCCGTCATTAACGGGCCCGTTGTTAGCATGCTCCCCATTCCCATTGAGCCCTATTCCAGGAACCCGGACCTGGTACCCGGAATGGGGGTAGTTATGCTGCAAATAGCGGCATGGCTACCTCCTTCCTCATAATGAGGCCCTTTGTGCCTAAATATATTAGCCCTTGGAATTAGGTGTTAGGGGCTCCCCTACCTTTGTTTTTTGGGGTAATGAATTTCTGCCACTTTTACCTTTCTGCCAAATACCGAGTTGGCCCTAAATTGGGAGGATTAAACTCAAGGATCATAATGCAGATAAATCAGCAAAATTGTCAGAATTACTGCCGGTGGAATTACAGCCAGTGGTAATTCTGCTAAAATCCCCATAGAGTACTCTGTACGCATAAAAATGAGGAATTACAACAACTACTGCCACTTGTAATCCCTTGGTTAACTCACAGGGCCAAGGTTCCGGTAACATGTAATTTCGTTTTGCATTGGTTCAGCAGTAATTCCACCGATCTACTACCAAACTCGCAATGAGCCCCAATATACCTATCTGCTGGGCAATGTTTTACATGGTAGTGTCCTCCAGGGCATTGACCCTGTCTCCCACGTTACCTGGAATTTCACCTGTGATTGGCCTTGCCCTTTTGTTAGATGGTACCTGTGATGGAAGGCCTGCAGGCCTCTGCAGGCAGGACAGCAGCGAGATGAGGCCCGCGCGCAGGGCCTGTTAGAATCGCAGTGCGCGGGGGCGGTGCAGCAATAACTCACACGACTGCTCTCGTAGTTGCTTAAACCCGGACTGGCGTCGAGACGCCAGTTCCGGTGATACCTTTATTTCTGACATCCGGCGGTAGTATGTCACGTGACCCTGTTTCTCGGGACACGTGACATCACATTCCTCCCCAAGTTAGAGGCAAAATTTCCCCCCCCCTTTTTAGCTCTTAATATTTTACTTTTAGTCTTACTTCTGAGTAGGTGAGAATCTCAGTCCTTTCTGCCGTCTCCTTTGGTATATCTCATTCACGACATATCCTTGAAGGCGGGAGGACGGTCTGGGCCTGTCTCTCAGGCAGTATCGGGTGCTCCTTTCTCGTGGCGCGTCTCCCGTGGCGGCTTCTTCTTCACCATTAGCTTCTTCCGGTGGTTCTGTGGTCTGCTGTGGCGTGTGCGCTTGGGGTGAGTGTGTCATTTCACATCTCTGGGGTGATCGTTGCTCTTCCCACATTTCTTGAGGTACTTTTCTAAAGTGGGAGATATTTCTGGTCACCGTCTCTTTTCCTCGGGTTGCTGTGATCATGCTGTGGTTGGTGGTTGCGACGGTCCACGGGCGGGCTTCGAAATTTAAGGACATTTTCTTCGGTGTTGCCCGGTTCCTGACGAGGACCGTGTCCCCTGGGTTTATTTCTCTGTGTTGTGCTCGTCGAGCCACGCTTTCCCGCTCATTGTGTCTTTCTCGTCTTGCTTCTATCTCGGTGATGTCCGGGTCAGGCGCTGTCCAGTCTGGGTGTATCGGTAGCTCCGCTTGGATTGGAACTCCGAACATGAGGGCCGCTGGGCTGACTCCTGTGGCTGAGTGAGGGGTTTGACGGTGTGTCCTCAGAAATCGGAATACCGCTTTCAGCCAGGGGTGTCCTTGATTCTTGGCGATCCTGATGATCTTGTTCAGTGATCCCATAAAGCGCTCTGCGTCACCGTTTGCCTGAGGCCATCTTGGGGTGATGCGTTGGTGTTTGACATTGACCTCTTTGAAGAATTCTTTTAGTTCCTGACTGGCAAACGACGGGCCGTTGTCACTTTTGATTTTCTTGGGAATACCGTGAGTTGCGAATATTTTCTCTAGTGTGAGGATGGTGGTTTCGGTGTTTGTCGAGGCCACATGCTCTACTTCTGGGTACCTGCTGAATTCGTCTATTACTACTAGCAGGTATCCTTCTCCGGCGATGGTGCAGTGGTCCATGCTGACGGCCTCCCATCGTTTTGTGCTTCGGGGGGCGCAGCTGAGAGGTTCGGGGTTTGCCGGTCTCTGTGATGCTTGGCATGCAGTGCAGGATTCAACGATTTCTGCGATTCTCTGGTGCATGTTCGGCATCCACATCCGGGATTTTAGGTATGCGGTTGACTTGACGGGATTTTAGGTATGCGGTTGACTTGACGATCCCTTGGTGTCCACTGTGGGCCAGCTTGAGTGCCCTGGCCTCGAGGGATTCTGGCAATATGATCCTGTGTCCTTTCAGTATTACGCCTTCTGGTGCTACGGATAGTTCATGCCTGATGCCGAACAAAGCTCTGAGTTTAGTTTGGGCTGCGGTTGTTCGGTGAGACATTGACATGAGGTATGTTTTCCAGTTGCCCGACTGAATGGCTGCTGTTGTATGCTTCAGGACTGCGTCTTCAGCAGTTTCTTGTATTACTTCTTGCAGTGTCATTGCTCGTGGTCGGGCGCACGCTATCACGTGGCAGACGTGTTCGTCCGTTTTTGTTGCGTGGTGCTGTTCCTTGTCAGTGGCGGGCCGCGGATGACGGGACAGGTAGTCAGCCGGGTTGTCTGATCCTGGGCGGTATTCTACTGCAATGTTGTAGGGTTGCAGCTGCAGCATCCACTTTTCAATGCGGGCGGGAGGGTGTGGTGCGGAACCTCGGAATATCGGGACCAAGGGCTTGTGGTCGGTGAAAATTTTAGCTTGTTTCCCTAGCAGGTAGACTTTAAAATGTCGACATCCCCACAGAATGGCCAGGGCTTCTTTTTCGATGTGTGCGTAGTTTAGTTCCGGTTTAGTGAGGGCTCTGCTGGCAAACGCGATTGGAAATACCGTGCCGTCTTTGTCTGTTTGGGTCAGCACGGCCCCTAGGCCAACTGGGCTGGCGTCGACAAGGAGTTCGGTCTGTCGGTCTACGTTGAAAAACGCCATGGTGGTGGAGGCGGATAGGGAGTCTTTTATTAGCTGAAAAGCTTGTTGGTGGACTTCCGTCCACTCCCACTGTCGATCTTTCTTGGTTAGGTCCCTGAGTGGGTTGGCGATGCTTGCGAGATCAGGGATGAACCGTGCACAGTAGGTGGCCATCCCCATGAAACTTCTCACCTCCGAGGCTGACTTTGGTGGTTCAAATTCTTTTATGTCTTGTTTTTTTGATGGGTCTGGGGATACTCCCGCTGCGCTGAAGATGTATCCGAAGAAACAGAGTTCCTTTTTGTTGAATTCGCATTTGTCTGCGTTGAGGGTTAGTCCGGCATCCTCGAGTCTCTTTAGGACTGCTGCAAGGCGTTGGTGATGGTCGTCCTTGTTCGATGCATATACGAGGATGTCGTCACTGATGTTAGTGGTTCCCTCGAGGCCTGTGATGACTCTCCTGATCTCATGCTGGAATACTTCTGCCGCTGATGATATTCCGAAGTTGAGTCTCTTGTATCGCATCAGGCCAAGATGGGACGAGAATGTTGTGATGTATCTGGATTCTTTCGATAGTTTTAGTTGATGATAGCCGGACCGGAGGTCGAGCTTGCTAAAGATCGTCGCACCCGTGAGGTCTACAATAAGTTCGTCAATGGTGGGAGTGACATGGCGTTCACGGCCGATGGCTATGTTGGGGAGCCGCATGTCGATACATATCCTTACTGCGCCTGGTTGTTTTGGCTTCTGGGCCACTACCATCGGTGAAACCCACGGGGTTGGTCCAGACGTCTTTTCGATGATCCCTGCGTCTTCGAGCTTGAGTAGTTCTTTCTCCACGGCCTCTCTCAGGTGGAAGGGTATTCGCCTGTGCCGTACTGCTTTGGGTTCGATGGTCGGGTCTATGTGTAGCTTAACTGTTCTCCCTTTTAGGCGTCCGATGCCTTGGAATAGCTTTTTGTGTCGCCCCAACAGGTCATGCAGTTCATCGTGTTGTGTACTGAACGCGAAGTGAATCAGTTCTAACTTTTCGGCTGTCTTGCAGCTGAGGAGAGTCTCACACCCGGCGTCTACCACGTATATTCGGGCTCGGCAGCTGGCGTTACTGTGGGCAAAGTCGGATTTGAATGATCCTCGCACAGGCAGGGGTTTCTTTGATCCGTAGGCGTATAGCCTGACTTTCCTCTTGAGTAGCTTTGGCCTGGGGTTGAGACTGTTGAATGCTGTCACGGGCATGACATTCACTGTGGCACCGGTGTCGATGATAACTTTCAGTGGGCTTCCGTCCGAGAGGATGGTGCATGTTGGTCTCCTCTTTTGTCGTGATTTCCGTGGGTCTACTGCTGATATTAGGTGTACTCGGTGGGTACGTCTTTTCCCTTTCTTTCTCCTTTCTTTGCCTTGCCTTTCGGGGGATGAGTCACTGTCGCTTTCGTCGCTATCACTCGTGGTCTGGGATCTTTGTGATTCGTCGACTGCCCTGGATTTTCCTCTCCGCGTTGTTTGGCGGGTCTCTTTGGGTGCGAATCTCCTACGTGGATCTTGTGATGGCCGCGGGTCTGCGTCACGGTCATTCTTGTTCGGTGGGTTTAGGCAGACTGCCGCGTAGTGATTCAGGCGGTTGCATTTCTTGCATGTTGATCCCCATGCTGGGCAGGAATCCCCTTTATGCCATGGGCCTCCGCACCACTTGCACGATTGATCACGCCTTTGTGGTGGTTGCGTTCTCGGGTTCTGTTTCGGGCGGGTGCCTTGGTGTCGGGAGATTGCTGCTACGTCTTCCGTCAGTCCTGTGTTGTCTATCGGAAGCCTCTGAATGGCTGCTTCCATGACTGCTACTTGTTCCTCTGTCTGCTCGCGGAGTCTTGCCATCTCGAGGATGCGTGACAGTCGTACGTTCTTCTCTGATAGTATTGCCCTCCTCAGTTTCTCGGAGGAGACGCCGTTGATGATTTGGAGGCGAATGGCGAATTCTTCATCCGGAACTTCGCATCCCACAGCCATTTCGCGGAGGCGAGCATGAAACTTGTCTACTGTTTCTTTTTCCCGTTGTCTCGCCATGCAGAAATAGAACCGCTCGTAGTCGGGGTTGAGGTCCGGTTTGAACATGTTGGAAAGGGCGGCTTTTGCTGCTGCGTAGTTGGCATCGCTGCCTCTGTTTGGCGTGGCATTGAATAGGCGCAGGGCGGCAGATCCTATGTTGAGGAGGAGGAAAGTGCGCATCTTTTTGGGCGTATTGATGTCTCTCGCGCCGAGGTGCATCTCGAATTGTTGTATCCATATTTCCCATCTAATGGCTGCTCCGTTAGTGAACGGGTCAAAGGGTGGCATGAACGTGGTTAGCGAGGGGTCTGTACGTTCCTCAGTGAGGCTCCTCCTCGACGTGGACCTAGCGCCGGACTCCGATGGGCTGGACGTCGGGTCGGACATGTTGTGTTATGTGGCGTTGCGGCGTTGAGTTGTAGCTTGCTGTGTGGCGGTGATTGGGTCTGCGTGGGCCTGCAGCGCGTGGTCGCACGTGCAGCGCTTTGGTTCGGCAGGCCTGCGTGTCCTGCGTCTCCCACGTCGTGGGGTCGTGATCTGCTGCTGGGTGGAGTTGCCAGGATTAAAGATGCTGCTCCCTGGGCTGTTGTTGAAGCGTGAGAGAATGTATGTATAAAAATTTTTTTTTTTTTTTTTTTCTCTCTCTGTTGGGGCCCTGGGGTGCTAGGGCCGCTTTTCGCCGCTGCCGGATTGTGTTCTTGATCGTGGGCGGGGCCGGCGTCGTTAGCTTGCCGGCTCCGCGATCGTGAAAAACGCGGGTCCGTGGGTGCGAAAACCGCCGTTGTTATCGGGGCTCGCGACCCACTTTCCGCCTCGTCGCCAGTGTGATGGAAGGCCTGCAGGCCTCTGCAGGCAGGACAGCAGCGAGATGAGGCCCGCGCGCAGGGCCTGTTAGAATCGCAGTGCGCGGGGGCGGTGCAGCAATAACTCACACGACTGCTCTCGTAGTTGCTTAAACCCGGACTGGCGTCGAGACGCCAGTTCCGGTGATACCTTTATTTCTGACATCCGGCGGTAGTATGTCACGTGACCCTGTTTCTCGGGACACGTGACATCACAGTACCCACCAATCGGTGTGAGCAGGACCTAATCGCTGCATGGACAAGTCTGCTCTTCCCTAAGAAACAAAAAAATTGCTGACTCCTCACACAATGGGCCTCATCACGAGTCTGGCGGTAACCTATAAATGCAACAGTAGCGATGTTATCGCCGCATTTAAGGGTCCGCCAGATCATGGGTTTGGCAGATTTGCCCCCTGCTCTGAGCTGGGGTCAAATCCGCTGCAAGTTTGCCGATTTTCAGTGCTATTAACGCTGGCGCTAATACTGTGCCGGCGGTAATAGCGTGAAAATTCCCCATTGGGTCCAATGGGGAATGGGCAATTCCCGAATGGGCACAATGGGGAATGGGAACTAACCGTTCCGCCAAACCCGTGATCCGGCGCTAATAGTTCAGGGGAGGTTGGCGCTAGGGCTAATAGCCCCGGCGACCGCCCAACTTGTGATGAGGCCCAATATCTGAATACGCATACAGGCTTCCTGATCTCATCTAGATTTGCAATACTTTGGTGGGCTCTGGTAGATTCACCCGAATATGATGATTGAGGCTGTGAGGATTAGCCGCGAGATTTGGGGGTGATGCACCCATGTTTTCCATTATATTTTACCTCCCAGATGGTTGATATCTCGGATGCTAGGTATATTGTTAAATCTTAAATGAACAGACCAATGCAACATTTTCTATCTCGGGCATTTAGCTATGAAGGGCCTTGATTGAAGAAACCAATATGTACAATGATCTCCCTCTGCATTACACCCAGTCAAGAATTCATCGCACAGATGTCCTCAAACGGAACTGCTCAACTTCAACCGGGGAGCATGACAAGGATATCTCTGCCTCCTTGTGGTCTAATCATGACTGCAACTTTGCCTACACCCTTTCTGTATGGGGCTATGGAGCGTGATAAAATACATCTTTACATTCTTGCGAAAATGGCAAATCTTCAGCCTTGCTGTGCCTTGCAATGTCAAGAAAAATAGCTTGTATTGAAAAAGGTAGGGGACCTACCAACACTGCCCGTGTTTGAGACATCTTCTTGCAACCCTCACGAGGACAAGATAAAAACTAGTACTCACAAAGCCCTACCATTAACATTTCAGAAACCTCTAAATAGGACTCAAGATTTGTACCCTTATGCATGCATCCCTCATATATTCTTCCTATGTTAGTAAGTCTTGTTGAAGGAGCATGTCCATAAGAAGATTAAGTCCTTCAATATTGCAATGCTGATTCACCAGCAATTGCTGTAATAGATGGAGGTTTATTTCATGAAAAAAAAATGTTCTAACCAGGAAAAGGTTGATAATAAAGTCTTCCACATGTTTTACTGTATTTCCTTTTGCTTATGATATACGATAAAAGATGCAAGTGAGATGGCCTGCAAATGTATATACATCTAGTTGCCAACCTACTCCATGTGGATGACCCAGATATCCTCTAACGTAGCTTTCCCAATGTCAAATATTAGGGTCATTTTCAAGGCCCCACTAGATAAAACTTCCTATTTTGCTTTTTGCCACCAGAGTCGACTGTATGTTGACCTTCCTGGATATTTGCCAAGGCTGGTGCTGCTTCTAATGGGAAAGAGATAGTTTCATTCCTAGTGGTCTTCCTCAATGAAAGGTGCCCCTGCCTTTTTGAAACCTCAGAAAAGTATTCAAAAAACTTCTGGGTAAGTGGGTCATATTCATCTGGACCTGTTGAATATTTTCTGAATAAAAAGCAGAGCTTCATTCAGTGGTATGTACATGCCACCACAAACCTTCCATTATTTATTTCTGTAAGCATTGTGTAAAAGGATATCCTTGTCCAGAGGCCAGGCCAATTACTCTAATTTGGTGTAAATACATATATAACCAAACCCATCTTTGTCAAAATGGGTACAGTGTGTGTGGCATATCAGTTAAATCTTCCAATTAATCCTGGATTGCTGGGTTCGCCAGAATGTTGCATTACCTGCATCTTCTTGGGCAATTCTGCAGAGATGTTCAGAAGCCTATCATGGCAATCTTTCAAATTAACATCATGGATCCCAGCCTCCCTTTTTGTAATGTTTGTTTTTAGGGTTTAGTTCTGGAGTGACACTGAACCCTCATTGTCTAGTCCTGGGCACATTCAGCATATTCTCATCCACTGTGAATGATGGATTCCTGAGGTTTTCTTAAAATATTCTACCACCCATAGAGATGGATGCACTCAAAAGGCCAATGATTGAGTATGTTATCCAGATTGCACATTTATCTCGAGACCTTCATTCCACCACTTGGAGGGGTACAGATGATCTTGGGTATTACACAATCCAGCTTCTTACTCATTTCCTGTGGTACAATGGATTATTGGATGTGGTGTCTGTGTCCTTAGAATGTCCTCTGAAGAGCTAGTTTAGTACTGACATCCCTTCTTAATTCTCTTATGAGAAAGGATAAGGAGAAAGTCTCTTAGCCTTATATGTAAATAGTCAATTTCAGCATGTGAAATGTGTCATGAGCTAATATAGGGGCCTTCTTCTATGTAGGATTTACATGGCAGCAAATAACTTATGGATTTGATTTCTTTCCCCTGACATGAGACTTAATTCCTCACTATTACTGTGCCTGCCACCACTGCCCATGAAGGAATGGTCACTCTTGCGCCCGTTGGGTCTCACTTATGATCTGTGCCTTGTTCTTCCATACGTATGGGAAGCAGTCACTCAGGCCTCAAATGAAATAGACCTCTCAGAACCAGGGCTAAGATTTCAATGATAAGCTTCCACAAGGTTTGGTCTAAATAGGATGACGTGGCCCTCTTAAAACATTTGAGCTGCATCCTGGAATTCACTGGAATTTCCCAACGCAACTCCATCCCTGCCCATTCCTGATCAGACATCTTTCTCCCACATGAGAGAATCGATGTTCTGAAATGTGGGGAAATTACCCATGTGCCTTACTACACAATACTGCCCAATTAATAGTGACATATAGTGAGGTATTATATTGAGAGCTCTGCTAGCTCCCTGTTCTATAGATGTCTCAAAAATTGCTCATACTAAGCTGTGCTTGCACACTCCATGTATTGGCAGTAACTCCTGTAGTCCTGGCTGCTTAAATCCATGGGCTGTACATGCCCACTAGTGCTAAGGCTTTCAAGACCTGCAGGTCAGGAAATCCTCAGGGAGGCAAGGTTGCACATTCCCATGCTCATCACCCCAGCTTCATGTACATGCTGTTCACTCATATGTGATTGAACTGAGGCATTTGAGCAATTCACTTATTCTGCAATGGCCCTCAGTCTTTTAAAGTGAGGATGCCTCCAAGCTGTGGAAAGAATTGGGGAACAGAAATGTCCACTAACTTGAAAAACTGTTCTGATGAGGTCACAGATTAAGAGAGATGACCCAGATGAGCAGTGTACAGAGATCTATATATATAGGGCCCTTTATGTTAGCTTGCTAAAGCATGGGACATATGCTCACTGGTATACCCATGTATTTGGACGCTTGGCTAGGGCAATGCCAAACCTACTGCTAAACCTTGGACAGTACTTTGTCATATCAGTTATATTGGATTGCCAAATAAATAAGCAGTTCAGACTCAACACAACATATGAAAGATTTTCTAGGCAACACTAAAATAGACTAGCAGACAGGCATTCATAAACATGTACCTGTATGCTCAATTGAAAACTCCAGCACTCAGTTAGACATGTATGGCACAAGGTATGAGAAAACATTAGTAGGATGCCAATCTGGGTGTGCCTTTTGTAATAATAAGAGAAAACACAGTTTCTACAGCTTTGCCCTGAAACACTGTATAACCTTTCTGCAGACTGAAGCAAATAAACACAGAGAAAAGCATTGCAGTGTACACTTATTGGATATGTAAAACACAGGAAGGAAAACATAATAAAGTACAGCTTCCACCACCTGTCAGTGCAATGTGTTTATATTTCCAGTTATCGGCAATAGCCCGCTTAACAACATCCACCCCAGGCACTGATTTCTCTTTTCTTCAAGCAACAGAAGATGTGTGTGTTTTATCTGTAACCTTGAGGTAAAGCTGACAGGAACTCCTGCAGATAACTCCCTTTTCATGGATCTGTCTATTCAGATGGGAGGACACAGCTGCTCTTCAGTAAATAAGAACAAATCTGTTCTCGCATTGTATGTATTTAATTCCAATTTGGCACTTCAGAGATCAGGCCAGAATTATCCTAATTAATTGTTTCATTCATCGTTCTTGTTTTGGACTAAAACTCACCAACAGCTCTGTGATATGTGGATTCAGCCTGTATGAGAGATGTATTCTACGGATCAGGCTGTCTCTCTCCCACTGTCAGCTGCCAGCCTGAGCTCACTGTCTGGCCTGACCCCCTCCTTTTTGCACTGTCCAGCTTAGCTCCGGACACAGACTGTAGCTTCACAGCTCACAGCCAGACAGCACCCAATGTTGTTACATTTTCTTTGTCTCCTTTATTCCTTCTTCTTCCATTCAATCTTTCCCTGGCCAGCCCCTTTCTTCCCTCCTTGCCTTGCTTATAAGCATTTTTTTTCACCTCCCCTATACCTACACCTTCCTACAGAATCGTTACTGCCTTTTCCCTCATTCCAGCATAAATCGTGAAGTCATGAATAATGTTTCTAAACAAATAACCCCTTGTTTAGCCAACACCCAGTAACTTTCCAGTTATTGTGGTTCTCCTTCCTCCATGACCCTTTTACAGCACTTTTTCTCCAACCTGGAGAATGTGCAACATGGCATCCTTATATCCTTAGGCCACCGTCCTGTTTGAACAAAGGAGCTGTTTCTGCTAGTGCACGTTCTGCATTTTCAATTTCTTTGAGGCCGACATTTGCGAGACACACTGCAGCTCAGCTTTCAATGCTCAGTTTTCAATTCTCATATTTAAACTGATGTTACAGTGTGAGTGCCCATGCACCTACATCATCAATAGTATTAGTCCTGTTAAGGTTAGTTATTAGTCAGATTAGTATTTAGTGATGTTAATTCTTAGCAGCCGTACACTATGCTGTGCTAAGCTATAATCCCAAATCAAACCTTGAAGTCACGGGTGCTGCTAAAATGAGTGCACAGTTGAAATGTGTGTACTAATTCTCCCTTCATCATCCCAATACATTGTTATTCAGACATAAGTCACATTAAAAACACTACTGTTCAATAAAACACTGCCTATGGACACATAAAGAAAATATGTACTTATATATCTCCAACAAACAAGGAGAAGGAAGGAGTCCACAGCACAATTTCATATCAGAGTATTTACTTATCAAGGGTATGACTATCGAATGTCATGATTTTTGTTTGATTGATTGGAAAAGTAGTTGGCTTGATTGTTATTTTGTGCTGCTCTAATTTTTAGTAAGATAGGGCATACTACACCTCATCAAGCCCACCATACATCTTGTAATGCACACATATTCTCTAAACATGTCATCCGTGGTAATATAATGACATTCAATTGAGTCTGACCTCATTTGGGGGAAAATGTAACAACCTACCGCAAACACGATTCACAAAATGTATTATTTGATGTCCTTTTTTTGCAGACACAGATAGCCTGAGTGTAATCATTTTGCACACCACAATCTCACTCCTTTCTTCTGGGGCAAGAAAAACACTGTGGCGTAATCATCATTTTTTATGAGAAAAAAGCACAAAACAGCGGACAGGTTGTTCCTGACTCTTAAAAAAAGGAATATGAACCTGAAACTCTGCTGACAAAGTCAAACTGAATAAATCACAATCCCAAAAGAATACAGTCTCCCAGTTCCATCTTTCTATAAATAAGAATGAATGCATTCCATTTTGAAATACACAAACAAAACAAATGCCCTTCTATCAATGGGTGGACATTTATTCTGAATAAGATTTAATCATCCTTATTTGAAGAAACATATAAAATCATAACGTAGTGAGCTGAGTGTTCCGGTGTTTCACTGCTGGCTGCTGATAGTCTATTTGCTGGCTCTGTTCCCGTGGAGGAGGTGCTGTTTAAAACCATCAGTATCTCGGCAGAGAGGCACAGAATGAGCTGAGTGTTCCAGTGTTCCATTGCTGGCTGCTGACAGTCTGTTTGCTGTCTCTATTCCTGTGGAGGACAGACACGACAGCTTTTAGATGTGGTTGAAGGAAAGCAGCAGCAATTCTTCTTTCAGCTGGGCGTAAACGATAAGCAGTTTCAAGTTTCAACTTCAGCTTCAGAACAAATTGGGAAGCCAGAGGTCCCCAGATATACATATCTGTCCCTCATTCACTTTGCTGAGCCAAGCTCAGTCAGCCAATCAGGGAGGAGGGCATTCATGCAGGCAGGCAACCAATCGGATTCACAGGCATTCAGGCTATTCACTTCCACCCAGACACCCATAACAAGGAATGTGGATTGGGGAGAGCACCCAGCCTTTCAGCAGACCAAACTGCATTCATGTCAGTTCCAGGCAGGGCTGTCTGATTCATTGTGTCACACACACAGAAACCATGCATTTTGGTCACACAATCTATTCACACTTGTGCCACCCCAAGGGTGTACCCACAACATTCAGTCACTGGGAAGGCTCCAGCCAGTCTGGCCTGGACTTCCCCACAATACCATAAATGGTTCTTCATCCCAACAGCCAGTCAGGGGAAGGGACAGAGTCAGGATTTGCCAGGACTTTGGGAAACAAGGTAACAGGAAATAGAAACCAAGAGGCTACAGGGGCCATCTTGCCTTCTATCAAGAATCCACTGATTCCTATGGCAGGGCCAGGGTGTCCCAAAATGGAGAATACCCAGAGCACCTGTCAAATTCAACATGGAGCTGCCACCAATCCATCCCCTGCTCTGTGGGCCACACATAGGTGCCCAACCACATACACTAGTGGTACAGGGTTGTACCCCCACCCATGGGTGCCATAAGGGTATCCCACGGGTCCCTGCTCACCATGACCAAAAAGAGGAAGAGCTGCACTGCCAGGAGTCCCAACTGGACTCCTGTGCAGAAAACAACACAGATCACACATCATAAGGGAGTGGGCCTGTCCCTCCAATGCATTTCCAGCATCACACCTGTAAAGCAGGTTTTTGATTTGTTGTTGCTCGTTGGTGTCATGCCTGATATTGTATCTTTGTTCATTGTTAGTTTGGGCTATTAGGTGGTGCTGAAAGCGCTACCTTTAAGCCAAAAGTACTGTCAATAAAATAAGAACTTTAACATAGGAGCTTCAAATATGGGCTTTGAATGGGGGTATGTAATGTTTTTTTTTTTTAATGGAGATGGCATTTGAGGAGGGATACACAGCATATTTGGTGTTTTTGTAATTCCACCCATTCCTACCCATCTCGGAACTCTTTGAGCTCTTCCATGGAGACAGCCATCTGGATGACTGTCTCTAAGGAAGAACTCTGGAAGCAAGCCAAATCTAGCGCCCATCTATGATTGGGAAAGATATCATACATCTTCCAAATAAAATGTTACATTTGTTTAAAGTAGCTAAAGTAATTTGTGTTTGTTTTGCTTTGTTTTGATTTGCATTGAAATGAGGGCTCGTTTTGGCAAGCTGCCACTATGGTGACTTATTTTGTTCTGAGGGCAATACAGGAGCAACATTGAGGCAGGTCATACAAACATGCTGTTCCAGCTTTCGGATAAGACTCCTTGTAAATGTAAGTTATGTCTGTCCTTTGAGAAGCTGGTCATGCTGGTTCTCGTCTGTTGCCTACAGTAAATAAGGGGCCACCTCACGGGGTCTGCTTGACTTCACTTCCAGAGTAACAAGGCAGACATGGAAATAACTAAATGGCACATGTTGGTCTCTGGCTGAACTCTGTTAAAGGGTCCCCGCCTTTCATCTTCAGAGATCTATAAATAGAAACCCATGGTTTAACTTGGTTAACAAAACACGTGTTATTTACAGAGCCATCAGGTGCCTGCAAGAACGTATAATGTATTGTTATCAACGATTGTCTTAAGGTGTGTGTCTTGTGTGAAATGTGGGCCGACCTCTTCTTGAGCAGTCGTGTTTTGTGTTGTCAATGCTAAACTACAAGTACCAGGGGTTCTAGACCTGAGACAAGAGTTCATGGCAGGGTGAGTGCCATACAACGTTGCTGTTAACAATATTGTGCTATATAGACACCAACACACACACATGGAGAGAATTAGGCATACATTTAAAACCGTTAACTGCAAAAGTAAAAGTGCCTAGAAGCCCAGTATAGTGTACACTTCGCCGCAGAGGGTTGTGCAAAATACTATGGCCCTCATTACGACCCTGGCGGAAAGGTGAAAACGATGGCAGAAATGCAATTCCGCCATCGAATAGCGCTCGTTGCGACTATGACCCGTCACCGGAAAGTACGAAGCCATTAGCGACACCGTAGTGAACGCCAACGCTAACTGCACCAAGCACGCGCGCGCCATGCCAAACCGCAAACACCACCATGGCGCAAGGGTACGCCAATTCCGACCCTAGCGGACATGTACCTAACGCCATCAGGCATGGCGTAATGTACCATTCCGCCATGGCGAGAAGTACGGCATCGCGAATCAACCGTAAATGGCCCCACTGAGTGCCTGTACACCGCTCCCTGCCCACAAAGTACAACTCCCCGTAGGTGCAATGAAGTCACAATGCAACCATTGAAATGTACAAGTCACCCCTGCATGGCAACGAACAAAAGAAACACAAGAGGGGCCAATGGGAGCTGCAGGGCACAGATGGCACGAATACAGAAGCCATCCCAATGGACATGACCACAGTCCCCCACCAAGAAACGCACGCAAACACAGACACCTGTGACCAGCAATATTCCGAAAAACACATCATTCCACCAGTCCACCTGGCTGACCGGCATCTGTCACCCAAAACCCAATCCCCCGCCCCTGAGCATGACAACATCCAAACAGTCATATTGGCAGCCCCCATCCCTGACCTCACTGTGCTACGTAGGCAAACGAGCCCAGCACAGTACCACGCAACTAAACCCCGAAGCTGGAACCCAATGCAGATCTCCTCACAATACATCGCACCACAAATAGGCATATGCCACATCACTTGCAAAGAAAAAAGCTACACGGGCCAAATCAGAATTGAATTTAATGCACATCAAAGTCACCAAGCCCATACAGCCATCAGGCCATGAACTACAAAACACAAATCACCATTGTGGGCTGCATCCGCAAGAAATGACCAGCCACTACCCGAGTGTCGCCCTGTTCCCCCATGGTACACAGAGCCACATTCACGTACGAAAAGGCAACATGGAAGCGCACAGAACCGCAGGGCCGACCCAATGGGGAGGCACTAGTCCAGCTGAAAGGCCGAAATGTTGCTCCGAGCCACCAGTACTGCGTAAGGGCATGTGGGCCACTGGCGATCGTCCCATAAGATCGTAATGCTGCTCCACCGATTAACACGAAGCAGCAGGTGTCGGGAGTAAAATCCATCTGCAGGAGTGGCATACAGATGGCAGTGGCAAAAGGGGAGGAGATACCTGTCAACCAAAAGAAAAGAACAAGAACAGAATGGCCATCAGAACTGCATTCGAACAACTCACTTCAATGATCACACGAAATCCACAGCCATATGCATGCTAGCCCACTCCAAAGGATCATCACCACCCCAAAGCCACTTGCGACTCTTAACCATCTATACCGAGGTGTAAACACCATCACGAACGAGTGTACCTGTGCATGCGTCTGCCAAAACAGAATCCATCAGATGGGAATGTTAACGTGCATGGACACAAGTGTCTGAGGGCGCGTCGAGACAGGGAGGGCTCAACAAGGCCAGATAGACGATGGTCCCACTATGGCAGCCCTGCATCACATAGCGTAGGGGAGGTGGATAGATCCCAAGAAGCCCTGTACATGGCAAACTCTGTATCAAATCACCTGCCCATGCATCCATTCATCATTCCCTCATCCCGGGATCAAAACGCCTGAATAATTACTCACATGACATTAGAAACATCCATTGAGTCTGTGCGTAATGCAGCCTGCTAAATCCACAGTGCCCCAGCCCGTAAATCCAGTGTTGTGAAGTAACATGTATTTGGGAATGGCCGGCCTCATCGCCCACGTAGCCATTGCGCATCCCAAACTATTCATATCAATCATTGCTCCCTCGCCATGGGCCCTGTCTCAAGGACATAGAACAATAGAACGTTATATTTGCAGTCAGACCTGTGGGCATCTCCTCGCCGCTAGCTGGAAACCGAAAGCGCCGCCCTTCGAATTCCTCATTTGCAACATCACGTCGAGAAGGCATCTGTGGCCGTTTGAGATCACTAATTATTCCATCGAGTGCGGCTGTGTGTGAAAATGGCAACTGTCTTCACCCACAAATGGGAAGCCACGCCCGTCGTTGCAACTCGGTACAGTGATGCATGAGGGCCCACCGTTACTCGAGTACTACGTTCCACTGACCCTTCACAAGTCCGTTCGCGACTGCACAGATAGTATGGGAAACAATGGGACCACAGCAGAATGAACATATCAACCAATCTTACACGCCCATCGGGTACAAATACATGATTGCAATAGCAAGATACCATTACCCGATTTGCAGCGTTGTGCGCGGGACGTGCTCGGCCAAAGGGGAGAGGAGTTTGCACAGGTGGAATCAATCACCACAGGTGGAGGCCATACAGCCTGGAAACACATAAATTGCACACCCAGTCTCCTCCCACAACCACAGCGAAATGCTACCGGCAGGACTTGCGATGTTGGCCCTGGGGGACCTGATAGCACTGCAAGTGCTCCGACTCCAAGAAGAAGACGAACAACAACTACAACCAGCCGCACGGAGGAGACGCAGGAGGAGGAGGAGGCCAAGGCAGGGCCAGCAAGGCCCAGCAGCACAGCCACTACCACCACGCAGGCAGCCCGCAATCCCACGCCTCCGAGCACATCCGTTCAACCTCACTGATGAGCAGATCCACACCCTCTACCGTCTGGACCGGGACACCATAGCCGCCATTGTGGACATGACACAGGCTGACCTAGTCAGCATGATAGATAGCCCAACCGCCATCCCACCCCTACTGAAGGTGGTGTCTGTACTCCACTTCCTGGCCACAGGCACCTACCAGCACACAGTCGGACAGTTGCATGGCATTTCTCAGCCACTGTTCTCACGGACACTATTCCAAGTGCTCGATGCCCTCCTGCAGCACGCAGACGACTACATCTCTCTACCACGCTCGGAGCTGGAAATAACCAACACAAAAGTCGGATTCCATGCACTTGCCGGCATACCGGGTTGCATTGGTGCCATCGACTGCACCCATGTTGAATTGGTCGTCCCACATGCCATGGAGGTCCAGTACCGCAACCGAAAACAATTTCATTCCCTGAATGTTCAAATGGTGTGTGACTCCAACAGGATCTTTACGCATTGTTGTGCCCGATTCCCTGGATCAACCCATGATTCCATGGTCTTGAGGAACTCTACAATACCACGCTACATGGAGCGACACGCAGGGAACAGATCCTGGCTACTCGGTGAGTCTCATTACATGCATGATGATGTGGGGTATGTGATTTGGCAATGTACTGGCAGGAAGGGGGGGGGTGTGCGTACGTATCAATGGCATTCCACATCCTACGTTTCTCGTCCACATACAGGTGATGCTGGATATCCACTGAAGAGATGGCTCCTCACACCAGTCCGGAACCCACGGGACCAGCATGAGGAGGACTACAACCATGCCCACTCACGTACCCGTGTAGTCATTGAGCAGGCATTCGGCCTACTGAAGGGCCGTTTCCGCTGCCTCAGCAGGTCTGGCGGGGCACTCCTGTACCGCCATGAGAAGGTTGCAAAGATGGTGATGGCATGTGTCATGCTCCACAACATGTGCGTACGTAGAAATGTGCCCATGCCCCCTGACGCAGAACTGCAAGAACCTGATGATGGTCATGATGAGGGTGGGGATGTGGCAGCACCTCATGGAGTCTGCGAGGCACCGGAGGCCCGTGACATTCGTCAGCATCTCATTGATGTATGCTTCTAGCACTCATGCCTGGTGGCTGATACATGGACACGGGACTCGTGGCACTGTGTGTGTCTGGAACATGCACAATATGGACTGTACGCCTATGATGGCCTAGTACACAAAGATCAATGTCCACACATCTCATTGGTTGATCGTGCACTGTTTATGGCATATGTGATATAATGTTGAACACCCTATCGACCCGCCACCCAAGTGAGCCCAACACACCCCCTCCACCCTCCTACCTCCCACCCGAACACCAGTGTCCAAAGATGCTCATTGTCAGTGGGCTGTCGCTATTGCAAGCCCCCTCTGCGGGTATCAGGGGCACCCCTGCCTGTGGAGCGCAGGTTCCTTCCAGATCTACGTTGGGGGCTGCCCTGGACGGAACTTGCAACGGATGATGTGTCTGCCTGCTCACGTCCATGCATGTCCCTAAGGGTTTGCGAGAGCTCAGTGAGCACACGGCGCACTGCGGCAAGTTCGGCACATACGTCTTTGGACGTCGCATGCAGTTCCCCCCTCAGGCTCTCGGTGCTTCTCTCAATTTGTGCCCTTAGCGTCTCTGTGCCTCTCTCCATTTCTGCCCTAAGTGTCTCAGTTGATGTTTCTATGTCTGCCTTGGTGCCCCCACATTCATCGGCATGGTCCTTGAGGAGTGTGGCCAGTTGCTGCTGTTGTTCGATCAACTGGTCGAGGGACTGTTGCCTCTGCTGGGCCATGGCCATTTGCGGGGGTGTCGCAGAGGGGCTGTTGACCTCATGTTGCCTTGCCACAGGGCTTGGGGGGGGTGGCCAGTCGTCGTCTTGTGGGTGCCCCTGCGTGGTCTCCTCATGTTGTACGGGATGGGACAGACAGGGGGATTGGGACAGGTCATGGATGGATCTGACTTCGGCATCCCCGTTTTCTGTGTCGGAGCATGCTGCCATCAATGGGGTGTCGCCTATGGTGCTGCTGCCACCTGAGGCAGTGCCTTCTGTGGCATCCATTGGGGGGACCTGTGGTGGTGGTGTTGTGGGCATGCTGGCTGCTGGGGTGCCTGTTGATGTTCCCTCCTCTGTGCTGCCACCTGATTTGTGCTGCTGCCGTGTCTTGATGCGTGCAGCTGAGGTGGAGGGTCTCTGGCCGTTGGTCTTGGCCCTCTTTGCAGGTGTGCTGGTAGGGGTGTCCTGTGGCTCGTCGTTTGGATCGGACCCTGTGGTGGAGTAAAGGAGGGCGAGGGTTATTGATGGGTCTGTGGGAATTGGAATGGCATTGTATCACATGCATTGGGGTGGTACCTGAGGGTGATTTGGGTCGGGGCCTTGGAGGTGCTTTGATTTGTGTGTGGAGTGAGGGTGCAGTTGTTTGGCAGCCTGCAGTTAGGGTGTGCCTGCTGCACGTGTAGTGCGTGTTTTAGGGGTTTTTAATTATTTATGTATTTATTGTGGGTTTTAACGTGCGCTATCAGGCCGATGTGTGTGGACGTTCTCCTGGACATGTGTTTCTGTTGCACTATGTGGACGCATGGTACTTCACATGGATGGACTGTGTGGATTTGGCATTGTTTTGTCTGGTCCACCTACCTGATTCTTCGGATGTCTGCACTCCTTTCTCCATCCCTCCGACTCCCTCTATGCTCTCCATTCCGATGGTGGAGGCACAGATTTCTTCCCAGGGGGTCAACTTGATGGGTGATTCAGGACCTCCCCCGGTGGCTGTGGCGATGTTGCGGTTGGCTGAGAGTATGCTGCGGACGCGTATCCGCAGGTCGTCCCATCGCTTGCGGCATTGCTGTGGGGTGCGGGGTGCGGTCCCCACCGCACTTACCCGCTGTGCCACCAGAGCCCATATGGCCTTCTTGTTTGCAAGTGCCGTCCTGGTCATTTGCGTGGAGAAGACGACGGCAGCATTCTCCTGGAGGGTCTCTGTTAGCACGGTGAGTTCCTCACGGGAGAAGTGGACCTGCCGCTTGCGGTCGCACGCTTTCTTCGCTACTTTTCCCATTTTTCTTGGTTTCGCTAGGGTGGTTGACGGGTT
Source organism: Ambystoma mexicanum (assembly GCF_040938575.1). Lineage (NCBI taxonomy): Eukaryota > Metazoa > Chordata > Amphibia > Caudata > Ambystomatidae > Ambystoma > Ambystoma mexicanum. The sequence continues at coordinate 452,061,215 of NC_090933.1, read as the reverse complement.
GGGGTGTGTTTCAGGGTGGTGATTTTAGTGGTTGTGTGGTTTTAGTGGTTTTATAGGTGTACGCCGGGATGTTTCCCGTTCCGGGCCCATGTTTTAACTTCCGTTTCCGTATATTTCCGGTCACCGTACTTTCCGGTAGGCGCACACTGCGGTGACCGCTGAGAGGGGTGGCGGTATTGCACCTAGGGCGCCGTACGGCGGCGGTGTGGGCCGTTTTGGGGTCATTTCCGCCATCGCGGACTTTGCACTTCCGCCGTGGCGTGGTGCTCGTGCCCGATGGGTCGGAATGGGCCGCACTTTGCTCCTTCGTGCAATGGCGGAAACGCTATTTACGCTGTGGCGCTCCGGTCAGTCGATTTCCGCAAGGGTCGTAATGAGGGCCTATGTGTTCATTTTCTACGTGTATTATCGTTGCACGTTTCACACGGAGCATGCACTGAGTTTCTGGACCCGAATCTTTCCTCGATTCGCAAAACAATCCGAGTGTGTTATGGAATGTCTTCATCACACGTTGCACAGATCACCGGCAAATAGTCAGGTGTCTGCCGTGCTCCGAAGCCATAAACTCATATCAGGGCTCCCTCTGTGCATACAAAGGAGGCAGTGGTATGGAGCATACACCTGGGGCATAGGTAGGAAGAGGGGAATATGAGAAGTGGGACAGAGTGACAGAGAGAAGACCCCCAGCTGCCCAAGATCACCGACGTGTAAGTGGTTGAGCCGCCACTCATTCACTATTCACTTAGGGTTTGGTGAAACCTGCAGATACATTTTTCGGGATCTGGCCTCACATTGCAAGCCCCGGGACTTGTCCTGTGCCTCCTGCCTAACTCCCACTGTGTTTTTCATGATTGTTTTGTGTGTGTGGCAGGTGCAGTGCACCCCCAGTGAGCACTGCTACCCCTCTTTGAAATGCATTAAGCCCCCCCCTGAAAACCATATAGACATTAACTGTATTCACATGTCTGTAAATGTACACTTTTTGTATGAATCCCAGCAAAGGTGGTTGTAATTCCTTTAATAATTATGTGTTTCATTTAAACACATGACTTTGTCCTTTCTTCTGCTGTCATCATTATCACACTTCTGAGTCGAGGTTTGGACCTGTGTAAAAAAATGGTTATATCATGTTTGATTATAATGCGTTTTAATGTTGTTTAGCCAGTGGCCTGAGCAGTCCTAAGGCAGACATTATCAGAACGAAGGAGGGGTGATGAATAGAAATATGGATGAAGGGATGGGGTGCGGGAATGGGGGTGTTACATTAGGTCCTAGGAGTGCAGAACTGCACTATGAGACCCTGATTGTAGAACAGCACCAGGAGCCCCAAAGTAAAGTACCATAGCTCCCGGAAGCGAGTAACAACAGAACCCCCTCCCCCATGACTGAAGAATAGCATCATGAGCCTCACGGCGCAGAGCAGTTCCATAGCCCCCAGGAGCAAATAACAACAGCACTCCACCTCAATGAGTGCAGAATAGCACCTCAAGCAGCCTGATAACTCCCTAGAGCGAGTAATAACAGCACACACCTTCTATGAGTGAAGGGCAGCACCGTGAGCCTCACGGCATAGAGCACCACAGCCCCCTGGAGTGTGTAACAACAGCACAACCCCTCTATGAGTGCAGAATAGCACCATGAGCCTCACAGCATAGAGCAGCCCCACAGCTGTCAAGGGTGAGTAACAACAGCAGCACACCTGCTCTATGAGTGAAGGATAGCACCATGAGCCTCATGGCACAGAGCAGCCCCGTAGCCCCCATGAGCGAGTAACAACTAGGGGTGTACCGAACTTCGGCTTCGAGTCAATATTCTGCTGAAGTTTGGCTGAAATACAGCTATCCGGCTTCGGCAGAATAGTTTCAGCGTAATGACTCGAAGCTGAAGTCCACTTTCTATGATTAGCTGCCTTCTCCCTGTTTGGAGATGACAGCCAATCATAGAAAGTATTACAGTGTCCAGGCTGCAGAAGCCAAATAAGCTGTTTGCTTATTGGCTTCTGCAGCCTGACCACAGAGGAACCATCCTCAGCACACGTTGAAATAGGAAGTGAGGGAAGGGAACAGTTCTTCCTTCCCTCACTTCCTGTGCCAATGGTGTGCGGTCCAGCAGATGCCAGTACCACCATCAGCCCCAGGTAAGTGTGCAATATAGAACATTTGAGGGCTGCTCCACTCTCTGGGAGCGGCCCCCCCAGACTCACGAGGCTGCTGTGTCACTTTGTCCACCCTGGCGGCCCTGAAATTTTCTGATGACCCCCACCCGCCCTCTTCAGCCCCTTGAATCGTGATGATTGTGTCTTGTTGCCACTTAGCCACTCTTCCACTCTCCCTACCCCCCAATCACCCACCAAGGCTAGGGAGGGTAGTTGTACTAGGGATGTTGTAGGTAGGGTGGGTGGGGTATGTGTGGGGCGGTAGGTGGGTGCGGGTATAGAGTGTGGGGGTTGATGGGTGGGGGTATAGAGTGTTGGGGCTTTTTATATTTTTGGATCAGGCATTTGCTTTATTGCCCACTCCCCAAAAGTGCCCCACTGATGTTGCAAATGGCTATTCATTCATTCATTTGCTGACACTGTTTGACTAGTACTACCCAAGGGTTTTTTTTGTGAGAAAATGTGATGAGTAGAGGAATTGTGCATTTTATTCTGCCACACTTGTCAAAATGATTAGCCACATAGCGAAGTAATTCATCAAACAGGCCCACCATATTGCCCCATTTTCTGACACTGGTCCATGCTAGCTTGTGGTAGTTTTGGTGCCAGACTTGGATCTGGGCCCACCTGCTTGGCCTCAATAATATTTAAGCAGCCAGGGAGTGTTAGGAGGACTTCCATGCCAGAGGGGATTGATTTGCAAGGTGGGGTGTGACATGGACAGCATTGGCCTCTGGTCAGTGCTTGGGGTCTGGCATAAGAGTATAAGGGTGTACTCTCAGCCACTCACACATAAGTAACATAATCCTTTTCTTTACTTCAGTTATACCACTGCCCAGAAAAGATGCAGCAGCAACCAAGAAAGCTCATCCCCGAGTCCGACTTGCCATTCCACCACCTTGATACAGATCACCGCCTAGTGCCTACAATCCTGGTAAGTACTATGGGGGTTTTACTATTCAGGAGAAGCTTGAGGTGGGAGGTTACCACTCGGTGCATATGCCTGATTAAATGAAAGACTGCTATATTATGCTTGCCGCAGTCTGTGGATGTACATAATGGCTCCTTCAACTCCTGGCAATTTCAAGCACGGTTTTTGTCATTGTTCATATTTCCTTTTTTACATATTTTGACATGCCTTTTTAAAAACATTTTTGGAGGAAACCCGAATACTGCTTCAGAGCGATCATTCGGTACAGCCCTGCCAAAACATAATCTTAAAGTTGACCTTTGCTTTACAATTTATTTTGTCACCAGTATGAGCTTCTGGTTTACATAAAGACCCACAAGCAACAGCTAGAAGATGTGCGCAGCAGAAACCCTATCCCTCGCCCAGAGCAGCAGAACCCCCTCATTGTCAGCATGAGTAGCACCAAGGAGAAAACCAGGCATGTGTGGGATTACTTTACCATTAAAATGGATGATAACTGAAAGGCAATGTGTTCTGTGTCCCTTGCGGTTTTGTCTCGTGGTCCTGCCAACTCAAGACAGTGCAGCACATCAGAACTGACCAACCATCTGCGGTCCAAACTTCACAATGACTATGTTCAATATGAAAGGAAAAAAGAGGCAGCTGTAGGAAGAATCAACAGCAATGTGACGAAGTGCAAGAGGGCATGGTCACAGCTGTCCATTTAAGATTGTCTGGACAAAAAAGTGTGGCCTCTGGACAGCACTTCCACACATACTGTGCATCACAGTATTGGAGAAATGATAGCGCTAGACATGCAACCATTTTCTGTTGTTGAGGATGTGGGTTTTGTGCGTTTACTCCATAAAATGGAGCCTAGGTATAAACTACCATCACGTAAATATTTTTCAACACGCATCATCCCTGACCTGTATGAGAAAGTAAGCCAGTTTATTGCTTCAGAGCTTCAGAGGGCTGAGAAATGTGTGTTTACTGTAGACCTTTGGACCTCTGATAACACTGTGAAATATTTTATGAGCTTAACAGGGCATTGGCTGGCCATCAACATGAAAAGGCATGGAGTTTTGTTGCACTGCGAGGCTTTTGGCGGAAGCCCTACTGGTGCCAAACTAGGATTAGCATTCCAAGAAATGCTTGAAAGGTGGCAAATTAGCCATTCCAAAATGCACGTCATTCTTCATGATAATGCAGCTAACATGTGCAAGGCCTTCAGAGAAGCAGATTTAGTTAGTGTGGGGTGTTTGCACACACCCTACAGTTCTGCATCCATGATGGCCTTTTTGTGCAAAGATCTGTGTCGGACATGATGGCACATGCAAGAAAACTTGTTGGCCACTTCAAACATTCTATTTCCGCCATGTACCGCCTGCACGCATTGCAAAAAGATCTTGGGTTCCTTGAATTGCAGTTGATTCAAGACGTGTTAACACGGTGGAACTCGTCCTTTTTGATACTGGGGCGACTGCTAGGGCAGAGGCGGCCAGTAAGTTTGTACTGTGCGGAGGATGATAAAGTGTCTAATCTTTCTGCCTGCCAGTGACTTTTGGCAGAAAATGTTTTATCTTTGTTGGCACCCTTTGCAGAGCTCACAAAGGAGATTTACTCCCATGCATCAAGCATCTAGACCTAGTATGATAGCAACCTCGTCTGTCGCTCCCCCATCCCCTTACTCTTCTCACCCCTCCCTCCAGCACTATCTGAAACGTTGTCAGGCCTTGTATGATAGTCGCTTGTTTTGTTCCTCTCCTCCCTTTCTGCACCACTCTCCCTCACCTTTTGTTTTCCTCCGGCTCTACCAGAAATGTCGTCAGGCCTAGTATGGTAGTCGCCTGTCTGTTTCCATTTCCTTCCCACTCTCCCGCTCCCTTCCTTTTCTATGTCTTAGCACTTGCACTATCTGAAATGTCGTCAGGCCGAGTACGATAGTTAATTTCACATCCTTACTGTTCATGGCCTGTAAGAATGTCGTTGTATTTTCCCTTGTTCCCTCCCTTGCCTTGAAGTGCTTTGAAACACATTGTGTATAGGCACTATATAAATAAACTATCATATCATATCATATCATATCTCCTTGGTGGTTCCTGCTGTGAAAGCTTTAAGGTCCTACCTCAGCTCTGGTGAGGTTAGGGACACTGGTGTGAAGCTAGTGAAAACACAGTTAATGAAGGCTGGAAAGGCAAGGTTCAAAGACATTGAGGCTATACCTATCTACTGTGTGGCGACAGGTTTTGATCAGTGTTTCAAATTAAAAATGTTCAGTAATGATGTTGTGGCCAACAATGTGAAATGTTCAATGCACTCTACTGCCTTAGCCCTCTGTGAGCAGACCTCCCCTCCTGAGGGGCAACCTGAAGGCCCTGACCTGCAAGAGGACAAGCCACCACCCAAGAAGAGTGTTCCACCATGTGGCACATGGGCAGTCTGGGACAGTGTTGTTCAGCAGTCCACGGCTGGTGTGAGTCAATCATTAAGTTCCCTGGACACTGAGCTCACTATCTTTTTAAGGGAGCCGGTGCTCCCTAAAACGGCAGACCCGCTGGAGTGGTGGGACATGAACAGTGTTCGTCTTCCAGGGTTGGCAAAAGTTGCGCGTGTATACTTGGCTCCTCCTCCTACCAGTGTGGACAGCAAGAGAGTGTTCAGTACAGCTAGAGATATTTATTCTGAACACAGAAGTAGGCTCTTAGCTGAAAATGTTGAACGGCTTGTTTTCCTAAAATATAACCTTCCCCTTACAGTTTACTCTTACTAGGAGTCAGGGCTTTTCCCAGATCTGTTTTGTATTTATTTTGTCTTTGTCATAAGCTTACAGAGATGTGTCCAATTAATAAATATGAATACCCATGCAATAGAATGCCTCCTTAGTTTGTTCATTGAAATGCTGTGTATTATGTCCCAGAACACGTTTGCCTAAAAAACAACTATTCGGCTCACTATTCGGCCCCGGCCGAATAGTTGGACCAACTATTCGGTATTCGGCCAAATAGTAAATTAACTATTCGGTACACCCCTACACCCCTAGTAACAACAGCACATTCCCTCTATGAGTGCAGAGCAGCACCCAGAGCCTCACAGCATAAAGCAGCACCATAGCACCAAGAGTGAGTACCAAGACCATACCCCCTCCATGAGTGCAGAACAGCACCATGAGCTTCACGGCACAGAGCAGACCCATGGCCCCAAATAGCAGGGAAAAAACACCATACCCCCTCTGTGTGTGCATAACAGCACCCGGAGCCTCATGGCATAGAGCATTGGCACACTATGGCAGCGCTAAGACATGAACTGTCTTTCAATTCTCTTTACACCAGGGTTTTGTGGAAATAGTTTGCTGCAATGCGTAAAATGCTTTTGACTCCGCCAACGCCGACATACCAGATCTTTGCAAATGGAAATAACAGAATTCAATCTAGTCTACTACAATCATGGCTATATCAGCTACATGAAATCTTGTCTGCCGCAGATATTAACAAATCCGAATTGCTAAATCGCCCACAACTTGCAAAGAAAAAGTTTGAGACCTGGTGTTGGATAATTAACTTAGAACAACATGCAAAGCTTCATTCCGCGCTGTATCTGGTGCTAGTGGAAACAAATTAAATGTTCAACCAAGATACTTGCTTCCTTGCCCATCACGTCATCATCGTGAACAATTTCTAAGACTCAGAATGAATGCCTTAAAAACGAAATAAAATCTATGGCAAAGACGCAACAAAGGTGTGAAAGATAATCTTTGTCGCTTCTGCAGGCTTAGTATTGAATCATCCAAACACCTAATAATAGTTTGTGAAGGCACCTGCAACCAACGTACCCTACATCTGGGGAAATTTGCACCCCTAAACGAAGGCATGGAAGCCTGGTGGTCAGTAATAATCTCAGGCAATAACATAAAATTATCTTGTGCAGTCGTTGACTACATGCACAACATTCTGAAGAAGGATCCAATATGTATGTTAAAAATGAATGATCGGAAATATCGAATTAACAGGATCCACATATGGACGAAGATGTCATTTTCTCTTCTTTTTCTCTTTTTGTGGTCACAATAGAGTAAATAATTGACTAGATGTATGTTTGAAACAAAAGTTTAATTCCTCTGTTTTGAACTGAAGTTTTCGATAAAAAAAAATGTAAAATAAAAATGTGTGCAACAACACCATACCCCCTCTATGAGTGCAGAACAGCACCACAAGCCTCAAGGCACAGAGCAGCATCATAGCCCCCAAGAGCGAGTGTTTTTTTTCAAAGCTCTCTTCTGGGAGTTAATGATTTAATTGAGCTGTAGACATGCTACTGGTGTAATACAAATGGCCAAAACAGGTCTCCCTTCAGCCACTCAATGTATACGCACTATATGTGTCCTTCACTGAAGCCCTGCTAAAAACAAACTTGGCAAAGCCAAGAGTTGTGGCTTATGTTTGCGTATTTGGCACTGTTATTAAATGCCAAGGTATTCGCAACATTTTGCACCTGCTGCCATCAATGGACAGTTAATAACACTAAAGTAGTGCCTTGCAAGTGTCTTTCCCATGCCTACAAAAAGTCCAAACTGTTGGCATTGCCAATGCTTGTTTACTATATAGAGACTGTTGGTTGTATAGAGGGAGAGGTTGGCTGGGTGACGTGGGTGCGAGAAAATGCATTGGATGCACCGGATGCGAAGAGTGGGTGAGTGAGGGAGGTGAGAAAGTGTATTATATTGGAAGGAGTAGCAAGGGATCTTCTCTATGAGAGTGCTCAAGTTACACTCACTGACATCCTTGCTGCATCAATGTTCGAGGCTCGTGTTACTGAGGCCAGTAGAAGGTGCAGTTGCTGATCTTGGTAGGTGACAATATAGTACAGTAGTTTCCCTATGCAGAGTGTGCCGTGTCCTGAACTCGTCTACCAGCCGCGCTCAGATATGCAAGGAATACCAGTTCACTCAGCAACATGTACATGCATGTATGGGATGCTGCTGCAGCATACAGCAGAAGCATTATTGAACGCTCCCCGTGTAACAGTGTGAGAGCATAACTCTGTTTTGCATGGCGCGGTATTGCCATGCTAATTATGAATATAACTTCCGTTATTCGTCCTATACATTTTACACCTAACTTTACTTTACCTATGTGTAACAGCTCTATGAAATAAGTGCACTGTGCTTAGATAAGGGACTTCGCTGTTTCGTCGCTGTAACAATTCCCTACATCACCTGCAACGCCGCCCCCTACTGTTCCCGGAACCAACATGAGAGCCGCCGGCTGGATGGGCTCAGTAGCGCGCGGCTATCCTTCACTGTCTGATTAAGGTGCGACCCTGCTGCTCTGCCGTGAGAGACTCGATGCCGCTGCTGCTGGGATCAGGCGCGCGAGGAAAGTGTTTTTTTTACAGTCATATTTTTAGATGATTTTTACACATAGGAGACCAGGAGGCAGGTTGAACACTGAAACAAATCTTAGTGTGACATGAGACTAAGCAGATGTATCCTCACCCCGAGCGCTTCTTTGTACTGAATAATATGCTCGGCAATGTACAGGCCCATTTCACTTTCAAGCCTAACCCTAAAGCCTGTGTAGTGGCATATTTTGAAAAAATAGCATGAACATACTGAGTGCGGCCTGGAACATACAGCTTCCATAATGCACAACGTGCTTGTCTTTTTCAGTGCTACTCACTCGGTGGTTTCATAAACACGAATAATGTTAATGACAAGTCCTCTGCTCTTTCCCCCTATAGAGTTGCTTGAACATCCACGCCCATAAAATAAATTATGAACTGGATTTGTTCCGTTTTGAGATGCCATCTTGGCCAGATTAAAGAAGGCCTGTCTCCAAATCAGTACTTATATAGCACAATTTAGGCAAAACAATTATCAGTCCCAGCATTTGCGACTCTTACCCGGGGTTTGTTATTTTTTTTTTATATAGATAGGGTGCCCCTTGTGTTTGCGTGTTTGTCATATGTGTTGCATGTAATGGGTTCTCTGGTGGCAGCGGGAGCAGAACAGCCCCGAGTGCTGTTCTGTAAGGCGAGATGGCAAGTTCTAAACGGCCACTGGACATGGCAATCACATGACCTAGCATGCAGGTTTGTACACTGGTGCCCAGGATTTGCACTAGCATTTCACAAACTGCCTCTCATAGTAAATACGTCTGGAACCACACGGTGAGATCGGGTCAGAGAGGCCTCAACACGGAGCTTTAGCAAAGGAATGTGGAATGATTGATGGTTTAACATATACGAGAGTAGGGTGAGTACTGGCCCAACAGAAAGGCTGTGGACACAAGGCCACAACACGAATGGACAATACTTGTGTGCTGGACACAGATTGGAAATGGCCCGGAGTGGGTGAATGTACCCGGCTGGAATCGGCTTTGTAAAGATCCCAGGAAGAGGAGGCACACATACAATGGGGGCTTAAAGAGATAAGAGCGTGCGCACAATACAGTAGAACCGGTGAAAGGTGGAATTATGAATTACACCTACGACGAAACATCAGGGAAGGAATGTAGATTGTTAGCTCTGCAACTGTGATTAGCTTGAACTTGCAGAGCGATTCCCAAGTTATGAGGCTGTTCTCGATCTTACACAGTGACCCAGCAGCTCGATCGGGAAAGAGGGTTAAGGCTGCCTCTGAGGGCGCAAGGCGCTATAAAGTGCCCACTCAGTTGCAACCTACGTAAAAGATAGTGCTTTAAAATATATACAAAACAGAAAAGAACCTGGATTCATAAGGTCTCAAAGAACAGGGGAAATATTAAATGGAATAGAAGATAGGAGTTCTAAGGGACAGCTGGGCTGGATCACGGAGTTTTGACTGGTACAATGGAACATCAATCACGAGTTGGAAATAATGGACAAAGTATGTCAAAAGTATATACAATGATAGAAAAGAACAAGCAGGAACTACGTTTAGACAACAGAGCTATCACTTCTGAACAAACACTAAGTGGGACTTCTGCGCTAACAGAGATGCGTGAAGTTATGGTAGAAACTGACATCCATCTATGATGGAGCAAGATATTTGCAGGAGCCAATGCAAACTTGAATGCTACGCCTCTACCTTTACACTGGCGCATGGTTATTCCTACGAGAAACAGGTCACTGAATTCCCTTACAATAACTACAAACTGGAAACATGAATGTGGTGTTGCAAGGGAGACTGGGGAATACGGAGGGGCCATCACATGCAAGAAATCTGCAAGCCAAATACTTCTAGCTGAGAACAAGGACCGTGCAAGCCAGCATTGAGACTGGAGGACGGGCAAACTGGCAAACCAAGCTTCAAACAGGAGAAGGAAAGATTGCAAATCGGGATTCATGTGTAAAGGTGCACAGCTGCTTTCATAAACAGGAACCCAGTGAAACAAGGAGGCTAAAGGGTCAGGATTTGCTTCAGAGTGACAAGTGCCCGGGGTCGAATGTCAGTTGCAGCAAAACTGAGACACAGGGACGTCATTTCACCAAATGGCCAGGGGTAGCAGAAGTGACATCACACAACCCTTGAGCTCGGATGACATCACAGAAAGTGATGTAATTTGACCCCACCCTGAAGTGATATCACGCAAAGTAATGGAACACGACCTTTCACCCCTTGACAAAACAGGGAGTGGCATTACAAAGCATTGTCCCTAAGTACACTACGAAAAATATGGTTACGATATCTCTATAATGTGATATACATTGCATACAAGAATGGATCACCATATGTATCGTTAAGATCAGTGTGTATAGGCCCATATTACCAAATTTCTGTGAATGCACGCAGATGTCTGTTATGGAGAATTCCCATTTCTGTGCTAATTCCCTTCAACCTTAGAGACTCCTCGCTCTTTTACTGGACTTTAGGACTTTTTAATTTTTATGCTGGAGTGAGTGAAACCTTTTTCTCACTCCCTCATGTATTTTGTTCTTATTTGGATTCTGTATTTCCTTTGTTTTTGGAGTCTGACAAACTCCATAGGCATCTACTTTTTGTCTGGTGAAACACAGCACCCTTAGTGAAGTGTCACAGATAAGTCATTTGTATTTCTCATAAGGTTTAAACACCTTTTCTTGGGTGAACTACTGTTCCCAAGAGTAGTAAAGTTTAATAGACTTTACTTACCCTTTTCCAATGTAGGTCCAGCACACCCCAATCTTTTGTGGAGTGCTGGGGGGTTACTTAGTAGCCGCTTTTCCTACTTACTCATGTAACATTTTTTATGTTACCCTCACTACCTTTAATGGCTGGTGGCAATGGTTTAATGTTTCTATCATTGTGCTTTTCTACCGCAGGCTGAATCTTCAGCTGCAGTATAGCACCCATGGGTGACCATTGTGTCAACATGGCCCTAGTCTTCTTTTGTCACCATTTCTTGTTTGTGAGGTCTTTCTTGAGTTTTACTCTGTGCACCAAACCGGGTTTAACTCCTTTGTTTATTTTGCCTTTGGGCGTCTTCAGTACTGAAACCCGCCTCCGGCTCCAGTGTGTCTGGCAGGGCAGGATGCGAGGGAGGTGCCCAAAACTCCCTGTCCTTAGTCTCCTTGGTTACCTGAATGCATCCGGTGCTGATTGGCTGGCTGGCTTTCCTTGCAGAACAGCCACCCTGCTGAATGAGTGACAACTATTCTGTGCATGAATGGGAGAAACCTGCATAAAATGCGATGCTTCTTGAACTGAAGGCAGAGTTGACCACTGGATGAAACATCCGACAAATGAATCATGAAGAGAAGCTTGCTGTATCCTCCTCTACCATTGAACTGCCTGGTGAAGCCCTGCTGCTGTGCTGAAACTGCTTTTCTGAATTGACTAGAGAAGCTCCGAAAAGGACGACTTTTTCCCTTGGATTGGTGGGACCAATTAACCCCAAGATGAACTTTTCTGGAAGACCTTCCCCAACTGGCTGTACTTCTTAGCTGCTGAAGGAACCGAGTGCCAGGGGTCGAGAAATCCATAGTCAAGTGCATTGTCTTTAAGCTGGACCAAAGATCTAGGAAGATCCTGAGGACCCTCCCAAAGCAGGATGACCCAAGCTTGAGTGACCTCACCAGAGTGCTGGACTCAAGGAGTGAAGGAAGCCCATCAAGTGTCCAATATCCACGGTGGTGCTATTTGCCGGTAGCTGAAACCGCAAAGTGCTGCTGTACTGAAAAGAGCCCGTAGCTGCCGACGACCTTTGATCTGCAGTGTAGGAGTCCTCCAGACGTCCTCCCTCTTGTCCCCACGACTCAGGCCCATGAACACATGATCTGCAACTCTGCAACACTGCAACCAGAACAGAAGCCAGCTGGATCCTCTTCTTCTAACCTAAGGTACTTTGCTGACTAAGAGGTACTTACCTCTTTTGTCTGTACCTTTCATGATCTCACTTGAGACTTGCAGTAGCTGCTTCTTAAAGAGTAGATCTCAGCTCTGACTTTCACAGGCCTAACAGGTTGTGGCCCAACAGTGATTTTCTACAAACTCTCTAACTTTGTGCAAGACTTTTGTGCTATCTAAGAAGTACCTCAGCTCCATAGACATTGTTCAAATTGACTTTGGCTGTCCGGGCTTCCTGCAGACTCTTCTGACCCATTGACCTTAATTCTAACTGTCCCTCATAGGTGATACATTGGTTTACATTGGTTTAACTAATATTGCTGTGAAGGATTCTATCTAGATTTCATTGGGAGATTGAAAAGTGCTCACATGCTCTGAGAACCTGTTAACCTTTTTCCTTCCCTAACCTTTTCCTTTTCCTCAATCTCAGAATTTTACCAAGTGAAAAAAGTGATACATAAATGCCAATACTGTCCTAGTGATTGAAGTCACCTCTACACTTGGGGAAGCATTACAGTGGTTGATGAACATTTTTTAAAACCTGAGGATGTAGCTAGGGTACCCACTAAACTTGCAAGAGGCCCAATCCAAATGGTTCCAATTCTGCCAGCTCTCATCCAGTGCAGTAATATGACTGTTAGAATACCTGTCAGTGTACAGAATGAGGTGCGGGGAGAGTCCTGTTGGGTAATGATTTGAAAACTCTTGGAGTTGCATCTGGCACCCCCGGGCCGCCCATTAAGAGGAATCAGGAGCAAACAAGATTGACCAGAGCGGCAAAATTAGGAGACTCTCAATGGGAGGTTGAGGAGATTCCTCTTACCCCAGTCCACAGTATGGCCACCCTTCTATGTCCAAGCCAAAGAGAGAGACAAGGGGGAAATCCAAGATCTCTGGTTGAAAGAAAGATATTACACCTAAGCTTGTTCACAGAACAAGGACATCCCAGAGAGGACAGTCCCAGGTCACCCCAGTGACCCCTTCCACAGCTGAGGCTGAGTGGGAGTATCAACCAAACTCAGAAGAGTCAGCTACTGGTGAAACAGAGCTGGACGAAAACCTTCCCTATGTTGAGTATCTGGATCGTAAAGACCATCCTGAACTGCAAACTGTACTTGAAGAAGGTGGACCCTATAGGGCAGACTTCAGCAGAGGTCAAAGAGAGTGTCCCTCTCTAGAAGGTCTTCTCCAACAGACAGCTTCCCAGGTGGAAGGGCAGGAGCGGGGGAAGCATAGGCTTTACTGGGAGGATGACCTCCTGCACAGTGAACCTACTGAGTCTACCCAGGAGACTACAGGAGACATGTAGTGCCCCAGGAGTTGAGACAAATGTTCTTACAGTTAGCCCATGAGATCCCTCTGGCTGGCCACTTGAATTTCAAGAGTACCAAAGAGAGGCTATCTCTGTATTTCTACTTGACCAAGATGGGGGCTGATGTAGAAAAGTTCTGTAAGAGCTGCCACACTTGTCAGCCTTCTGGGAAGAGTGGAGCAAAGAATGTGGCATCTTTAGTACCCCTCCCAGTGGTGGGGGTCCCTTTTAGATGGCGGGGATTGACATTGTTGGTCACCTAGTCCCTCCAACCTCTTCAGGCAACTGATTTATATTAGTTGTGGTAGACCATGCTACCCGATATCCATACCTGTGAGGACTGTTACTGCTCAGGCAGTGGCTAAGGCCCTCTTTGGTATCTTTCCCAGGGCAGGTTTTCCTAAGAAGGTCATTTCTGATAGGGGGTCAAATTACATGTCCCACTACATGCAGACCATGTGGAAAAAGCTGGAGTGACCTACAAGTTCTTAACATCCTACCATCCCCAAACCAATGGGTTGGTGGAGAGGTTTACCAGAACTCTGAAGAACATGATAGGTGCTTTAGAGGAACCCCTTAGAAGAAAGTGGGACATTCTACTGCCATGCCTTCTCTTTGCTTATAGAGAAGTCCCTCAATCAGGGGTTGAGTTCAGCCCCTATGAACTGCTTTATGGTCATCCGGTTAGAGGCCCTTAGGCTCTGATCAAAGAAGGGTTGGAGAGCGCTCCTTCCCTCAAGTCAGTGAGAATCACTGACTATGTGCTAGGCCTCAGGAAGAGGATGGCACTCATGATGACAGAAGCTTCCGATAACCTGAAAGCAGGTCAGGCTCTGTTCAAACATTGGCATGACCAGAAGGCCAACATGGTGGAGCCTACTCCAGACCAGCCTGTTCTAGTTATGATACCTACAAGGCAGAGGGACTTACAGGACAAATGTATTGGAGGTTGCGGGTAAACCTGGAGAGGTCAATTATTTAGTCGACTTAGGCAATCCCAACCTCAGGGTGTAGGGAGTGTGTATGAAGCATCTCTAAAGAGTATCCACTTGCAAATCTTGATTCTCAGAACACGTTATAAAGTGTATTTTCATTGTTGCGCATTGCCCTTTTTAAAGATGGCTTATTTAAAACTGACTGTTAAATAAATAAAGAATTAGTTTATGTAGTACAGACCTATACCAATAGGTGGCTTACCTAATATCAAGAGGACAAGACTGGTGTAGTCTCCCACAGGGTTACTGCCCACAATCTTGCCTAGCAATGTCCATGGCCAAATGATGATGATATGCTATTATATAGCACTTACGCTTAATATAGAACAAATATACATTTAATATCACCCAACCTGTGTTGGTACTCATTTATCAACCTCAGAAGGATGAACGACTGAATTGAGGTGTTTAAGAGCAGACTAAATTAGTGACTCCTCCCTGAAGTGTACCTGAAATAAACCTTCCATGAGTCTAGCAATTATTGTATAGAATTCCAGATAGACAAATTATTTGGTATTCGTATACTTTCTTATTTAGGGTCACTGCTGAAAGTGTTAGATTTGTGGAACCCCGGTTCTTTTTGACATTTTTTTAAGAGGCCTGAACAGGAAAACAAGACAATCCAGAAGCAAAGAGCCACATGGTGCTGGCCACAGCCCAGGACCTTGATTGAAAAAAAGAAAAAGAAATAAAACTGTATTTAAAAAAAAAGAAATGTAGGGCTAGCAAGGGAGACCACATGGGTAGCAAGGGAGACCAGAGGGGTAGCAAGGGAGACCTCAGCAGTCGCAGGTGTGACCCCTGGCAACCCCTAAATAACATCCCTGCTGAGAAAAGAAATCAGAGGTATTATACATGCTTGTTGAAAGCAACTGCCAATTGACCCAGCAGAAAGCACTTTATTCTTGTATGGATTTTGCACAGTATGAGTGAAGGCACACCTGCAAAGACTGAAACAGATACCAAATTGGAGTTTGTTTCTGTATTTTATTAGGGTGACATCCTACGAAGTACCAGTAGTCCTGCTCAGTTCTTGAGAATGATAGGTGGAAGCCAGAATCAAGCATAACACCATACGTTTCGAGATTTCACAAAGTTAAGCATCACAATGCACTGTTGTTCTGGCACTGCAAGATCTGGAACTGGCTTCTAGAATGGAATCAATTTCAGAATTCGTACTGGAGGTTTATTGGTTGGTGCTAGGACACTTGAACAGTTCTAGGGCATTGCCACCTAATGACTTGACCTCCGAAGCCTTCAAGAGAACTACCTGTTGGCAATATTGAAGGATCCTGTCAGTGAACTCTGGGAAACAAGTTTTTTAAACAGTTGCTCATATCTGATTTTTGTCAGAAGATAGAGAACTACCAGCATGAGCAGTGGGTCCTGACGTTCTTTCAACAAAGGAACACTTCAGTTAATGATGGAATTAAGATTTTCTATAGTTGCTGAACCCCCTTGATTTTGAATAAATTAATCTGCAAAATGTTTGTGTCAGTTCAGACTGCTATGCCTGCCACATGCCTGTGAGTCCAGGGGAAGGTTCAATAGTATATTCGACGTATGTCGTTGTCACAAAATAATCAACATATATTTGTAATGATTTTGGGTGGGGACCTAAATTTGAAGTTGAATTGTTTGGGCCAACTAAGTGGAAGTAAAAATGAGAATGGTAGTAAAAAACACTCTTAAAAGTAAGCATGGTGCCAAGTGGGCCTAATGTCTTGAGACGCTGGGTCTTTATAGATCAAACAGAACCATTAGCGGGGATTTTCCTAGCCAGCCTACTTGGTAAAGAGGGTTGAGTCATTCCACTTTGGATTATGTGTATGTGAATGAACTGACATACTTGGGCTGTAGTTCCTTCAGGGTCCTACTGTGTGAATGGAGCAACCACCAGATCATCTTGACCAAATTTCACTTTCCACTTAGAAATGATAGAGAGAAGGCGGTACCAGTGTTAAGGGTTGATGCGGGTGGTAACCGGGTCACCTGGAATAAACATAAGGTATGCATGCTGAATGAAAAAGTGGCTTTTACCTCCTTGAATTGGAAGCTGAACACATTTAACATGAATGAATATCTATGAACATTTTCTCGCTTATATTTTTAAGGGAGTAGAATCAAAGTCTCTCCCGGCTCCCAGTAGTCATCATCATCAATTGGATGAGAGAGTGAAAGTACGGAAGAGACTTTTAAGATCAAAGATAAGGGCCATTAATCATTTTATGGAGGATCAGTCCATCAGATCTGCAGCTATAAGATCGGAAAGACACGTTTTTAAATGATGTTTTGTCTAATTCCATTATTGATGTAACCAGTTATATAAAATGTAATTAGTGTTGTCACCAGTGATGGCATCAGTGATGTGATTAGTATTGTCATCAGTGTTCTCATACAACTTGTAATTAGTGATGTCATCAGTGATGTGATCTGTGATGTCATCATTGTGGTAATAGGCTGTGCAACAGGGTGCACAAAGTTAAGGTGGCTTTAGCTGAATTTCAGGGGTTTTGTTGCATTAGGTTCTCACCTTCTTAACATCCATGCAACTAAGTTTTGTCCTTGAATTTCAAGTGTCTTTTACAGTGTATTGCTCACCTTAACAGCCCTGCAACTAAAGTTTTATTTTCCCTTGAATTTCAAGGGTTTTGTTATTTCATACATAATTGACATTAATAATACAGACAACTGGGCTAATGAAAACAATGTATCCTCTGTAGGAAGTAAAAAAAAAAGAAATTATACAACTACATTCCCCCCAAAATAAACCTGTTGTTAAAATGTTTTGTTTGCAAACGTACTTAACTTTTTAAAGTGTTTATAGGTTTATGTACTGTTGATGAATAGAAAGTTATTAAAGTGTTACAGTACCTGTGTACAAAGACTACATTCAATATATGTTCAAATAAATCTTTACAAAACTGCTACCCATTTATATATGTAGATATGTTGTTTAAAAAAAAAATCAGTTTCATAGCCAGGGCTATTAATAATGCATGCATGGCAAATGCAGCAACGACTGGTGGGGTATACCCCCCGACTTCCACATTGGATAACCATGGCTATAATAAAATATAATAAGAATATGTGATTTTTTTTAACACACACTGTATTAAAAGGATCAATTAAAGGTCTTTGATCCATATTTACAGTATGTGTTTTTATTGTCTATTTTTATAACTGAAAAGTTGCCCTTTAAAGGACTGTTCCAGGGGATAATGAAAAAAGAGGTAGGAACTGGGATGGGGAAAATGCTAGGATTGACACAAATAACAAAAGGTGTAAAAAGAACATTTTTTAAAAACATTTTTATATTTTGTAACTGTGTTTGTGTTTTATTTTTGAAACAATGTGGTAACACAAAATGGACACTTAGAAATATACCTAGCATTGGCTGTATGTTCTGAACAAACCTTTCCCCAAGCGGCAAGGATGCCTCCTCCTACCTCGATCAAGCTGTGACAGGTTTTGCATATTACAATAAAATTAGAAAGATCGGGTGCAGGCAGGATAGACTGAAGTTGGGTTTTAGTTGGTGGAAAACAGCTGTTAATTGAATTGGAAGTCTGTGGCACAGATGGAAAATACTGCTGTGCTGATCTTGCTCTATGTGCTTTGACCTTATGTTTCACATGGTCCTTCCTACAGGATTCACCCACTACTTCCCAATGAACATGGACAAGAGGTTGAATTAACGTGGATGTCCCCAAGCTTTGCGATGGCATGTGTGAAGGTCCCCTCCACAAATCCTTACAGCAGAAATTAGTCATGAACTCCTCAATCTTCTTTTTACTGTGATGGTCCTTTACGCAGAGATATTGCCAACTGTCAGCTATGGTCTTTTGTGCAAATTGCTTGTTCCGTGGTGGTAAAGCTGAAGCCACCCACACCACCTCATCATCCCTGCTGGTCATAGTCATTTTGAAATGCAGGACTTTGGATGTAAAATGAAAACTTTAAAAACACACAACACAAAAAGGACTCTGCCACTTAACACAAAACATAAAAGAACAAAAACATAACAAGCTAAAATAATCAAAATGGGCAAACTAAAAAGCACAAGACAAAGGACAAAGTTGTAGGAAGAAGAAAGGTAAAAAAGTAATGGATACATCAAGATACTGCTTTTAAAATGTCCTGAAGGCTCGCAGCAAAGTTCATCCACAAAGAGACAAAAAAGCAATAACAGAAAGCATGAAAAAAGTGTTTGGGAGAGTGGTAAAACCGCGGTTATGCGATATAGCCAAACGAAAAGTGTTTTCTGTATGCGTGGGTATGCCCAAGTGCGATGACGTGTTTGTGCCTAAATTATTGATGAATCGCATGGCTCAATGAGGAGTCGTGCCTGAACGTGGCAGTAGCCGCGTCAATGGAACGCTGAATCACTTTGAAAGCTGCGTTGACATGATTTTGCGGCTTCACACGTGTTTTTCAAAGCCAATGGGATCATGGGCTGCAGCACCTTTCTAGCCACGTCAATGAACAAGCCAACAACACACTGCGGTGCATCAACGCAACTATGATGATGCCGTTTGAGGAAATCTGTGTGTGCAAAATGGCCCCATAGGACGTCAATCCTTTAACTCTTCTTCCTTTTTACCCACTTTTCGCCTAATCCTCTTTTCCCTTGTCTTGTGATTTCTTCAGTTTGTCTATATTTTGTTTTACTTCTGTCTTCTTTTTTTTAAACCTTTTCATTTTTTGTGGCATTGTATTATTAGTGTTGTTATTTTTTTGTTTTACATTTTCCTCACCAGTTGGACATTCCAACATGTCCAACCATGATAGCAGCATCAGCAGTGACGATGTTACCTGTGTCCCCAATCCATCGCCACCCAGGAAAAAAGCAACTGGAATGAAGACGACCACAGACAGTTGGCGATACTTCAAGGTGAAAGAATATTGTTCTAAAAAAGAGGCAGGGGACGTACTATGCACATTGTGCAAGAAAACACTAAGACATGGCCCTTCTAATGTTCCATCACAAAGCCTGGGAACATCAATCATGATAAATCATCTGGTGCAAGTTCACTGGGATAAGGTGGATGATGCATAACGGAAAATGCTTGAGCACCACAAAATAAAAATGCATGGGGCTCATGCAATACATGCACAGGAATCAGCACCCCTTCCAGCACCTGCATCCACCAGTGGGACCATCACTGAATGATGCCCCGACTTCTGCAGCAGTGTCAACTGCACTTGATTCAATTTTACCATCTCCAATATCTCAGTTATGAGAGTCTTGTGTCAACTATGCCACAAATGGGTAGCCGTGCGAAGTGCCACAACTAAGGAATGGGAGAACTTAATGTCTCAACCCCAAATTAACTGTCATCTTTTAAGTGGCAACTTCCCCTGCTTTTTTCAGAAAAAAAGAAAAATTAAAAAATTAAAAAACTAATGATTACCCCTGAAAACATATTCCTTTTTTATTTTAATTCCCTTTGTTATATGTTTCATCCTTATGTGTTTTCCTTGCCTGTTCCACCCCCTCTTCCCTTCCTCCAAAATGGCCCTTTTACAGGAAACTATTTAAGTAACAAAAGTAGATGAAATTGAACATAGCCTGAAAAAATATACTGCAATATCTATTGTCATTTATTTTATGCAGTTTCAGTGTCTAAAATCCCCCAAAATGTTTGCTTGTAACCGCGGTTACACTGTTAACAGGGGTGGGGGCATGTAGCCGCCAATAGAATCACTCCAGTTGGTGCTCACTTTAGCTACGTCTGAATATACCCGCATCTCATTGATTTGTGCTGTAGCCGCAGCTATAAATGATTATATGAAAATAATATACAGAACTGCTGGAAGGGGTTTATCTAAAAAGGCACATTTTCAGTTTTTTTTATTTTTATTTATCCAATGACTTACATCTTCTTAGATCAACAGGCATTAAATTCCAGCTCAGAAGTGCAGCCACCCAGAATGCACTTCTTTTGACCAAGGTCAGGTTTGCTCTTGGCACCTCTAGTAATTTGAGGTCATTAGATCTGAGTGTCCTGGTTCCTCTCCTCTTGTTAAGTCTACCTGCCACATATGCTGGATGTTGTCCTGCCAAGCATTTGTATGTGATAGTAGGCGAAACTCGATCCTAGCCTCTATAGGGAGCCAGTGGAGACTTCTCAGGGCATCAGAGACATGCTCAAATTCTATTAGTCCCATAATGGCTCTGACTGTACTATTTTGTATGACTTGCAGTATAGCCACCTCTCCCTTCGTAATCCCCACCAGTAGGAGGATTTGGGTTGTTTTCCTATAATAGAAATGTTTGCGGCCAAAAAGACTGTAGCTAACTTGACCATTATGGTCAAACAACTCAAAGTAAATACCTCCCCAAGCATACCCTACAAATACACCGCCCTTACTTACCTTTTTGGTGGCACACCTTGTTGTGTGCCACCGACTCCCTGTGACACTGGTTTGAGTCACATACATGCTTGGGAACCGGCCCTGCATGGTCCTTTCCTCTTTTCTTTCCCTTCTAACTTTATTCCCCTATGCAGGGGACACTCCACAACCCCCATTCCCATTATAGAGAGGAAGGGGAGTGGGGGACAGCCCCACAACCCCTGTTCCCCTTGTTCGCTATAATGGCCATGTATGGCATATTTGATCAAATTTTTGGTTGTACAGGATTTTCGTACAGGCTAAATTCAGTCAAATATACCATATGTTGTTTTCCCAATCTTTTCTGGTATTTCCCCAGTAGGCTGCCACAGCAGTCAATCTTAGAGCAGATAATTGCCCTGCCCACTGTCTCGCACCTTTTTGTAGGACAGATAAGGGTGAATTTGCTGAAGGAGTCTAATGAAGTGAGCAGCTGAAGAAACAAGACTACTCACCTGAGCATTCACGGTCAGGGTTTGGTCAAAGATATCT
Organism: Ambystoma mexicanum; assembly: GCF_040938575.1. Taxonomy (NCBI): domain Eukaryota; kingdom Metazoa; phylum Chordata; class Amphibia; order Caudata; family Ambystomatidae; genus Ambystoma; species Ambystoma mexicanum. Next base: position 452,039,651 of record NC_090933.1, on the reverse strand, counting down.
CTCAGTGTCTTTATTGTATCGTTGGTCACAATTTCACGCTCAGCAATAAGAAAGCTTTTATATTCTACACTGATATTTTTCAGTCTGGAGCTTGAGCCTATAACCATGAGTTCGGATTTATTGTGGTTAAGTGCCAGTCCACTCATACACATCCAATCCAATCCAATGTGCGTGCTGCAGAGTCACTTTTATCTGCTTTCCAAAGAATAAGATCTCCCATTATAATCCGTTTGGAGGTGCATTTCAGCTGTGATAAGATATGACAATTCAAATAAGGGACAGAGTCTGGCATTGTAGTGAGAGGACGCTAGTTGAGCATCATATTTAGAGTCGTGGAGGCATCAGTTCTAACTTTAAGGCAAAATGTTTCACACCCCTTAGGACCTTTCACCTCATATTCCCAAATGTCTAGGCAGTTCCTAAAGATACACGCATCTCCTCCTCCTCCTTGGTTCATCCTATTAAGATGCCATGTAGCATAGTCTTTGGGAGTAGCAAGTAGGATAGATGGTCCAGCTGCCTAGCCTTTGAGGCTAGTGAGGTGAGCACACTTCATAAGACCCTCCTTAGGGGTCTGGACAAGTGAGACCACACTGGGAGAGATTCCACCTTAAGGCAAAGGGACTCCCATTCCTGCGAGGAAACTCCCTAACCCATCCATCATAATAGCATATATGGGACTATAACATATGAAGACATTATAAGATCCAGAGACCTGGCTGAAGGCACAACTAAAATACCCCAAAATACACAAGGAGGAAGATCTGTCTCTTTAAGGAGACAAATACATTTAACTGAGACAAAGAGGTTGGAAAAGGAGAACACGCAGAAAGGAGAGAGGCAAGGGTAACCCCCTGATGATGTCACGCCTGTAAGAGGTGAAGCAGAGTGGAGTTCTGGAAGCCATGACTTTCAGAGGAGTCCTGTGCATCAGAGGGAACCACTAGAGACCAATCATTTCTGGGCAGAGAGAATCTGAGGAGAAGGTAATCCTTACCCTGGCGGTGGTGTGACCACAATGACTTTGTGGTGGGCCATGGCCCCGTCGAACAACATCGAAACCACCCTACAGGGAAGTCAACGAGAGTCCCTGCGACCCGCCTCCAGACCTGGTTGCAAGGAGAGCAAGGACCAAGTGCAGGAATCCGACAACAAGGAGAAGCATGACATCCAGAGCAGAGGAAGACAGCCAGAGCGAGTGTAAAGCCTGAGGGCATTCCCCTGCAGATACAGAGGTAACAGGGAGAAAAGGAGTGGTGGGAGGTTGCCAAGGGCATAATTATGGAGCAGGAGAAACTTGTCCAAGTTAAATTGATGAGAAACTAAATATCAAGCCATTTAATTGGAATTGTGTTAATGTGATCAAGAGAAAAACAAATACACCTGAAAAAGAAGCTATTAACAACTGGACACAAATACCCTGGGAAGAGGGGGAATTAACGCATGTATCAAGAAATAAATAGTGGAAGAAAATGAGAGAGAAGTCTAAAAATATGAATGGGAAGTAAAATCAAGTGAACCAGTACAAAAGGTAGAAAGGCAGATAAGCCTGGATCAAAGTATAAGAAAAAATGATATTAAGGACTATGGGGCACTTGTCCCTAAAGGGGAGACAAAACTCAAGTACCTTATGAAAGAGCAACATGATCTTGTCCAGAAGATGGCAAAACACTATTTGAAGATAGCTTACTGAAGAAAACCTTGGACTGAGAAGAAACATTGAAATAAGAAATAACAAGGAGAGGGAAGATATTCTCAAAGTATATTATAAGTTAGTTAAAATAGGGGTAGGGTCAGTTAGAACTAGTTTTGGACCATTGACATATTCATTTGGTACTTCCTGATGATTGTCGAGCACCTTTTGTTATATATGTAAGCAGTAGTTATTTATATATGCAGAGCTACCCCTTTAGCAGTAGGAAAATATAGGCCTTATCTTAATTATTTTAATAAACACCAGTAATAATGCCCTCCAAGTGTCCACCTTCTTCTTCCAACCCACCACAATATACATAGGCAATTATAATTTTTTTTTATAACACACTTAATACCGAAAAGGCTTCTGAGCCCGAACCTGGTATTTCAATCTGTGTTGCTCTGTGTCATCTTGCTTCCAAGAAGTGCACATTACCACTGAGCTATGCTACCTGTGCAAATGGCTGCAGCATGGACCATAGAAGTAAATTATTTTAAATATGGTAGTTTGGCCAGTGTAATTTAAGTCCATGCCATTCAGAATCTTGACTAATGTCAAACTCAAAATTAACAGTTAACAACATAAAGATTACTACGGATATATGTTAGTACAAAACATGTGCATGCAGAGCATAAATGCATATCAATTTGAGGCAACAACAGGGAAACTCTAGTAAGGAGGAAACACGGCCAGAAAATGACACTAAAATTAGAGTTCATCACCATGTACAAAAACTGTATTGTCTTCTGGGGTCTGCTTATTGTTCCATGTTTGTGCAGCATGACCTCAGGCCAAACCCTAATGAAAGTACCTTAAGGACATAAGACATGATGAAGGTTTACATATACAGCACCGTTGGAGTATGTGTATCATGTTTTCAATGCAGTATGACAAGATCAAGTCCTCTTCTTAAAATGCTTTCTGTCACTTAACAAAAACAACCACCCTGGATATGTGATATCATCAGTGATGTCATTGATGGTGCCATTTGAGATGTCATCTTTGATGTCCTGGGTGTTAGTGTTAGCAGTGAATGGCGGTAGCGCGTGTTATGCTTGCATAGCTACCATAAATGGCACATTTCTTTGCTTTTTCAATTTTACCTTGCAACCATAACGTTCCTTTAACAAAGTTGTTTAAATACATTTCATAGGTTTTATTAGTGCAACTTTACCTTAACGAGCCTTAAAGAAAGTTTTTTCCAGTGCTAGCAGTCATGTAGTTATGGCTAAGTTGCTCAACCCAATCTTTATAATATAAGTATATGGCCCTGTCAGATTGATTATGCAAAGTTTGGTGAGATATCGTCCAGGGAGGGTCAAAGTTATAGGGGGTCCCAAAATGCATGGTTTTTCCCATAGATGTAATGGAAAATAAATGCCTACAGCACAAACCACTGGATGGATTTTCACCAATTTTGTGCTTGGAGCGTTGGCTTGGTCCCGGAAGTGTGCTTTTGTAAATTGGGTGTAAGTCTGTCCAGTCGTTTTTTAAAAATGCCCAAAAAGTAGGTCCCAAAGAATAGTGATATCTGGGTTCGGTCAGCTAACTCACTTCCCTGTCCGGTCAGCGGAGGGGCCTCCGATTGGTCCAGAGGGCGGCGTGATGTCTGCAGACATCGGACACCCCCGCTAATTGGATGGTGAGGTGTGTCATATTTTTGGGAAACGCCATGTTGGATTCGGGGACAGCGCCCGTTGTCCGAGAGCATCGCAGTAAAAACATATTAAAAACATATTAAAAAACACAACATTGCACTTCTCAAACTAATGAAACAATCTTTGGGGCAGTGAGGGGTAATGAGGATGGGATGGGATATGGCCATATGAATCCAAAGAATTGGTGTTTTTTCATCCCGGAAGTCCTCAAAAAGTCCTGTCAGTCCTGTGGTGTTCACGGACATCTGAGAGGTTCGGGGCCATCTATGTTCATTTTTTGTATTACAGGGTTGGTGAAAAGCAATTTTTGGATGGCTTATAACTTTGGCACCACTCAATGAAACTGCATGACATTTTGCAATATCATTCTATTCATGGTTTTGCAAAATGTGGTGTTGTTTTGGCCAGAGGGAGCAAAGGTAGAGGGGGGTCCCAACATATTTGGTAGACTTATACATTTGGTGCCATTTGACGAATATGCACAAAAGTTTGCAAAATGATTTTAGACCCAGATTTGAATGGATTTTGAAAGTTTTGTGGGATTTTGTCAAGAGGGGTTCAAATTAGAGGGGTTCAAATGATCTCAAAATATTTATATGGCTTATAACTTTGTTGCCATTTGATGAATGTGCACACAAGTTTATAGAACGATGATAGACAGAACCTTGAATGTATGTGCAAGGTCTAATGGACTTTGTCAAGTGGGGGATAAGTTATAGTTTATTTTATGCACATACATTTCGACACTTTTCCAAAAATAAAACTTGGGCGGATTTGCAGCAAACTTGTGCAAGGAGAATTGTAATTACACAAATTACGCACTATCAATGTGAACTGTTACATATTGTAACTTGAGTAGAAATGTATGAACCTAGATGTCATGTCCAGTCCAACACATGTGTAGGTTCTTATGCTTAATGCTTCACATATTTTGAAGCAAGATATCAGTTTGAACGTATTCCCTGGGATCCTCTTTACCAGTCGAATAGAAAGTAGTAAGAGGGCTGTGAAAATTCGGGGTGACAAGTATTCTATAACAGCCAATGGGCTGCAAGTATTCTTGGGGGATCAAAAGCAATACTGCACAATCTGAGAAACTCCTATGCAGCTTGCCTTTCTTCTTACCTGGAACTCGAAATTGATGGCATAAATGTATTTATTTATTATTTAGTATTTATAAAGCGTGCATCAGCCCAGGGCCATCGTGGCACTGTTACAGACAGTGAGCTTAGTTACATAATACAGACATATTACATGTGAAGGTACAGACTTACATGGTGCAGACTTAGTTGCAGGTTATCACAGGGTAAGTTTAAGTGACTAGGGTAGTTTTGAGTGTTTTCCGGAATGCTGGGAGAGAGGTCTCAGCTCTGAGAGTGTTGGGGAGGTAGTTCCAGAGTGTGGGAGCAATGTGTGGAAAGCCAATGCCCCCCGCTTTGTCTCTCTGGATGTGTGGGATGTGTAGTTTATTGACTTGGTTGGTTCTCTTGGGGCGAGACGATGTATCTCTAATAATGGTTATTGAGAGGTACGTGGGGCTGAGAGGTTAATGCATTTATGTGTAAGGTTGAGGGTCTTGAAAGTGATCCTTTCTCTTTCAGGAAGCCAGTGGGCATCTTGCCTGGCCTGCAAGATGTGGTCTCTTTTGGGGATTCTGAGGGCTGCTCTGCGTGCAGTGTTTTGGACCATTTGAAGACAGTTGAGGCTTTTGACGGAGGTACCTGCCAGGAGGACGTTGCAGTAAACTAATATGGCCCCTATTGTAGCTCTAACTATGGATAGGCAGTTCTGGTTGGATAGGAAAGGTGAGACTGCGTTTATGAGTTTGGTGGTGAGTGCCGATGCAGAGGCAAAGGCGCTGACTTGCCTAGTCATGGATAGAGTAGAGTCTAGGTAGACCCCTAGGGGGTCATTACGCCCCAGGCGCTAATTGCGCCAACCTTACCACCATGGTGTAAACATAGTTTACACCATGGTGGATGGCGGATTTACCGCCCCATTCCAAGGTGAGTGGGGCGGTAAATCCCCATTTCCCATTTTCCCTTCCCCATTCCCATTTTTGCCTCATAGGGCATAATGGGAGTGGGGAAGGCGCTAATTACGCCACCGTAAATTACGGTGGCGTAATTAGCATCATGGCAGGTTATTGCCATGGATTTTAACGGCTGCTAAGAGCAGCCGTTAAAATCAGAATAGGCGTTAAGGGTTAACGACGGCCTTAACCCTTAACACCTGGGTTGTAATGAGGCCCCTAGTGTTTTAACTGAGGAGGAGACAGGGATGGTGGAGGTGTCAATGGAGAAGATTCAATATTGTTGGTTGAGTTTAGCTAGTGTTTCTTTTGAACCCATGATGATGATTTCCGTTTTGTCCCCATTCAGGCACAGTCCATTGGCTGCCATCCAGGCTTGGATGATGGAGTAGATCCTTGTAAGGGCTGTGGCGTCCTGGTCATACGATCCTGAGAGGGGCAGAAGTACATCTGTAGCATCTGTATAGTTTGCGTAAGCTATACCAATGGAGTCAAGTTTATCAAAAAGGGGTTTGGTAAATAGGTTGTAGAGGGTGGGAGTGGTACAAGAGCCTTGGGGGACTCCGCAGTGGATGGTGGAGAGGTCTGCATTGGCTTGATCTGAGAAGACCTTCATAGCTCTGCCCTCCAAGAAGGATGTGATCCACAAGGAGGCATTGTTGGAGAAGTGAGTTGCCTGGGTGAGATGTGTATTCAGGGTTTTGTGATCCACAAGATCGAAGGCGGTCCAAGAGGTCTAGGAGTAGGAGGATGGAAGGTTTGCCCTTATCCATGATTGAAGTTATTTGATTTTTGAGGTCCAGGAGAGCGGTTTCTGTACCGTGGCCTTTTCGGAAACCGGATTGCCCAAGATGGTGTTAGTTTCCATGAAATGCTGAATCTGGTTGTGGGCTACTTTGTCTAAGATTTTGAGGAGGAAGGGGACGGTAGTGATGGGTCGGTAGTTGGTGGGAGATGATGGGTCGAGGGTGGTTTTTTAGAAGCGGGTGTACCCAAGCTTCTTTAAGGCAGGAGGGGACAAAACCTGTTGAGAAGGAGGCATTAATGAATGCAGTTTGTAGAGGAGCTAAGAAATCAGCGTAGTCTTTGATAATGGCTGGTGGAGAGATATCTGCTTTGCATGTGGATGGCTTGAGGTGTAGGAGAAGATCACAGACTTCCTTTTCTGTAGCATCACGGAAGGAGAAGGTAGGTTCAGTCTGGGAGGGGGACTTGGCTGGGACAGTTGGTTAGGTATAGGCAGAGCCAAGAATGATGCTTGTATTTTTTGTTGGAGGAGTTTGATTTTACTTAGTAGGGCAGCCTGGATGCTAGAGCACCGTGCTTTGTCTTTGACGATCTCGTCTGGAAAGGTGGAAGGAGTAATGAGGTCATGGAAAATGGTGAACATTTCTTTGAGTTGAGAGTTGGCCTTGGTGATCCGTGCGTTAAATTAGTTGGATTTGGCCAGAAATATGGCGTGTTTGTATTGGTTGGAGATGTTTTTGAATTCTGATTTGGTGTAGTCATTGGGGGTGGATTGCCAGTTAGCTAGGGCTGTACGTTTGCTGGAGCAAAAGGCCTGTAGATCTTCCATGAACCAGGAATTGGTGTGCATGGACTTCTTTCCTTTTTGTTTTCAGTTGGGGCTATGGCGTTAGCAGCTCTGGTGAGAGTTACGGTGAAGATTTTGGTGAGAGTGCCAGGGTAACTGGAGAAGTAGGGTCTGAGTTCGGAGATTTCAGGGAAGGGTCTAAGGTTTTCTTTAGTTAGTTTTTTAGGCTTCTGACTTGGCCCGGGGGGGCATAAATTAGGGTTTTGGTGATATGTGTCGTTGGGATGGTGAATTGGATGCAGTTATGGTCAGTCCAGGGGTAGGCCGAGTTGGAGGTGATGGAGGTGAAGCAATTGTGATCAGCCACCCAGTCGAGGTTGCGTCCTTTGCAGTGTGTTGGGTCAGTGACTTTTTGTGTGTAGCTGAGGTCTGTTAGTTCCTTTGCTAGAGTAGCGGCTGCTTTATCTTTGGGGTCAACAAGGCCTAAATTGAGGTCGCCCAGCAAGATCGTTTTTGGTGGAACTTTTTAGATTATTACTGAATATGTGAAGGAGGTGTCCTTGGAAGTCGGGTGCTAATCCTGGGGGCCTATCTGTGAGTTGTATGTTGATAGTGCATTTGGGAGATAAGGCAAGTTTGGCTGAGAGAAGGTCAGAGTTTCCCTTCAGGGGTGGTGGCATTATCTAATGGAAAGGGATTATTTGGTGATGAGGGCTACACTATCCTTTGGATAGGAGTCTGTCAGAACGGAGAATGAAGAATACGTGGGGGAGAGCTAAGGAAATGGCAGGGCCAGATGCTTCATGGAGCCATGTCTCAGTGATGGCAAGTACATCTAAATTGTGCATGGAGATGAGGTTGTTGATTTCTAGTGCGTGGGCTGAAAGGGATCGAGCATTTATCAGGGCGCATTTAAGTGTGGGCAAAGGGGTACTTTTTACGAGCAGCAGGGAGTGGCTGCATGGCGGTTGAGGGTGGCAAGAAGATGGGTATTTTAGTGATAATAGTACGCTTGTCGAGTGATGTGGTACCATGTCGTGGGGCAATGGGAGAGGTTACATGAGGGAGATGGGGGTATTTGGGCGTAATGGTGTGGGGGTGTGTGAGCATAGCCTGAGATTTCTTGTCGTCTTGGCGGTGGGTAGGCTGAGAATGGGTGTAGATATCGTGTGTGATCTGAGTCTGGTTAGTCTGGAGATAGTATGTGCGGCGGGTGAGTATGTGGATGTGGGACAGGGAGTGTTGGGGTGGTTGGCTGGGAGGGATGTAAGGGAGTGAGCAAGGGGAAGGTCAGTAGGGATGGAGGTATGCATGTGACGGAGCGGACAGAGGGGAGGGAGGGACATCCAAAGTATTAGAGAGAGTGTGAAGAAACTGGGCAGTGTTGGGAGGTGAACCTGTTGTAGCGAGGGAGGATGTGCATAGTGGGAAACATCTGAAGGTGGTGAGAGGGAGTGCTGCACAGAGTGTGGTAACAGGAGGTGTCAAGTGGTATCAAGACACAATGGCAAGCGACCAAGGGTTTCAGGTGAGTAACAAAACACAATGGTAAGTGATCAAAGGGTCTCAGATGAGTAACAAAACACAATGGCTAATTAGCAAAACGAAATGGCAAGTGACCAAAGGGTCTCAGCTGAGTAACAAAATACAATGGCTAACTAGCAAAACGAAATGGCAAGCGAACAAAGGGTCTCAGGTGAGTAACAAAACACATTGGCTAACTAGCAAAACAAAATGGCAAGCGACCAAAGTGTCTCAGGTGAGTAACAAAACACAATGGCAGCAGTTAAGCTGTTACATACAGTTGTTGGAGCCTCTGTGTGATGGGTGAGTATCACGGGCATACATCATTGTGTATGGTTGGAGTTAACTAGACGATAGACTGAATAGCTGCGGCGATGGCGAGAAGTGAGCTGGCAGCAGCCGGTGTACGTGTGAGTGGCACAATACTTGAGGGATACAATGCTAGTAAGTGGGTGTGAGCGCAGTTATAGCATGAGTGGCGGTGCCTCTGTGAACAGTTCACAACGCTGGGGGAAGCGAAAGCATAACAGTGGCAGTAGGCAGGCAAATATACCTCTGAGTGTCCTTGGGAGGGGCGGACCCATTAGGTAAGCAGCACTGCTGTGGTGTGGGTATGCCGTGAGAAGGGGATCTGATCAGTAGAGTGGCACATGGGTGCGGGCAGATGCCGACTGATAAGGGGAGTGTACTTACAGGAGAGCCCAAGTCCATCTTCGAGGATAAGGACCAAGAGATGGTGGGTATCAGTGAGTCCTGGCGACGGCTGACAAACTGCCACAGACAGGCACAGACAGGCCCTTTTGCACAGCCCTTCTGCGTCATGCTCAGCTTCCGTCTATCAGTGATTGCGAGGTGTGGAAGTACCGGTTGCCAGCCAATGAACAGCTTGTGGGCGTTATCAGACGGAGTTTTGTTGCCTGCAAGCAGCAACCAAAGCGGCCATTAAGTATGTTGATAGTAATGGTGGTCTATAGAAGAGGTTTACGGTCAGTGCCTTATGTTTTCAGCAAATTGCAAGCTTTTTTTATATTTGTATTTTGCTTCCCTCACAAAAGAACATGAACATGGGACACATGAACCTTTTTCACCTGAATCGATTCGTATGAAGCTTGAATAGATGTGCATGCGTGATTTGGCCTCTGTCGGAGAGGTATAAATGAAGCCTTGCTTAAATATTGAATATTAGTACCCAGCGAGGGTCAATGAGCTTGTAAAATGCAAGCTAATTGGCCTTACCTGCCTGAAAAGGCTCTGAGTCTCTGCTGCATCCCGTGTGCTTTCCCGCAGTGTCCAGAGTGTTTTCTGCGACTGGCCCGACCTCCTCGGGTCATATAGCCTGATCATAGAGATCAACAGGAAGACTCACCATTCTGTGTCTGTAAAGGCCCCCTGGACATAAATCTTAACAGAGCAAAAATAAATTGTTTTTGATTGAACTTGCTTTAACAAATCTACAGCTCCGTGAGTGGGCTGGTGTTCGTGAGCATTGTGTGTGTACGTGCAGGTCATAAGCTTTACAAAGATTAATTGGAATTTATCTAGATGCAAACGAGTAAGTATGCAATGGAGGTCAGAAGGCTTGTATCAAGGCAGTTCGTTTTTCACAATACTAATCGTTCCTAAAAGGCCTCCCTTCACGCGCTTTCATTGCATTAGGCACAGATACTACAGGCATTCCTATGTGAGCCCAGCTTTGCTACTTTTGCCTTGTGCACTGTTATCAAAGGAGGCAGCAGTCCCTCCATTATTCACTCTTATCCATGTAGGCCACACCTGGCTCCACATCCTCTCACTTTGGTCCTCTGGGTTACCCATAAAAAATGCTCATAGGAAGCAAGTTCAAGATAGCACCATTCTTAATATAATGTAAGCATTTGGATTTTCTACCCAAGGAAATCACCTTAACAATTTCCGATTATGCTTTATTTTCTTCTATTTGTGTGGAGTACAACTGCTGTGCGTCACACAATCAGGCTCCCTCTGCTTTTCTCTTTGCAACTTCTCCCTGAAATGTAACCCTTTGATTGTTGAAATAGACCCTTAGAAAGGTCACATGTCTATTCTGCCTCTTTTCCAATAACACATGTAAACACATACATGGCTAGGCTTTGAATAGTGATGTGTGCATTCGCAAGCATCAGTTTAGCAACATGGCATGCTATCTTAAAAACGCAAAGTCTTAAATGTGTGTAATGCATATGGTTATACAGACCTTGTAATACTTTAAAAAATCACTTAAAAATAGAAAACAAGTTAAATAGTTACAACATTTCAATGTGGAACGTTATATACACCAATATCTGCTAGCTCAATAAAGGAATTCATTCATAGACTTTACAGGTCAATAAAGAACTTAGTGGCTCTTCTTATCAGACAACTTCTCCGCTTTCCCATAAGTCATTCAGGCATTCACGCTTAAATTCAGAGCCATTTTGAAGAATTTTAACATTCAGTAAAATATCAGATTTGCTACTGGAGCAGAAACACATTGCAATCTACACAGTTCTTACCTTGCGGAGACAAACACATATGTTTGAGAATCACTCTGTTTGTTTTTAGGTCCGAACATATTAATGAAATATGTAAATGATCTTCTCCAGGCATTTTACCGAGACTACATATCCCATCTGCCCTCAGGATATGATACCAGAACACTTATATCATAAAATGCTTAACTTCTATCATAAAATGCTTAATATTGCTGAACCCGACTTTTTTAACATGATCTTATAGCTCGGCATGTCTAAATTCTCTTTAGTATCTTTGTGATCTAAATTTTCGAATGCTTCTCAAGAATGCATACAAACCCCTTTTTCCAGCACTGGTGTATCCCCACCATGGGAAATCCTCCAGAACCAAGTGTTCAGTGCCTTTATCCCCATCGAAAGCTCCTGGTTGAGACCACACACCCACTGCATTTCCCTGTCTTGTGATGGCATTCCATCACCTCTAACATCTCCTTGTGTTCCTATGACATGGCAGCGTCGTGGATTCATGCACCTGACCTCTAACGGAGCTATGCTTGCTGTGTTCCCAAGTTCCACATAGTGTCCAATGCGGGACTATCTGGACCACAGGCTGAAAGTACAACAGGCGAGAGAATGGTGGAAACCTTTCCCCTTCAAGATGCTCAAGGCGGACATTGACTCATGTCACCCATATTCCCAAGATCCGTTGAGATAACTTTTGTTATGCTGTGTAAACATGGGCTCAAGATTTCCTGTCTAGTAAAAATGGTATCCGGTAATATTATCCCCATATATATGATTGCCATACATAATTTTGCCGCAAAAAGTTTGTGGCACCATTAAATATGGACCATTTGTATATATATATATATATATATATATATATATATATATATATATATATATATATTCAGTGAAAAAACTTTGTTAAAGGGACGTTATGGTTCCAAGTAAAACCGAAAAACCCTTCAAATTCGCCAGTTATGGTAAGCTAAGCAACCATAACTCGCGCCACCACCGTGTACTGCTAAGACTAACACCCAGGACATCAAAGATAACATCACAAATGTCATTGATGACGTCACTTTTTTCAACAGACCCTAAAGAATGCCTACCAAAAGACAACTCCGTAGAAAGCAACGCAAAATTAGAGCAAATGAAAATAAAGGTGTCCAACATAAGCATCCATCTCTAGCAGAATTTGTAAAAAAAAGTTGAAACAAAACAGCTAATACAATCATTTAGTGAAACACAAGAAGTTTCAAGTACATCAACTTCGCTTCCTCTATCAAAATGTAAACCAAACCAAAAAACAATTAACAGAAAATCAGCTATCAGTACAGATAAAACTACTTCTTCAAATTTTAATATAGTGCAAAGTAAGCATACCAAGAAAAGTATTTTAGCCAAAATATACCGTCACAAAGTCCTTCAAAATCTTATAAAAACAGGAGAGAAATCAGGTTCAATGCTTAAAACCTATCGTAGGAAATTAATCTTAGAAGCATTGATGGACAGTGCAATTCTTCTCAAAAGAAATGTATTTATTTTACTGTTAAACAAAATGAAACCACTAACAAAACTAATAACTAAATTACAAAAAGACTTCTCAAAAAGCGAAATGTCAACAGAAAGAACTTCTTAAGTATCTGCGGAGGTGAATGGAATCACACTACAAGCACAGAACCATATTTTAATGAAGAAGCGTACAAACAAAAGCAAACAAATACAATTGCCATAAATAGCAGTGGTCGAGGTTATGAAAAAGTGAATAATACCATGATGGAACAAGAAGTACTCCTTACAAAAATATGCCCTGAAAACTTAGAATTACCCCTCCATTCAACTGAATCAGAACGTCTAGTGTACAAATGGCCATGCACGTCAATGTGTAACATTCCCAAACAATGTTTCAAATCTTTACACCAATTCCTCAATAAATATGTAAAAAGCAAAGACAAAATCAAAATTAAATTACTGCAAAATATAGATACCTGTCCAGTGCGCAAGTACACAGGACTACAAGGACATTCATTGGCCTGCATTACAGGACCTACTTGTAAAACCACTTTCCATGATATCAAAAGGATATCAACACATCATTCAACTATAAGAAATCTAGTCTATAAACTGTACTATGCTAAAAGTCCTGCTTTAGCACTAGCAAAGCTAAATAACATCCTTCTACATGGTACAGCAAAAGACCTACTTGAAGAAATTCACTATATCCAGAAAAAATATTTTGGAAGTGAAAGCCATTTACAGAATGAAATAGCTTTAAACCAATTAATCAACAATTCTACACATGGCAACATTTTGCTAAACACATAAAAAAAAGAAATAATAAAATTTAAAAGTACATTAGCTGAAGTACCAAACCATGTATGTGTATGTTGCCGTAGAATTGTTTATAAAAGTAACACAAAAACTGTGGACCTATCATACAGAGTAGAAGACAATGAAGATTCTAAATGGTTTGAATTAGCTCTCTACCTTCTAGCAGAAAACAAATATGAAATAACTGAGCCCTTAATACTTTGCAGTTATTGCACTACAAAACCTGACACAACCAAACTCCTTCACGTTCTATCACAAATACTTTGGAATTATACCCAGTACCAAAACCTCTACAACAACTAAATTTATATGAGAGCATCATAATTCAAACAGTACACCCATTTCAAGCAATAATACGCCTTCAACCAAAAACAGCAAAATTACCTCCCTCTGAATTGGTAAAAGGCATTCGTGGAAAAGTAGTTTATTTACCATTAAATCTAAAAGAAAATGTGCATACTCTAGGAGTGCAACGTCCAATGCACCAATCTTTAATTATATTAGTAAATGGAGTACCTACAAAAGACAAAAAAATATGGCAACAGCTGGTAGATTTATTTAAAGTTAGACAAGCCTTCCAATATCTTAAAGAGAATAATGAATATTACAAAGAAATGAATATTGAAGAAAACTTGAAAGATACAACTGAAATAATTCAAGAAACACAAGAAGCTGGTCAATTTGAGCTACTAGATCGTGCTACAATATGAAATACTTTAGTCCATTATACAATTCATCCTTTGCACTGTAATGACACCGTACAAGATGTACTGGAAACTTACAAATGCGTCAAAGAAAAGGATCGCCAATCAGTATATGGGAAAAAAGTATAGAAGCACGTGCTTTTCCTCTACTCTTTCCTACTGGCAAAGGAGGAAGGTATGATGATAGACCTATTCAAATATCAGCTTCAGAATACCGCTCATTACGGATGTATTCTGAAGATCCCAGATTTAGACAAAATGTGGAATACATATTCCACCTACTCTTTGAAAGTGAACTAGCAACTTTATGTCACGGAGTTGCACACATATTAAAATCAGGATCACACTTTCAAAATATGACAGCTACACAATTATTAGAGAAAGTGCAACAAAAGGATGAGGTTTTACAATCAAATATTACAAATCTATTAGCAAATATGCGTGGTACTAAAGAGTACTGGTTTCGAAGTCATGGAGATGTACGTTGTATGATCAGAAACCTTGGGCCACCCACTTGGTTTGTTACATTAAGTTGTGCAGAATATGCATGGGAAGATTTACATGATTTCCTACGCATATCAAATAAAAACAAAACAAACATAGATATTCTAACACCTGGAGAACTTTGTTCTTTGGATCCTGTTAATGTTTCAAGATATTTTCACCATCGCTTCATTGCTATGCTACATTTTATTTGTAATAAAACTGTTCCTCCCCTTGGAGAAGTGCAACACTTCTTTTGGAGAAAAGAATACCAAGCCAGAGGAGCACCACATATCCACATGCTTTTATGGATTAAAGATGCTCCTAAATTTGGTCAAGACAGTGATGCCACTGTTTTACAGTTTATTGAAAAATATGTCACTTGTGAAATTCCATCAGAAGCCACAAATAGTGATCTTCGTGCACAAATTTTACAATTTCAACGACACAAATGTGGAAAATATTGTTGCAAATACAAAAACAAAAGGCAAATACTACACCAAATGCCGATTTGGTTTCCCTAGACCAATTACAAATACAGGTAAAGTAAACAACCTCATGTCTTCAGTTAGACATAGTGTTAAAGGTAAGTCACCTAAAAAAATACATATTACATAAAAAGAAAAGAAGAAGAAAAATATATCAATGATTATAATGCAATCATTGCCCACTTATGGAATGCAAACATAGATGTGCAGTACATTGCAGACAATTCTACTGCAGTTGCACGATATGTCACAGCATACTTAACTAAAGCAGAAAAGACAGAGCTCCAAGACCTCTTGAATGACCTGTCATCCGATAAAACAGTATCTCAGAAATTATACAGCTTGGGCATAAAAATGCTCACCCATAGAGAATGTGGATCTTATGAAGCAGCTGATCGTTTAACTGGTACTTCATTGTATGGTAAATCTGAAAATATAGTATGGCTAAGTCTTGGTCCAGCTAAATCTAGAAAAAGAGTTCTAAAACATGAAGATATAGAAACAATAGCCAAACATGATCCCAACAGCCAAGACATTTTAAAAAACAATTTATTGGACACATACTACCCAAACAGAAGTAATACTTTGGAAAACATGTGTCTATACCAAATAGCCCAAAACTACACATACAAAAATAATATGAAACCCGATGAAAAAAAAGGTACATATAGAGTGACAGACTGTGAAGGCAGCTTAGTTAAAATCACTAAACCAAATTTAATTAATCATATCAAATTGTCATTGAAGACTCCTCAAGATAAAGAAATATATTACATGTCCCTGCTACAACTCTTCAAACCATGGAGAAAAGAAGAACAATTACTAGATAGCTATGACTCATATGTGGATGCTTTCAAAGCAAATGAAAGCACTATAACTGAAACTTTACACAGTACAAAACAATGTTGCACAATGAACAGCAACATGAAGAAGAACTCCAATCACAACTAGATAAGGATACTCCTGACAGTAGTCAACCTTCTGTAACAGGAAGCCAAGAACCACTGGGAGAACCACTAATAACAAATGAGGCAGAATTAGCTATGATAGAAGTAGAAAACACCATGTGTCAGTATGAAGATAAGGAAGACTTAACTATACTACAATCAAAACTAAACAATGAGCAAAGTAGCATTTTTCAAGAGTAACAAAACAAATTGCACATGGTGTAAAACATGAAAATAAAGAATGTTCCTGCCATAATTATAAACCTATACTACTGTACGTCAGTGGTGAAGCTGGTTCTGGCAAAACATTCCTAATCAAAATCATTAGTAAGTTCCTTCAACAATTGACAAACAACAAACTGTCAGCTGTTGTCACTGCCCCCACAGGTTAAGCTGCCTATAACATAGGTGGTGTTATATTACACCGATTAATACTATTACCAGTAGAACATCAGAACAAATTAGACTATTACAAACTTTCTGCAGAAGCTGCAATGGAATTACGCAGAGTATTGAAACAAATGAAAATGCTACTAATAGATGAAGTGAGCATGGTCTCCAACCTGATGTTAGCTTTGATTCACCTCAGATTACAAGAAGTACTCAAAACAGACTATGAAGAGCTCTTTGCCGCAAAACACATTATTGTTTTTGGAGATCTGCTTCAATTAACACCAGTAAAAGGTGAACCTATTTTTAAAACATTAGGGCACAAACTCTGCCGTAAAACTGTTGGCAGCATTGGAAATGTCAACCTTTGGCAACATTTCCAATACAGAGAATTAACAGAAAACATGCGCCAATCTGCAAATCTAACTTATGCCAACATTTTAAAAAGTTTGAGAGTTGGTATACTTTCTAAAGAAGCAGAAGCAACATTGAAAACCCTGCACATTAATGCACTTTATGGCGATAATGCATGTGCTACAGATGTTATGGAACAATTAGCCTACGAAAATGTTATGGCCTTAATGCCAACTCTTACAAGCTGTTTCAAATTCAATGAAATCATGCTAAGTAAAGAAATGCAGCCAATAATGGAAATTAGCGCCACAGACAAACTATATGTACATGGTATGACACTACCCATGTGTGACCAAGCCACAACAAGACTAAATAGTTTAGAAAAATCAATCTCAAACACAGCAGGCTTGGACAAGCTATTAAAATTATCCTTAAATTGCAGAGTAATGCTTAAACGTAACCTTGACGTGGACCAAGGACTAGTTAATGGAGCACTGGGTACAGTTGTTGGCTTTCAAACATACCCACGTGACAACAAAATTCAGTTTGTCAATATACTCTTTGACAAACTTTCAGAAGTAAAACGGATAGGACGCTCAACAGCTAGATTCCTTCTCTTCAAAGATATGTATGTACGCACAGAACAATTTTCTCTAACTCTTGCATACGCAGTCACAATTCATAAATCACAAGGTCTTACCCTAGACAAAGGAATGATAGATATTGGTAACACAGTCTTTAAAGAAGGCATGAGCTACGTAGCACTATCACGCTTACGTACACTTGACGGTCTATTTCTAATCAACTTTGATGCAAGTAAAGTAAACGCTGATATTCCTTGCATTTTAGAATATAATAGACTTCGCTCACTATACACTCCCCATCTAAACACATATTCTGTTCCACAAAAACTAAAACGTTGTAAAAGAAAACTAAATCAAACAGAAATGCAACAGGACTTCACAGCAAATCCTCCAAAGAGAGTAAAAGAAACTAATACTTCATCAAGTACCACAAACAAAAAAGAATCAATTAGAGAAAGTAAACCAGGTACTTCTTTAAAGAAGGAAGACAAACTCCAAAAAAAGCAGTTAGATACAGAACTACCTGGACCATTTAAATTCTTAAATATAGTTGGTGTAAGTTGCTATGCAAATGTAGCAATGAATATTCAATTTCAATTACCACCAATTGTTGACAACATTTACTCACACAGTACAGACCCATTGTGTTTGCAAATGTTAGTACTTCACAGAAATGCAGCAAACAAACCTCACAACACATATAGTGTTTTTGGAATAAGACGACAATTGGACTACCGTGCTGGAATGGTGAAATTCACTATAAACTCACAGGAAGATCCACAAGAATTTCTAATGTACTTACTACAAGTACTGGAAAACAAAAACATACCTATAAATGAAATCTTTCAGATTTCATACATGTGGAAACATACATGCACTCTCTGCAACAATGTGACACAAGAAGAAATCCCCAATGAACGCTTCATATATATATCAATACCAAATTGTGAATCCATTCCATTTCAGCAACTTGTACAAAATGCAAACCATGGTAGATTATGCTCTACCTGCAATTCAGATAATCGCTCCACGTTAGTAATACAAACACATAGTAAATACGTAATACTAATGCTTCTACGTTACAATGCAGATGGTACCAAAAACAACTGCAAGCTGACTGGATTCACACATGGTCAAATATCACTTGGTAAGAAAACCTTCACAACAATAGGTATAATCTACCACGCAGGAGCCACAACCAATTCAGGGCACTACACTGCATACATAAAAAAGAAATGTGGATGGTTTGAATGTAATGATAGTACCATTACTTTAAAGCAGAGATTACCAGCAAATCTTACAAACGCTTATTTGATGTTCTTAAAACCAAAATTTGATAAATAAACTGTATTTAAACCTTTAAGTAAATTTGTGTTACAAAAATATAAACTGTTGGAATACTCCAAAAGCTATCTAACTGCTCAAAGATTCTACAACAACTAATCAGATAAATGAATACCACTAAATTAGACCAAAAAATACACAGAATACGCCAATTGGTATCTAACTGTCCCAAAATTATAAATTTGTGTTAAAATAATATAAACTGTTAGAATACTCCAAAATCTATCTAACAGCTCAAAGATTCTACAACAACTAATCAGATAAATGAATACCACTAAATTAGGCCTATTGGAATCTAACTGTCCCAAAATTTAACAATATCCAAATAGATAAATCAAAACCACTAAAATATATTAAAAAAATAGACAGTTAGAATATGCCAATTGGTATCTAACTGCTCCAAAATTTTATAATATCAAAACAAATGAAGAATCTGTTACTGCTCCAAAAAAAATACAACAAAGCAAAGTATAAAGCATTAGCCAGAAACAACAAGTGAACACTGAAAACAAACAAACAAATAAACTGTAGCATAACAGAAAAAGGGTTTTTTTTTAATCCAACATGGATTTTTTTTTCTCCCACAGACCCAATGATTTTAGCAACAAATACAAATTGCACAGTACTCTGATTTGTACTCTACTAAATATGAGGGTCGAAAAAAAATAAAAGTATACTGCTTATACAATGTAATAAGTCATTACAAAATACTAATACTAACATGCTATTTTCTTTTATCACAGAAATGAAGAAGAAAAACATGGACTCCCATTAGTAGACCAAACAGTAAGTATACAATAATAAGGACAACCATAGCAGCATATCACATCCATAGTATCTAATACCTTTGTTCCTTATACATTTGTTTTTCACCCAAAGTTATAAGCAAATATGAATGTGATATGCTGCGGTGGTTGTTGCCAGGGCAAACGGCCATGCACCCAAGACTCTATGCCCTGGCAACAACCACCGCAGCATATCACATCCATAGAGTCAAACATTTCACCTATGATCTATGGGAAACTTTTAATGTCCGCGAACAATGTGAGTGTTCTTAGAACACTTTGAACTTGCCAGCGAACAATACGGACACCGTTTTCAGGACACCCCCTACGAACATTTCAGAACAACGCGATAGTTCTTACAACACTTTCAACTTAACAATGAACAATACGGACAGCGTCCTAAGGACACCCCCTACGAACATTCCAGGACACCGGGAGTGTTCTTAGAAGCGTCTTCAGAACACCACCATCTTGTTTATTTGCAAACATTTCAGGACACCGCGAGTGTTCTTAGGACACATTCAACTTGACAAAGAACAATACGGACAGCGTCCTCAGGACACCCCCTACGAACACTCCCCGGACACCGGGGGTGTTCTTAGAAGCGTCTTCAGAACACCACCATTTGTTTATTTGTGAACATTTCAGGACACCGCGAGTGTTCTTAGGACACCTTCAACTTGACAAAGAACAATACGGACAGCGTCCTCAGGACACCCCCTACGAACACTCCCCGGACACCGCGAGTGTTCTTAGAAGCGTCTTCAGAACACCCCCATTTTGTTTATTTGCGAACATTTCAGGACACCGCGAGTGTTCTTAGGACACATTCAACTTGACAGAGAACAATACGAACAGCGTCCTCAGGACACCCCCTACGAACACTCCCCGGACACCGCGAGTGTTCTTAGAAGCCTCTTCAGAACACCACCATCTTGTTTATTTGCGAACATTTCAGTACACAGCGAGTGTTCTTAGGACACATTCAACTTGAAAGAGAACAATACGGACAGCGTCCTCAGGACACCCCCTACGAACACTCCCCGGACACCGCAAGTGTTCTTAGAAGCGTCTTCAGAACACCCCCATTTTGTTTATTTGCGAACATTTCAGGACACCGCAAGTGTTCTTAGGACACATTCAACTTGACAGAGAACAATACGGACAGCGTCCTCAGGATACCCCCTAGGAACACTCCCCGGACACCGCAAGTGTTCTTAGAAGCGTCTTCAGAACACCCCCATTTTGTTTATTTGTGAACATTTCAGGACACCGCGAGTGTTCTTAGAACACATTCAACTTGACAGAGAACAATACGGACAGCGTCCTCAGAACAACCCCTACAAACATTTCAGGACACCGGGAGAGTTCTCAAAAACGTCTTCAGAACACCCCCATTTTGTTTATTTGCGAACATTTCAGGACACCGCGCGTGTTCTTAGCACACATTCAACCCGACAGAGAACAATACGGACAGCGTCCTCAGGACACCACCTACGAACACTCCCCGGACACCGCGAGTGTTCTTAGAACAGTTTCACTTTGCTTGCGAACAAAACGGACACATATTGACTCCTTAGAACACCCCCTAGTCAGTTTGTTTAGAACATTTCAGAACACCCGTGATGGCCGCAAACAAATCGAATACAAAAAGAACATCTAACACATAAAAAACACAACTTTCATCCTATCTCATACACTCCCACCTTCCCCAAACACTCCTACACACCAACACACTCTACAAAATACACATTTTGAACAAAGTTTCACTGCGCTGTCCGGGGACGTCCGCGAATCCAATATGGCGGGCGCTACCGAAAAATCTGACGCGATTCACGCTCCACGCCGTCCAATCAGCGAACACTTTGCATGTCCGCGAACATCACGCAAGACGATTGGCCAATCAGGACACTTTCCGCGGAGCGAACAGGGAAGTGTATCCGCAAACCGAACACAGATATCACTAATATTTTTGACCTACTTTTTGGTCATTTTCACCAAATTTGCAAAAGCACGCTTTCGAGACCAAGCCGCTGCTCCTGGTCCAAATTTGGTGGAAATCCGTCCAGCAGTTTGGGCTGTATGCGCAAGTAAAATTTTTTTCCCCTTCACTCTATGGAGAGTGAGTATAATGTATACAAATATGAGCATATAGAGGGAAGGTAGAGTAATAAAAATAAAACTATGAGAAAGTGCTGATAACCATAATGATTATCTTCATGCACAGAAAGGATTGCTCTCTTTCAAGCCTGTATCTTCCGCTATGTACATGTTTCATATGATGTGACAGGACCCTAAGTCTACAAATATAGTACCTTTTCAATTTTTACTTCCTGACTGTTACTGAAGAAAACTATGTGGCTTCGATATGTCAGTAAAGGATAAAAAGGGAGAGCCAGCCATGTGATGTCATCAGTTATGTCATCAATTACATTTGTGATGTCATCTTTGATGTCCTGGGTGTTAGTGTTCGCAGTGCACGGTGGCGCGAGTTATGGTTGCTTATGTTACCATAACTGGCGAATTTCAGGAGTTTTTCGGTTTTACTTTGAGCCATAACGTCCCTTTAACAAAGTTTTTTCACTGAATTTCATAGGTTTTTAATAGCGCAACTTAACCATAATGTCCCTTTAACAAAGTTTTTTTAATATCACGCAAACAATATACAAACATGGCGTGCAAAAACCAACTTCTACAGATGGCTTTACACAGAATGTTGCAAAGTAAGAATTTATGCTCGTTCACAGTGAAGGTCAGCTGCTTCCATTTTTTTCTCGGGCCCCGGAGAGGCTCACGAAGCGGACTATAAGGTTGTATTGTGTTTTGACCTTGGCAGACAGAGATTGTGATGAAAGACTTCTCTTGAAGGAGTGTTGCTAAAACGTAAGAGAAGATAAAGATGAAATATCTGAAACAAAACCACTTTTATATATTATATCACTATACGAAAGATGGTTGGCACATGCGGAGTCGTATTTTGGGACTGCACCACTCGTAGACAATGGAAATTGCAATTGTACTGTAAGTAACCCTTTAGATTACTTTATAACAAATATAATTACAATAGCGTAGCATTAAAGACCGCTCAAGTTGAACTTGTTCGTTGAAAGTGGCATAATGTTTTCTACCGCGCACTATCACCGCCGAATTGATCCCCTGTCGTTTAGAGGGCTCTGAAAAAGGCAGACGACACAGGGTGGGTTAATAGAAATAATTTAACCGGTCTATAGGCGGTCAATCGCTCTACTCGCTGTGCCACTTCACTGTAGCCTGTCAAGTGGCACAGCGAGTACAGCGCTCTCTTTGACATCCGTGCACAGCTTGCTAACGCAAGTTTGAATTCCGGCAAGGCGAAACTCAGCCTTTCATCCTTCCGTGGTCGATAAATGAGCACCACACACCGTGGTTAATAATAAGCACCGCTTACATACCTCACAGTTCTTAGCGCTATATGAATGGGAAAATATTATTATTTTATTATTAACATACTCTGTTGCACTATCTTCGATAGCAAATAGTTTCACGCCCTAATAAATAAAATGATGATTTTTAATGAAGATCGGCTGGTGAGACTAATTTATGTTTTTTAAAACAGGTACGTGGCCCCATTTTGTCTATGTCACGATTTACAGACTCCAGCGGATGGGGTCTTCAACTGCCAGGTGCAAGTCCAAATATGCAACTTCATGACCCTCACCATTTTATGGGACAATCGCCAAGGACCAATATGCCCTTACGCAGTAGTAGCGGCTACAAACAACATACCAACCAATAGGGTGGTCTAATGGCTCGTTGTTGGAGCAACCTTCCAATTATCAGAGCGACCATTTACTGCTTTTATCATAAACCAACAGCCTATCTACCGCAAAGGAACAACGCGTGGCTCCAAATAAACTTTTGCTGATCGACAGCAGAGACAATAGCAAATCGCTGAATATTCACTAAACATTTCATGTGAAATAAATGTACTTTACCAAATGTACAATCCTGCTGTTTACTTTTAAACCACAGTTTCATATTCCGATTTGTGGCGCACTGAGTTGTAAGCTGATCTAACACTCTCTGTACCGCAAAGGAACATTGCGTGTCTCAACATGAACTTTTGCGGATCGACAACAAAGACAAATGCAAATTGCTGAATATTCTCTAAACATTTGATGTCAACGTCACGGAGAGAGGCGGGGAATATGAATGCTTTGATAATATCAGGCTTAGTAGCGGGAGATATGATTTAGTGTCGCAAAAGCAAGTCAGCCAGGTCAATAGCGCCAGTCATAGGATTATCACATAATGTCGACGCACACCAGCCGGATTTATCATTTCTTTAGTGGACAAAAAATCGGTTGACGCCCCTAGGAAATTGTACTATTAGCGAACAAAAGGAGTGCTCTGAAAACACTTTCACCCTGACAACGAACAATACAAACAACGTTCTCAGAACTCCCCCATTTTGTGTAATTGCAACCATTTCGGGACACTGCGAGTGTTCTTAGAACACATTCAACTAGACAGATTACAATATGGACAGCGTCCTGAGGACACCCCCAGTTTGTGTATTTACGAACAATTAAGTACACCGCGAGTGTTCATAGCTCATTTTTACCTTCCTTGCGAACAAAAATGACACATACTCCGTCCTCTAAACACCCCACCATTTCGTTAATTTACAAAATGTCAGAACAGCCGTGTTCTCCGCGGACAAATCGAACGCAACAAAAAGGTCTAGCACATAAAAAAACAAAACATTGAACCTATCTCATACACCCTCCCCAAACACTCTTACACACCAACACACGGCACTAAATACAATTTTGTATCCACGTTTCACTGCTCTGTACACGGTCGACTGCGAATACAAGATGGCGGGCGCCACAGAAAATCTGACGTGCTCCACGCCCCTCGCCGTCCAATCAGCGAACACGTTGCATGTCCGCGGACATGACGCAAGCCCATGGGCCAATCGGGGTGCTGTCCGTGGAGCGAACAGGGAAGTATATATATATATTACACAGCCACGGTACTGGCTGTGTAGTTATGCTTAAGTTGCTGTTTCCATAGGAAGAGCACTTTTTGGGTGGCTTATAACTTCGCTCCCCCTGGACGAATCCACACCAAACTTTGCAAAAAAAAGGATATGGCCCACTCTGAAATTTCTTTGCAAAGTTCGGTGAGGATTCGTCCAGGGGGGGCAAAGTTATAGGGGGGGTCCCAAAACTTTTTTTCTCCCATAGATTGAATTGGGAAAAATCTTTGCACGCGCCTACAGCCCAAACCGCTGGACAGATTTTCCCCAAATTTGGACCAGGAGTAGCGGCTTGGTCCCAAAAGCATGCTTTTCAGATTTGGTGAAAATCCGTCCAGTAGTTTTTTTTAAAATAACCAAAAAGTAGGTCATAAAAAATTAGTGATATCTGTGTTCGGTCCGCAGACACAATTCCCTGTTCGCTCCGCGGACAGTGTGCTGATTGGCCAATCGGCTTGGTGATATCCGCAGACATGCAACGGGTTCGCTGATTGGACGGCGTGGAGCGTGAAACGCGTCAGAATTTCGGTAGCGCTCGCCATCTTGGATTCGCGGACGTCCGCGGACAGCGTGGTGAAACTTGGTTTAAAATGTGTATTTAGTAGAGTGTGTTGGTGTGTAAGAGTATTTGGGGAGGGTGGGAGAGTATGAGATAGGTTAAATGTTGTGTTTTTTTTATATGGTAGACGCTCTTGTTGTGTTCGTTTGTCTGCCGACAACACGGATGTTCTGAAATGTTCTAAATAAACTAAATGGGGGGGTGTTCTGAGGACGCAATATGTGTCCGTTTTGTTCGCAAGCAAGCTGAAACTGTTCTAAAAACACTCGCAGTGTCCTGAAATGTTCGTAAATAAACAAAATGGGGGTGTCCTGAGGACTCTGTCCGTATTGTTCAAGTTGAATGTGTTCTAAGAACACTCGCGGTGTCCTGAAATGTTCGTAAATAAACAAAATGTGGGTGTCCTGAGAATGCTGTCCGTATTGTTTAATGGCAAGTTGAATGTGTTCTAAGAACACTCACGGTGTCCTGAAATGTTCGCAAATAAACAAAATGGGGGTGTTCTGAGGACACTGTAAGTATTGTTCTCTGGCAAGTTTACTGTGTTCTAAGAACACTCGTGGTGTCCTGAAATGTTCATAAATAAACAAAACGGGGGTGTCCTGAGGACGCTGTCCGTATTGTTCGATGGGAAGTTCAATGTGTTCTAAGAACACTCGCGGTGTCCTGAAATGTTCGCAAATAAAAAAATGGGGGTGTTCTGAGGACACTGTCCGTATTGTTCTCTGGCAAGTTGAATGTGTTCTAAGAACACTCGCGGTGTCCTGAAATGTTCGCAAATAAACAAAATGGGGGTGTTCTGAGGATGTTGTCCGTATTGTTCGTTGTCAAGTTGAAAGTGTTCTAAGAACACTCACGGTGTCCTGAAATGTTCGTAGGGGGTGTCCTGAAGACGCTGTCCGTCTTGTTCTCTGGCAAGTTGAATGTGTTTTAAGAACACTCGTGGTGTCCTGAAATGTTCGTAAATAAACAAAATGGGGGTGTCCCGAGGACGCTGTTCATATTGTTCGATGTGAAGTTGAATGTGTTCTAAGAACACTCGCGGTGTCCTGAAATGTTCGTAAATAAACAAAATGGGGGTGTCCTGAGGACAATGTCCGTATTGTTCGATGGCAAGTTGAATGTGTTCTAAGAACACTTGCGGTGTCCTGAA
Source organism: Ambystoma mexicanum (assembly GCF_040938575.1). Taxonomy (NCBI): domain Eukaryota; kingdom Metazoa; phylum Chordata; class Amphibia; order Caudata; family Ambystomatidae; genus Ambystoma; species Ambystoma mexicanum. The sequence goes on along the minus strand of NC_090933.1, from coordinate 452,013,588 downwards.
ATGTTCGCAAATAAACAAAATGGGGGTGTTCTGAGGATGTTGTCCGTATTGTTCGTTGTCAAGTTGAAAGTGTTCTAAGAACACTCACGGTGTCCTGAAATGTTCGTAGGGGGTGTCCTGAAGACGCTGTCCGTATTGTTCTCTGGCAAGTTGAATGTGTTCTAAGAACACTCGTGGTGTCCTGAAATGTTTGTAAATAAACAAAATGGGGGTGTCCTGAGGACGCTGTCCATACTGTTCAATGGGAAGTTGAATGTGTTCTAAGAACACTCGTGGTGTTCTGAAATGTTCGTAAATAAACAAAATGGGGGTGTCCTGAGGACACTGTCCGTATTGTTCAATGGCAAGTTGAATATGTTCTAAGAACACACGCGGTGTCCTGAAATGTTCGCAAATAAACAAAATGGGGATGTTCTGAGGACGCTGTCCCTATTGTTCACTGTCAAGTTGAAAGTATTCTAAGAACACTTGCAGTGTCCTGAAATGTTTGTAGGGGGTGTCCTGAAGACGTTGTCCGTATTGTTCTCTGGCAAGTTGAATGTGTTCTAAGAACACTCGTGGTGTCCTGAAATGTTCATAAATAAACAAAATGGGGGTGTCCTGAGGACGCTGTCCGTACTGTTCGATGGGAAGTTGAATGTGTTCTAAGAACACTGACGGTGTTCTGAAATGTTCGTAAATTAACAAAATGGGGGTGTCCTGAGGACGCTGTCCGTATTGTTCTCTGGCAAGTTGAATGTGTTCTAAGAACAGTTGTGGTGTCCTGAAATGTTCGGAAATAAACAAAATGGGGGTGTCCTGAGGACGATGTCCATATTTTTGGATGGCAAGCTGAATGTGTTCTAAGAACACTTGTGGTTTTCTGAAATGTTCGCAAATAAACAAAATGGAGGTGTTCTGAAGGCGTTGTCCGTATCGTTCGTTGTCAAGTTGAAAGTGTTCTAAGAACACTTGCGGTGTCCTGAAATGTTCGTAGGGGGTGTCCTGAAAACGCTGTCCGTATTGTTCGCTGGCAAGTTGAATGTGTTCTGAGAACACACGCGGTGTCCAGAAATGTTCACAAATAAAAAATGGGGGTGTACTGAGGACGCTGTCCATATTGTTCGCTGGCAAGTTCAAAGTGTTCTAAGAACACTCATTATGTCAGCAGACATTAAAAGTTTCCACAGGCCATAGTTGAAATGTTTGACTCTATGGGTTTGATATGCTGCCGTGGTTGTGGCCAGGGCATAGAGTCTTGGGTGCATGGCCAAATGGCCATGCATCCAAGACTCTATGCCCTGGCCACAACCATTGCAGCATATCACACTCATAGTGGCTTATAACTTTGGGTCAAAAACAAATTTATAAGGAACAAAGTTATAAGCCACTATGAGTGTGATGTGCTGCGATGGTTGTACTTATTATAATATACTTACTGTTTGGTTTAGTAACTGGAGTACATGTAGTTCCTGTTCATTTCTGTGATAAAAGAAAATAGCATGTTAGTATAAGTATTTTATAATGACTTATTACATTGTATAATCAACATTTTTTTCTTGACCCTCATATTTAGTAGATTACAAACCAGAGTACTGTGCAATTTGCTCGGTTTCTGTGTTTGTTGCTAAAATCATGGGAGAAAAAAAATCCTTGTTGGATTAAAAAAATAAACTTTTTCTGTTATGCTTCAGTTTATTTGTTTGTTTGTTTTCAGTGTTCACTTCTTTCTGGCTAATGCTTTATACATTGGCTTGTTGCCGTTTTTTGGAGCAGTAACATATTATTTATTTGTTTGATTATTGTAAAATCTTGGAGCAGTTAGATAGCAATTGGCATATTCTAACTGTCTATTTTTTGCTCTAATATAGTGGTATTAATTTATCTGATTAGTTGTAGAATCTTTGGTCAGTTAGATAGCTTTTGGAATATTCTAACAGTTTATTTTTTTTTTTACTACAAGTTTACTTAAGGTTTAAGTACAGTTTAGTTATCAAATTTTGGTTTTAAGAACATTAAATAAGCGTTTGTAAGATTTGCTGGTAATCTGTGCTTTAGCGTCATGGCACTATCATTACATTCAAACCATCCACATTTCTTTTTTATATATGCAGTGTAGTGCCATGAATTGGTTGTGGCTCCTGCGTGGTAGATTATACCTATTGTTGTGAAGGTTTTCTTACCAAGTGATATTTAACCCTGTGTGAATCCAGTCAGCTTGCAGTTGTTTTGGTACCATCTGCATTGAAACGTAGAAGCATTAGTATTACGTATTTACTATGTGTTTGTATTACTAACACGGAGCGATTATCCAAATCGCAGGTCGTACATAATCTACCATGGTTTCCATTTTGTACAAGTTGCTGAAATGGAATGGATTCACAACTAGTTATTGATATATATATGAAGCGTTCATTGGGCATATCTTCTTGTGTCACATTGTTACAGAGAGTGCATGTATGTTTCCACATGTATGAAATCCGCAAGATTTCATTTATAGGTATGTTTCTGTTTTCCAGTACTTGTAGTAAGTACATTAGAAATTCTTGTGGATCTTCCTGTGAGTTTATAGTGAATTTAACCATTCCAGCACAGTAGTCCAATTGTTGTCTTATTCCAAAAACACTATACGTGTTGTCAGGATTGTTTGTTGCATTTCTGTGAAGTACTAACATTTGCAAACACAATTGGTCTGTACTGTGTAAGTAAATGTTGTCAACAATTGGTGGCAATTGAAATAGAATATTCATTGCTACATTTGCGTAGCAACTTACTCCAACTATATTTGAGAGTTTAAATGGTCCAGGTAGTTCTGTATCTGATTGATTTTTTTTCAGTTTGTATTCCTTCTTTGATGAAGTACCTGGTTTACTTTCCCTAATGGGTTCTTTTATTTTTGTGGTACTTGATGAAGTTTTAGTTTCTTTTACTCTCTTTGGAGGATTTGCAGTGACATCCTGTTGCATTTCTGATTTAGTTTTCTTTTACAATGTTTTACTTTTTGTGGTACAGAATATGTGTTTAGATGGGGGGTGTATAGTGAGCGAAGCCTATTGTATTCTAAAATGCAAGGAATATCAGTGTTTAATTTACTTGCATTCAAGTTGATTAGAAATAGACTGTCAAGTGTATGTAACCGTGATAGTGCTACGTAGCTCATGCCTTCTTTAAAGACTGTGTTACCAATGTCTATCATTGCTTTGTCTAGGGTAAGACCTTGTGATTTATGAATGGTGACTGCATATGCAAGAGTTAGAGAAAATTGTTCTCTGCGTACATACATGTCTTTGAAGAGAAGGAATCGAACTGTTGAGCGTCCTATCCTTTTTACTTCTGAAAGTTTGTCAAAGAGAATATTGACAAACTGAATTTTGTTGTCACGTGGGTATGTTTGAAAGCCAACAACTGTACCCAGTGCTCCATTAAATAGTCCTTGGTCCACGTCAAGGTTATGCTTAAGCATTAATTTGCAATTTAAGGATAATTTTAATAGCTTGTCCAAGCCTGCTGTGTTTGAGATTGATTTTTCTAAACTATTTAGTCTTGTTGTGGCTTGGTCACACATGGGTAGTGTCATACCATGTAGATATAGTTTGTCTGTGGCGCTAATTTCCATTATTGGCTGCATTTCTTTACTTAACATTATTTCATTGAATTTGAAACAGCTTGCAAACTGTTTTTGTGGGATAATTGTTCCATAACATCTGTAGCACATTCATGATCATCATAAAGTGCATGAATGTGCCGGGTTTTCAATATTGCTTCTGCTTCTTTGGAAAGTATACCAACTCTGATACTTTTTAAGATGTTGGCATACGTGAGATCTGCAGATTGCCGCATGTTTTCTGTTAATTCTCTGTATTGGAAATGTTGCCAAAGGTTGACATTTCCAATGCTGCCAACAGTTTTACGGCAGAGTTTATGTCCTAATGTTTTAAAAATAGGCTCACCTTTTACTGGTGTCAATTGAAGAAGATCTCCGAAAACAATAATGTGTTTTCCTGCAAAGAGCTCTTCATAGTTTGTTTTGTGTACTTCTTGTAATCTGAGGTTAATCAAAGCCAACATTAGGTTGGACACCATGCTCACTTCATCTATTAGTAGCATTTTCATTTGTTTCAATACTCTGTGTAGTTCCATTGCAGCTTCTGTAGAAAGTTTGTAATAGTCTAATTTGTTTTGGTGTTCTCCTGGCAGGAGTAGTAATCGGTGGAAAGTGACAGCACCTATGTTGTAGGCAGCTAAACCTGTGGAGGCAGTGACAACAGCTGACAGTTTGTTGTTCGTCAATTGTTGAAGGAACTTATTGATGATTTTGATTAAGAATGTTTTGCCAGAACCAGCTTCACCACTGACATACAATAGTATAGGTTTGTAATTTTGGCAGGTGCATTCTTTGTTTTCATGATGTACACCATGTGCAATTTCTTTTGTTACTTCTTGAAAAATGCTACGTTTCTCATTGTTTAGTTTTGATTGTAGTATAGTTAAGTCTTCTTTATCTTCATACTGACACATGGTGTGTTCTACTTCTATCATAGCTAATTCTGCCTCATTTGTTTTTAGTTGTTCTCCCAGTAGGTCTTGGCTTCCTGTTACAGAATGTTGACTACTCTCAGGAGTGTCCTTATCTAGTTGGGCCTGGAGTTCTTCTTCGTGTTGCTGTTCATTGTGCAACATTGTTTTGTACTGTGTAAAGTTTACATCAATTATAGTGCTTTCATTTGCTTTGAAAGTGTCTTCATATGAGTCATAGTTATCTAGTATTTCTTCTTCTTTTCTCCATGGTTTAAAGAGTTGTAGCAGGGACATGTAATATACTTCTTTATGTTGAGGAGTCTTTAATGACAATTTGATATGATTAATTAAATTTGGTTTGGTGAGTTTTACTAAGCTGCCTTCACAGTTTGTCACTCTGTATTTACTGTTTTTTCATCAGGATTTATATTATTTTTGTATGTGTAGTTTTGGGCTATGTGGTATAGACACATGGTTTCCAAAGTGCTACTCCTGTTTGGGTAGTATGTGTCCAATAAATTGTTTTTTGAAATGTCTTGGCTGTTGGGATCATGTTTGGCTATTGTTTCTATATCTTCGTATTATAGTAGAACTCTTTTTCTAGATTTAGCTGGACCAAGATTTAGCCATACTATATTTTCAGATTTACCATACAATGCAGTACCAGTTAAACGATCAGCTGCTTCATAGGAACCACATTCTCTATGAGACAGCATTTTTATGCCCAGGCTGTATAATTTCTGAGACACTGTTTTATCTGATGACAGGTCATTCCAGAGGTCTTGCAGCTCTGTCTTTTCTGCTTTGGTTAAGTATGCTGTGACATATCGTGCAACTGCAGTAGAATTGTCTGCAATGTACTGCACATCTATGTTTGCATTCCATAAGTGGGCAATGGTTGCATTGAATCATTCATATATTTTCTTCTTCTTTTCTTTTTATGTAATATGTATTTTTAGGTGACTTACCTTTAACACTATGTCTAAGTGAAGACATGAGGTTGTTCACTTGACCTGTATTTGTAAGTGGTCTAGTTTTTTCAATAAACTGTAAAACAGTGGCATCACTGTCTTGACCAAATTTAGGAACATCTTTAATCCATAAAAGCATGTGGATATGTGGTGCTCCTCTGGCTTGGTATTCTTTTCTCCAAAAGAAGTGTTGCACTTCTCCAAGGGGAAGAACAGTTTTATTACAAATAAAATGTAGCATAGCAATGAAGCGATGGTGAAAATATCTTGAAACATTAACAGGATCCAGAGAACAAAATTCTCCAGATGTTAGTATATCTAGGTTTATTTTGTTTTTGTTTGATATGCGTAGGAAATCATGTAAATCTTCCCATGCATATTCTGCACAACTTAATGTAACAAACCAAGTGGGTGGGCCAAGGTTTCTGGTCATACAACGTACATCACCATGACGTCAAAACCAGTACTCTTTAGTACCACGCATATTTGCTAATAGATTTGTAATATTTGATTGTAAAACCTCATCTTTTTGTTGAACTTTTTGTAATAATTGTGTAGCTGTCATATTTTGAAAGTGTGATCCTGATTTTAATATGTGTGCAACTCCGTAACATAAAGTTGCTAGTTCACTTTCAAAGAGTAGGTGGAATATGTATTCCACATTTTGTCTAAATCTGGGATCTTCAGAACACATCCGTAATGAGCAGTATTCTGATGCTGATATTTGAATAGGTCTATCATCGTACCTTCCTCCTTTGCCAGTAGGAAAGAGTAGAGGAAAAGCACGTGCTTCTATACTTTTTTCCCATATGCTGATTGGTGATCCTTTTGTTTGACGCATTTGCTACGTTTCCAGTGCATCTTCTATGGTGTCATTAGAGTGCAATGGATGAATTGTATAATGGTCTAAAGTGTTTGATATTGTAGCATGATCTAGGAGCTCAAATTGACCAGCTTCTTGTGTCTCTTGAATTATTTCAGTTGTATCCTTCAAGTTTTCTTCAATATTAATTTCTTTGTAATATTCATTATTCTCTTTAAGATATTGCAAGGCTTCTCTAACTTTATGTAAATCTACCAGCTGTTGCCAAATTTTTTTGTCTTTTGTAGGTACTCCATTTACCAAGATAATTAAAGATTGTTGCATTGGACGTTGCACTCCTAGAGTGTGCACATTTTCTTTTAGATCTAATGGTAAATACACTACTTTTCCAAAAATACCTTTCACTAATTCAGAGGGAGGTAATTTTGCAGTTTTTGGTTGAAGGCGTATTATTGTTTGAAATGGGTGCACTGTTTGAATTATGATGCTCTCATATAAATTAATTTGTTGAAGGGGTTTTGGTAGTGGATATAATTCCAAATTATTTGTGATAGTACGTGAAGGAGTTTGGTTGTTGTCAAGTTTTGTAGTGCAGTAACTGCAAAGTATTACGGTCAGTTATTTCGTATTTGTTTTCTGCTATAAGGTAGAGAGCTAATTCAAACCATTTAGAATCGTCATTGTCTTCTATTTTGAATGATATGTCTACAGTTTGTGTGTTACTTTTACAAAAAAAGTTTGGCGGCAACATACACACATATGGTTTGGTACTTCAGCTGATGTACTTTTAAATTTTAGTATTTCTTTTTTGTATGTGTGTAGTAAAAGGTTGCCATGTGTAGGATTGTTACTAATTTGGTTTACAGCTATTTCATTCTGTAAGTGGGTTTTACTTCCAAAATATTTTTTCTGGATATAGTCGATTTCTTCTAGAAGGTCTTTTGCTGTACCATGTAGAAGAATGTTATTTAAATTGGCTAGTGCTAAAGCAGGACTTTTAGCATAGTACAGTTTATAAACTAGATTTCTTATAGTTGAATGATGTGTTGGTATCCTTTTGATATCATGGGAGGTGGTTTTGCAAGTAGGTCTTGTAATGCAGGCCAATGAATGTCCTTGTAGTCCTGTGTACTTGCGTACTGGACAGGTATCCATATTTTGGAGTAGTTTAATTTTGATTTTGTCTTTGCTTTTCACATATTGATTGAGGAATTGGCGTAAAGACTTGAAAAATTGTTTGGGAATGTTACACATTGACGTGCATGGCCATTTGTACACTAGATGTTCTGATTCAGTTGAATGGAGCAGTAATTCTAAGTTTTCAGGGCATATTATTGTAAGGAGTACTTCTTGTTCCATTATGGTATTATTAACTTTTTCATAACCTCGACCACTGCTATGTATGGCAATTGCATTTGTTTGCTTTTGTTTGAACACTTCTTCATTAAAGTATGGTTCTGTGCTCATAGTGTGACTCCATTCACCCCGCAGATACTTAAGAAGTTCTTTCTGTTGACATTTCGTTTATTGAGAAGTCTTTTTTGTAATTTAGTTATTAGTTTTGTTAGTGGTTTCATTTTGTTTAACACTAAAATATATAACTTTCTCTTAAGAAGAATTGCACTGTCTATCAACGCTTCTAAGATTAATTTCTTACGATAGGTTTTACACGTTGAACCTGGTTTCTCTCCTGTTTTTATAAGATTTTGAAGGACTTTGTGACGGAACATATTGGCTAAAATACTTTTCTTGGTATGCTTACTTTGCACTATATCAAGATTTAAAGAAACAGTTTTATCTGTAGTGATATCTGATTTTCTGTTAATTGTTTTTTGGTTTGTTTTACATTTTGATAGAGCAGGCAAAGTTTTTATACTTGAAACTTCTTTTGTTTCACTAAATGACTGTATTAGCTGTTTTGTTTCAACTTTTTTTTACAAATTCTGCTAGAGATGGATGCTTATGTTGGACACTTTTATTTTCATTTGCTCTACTTCTGCGTTGCTTTCTGCGATCTTGATTTTTGGTCGGCATTCTTCAGGGTCTGTTGAAAAAAATAAAGAAGGTATGGCTTGGGGTGTTCTGCAATGTATGTGTGCTGTATGCATGAGTGTTTTAGTAAGATGATAAAGATGTATGTAATGGTGTGTGATTGTGCATTGGGAACTACAACTAGTAGGGATTGGGGTTCTTGAATTAATATGTTACTAAACTGGGGTTCAGATGACAGAAAAAAGTAAGATAGTGGTGTGGAGAAGTATAAATAGTATATCTAATGCTATACAATAAAAACAGTTGTTTGTTCTATAACATCTAAATTCTAGCGGCTGAGTTGGGTAATTTGTGGGTCGAAAAATGGGAATTTGTGTGCCATTCTGGCTGTAAATCGTTGTTTAAGACATGGGGATCTTTGGACAGAATGGTACAGAATCTCTATTTTTAGGCACAGAAATAGCATGAATTAACCTTAAAGTGTGTTTGAGTAATAATACAAATATTATGGTGATATTCTACCTACTTTATTTCTAAAATGAGCAGGTTACTTCTTAGTTGTTTTTTGTACTTCAAATTCGGCTGCTTCTTTTCAGGAGAATGGTCTTCACTGCAATTGTAAAAGAAACAAATTAGTAATTTTGTTTGTATATAGCTATGTTTTTAATTTAGACATTGATTTTTTTAATTGAAATCCTCAGCGCCTTCCTCAAAACCATTAAAACTATCTTGTTTACATAATATACGTCGCACCAGTTGAATACATATCATATGTTCTTAATGAATAAATTGTACTGCAATGACTAACTGTAGCAAACAAAATATCTTTACTATGCCTTGTGAAATTCATAATGTACCAATGAATCCCACTATTCTTGTTACTAAGCTCTTCCAAGTAATAGTGCCTCAATGGCGTGGGCTGCTTGTCCTATATAAATGTAAGTAATTAAATAAATAAAGAAATAAAAATATATATGTAATTGTACAAGTATTATTGTTTGAGATTTGAACATAGAGTGTGCATGCAATTTTGTTTGACTATATGTAGTCTATATATTTTATTTCAAAAATGTTAGTTTAACATGATTTGAGTGTGTGTGTGTATAAAGAAATTAAATAGTATAAAGATTTGTAAGTGACAGTTGATTTTAGGAGATTGAAAAAAGAAAGTAGATTTATTTTACAGATTATACAAGCTAAAAGTCAGTTAGAAAATGGGTTCATGTACTGTACAGAAAATATGCATACCTGTAGTTTGTGTTCATGCATATGGATATGCATGGACCTGCAAGTAGAAATCTTGGAGACTTGTACAGTATTTCTTGTAGATGGTGCTTGCCAATGATATGACACTTGTACTCAGAGAGATTCACAGTACATTTGCAGTGCTGATCTATGATGATGCATTTAGATGTAGAGGTCTTGAATGTGATTGGTGCATGGTCATGTGACTTCTTAGCTACATCCAATGAGGGAATGGCACAGAGAGTGAAGTGGAAATGGTAGAAGGGCTTTCCATGTTACGATATGTCCGCGGACATGGTGGTAGTTCGCGGACATCGGGTGTTACATCCAGGTATTTTTGGGTTGGGAAGTCATGCAAATGAGAATGAGCACAGAAAGGGATTGGTTAGGAAAGTTTAGTGGGTGTGTTGTGCCAGGAGAGAGTTTCCCAGATACTCTTTTTGCTGAGAGAAGAACAGATAGCTATGGCTGTGTGTTTCAGAAAACAGATTGTTTGGATTTTGGGAGACTCGTGGATACATTGGTTGAAGGTGCATGCAGAAACCTGTGGACTAGCTGTAGATCCTGCATTCCCACATGTGGAAGTACACTGGCATGGAGTACCTGGAATGACGTGATTGGACTTGTTACCTCTCTGTGCTACTTTGGAGACAGAGCAACATCCAGATATAATTATAATTCATTGTGGAGGGAACAGTTTAGGACATGTGTCTCGAATTTCTTTGCAATTTGCAATGAAAGAAGGACTTGGGAAGGTCATGGACATGTTTCCAAATTCTCAAGTAATTTTTTCACGGATTGCGCAGAGACAAATGTGGCTTCGTTCTTCTTCATTTGGTGCACAAATGGGGAAAGCAAGGCACTATGTCAATAAGGCTGTTTGTGCCTTTCTAAGAGATTTTGGCCTGTCCTCTTTTCACAATGAAAATATTATGTTTCGTAGTATATACATTTTTCGCAGAGATGGAGTACATCTAATTTATGCTGGCAATCAGATTTTTCTAAGAAACATACAAAATGCATTGCAACCTTTTTTAGAATTACAGCATCCATTTTGAAGTAGGTGTTGAGTATTTATAATTTTTGAAACACAAACACCTCCTAAAGGCTCTTTTCAGAGCCACCACTTCCTCCTAGAGAAAATTGCAATGTTTTATGATAGGGTAGCATCCCAACATTTTAGATGTCCGCGGACTGTCTGCGGACTTCTAAAAAATACAAAGGGCCCTGCTTCATTTATTTTCACTTCTAATTATTAACTGTAGAAGAGCCTTATTTTTTTAATTTTTGTTATTTTATATTTTTTTTGGTTTTTTATACATGACGTACTAGGAGAGGAGGGGAAAAGAGGGTAAACGGGGGGACACCAACCACAGGGATAAGAAAGGGTGAGCTGATAGAGGAAGATGTAGAGGGGGTTTTATTTGGGTAGTGAGCAGGTCTTCTCGTACTTTGAGACAATAGTCTCAAAAGCACTGCAAAGTCGCTCCCCCCTGCAGAGTACTGCGTCGCAGTACATACACACCTGTGACCCTTGAAAGGTAAGGGTCATCAGCATTGCGTATGGCCTGTGAGGCAGCTTGAGGAAGATGCTGTCCCACAGGAGTGTTCCTTGTGGTGACAGGATCAGAAACGGAGGATGAAGTAGAGGAAATCAACCTGCTACGCTCCTCACAAGGAACAACCTTGCAAACGGCCCCAGTGTGGAATGACTTGAGGTGTTGCTTCATGGTGGTGGTCCCAAAGCTATACAAACCATGCCTCCCGCGACTGAGTACCATTTTGCACTCATTGCAGGTGACTCGGTTCGGACGAGCCTTAGGATCATTCCCATGAATGGTAAATAACTACCACACCCAAGACTCACGCCGAGTGCGGGTAGTAGGGATTTCCACTACCTCATTCTTGTCATCCACTTCTTCCTCCTCTTCATCCTCACTCCTGTTCCCCTCTTCAGGCCCTTGGGGAGGTGGTGGTGGTGGAGGGGGTGGGGGTGGTGCTGAAGCAGGTGCCGCACCAGGTGGCAGTAGTTCAGCCATGGATGCCATCTCGATGATGGTATAATCTGCAAGTTGCAGGAAAAATAGCTGTGCTCTGAAGAATAGCTAGAAACACAATGAGAATAAGCTCTAGGACGTGGTCTTTTATAGGGGTGCTGTCCGTGGACAGATCGAACACAAAAAAAGCTTCAAAATGTTTCAAAAAGTATGTAGAAACTGAGGATTAGTATGTGGGACTTGTGCTATGGTGAGTTTTTATTGAGAAATATTGTGGATTACTTGAAAAAGTACATTTAAATTGTTCGGGGACACGAACAGTGTCCACATTCAGAACACGCAAACAGCGTGGGCGCGGTCATATGATCGCTTTGCGAACATGTTTGCGAAGGAAGCGGCTGTCCGCAGGACACCAAATGCATGGACATTGGTTTGCGCATGTTCGTTGATGTTCTACGGACACTGTTCGGGTCCTGAACTAATTAAAAGTGCGTCACACGTCAAACGAACAGTTACAGACAGCCGTTTCTTCTTAGAACAGTTTAACTTCTTTGCAAACAATACGGACAGACATAGCATCCTCAGGACAGCTCTATTTTCGTTTACTTACGAACATTTCAGAACACCGCGTGTGTTCTTAGAACAGTTTCAACTTGCTAGCGAACAGTAGGGACAGGTATACTGTTCTTCAGGACACCTCCATTTTTGTTTATTTACGAACATTTCAAGACACTGCTTGTGTTCTTGGAACAGTTTCAACTTGGTAGCGAACATTATGGACAGGTATAGTGTTCTTCAGGACACCTCCATTTTCGTTTATGTAGGAACATTTCAGGACATCGCGTGTGTTCTAGAGCAGTTTCAACTTGCTAGCGAACAGTACGGACAGGTATAGTGTTCTTCAGGACACTTCCATTTTCGTTTCTTTACGAACATTTCAGGACACCGCATGTGTTCTAGAACAGTTTCAACTTGCTAGCGAACAGTACGGACAGGTACAGTGTTCTTCAGGACACCTCCTTTTTCGTTTATTTACGAACATTTCAGAACAACCGTGCTGTCCGCGGACACCTAAATTGTTTTAAAAAAAAAACTAAAACTAATTACAACAAAATGTAAAAATGTAACTTTATTTAACATATATTAACAATTTATGACAGAGAAGGTGAGGCAGAAACAGAAACAAAAACAGGAGAATTAGGGGTTTCAACAAGATTGGTATCAGGTGAAAAAGGGATGGAAGTCTCATCATAATATTTTGGGTTATGGAGAGGGTTTGGGGATAATTGACTGGGAGGGGGGACAAGCACATGTGGGACAATGGTATGAGGTTTTTGTTTTAAAATTATCCTCAACAAAAGTTTTCAAATTATTAAAATTGGTCAGAAATAAATCAATTCTTTCTTTTATGCTGTCAAGAGTGTTATCTGTAACAGTTTCTTCTGAGGTATTTTCTATTTTGGTATGCTCTGTACAAAAAAAATATATATATATTAAATGTATTTAAATTAATAATAATTAAATGCTTTATGTTGTAAAGTGTCTACCATTAGTTTCACTATCTTCTGACATTTCCTCATGTGGGAAAATGCTCCTCTAGCCATTCCAGAGTACTAGACATTTCTGTGTGAAAAAATACAATATGTTTTTTTTTAATCCAATACAGAAAGTTTATAAATATATAACATCACATTTGTGATGTCATCTTTGATGTCGTGGGTGTTAGTCTTAGCAGTGCACGGTGGTGGCGCGAGTTATGGTTGCTTAGCTTACCATAACTGGCGAATTTCAAGGGTTTTTCGGTTTTACTTGGAACCATAACGTCTCTTTAACAACGTTTTTTCCCCGCTCCCCTTGGAAAAAAAAATACTTGATGTGTGTATTATAACTGCAGAAAACCATAATTATACACTTTGATGAGTTGAATTTCAGTTCCTTTTCATTTATTAGGAGGACCAGGCTATTCAGCTGCCTTTCGGAGGTTCTATACATCTGTCCATGAGGTCAGTTTCATTCACATGTGCCAGAATATTTAAGTAATTGTAAATGCTGGAGTCAAGCCTACCCCACTCCCCTTTTTGTTTTGTTAAATAGCTATTTATGGGTGAGGCAGTACGTTCCTGACTCCAGTACAACGCCTTGTGTGGACAGTTCACATCCTGTGCATATACAAATACTTGGCAGCACCTCCCTATCCCTGGAAACATAGCCATTAACATTGGATGAATGCTGCATACCTGAGTTTGGCCGGTTTTAATCAATTAGCTGTTTCTTTTTTCTTTGTATTGAAATCAAGAAGAAATCCTTAACTAGCAAGAGTCCCGAGAGACTGCCAGTTTGACAGGACAATGTTAATGGACTGTCCATCCTCTACCCTGCCCAAACTTGCTTTCACTATCAGCATGCTCCCCTTCACCGTTGTGCATACCCTTAAGGCCAGAGGATGTTGCACCCATCTTCATGGAGCATTTTGAGAAATGCACTCTTCACCTTTTATCTTTGCTGCTCCTCATTTCATCATGAAGTACCCCTTGCAGGTATGCAGCATCACTCTGAAACTGATGCTTGGGACTTGGTGAGTGTTGGCCGGTGGGCTTATGGTGGGAGGAGGTGTTGAATTTAATTTTGGCTTGTGATTTTGTGAGGAGACAAAGGGTGCCTGCGTCCCTCATAACCAAGCAGCCCTTTCCCTGAACCTAACGTTCTTGCTTTACATAACCCTTAGCCCCCTTTCCTTCATTTGCCAATTCACATGGTGGAATTGGCAGGTGCATCCTGAGGAACAGAAATGGGGACTGTCTGCAAGAGGTCACTGGTAGGAGTGCAGGCTTGCAGGATATTTTACCTTGTAAGGCCTAATGTCCCAATATCCTGACCAAATGACTCCCCATTAAGATTTCCTCCCACCTTACACTACACACCCAAATACCCCCCAGACAGCTGCCAATGGCCTAGCCAATTGAATAACAAGACTAAGTGATCTATGAATATGCTTTCTTCTTTAGCCCAATCTCAAATTCCCACCTCAGTGGCTAACCAGATGAAAATCATTGTAATCTATCAGAACTTGGTCTCTTCAATATGGATAATATGCCCCCAAGTGTCTCTGCCAAACCCAATGAAGGCAGATTGGCACACAGGTGCTGGGCACTTCTGACCTGCACCCATCAACGCCAAAGCTTTTGCATCTGCCACTCCCTCTCTCCCACTAATGCCTTGCAGGATTCTTATAGAGCAATGCACATTAGGGCCAGCAAAAATGTCTAAAATGCGCTATGCAAAACCACTTACAACTACCAGTAGTTTTTTTAAAAATGACTAAAATGTAAGGCAAATAAATTAGTGATATCTGCGTTAGCTTCGCGGACGGACTTCCCTGTTCGCTCCGTGGACAGCACCCCGATTGGCCCGTGGGCTTGCGTCATGTCCGCGGACATGCGACGTGTTCGCTGATTGGACGGCGAGGGGCGTGGAGCGCGTCAGATTTTCTGTGGCGCCCGGCATCTTGTATTCGCAGTCGACCGCGTACAGCGCAGTGAAACGTGGATAAAAAATTGTATTTAGTGCCGTGTGTTGGTGTGTATTTTTATGGTGTATTTTTAGGCAATTTACAATTATCCTGTGAAAGTTGTGATGGCATGTTTCATCCTACAACTTTATATTAGCGCAAGGGCACAGCCTTGTCATAGCGAATCATTGGTATATATTTTAGAGGGCAGGTTCGCACTTGTACCCATGTTTCTGTGTGAGAATCGAATGTTAAATGCAGCACAGCTTTGTTGATTACCATCTGCCGTACAGCATATGCTTTTTAAAGTAAATCTGGATTGGGAGTGTACAGTTAATTTGTTTTCTTCTACCC
Source organism: Ambystoma mexicanum (assembly GCF_040938575.1). Taxonomy (NCBI): domain Eukaryota; kingdom Metazoa; phylum Chordata; class Amphibia; order Caudata; family Ambystomatidae; genus Ambystoma; species Ambystoma mexicanum. The sequence continues at coordinate 451,998,201 of NC_090933.1, read as the reverse complement.
AATTTTCACTTATAGTTTTCTACCAAAGATTTTTGCAGCCGTCTCAACCCGCATTATGAGATCATATTTATCTTGTACCTTTTATCCCCCACTGTTGAAAACTCCAAACACCCCATTGAGAAACTAGGCAGACATTGTTCTCCCATGGGTTACGAGAACTGCCTATTCCATACAGGGGACATTCTCAAGGTGGCCACACAACCTCAATTGTGCTACATTAATGACAGGAGTGCACACTATCTTCCTCAGCTTCAAAATGTATATCCTTCTGCTCAATTCATGAAGAGGTAATGCCTGCAAGTAGTGTGTTATAGAGGTAAGTGGCATTGCCACTGCAAACATTGCAGTACAGCATCTTCGATGAGGAATTCAAATGTTTTTAATATCAAACAATGCTTGAGTCTCAGCCAGAGAATAACACCTTCTAAATGGCTGAAATTATAATACATCCTAAGGAATTATGCATATAAATGCATGTAAAGTGAGATTGTTTCATAAAACTGACCAAGACTAGAACCCGTTCTATGAAGGGAGGTCTCGCATAGACATAACATGTACCCCATTATACACTTATAGGGTTCAAATATTTCTTCTAGCTGCTGCAATCTCGTAGGTCTCCAGCAACAGCTGGAAGAACGGTTCCAGGCAGCTGACAGAAAATACAAGTTGTTTACCTCAGGTTATGAAAAGGACAGTAAATGCTCTGCCCATTGTCACACATAGAAAAATGAGAAGGTCATCATTGCCGCAAACAGGTAAATAGGGTGGTGACAGGTAAGAGGACTCAAAAGTTAGTGATCCACTCAGAGAGAAGACATGGAGAGAGAAAAAATCTGCTTGACGAGGAAGAGGCAGGAGGAAGGAAAACCTGCGAACGAGACAATGAAAAACATTCTCTCTCTCTATATATATATATATATATATATATATATATATATATATATATATATATATGACATGGCCACGGTAGTGGCCATGTAGTTATGGTTAATTTGCTGTTTCCATAGGAAGAGCACTTTTTGGGCGGCTTATAACTTCGCTCTCCCTGGACGGATCCTCACCAAACTTTGCAAAAGAAGTAGTTGGGTCACTCTGAATTTTTTTGCAAAGATTAGTGAGGATTCGTCCAGGGGGGGGAAAGTTATAGGGGGAGTCCCAAAACTTTTTTTTTTCCCATAGACTGAATGGGAAAAAACTTTGCGCACGGCTACAGCCCGAACCGCTGGACGGATTTACACCAAATTTGCGGCAGGAGCGGCGGCCTGGTCCCAAAAGCGTGCTTTTGTAAATTTGGTGTAAATCCGTCCAGTAGTTTTTTAAAAAATGACTAAAATGTAAGGCAAAAAAATTAGTGATATCTGCGTTCGCTTCGCGGATGGACTTCCCTGTTCGCTCCGCGGACAGCACCGCGATTGGCCCGTGGGCTTGCGTCATGTCCACGGACATGCGACGTGGTCGCTGATTGGACGGCGAGGGGCGTGGAGCGCGTCAGATTTTCTGTGGCGCCCGCCATCTTGTATTCGCAGTCGACCGCGTACAGCGCAGTGAAACGTGGATAAAAAATGGTATTTAGTGCCGTGTGTTGGTGTGTAAGAGTGTTTGGGGAGGGTGGGGGAGTATGGGGTGTTTAGAGGACGGAGTATGTGTCATTTTTGTTCGCAAGGAAGGTAAAAATGAGCTATGAACACTCGCAGTGTACTTAATTGTTCGTAAATACACAAACTGGGGGTGTCCTCAGGACGCTGTCCGTATTGTAATCTGTCTAGTTGAATGTGTTCTAAGAACACTCGCAGTGTCCCGAAATGGTTGCAATTACACAAAATGGGGGTGTTCTGAGAACGTTGTTTGTATTGTTCGTTGTCAGGGTGAAAGTGTTTTAAGAGCACTCCTTTTGTCCGCTAATAGTACAATTTCCTAGGGGCGTCAACCGACTTTTTGTCCACTAAAGAAACGATAAATCCGGCTGGTGTGCGTCGACATTATGTGATAATCCTATGACTGGCGCTATTGACCTGGCTGACTTGCTTTTGCGACACTAAATCATATCTCCCGCCACTAAGCCTGATATTATCAAAGCATTCATATTCCCCCGCCTCTCTCTGTGACGTTACAGGGTGCGTAATGAAACGCGCCCAGTCGTCTCCAGTACTACGCGACTTTACACAGAACCCGGAAGACAACACACATTATGTCACAACACAGCGCGCCACAATTCAGAATATGAAACTGTGATTTAAAAGCAAAGAGCAAGATTGTAAATGTTGTAAAGTACATTTATTTGACATCAAATGTTTAGAGAATATTCAGCAATTTGCATTTGTCTTTGTTGTCGATCCGCAAAAGTTCATGTTGAGACACGCGATGTTCCTTTGCGGTACAGAGAGTGTTAGATCAGGTTACAACTCAGTGCGTCACAATTCGGAATATGAAACTGTGGTTTAAAAGTAAACAGCAGGATTGTACACTTGGTAAAGTACATTTATTTCACATGAAATGTTTAGTGAATTTTTTAGCGATTTGCTATTGTCTTTGCTGTCGATCAGCAAAAGTTTATTTGGAGCCGCGCGTTGTTCCTTTGCGGTAGATAGGCTGTTGGTTTATGATAAAAGCAGTAAATGGTCTCCTTATAATCGGAAGATTGCTCCAACAACGAGCCATTAGACCACCGTATTGGTTGGTATGTTGTTTGTCGCCGCTAGTACCGCGTAAGGGCATATTGGTCCTTGGCGATTGTCCCATAAAATGGTGAGGGTCATGAAGTTGCATATTTGGACTTGCACCTGGCAGTTGAAGACCCCATCCGCTGGAGTCTGTAAATTGTGACATAGACAAAACGGGGCCACGTACCTGTTTTAAAAAACATAAATTAGTCTCACCAGCCGATCTTCATTAAAAATCATCATTTTATTTATTAGGGCGTGACACTATTTGCTATCGAAGATAGTGCAACAGAGTATGTTAATAATAAAAAAATAATATTTTCCCATTCATCTAGCGCTAAGAACCGTGAGGTATCTAAGTGGTGCTTATTATTAACCACGGTGTGTGGTGCTCATTTATCGACCACGGAAGGATGAAAGGCTGAGTTTGGGCTTGCCTGTATTCGAACTTGTGTTAGCAAGCTGTGCACGGATGTCAAAGCGAGCGATGTACTCGCTGTGCCACTTGACAGGCTACAGTAAAGTGGCACAGCGAGTAGAGCGTTTGACCGCCTATAGACCGGTTAAATTATTTCTATTAACCCACTCTGTGTCGTCTGCCTTTTTCAGAGCTCTCTAAACGACAGGGGATCAATTCGGCGGTGATAGTACGCGGTAGAAAACATTATGCCACTTTCAACGAACAAGTTCAACTTCAGCGGTCTTTAATGCTACGCTATTGTAATTATATTTGGTATAAAGTAATGTAAAGGGTTACTTACAGTACAATTGCAATTTCCATTGTCTACGAGTGGTGCAGTCCGAAAATACGACTCCGCGTGTGCCAACTATCTTTCGCATAGTGATATAATATGTAAAAGTGGTTTCGTTTCAGAAATTTCATCTTTATCTTCTCTTACGTTTTAGCAACACTCCTTCAAGAGAAGTCTTTCATCACAATCTCTGTCTGTCAAGGTCAAAACACAATACAACCTTATAGTCTGCTTCGTGAGCCTCTCCGGGGCCCGAGAAAAAAATGAAGCAGCTGACCTTCACTGTGAACGAGCATAAATTCTTACTTTGCAACATTCTGTGTAAAGCCATCTGTAGAAGTTGGTTTTTGCATGCCATGTTTGTATATTGTTTGCGTGATATTAAAAAAAGTTTGTTTAAAGGACGTTATGGTTCTAAGTACAGCCGAAAGACCCCTGAAAATAACAAGTTATGGTAAGCTATGAAAAATAACTCGCGCCAACACCATGCACTGCTAAGACTAACACCCAGGACATCAAAGATGACATCGCAAATGTCATTTATGAAATCACTGGTGACATCACATGTGTATGTACTTTTCCTGGAATTTGTGCACTAGGGATTTTCATTATAATGTTCCGAAAAAAGTGTCAAGGATATTGCAATAAATATCATACCGTTATTAGTGCTTTGAACGATGCATTTATATCAATAAATAGCATTGTATTATGGGATTCTATGTAGTATACTGAGCTGCTAATGGAGAAATATAGCATTGTGTGCAGAGTGCAAGATAAAAGTATAATATTTGTAATGTTAATATGTAGAATAATGAAATGATAATTGTCCTGAAATGTTGGAAAATTCACAAAACGGGGGTGTTCTGAGGACGTTATTCGTATTGTGTGATTGCTTAGCTGTATGCAATGAGGGAATGGTACAGAGAGTAAAGTGGACGCCGTCCGCGGACACCGCGGCTGTTCGTGGACAGGGCGTGGTAAATGCGGGTTTTTCCAGGAAATCCAACATGGAAAGAAGACTGTACGGATCAGCCAACCAGATGTCGAGGTTGTGGATTTGTGTTGAAAGAGACTGTGGGTGGTGAAGATGGCAGAAGTGGAGAAAGTCAGGGTGTTGGTGCTCGGAGATATGTTTGTGTATGGTTTACAGCAGTACGCTGAATGCAGGCATGTTGCAAAGAACTTTGATGTCAAAGGAGTGGAGGTGGTGTGGAGCACTGTGCCTGATTGCAATGTACAGGGAATTGTACAAGTTTGTGCGGATATGGCCACGATGAACAGTCAGCATGTGGTAGTTTTGCACTATGGTGCTTTCCATTTGGGCAACGTCAGTGCCCCTACTTTGTTGGCTGATTTGGAATGCTTGGTTCAAGCCGTAGTGAAGATCCTTCCAAATGCGAAAGTAATTTTTTCTGGATTACTACCTAGGGCAATATGGGACAATAGTTCAGTTTTTTGTCCTCAGCAAAACATTGCTAGGTGTGTCATCAACCGAGGCATGTGTGCCTTGTGCCTTCATGCTTAGAGCTGGTATGTTCTTCTGTAACAATGAGAATATTGATGCCAGTAATGCTGTTAATTTTAAAGAAGATGGCATTTCTTTATCTTTTACCGGAAATGCCTTTTTATTTTGGAATGTAAGGGTTGCTTTGGAGAAGGTTATGTGAAGATTTTAGTAAAGTAAGAAAAAAAACAAGAAAAAAAATATAAAATAACAGGTGTCTGTCAAGCATCTGTTAAAAAAAAAACGGCTCTTTTCAGAGCCAACTTCAAAGGGGAAATGGGGCACACTATTTAAATTTACATTCAGCACGCTCAGATTTTCGATGTGTCCGCGGACATGGCGGTAGTCCGCGGACATGAAAATCACTACGAGGGGGTTAGTATGTTCTATGTTACATGTCAGGGATATTATGGTTAAGTTGTGTTACTAAAAACCTATGAAATTCAGTGAAAAAACTTTGTTAAAGGGACGTTATGGTTCAAGTAAAACCGAAAAACCCTTGAAATTCGCCAGTTATGGTAACATAAGCAACCATAACTCGCGCCACCGTGCACTGCTAACACTAACACCCAGGACATCAAAGATGACATCACAAATGTCATTGATGACATAACTGATGACATCACATGGCTGGCTTTCCCTTTTTATCCTTTACTGACATATCGAAGCCACATAGTTTTCTACATTAACAGTCAGGATGTAAAAATTGAAAAGGTACTATATTTGTAGACTTGGGTTCCTGTCACATCATATATGAAACATGTACGTAGCGGAAGATACAGGCTAGAAAGAGAGGAATCCTTTCTGTGCATGAAGATAATCATTATGGTATCAGCACTTTGTCATAGTTTTAGTTTTTATTACTCTACCTTCCCTCTATATGCTCATATTTGTATACATTATAGTTACTCTCCATAGAGTGAATGGGAAAAAATTTTTGCTCGCGTCTACAGCCCAAACCGCTGGGCGGATTTCCACCAAATTTGGACCAGGAGCAGCGGCTTGGTCCCAAAAGCGTGCATTTGCAAATTTGGTGAAAATTCGTCCAGTAGTTTTTTTTTAAAATGACCAAAAAGTAGGTTAAAAAAAAATTAGTGATATCTGTGTTCGGTTTGCGGATACACTTCCCTGTTCGCTCCGCGGAAAGTGTTCTGATTGGCCAATCGTCTTGCGTGATGTTCGCCGACATGCAAAGTGTTCGCTGATTGGACGGCGTGGAGCGTGAAGCGCGTCAGATTTTTTGGTAGCGTCCGCCATATTGGATTCGCGGACGTCCCGGACAGCGCGGTTCAAAATGTGTATTTTGCAAAGTGTGTTGGTGAGTAGGAGCGTTTGGGGAGGGTGGGAGTGTGTGAGATAGGATGAAAGTTGTGTTTTTTTATGTGTTAGACGTTCTTTTTGTGTTCGATTTGTTTGCGGACATCACAGGTGTTCTGAAATTTTCTAAATAAACTGACTACGGGGTGTTCTAAGGAGTCAAAATGTGTCCGTTTTGTCCGCAAGCAAAGTTAAACTGTTTTAAGAACACTCGCGGTGTCCGGGGAGTGTTCGTAGGTGGTGTACTGAGGACGCTGTCTGTATTGTTCTCTGTCAAGTTGAATGTGTTCTAAGAACACGCGCGGTGTCCTGAAATGTTTGCAAATAAACAAAATGGGGGTGTTATGAAGACACTTCTAAGAACACTCGCGGTGTCCGGGGAGTGTTCGTAGGGGGTGTCCTGAGGAGGCTGTCCGTATTGTTCTCTGTCAAGTTGAGTCTGTCCTAAGAACACTCGCGGTGTCCTGAAATGTTCGCAAATAAACAAAATGGGGGTGTTCTGAAGACGCTTCTAAGAACACTCGCGGTGTCCGGGGAGTGTTCGTAGGGGGTGTCCTGAGGACGCTGTCCGTATTGTTCTTTGTCAAGTTGAATGTGTCCTAAGAACACTCGCGGTGTCCTGAAATGTTTGCAAATAAACAAGATGGTGGTGTTCTGAAGACGCTTCTAAGAACACTCCCGGTGTCCGGGGAGTGTTCGTAGGGGGTGTCCTGAGGACGCTGTCCATATTGTTCTTTGTCAAGTTGAATGTGTCCTAAGAACACTTGCGGTGTCCTGAAATGTTCGCAAATAAATAAGATGGGGGTGTTCTGAAGACATTTTTGAGAACACTCCCGGTGTCCTGGAATGTTCGTAGGGGGTGTCCTGAGGACGCTGTCTGTATTGTTCTCTGTCAAGTTGAATGTGTCCTAAGAACACTCGCAGTGTCCTGAATTGTTCGCAAATAAACAAGATGGGGGTGTTCTGAAGACGTTTTTGAGAACACTCCCGGTGTCCTGGAATGTTCGTAGGTGGTGTCCTTAGGACGGTGTCCGTATTGTTCGTTGTTAAGTTGAAAGTGTTCTAAGAACTATCGCGTTGTTCTGAAATGTTCGTAGGGGGTGTCCTGAAAACGGTGTCCGTATTGTTCGCTGGCAAGCTCAAAGTGTTCTAAGAACACTCACATTGTTCGCGGACATTAAAAGTTTCCCATAGATCATAGTTGCAATGTTTGACTCTATGGATGTGATATGCTGTCGTGGTTGTTGCCAGGGCATAGAGTCTTGGGTGCATGGCCATTTGGCCATTTGATATTTTCACGGATTGCGCAGAGACAAATGTGGCTTTGTTCTTCTTCATTTGGTCCACAAATGGAAAAAGCAAGGTGCAATGTTAATAAGGCTGTTTGTGGCTTTCTAAGAGATTTTGGCATGTCTTCTTTTCACAATGAAAATATTATGTTTTGTAGTACATACATTTTTCGCAGAGATGGAGTCCATCTTACTTATGCTGGCAATCAGATTTTTCTGAGAAATGTACAAAATGCATTGCGACCTTTTTTGGAATTACAACAACGATTTTCAAGTAGATGTTAAGCATTTACAATTTTTGACTTACAAACAGCACCCAAAGGCTCTTTTCAGAGCCACCACTTCTTTCCAGAGAAAATTACAATGTTTGTGATGGAGTAGTAACCCAATTTTTTTAATGTTCGCGAACTGTCCGCGGACTTCTAAAAAATACAAAGAGCCCTGCTTCATTTATTTTCACTTCTATTTTTTAACTGGGAAAGGCGGCTCTGAAAAGAGCCTTATTTTTTTTTGATTTTTGTTATTTTGTATTTTTTTTGGTTTTTCAGACACGACACACTAGGAGAGGAGGGTAAAGGAGGGTAAAGGGGGGGGACACCAACCACAGGGATAAGAAAGGGCGAGCTGAGAGAGGAAGATGTAGAGTGGGATTTATTTGGGTAGTGAGCAGGTCTTCTCGTGCTCTGAGACGATAGTCTCAAAAGCACTCCGAAGTCGCTCCCCCCTGCAGAGTACTGTGTCACAGTACATACATACAACTCTGACCCTCGAAAGGTAAGGGTCATCAGCATTCTGTATGGCCTGTGAGGCAGCTTCAGAAAGACGCTGTCCCACAGAGGTGGTCCTTGTGGTGACAGGATCAGAAACAGAGGATGAAGTAGAGGAAATCAACCTGCTACGTTCTTCGCAAGGTACAACCCTGCGAATAGCCCCAGAGTGAAATGACCTCAGGTGTCGCTTCATAGTAGTGGTCCCAAAGCTGTAGTTACCGTGCTTCCCGCGACTGAGTATCATTTTGCACTCATTGCAGGTAACATGGTTCACACGAGCCTTAGGACCATTCCCATGAATGGTAAATAACCGCCACACCCAAGACTCACGCCTAGTGCGGGTAGTAGGGATTTCCTCTACCTCATTCTCATCATCCGCTTCTTCCTCCTCCGCATCCTCACTCCTGTTCCCCTCTTGAGGCCCTTGGGGAGGTGGTGGTGGTGGAGGGGGTGGTGGTGGTGCTGAAGCAGGTGCAGCACCAAGTGGCAGTTCAGCAGTCAAGGATGCCATGTCGATGATGGTGTAGTCTGCAGGTGGCAGCAAAAATCACTGTGTTCTGAAGAATAGCCAGAAACACAATGGGAATAAGCTCGTGGGCGTGGTCTTTTATAGGGGTGCTTGTGCGCGGTCTGTGGACATGCGCACTGTGCGCGGACAGATCGAACACAAAAAAAGGATCGGAAAGTTTCAAAAGGTATATAGAAACTCAAGATTGCTATGTGGGACTTGTGGCATGGTGAGATTTTATTGAAAAATATTATGGATTAACTGAAAATGTACTTTTAAATTGTTCGGGGACACACGATGAGCGTGGGCGCGGTCATATGATCTGTTTGCGAACTAGTCTGTGACTCTGCATGTACAAAATTCTTTTGCAGTGCATACAAGATTGTTTGCAATATATTCCACCCTTATATCATTGTGTAGGATTACACAAGTGCTCAGTGAAACTGTTTTTATATAGAAGCGAGTTACCATACAACGTGTGAAGGTCTATGCCCAAAGGAACTCTGAACACTTGGAAACAATGCAGATTGTGTGAAAAGCATTCTCCTGTCCGAATATCTGGTGCCATGATACTATGGACGAATAATCCCTAGTTATGGTTAAGTTGCTGTTTCCATAGGAAGAGCACTTTTTGGGTGGCTTATAACTTCGCTCCCCCACATCCACACCAAACTTTGCAAAAAAAGTATATGGCCCACTCTGAATTTTTTTGCAAAGTTTGGTGAGGATTTGGTGAGGATTCGTCCAGGGGGGGCAAAGTTATAGGGGGGGACACAAAACCTTATTTTTTCCCACAGACTGAAAGGGGAAAATCTTTGCTCGGGCCTACAGCCCAAACCGCTGAACAGATTTTCACCAAATTTGGACCAGGAGTAGTGGCTTGGTCGCGAAAGCGTGCTTTTGCAGATTTGGTGAAAATCCGTCCAGTAGTTTTTTTTTAAAATGACCAAAAAGTAGGTCATTAAAAATGAGTGATATCTGTGTTCGGTCCGCGGACACAATTCCCTGTTCGCTCCGCTGACAATGTCCTGATTGGCCAATCAGCTTGGGTGATGTCCGCGAACATGCAACGTGTTCACTGATTGGACGGCATGGAGCGTGAAGCAGTGCACGTGGTTATTTTGAAAAGCCCTCAGCAGATGAGCATAGAAAGAATAAGAAGGTGCTGTTGTCTAAATGGGTACTAGAATTTCCTATCCTTTAGCAGACATGCAACACATTTCCTTCAGTGTACTGCCGAAATGTCTGCCTTTTTTTTTTAAATGTGCTGCTTTGTTCATCACCAGCAAGGAGTGATGCTTCCACCCATACCCTTCCCCGGTCCCTGTGCTTGACTCCAATATTAATTGATACAGCCCTGTATAAAGTGAGGGATTGTAGCAGTAAACACTCACTGGGATATGTGCAGACCAACAATACTTTGCAAGCAAGACATATTTAAATGCCTCAACATATGATGTGCATTTTAAGAATGTCATGACTCTGCATGTACACAATTCTTTTGCAGTGCATACAAGATTGTTTGCAATATATTCCACCCTTATATCATTGTGTAGGATTACACAAGTGCTCAGTGAAACTGTTTTTATATAGAAGCGAGTTACCATACAACGTGTGAAGGTCTATGCCCAAAGGAACTCTGAACACTTGGAAACAATGCAGATTGTGTGAAAAGCATTCTCCTGTCCGAATATCTGGTGTCATGATACTATGGACGAATAATCCCAGGCATAGTCCATACCCATTATCCCTTGTAGGCTAGGTAAATGATATTGCAATGTTGCTCTCTACTTATAGGGTAATGTTAGTAATGCTAAAGTAGGAGACGCTGAGCATCACATTTGTGTTTTAATGTTTAGAGGACAAATTAATATTTGAGTTTTATAATATGTTAACTTACAAGGGGGCCGCTTCAAAGCACTTGCGTGACATATGAACAAAGAAGACAAGTATGGGATAAGGTTACACCACCAAGTAGCCTGCTTAATTAAAGTCAGTGTCCGATATTTGACCTGATAGTTTAATTATATAGCGTGGGTGACGCTTTTGGTAAGGCACAATGAGTAACAGAAATTCTGGCATGTGAACGTTACTCATGTTACAACAAGCATAAAACAAGTGGATGTAGGCAACCTTTCGCAGAGCCAAGAGAGGAAGAGTCAAAGTTGTAACTTAATGTACTCTGGGGCAGAAGTTAAAGTCATATGGTAAAAGTGCGGTAGAGTCAGGTTTAGGGGTCATTGGTGGGGAGGGAAAATGTTTGGGTAATGTGTGCAGGCATATCTGGTTAGATTCCTCTGTTCATGGAGCCATTTTTTCATATTAGTTTTTAAACTCTTAAGATGTATTTTGCTGTTAGGGATTTTAGGTGCATAATAGTGTAATGCAAATTAGCAGAGTATCAAGACTAGTTGCTTATTTTAAGAGAAAGAACATTTCAGGTAATTACTGTGGCTTGTGCCTTATTAAATCTTTTTAAAAAGGTAAGAATTATCTGTGTGCGCTGTTAAAAGTCTTCTGAGCGGCACCCAGAAGGAAGCTGGGCAAGCGCACATGCACACAGCTTAGAGGGAACATTGCTTACTACATAATTGCATTATTACAGACAAAACACAAAGAGACAACAATACATACAAATATGAGTATATACAGGGAAAGTGAAGTAATCAAAAAAGCAGCAGTAGTAGCAGAAAGTGTTCATAACCTAACTGATTATCTTTATGCAGAGAAATGATTGCTCTGTTTCAAAGCTGCTACTTACCCTATGTATATGTATCACATGATGTGACTGGACCCTAAGGACAGTAGTGTGAGTACAATGTATACAAATATGAGCATATACAGGCAAGTCATCAGAAAGTGCTGATAACCCTACTGATTATCTTCATGCACAGAAAGGATCACTGTCTTTCAAGCCTCTGTCTTCCCCTATGTATATGTTTCATATGATGCAACTGGACACTAAGGGAATTACTGTTAGAACATACTTGAAGGATAAGTCTACAAATATAGTACCTTTTCAATTTTTAGTTCCTGACTGTTACTGAAGAAACCCATGTGGCCTAGATATGTCAGTAAAGAAAAACAGGGGAGTCAGATATGTGATGTCATCAGTGATGTCATCAATGACATGCGTGATGTCATCTTTGATGTTCTGGGTGTTAGTCTTAGCAGTGCACGGTGGTGGCACGAATTATGGTTGCTTAGCTTACCATAACTGTCGAATTTCAGGGGTTTTTCAGTTTTACTTGTAACCATAACGTCCCTTTAGAAAAGTTTTTTTTACTGAATTTCATAGGTTTTTAGTAGAGCAACCTAACCATAACATCCCTTTAACAAAGATTTTTTACTGAATTTCATAGGTTTTTATTAGTGCAACTTAACCATAACGTCCCCTTAACAAAGTTTTTTCATTGAATTTCATAGGTTTTTATTAGTGCAACTTAACCATAATGTCTACGAACATCTGACTTCATTTCAGTCCTTCCGGAGAGTGACACATGACCATATGCTGGTGCGCAGCATGATAACGTGCCCAAGAACCCGTACACACTTCACAATAAGATCTGTGCTTCGCGGACAGTTCATGCACTGCATTTCCTACTGATCTAGGAACTTTCAACTTCAAAACTTCCCTTGCACAGCTCCAACACCTATTCCTACTCATCCATTAACAATCTAGTACACAGTACATACTTTTAGCAAAACTGCTATTTCTCTTAAAATAGAATCAGCTAATGCCATCCCTCCTCCCCAAGAGACACCACCATTGCTGTAATCAAGGAGCATGAGAAACAATGCCCCCTACCTTAGAAATAACACACACGCAACATTTTCCCCTGTCCACCTGCCCCTCCATATTAATGTTTGGTGCCTCTTCCCTCATTTCCCTCCCCACCTTTCGTTCCAAGCTCTCCTGCTTAAAAATAAAATGCATAAAAAAAAAAAAATTCCTTTAGGAACCACCTTTCACAGTTAAAAAATAGAACTAAAAAAAATGTATAGACTCCATCTACTTTATATTTCTCAGTAAAGTACATAGACTCAATAAGATTTTCCAACATTTCCATATGCATTTTGTGTTATGCTAATGGAATATTGTGGCATTCCTCCTCCGTTTCAGGGACTGGAATAGTGGATACCGGCCCAGCAGCCCAAGTTATCAGCCCAAGCATAGCGAGGGTGGATAACGAGGTCTCTGGACCATTATCCCCCTATTCCAGCCTCTGAAATGGCGGGATGAAGGCCATTAGCAACCTAGGTTCCCAAAACGGGAACCCGAGGTGCTTCAAAAGAGGATTTTTGCCAAATCCCACCAAACTTTGCGAAAACATTTATATCTAGATCTATTATCAGTTTGCCAAAAGAAGTATAGATTCATCAAATGGCACCTCATTTATAAGCCTTTACATTATTTTGGCACCCCCACTCAAATTTTGCCCCCTCTGGACAAAATCCCATCAAACCTTGCAAAAACATGCACCAAACTTTGTAAACTCATTTGAAATCAAGTAAAAAATATCCCATTCCATCCTCATCACCCCTCACCTCCCCAGAGATTATTTAATAAATTTCACAAGTGCAATGCTCAGAAAATATTATTGTCCCGAGGGTTCGGGCATGTATTTTTATAAATACGTTGATCCATCGCAAAAACATTACAACACAGCACGTCACAATTCGGAATATTAAACCGTACTTTAAAAGAAAACAACACTGTGCAATTTGTAAAGTACTTTTATTTCACAATAAACGCTCCCAGAACATCCGACTATTGCCATATTCAATCAAATTGCAAATTTGTTTCTTCGCTCGTGATCCAAAATGTTTATCGTGAGGCACGTGTTGTTCTTTTTGCGTACACAAGGTGTTCGTTTTCGGTAAAAGAAGCGATTGGGTCGCACAGTGAATTCCAGTGCTTCTGCATCAAATTGGGGCTAGACCACCGTAAAGGATGTTATGTTTCTTCTAATCGCTAATACAGCGTAAGGGCATATGGGCCCGTGGCAATCGTCCCAAAAAAGAGTCACTGTGATCCATTTGTTCACAACTATGTGCAGCTGCCGGTTAAAAAACCCATCAGTTGGCATCTGGAATTTATGACAAGCACAGAGTGGCAGGATGTACCTGTTTCGAAAACATAATAGAAATGTGTCTCACTAGCTGATCTTTATTACAATTTATCTATTGACTTATTAATTCGGCATAGAGTTTAAACTAACGATTAGCACAGACATGAAACAATCTCAACAGAGAGAAAACAACGTGGAAAGTGGTACACAGTTTGAGATGGTCATACATGACATATTAATGAAATATTAGTGTTGAACCTGGGGGAACCGAGCGGTAGTGCACCTTGATGCTGGACTCCCCATGTGCACGTTAGAAAGACGACTACACACAAAGCTTGTACTTGCGTTTCATTGCAATATGCCACAGAGAACAAACAAATTGAATGTAACCCAGAAATAATGGTCAGATAATAATAAATTGATGATCGTTCGGGAATACAATCGTCGAAAATCCAACTTACATTAAATTCACCATTTCCATTCTCTTGGCGTAACTCAGACTGCAACGCCCACAGCGTTCGCACCAACGATTCTTCATAAACTGAATTTACATGTTCCTTAGCCCAGTTTTGGAATGCATAACCTTATCATATCTTCATTATTACAAACCTCCTTTCATTCAATTCCTTTCGGAATGGTCCCTTTCTCTCAAGGTAAAAAAACGATTGAGCCTTTTACTGTGTGTCTGATGCGTGGGCTTCCTTAGCTCGCAAGCAAACATTCAAAGCTGGTGACCTTCACTCAGAATCAACATACATTCTTAGTTTGCAACAACTTGCCTCACCGCATCCATGAGAACTGTTATTCTGATCCACGTGCATGAGGCACTGTAGTTGGCTGCCTGAGATACCAGGCTCTAGGGGGCGCCCGTCTGACTCCATTATTATTTTAATTTCATTTTAACACAGACATCATTAGCCCTTTATTTGCCGTGCTCTGGGTGTAGCACCAGCACATCAATTTATAAAAATCAAGCATTTCAAGAATGTAAAATAACCTGAAATTGCTTCTATTTAATATTAATAAATAATGGGCAACCAATATAAACAATATAGAGGAACGGGCATTCGGAATGTAGTATTACTCTGTAATACCACAGGTAGGGTTGGGGTTGAAGACTGCAGAAGCAACTATCTATGTTTACAAGTCCACATCTCCATGATTATACATCTCCATCCCTTGAATGCCAAAATGCAATCCCTTTCGCTTGTACTTTAGGCACATATTGTGGAACACCTCCAACTCTACCGTGTGACTTTTGCGACAAAAAAACACCAATTTTTTGCTTCTTGCAGCCATATCCCATCCTCATCACCCCTCACCTCCCCAAAGATTATTTGATAAGTTTAACAAGTGCAATGTTGTGTTTTTTAATTTGTTTTTACTGCGATGTCCGCGGACACCAAACACGGATCCAAGATGGCGGGCGCATCAAAACAATCCGATGCACCTCACGCTTCATCCCAGCCAATCAGCGAACACGTCACATGTCCGCGGACATGATGCAAGCCGATTACCCAATCGGTGTCCTGTCCGCAGAGCGAACAGGGAAGTGTGTCTGCGGAGCAAACATAGATATCACTTATTTTGTGTGACCTACTTTTTAGTCGTTTTAAAACAAACTACTGGGTGGATTTTCACAATTTACGAAAGCCTGCTTTCGGGACCAAGCCTCTGCTCCAGCCGCAAATTTGGTGAAAATCCATCCAGCGGTTTGGGCTCTAGGCATGAGCAACGTTTTTTCCCCATTCAGTCTATGGGAAAAAAAAAAAAATTGGGACCCCCTCTATAACTTTGCCTCCCCTGGACCGAACCTCACTAAACCTTGCAAAGAAATTCAGAGTGGGCCATATACTTATTTTGCAAAGTTTGGTGTGCATTCATCCAAAGTGGGCGAAGTTATAAGCCACCCAAAAAGTGCTCTTCCTATGGGATTAGCTACCGTGGCTGTGTAATGGTCAATACGTTTCAGTGGCTTCTTTTATCACTTTTGTGCTGCTTTCTTCTGGACTCAAACACAGATACATTTTAATAGCACTCTTTGCTGCTCCACGAACACTGCTGCTTGATAGTCTTTTCGCTTTTTCCATCTCGCTTGGAACAATCGAACTGTGACATAGGGTTTATAATTCACCTTTCCTGTGCCTTATATTTTATGGGGCACAGAGCCATGTGTATCTCTGCTCCTGGTGGCACTGGTGCCATGCACCTTTGAATTAGAGCTGAGTAGTTTGGATTTTGGGTGGAGTACAGCATCGTTATATGTGTTTTCCTTACTTTTACATTAAGCATGGAAGGCCACCACGATATTATGCTGTCTCTGTTTTGACTGTGTTTTCACAGAATATGCAAATTAGCGTGCCCCCATTCTCTGTATCTCTGCCCCTATGAACAGCTGTCTCATGGTGGATATGTGATGGCCAAGTTGTGCAATCTGTACCATGGGCTCAGATGCAATGCTCCAAATCCATCTGGAGCATTGCATCTGAGCCCCTCCTGCAGCACTTTGCATCGCAGGAGGTGGCCAATGTCTTTGCAACCTCAGAGCTCTTGCTCCTCTTTAAGATGGTCGCCCTCTGTGCCTTCCACCATAGAGACTGCCTTGATGCTGGCTGCGATGCTCTACACCACTTGCCTCTCTATGGCAGCGCTCTTGTGCCTTGGGATTTTTTCAATCCAAAAGAAAATGCAGCTGAGGGTTCATGCCAGCAGGCTGGGCCGGCATCCCACAACTATGGCCCCCACTTTAAGGCCCTTTGCCTGTCTGGGCCGGAGTAAGTAAGTAATTTCTTCTCAGCTAGATCCTGCATTCTCCATGACTCCTTCCGGGTTCTCTCACGATGGTAAACTCTGGCTCGTTATGCTCTACATGTGCATTACCGGCACCCTGGCCATTGATCCTGACTTGCTTCACTCCTTGATGCTCTCCCCCGTGCGGCCTACGTCGCGCCTATGGTCAAGACCTTTTCTGCTCTTGGACCCCATGCCTTCGATTGTACACTTGGTGGCATTGTACCTGCTTATTCCAACGAAATTGTAGCTCTGCACCCTCCATCACAACCTGACCTATGGTCAAGACTTTTCCCCCCTGCATTAACACCTCCGTCTCCTATGTTGTCTGTATGCATATCTACCAACTTTGAACAGTCCTTGTACAGTTATCTACTTCATCTCTTATGCAGTTCCATGCCTGATGTAGCCCTGTACCATGAGGTGAGGCATCTACCACCCAAGTCCACCATATGCAACCATCTGACTACTCTCACCCATTGTACCACAAACTTGATGTAGCTCCCCGTAACATGAGGTTCAGCTCAGCCAAGTTGTGCATTTTACCGGATTGCACACAAATCAAATCTAGCTGTGTTTAAAAATCTACTGCTGCTAAGTATACCTGTATTACTTACCTGATGTAGCCCTCCGTAACTTGAGGCATGGCACTGCCAGGGTGTATACACAACCAAATTCTGTCTCTAACCATATGCTTATTCCTGCACTTCAATCATGTATTATGCACTATCTGTGACTAGCGCCTAGATACCTCAAGGCATTGTGCGCTGAAATAAATGAAAAATAAACAAAATAAAATAAATGAGATCACAATGCAGTACAGCTTGCCTTTATCATTCAGCCGTGCTCCACCTCTTTTATTTATATATTTAAAACCTGTTTTACATGAGCACACACATGTTATCTTGTTTGCTCATTATCTTAATGTGAGTTATATTGTGCCTGTTGCTTTTTGCCTCACTTGAGTCTAAGTCAAAGCTCCCTGTGTATGTTGCACCTTTTGTAACAGAGAGGTTTGAAAAATGTGATCATAAAATTGAGTTGTATGTGCTCCATATACATTGAGTCATGGCAATGCCATACATTGTCAGTTTTTTAAAATTGTTTACATGTTTAGAATCACCACCACCAGCTCCCATTAGTTTGGGACATGGCATAACACCATTGATTGCATGCATTTCTACATGCATGTGTGCACATGTACTCAGGTGATAGTATTATCTGATGTTTATTTGTCTACATGTGCGCAGGAAGGATGACCTCTGTGATAACAGGAGTGTATGTGAGAGAGTGTGTTATGTTCTGCATCCATTTCTCACAGCCATATTCTCCATGCTACTTGTTACCTAGGGTCATAGTATCATCTTGGGTTGAAAACATTTTGGCACTGCAATGTGGGATGCATATGAAGAGGCGGTCCCATCCCCCTCTCTCGGGGCATTGGCACCACTAGATCAGGAAAGCAGGCTGAGAAACATCAGGACACTCAGGCGGAATGCAAAAGACATCTTGATTCTTCAAGGGTACAGCACAGCAAGATACACCAGTCATCATACATCAGGACTCCAGAATTTCTCAGAAAAGCTCTGAATTTTCCCTCCTTATATATGTTTTTATTTGGCTCATCTCCCTATTTCATGATGCAGTTCACTCTCACAAATTTAGGCACTCAAAAACAAGCCCCTTCACCTTCTAGGGTTGGTTGAATGAACTGTCACTCCCCAAGTTCGCATGTCATACCTACGCATGCAACTAATTAAAATTGTGTGTGATACACTTGACCTTTTCAATGAATCATTTGAAATATCAAGAGAGAACATTTCTGATGTCAATGCTGAGATATTTTTAGCCAGCAGCATCATGTCTTCCAGTCACAGAAGCCCAAATATGAGCGTCAGCTGTGTGTTCTCTCTGTGAACTCAGCAATTGTTGCTAGTTTGACCAGATGTCTGTACTCTTGCTATCTTTCCTTGAACACTACGTGGCTCCCGTGTCCCGTCACTGTCAAGATTACAGCTGAGAAATCCAGACATTGTGTCCTTTTCTACTGAACTCCCAATGAACTGCCATGAGGTCATTCTTTCTTTATTTCAGCATGATTTTGCAAAAGCCCAGCATCATAGAAATTGCCTGACTATGCCTGATTGTCACAAAATGGTGGACCATCCTATTCTTAATTATAGCTCAGTCCCTGCTCAGATTTGAATCTAGATTTTTAGTAATAGCAGTAAGCATGTACTACTCAACATATTCTCTACTTGTGCAAGGCATTCTGACCCCACAAAATAGATCGCCCTTCAAGCGCTTTTCTGAAAGGCAATACATTTTTGATTTTCACAGTATTAGAGTCATTGATCAACCCGACAAGTTATCAGCATTCGGTTTTAGGGGTTTTGGGTCTATCTTCAATACTTTCAGTTTGATGGGGGAGGGGCCTATCCCCTGTACACATAGATCTGTGGCCTTTTCCTGTTCTTGATGACCTGCTTCTAGATCTTTTGAGGAGCAGCCCAGGATTATGTGTGTGCATAAATCTTAGAATGTGGTTGTTACTGTGGCAGCACGTGCAGTGTTTTGGTCACCAGTGAAGATGGTGTATTAATCCGCGTGATGCAAAAGCACAGAATGGTCAGGATGTTGTGGCATTGACAGTTTCTTACTCTGAGGGTGCTGCTAGTATCTACTGTGGTAACATATGTTGGTGATATCCTTAGGTCATACACCCTCCTTGACTCTTGGTGGGAGCAGGACAGCTCATGCATAACTTTAACCTTTCTGAGTGTTGAGTCCTTGAACATTTAAAACTTCCCCATTGGTACCTCCGGTGTAGCTTGAGTTCACCCAGGTCTAAGGAATCAATTCCCTGATGGAGAGCAGGTTACTGACTTCCTTCACAGGCCCCTATAATATGCCTCGGTACTATAATGAGGTCTGCAGAGCTCTGCAAGTTAAATTGATTTTCTTCTAATTTCCAGCTCTCCTTTCCTGGAAATAAAAAAAGTTGGGAAAATGTTTTTGGTGGGGCAGGGGTGCTGGAGTGTAATGGGGTGGGAGAGGGAGTCCACATGGGGCAGTGTGGGGGAAAACATGAGCGAATGAGACCATGTGGGGTAGTGTGGGGGCACGTGTGGACTGCTGGCTACTTTGTCCATGCTACCCACATTCTCAAGTGCTACAGCCTTATACTAAGAGTGGAGCTTATGTACTGCATCGGATATGTTTTTTTTGAAGTCTTGGTAGCACTTTAGAAAAACTGTCCTATCAGTCACCGAACAAAGCTTTGGATCAATGACACATACAATTCCACACATCAGTTTTGGAGGAGTTTGCCCATTGCTGCTTGTCACCCATCTCTAAAGGTTCTACGCAATGTTCGAAGTGTACGGAAAGAAGTAGTGGAACTATGTTCCCTACTGGCCTGCACCCACTCTCCACAAAATCCATCATCACGTCCCCTCCCACACACAATACACACCACCAAACACTTGCACCTGCTGCTTAAGGAAACGTTCAGTGCAGTGCACTGAAATGGCAAGTTTCAACTTCTTCATACACTTATTTTAAAACTAAACCATTATGGAAAGGTTTCTTTTTAAAATAAAAGTATAGGAGCTGGAAATGGTAATTTAGAAAAGTAGAGGAGCAGTGCTCCTGACCGCTCCCGCTCACTTCGACCACTGGTCCTACATCCTATTGTCTCTCTGGAAAAGCAGCTTAAAAAAATCCAGGCCTTTCAATTCATCAACATATAATTACATAAATAAAAAAACATTTTGTTTTCACTTCACCTCCTTTGCCTGTATCAGAGCCATGAATATCATAGTATTTACCTTAAGGGGACGACATATGTTTCTAATCCCTTCATGTTTGACTAACGTGTGTGCTTTAATTTGACCACTTGGTCGTTTTATAATGGATCTCCATGTGTTTACCATCTCAATGTTTTAATTGCTAAATGTCGATGGTCATTTCTCTTGGTTTAGTTGTTTCCTATGTTCGTGTCTTGCTATGCATGGCTAGTGAACGCATTGCCATGCCTAAATGCAGTAACAACACGTGTTATTTTTGCCTTGTATTAAATAAAGAAATACATAGATGGATATGCTGGCATGCTATTTGTTTGTACTACATGACTCTGTCCTACCTTTTTTGAGTAAAGGGATGGAAGTGTTGTGGTCAAAAACTGTATTTTACCTTGATACATTGGGTCTGTTCCCAGACCTGCAGATGATGTCAGGGGGCCCCATTTCAAAACGGTGTTTGAAGGTCGGGCCCCTTGCCCATAGTAGGGAATACCTGCATTGACTGATATGGTGTAGACTAATGCTTTCAAATGTAAAATGTCAGTAGACAATAGTAAATATGTGTTGTAGGAGCACAAGCAGTATCGGCTGGTGCTGAATCCCTGGAGCATAATGTAAAAAGGAATGGGAAGAAGGTAAAATCCATCAATTGAAGGAAGCCACTGTATGGAGTATAGATTATTATACAAAATATGCTTCCTTGTGCAAAATGAAAAGGGTCATTTCCATTATTGTTTCACTAAGGTTGCATAACATGAGCTTCCTTGAATGTCATTAATCTCCAAGCCCGTTAAACACCCCACACCAAACAGCTGAAAGCAGGGTGATACATGTATGTTGTTATTAAACACTTTTTGGAGAGACGTCTGCATTTGGCCTGCCAATGGGCCTCATTACGAGGTTGGCTAGTAGGTGGCAGGCTGCCGCTGACCCCGTAACACGGTTTACACGGCCCAATATAACGGTGCCAGCGGGATATCATGAGCGGCAGCGGTACAGTAAATCCTCATTCCCATGGACTCCTAGAGGACCCCATGGGAATCGGGTCACTGAAGCACCGGCACCAATGCTGACGGTACTGGTGTTTCAATGAAAACAATGCCAGTAGGCGCCTCAACTCCCAGCAGACTCATAGTACCGTGACTCTGCCAGCAGACTCATAATTTGCCGGTCCAGAAAGGGTGCCAGTACATTGCTACCAGTCACCCTTATTTCCGGACCGCCAAACTTGCAATGATGCCCACAGCCATTATTTGTCAGACTGATCCTTCATTCTGGAATATGTGCATACCTTCAGACGCACCTTGCTGCTTCATTTCATTTCAGAATCCTAGATTAAGCAATGGAGGGAAGCAGTCAATAGCTACATATGAAGAGATACATGTATTGCCCTCTGCACAGCAGAACAAAGAAAGACAACCAGCAGGGAGATTAATTCCTAAATGACACCTTCAAAAGAGCTATAAATCTTTCTTTGTCAGCCATAGCCCCCCATCTCAAGGCCCATTTTAATTAAAACGGGTCAAAGGGTCAAATGCCCCAGGCCAGAGCATGCAACCATTGACTACCCAGGTGTTTTGAACTGCAACTCCCATGACCCCTAGCAAACAAAATTAATGGTAAATGATCATAGGAGTCATAGTCCCAAACATCTGGAACACCACAGGTTCAGATCCCTGCTCTAAGGACTGGCGACCTGGTTTCCCTTGTACTGTGTAGAATGGAAAAATGAATTAACAAAATAAATGCATACATAATTGAATACATTTGGAGAAATAAAAAAGGACACACCTTCAGTAGTGAATCTCTTATAATGTGTCTCTTCTTCAAGCAGACAATGTGATGTTTCAATGCTTTTATTAAATTTAGCTTAGCCCTCGAGTGTCTTCCTAGCAGACTCCGGGGCATGTGTATAAAGTAGGACTGGAAAAGTGCAGCCTTGCCGAAACTCCAGCCAACAACTTTTAGACCCATGTGACTACACAAACTGGTTAGTTCAGGTACAGGCAAGGGATCGCTCAGAAGAGCATTAATGACAAGATGGGAGAGGTCTGAAAGTCCCTCGGCAGGACTGTGGCAAATTGACTTCAGTGCTGCTGGAGTAAAGGGGTGATTAGAGGCTAAGGCACCTACTCAGCCCCCACACTTCTAAAAACCAGGAGCCAACAGAATCAGAAATGTAAAACAGTCACAGTTAAGAGATTTATCTCCTTCGCCTTTTGTGGTAATGTGGACCAAGGGAAGGCTATACTCTCAGGAGCAGTGTGAATGTGATTCAGTAGCAACCCAAACAGCAAGTACAACAGACCAAAATAAAGGAATATAAAATCCAGGTTCAATAAAAATATATACGTCAATCACACAGACACAAATGCAATGATACCTAAATAGAAAACACTACACCAATCCCACTCCTGAGGAAGGAACAAAGAATCAGCAAAAATAGCAAAATCCAGCACTCTCTAATGACCTTCCAGTAAAAGGCAATTAAAAGCCACAATGTTCTTGGGTACAAAATGCATACAAGTGACCTGACCAGTCTCGAAGGCCCAAAAATGAACGAAGGGGGCAGTTAGCAGTCAATAGTACCTTTTTGCTGTTCTTTATGGTTAGACAGCCCTTATTCAGCCTTCAAGCTATTGTGCAAGTGGTTCACGGCAAGTGCGGGTACAAGTCGAGCTGATCCAAGAGGTGAGATGGCATCGAGCTGGGTCAAATGCGATGGCTCACAGTGGTTCAAAGGTGGCGTTCAAGCAATGCAGGTTGGGGTAATCACCAGAATCAGTTCAGGTCAAGTCAGCTTGAGATGTGTGCTAACCTCTGAGTAAGCCTAGGGATGATTTCCAGAACGTTCTCACGTTTCAAATCTTTTGGGTGGGAAATTACATTTTGCTAACAATTCTGTCATCTTGTTCTGATTCCACATATTGGGCCTCATTATGAGTTTGCCGGTCCGGTAGTAACATTGCCGGTAAGCTACCGGCGCTGTTACTACCGGATCGGCAAATTACGAGTTCTGCTTGCGGGTGCCTTTTCGCCCGCCAGGTCTGACCTGGCTGCCATACCGGCAACAGCGAGCAGAGCATGTCGGATGCACTGCCACTTTTCATAAATGGTGCCGGTGTATCCGGCTTCCCCATTCCCATTGAGCCCTATTGGGCTCAAGTGGGAATAGGGAAGAATATTTTCCCTACGCCCCCGAATGGGCAATTACCGGCCGTAATGACCCGGTAATTGCCCATTCGCGAGCTCTGGGAAAAAAATGATACCGGCGGCAGTCGTGCCGGTTTTACCGGCACGGCTACCGCCAGTATCATAATGAGACACATTGTCGTTATGCGTCCGGTGACTAGAGACCTACAAAGGTGAGGGATCTGGAGTGTGTGGGAGGTTAGAGCAGTCAGTTCCCGACAGATGTAGGATGCTGTTTTTCTTGGCTTGCAAGACAACAATAACGCTGTCTTTGTTTGTCATCACCTGACATTGACCTGTCAGCTTTGTTTCTCTCGCAGGTGTTCGGACTACAACTAGCACCAGCCCCAGCCAACAAACTCACAGGAGAGGGATTATTGGATGTGCAGTCAAAAACATCAGGAGACTTCTGGCTTACGGCCTGGCCAGACCCCATTCACTGTGTACTTCTCGCAAGATGTGCATTTCATGTTATAGTGTGACTCTGTGCTTCATTTCACTACTGTGTCTTGCAACAGATGCTCTTGTCACCCCAGACGCCCGTGCAGAGGATATTTGTGACAGTTGAAGCCCCCGCTGGAGGGTGCTTGCTTTCTCCGCTGGCCAAGTGATTATTTATAGTGCCAGCCCCAACCCCATATCACCGAGGTCCCTGTAACAGCTTCCTCACTGCTTGTCATTTTTTTTTTTTTGTTATGCTCTTAGGCGCCAACCTTGCCTGAAAGTTGCCTAACAAATTGGAATGTCTCATGTCATGCTCTTCAAACTACTTGCTTGCAGATCCGATTTCGCCAGCCGATGGGTCCCAGTGTTGGGCTGCAGCCGTCCTTAAAAGCAGATTGATTATGCAATCAAAATGTTTTATTCTCGAAGTAGTAGAGAGTGTCCGTTAGCTCCATTCCAATGCAGTAAAGCTGTCACTTTTTATTTGCCGGTGGCAGTGATCTATTTTTCATGGACGGGGTGGAGGAGAAAGGGACTTCCCAGAAACGGATAAGAGGAAATTATGCAATCGTTCTTCTAGGTCATGCGGAAATTGAACTTGATTGTAGGGAGATAGGCAAACCGTGCCGCGCTTTTTCTGACAGATGCCCCGTTTGACTGAACAGCCACTTAGCAAACTATGGCGCGTGCCCGTGCACAGGCATGCACGTGCGGCTAGGCGAATGAAGCCAGGGAAGACGGGGGACATTGGTAAAGCAACACGATTGCCAGTGCTGGGCTGTGGGAACTTGCAGCACGATTAATGGGCACAGACAACACCATTGCCGCAGTATTCGCTAAAAGCGGCAAGCAAAAGGAAGACAGGGTCAGGGGAAAGAAAAAATACCATGAAATAAAAGGAAGACGACAAAACCAGTACAACAAAACACAGAATGGCAAAGGGAAATATAAAGACAAAATATAGGTAAACAGGGAGTTGGGGCTGATAATAAGAGAGTGGAGGAGTGACTGTCAGGGGGGAGCTGACAAGAGAGAGACGCTGGAGAAGCATATAGACAAACTATTAGGGCTTTAAGTGGGCCAGGGCCAGCCTCAAGCAGTCTTCAAATAGTTCCCTTGAGACCAGGCTCTACAGGGCTCTCCAAAAAGACGTTCCCACCGATATGTTTTCCTTTCAGTAATGTTAACACAAACTGAGTGACAATACTGCTCTTTGCCAGTAGATGTCACTATCAGTCATGTTTATAATTAAACGTCACATAAAATGATTTTGAATTAAGTTGTTTTCAAACGGGTTTGATTGTTGCAACACATTGTATTAAAGTATTGTCATTATATTGATGTTCATTAGTACATAAGAATCACAGATTACTATCAAACGATTCATGGGATTGCATGGTTCAGTGAGCTATGTTTATGTGAAGTTCTATTTTATTACATGGCCACGGTAGTTATGGTTAAGTTGCTGTTTCCATAGGAAGAGCACTTTTTGGGCGGCTTATAACTTCGCTCTCCCTGGACGGATCCTCACCAAACTTTGCAAAAAAAGTAAGTATATGGGTCACTCACTCTGTATTTTTTTGCAAAGTTTGTATTGTTCGTTGTCAGGGTGAAAGTGTTTTAAGACCACTCCTTTTGTCTGCTAATAGTACAATTTCCTATGGGCGTCAACCGACTTTTTGTTCACTAAAGAAACGATAAATCCGGCTGGTGTGCGCCGACATTATGTGATAATCTTATGACTGGCGCTATTTACCTGGCTGACTTGCTTTTGCGACACTAAATCATATCTCCCGCCCCTAAGCCTGATATTATGAAAGCATTCATATTCCCCGCCTCTCTCCATGACGTTACAGGGTGCGTCATCAAACGCGCCAAGTTCTCTCCAGTCCTAAGTGACTTTACACAGAACCCGGAAGACAACACATATTATGGCACAACACAGCGCGCCACAATTCGGAATATGAAACCGTGATTTAAAAGCAAACAGCAAGATTGTAAATTTTGTAATGTACATTTATTTGACATCAAATGTTTTGAGAAAATTCAGCAATTTGCATTTGTCTTTGTTGTCGATCCACAAAAGTTCATGTTGAGGCACTCGATGTTCCTTTGCGGTACAGAGGGTGTTAGATCAGCTTACAACTCAGTGCGCCAAAATTCGGAATATGAAACTGTGGTTTAAAAGTAAACAGCAGGATTGTACATTTGGTAAAGTACATTTATTTCACATGAAATGTTTAGTGAATATTCAGCGATTTGCTATTGTCTCTGCTGTCGATCAGCAAAAGTTTATTTTGAGCCACACTTTGTTCCTTTGCGGTAGATAGGCTGTTGGTTTATGATAAAAGCAGTAAATGGTCGCTCTGATAATCGGAAGGTTACCATTAGACCACCCTATTAGTTGGTATGTTGTTTGTAGCCGCTAGTACTGCCTAAGGGCATATTGGTCCTTTGCGATTGTCCCATAAAATGGTGAGGGTCATGAAGTTGCATATTTGGACCTGCACCTGGCAGTTGAAGACCCCATCCGCTGGAGTCTGTAAATCGTGACATAGGCAAAATGGGGCCACGTACCTGTTTTAAAAATCATGAATTAGTCTCACCAGCCGATCTTCATTAAAAATCATCATTTTATTTATTAGGGCGTGAAACTATTTGCTATCGAAGATAGTGCAACGGAGTATGTTAATAATAAAATAATAATATTTTCCCATTCATATAGCGCTAAGAACCGTGAGGTATCTAAGCGGTGCTTATTATTAACCACGGTGTGTGGTGCTCATTTATCGACCACGGAAGGATGAAAGGCTGAGTTTGGCCTTGCCGGGATTCGAACTTGCGTTAGCAAGCTGTTCACGGATGTCAAAGTGAGCGTTGTACTCGCTGTGCCACTTGACAGGCTACAGTGAAGTGGCACAGCGAGTAGAGCGCTTGACCGCCTATAGACCAGTTAAATTATTTCTATTAACCCGCCCTGTGTCGTCTGCCTTTTTCAGAGCCCTCTAAACGACAGGGGATCAATTTGGCGGTGATAGTGCGCGGTAGAAAACATTATGCCAGTTTCAACGAATAAGTTCAACTTGAGCGGTCTTTAATGCTACGCTATTGTAATTATATTTGGTATAAAATAATCTAAAGGGTTGCTTACAGTACAATTGCAATTTCCATTGTCTACAAGTAGTGCAGTCCCAAAATACGACTCTGCTTGTGCGAACGATCTTTCGCATAGTGATATAATATATAAAAGTGGTTTCGTTTCAGAAATTTCATCCTTATCTTCTCTTACGTTTTAGCAACACTACTTCAAGAGAAGCCTTTCATCACAATCTCTGTCTGTCAAGGTCAAAACACAATACAACCTTATAGTCCGCTTTGTGAGCCTCTCCGGGACCCGAGAAAAAAATGGAAGCAGCTGACCTTTACTGTGAACGAGCATAAATTCTTACTTTGCAACATTCTGTGTAAAGCCATCTGTGAGAAGTTGGTTTTTGCATGCCATGTTTGTATATTGTTTGCGTGATATTAAAAAAAGTTTGTTTAAGGGACTATATGGTTCTAAGTACAGCCGAAAGACCCCTGAAAATCGCAAGTTATGGTAAGCTATGAAAAATAACTCGCGCCACCACCGTGCACTGCTAAGACTAACACCCAGGACATCAAAGATGACATCGCAAATGTCATTGATGAAATCACTGATGACATCACATGTGTATGTACTTTTCATGGAATTTGTGTACTAGGGATTTTTATTATAATGTTGCGAAAAAAGTGTCAAAGATATTGCAATAAATATCATACCGTTATTAGTGCTTTTAACGATGCATTGATATAAATAGCATTGTATTATGGGATTCTATCTAGTATACTGAGCTACTAATGGAGAAACATAGCATTGTGTGCAGAGTACAAGATGAAAGTATATTTGTAATGTTAATATGTATAGTAATGAAATGATAATTGTCCTGAAATGTTCGAAAATTCACAAAATGGGGGTGTTCTGAGGACGTTATTCGTATTGTGTGATTGCTTAGCTGGATGCAATGAGGGAATGGCACAGAGAGTAAAGTGGATGCCGTCCGCGGACACCGCGGCTGTTCGTGGACAGGGCGTGCTACATCTGGGTTTTTCCAGGAAATCCAACATGGAGAGAAGACTGTACGGATCAGCCAATCAGATGTCGAGGTTGTGGATTTGTGTTGAAAGAGACTGTGTGTAGTGAAGATGGCAGAAGTGGAGAAAGTCAGGGTGTTGGTGCTCGGAGATATGTTTGTACATGGTTTACAACAGTACGCTGAATGCGGGCATGTTGCAAAGAACTTTGATGTGAAAGGAGTGGAGGTGGTGTGGAGCACTGTGCTTGATTGCAATGTAAAGGGAATTGTACATGTTTTTGAGGATATGGCCATGATGAACAGTCCACATGTGGTAGTTTTGCACTATGGTGCTTTCCATTTGGGCAACATCAGTGCCCCTACTTTGTTGGCTGATTTGGAACGCTTGGTTCAAGGCGTAATGAAGATCCTTCCAAATGCGAAAGTAATTTTTTCTGGATTACTACCTAGGGCAATATGGGACAATAGTTCAGTTTTTTGTCCTCAGCAAAACATTGCTAGGGGTGTCATCAACCGAGGCATGTGTGGCTTCATGCTTAGAGCTGGTATGTTCTTCTGTAAAAATGAGAATATTGATGCCAGTAATGCTGTTAATTTTAAAGAAGATGGCATTTCTTTATCTTTTACTGGAAATGCCTTTCTATTTTGGAATGTAAGGGTTGCTTTGGAGAAGGTTATGTGAAGATTTTAGGAGTAAAGTAAGAAAAAAAACAAGAATAAAATACAAAATAACAGGTGTCTGTCAAGCATCTGAAAAAAAAACAGCTCTTTTCAGAGCCAACTTCAAAGGGGAAATGGGGCACACAATTTAAATTTACATTCACCACGCTCAGATTTTCAATATGTCCGCAGACATGGCGGTAGTCCGCAGACATGAAAATCACTACGAGTGGGTTAGTATGTTCTATGTTACATGTATATGAAGTCAGGGATATTATGGTTAAGTTGTGCTACTAAAAACCTATGAAATTCAGTGAAAAAACTTTGTTAAAGGGACGTTATGGTTAAATTGCGCTACTAAAAATCTGTGAAATTTAGTGAAAAAACTTTGTTAAAGGGACGTTATGGTTCAAAGTAAAACCGAAAACCCCCTGAAATTCGGCAGTTATGGTAACATAAGCAACCATAACTCGCGCCACCATGCACTGCTAACACTAACATCCAGGACATCAAATATGACATCACAAATGTCATTGATGACATCACGGATGACATCACATGGCTGGCTCTCCCTTTTTATCCTTTACTGACATATCGAAGCCACATAGTTTTCTTCAGTAACAGTCAGGAAGTAAAAATTGAGAAGGTACTATATTTGTAGACTTAGGGTCAAGTCACATCATATGAAACATATACATGGCGGAAGACACAGGCTTGAAAGAGAGCAATCCTTTCTGTGCATGAAGGTAATCATTAGGGTTATCAGCACTTTCTCATAGTTTTATTTTTATTACTCTACCTTCCCTGTATATGCTCATAGTTGTATACATTATACTCAGTCTCCTTTCCTTTGGGTGCAGTCACATCATGTGATACACATACATATGGTAAGTAGCATCTTTGAAACAGAGCAATAGTTTCTCTGCATAAAGACAATCAGTTAGGTTATGAACTCTTTCTGTTACTACTTCTGCTTTTTTGTTTACTTCACTGTCCCTGTATATACTCGTATTTGTATGTGTTGTTGTCTCTTTGTGTTTTGTCTGTAATAATTATGTATTAAGTGGGTTTTATTATCTACTTATTACATGTTTCACAGTACGCAAAACTCTAATAAGAAAGCAGTTATCATTTCAGTATTCAACATGGCAAGATTATGAATATGGCACCTTCATCATGTATGCTGCACACACTGCCTATGTTTCTGCATGAGTAGCTTAGTATACTGGATAGAACTTCATAATAGAATGCTATTTGTATTAATAAATTGCTTAATGCACTAATATACTCATGATATTTATCCCAATGATCCTTGACAGTTTTTGGTCAACATTATAAGAATCCATCCTACAGAGTTTTCATGAAAAGTAAATGCACATGTGATGTCATCAATGACATTTGTGATGTCATCTTTGATGTCCTGGGTGTTAGTGTTAGCAGTGCACGGTGGCGCGAGTTATGGTTGCTTATGTTACCATAACTGCCGAATTTCAGGGGTTTTTCGGTATTACTTTGAACCATAACGTGCCTTTAACAAAGTTTTTTCACTGAATTTCATAGGTTTTTAGTAGCGCAACTTAACCATAACGTCCCTTTAACAAAGTTTTTTTACTCAATATATGAATATATTTATGTGTGTCAATATTTGTAAGCACATTTAGTATATGTGATATATAATTTAAAGTAGAATGTACTTCCTTTGATTGCATGTATGAACACGTGTTCATGTCTGTTAGGTCACTCTACATAGGCCAACCTTGTTTAGGGACTTTGGGATTTGAGGGTGCGTGAGACCTTTTTTAGTTCCCGCCCCAGAAAATGTGTATCACTGCAGGCTATATAGGTCACCCTTGATTTCTTATCCAACCTAAAGCACCCCGAAAGATAGAGGACTAGTCCCAGTGTAGGGGGGAGAAGACTGCCGAGGTTAAAAGGTTTCAGGGGACCTTTGGGGAGAGGATAACATGGATGTATGCAGGAGGCTGCCATAGCAACAAGAGAAGGAGGCGGTGCCGCGTTTGTATGGACAGAGTGTGCATGAAAAGGAAGATGAAATGGAGGCCATCTAGAACATCGAGCAGAAATATACATGAGGAGCGACAAAGAAGGCACAACTTAAACGGTGAAGAGAGACTGGTGCAAAAGGGTCGAGGGCAGCAAAGAGAGGAAAAACAACGAGAGAACGATGGAAAAGGAGGGGGTGAGAGAAGAGAGAGGCAGTGATAAAAAGAAGGAGGGAGAGAGATAACACATTACATTATGCAGCATTTCCTTGTACCCACATCACCATGCAAGATTAAGGCCGATAGCCCCTCATTCAAATTCAGCGAACATTGGGCCTCATTACACGGTAGGCGGTAACCATGTCGCTATTAGCGCCATGGTTGCCGCCGGTATTTTACTGTGTCGCCTTGGTGGATGGCGGAATTACCGCCCTACTCCAAGGTGAGCGGGGGCGGTAATTCCCCATTCACCAAGGCACTTCCCCATTCCCATTTTTGCCCCCATAGGGCATAATGGGAATGGGAAGACGCTAATTATGGTACCGCAAATTCCGGTACCGTAATTAGCACCAAGGTCCCTTTGGCGCACCCTACTTTAACGGCTGGTAAAACCAGCCGTTAAGGTTGGGTCCCGCAAAGGTAACTCGTAGTAAGGCGGTAAGGGTTTATCGGTACCGGTGCCCTTACCGGAACCGGTAAACCCTTACCACCTGCCGTGTAATGAGGCCCATTGTCTCCACAGATTCCGAATCTGGGGAAACAAAAAGTCTTTGTCCATGCCCTAGCTATTGTAATAGACGCGCCCGCAACCACAGTGATCAGGTGTTCTCAGGGCTTGGGGTTCTGAGCTCAAAACAACTCTTGCATCCTGAGTGAGTGAGTGACTAAAGATGAGTGAATGGGAATGAATGATGTCAATACTGAGATTAAGTTTGCACCCTGGGCATGTCAGGGGTATGTATGTTTCTGGAACCTCTGTTGATTCTGTGAACTTGTGAACTTGGTGAACGGGTGTCTGGTGGATGCTGTATCTTTGATCTTAAAGATGAGACCTGATTCACTAGCATGCAACGTTGAAGAATCCTGGCAATAAACCAAAGTCCCACATCTGCTGCTCCAGCCAGGTCTGTTCTGTGTGCCATTGAGATACTACAGCCCTGCCCAGGCTTGACTTTTCACTCTGGGCTATTAGGTGCCGCTTGCAACACCTAGAAACAGAAACTATTGAATTTGAGTACAGTTAGCATGCAGGGCCATATGAGGAGGGACACACTACATGTAGGTGTTGTTTGTTTTTTTTCCCCACCCATTGACTGCCCACTGCCATGCTAATCCCTGTGGCCATTCAGACATTTCCTGCCCTTCCCTGACCAAACTACCTCCTCATGGAAACTCTTTGAGCTTGCTTTATTTAAGCCTTAGGATCAAACTTTGCACGTGAAGTGCCTGAGAGTGGTTTTTCGAAAGCAGTCTTCTGAGAGTTAATGACTTTATTGGAGTTGTAAACCCAGTACTGGTGTAATAAAACGTTCTTAACCAGGTCTGCTTTCAGTGATTCATAAAAACTCCCCATGTGCTTCACTAAAGTCCTGCTAAAAACAACCATTGGCAAAGCTAACAGTTTTGGCTTGTGTATAAGTATTAGGCATTCGCTAGACACTGCTATTAGATGCCCAGGTACTCGCACCATTTTGCACCTGCTGCCATCAATTGCCAGTTAACCACTACGGCTGTGCGTGGCAAGTGCCTTTCCCATGCCAACACAAAGCCCAAACTGTTGCCATTGCCAATGCTTGTTTTGTCTGCAGCTTAATTACATTAAAGTGCAATCAACATACGGTGGCTGCAGACCAACAGTGAGCGGATAATTCAGAATAGCTGTTAAGACATACGCACTTTTTAAAACGGGAGGAATGCATAACGCTGAATGGTGTGACAATCACTGACTGGAATCCTGCGTGATTTATGTCCCCAGGTTTCTTTCCAGAGGTAATTTCTTTAGGCTTACGTTAACCTGCCTGGTTGACATTTTAGGCTCCCATTTAGAATGGGACAAGTAAGGCGGCGTCACTTGCCTGCCATGACTTCACCTATAGTCCCCTTCCCAAACCTCTCGCACATGTGAAATCCAACCGTATTTTCTTTCTTCCATTTTCAGCCCTGCTTACTGCATGGTCACAACCTGAAGTTCTGGTACTCACAGTCGTGTTCCCTGACGGACAGTGGTAGTCTCCCAGTGCCGTGCATCTCAAAGTGAAGGATGAACTAGTAGAGACCACCCAATGATGGCATTGATGGGGAGGGTGGTATTGATGAAGTTTGAAAAATGTAGGCAAGTTACAAATTAGCGTTTCTAGCCCGAATCAGCAGGTTTTTGTGACTACAATGGTATGCAGTGAAACGACTACAGCCCAAGCTCCGATTGTAGCTTTAACCTAAGCAAGATGCCAGCAGAGAGTTTCACCATGTGAATCCATAAAGCACACCTGTGAGTGTCACACCTCATTAGGTGTCATGCAGAAAGCTACCCGGTGCTACTTGCCCCACTGCTGAGATGTGATGAAGATCATACTTTTAGTAATGGGCATCAAGGGTGTCCTTTAAGGAAATAGCAAAGGAACAGTAGTTGTAGGTTTACGAGGACCCGCAGGCGCCCTACAAAAGTAATGTCTATTTCAGAAGGGCACATCTGCGTTCTGACAAGAGAACAAAGGTCTGTGGAAATCAAACTTACTCATAGCTAAAGGAATATGTAAATTGATGGCGCAGGCGACCTGAGAGCTGTTTGTTTGCAGTAAACAATACGAGTCGGAGGAGCTTATTCCAGAACCATGGAGAAGGTTTGGGAAAACACCAGAGCTGTCAATCAAGCTGCTGTGCACTTGATGAGTGTCATGTCCTAAAGGAAGTGCCCCGAATACTTGACTGAACATGTCAGCCCATTGTTGAAGGGTGTGTGTCAGACAAGATGCACACGTGCAATTGTGGGTGGCAGGGGGATCAACAGTAGATTGGTTTCGGGTGAAAGTGATAGGGTGACGTTTTGAGTTACATTATTGTGCTTTTTTGGGGCATGCGAATAACGTGTTCAAATGTGCCCCACATCCCCACAATGTCAACATATGAGAAACGAGTTGCAAAGTCCGAAGTGGGGAGGTTTCAAACTCAAAATGAGCTTCATCAGAGTCCCCAAACTGCCATCATTCAGACAAACGCCTCCTTGAAGTACACCTGACTCACCAAAAATAGCCACGACGAAGCCCAAGGCTTATCTCTGTCAGAAAGGCAGAGTGATGCAGGAATCAACAAGCTCAATTGCAATGGACTCAAGATACATAGAACTTAAACGTTTAAATAGCTTGTCATAACAAAATATCCATGTATTTATTAATAGACATTAATGTTGGTTTGAAGTTGATTTTAGAAAAAAATCAATAAAAACAGGTGCATTAACCATTTCTAATAAGTGTCTTCCAGGGACTTTGTTATAAGTCAGCAGAATACCATTAACGTCTATGGGAATTAGTTTCCTTATGCCTGCCTCACCAATTAGGGGTGCTCAAACTTCTCAAAATGTGCCCTTTGGGTTGATGGATCTAACTCACCCAGAGAGAAACCTGCATGGGTGTCAAGGCAATATTGGAGACACACAGTCCCATTTAAAGATCCAATGTCAGGGAAGTTTGGCTGGACAATTAGAGGCCATGAACCATTCTAAAGCAGGTTTAAGGGCCTATAAAAGACCCAGATTGCGGCCTGCTTCATTTGTGGGTTTTGTAGGGCTGTCAAGTTATGAGCGGACAGGACAGGCTCACACACTGATGGTTGTGGGGTGGTTTCTGTGACTTTAGTATAGTTAATCAGAGTTTTGTAGTAGTTTGGTAATCGTTTGTGCTGTTATTTGTGCTTCTTGACTCGTGATTAATCCCCTTTTTTCTGTTTGTGTGTGGTCTGTAGGCTCCATCGAATATTTCCTTTTGACACTACTCCCTTGCAAACATTTGATTTTAAAAACTTAAAAAGTTCCTCTTGATCATTCCTCCATTCTCTTTTCCCTTTGTGTCATGAAACAAAGTTCCTCAACACCTTTCCTTTACTGTGTTTGAAGAGAAACCTGTGTGCACAAACCCAAGACGTCATGCTGTGCTCCTCACATTCCTTCTGTTCATATGTTCCACTAACACTGTTCCATTGTGTGAGTCTGTTCCGCTTGATTTGTATTTTGCACATTGACACCTTAAGCAAAATGTCCTTTTATTTGGAAGGAGTGCTGGTGAGAGACGAGGAGTTGAACCTCTCAATCTGTTTGAGAGGTTGAGTAAATCATCCAGAATGGGGACATGGAGCCTGAGAGGAGGCAGCCTGTGCTTTAGATGGAGGAGATGGTGGACAGGGAATGCCAGGCAGAGCAGGAAGAAGGAGGATATCTCTACCAATCCTCAGGGGTTTGTGGTAGTGTCAATGTTACTCATGGATTTCCGACAGAAAGTGAGTGGGTGCCTTGACCTTGGTATTGCCAGGGAGAAGGTGATACTCCAGGACAACAGGGAGAGAGAGCTACATGTGGAAAAAGGGCTGAAGAGATAATAGGGGTGGAGTTGCTACAAGACAACAAAGAGCACCAGGCAGTAGCCAGAGATGGTCTCCTGGCAGATTGCTCAGAAGGAGAAGACTTTCACCACTGCTCCACGGTCAGCACATGCAGTGAAGGGCAAAGCAGAACAGAATCCATCACCATGCATGACTTCACTATATGATCACTTCAGCTTGCCTGAGTGTGCGGTTGTCAGGGGGGAGGCAGTGTAATCTGCAGCCTCTGTAAGAATACAGTCCAATTGGGTAACCCAAGTAAGCGAGAGTTGGAACCATATCAATGTGTGAGAAATGTAGCCTGTGGTGCAATGTTTTGGAGCTGTGAAAATCATATCCCACAGACCCTTAAACTTTAGCAACCACCTCTAACATTGACGGTGGCCAAAAGGTTGTGTCAGATGACACTCCAGCTCATTGCACCTCCACTGCCCACTTACTATGGGCCAGACCAAATGTCTTTTTTCACCACCATATCTTCTGCAGCAAAGCTTGGCTCAGAGGCATTATTAACTAGCAGCTCGTCTTTCTGTCAGTGGCTGCAGATTTCTAGTTGTGGCGATATTTGGGCTGGACAGGTGAGACAGAGTGATGAGGAATGCAGGCACATACTTCCTGCATTGTCTGTCCTATGTCATTCGGGGAGATGGATGCTGCGCCGGGGGTGCATGTCATGAAAAGGACATGCTCGAGCATCACCATTCCCTCTTCTAGGCGACTAAGGAAGAGGGTAGTTAAATGGAAGACATGGTAAACTGAGAGAATTCATAAAAAAAGTTAGGAGTAGCTCTGCGGGTTAGTAGAGACAAATGCATTGATTTCACTCAGTTAGTTGGTCCTTTGGATTGTGGAGTCAAATACATTGATGCACTACCTACAGTTTGTGTGTGCGATTAGGAATAGCTAGGATTATGGAGTCAACCCCAGAGGCAGAGTTATGGTGTGGCAAGTAGAGAGGGGACTGCCCAAGAGAAGGGTATAGACAGCCACAATCCCCACATCAGAACTGGAAGCAATTCTCTTTGGTGGTACCACTAGCCATTCCCTGTACACCTCTGAAGACTAACCTGAGTGCCCTTACCCCAGAAAGGAGGAAGTCAAAGCCCAGACTTTGCAGACAGAGAAAGCACCATCCAATGGGAGTAGCAAGGCAGTCCCAAAACCCAAATCAGGGCTGTAAGCCATCGCAGGGGGCAGATACGGACAACAAATCCCTATCATAAATACCCTTTCCCCAGAGAGAAGCTAGGAGGTGGGGGTCAAATGACATTGGAGGTGTTTGTGGAGGAGGTGTAGAGAGGTACCTGCGAAGAGATAGCACAAGAATTGCAGACAAGAGTGAGTTGAACAAGAACGTGGAGCAAGACGGAAGAATCTGAGCCCTTTGGTAAAGCTGGAAACTAGATCAGGTGGGCCTGGCCTCAGAACAAGACCTAAAAGTCTGGAGGAGACGTCCTAGAGTCTGCGAAGCACTTGATCCTGGGGTTTGGATGGGAGACTCATGGATGCACAATGAGAAACATCCTAAATAACTGGTGAAAAGAATTTAGCAAGTGATGGCCAAAGAGTTAAAGCAACCAGAGAGTAGGTCCCAATTTGGGTGAGATGGGTGGGCATGATTGAGAGGTGGTTGAGGGATGAAATCAGAGAGAAGGAGGTTTGGGTCCACAGAGGAAAATGATGATCGCAAAGGGGAAGAAGATGTGAGATACCTAGGGGTCATTGGTAGTGACAGCAGAAAGAAGAAGGGTAGTTCCCAGAGGAGTTACGAAGACAAAAGGGACATAGAAATGAAAGCAGAGTAAAGGATGGTGGGGCCCAAATGGAGGTGTGAAGAAGTTGATAATCGGAAGTCTCGGAGGGATAAGGACGGGGGCCCAAATGTCTGAAGAAGGTGATAGAAACATGAGACGTTTTGACAATATAAGCTTTGTAAAGAATGCGCCTGAAGGATTAAAGATGGTAAAATTAAGAGTAGCCAAAGAGGTGAAGAAGGCGATTGGTGTAGCTGAAATCTTAAGAACACTTGTGGAAAGAATGGGGGTGTCTGAAGTGGTGCAGATGGGGGTAGTCAGGAGAAGGATGATGCCCAGATGGGTGAAGGAAGTGAGACACTGAGTAGAGAGGTTGTGAAATATTACCAAGACCTGGAGTGGTCAACAAGGGCGAAAGAACTTGAAGGCATGGATGTGGAGTTGGTACAATAGCAGAAGAAGGAGACAGAGGAGTGGAGAGTCACATAGTAGCTAAGTAAAGGAAGGAGAGATAGAAGAGTAGAGGAGTGAAAATCAAGCAGAAGGGCACTCTACAGAGAGCAACTTGTTGGGCAGAGGCACGACCACTATGAGGCGGGACAGGATAGTCAGAGACGCAGTCATCCTCCCATTCTGCTGACAATATCCAGCACATACCAGTGCTTTCGTACTTGCCACACTCTTTACCAAAAGCCCTGCTATCCTCATCACAGAGCTGTGAGCACATCCCCAAGGATCTTCTAGCTGAGAAGAAGATTGATGGGGCCTTTTAAGGCTGAATGGACAAAGTAATGGAAAGACCAAGCCTGGGAGACCTCGGAGGAATAAAGGGAATACATCCCTCTAATTACGATGCTAGGCTATGGTCTCCAAGCGAAAACCAACATTGTAAATATAAGGGAGACCCCAGAGTTTGTCAGATCCCAAAAACCGATTGTGCACACTTTATCCGAGGGCTAAGTGAAGGAAGGAGTCTCTGAGATAATACCAAATGAGCACAAGCTATCCTGAAGGTTGCTCTTTTTTTGGACATTTTGACTTGGATTTGACTTTCCTTTATAACGGACAACTTCAAAATTCCTGTCGTTACTGGTGGTATCCCTGGTAAACCAAATGTTCTTATTCGCGACGGACCAGCCAAAAATAGAATACAATAATTCCGGCCAAAAATGGAGCAAAAGGTAAGGAGGAAGAAAGTGCCGTCAGGTACATGGTAGAGCTGCAAAGGAAAAAAGAACAATCCGCCCCAATCAAAGTACAGTGTCCACAGCCTTTTATCCAGCTAATGATAACCTGTGACGTGTGGTGATGCTGATAGGATGCAGAAGGGTGAATAGAAGGGGAGATAAGGAAATGATCCTAAATCCAAGAGGCTCAAGGGTGCAACTAGGGATGAGCTGAGAAAGGGTAGGGACCTAACCCCGAGCAGCACGAGGGTGCAAGCAGGGAGAGAGTCTTCTTCCAAAGGTACACATCCAGAGCACACATCCAGGCAAAGTTCCACAAGGCCAAAGTCGCCAGAGTTTCAAGAGAGGTATTCGAGTTACCAAGTGGCATCCAAAGACAGAGTCCATGTGAACAATAGCCAGGAGTTCAGATAATCCAGAGGTATCCAACAATCAAGGCAGTGCAACTCGCGAAACAGCTGGGGAGCATTCAAGGAGAAAACATGTGGCATTTCTAGACCCTGGCATTGCAGCACTTCCTGGTACATTGAATGGCGTGTCAGGTGACAGGTGGTGCATCCCATGACCCCATGACCTCCGGAGGGCACGTACTGCACCGGGTGTTGAAGACGTGTTCTTTGCATTTTCTCTGTGAGCCGCCATTTGAACTGCCAAGGACACCGATCTGTTACTGTGCAACGGTGTTGGAACACTGCTGCCGTGCCACCCCCCGCAATCCCTCCCCCCCCCCCCCCCCCCCCGCGAACACAGAGTGAGTGGGTCAAGTATGACAATTCCTGCCACTTTATTTGCACTAAATAGATTACGCAGGCGCAATAATGTTATGCAGGAGGATGGATTCGTATATAGGTTCACTACTTTCTAAAACAATTGGCATTAAGATTGGATTCCGTAGGCTTGATAGGTTTTGCCCGGCTGCTGGTGTGCAAGAAAGACACATGCGGACTGGTTGTGTGGCGGCTTTAAAGCAAAAAACAAATCATATGTTGTAAATAAAAATAATTTTTATATACAATACATATTGGAGATCATACGTAATCATGTGAGTGAGCACACACGCTATTCCTCCTATTTATATTTCAATCCTGCACTTTGCTGTGTGTCCTTTGGCACTATTGTTTGGTACCATTTAGGTTTTTAAATGTCCCATACTTGATTCTTACACGTGACTAGCACATATTCTTGCAAATAATCGGCTCTATTTTTCTCATCTTCACGCGCATGCTTTGCAAAAGCTGACACCCTGACTTTAAACTGTGGGACAAGAAAAGATGCCAGCAGGTGTTTGATGTTTCCCTTCCTTCTAACAATGAGTGAATTCTGTAAGGCAGTTTAAGACGCTATTCAAGGGCAGTTGCCCTGCGTCCTGGGTTTGTGGTCATGCATCATGTTGGAGAGTTCTACATCCAGCAGATAAACCAGTGCCAGCGCCTTGCTGAGTGATGTAGAGCTAAGGCTAAGCCACTGTTTGGTTCCTTTGAAAGGCTACTGCAATGAAGAAACATTTTCAGCATGTGCCACGATTCAGATATTAGGTAGGTACTCTCCAGCTGACAGCCCTATTTCAGAAGTTAGTCACACCATTGCACTGTTCTCGCCGATGTTCCAGCATGTGGAAGGTTCAATTACACCACGTCAGCGTTGCAGTTTTCAGCTGGTTCTATGGGAGGTGGTGGCATGACTACAGCTTGTGAAGCAGGCCACCACAACCAACACAAGATGGAGGACACGAACAGAAAAGCTGCAACAAACCCCACTTAGATACTATGGGGATTGAGCCATCATGCCAATGCCTTCAGTCCTTTCCCACAGAGTTCAAGCACACTGTGTGAACTGCTGTTAAACCCTCCTATATACA
This sequence comes from Ambystoma mexicanum, assembly GCF_040938575.1. NCBI lineage: Eukaryota > Metazoa > Chordata > Amphibia > Caudata > Ambystomatidae > Ambystoma > Ambystoma mexicanum. The sequence goes on along the minus strand of NC_090933.1, from coordinate 451,957,933 downwards.
AGGTGACCAGCAGGCGAATGCCATTAGGTGGATTTTGCCCTGGGCTTTGCTGACGAGAAGTACGGGAGAAGTAATGTCCATGAAATCTGTGCTTTACGAGTCTACAATGTATTGTAGGTTGGCTTCCTAACCCTCACAGTAGTTTAGGACCACTCCCAGAAATACCATGACAAGGATGTAGTTGTGTGGTACAGACGTTCACATGAAGCAGTGCTGACCTGTCATTTCCCAGTGGGATCAACGAGGCAAAGGCGCCCCCTGATGCCCAGTTTTCCACAGAGGAGTGTGGCAGTAAAGCTTCCTTCAACATTACACCTAATGTTCCCGGCGAAAATACAGATCTATTTGTGCCTTTTGTGATATATTTATAACAAGCCCAAAAGCCTTAGGAATGGTGGACTGGCACGTTGATGGACTGAGTGATTGGCAAATAAGCTGCATGCAAGCCTTGGGGTCTGAATGCAAAAAGATGCTGTACTGACACGTCTTGTGAAAGTCTACCAGCCACAAAGGGGCACTGCTGAAATTGTTTTTAAAGGTAGTACAACGTTCAATTGCTTTCGGGTGAAGGGTGGGAGGCTGCCCTGTCCTCCTTTCCATTGTCTAAACCTGTGGTTTATGCTGCCTCATGTGGACCCACAGAGAGAGGGCACTAAATGTGTATAGATTTCCTAAAAATTGCACATGGAGTTAATTGTGCTTTCATGTTCTCCTCTGGCTGCTAATTGCGTGTGGCGGTCCCAGTAACCTTTCCATCTGATAATAGTTGCATTTGGTATTTTCCCTGCTATGACTTTCTATTAAGTTTGTTAAATGCAAGTGGGGCTCTCAGTGCTCCAGCCGTCTCCTTCACTGAATAAATGCACATGGAGTTTTCAGGGCGTGTGTCTTCTTGTCAGCCTGCTAAAGGCCTGTGCGATTTTCAGTGGTTTGGCCTTCACCTCTCCACAGTAAATACTAGTGGAGTTGTCGGTTTGATGGCCTTATCCTAGTAAATGCAGGTGGGGTTCTCAGTGCCTTAGCCTTCTCATATGGTTAACTGAGCACATATGGGGTCCTCCTCCTCCCTTCTTCGGCCTTCTCTGACCCTTACCAAATGCATGTGTGCTTCTCAGAGCTTTGACATTTTGCCACACCAAACTATTGCACATCTGCTTGTCATTGCTTTGATTGTTTCCTGCTAAATGGAAGTGGGGCTCTTTTAGCTTCGCCAATCTACAATTCTTCCACAGGGTACTCATTGCGTTGGTCTTCCCCTAAGCCTACACAGTGCATCTGGGCTTCTTATGTTTGGGGGGTGTGTCATATGCCTCATAAATGCAAGAGTTTCTCAGTACTTTGGACTTCTCCACTGTCTAATATTAGCCTTACAAGCCACTGGACCAACTCATTTACTCACCTCCCCCACTCACAGGGAGGGGCATATCCTTGATTGGGTGCTTCCTATAATCTAATTGTCTCACCTTTGATCATCTCTCCATGCCCTTGGTCAGATCTTTCATCTATCATCTTATTTATCTCTTTGCCTATTAACTTTGTTAAAGTAAATAGAAACCTAAGAGTCGAGACCAAGGTATGAAATGTTTGTAGAATTTCGCCACCTTTAGTCACAGATTTGTTACACTCACAGATGGCGCGACCGACCTTTTTGATCAATATCAGGAAACTCTTACTTATATTGCTGATACCTGTGCACTGAAAGCCACTAAAAGATTAAGGTGGAGAATGTAGGGAAAACGTGGTTCTCAGATTCCATTATAGAATCTAGGAAGATTATGCGGAAATCCAAAGGAGTACGGCAGAAATCTCCTAGCCAGGTTAATCTTATCTCCTACCGTAAAGCAGCAACTCATTATAAGAATGCTATCATTTCTGCCAAGCGTGCATATTATGTTAGAGTTGTGGCAGCTAAATCCTCCCAGAGGGAACCTTTTCAGTTTTTAAAGGGTTCAAGAGTAGTACTAACTCCTGTCCTGAAATGTTTAAGAGTGATACCTGGTGCTCTACAATTCAGGTAGGTTTTGCCAGTAAAATAGATGCCCATCAGACAAAAATTGAAACCTATCGAACAGTGTTCTGGTTTACAGGGCGCAACATGCAGTGTTGTCACCATTAAAACTCATAGACACTGATGTCAATTATTAATGGTATGAATCCTACAATGTGCCACAGGGATGTTTGTCCAGCTAGTTTTGTAAAATAATGTCTTCCAGTTTTAGCTCCTCTTATTATGGAAATTGTAAATTCTTCCTTTGCTTCTGAAATTGTGCCCGTTTTACTCAAAAACGTTTTGATTACCGTGATATTAAAAAAGGACTCTCTTGATCCTAGTATTCTTGAGAACTATCGTCCAATTACAAATGTGCCATTTAAATCGAAAATATTGGACAGGATCAACTATTCACAGTTTCAGGATCATATTGAAACCTATAATCTTTTAGGAAGTTTCCAATCAGGGTTCCGTGCCAAGCATGGCACAGAGACCACCATGATTGATCTCAAGGCTAACCGTGCCAGGCTTGCTGATTCTGGACATGTTGCCCTACTTATATTGCTCAACCTCTCAGCAGCTTTAGACCTGTTGATCATGGTGTACTGTTTGAGATGTTGGAGGTGGTGGCAAATTGTTCTTGTTCAGCTTTTAGCTTGTCTGGGCTCATTTTTGGGCCCAAGGACAGCAATAGTGGCTGACTTGTGGAGTTCTGCAGGTGGCTTGTCTCTCCCCCATGTCTGTTAATCTATATACTTGTCCTTTGTCTGATCTCCTGGACAACATCAGCTTTAGTTATACTAACTACGCCGACGATACACAGCTGGTCTTTCATCTTTCAGACAATTATAATAAGGACTCAGCTGATATTGGCCGTATCTATGAGCTTATTCAGAGATGGATAAATACCAACTCACTTGCATTAAATAATGGAAAAACTGAGCTGATGTTGGTTGGCTTCAGCCAACCTTTATCTAGGCTCGACCCCAGTTATTTTCAAATAGCAGCCTTTTAAACATGAAAAAACATTTTACTCAGACTAGTATCGCGTTTGCATACACAACAACGCTTATCAGACAGATAAAACCATATCTATCTGCAAAGAATACATCCTCATTGGCCACCGTTCTTGTTAACTGTAGGATAGATTACTGCAATAGCCTTCTCGCTGGTACCTAAAGACTAACCTTAAGATATTGCATACCTCTCAGAACAATGCGTAAGAGCTGTATGTGGCCTCATGCGCTCTGATGATATAACGCAATCCCAAAGGTCTCTACACTGGCTTAAGGTACAACAGCGTATCTATTATAAAATACTTACTATGACATACAAATGTCTGGCTAATATAGCGCCTCTTTATTTATTTGAAAGATTGTCTAAACCTCTGAATATTCGCTCTCTTTGATCTACTAAGCTTAATAAACTGATCAACCTAAATGCAAACAGAAGAATTTTGGAGGTACTACCTTTGACTTCTGTGCTCCTTCTCTTTGGAACTCTCTGCCTTCTCACCTTTGTAATGTTGCAGACTTATCGCAGTTTATTATTATTATCATTATTATTTTTATTATTATATGAAGTGCACATGTGGTTTTCAGTGTTTTCTCCTTCATCTCAGAGTGATACATGCAGGTGGGGGTTTCAAGTGGTTTGCCCTTCTCCTATGCCTACAAAATTCACATGGGGTTCTCAGTGTTTTGGCCTTCTTCAACTAAATGCATGGAGGGATCTCAGTACTTCAGCCATCCTTTCCACCTACTATATGCCTGTAGCGAGTTCAGTGCTTTGGCCCTCCCCACTGGCAACACAATGTGCTGGATGTTCTCTGTGCTTTGACTGTCTACTTCACCTACAAGATGCATGTGGGGGCTCCATGCCTTGTCCTTCTTTTCTGCCTACTATTTGCATATGGGGTTCTCTGTGCTTTGGTCTTCTCCTGTACCTTAAAAATGCATTTGGAGCTCTCAGTGATTTGGCCTATCCCAATGAATGTATGTAACATTCTCAGTGTTTTTGCCTACTCTTACATAAGGGGTCTGCAACCTTCACCACTCCAAATATTTTGGATTACAACGACCATTGGCTCTATATAGCATAGACAATAGCGAAGAATCCTGGGAGTCATTGTCAAAAAATCAGGAGAGATGCAGACTGCCGACCCCTGTCCTCCAACAACTAACTGCACGTGAGGGTGTAAGTGCTTTGGCCTTCTCCTCTGCCTATTCAGTGGTTTGCCCTTCTATTCAACCTGGGAAATGCACTTGGCTTTTTCAGTGATTTGACCTCATCTGCCCAATAAATGCAAGTGGGTTTCCCAGTGCTTTGGCCTTCTCCTATGCCTACAACATGCACGTGAAGTTATGAGTGCTTTGGTGTTCTTTGGCTAAATGAGTGTGGGGTTTGAAGTACTGTGGCATTTTCCTCAACTTGCTAAATGGTTGCTGGGGTTTCAGAGCTTTGGCTTCTTGTACTATTTGCGTGTGGGATTCTCAGTGCATTTGCCTAGGTATACATGACAACTAGGTGTCCCACCCCAAAGAAGGTGAGGCCACACAAAGCCTTCGGACATTATGGCCTAAACCTAAATTGGCACTAAACAGTATTATGAGACATATTTCAAAATCATCACACAAGAGGCTGGCTAATTCTGCTATACTACTATCTGTGTATACCTACTGAAATGTAAACCATATGTTCAATTTACAATGGCCTAATCATTGTCTAGACCCTTGTACATATTTGGTGGTCGATCGTGTGTTTATTTTATGTTCATTGTAAGATTATGTACATATGTGTGTTTTGTAATTTATGTTTTATGTTTCATCAGGGACTTTGGATATGATGTAAAATTGTTCATGTGCTGTGTTTTTTAACAATACAAACAAATCATTCTTTGGCAGAATCTTACTGAAATCAATTGATTAAAATATAATTACCATCAAACATTCTTGGATCAAATAATATATAGAATCAAAAATCCCGGAACAGTTTTTGTTTGTGCTTGGATTTCTCCAATGTCAGGACGCTGTAAACTTTAGCTCTCCATGTGTTTTGGACTACACCTCCAATCAGACCTAGCTAGAATAGTCAATAATGAAGGAGCAGGGGGATCAATGCACAAACATCTGGAGCAATGCATACTTTAGGACTCTATCCTGCATCTAATAAGTGCACATGGTGCTATCAATGCTGTGGCCTTCTCCTAAACTCACAAAATGCACATGGGGATGTCAGCACTTTGACATTGTTCCTATGCTTACTAATAGCCCATGGAGTTCTTTTTGCTTTGGCCTTCTCTACATAATACTTGCGTGTGTGGTTCTCAGTGCTTTGCCCTTCAGGTCTGCCTACTAAGTGAAGGTGGGACTTTTAGTGCTTTGGCCTTCTCCAATACCTAGAAATGCATGTGAGGTTGCCGGTGCTTTGCCCTTTTCCTTCACCTCCTACCATCATTAAATGCACATTAGATTCACAGTGCTACAACCTACAAAATGCACAAAGGGTTTTCAGTGTGTTGCCCTTCACCTCTTTTTACTAAGTGCGCCTGGTGTTCTCAGAGCTTTGGCCTTCTCCTATACCTACACAATGCATAGCTGTGTTATGTGCTTTGGCTTTCTTCAATTGAATACATGTGGGGTTCTTAGTGCCTTCGTATTCTCCTCTGCCTGTACTAAGTGTGCAGGGGTTTCAGTGTTTGACCTTCCCTTTCTTCTACTGGATGCATGATGTGTAGCCCCTGCTTTGGTCTTCTATTAAGCTAACTAAATGCACACGTGGTTTTCAGTGCTTTGACTTTCTATTCCACCTGATGAAATCATCTGTGATTTTCAGTGGTTTGACCTTTTGCTTTGCAGAGCAAACCTACTGGTGGTTTGTCAATTCATTAGCCTCGTGCTACTGAATGCAAATGGGGTGCTTAGTCATTTGGCCTTCACCCATTCCCATGGAGTGAGTGCATATATGGTTCTGTGTTGGGCTTCTCCTACAACTACTAAACACATGTGGGTTGTTCAGTCATTGTCCTTCCAGTGTGACCACTAAATGCCTGTGGATTCTTACTGATTTGTTTTCTCCTATGCCTAACGAAAGGTATTTGGGAATGCACGTGCTTTGACAGTCTCTCACTAAATGCACACAGGTTCTTAGTGTGTTGACCTTTGCCTGTGTACCCTAAAAGCATGCAGGGTTATCAGTGCTTTGCCCTTTCCTCTGCGTATACAATGGCCCTGTCCTCCACCTACTAAATGCATAAGGTCTTCTTAATGATGTTGCCATTTTTACACCTACAAAATGCAAGTGGGGTTTTCAGTTATTTGGCATTTTCCTATGTATTTTCTACAATGGGCACATGGAGTTATCTGTGCTTTGGCCTTCTTCAACTGAATCCATGTGGGGTTTACAGTGTGTTTGCCTTCGCCTCCGACCACAAAATGCAGATGAAGCTCTCAGTGCTATGCTCTTCACCTACTGCTACCAAGTGGCCCTTTCCTACCCTTACTAAATACATACAGGCTCCTTAGTGTTCTTTGACCTTCTATGCCTAAACAATGCATGTGTGGTTGAAGTTGCTTTGACCTTCTACTGAATACTGATGGTGTTCTCAGTGTTTTGGCTTTGTGCTATGAATACTAAATGCACATGGGGTTCTCACTGCTTTGATGTTTGCCTCCACTTAATGCACACGTCTCCTGTGCTTACACAATATATATGGGGTTTTCAGAGGTTTGGTCTTTGTCCTTTTTCTACTAAATGGCCAGGGGGTTCTTAATGCTTTGGCCTTCTTCTCAGACTACACAATGGCATAGGTTTTCAGTACTCTGGCCCTCTCTTCCATTGGCTAAATTCACATGGGGTCTCTATGCATGTTGTGTGTTCAGTGCTTTGGTCTTCTAATCCTACTAAGCACATAGGGGGCCTCATCACAACTTGGGCGGTAACGCCAGCGCTATTAGCGCCAGCGCTATCTGCCCTGCCGCCGAACTCCCCGGCGCTAATAGCGCCGGATCACGAGTTTGGCGGTAATGTTAATCCCGAGTATCCATTGAGCCCATTCGGGAATGCCACATTCCCCATTGGGCTCAATGGGGAAATTTTGCGCTAATACCGCCGGCGGATTTCCCACCGGCGGTATGAGCGCGAATTTTCAGTGGATTTCCCCCCAGCTCAGAGCTGGGGAAATCTGCCGAAGTCCTGATTTGGCGGGCTCTTAAATCCGGTGGTAATAGCGCGACCACCTGATTTAAGGGTTACCGCCAAAGTCGTGATGAGGCCTATGGAATTCTCCCTGATTTGTCCCTCTGCTATCCATATTAACATGATGTGAGTGTTTCAATGCTTTGTCCTACAAGTCTTCCAACTAAATGCATGAAGGATTCTTAGTGATTTGGCCTTTTCCTAAACACAACAATGTGTGTTGGTTTGTCAGGGCTGTGACCCTCTCCTGACAAAACAAAGGAGGTTCTCAGTGTATTGGCTTTCCCCTGCACATAATAAATTTGAGAGGGTGTCACAATGCTTTGGTATTTTACGATGTTTACTATATGGACATGAGTTCCTCATGGCTTTGGCCTTCTTCTCAGCCTATAAAATGCATCTGTGGTTCTCATTGCTTTCTCATCAGCCTACTGAATACATGTGGTGTTGTCAGTGCTCTGGCCGTCACCTTTCCATACACATTTCACATCAGTTTCTCTGTGTTTTGGCTTTTTTGACTAAATGCATGTAGGATTCTCAATGCTTTGGCCTTCACCTACCAAAAGCATGTAGTTTATTCAGGGTTGTGACCTCCTAGTAAATGTATGCGGGATTCTCAGTGCTTACGTCTTCTCTAATGCCATTTGTCTGCAACCTCTATCTCTCTAGATTTATTGGATTACAATCACTATCAGACCTATCTAGTGTATTCAATGGTGATGGATCATGGAAGCCTTTGCCAAATGCATCTGGGGAGGTGCAGGTTAAAGTCCCCTGTCCTACCTCTACTGAGTGCATATGGGCATCTCAGTGCTCTGGCCTTCTCCTGCATGCAGCAAATACGCATGGGGTTCTCAGTAATAAGGCCTTCTCCTTCACCTACAAAATGCATTAGGGTTTTCAGTGCTTTTGCCTTGCCATCCATCAACTAAATGCATGTACATTTCTCTGTCCGTTGACCTTCTCCTCGCCTACTTGCTGCATGTGACTGTGTGCATGTGTTCACCTCCTTCTACACCTACTAACTGCATGTGGTCTCTCAGTGTTTTAGTATTCTACTATTCCAACTACTGCACATTGGTGTCTCAGTGCATATGCCTTTGCTATCCAATAATGCATATGGGGATCAAAGTGCTTTGGTCTTCTCCAACTAGTAAATGTATGTGTGGTTCTTGGTTGTGTAGCTTTCAACCCTGCTCACACAATTCACATGGGGCTTCAATGATTTGGCCTTCTCTTTGGCCAATTAATTGCACAAGTGCTTTGCGGTGCTTTGAACTTTTACACCAACAAAATGAATGTGGGATTCTCCCTGCTTTAGCCTTCTTTTACGCCTGGTAAATGCACTTGGGGACCTCACTGTTTTTATCTTCTCGCCCTACTAGATTCATGTGGGTTATCCTTCATGTGGCCTACTCCAACTACTAAATACTTGTGGTAGTGTGGGGAGATTTATCATTGTAATGCTTCACCCTATCTCTTAGTGAGACCCACAGCACATTTTGCTGGACTTCTCGACCTTTTCCTTTCTATCCTGAATGGTTGGAGACCTTTTCCCCTCATTCTTTCTTATTTGCTCTGACTTTTGGAACTCTTTTCTCTGTATTTTATCTTTACTATGGAATCTGCTTTCCTCCATATCTCTCTGAAGGCATCTGTGTTTAACTTCTGCAGCACACGTCACCTTATGTGCAGTGTTGCTGGGAACCCTTTGGGTTCTCCTTTGAGATTATTTCCTTAACCTTACTAAATGCAGTTCTTAAGGATAGAGGGATATTCGGGATCCTTCCTAAAACGGTATGCTAGAAGAGATTAGCACACACCACCTTATGGGGAGTGCTAAGGAGGTAACTAGCATCCCCCTTCTCTCTGCTCCTGTGACTTTCTAGTCAGATAGACAACCCTATAGTTATGGCTTGTCACAGTGGACGTGGCCTACAAACTATTGTGCTATTTTGTACCGCAGACTGTATTCACAGTCTCAGTTGTGCACAATAGGGTCACCTATCTTCTAATGGTGGTTCATTTCTTTTTTTGCCATTTCTATTATGGTTGTTCTTTGTTATGCTATGTTATAAATTGTATAAAGCGCGCAGGCACCATAAAAGGCACAACGGCACTAACGGATACAGCAGGATTTAGCAGGACACCTAAAACAGTTGAGTTTTCTGGAGTCTTTGAAAGCTCAGATGGCTTTCAGCGGCCGGAAGAGAGAAAGGGAGGGTGTTCCATATTCTGGCTTCCACCACAGAGAACGAGCGACCACCGATACGGCAACGCAAAGACAAAGAATAACCAGCAGACAGGCTTCACTGGATCTTAGAGAGCGAGCTGGTATGTAAAGCTGGAACATTTCTTGTAAATACTCTGCTCCCTGACCATAATAGGCCTGTTGGATAATGCAGAGAGACTTAAAGAGAATCCGTTCCTGCAGTGGGATCCAGTGACGAGTGCAAAGGATTGGTGAAATAGGAGCCCCATAAGGAGGGCTGTGGCAACACGAGCTGCAAGGTTCTGCAACAGTTGAAGACGATGCAGAAGATAGATAGGTTGTGTCAGGAGCAATGAATTACAGTAATACAGTTGACTTGGGATGAGGGAGGAAACCACGAGTGGTTGGAGATGAACTGGAAGGAGAGGCAGAACCTTCCCGAGATCTCTAACCTGGAAGTAGCCGGCAGATCGCACTAACCTGGGGAGTGGCTGAGAGTGTCTCAGAGAATATGAACCCCAAATTCTTCACCTGAGATACTGGTGATGGACAGGGGGCCCAGCTACGCAGATCACCAGGCCGTCAACCACAGTGAAGCACAAGATAAAGAACCCAAAGTGCACACAGAGGAAGAACATGTTAGGCAGAAACCTGTGCAGTTCCATCTGGGACCACTGCAAAAAGTTTAAGACTACAGGAGTTAGCAGTAAACCCAATTGGTAGCAGTCTGCACCACCCAGATTTAACTGGTAGCTGTGGCTGAGCAGTCAGACTTCTCTCAAGATGAGTGAGGCAGTATATGGAGTATACACGATAGGGCAATTTACACAGTAGGACAAGCAGACACGGATCAGAGCTTGGGTGTAAAGATATATAATTATTTATTTAAAAACACATCTATGAAAAACACACTGGCACTAATATGGCAAACAACTTCAATCACAGTTACTATAAGTATATATCAATCCCATAACAATATTTCAACAAGTCTAGGTTCAAAGACACCACTTATTTTCAGACAGAGGTGAGTGCTTAACCTAGATGGCACTCTAGTATTCGTTAGAGAGGGAGAGAAAAAGGCAGAGTATGAAACCAACTCAGTACCAACACTTTTACGAAGCAAATGCAAGGCAAGCAAGGCAGGGTCTACTGTAGACCACAAAGTTCAGAGGCCAGGCCCACTCGGAGAGAGGCAAGGCGGTATGTCCCAAAAGTATCACAGTGGAAATGCACTTCAAGTCTTTGTAGCAAAATGTCACAGAAAGGTTGACCAGTTTTAGATCAAAAGTTAAGGAGGTCTGGAGGCGGCCCAGTGGAAAGGTAAGGATTTAAGACACCTCATGCTAACCGTCACAAGGGAAGCCAGGCGGACACAGTACCTTGAGAGTGAAGAGACAGCTCCGGCGGGGGCAGTTATGATAGGTATGATATGATAGGTTATTTATAACGCGCTTAATACCCAGAGATTTCTAAGCGCGGACCCAGGGATCGAACCTGTGTTGCTCCGTGTCATCTTGTTTCCAAGTCGAGCACGCTGCCGCTGAGTTATCCTCCAGTTGTTCCTGGTGGTGGATGCAAGTCGGGGATTTGCCAGAAGAAGAGATGATCTTGTTGGAAAGTTGGAGATCGTTGCACCACCAGGGAAGAGACCAGCCGCGGAGTGCTCAGTCACAAGGCACCACCTTTTGATCGCGGTACAGTGGTTAGTGGCTATCCGGTTGCCGGGGTGCTCAGCACAGCAATTCGACCACTAGACGTCCTGGAAGCGAAGAAAAGGCCATGGACTGGTTGTTCCCACCAGTCAAAGGGAAGAAGACTCTCCAGCAGGGAGATCTCCTCTGTCGTTGGGAAGTGGTGAGTCGGTTCAGCAGGGCTCCACCAGAGGTGTCGTTGTTGCAGGTCGGCTCAGCTTTACCCTCGTTGGATTCTTAAGCACTGTGGCGACTTCTGAAGTTCCAGTCCCAAAAGCCCTGCTTTTATGCAGAAAACCCCCATTCATTCAGCCTAGCTGTCAATCAAACATGCTAAGTGGTGAGCGGGGCGGCTCACTACTTGGGCCAATCACATCAGAGTGTGACTTGAGTTGGCAAGGCAACTCAGTCCAGGGTGCCTAAACCCCCTCCGACACCCCCTGTGGTACCCAGACAGAATGGCACCACTCTGGAGGCCTTCTGTGCAGAAGCCCGCCAAAAGTGGAACAAAGGGCTCAACCTTTGGTTTGGAGTTACAGAGGCGAACACATACGCCATTTTAAAAACCGAGTTCTGGCAGAAAATACCAACCGGTGAATTTATTTTAATTAAATAAACCGGCGGTATGTTAGAGACTAATGTGAAAAAAGTATTAGCCTCGAACAATGGGAAAATCCCATAGGAATATATTTGCGGTCGAATATAAAAAAGTAGTATCCACTGCCACCAGCCAAAACTCAACGAGGGGGGACGGGACAGTGCCCCCTCGAATAACAGATCCAGAGGTAATCAAATTACCCCTACCAGTACGTCTACGATAGGATGGTTTGTACTGGTTCTGTTGGTAAATTTAGGTCTAGTAAAGCCAATGGTGACTTTACGTGCCCTGGGAGACAGTAGTCAGTCCCAGGGTATGGAGTCTATGGTGGGGGTCACCTAGGACACCCCCGTGTTGCGGCACGGAGGGTGCTGTGTAACACACATAGCAAAACACATGAGACCCTAAGGAGTAAAAGACCCCATAGCCCATAGAACACATTAACATTCAAAGAAATACCACAAACCATGTCCAAGAGTGGGAGAAAAAGAGTCTCACTCTTGGCAGGATGAAAAAAACAAACTCCAGAAATCCAGCAAAGCTGCTGGGGACTCACTAGGTTAGGAAATTCACCCAAAACAGAGAATTCTCCCTAACAGAACCCACAACCAAGACCTTGTTTTATCACCATTCATCTATTCTGAATACTCAAAATCACTGGGTGACAGTCTGGTTTTTGGCCTAGGAGAGGAATGGTACTTGCTTTAATTGATATCAAGAATATTGTATGCCTCCGCATTTGATACTTTAGATCGTACCATCCTTATTCAATGCATGCAAGAGATTGCAGAAGCCTCAGATAATAATATCTCCAGGATCACCTATTTTTCTCTAAAGGCCTTCCTGAGTAAAGATACAGAATAATTGTCACACTCAGAAATGATAACCTAACGGTTATTGTATGCCACCATTTTATTCATATATATTACACGGCCTGCGGTAGCAGGCGTCTAGTTATGGTTAAATTGCTCATCTCATAGGAAGAGCACCGTTTGGACGGCTTATAACTTTGCTCCCCCTGGACGAATGCTTACCAAACTTTGCAAAAGAAAAAGCATATGGCCCGCTGTGAATATTTCTGGCAAGTTTGGTGAGCTTTCGTCAAGCGGGGGTAAAGTTAAATGGGGGATCCCAACAATGTTTCTTCCATAGACATAATGGAAAAAAACTTTGCTCACGCCTACAGCCCAAACTGCTGGATGGATTTTCACCAAATCTGCAGCAGAAGTGGCAGCTTGGCCATGAAAGCATGCTTTTGTAAATATGGTTTAAATCCGTACAGTAGTTTATTTTAAAACAACCAAAAAGTAGGTCCAAAATAATTTGTGATATCTGGCTCTGCTCCGCTGACCCATTTCCCTTTTCTGTCCGCGGACAGGCATCTGATTGGTCTATTGGGTGACGTGAAGTCTGCAGACTTCGGGCACGTCTGCTGATTGGATGGGGAAAAGCGTGAAATGCATCCGTTTTCTGGAAACACCCGCCATGTTGGATTTGTGGACTTTTGCCGGTGTCCACGGACATCGCGGTAGAAGCCTATGTGGGCTACATTGACCCACTCAACAGAATTCTTCTCCATAACCAAGCTGCGCTTCTGCAGTCAACAGCAAAATGGCTCTGCTGGCTCCTTGGGGGCATCGTTGCATCAAAACTGCACCTTGCAGCGACAAAAGGATGCACCATCTTCCCAAACACAAAATGGGCGATTTGGAACCAGGAGCCCACTGAGAAAGGTGTCAGTGTGCACCCAAAAGAAGCGAATCAAAGCAGCGCTGCTCTGATGCTTGCAAAAACAAAAAGTTCCCATTGAAAAAGGGAATATTTCATATTAAAAAGAATGGTGCTCTGATGCTATTTCCATCTGTTTTTCACCAACTACTTTTATTAATAAGGCATTGTCATGCTCATTTATATCTACATGGTGCTTCAGCAGAAGAAAGCATGACCCCTGAATGACAAGATCTGTCAAGCCAAACTGGGAAAATAAAAGAAGCTTCATTTTCAGCCACACGGGAGACGCTTTACTTTTTGAGTTACAAAGTGTCAAAGACCAATAATGCAAAGAAATTCCTGCTCTCTGGGCTTTGTCAATTTCAATGCATCTGTGTTCAAACAAATTGCTGCCTACAAGAAACTAATAGGCCGATTCATGGAATAATTAGCGTGGCGCAAGTGGGCAAAAACGTGCGAATCGCAGTGGAATAGCGAAAATCGCAGTGCAAGTGCGAAAATCGCACGAAAAGCAGCGCACGTCGATTCATGGAAGGCCGTGCGCGAGAAAACCAGCGGATGTGCGATAAAAAAGTGCGCGGCGCACGTTGGCGCACAGGCCATCTAACAGCGTGCGCCAGGTCACAGCGAAAATCGCACAGGCCACAGCGAAATTCGCACATAGCGCGGCGCACGCAACAAAAGTAGGCGGAACACGGGCGTAACACTCGGAATGGGGAACAACTTGCCAAAACGTGGGCGTCAAGGGGGAAGTACAGGGCAAAAGTGCGCGGAACGCCCACACGCTCGCCTACAACACGTATTCATGGAATAGAATAGGTGAAAAAAGCGCACGCTCAAACCAGCGCACAGGCACAAACACGACCGCCACAAGAAAGCAGGCGGTAGCGTCTCTGCGGCTGCAAGAAATGTGCGCCAAAAGGTGCGCCAACAAATAGCACCTATATACTGCCATGATGAATGTCCCATACTGTGGCCCTCCAGGAAAAATGACGTGCAAAGGGGTACCCACAAACACGGACACCCGCTGACCAAAAATACGTGTGCGTGTATACCGGGGTGCACGGGAAGTCTCACACGCGATTTGCAGGGTACGTGCATCACAGGGGTTCGCGTAAAGTTATTCACGCGATCGGGCCTGGGGGAGCGGGCTACGTGTATTTCAGGGGTTCGCGTGAAGTTTCACACGCGATCGGGCCTGGGGGAGCGGGCTACGTGTATTACAGGGGTTCGCGTGAAGTACCTCACGCGATCGGGCCTGGGGGAGCGTGCTACGTGTATTTCAGGGGTTCGCGTGAAGTTCCACATGCGATCGGGCCTGGGGGAGCGGGCTACGTGTATTACAGGGGTTGGGGGAGCGGGCTACGTGTATTACAGGGGTTCGCGTGAAGTTCCTCATGCGATCGGGCCTGGGGGAGCGTGCTACGTGTATTTCAGGGGTTCGCGTGAAGTTCCTCACGCGATCGGGCCTGGGGGAGCGGGCTACGTGTATTACAGGGGTTCGCGTGAAGTTCCTCACGCGATCGAGCTTGGGGGAGCGTGCTACGTGTATTTCAGGGGTTCGCGTGAAGTTCCTCACGCGATCGGGCCTGGGGGAGCGGGCTACGTGTATTACAGGGGTTCGCGTGAAGTTCCTCACGCGATCGGGCCTGGGGGAGCGTGCTACGTGTATTTCAGGGGTTCGCGTGAAGTTCCTCACGCGATCGGGCCTGGGGGAGCGGGCTACGTGTATTACAGGGCCTGGGGGAGCGTGCTACGTGTATTTCAGGGGTTTGCGTGAAGTTCCTCACGCGATCGGGCCTGGGGGAGCGGGCTACGTGTATTCCAGGGGTGCGCGGGAAGTTCCACACGCGAATAGCCTGGGCGCGTGTATTTCAGGGGTGCGCGGGAAGTTCCACACGCGAATAGCCTGTGCGCGTGTATTTCAGGGGTGCGCGGGAAGTTCCACAAGCGAATAGCCTGGGGGCGCGTGTATTTCAGGGGTGCGCGGGGAGTTCCACACGCGAATAGCCTAGGCGCGTGTATTTGAGGGGTGCGCGGGAAGTTCCACACGCGAATAGCCTGGGCGCGTGTATTTGAGGGGTGCGCGGGAAGTTCCACACGTGAATAGCCTGTGCGCGTGTTTTTCAGGGGTGCGCGGGAAGTTCCACACGCGAATAGCCTGGGGGCGCGTGTATTTCAGGGGTGCGCGGGGAGTTCCACAAGCGAATAGCCTGGCCGCGTGTATTTGAGGGGTGCGCGGGAAGTTCCACACGCGAATAGCCTGGGCGCGTGTATTTGAGGGGTGCGCGGGAAGTTCCACACGCGAATAGCCTGGGCGCGTGTATTTCAGGGGTGCGCGGGAAGTTTTACACGAGATTTCTGCACGGTACGTGTATTTCAGGGGTGCCGGGGAGTCCCACATGTGATTTGACAGTGTGGGTCCTCCCAGGTGTACCCTGTACACCCTCCACGGCCCCTGCAGGCAGCCCACACCACAGGGGACTACCCTGCATCCCTGGTCATGTCCCGCAGGCAGCCCACCCAACATGGGCATGCCCCCCAGCAAAGGCACATGTCTCCTTGAACTAATGAACACCAACTCATGTCCCCTTGCACCCCCACCCCCCAGCACTGTGGGGCACCTGCCAGCAGGCCCCCACCCATGTCCAACTCATGTCCCCCACCACCCCCACCCCCCAGCACTGTGGGGCACCTGCCAGCAGGCCCCCACCCATGTCCAACTCATGTCTCCCACCACCCCCACCCCCCAGCCACCAGGGTCACCCTCCACCCGGCCCCCACTCATGTCACCCACCACCCCCACCCCCCAGCCACCAGGATCACCCTCCACCAGGCCCCCACCCATGTCTCCCACCACCCCCACCCCCCAGCCACCAGGGTCACCCTCCACCAGGCCCCCACTCATGTCTCCCACCACCCCCACACCCCAGCAGTGCAGGGGCACCCTCCACCAGGCCCCCACTCATGTCTCCCACCACCCCCACACCCCAGCAGTGCAGGGGCACCCTCCACCAGGCCCCCACTCATGTCTACCACCACCCCCACCCCCCCAGCCACCAGGGGCACCCTCCACCAGGCCCCCACCCATGTCTCCCACCACCCCCACACCCCAGCAGTGCAGGGGGGTGGGGGTGGTGGGAGACATGAGTGGGTGCCTGGTGGAGGCTGCCCCTGCACTGCTGGGGGGTGGGGGTGGTGGGAGACATGAGTGGGGGCCTGGTGGAGGCTGCCCCTGGTGACTGGGGGGGTGGGGGTGGTGGGAGACATGAGAAGGGGCCTGGTGGAGGGTGCCCCTGGATGGTGGGGGGTGGGGGTGGTGGGTGACATGAGCAGGTGTGCAGGGTAGTCCCCTGTTTTGTGGGCTGCCTGCAGGGGCCGTGGAGGGTGTACAGGGAACACCTGTGAGGACCCACCCAGCCTAATCGCGTGTGATAATTCCCACGCACCCCTGTAATACACGTACCCAGCAAAATGGCGTGTGATAATTCCCGCGTACCCCTGTATTACACGTGCCCTGGCTAATCGCATGTAAGACTTCCCGCGTACCCCTGTAATACACGTTCCCTGGACAATCGCGTGTTGAACTTCCCGCGTACCCCTGTAATACACGTTCCCTGGACAATCGCGTGTTGAACTTCCCGCGTACCCCTGTAATACACGTTCCCTGGACAATCGCGTGTTGAACTTCCCGCGTACCCCTGTAATTCACGTTCCCTGGACTATCGCGTGTTGAACTTCCCGCGTACCCCTGTAATACACGTTCCCTGGACTATCGTGTGTTGAACTTCCCGCGCACCCCTGAAATACACGTACCCTGGCACCCTGGCTAATCGCGTGTATAACTTCACGCGTACCCCTGATATGCACGTTACCCGCTTTGCGTTCCTTGTTTGGCAGCCCTGTAAACTGGTCCAGGGTTAGCGCAGCCCTTTGCGATGATTTAGCGATTTTGATGGCTTTTCCTTGCGCGAGGGCGTTCTTGGGGGCGTTACTGGCGCTGCTGCAGGGTCGCTGCGATACTCTGCGCCACGGCTGGTTTGGGAGCCTAAAATCCATGAATACGCTGTGCGCGGAAATCGTTTTAGCGCACGTGCCTGGCGCAGACAATCGCACGCGGACACTCTGCGCCAGCCGCTTGCGACACTTTTCTGCGAAATTCTATGAATTACCCTGTAAGTATGGCTGCAAAACAATATTGGGAAGTCAGATGGACAAACCGAATTTGAAAGGAAAATGCCAGCTTTCACCACATGTGTCAAAATGGGCTTTTGCAAACCAAATGAAAAAAAAAGCTTGTTTTAAAAGTACAATGTTGAATACAAACTTATCCTTGCAAGGGGATTGTGCTGTGAAATATATATATGGGAGGTTTTATTCAGCAGGCTTTCTTCAGTTTCAGGAAAAAAATAAACAAGATAAGGAATTATAAGGCACTGGCTACATGGGGGAAAATTTGCTTAAAACAGGTTTCTGCTTGGAGGATGCTAGCAACACAAGGCCCCTCAAAGTAGATCCTAGAACACAAGTGATAATTGATACCTCTACAGACTGTGGTCTGTGCTCCAGTCTATTACAATAGGTTTTCTGGGACACGGATGTGCGAAGTGGATAAAGGGCAATAAACCTTCAATCAAGCTGGGAAACCCCCATCCTCCCTCTGGGGGAGATGAGAGTTCGTTGTAGTTGAACAGAAAAAAATGGTCCATTGAAGGACAAAGGCCAGCCCATTTGTTTCCAAAGACTTTGGGCCTCATTATAAGTGCACAGGTCCAGATTGAACAGTGCCGGTAAAACCATACCGCATTCGTATTCAGGACCGGCTAATTCTGACCTGAGATCCTGGAAACACCATCCACTCGAAGCCACCCCCGCGGTGACAACGCACCCTGAATTTGCGTCGACAGAAACAGCGCAACAACTCACCGACGCAACCCCAATCAATGACAATGCGTAACACTGTGCCCATTACGAGTAGCATGGACACGGAAACACAACCCTAAAGGTGAGCCAAATCAGGCCAGAGGTGCACAAAATGAGGCCAGCTGCACCACGTAGGCAACTGGGAGCCTAGAAAAGACCCACACCCATACCCAGGCCACCCTCAGACAGAACCATGCTGCAGCCGCAGTAGCAGCATTCGGGTTAGTTAACCTACAGGCTGCAGTGAACATTGTGGCAGCAGTGGGGCAGAGGAGGAGGAGTCGGCGCAGGCGGCAAATTGCAAACCGGGTACCCATACCAAACATAAATGTGCAGCAGGCACAACCCCACAGGCAGCCTGCAATACCCCGCATCAGGCCCTCTACCTAGAAGCTGACCCCAGTGCAGATCCACACATAATATTGGCTTGACCGTCCATTAATCATGTCCATCGTCACCCTGATCGAGGAGGACATGAGCAGCCACATTGGCATCCAGACTCCAATCCCCCCGCTGCTGAAGGGTGTCTCCAAACTGCATTTCCTTGCAACTGGAACATATCAGCACACTGTTGGTGAGCTGCACGGGCTGTCACAACCCTGTTTTTCTAGAATACTTGACCGGATACTGGAGGCACTGCTGACCCATGTGGCAGAGTACATTGCCGTACCCCGTACCCCTGCCCTGGTCATTGCCATCAAGTTGGCCTTCCATTCCATTGCAGGCATGCCAAATTGCAGAGGTGCATTAGACTGCACCCACATTGAGTTGACATTTCCACATGCAATGGAGGTGGTGTACCGCAATAGGAAACAATTCCACTCACTGAATGTCCAGATGGTATGCAATGCCTTACAATTTGTCAACCATTGCCCTGGGTCAACTCATGACTCCATGGTCTTGCGTAATTAGACATTGACACACTACATGGAATGCTATGCAGGACAAAGCACATAGCTATTGGGTAAGTCCAACTGCCAATGCATGACCCCTGTGCAAGGTTGGGGTGTCGTGGTGAAGGCACACATGTCCTGTGAATTTGGCTGTGCACAAATTCCAATGCATGACCCCTGCCCAATGCCACAGTCACCCACCACATATGAACTCATGGGAATCGACCTGAGTGCAACAAGTCGTTGCCCAATTCCAATGCACTAATGTGACCATCAATGTCCCTTGAATGGTTTGTCCTGCAAGTATGATCATAAAATGCCCCATATAACAGATTCACAAATGGCCCATAATTGTACTGCATCTGATTTGGACAGTGAAACCACAAACACTAACATGTGCCCTTGCTTTCACTCCCATGCAGGTGATGCAGGATATGCACTCACACCATGGCTGATGACGCCCATACAAAGGCTGAGGAACAGGCATGAGGAGACCTACAACAGGGCACACATACATGACATGACGTGGCATGATAGAGCGTACCTTTGGATTACTCAAGGCCAGGTTCCACTGCTTGAGCTGATCTGGAGGCTCATTGCTGTACAGCCCAGTCAAAACGGGGAAAATAGTGCTGGCATGTGCCATGTTGCACAATCTGTGCATACGCAGGAGCATTCCACTGCGCTCGACACAGAGGATGAAGATGATGATGCTGACGATGATGGTGAGGATGACGATGGAGATGGGATGGGTGCACTTTTTTCTGAAAGACTTCACATGCACATCATGTACCGCATGTTATTGCACAACATTGAATTGTCTAAATGCACATGAAATAAAGGATGTCCACTCGTCACTTGTATTTTCAAAATAGTTTATTCACAAAAAAACATGGGTGTGGGGAATTGGATGGAAAAGAAGTACACCCGTGCCCACCCACCTCCCCAACGTGCCCACCACCCAACCAGGACCCAACTGGCTAACCTCACTAAGGACCACCCCCACCTCCCCAACGTACCCACCCCCATACAACTACCCCATCCCAACTCTGCAGACGACAGTCCAATGTTCATCACACTATTTGCGACCACGCTTCTGGGCATATGAGTTCTTTCTGGAGGGTCCGGTCAGCCGGGATGACCACCTCTGCGGGCTGCTTACCACTGAACTTCAGGGGGTGCTGCTTGTAGATGGCACTGGTGGTGTTGCAGCTGGCACATTGCCCATGAATGCCTGTTGGGCCGCTTGCATAGACTCCGCTATGGTCAACATTTCATTGTTCCCCTCCCTCACCCGCCATGACAGGAACATGTTAGTGGTTGTGAATCTGCCTATTGCCCGAAATAGCCTACGCAAAACGGTGGCAGTGCTCTCCCTCTGCATCCTGGCCTCCTCACGCTGCAGGCATCCTCACGCTTCAGCCTGGCCTCCTCACATTACAGCCTCGATTCCTGTAGTTGTTGCTCTACTAGCTGCATGAGGCTGGCCTGGTGTTGCTCAATGTGCAGGCGGTGGGCGCTGAGTTCGGTGATGAGGGTGTGGATGAGCGCATGAGGCTGTGGAGTCCTGTGGACTGAATACTAAGTCCTCTAGGGGAGTGATGTCTCCCCCTTCATCTTGATCCTGTGGTGCGTCAGCACACTGTTCAGCCGGTGCACTATAGCTGCTACATGCATCCTCCTCAGTGGTTCCTGGGTAGGCACTGATGGGTGCGGCATATGTGGCTGCAGGTATTGTATCTGTGGCAACATGCTGCCCACAGGAGGCGGTGGGGATGGGAGTGTCCGTAGCCACCGTTGGCGGTGCCGAGGGTAGTGTTGCAGAGGTGCAGGTAGTGGCATCCTGCAAAGGATGGATACATTGGCTCTGTGCGGTAGTACGTGGTATGGACTGTTGCGCTGAATCACTGTTGCTTGATTTTCCTGTGGAGAGATGCAGGGCATGCTGCTAGTTGTGTGGCAGGTTGTGGATGGGTCCATCATATGCAATGCAGTCCTCATACTCTGTCCACTTGCATGTACACACATTTGATGGGTGATGCACTCAGGTGTGTGTA
The DNA here is from genome assembly GCF_040938575.1 of Ambystoma mexicanum. Taxonomy (NCBI): domain Eukaryota; kingdom Metazoa; phylum Chordata; class Amphibia; order Caudata; family Ambystomatidae; genus Ambystoma; species Ambystoma mexicanum. The sequence goes on along the minus strand of NC_090933.1, from coordinate 451,936,642 downwards.
TCTCAGCTTGCACTCAGTTGCACACTGTCTGCTTGTCCTGGGGGGCATGTCTCGTGTGTGTGGCGTGGGGTGTGGGTCATTGGTGGATGTGTTGGGTCACTCTGGGCCTGGCGGGGGGGCAACATTCACACTCATGGCTTTCAACTCTGTGTACTTAACAGCATCGCCAGGTGGGCTGACTCAGGTCTCTGCTTCACCTTCGCCCTGGATCCCTTCAAGGTGCAGGACACTACTGCACCTCTCCTCCCATGTCTGGAGCTTCAGGGGTGATGCAGGCTGTGCTGGTGCTGTGTTGGCGGTGTGCTGCCATTAGGTTGTGCACACGCAGCTTAAGATCATCCCACCACTTGTGGCAGTCTTTGACTGTGCGTGCCGTCACACCTACTGCAGTGCATTTCTGTGCTGCTGCTGCCACCCAGATCTCCTTGCGGCGCTGCTGAGTGCTGCGCCTTTGGTCAGCACTAAACAGCATAGGGGCGTTTTCTACAATGTGCCCCACCAGCACTGTCAATTCAGGCTTACTGATGCGTGGCTTCCGCTGGGATGCATGATGCCATCTTCCTTGTGGTGTGTAGCAATTGCCAGTGGAGCTAGGCCCTGTGGTTGCAGAGGATGGCAGTGGATTGTGGTTTAAGTAATGGCCACCACACTCCTTACGGTTTTCGTGATCACAGTCTTTCCGGCACCTGTATTTCAATTTCCGTGAAGAAGTAGGCGGATATGGATGTACCGCTGCCATGTTTCACAGTGCTTCCGTGTCCATGGCTGTTTGCACCCTGATGGTGACACCGTTTCCGTGTTTGTCTAGTGCGCGCGACTGCAAACCCATAATGACATCATGTTTCTGCATGCTTGCGGATGCGATAACGGTGTCACCGCCATCACAGAAAATATAGATTCCGGACCAGCAAACTCGAAATGAGGCCCAATTTTATTAATAAAACTTGTAAGTCTTTTATCTTTGCAACAGGACTTCGCAAAAATGTAAAAAGTTAACAGTTTAAATGTGATTTTATGGGCTTTAATTTAAGACGTTGTGGACTTCACTGCCATGTTGGGAACAGAAATGGCAAAGTAGTGGACATCCTGAGGAAAGTGTACTGGATGCCACTGTAAAATGTAATACTGATATGCCTAATAATAATCTATGCACATGTGTAAAGTCATAGGGCCTCATTACACGGATGGCGGTGAACCATGGCGCTATTAGCGCCATGGTTCATGCCGCTAAAATACCGGCACCGCCTTGGTGGAAAAGGGAATTACCGCCCTATTCCAAGGTTGGCAGGGCGGTAATTCCCCCTTCCACCATTGCCCTTCCCATTCCCATTTTTGCCCCATAGAGGTCTATGGGAATGGGGAAGGCGCTAATTACGGTACCACAAATTGCGGTACCGTAATTAGCTCCCTGGTCCCTTTGCGGGCTGGTTTTTAACGCCTGCAAAAAGCAGGCGTTAAATTCCCCAACCCGCGAAGGGACCTCATAGTAAGGCAGTAAGGATTTACCGGTAGCAGTAAAATACCGGTACCGGTAAACCCTTACTGCCTACCGTGTAATGAGGCCCATTGACAGATGTGAAAATAGTGGGGAACGTTGCTAAAAGTGTATAGAAGTGTTAAAAATGATGCTTGAAGGTGGGAAATGACAGAGCTTTAAGGTGAAACATTGTAAATTGGATAGATGCGTTGCTATATTGGGGTAAGTATGAGATTAGTAAATTGTAGGAAAATAGCATGCACTGGTAAAAACCCATGAAATTCAGTGAAAACACGTTGTTAAAGGAACATTATGGTTAAGTTGCACTAATAAAAACCTATGAAATTCAATGAAAAAACGTTGTTAAAGGGACGTTATGGTTACAATTAAAACAGAAAAACCTCAGAAATTCACCAGTTATGGTAAGCTAAGCAAACATAACTTGTGCCACCACCATGCACTGCTAAGACTAACACCCAGGACATCAAAGATGACATTGCAAATGTCATTGATGACATCACTTATGACATCACATGTGAAATTAATTTTGATGACAAGTCCCTACAAGGGGTTGTGTGTATAATGTTGGCAACAAGATGTCAGGGGTGATCGGGAGACCTATCATGAACTACTTAGTCCATTAAAGAATGTACACATCTAAACAACATTGTATTGGAGTGTTGTTAATACAGCAACCTAATCATACATAAACATAGGAAATGGCTTTAGCATGCACCATAGAAGTACAATATTTATAATCTTGTAAAATTGGATAGTAAAATAATGAATGTTACCGTATCAGAGTTTTGAGTAATATTACATATGTAATAACTAGCTAAAAATTCAAGACTTACTACTACACTTGTACTAGTACATACAATACATATTAAGACCCACAATGCATACAAATCAGAGGCACATACAGGTAAACTAAGGTAAGCAAGAAAGAAACAGCATCATCAGAAAATGTTAATACCATTAAAGTTATCTTCATGTATAAAAATGAATTGTGTGTTTGAGGCCTGCTTATTGCCCCATGTATGTGCACCATCAGCTAAAACCAAACCCTAAGGAAAGTACTTTAAGAACATGGTTAATGTCTAGAAATATAGCACCTTTTGAATTTTAATATTATGACTGTTAGTGAACAAAATCACCTGGCCTAGTTATGTCAGTGAACAAAAACAAGTGGCCCAGATATGTGATGTCATAAGTGACATCATCAATGACATTTGTGATGTCATCTTTGATGTCCTGCTTGTTAGTTTTAGCAGTGCACAGTGGTGGTGCGAGTTATAGTTGCTTAGCTTACCATAACTTGAGAATTTCTGAGGATTTTAAGTTTTACTTGTAACCATAACGTCCCTTTAACAAAGTTTTTTCATTGAATATATGTATATACCTAAACCTACTAGACTCTGGGCCTCATCACGAGTTGGGCTGTATCCCGGCTGTAATACCGCCCGACTGTAATAGCCCTAGCACCGACTGGTCCAGCGGTATTACTGCCAGATCACGGGTTGGGTGTTAACGGTAAACTTCCATTCCCTATTGGGTCCATTGGATTCAATGGAGCATTTTCAGCACTAATACTGCGAGCTAATACAGCTGGCGGTAATGCAGCTGAAAACAAGGGATTTTCACCTCCAGAAAAAGGCTGGAGGTAAAACAGCTCATTTAGCGCCCAACTCGTGATAGGGCCAGCCCTTAAATGCATCAGTAATACCGTTACCACTGCAGTTAAGGGCTACAGTCCAACTCATGTTGTGGCCCTCTGTAGTGATCTTTCAGAACTATGCAGATAAATAATAATAGTAAAGCGCTACAAACCCTCACGTATCTGAGCGCTGCTTATTATTCCCACAGTGTGTGGTGCTCATTTATCGACCTAGGAAGGATGAAAGGCTGAGTTTGGCCCTGCCGGGATTTGAACCTGCGTTAGTAAGCTCTGCATGGATGTCCAAGGGAGCACTCTACTCGCTTTGCCACTTGACCATATGATGCACAGATTGCCTTTAGCCTTGGGGAAGATCCTCAATCAAATAGGCATTGAATAGAACATATCTTTACGCACATTGAAAGTTGGATGGCGAGCGCTCGGCTAGATCTGAGTCTGGTTAAGACAGAATTACAAATTGCATCTTCCTCCAACTCTATTAACATAGCCTTACATAAAATCCCAGACATTACACCGGCAAGCACAAACATGATCACTCAGAAAAATATTAGGACTCATAATTGATGCAACCTCAGACTAATGCTATACTTATTGAGGAAAAAACTATTATCTGATGCTGTTAGGACAACTAGACCCACCAATCTCTGAAACACATTGCTCAGTCATTGCCCTAGCTATAATTTGAACTAAAATGGATTATTGTAATGCACTATATGTGCGTACATCTAAACATGTTATTAAACAACTTAAAAATCTACAAAAAAAAGCATTGTACATAGTGACCACAAGTCCAAAAAACTGACACATCACATTAGGTCTTAGAAGTCTTAATAGGCACCCAGTATATTCTGGGATTTTTTTAAACTTCCCACCATCACTCATAAAGCCTTACATAGAAACGGTTTCATAAACATTAATACTTACTTAAAAACGAATAACCCTGACTTCCTTCTACAAAATAATCCCGAAACACATTACAAATCCCTATATTTAAGCAATCTAGCGGTTTTGGCAGAGCCTGTTTGGTTGTAGCTGATAGACATACCTGGAAGCTGTGTGGAAGTGCATCCAAAATGGGAAAGGCCGTGTGGGAGACCTCAGGCAGAGCCACAGGTTTTGGTCAGGAAATGGTCAGGAAATGTACAGACCCCGGTGAGGGTTTTATGCAGATGGACTGGGTCCCCTCTCTGACAATAACAGGCTGGCTACACCAAAAAGTGGGAACATAAATTAAGGTACCAAAGTCTTTGCGGAAATCAGGAACATATTTATTGCAGGCCGAGAAGTAGACTCATTACCAACAGAGTAAGTTAGGCAAACTGGACACAGATGATTGTCTGCACTGGGCTGTGGATACAAGGTGGGGCATTGAGGGCAGGTATACTAGCTAGACACATCCACTGGCATGGGACCTGGGGGCCTGGCGAGTATCCTTGGATGCAGGGGTAAGAGATGGGACCCCAAGGGAGGAAGGGAAGGGTTGGAGAGGGAGAGGTTCGAGTGGGGAGACCACTGGGAAGGAGGAGAGAGGAAGATATAGACTGAGGTGGGTGGAGAGAACAGAAATAATGGGCAGCTGGGAAGTGGTGAGAGGGAGAGAGTGGAGAGTGAGTAGAAAAATAGCCAGTGGGAGACAATGGGAGAGGGGAGAGAAATTGGCTGGTAGGGATGGGGCTTGCTGAGAGAAGGAGGAAAGAAAGAGAGGAAGGAAGCAAGAGAGAAAGAAAGAGATAGAGAGGGAGAAAGACATAGCAAGGGAAAGAGAAAGGGAGAGAGAATGAGAGAGAAAGGGAAAAAGAAAGAGAAAGAAATAGAGTGAAAGAGAGTACAGTGAGGAAGAGCGGGCAGGGGGAGCAGGAGAGAGCAGTGGCAGAGAGGCCAGGAGAGTGCAGGGCCAGATACCTCAGAAGAAAGAAGCAGGGGGAAGCAGTGCAGAGAGGCCAGGATAAAGAAGCAGGGGAAGCAGGCACACAGACAGACTGAGAAAGGTGGGGGGGCAAGGCAGAGAGGCCAGGAGCCTTACTGGTGGAAGCATAGAGCCGGTTGGGTAGGAAAGAGAGGGGAAGGATTGAGAAGGGAACCTGTTGAAAGGGACTCCTGAGCTCTTCTGCCCTCCCTGCCTTGGTCAGCACACCACTGCATGCAGCCAGAAAAGAGAGCAAGTCCAAAGCCTCTGTCCACTTGTAAGGCTTTGCTCCACCCCTCTAGAGCACACTCACACCCAGAAACACAACCAGGGAAACTAGTTTCTGTATCATTCCCAGGTCAGGGAAGATTAAAATTTGGTGTTCAGGTTAATTACAGGGAGTCAAACAGGCAGGGGCAGTAGATGACTAGGGAATGGAGGTGGTTCACATAAAGGTATGAAAGGGGTCACAGGTCCAGCTTGGGGACCTGACAAAGGTGGAATAATAACAGGGTGGGCCAAGAGCACAGGCTTGGACAGTAGATGACTGGTAGATGACTGGGGAATGGAGGATGTTCCCACAAAGAGATGCAGAGGGTAAGGGGGGCAGCTTGGTGACCTGGCAGAGGGAAGGGGAATTACAAATTACAGTGCGTAGGACAAGTGGCCATCCAGAGACACCCACCACAGCCCCCACCTATGATGGACACAACAAGTGGAACTCATTGTGCAGGACTCAGGGAGCTCAGGGAGGCTTGGTGCTAGGACAAAAGGGAGAAATTATAGGGTGAGGTGCAGATGGAGGAAGAATTGAAAGGGGCCAGTCTTGGGCTGCAGCTGAGCAACAGGTATAACTAGTTCCTGGAGGGAGCATGGCTTGGGTTCCACAACTGCCCACAGAGTGTAGTGGACACAAAAGAAAATGCATTTGGGAAAAATAAAAGTCACACAATACATTGGAAAATAAAGTCATGCAATACATTGAATGCAGTGGGGAAAGGAAATGTCATGTCATACATTGAAAATGAAAAAAAATACAGGACACCCACAGTAAACAGCAAGGGACGTGGACACTACAATTTCCACAGCTACCAATCAGTATTTTTGACATAAATTATTTTCTCATGTTTAGAAAAAAAATCAAGGCTCTACTCTTTTGATTTCCTCTTTCCTTTTTCTGAACGTGAATCATGATTTTAGGCCAAGCTCTAAGATACCTACGGCATGTAGTGCCTATAACGCTGATAACAATAAGAAAATAATGTTCTTTGCATTTTTGTGGAAAATAATTTCTGGCATATGGAGTAAGGTTATTACCATTTCAGTTTGGCAGGATGCACAACATATATTGTTCAAACTGGGAACATATCATGGCAATGCAAAGTCTATGGAATCACTCCTTCTCAACTTTGGGGATTCGGGAATATATGTTTTGTCATGAGATGTTATAGCTTGCTTCTTCCCATGTTTTTACAATGTGTTCTTGCACAAAGTCTGTTTGAATATTGCAGGGTTTAAAGAATGAATGTATTTCCAACTGACCCCCTTTTTCTAGGTTTTCACAGTACAAGAGGGATTGGTTTTATTTCTGCAGTGCAGCACTCTTATGTGGCGGCATGCAGGTTGATGATTTTTTGAGCATCCTGGACAAAGTTACTCCTTGGTACTTTTTGGGGTTGTAAAGAGCATTTTATATCATACCAATTACAAAGGTACAGAACCCAGTTCAAATGTATCAAAGGATGGTGCAGCACACCCACGATCCAATTTGTAGTGGAATATGAACATGCCTGATGAGGTCCATGTGGCAGACATACATACATCAGCCAAAGATGACCTAGGAAGCAGTCCATGAACAAGCCATGCTCCAAGTTCTCCAATCATAGATGATGGAAGGTAGGGGGATAACATGAGCAAATCCATAGACTATGGCAATTTCTATCTTATCCCAATAACTGAGGGTAGCAGCTGAAGGCTTCTTACTGTGCGAGCCAGGAGCAAACTAATTATGAGTGCATGCATCAGATTGAAGGAGGATGTAGGATCAAGATATACCTTGAGGACGCGCCCTACACCCAGGCCCAGGATATTAGAGCCAGAGTCCCCTGGGAGACATAATAATTGAAGAACAATGTTGTGATTATGGTGAAAATCTGATATGAGCTCATGAAGAATAGAGAGGGAGGTATACATCTCTGAAACGACCCCAAGGGGGAACTTCTGGATGCAGTCCCCACACAAGAAAGCCCTCAATTCTCGCCCTCCTGTGGCTGAGGTGACAGCAGCAGGCAAAGGGATTCTAGTACAAAAGATGTTAAGAGGAATGGGAGCCAAATCTCCAAATAAATACTAGAGAGATCTGATAACGAACAAAAGATTCCAGGACAGAAACAGGGAATGGACCCTAGTCCATGAAAGCTCAAAGCATTAGAGCAATCTGTGAGGATATTGTTTTAATTAGAAATTGCTGTCTCACAGTTCCAAAACATTGGCCTACTGTAGGAAATCAAAGACATTTAAGTCGCATCACAATACAGGCTAATTCCAGAATACCACCACAGAAAACAAATCCAGTGATGTGAATAAATCCTTAAGGTAGAAGGGTATCTAGCGTTTGGAGGTAAAATGATAACTGTCTATAAATGTCCCATCCTTGAATATCGAGGCAGCCAGGATCAATCCTAAAATCGACCTGGAACAAAAAGGATGCCAATGAAGGGATATGGGGGGAGAGGAAGCTCAATCTCCAGAGAATGAACAATCAACAAAGGAGGCTCCTTCATCCACCTCAGAGCAACAAGAATGAAAATGCCACTATCCTGTCTGATCTTGTAGAGAAACTGCGCAAAGACAGGGAATAGAGTAAAGCAAACAAAAGCATAGGTGGTCACAGGGAAGACAGCACATCTGCTGTAATTGGCAGAGTACCACTAGCTCCTTCAGACCTGGGGAGCAGATGGTTCTGGCTAGAGAAAAATATGCCTATCCTTACGCACTGAGCCAGACACATATCAGTTCTAACAGGAAGAGGGAAAGAGAACAGACCACTGATTATGGAAACGCTCTGCTCAATCAACCTGGAGCAATATTCTCTAACCCAAGAATGTGCAATGGTCTCAGGAAGAGGAAGTTTGGGTCTACCACTTCAAACAGCTGATGAGCTAAAATGTTCCGTGAGTGCCACATCAACAGGAATCACCTAATTTAGGAAGTTTAGTTACCCTCTTATTTTTACACACAGTATATAGGTGGGGTAAATTCCAACAGGGACACAGGGTTGATTAGCAACAGGAGGTGGATAACCTTTCTGGGTTTTTTATATATGAATATTATTCCATGTAATACAGCGTTATGGTTTTATGTGTCCAGTTATTTCTTTGCTTAAAAGTACAGTCTCTGGGATATAGCACCCAGATGCTTCTTGGCTCCAAGCCACAACAATGATTAACACAAGTAAGTCTAGGGTATCCTATAATAGAACAGGGATAGGGACTGGTCTAAACCTGCAGGATAGGTCTGTTAAGAAAAGTGTTTGTACTTTCAAATCATGTATTTTTTTTTCTGCATAGTCACTCTAAAGCAGAGCACAGTCTCTGGGATATAGTGTCCAGCTGCTTCTTGGTTCACACTTAGTCTCAGGATTGTATAGCCAAGCCATTTCTGGGTTCAGATCACATACACAGTGATAAGGCAGCCAACCACATAATTGTCACGGTTTATAGTGATTATTTCGACAAAGTTTTGAAAGCAAAAGTTTCGACAAACAATGGCCCTCATTACAACCCTGGCATTAAGGGGTTAACGGCGCCGTAAAAGGTGGCGGCGCCGTTAACCCCTTAACGTCTGATTACGCGGTCCCTTTGCGGGTTGGCAATTTTAACACCTGCTTTTTGCAGGCGTTAAAATCCAACCCGCAAAAGGGACCTTGGTGCTAAGTATGGTGCCGCAATTTGCGGCACCGTGCTTAGCGCCTTCCCCATTTTCATTGAGCCCTATGGGGCAAAAATGGGAATGGGGAAGGGCCATGGCGCCATGGGGAATTACCGCCCCGCCAACCTCGGAATGGGGCGGTAATTCCCCATTCCGCCATGGCGGAGTTGTTAAGTTACCGGCATGGACCATGGTGCTGTTAGCACCATGGTCCAACGCCAGGGTCGTAATGAGGGCCAATGTGTTGAAAAAAATGCATTTTTTTAAAAACAAAAAATGAATGGGGGCGCCCCAACCCCCATTTTATTAACCCTTAAATCCCACTTTAGTAAAAAAAAACCTTTACCTGCAAAAAAAATGAATTTTTTCGATGCATTATTTTTCGAAACTTTTGCATTCAAAATCTTTTTTTCGAAACAATGCCTGCATACCAATTGTCACAAATCTACTTCACAGGGTTCTAGCACCTTGCCCACTAATTGTCTCTTTATTGATTTTCAAACAACCACTACAACTTCATGAGGGGAATTGTTTACAACTTTCATGAACGTAAACACAGAGGGGAGTTTCATCCAGGTCAGGTATGAGCCTGCATTGCCATCATTCATCATTTTGTGCATTTTTGGCCATTGAGTCATCACAATTCTTCATCGCTCCCCCTTACTTCCCTTCTTAGTAAATAATCTTTGTGCAGGCTCCATATATCGTTCGGTCTGAAGGACGCTGGCAACAATTTTGAAAAATCAGCGTTATAGTCCATGCATTTTGCTGTTTCCTTCATCCAAGCTATGACCCCTGGGGCAGGACCCTTCATCCATGCTTGGTCTAGAAATCTCTTAGCCAGACCCTTTAATAGGCCCCAACATTTTTCGTAGGACCTTTGGTACTTCCCCCTTCCCACTTAGCATATGTATCAAGTGATGACTTCACCTCCATATCAACTGTTTCAGATGCAAATTCGAACACGTTTTTTCCAAAAGGGCGCTACACGTCTACATTCTCAACTGAAATGCAGAGAGCCAGCATCCAAAATGTTGCACCGCCCACATGTATCAGGCCTGTCAGGGAACATTTTGTGTAACTTCCTAGGCGTCAGGTAGGCCATGTGCATGAACCTGAAGTGATTAAACATCAGCCTATAATTAAAGTAGATTGTTTTCATGTACTTCCTAAGTATTCACATTGCTGATCAGTTATTTGCCCCTGTAGGTCTCTTCCCCACTTTGTTCGTGCCCCCTGAAACTGTGCCTCCATTCCCAGCCCAATTCCCTTGTACAGGGCTGATATCAACTTGCATTTTCCTTTCCTGGCTATCGTGTCCATCAGTGCGGGGAATTCTGGGGGTGAGCAAAGGAATGAGGACAAGAGTTTCTTTATTGTATACGATAGTCAAAAATATATAAATATCTCGAGTGGAGAATTCCCCTCTTTATCTTTCTATTCTTGTAATGCTAGGAAAACTACCTCTGGGAAAAGATCCCCAAAGCACCTTATGCCCAACTTCATCATTGTATTTAAATATTCTTTTTCTGCTTTGAAAGGAAGACTGGGCATGTGTTGCACTGGTAGCAGTGGTGAGTATGGCTTGTTGAGCCCAGCATCCTTCACAGTCTAGTTATTCCCAGACCTTATGCATTGTTGCCACTACATTCAATTTCACACACCGTCTTGGGTGCATCTGAGATGACTACTGCAAATAGAAGTGAAAAAGCCGTTATTGCCCACTCCATGCTGACGTGAGGTCGGACTATGCCTCCTGCTTCCCAAAATGAAAGGTAATGTGCCTGCGTGGTCTTGTAGTATCTAATCAACTTTGGCTCTCCTTGGCTGCCTCATCTTGTGGATCTGTGAGGATCTTACATCTTACCCAAGCCACCTTACCCGCCCAAATGAACCTGGTTCACAATAAATGCAAGTCACGAAAAAACAACTTGGGTAGCGCTATGTGGATGTCCACAAAGAGGTATAGAAATTTGGGGAGGATTACCATATTGAGTAATGATATTCTGCCTATCAGACATCTATCGAGTTTAGCTTTAATTTGCTCAATCACCGGGCTATATTTTAGATTGGCATAGTAGTCTGCAAAGGCACCGCTAATGGCATTATCTGTACTGTTCATAGAGCCTCCACCCCCCATCAGATGGCATTGATTAAATTACTCCCCGTGTCCCTATCACCATCCAGGCCAGTGCCCTATCCTATCTTTCACCTTTCCCATATTGACTCACCCTCATTCCCCTCGAGAGGATGTGAATATCCTTGGTCACTAAATCTTGAAAGTCGTCCTTCTCTTCTCTGATCCTGACCAGAATTTCAGGTCTGTGTGTAGTTTCATATTGAGCTTGCAGATCTTTTCCCAGCCCTATCTAGGGATAGTCTCACATTAGGATTCCCCTTCCCTGGACATGCACAAACTCCTGATAAAGACTTGAATGTCTCCCATACAGTTGAAAGTCATTCCACTGACCCTACATTGCCTTTGAAGAAGTTCATTATGTCTTCTCCTATGTTATCCATGAAGGCAGCATCTAACAGACTGTTGAGCTTGAATCTCCAGCCTCTCCCTGGCTTCAGAACCCTCTCAAAGTGAAAGGAGGAACTCACTGGGGAATGATCCGATAGGGTCTGTGAAAGAATGTTCGATCTGTCCACACACGCAACAAGCCTTTGTGAAACCTATAGAGCTTCAATCCAGGAGAAGGCCTTGTGCGCAAAGGAAAAAAAACAAGTAGTCCCTTACCCCGGTTTCCCCTCTCTCCAAATATTCCATAGGTTGCATAGCTCCATAAGTCGGAGGATCACCGTAGCTGCACACAAGAGGTGTCTTTCCACTCTACTGGACCTATCTACTGACGGGTCTAAAATGGTGTTCAGGTCATTCACACCAAATTATATGAGACCCCTCATATGAGACTAAGCAGCTGACAGACCATGGAAGTAGTTGGGGGTATCGACAATGGGAGCAAAGGTGTCAGTGTGTGCCGGCTATCCGACCATTCACTATCAGAACTCTCCCCTCCGTATCTCCATACTTCTGAAGAAACCCAGAGACTTGTGTGTCAATTTCACCACTGCCTTCACATGGGAGGAGCACGGCAAAAATGATCTGTGTTCACCGCATTTGATGCCAAAACTGGGAGCCACTGTGGGTCTACAGTGACTCTCTTGCAGGAAAGCGATGTTCACCTGTTCCTGGTTTTAATAGGGTGGTTTAGTCCTCAAACATTCCACAACAAGATATTGATGGCCTTCTTAACATCCATGATTCATATGGTATTCATTCTTTGCATACCCTTCCCCATCTTCAAGCCCTCTGACCTTGATATTTAAGTCCCAAGATGTTGTCCCACAGGCCCTTTCCCCACTGCTACATATCATATGGTCTCCTATCGAGGCCCAGCATTATCCCTAAAGAATTCCTCCCAGAACCCCTACCCCCTTACCCCTACCAGTCCCCCAAACTCAACTGTTGACCCTGGATCCAACCCTCCTCCAATGAAGAACCAACTCTGTTCTTCAGGAGCAAACACAAACAGTTTATGGTGGTGCACATGCCAGGGTGCCAGGAGTACTGTTTAGACGGATCTTCTTGTCTTACTTCCCTTATTCCCCTGCTGAGAGAGAGGAGAGTAAAGGGTGCAGGCTAAAAGTAGCCATGTATCCTCCTTCCTTCAGCCAGTCCCACAAAACTCTGCCTCATATATTGCAGGGTGTTGCGCAGCTGTACTGTGACTCTTCATGTGTCATCCTCCTCTTCCCGATAATCACCTGCATTGTTCCGATGTGGACTTTTGGCAGCATGTTTATTCACATTCCTGAGGCAATCTTCTTCTTTGCAGGGGTGTTGCTTGGTCTGGAAAAGATCAGGGGCTAAGCTAATGTCGGGACTGGTGGGACTTGGGGATAGGTAGCATTTTGGTTGTAGCACCTGAGCTTTTATCCGGGGCTACAACCAAAAGACCCGGGGCTATAGCCCCCGCAGCCTCCCGCCCCAGCAACGCTTCTGCTTCTGTGGCCGGTGATGTAAAGAAATAGGTCTTTCCTCCATGGATTACTAGTAATTTTGCCAGTGACATCAGCAAATATTGTAGATGAAACACTTGTGTACGAGCGCGATATAAATAAAATATCATTTCATTTCAACCGCCGCTATAGTACAACCTTTTCGCTGTTTGCACTGCAGTGGTAAAGTCAGGGTAGATTGCCATGTCCGCATCTCATTAGCTCAGTGTGCCTTTCTCCCTGCCCATGTGGAGGATCTTATCACAGTCCCTATAGCTGAGTAATATGGATTTAATTGCTCAAGGTGGCGTGCCTGGTACCGGCCTGGCTATGAAGAAATGATGAGCCCTCTCCACCACAAATAAAGGGGTGAAAGAACCAGCAACAAATATGTCCCTCGGCATACCCTGCACAAACATTTTGACATTTTTCATCGCTGTGGTCTCTGCCAACCTGAGGATGCAAATGTTGTTCCTTTGCGACCTCACCGCCAAGTTCACATTTTTGGCCATTACACCTTTCATCCTCAATTCTATACTTGCAATCTAGCTGGCCAGCGCGCTATTCACATCTTCGGTACTGTAAATCCAAACCTTTGCTCCATGCTGACTGACCCGTATTTGCAAGACCATGCAAAACCGTGCATCATTCTTGGTGTCTACCCCTTCAATACTGTTTTTCAGGTCTGCAAACATTCTTTGAACCTCCACGTCTGGGGTACTGCCCAGCTCTGTGGCTTTGCCAGGCTCCCCCTCACATTGCACTTCATGGGGGCACTTCTCAGCACTCTTCTCTGCACTGCTCCCTCAAAATGACAATTTTTACCGATGTTTATCAGCTCTCCCCATCTTGAAGTTGCCTGCGGGTGCTGGGCAGTAAGGGCACAAGCAGACTTCCGGGGGGGGGGGTGAGCAGGTCTATGGCAGAGCATCCAGGGCTTCCAAGCACACCAGAACAGCCATGCCCCCCCCTCACTGGCGATGCTCTCCGTTATTTATGGCCCTGGATGCAATTGTGCTTTCCACCTCACTGCACTGTTATTGAACAGTTCCTTCATGTTCAATAGGTTGTGCAGGATCTATTGTCCTGCTTCAAGGGTTTGTGACAAATTGAGGGCATTCATTACTTCTCCCCAATGGGGAGCCATCCCCTTTGAGGCTAGGAAGATGAGCCTGCTCCACAGTGCCCTCCTTACGGGTATGGGCAAGTGGGAATTCACTGGGAGTGACTTTCAGGAGACAACTCCTTTTACTATCAGGAACTCCCTAGATTGCCCAACATATCAGCATATATGGGACTGCCTGCTGGGAAGAAGAATACAGCATCTTCATACGTGGCTTCAGGCAATGCTGAAGCGATCTATCAGAAAAAGGGAAAGAGGATGTCTCTTTAAGACAAGACATTTATTTAACTGAGACAAGTGTAGGAAGGAGGAGGAGAGAGAATGGTATGCAGGGGAAGCCCTTTGACATGATTGCACCTTGGAGGGGCGAGCAGAGACAAGCCACAGATCCTGGGACTTTCGAATTGGAGGGGAACACCACAGTGAGACACCCTGAGGCTGATGAGAATGTCAACAGGGTAATCACTGCCAGAGAAGTACCCAGGAGCTGGTGGTGACATGACTAGGAACACCTCATGATGGGTGAGACACTTGCTGAACGATGCTGAGACCATCACAGCTTGGAGCGCCAGGAGCTTCCTTTCGCCTGCATCCATAGCAGTTGCAGCCTGAGGGGAAGCAGAGAACAAGACATCTCTGAAAATCCAGAATAGGAAAACCAACAATGTAGAAGTAAACCGAGCACTTGCTGAGCCCTGCAACGTTCTCCTACACAGATGGAGGTACCGAAGGGAGCGGGAAGCCGCTGGGGTAAGAGTACATGACGAGTGCAACTCATCCCAGTCATAAAGACGAGATACAGGGAATAAAGTTGTTTAATTGCCAATGTGAAAGAGTCATACAGCAGGTAAGAAATAACCATGAATGCAAAATAAAGAGGGACTGGAGACATTTACTCTGGGAAGAAGGGCAAAGGTCTTATGACCAAGGAGACAAACAGGCTCATTCCAAGTTCGCCAGTATCCCGCAGATAATTCCAGCGGGATACTGGCAATCTGCCTCTACCGTTTACGCTGCCTGATATCCTGGTATTACTGGGATATTACATGCGATGGAAAGGGTGGTACATCCCCATTCCATGGAGGGGATTGCCAGAATTACTGGCCCTGGTGTATTGAGTAACAGAGTTTCAACTCAATTGTAACAAGCTATTGAACCTTTGGTTATGTGGATGGCTTGTAAACAAAGAAAACGTTTTTTCAGCAGTCTGTTGACAAAATTCCTTTCAGTGATGTTTCTTTTCAGTTACCGTGTAAAATGTACCTTTCTCCCTTCCAATGGGCACCTTGAACAGTGGAAATAAATGGACAGTGAGTAATCACACTCTTCTCTTTATCTTGAGCAACCACAAATGAATATCAATATTCTGCTTGATGATATATCTAGGAATTACTTGAATTATTTTCTTTTTAGAGATATGCACACAGTAAGATGACCTTTTTTGACCCCTGTTAATAATTCTTCTGTTCTAGACTTCATCACCAGAGTAAAAGGTCAGGTGGATCTCACTGTAAACACGCCATGGGACCTAATCTATAAAATATATCTTTTTCCAGAAGCACACACACTTCTGAAATGTTCCCTGACTTCTCGGGATGCACAATTAATGTATCTATTCCCACCCCTCAGTACTAACAGATTATAGAGACCCTTTATAGGATCACTCCTCACAAGATGACTTACCTTTTGGATAATACTCACATCAAGATTTGTTTTGGCTGAATCACAGACAGGTGGGCACCCTCTTCAGGACTGGTTCAATTCCCCCCTCTAGGAACTGGTGCGCATTAGCTGGTAGGATAGGATCAGCTTTTCTCTGCAGCCTGTCTGTAGTCTCTTCCACTGAAGTAGTCCTGGGGCTTTAACTCCTGATAGTCCTCACTTTCAGTTTCTACCATTAATCCATCAAACGGTCCAAAAGTAGAGCAAAGCTATTCCTTCTCCTTCCTGTTTTTATCTATTCTTCTTTCTCTCAATCAGTCATTCAGTGAGCAAGTATGTCCCTTCAGTAAGTGTCCATGAGTGACTCACGGCGTCTCCCAAAGTGTACCTTTTACAGAACTGAAAACCCCACCTTTTTGAGGTTTGTATGCATTCCCCAATCTAATTTGTCAATGTATATGATTGGACAATGATTGGACAGTGTTCCAAAAGTAACACCACAGTAGACATACCCATCCGCAGTCATTGGGCATATTAATGAAGGAGGCAGACTGATGCGAGTAACTTCTACACCCAATTTCCTTCCCATTTAATGTGATGTAGCATCAGGGCTGTCTTGCATTAAATATGACCAACTTCTCGAACATTACATTCCAATTATGTGACCTCTTTAAGAATCAACTCACTAGATTCGTCTCTCTGTTATGAATAATTTTTTTAATGATAAATGTTTCCCTTTAAATCACTTCCACATTTGTATTCAAATTATCTTTCCATCTCAATATTACAAGCTTATTACTGCGAATGTGAGGAAATTTAACACACTAGTGTGCACCCTTTGTTTGTCGGAAAATGCACATTTGCCAAATTTTCACATGAAAACCACAAATAAAAATATTCGTCATTGGTCCATCGAATAGAGCATTTCCAGCTGATCATATTTACACCCAAATGAGTTATTTAAGAGGTTTGGTTACAGAGATAAAGGTGATATAAACAATTCAGTGTACATTAAAAGTGCATTTTCTTTGAAACAAAAATATGGCACTGTTCTGTCTAGAAAAAACACTAGGAACACAGTAATTTTCTATTGAGTTAGGGCTGGACATCTGCTCTTGTTGACTCAGCCTGTCTTAGATGGTCCTCATGGCCCAGTGCCTGGCTGATGAAAGAGCCTTTGTAATGTGAATATCTGTGGATGTAGGTGTTAGTTCTGCATCCTCTTGAGAGGTCTCCCTTCAAGTGTTAAATTCTGCCCTTCAGGAAGACGTGTCGGATGCCGTTAACAGATTAAACTCAAGAGGAACATAGATTCATCTGAATTTAAATACATTTTTTTAAATGTTCTTTAAATACATTTTTTTAAATGTTCTTCCCTAACAGACACACAAGGCAAGTAATACAATTCCACACTTAACTTAATGGTGCTGTCTGGTTTTCTTCGCTTGTTTGAAGAGAGATCCTTATATGCAATCGGCAGTTTCAAAGAGGTTATTACAGGGGAAGGGAACTTATCTGTCCTCCCATCCTGTATTCTTGGGTTAGGGGATGTGAATTGTGAATTGAAAGGATTGCCATATGTCAACATTCATTGTTGGCTCCATTTAAAGTTGGTTTCAATCACAGTTGCAAACAAATTTTAATGTGCATATTTTCATAAAACATCACAGTTCATATTATATTGGCTTACCAAATCCTGGTATACAGTTCGAAATGTCAACATCTGAAGGTTTCCTAATCCTGACTTTTATTTCTGTTGAAGAAAATGAACACACACCGCAGAAAAAAATGCAAATCCGTTTTTCTTCTTTATTGAACTTACGTTCTCTTTCGCCTAAGGTTAAGCAGTTACCCATTCAAACAAAAACTGCAGGGTATTTTCAGGTACTTGATATGTTCATCTCAGGCATTGTCAGTGTGTTTTGGGTGGCTGCAAAGCATTGCACATTTCGTTTGTGAGTGTCCTTCACAAGTGCTGTGCCCAAGCGGCAGCTTACATGTGGTTTTTACAATGAGGCCTTGCTCTGCATCCTTTCACACAAGTCAAACATCCCTATAAATCCTCGCTCCTTGCTGCTTTTCCTTGCAGATGGATCTTCATATCCTCTCTGTTCTTTTCCTCCAAGAAATGTCCTTGGAAACTGCCGTTCCCCTTCCACAAGTCATGTAAATAATTATGTATTTAATGAACAAAAGAGAGGGGTATAAAAGATCTGATTAAGTAACACCTAGAGAACCGCATTTTTATGAAAACAAATACATCCTATCATGACATTTGTAAAAGTTACTGTTTAATTGAGTCATTTAATACCATTCTAATTTGATTACTTACCTGTTAATTTCCTGTTTTATTCTTTTCCTTTTCCTGTTGTTCAGGTTTCATTCTTCCTCATTTTCTTTAGTTCGGACTTCAGATGGCTCCTTAATCATTCTCAAAGCTGATCGAGGGTGGCAGCTTTTCCATTGCTTGATATCATCCCATGTTTCCTTAACCATATATCCTATTGGGATTCGGATCTTATAGGGAACAGCAGAGATCTGTTTTATAATTTCAAAATCACCTCACCAAGATGGTAAATACGTCTTCTCTTTGGCTTGGTTTCTTTGAAAATTGCTTAGATAAACCCTGTAACCTACCTTGTACTCCAGTTTTGCTGTCTTGAGGTTATAGTAAGACCACATACCTTCAGCAGACTTCTCCATATTGCGTTGGAAATATGAAAAAGCATGCAGTAGAGGCTTCCTAAAGTTCTCAATGTATTAATGAGTAGTTGAGGCATGTATCAAAGTCTGCTCCTGGGTTTGGCAAAGCAGATGATGAAGCAATACCATTTTCCGCCCAGTTATCAATTCAAATGGAGACTCTTGGTGGCAGAAGAAGGTGTTAATCGAATGGCCATCAGGACAAGTGGCAATCAAATGTCCGAACTTGGACCAGAATCAACCACAAGCTCCTTCAAGATATTCACAATTGTCTTGTTGTATCTCTCCATACCCCTGTTCGATGCTGGGTGGTAGGCAATGTGGAGTTTTCTTTTTACTCCTAGTATTTTCCACATCTTAGTCATCCACTCACTGGTAAAATCACTACCTCTGTCAGACTCAATCTTTTGAGGAAGAACTAATCCAGAGACAATGTGGCTGATCATCAAAGTGGCGGCTGTCTCTGGCTTACAATTTGGTGCAAGAAGGCACTCAATCCACTTTGTGCGGAGGCATGCCACCATCAACATGTATTTGTTTCCTCTGGAAGAATTAATTACTGGTCTAATGAAGTCTACTTGCAAATTGTATCCTGTTAACATCATTCCTCTTTTTTGTAAAGGAGATTTTTTTGTGGGAGAACTTGGTTGGAAGTGAGCACACACTAGATATTCCTTTAAATAGCTATTGAGATCCTGGTCCATGTGTGGCCAGTAAGTGACATCCTGCAATATCTCCTATTAACAGCAGAGATGTGGCATGGGCATTTATTAGCATCAGACTTTGGAATGAGGTAATTACTATCCACTGGTCATAACCAGATTGGGGATTCCTAAGCAACAGCACATCTTGAATCTCAAACATATTCTGAAATTACATCAGAATACGAAGATCTTCCTTTGCATTATGGTTTAATTCTGCCAGATGAAATCTGACAAGATCTTCTAAGTATTTATAGAATTTCCCAATAATTGGATGCTCATTTTGAGGAGTGATCAATTCTGCACCAGGAGCATCTCTACTCCACTGAACAGCCATAAGTTCACTGTCAGTCCGAGATTATGATCTGGTCACTGATGTGACCTGGATTTATCCATGGAGGTGTTCTATAACAATGAAGTACCCCTGTAGAGTTCCTGTTTTGATTATTTTTGCACAGCTCCTCTTGGAGGCACTGAAGTAATTTATGTTCAACCTTACATAAACCTTACATTAACCTAATGGGTTCAAAACATGCAATCTTTCTCACCAATTGTTAATGTAAAAAAATATATAATTTGTATTATTCATCATAGAAATAATGTATGGCAATGTATACAACAATTCTTTTTAAAGGAATGTTTCATTTGTTCACAATCCATAGAAACCTCACAGTGAAAGAGAAGATGAGAAAGATGTGATGGGATAGTAATAAAGTTCCCAAGTACACTGGCTCCTTAATTCCATTTAGCCATTAGCTGTAACATTGTACAGGTCTAGAGTCCTACAGAGATGTATTCTAGAAGTTGTGTCCCTCATTGATCAATAACATTTTCTAATACATTTCCTTGCACTTCTTCTGACTCTGCTAGATCACAGCCGTAATTTTATCTCAGTGTGGTCTCACATCTTAAACTTAATAACATTTAAATTACAATTTGAATAATTAAAACATGTCAAAGCTGGTGTGTTTCTGCCTTTTAAGCAGGGTCTTTAACAGCTCAATATGACCCCATAATTTGTAATCTGGCCTTCATCAGGACCAAACAAGATGACCCCCCCCTTGGTTTCTTGGTCTTGGTAGGCCTGTTCAACTCTACTCGCCTCCCATTTACGATATTGCACCTACAAAAAACATATATGCTAAGGTGAGAATCATGTACTCCCTGCTACTTGCAAACCATAACATAAACTCAGCCCTATCTAAAAGTTGGTAGATAGACTTATTCTGAACCCATAAATGATGTTCTAATGAAGTCAATTCTCATTTTAGACTTACAATTGCTTCTGTCTTTTTATTGACGTTTCCTGCTAACAAATACATGGGCAACTTATCACCATTACTGTCAAAATCTCATAAGGGACGACGGTATCAATCCCCTCTCCCGAACCACAGAAGCCGAATGGATCGACCCTCCCACCGTGGTTGGCACGGGTACCTAAATATCAATGAATACAGGAACACCACGTGGCAGCCAATGGGGGGAAGAAGGAGTTAGGGAAAGGGGATGGATTGACAAAGGAAAGATAAGGAACAGAACATACATATAGCACAGCAACTAATAACAGCGTTCTTAACACCCTTAATATATCCTCCTAGTCCTATCAACCCTACTCATAAACCCTACATGTCATAAGTTCCTACAAAGGGCTTGTGGAGAGTCAGCTTAATACCCCCGAACACAAACAATAACTCATGTGACCTACACAAAACATAACATGGCAGTAGCAGAATGGCACACACTAGGGAATTCCCTGTTATGAAGTAGACATACACATGGCCCGTATGGGCAAGCAAAAGCACATACACATGTCATGTATGGGCAAGCAAAAAGCACAACACATGTCCCGTATGGGCAAGCAAAAAGCATAAACACATAGAGAACACAAAGAAAGTCCATTAAACTGCTTGTGGCATACAGAACCTCATTGTTCTGTTTTTCCCCGCAACCAACAGTTGTATATACTGATGCGGGAGCAATAATCTGTACACATATTTTCATGTCAAACATTAACCATTAGCATTTTGTTGTGTTCTGATGCAAGACGTGTTAATTAAACTAACGCCCGCAAGAGCGTTTGACTTGCCACACTGTTAAATGGAAACCCCCATTTAACTGAATGCTCTGACGTCTTCTGAGAATGTCCGAGCCTGAAGTGAAAAGCGAACTCTGTCTGCTGGCCTTTGTTCACTGCCGCAGCCAGAGTTACAGCAATGTTCCCCAACACCTAATAAGACATACGAGAGTGGGAGAGGTACTTAGCTTTATGCATGCTCGGACGCCACCAAAGGCCGCCCGAACCAGCTGAAACAATGCCCGATGCCCGAAATGGCATTTCAAAAACCCAGCATTCGCTCCGCTCCATGGGACATCTGCTTCAATTGAGATCCTGCCGCTTCTGCCTCCTACACCGCCTCTGCCCGTGCTCCATGACGTAATCAACTGCACCGGAGTGCTGGCGGTTGAAGACTATAAGCCTCTGCCCTGTTTGCATACAGCTGAGTGGCATGTAGGCTGAACTAAAATCTGTTCCCATGCCTCCTGGGAAATGTAGTCTTTCGCCTCCTACTGCCTGCTCCACGCCCTTGCATGCCCAAACCCTTCATTCTGACAATTATGACAATTCGATTTAATCTTCAATCTAGTGACTCAACGTATGTATTTTTGTGTAACAACACAATTCCCACTGGCTTGTGGCATCTCCATGCTGCATCCCTTGCGTGAGTCATACATCTCATCCTTGTTTCAACTCCTGCTGCCCAAATGTGAGAGCTACAAAAAAACAAATATCAAACTATCATGTCACTCAAACTGCTCTGCGATCATTATTGCAGATTATTAACCTAATGAAAAATGGCATGCTCACTGCTCGTGCCGATCAGCATCAACTGGACAAACAGCTGAGCCATCTGAGTACCTGTGTCTGGCTATTAAAAGGAAAGTATCAAACCTTATTTACATCTTTGCTACGCATCTCTTGCATTTTCGCCTGTTACTCTTGATCTAACAGGTGGCGCGGATGTCAGCGTTACTTTTTCTTTTTTTAAGGTGTCAGGTGTTTCTTTAAAATCACATGTTGCCTGTACAACTCCCTGCGGGTTAATATGGCTGGCATCTTACAAAGTTTATGCTAACATTACGTGCCTCCACAATTCGATCTATGACCGTTTTTGCCACTGTAGGTTTTAAAATGTTGTAATTTTCAGCAGTCTCTGATACTTGTTGGTACAAGCAAGTGCACAAACGACGCAAATGTGCAATACTCCCCTGTTACGATGGTGTTCAATTGATAATACATACAATGTACACCTTTTTGGATCTAGCACATGTTTTCACCCCTTATGTAGTAGTCTATCAAATTTGTTCACACTATACTTTGTTAGGTGTGACATCGATGGTATAATTAACATTTAATATGTATTAGTGCTCTTAAAAAATATTGTTAAGGATGGCTGGACTACAAAACCCCAGGATTTATTGTCTACCTCACTTCAACTTGCTCCTAGCACAAGGGGATATATCTCTACTTCAGACAAGTAGGGCGTCCATTTCAATCATCACATTTAATCCTTCATTGACAGTCTCAAATTTCCTAATAATTTTTTGTTCAATTTTTGAAGGAAACTGTCACTATCTCTGCCAGGAACTTTGTTGATGTGCAATAGCACAAACCGAAAGATGTCTTCCAATCTGTGCTTTTTTTGTGAAAAATGTTCCACCAAATGTTTATCAGGCACAATGTTTCTAACACATGAGCGATGTTGGCAGACTTAACATTTTGTTTTACACAAGTACACTAAATTGCAGGGACACTTTATGCCATAAATCACATCCTTGCTCCTGCATTTTGTGACTTGTTTGAACTTCCATAATTGTCTAATGATCTCAATTTCTTTGAGGTTTTGTGTTAAATTGCATGTAGAGCATTTACCACATTTGAAATGTCCAATTACTAGAGGTAAACCCCACAATGTTGCCCCTCTTTTAGTTTTGTTTTGTCTGTCATGGTTGAGCTTGCACAATACTTTGTTTAATATTTCTGTTCCTTTTGAATGCAAGAAGTGATTTCTGAATAACAATCCCTGGTGTTTTTAATACATGGCAATTTCTTCTGATTTCTGTACATATAAAATTGGTCAGAGGGCTGTACGTGTGTACACAGACCAACCTATATTGTTCTGTTTTTCTCCGTTGTTGGAGACAATATCCCAGTTGAAGGAGATATATGATCACACCGGGTACCCCTTGTATTGCAAGAGCTTCTGTTTTGCCAAGTGATCAGTCATTTCCAGTCTTATCTGGACCCTTTATCTTGGTATGACGTTCTAATGTTTTTCCAATAGATGGTCTTCTCATTAGACGTCACCAGTTCATCAATGGTCTGGACCAATCTACCATGTTTAACGGTGCACAAAGCATCCCTCCATTTTTCCAGTTAATCAGGTGTTCCATAAATAAACCCTTTTTCCCACATAATTAGCATTAGTGATAATGACCAGTTTTGTGAGTTGGTGATTTACTGCAGCGAGGACAGCTTGATATGTTGCCATCAGCTCTGCTACCTGACTCCTTCAGGACCTATTTTGTAACCCGCAGAGGGCTCAGGAAGATCATTTACCCAAGCATTCCCAATGCCACCAACCTATTACTTCCCCCCGTCTTTTGTAATATGGTAGGAACATCCATCCACATAAATTGTGGTTATCCCTCAACAAGTGTTTTTTAAATATACCTTGTGTGATTCTTGAGTTAGAGACATTCCCAGCCTGTTGTAGATATTGTAACGGTTGATGGGAGGTCTCTGCTATAATGTGCATCCCCTGGATAAACAGGTAGTAGTTTTTCAACACCGTTGGCAGAAGTGGTTTTTCGCTATCATTGAATTGTTCTTCGAAAGAGGATTATGTATTGCTCCCGTAGGAGATTGCCTTGTTGACTTTGTCATGTTTTTGATATAACACAGTCGTCAAACAGATATCTGACAAACCAGTCTCTAAGAAAAACTCCTTATTCTTGAAGGTGTAAGCCAAACCAGGAGCTAGTGACAGGCTTCTTTTCAATTGCTTCACTGTCTTGGATTGTGATTCAACCCACTGCCACGTTATCCCAGCCTATATCCCAGCCTTCAATTCCAAGATGCCAAAGGTAACATTGTCTACCGAGTAGGGAAATGACGAATATACACGAAAAAATATCCCCCATGTCGGGTGTTGATGTTTTCTGGTTGGATACTGTCCGTTTTATCATAACAATTTTCAGGAATTAGACCAATAATTTCATTTTCTAAATAAATAGAATAATATTGGGAATTGACTGTCATTCCAATAAAGGCGTTTGCACTCAAAGTAATACTTTGAGTGTCACTATTAACCACCAATATTCGAATGGTGTTGTCTTTTGGATCGACCAGTGGTGTTGGATCTAAGGACAATCCTTGTTGGTCAAGTGTATTATTCAAATGTATGAATGCTTCCTGATGTTTCAGCATGTGTCCTCTTTGTATTTTGATTGGTACAGTAAATTGTCACAGCTGCCCTGGGATAGTGACCTCTTCTTTTGGTTGGACTTCAACAGCATGATGCAACAATTGAGCTGACCGCAATGCTTTCTCAACATTGTAAAAGCCCATTGCTAAACCCCTCATTCTTGACCAAACTTATCATTAATAAAATCCAAATTAATTGCAAATCAATGGAGAATATCACTACCTAGATACAATTCAGAAGAGACATCTCTAACGATCCAACAATTATAGCCAATAGTTTTATCACTAATTGAAAATGTTAACATGCACCTGCTAGGTAGTACATGTCTGGAATTGTAGGTTTTCAGACCAACTTCCCATTTATCTGTTAAATTAAAACAGGGAGGGGTCTGATCTTTTTGGAGTTGCTGAATCAATGATTTGCTTATGAAGATGTTTCCATTGTTTGGACAGACTCTGGCAATCACAAAATCCTTTCCTCCATTTATCCAAATGGGAAAGAATGTGTGTTTGCCCTTCTTTGTGGATGTCAGTCAAATTATAACTGTGTTTTTCTGAACTGTTTTTAGGAGCACATAGAAACATTATTTGGGGTTGTCCCAAACATAGAACTTCAAGGTATCTACGTCCAATGTAGAAAACCATTAGTTGTTGGGAGGGAGATTAATTCTTAAGAGTTGGTGTGATGTTCCCTCACTAGTCAGGTCTCCTAATGAGATGATGGTGATCTTGGGATACCTGGTTATTTTTAAAATGTTATGTGGGGTGTTGTTCAATCAGGTGACAAGAACCATTCAGGCTGTAATGATTGGTACTGCTCTTCAACTTGATGGGACGGTTTATTTGGGTCGTGAGAACCTGGTTTATGCAATCAATCAGAGGGGTCCGCCTCTGAAGCAAATTGCTACCCAGTAAACAGGGGGTGCCCTCTGGAGCCACAACAATCACTGGATGTTTCAGACAGTGTCGTCCAATTTTGATTTCCAGATCCCCAATCCCATTGACGGAAATGTTCCTTCCATCCACATTTTGGAGTTCTCCTAGAAGAGATTTGAGATGAATGTTATGGCTCTACCCTCTTCCCAGGTTGAGTTTCTCAAATGTTTACTTTGAAATGTAAGGTTGCCTTTGACCATGTGTTTACCAGAGCTGATAATTCACACTCACCTTGTATCTGGACAGGAACATAGAACCTACCTTCTTTAGACTCTAGTCTACAAAGAAAGTATGAGATATTTGACAGCTTGGCATTCATTTCCTTGATGTTGTTTATTACTAGGGAAAACTCTTGGGTTTTCCCCATATCTGTATTTCCTTCCTTGAGATCAAGTTCATGCCAGTTGACTTGGGAACCCATCACAATAAACACACATTTGGAAATAAGATTGGGAGTAGGTGTACCCCCCCTTTCCACAGACTCTTTGTTGTCTTCTCTTTTCAGAGGACAATCCTCAGAATCTTGTAGGAGGGAGGGTACCTTTACTTTTTCTGGACATTCAGGGTTTATAATATCTCTACTATCACATTGGCTTTTGTCTGCACTGGTTTCTTCACACTTCTTGATTTTATTTCTCTACATTTTCAGATTCAGGGTTTTCTATTTGTACCTACCGTTCTTCGGGAGGTTTCATTTGATCTCTGAAAGAGAATACTTTCATTCTGGTATTCTGTGTACTCCTTTCTCTCAATAGTGTCTATTCTAATATTTTTTCTTGAAATGTCACTCTTTTTCTTGGTTTGTTTAGTGCTAGTTCCCAGTAGATAGAGGAGTTGTTACTATTATCTGGCATTTCATTATTTAATTCAGGGGTCATTGTATGGGTCCGAATGGAGGTATCCTCTAAGGCTTGCCATAAAAGAACAGTTATAATTGTATAATAATTATAATTTTATCTTTTCATCTCTATCTCCTTTTCTTCTTCCACTAGAATACTGTCACTGGGATTGTTTGCCACTTGTCATTGTCCCCCTGCGGCACCTAACCCAAACATTGGGGCATTTTGGAGAACTCTGACAGTCTGATGGTTCTGTTGGTCCCTCAACATGTGTCCAATGTTCTTGGTCAATTGCTTGACCTGTCGCTCAAGCTGAGAAATCTTGTCTCCTCCCTGAGAATCATGGGGAGGCCTTTGGTCATACCTGGAAGGGTAGCTATCCCCCCAAGCAAAGAAACACAGGTATGATGGAAAGTTATTATAACCTTAATTTCTTGGTCCCCACACCCCTTTATTCTGGGCTCTATTGTCCTGGGATCTAGGAGGTGGAAAATAATTTTGCAATTTTTTTTTGGAGGGGGGTTTTGATTTCTTTCCCGTGGGATGTTCTGATTAGGATTTCCCAGTGGAGCGACTCCTTGATTTGAATGTCCCCACTTTTGTTTGGGAGTGTATCTGTAGCCCACAGTGGCCCTAGAGCCCAGGTAAAATGCACTTTTGTAGGTACAAGTGTCGGAAAGGTCCATATTTTGGAACACTGGTTGAGTGTAGCATGATTGGGACTGAATGGAAGACATCCTCTGTTAGACATTCTGCTTGGTAGCAGGAGGAGCACTCTTCTCACCCTCTGGCTCCAGATCCAAAGGAGGCACACTCTTCACGTCTGCCACTTTCACAGTGGTAGGCGTTTAAGTTGATTTGGGACTTTGGAAATTATTTTTGCTTTCCGCTGGTTTTTGGACCTCATAAATCTTAGTGGCACTCCAGATATTCCCACACAGAATATTTGGCATTTTTATGATAAGGTATCATACCACTTATTATGGTTTTTATTTGTTTAATAAGGTCTTTGATTAAACCATTTTGGATCTGCCCTTCTTGCGGCTATGAACCTGAGTCCACTCTTCCTCTGGGTCAGAGCTACTGCTGGAACTCAATTCCCTATTGTCATCTGGGCCCTCCCTACTGTTCTGATTTCCGAAATGCCTTCCAGGTGCCCAGGATACAGTCTCTCTTCTTTGTTCTTTCTCCTGAGATTTCTCAGGGTTATTTTCCGAGGCTCCCTTTGTAGGGATGCTGAGACAGATAAAATAACTGTCAAAGATAGAGAAAGTATTTCTGAATTTGGAAAATTGTCTCTCAATAATTGAGTGTCCACAATGTATAGACTGGAAAGATCCAGATTAACGAATTGTACAAATTGCCAAGTGCCCTGAAATAAAAGTTCAAATGAATCCAATAAGTCAACTAATTCACAAATAAAACCAGAATAGTGTGGTATTACAAGATGAGGCAATGGAAAGTCAGCCCTGAGACTCAACTGGTAGTTATTAGGAGTCCCAGCACGGTGCGCATGTCAGTTCAAATAACCTCTTTAGGTGATGTATCAATTGTAACAAATTGTAGAAAGCAATATATATCCTAAAATAGGTTCATAAAAGGCAAAATTCAGTGAAAGACTATCTGCTGAATCTACTGGTAAGCACTGTTGAATGGGAGCGCATAATACAAATGTACAAGTAAAATAACGAACAAATGATTTCTTATGCAAAACCGGGAGAACAGATGTATATAGGAGACAAATCCCTAGCTCACAATTCATTGTTCAATGCGTGATGCCAATATGTTTATAATTAAACCGTGAATGTCATGGAAGTGATGTTTCGGCATTGTGAAGTCATACGCCGATGCGTATGACGTCATGACGTCAGAGTAAACAAATGGCCAGATTGAAGATAAAGAATTAGACCATCTCAGTGGGTCGTCTATGTCGTGAATGCAATGTAGCATCATTCAAGGCTCAAATCATTAAATCCATGACTCGATGCGCTCGCCCCTTCTGGAGATCATGGTCAACACAGCACCATACTGCGGCATCCATTTTTCCTTCCAACATGGCGACCAAAGTCCTTCCAGCTGCATCAGTGGTCCAGTTTCCGGGATCCTCTCTTCATCACGGCAGATAGGCGCCAGACTCAAACTCACTGGCGCGTCTCAATGCTCTACTCAGAGATCAGTGCATCTGTTTTGCTCCTAGATTTCCAAACCCTCGTTCAGGCAGCTTTCTATCCTTTACGTTCCTTACCTCAATTGCTGCCACCTCCCCTCTCTCTCCTCAGTTCCTTGCGCTCAGTTGCTAGCGTTATTCCTGGACTCTTACCTTCCTGGTACTTCTTCCCTGGCCCCTTCCGGGAATGTCACTCATTGAGATGGCTAATCGGACGGTACCCTCCGGTGCCTGTCAATCTAGCCCTGGCTGGCAGGGTGGCGTCAGGAGACGCATGCCCTTATCTCTGAGACACTTGCACCAAGAAAAAGGACAAGCCTCCTGCGACCAAGAAGAGGAATTCCAAGTTCAAACAGGTGAGCCCTGGGTTAACTCCTGACTGTTTGAGACGCCAAGAGTCTGATATAGATCCCGGAATGGAGGCTACAATACAGGATCTCCTATGAGGAATGCAGGAATTATCCACTGAGGTTCAAAACCTCAAGGCAGAGAACGGAGCCCTAAAACAATTAGTCCTGTCTAGATGTTCAACTCTACAGGAAAGTGTTCCAACAGGCGGTATGGTTGAGAAGTACGATGGGAACCCCAAGACTCTGCAACCCTTCCTTGATTCCTGTGTGGTTCATTTTACCTTCAAGCCCTATTATTTTCTACCCCTCGGGCAAAAGTAGGGTGTGTTAGAGCTCACCTCTCAAGAAACGCCCTCGCTTGGGCCACGCACTTGGTGTCCGCCGAAGATCCACTCCTGAATGACTATCGCAGATTAATCATTGCCTTTAAAACCATGTTTGATCACCCTGATCAGGTTTATTCATCTCAGAAAAAACTTTTGGAATTTCAACAAGGTAGTCAGGACATGCTAACATATGTTACCCGATTAAAACAATTGTCCAAAGAAGCGGACTGGAGTACAGAAGCCTGCTTCACCCTGTTTCGCCGAGGCCTAAATGAAGAAGTCAAAGATCAGCTGGCTAGGGTAGCTCGCCCAAGTTCTTTCCAGGCCCTGTTGGACCTCACACTTCAGATAGACTTTCCAATCCAAGAAAGAAAGGCAGAGAAGAGGAAAAAACACAGCCCTTGCCAGAAACCAACTCCTGTGTACCCAAGCTCCCGAGAACCCCTTAAATCATCTCCATCGGAGCCGCAACCTATGCAATTAGGAGCACTACATGGGCCCATCACCTCGGAAGAACGGACTCGCAGAATTAACAGCGGTCTCTGTATGTACTGCGCTTATGATAAGCATCTGGTAAGGAATTGCCCTATAGCCCCTCCAAGACGGTCAGGAAATGCCAGCCCCTGATCCAGAATGGAGCACAGTGTCGAAAAAAGGAGAATCGCTACGCTCTTTTAGCCTCATTGAATCCAACCTTCAGATCCTCCCTGGTGATCCTTCAAGTCACCCACACTGCCCATACTGAAGAAGTTATTCCAGCCCTGTCCTTGGTTGATTGTGGGGCCATAGGCATCTTTCTTGATGACCAATGGGCCAGACAACACAGGTTACCTAAGGAATCCAAGGATGTGGTGCAAGTTGTCGAAGGGATTGATGGATGCCCGTTGTCCTCTGGACCTATAACTCAACGGTCCACAGCACTTCTGCTTTCTATAAACAATCATCAGGAAATCCTGCATTTCGATATCATAAGGGCAGCTCATTATCCCATCGTTTTAGGCATGCCCTGGCTACAACAACACAATCCCTATATCAAATGGAGAGCAGGGTCCTTGTTCTTCGGATCAGAATACTGTTTATCACATTGTTTGTCTCCCAAGTCATGTCCCAAGTCAATTCCTGCCAATGAACCTCACGATCACAAAAACATTACTGTATCCAACAATACCCAAGTCCCTAAGGCCTACTATCAGTTCTCAGATGTATTTTCTATGGCTATAGTACAAAACTTGCCTCCCTATAGACCAGAAGACTCCGCCATTGATACTGATCCAGGTGCAGTCATTCCTTTTGGACAGATGTTCATCCTATCTGAGTCCGAAAAGAAAGTCCTACGAGAGTATCTAGATACCAACCCGCCAAACGGAACAATCCATCCTTCCAAGACACTGGCGGGTGCTTCCTTGTTCTTTGTTCCCAAAAAAGACTCTAAAGAACTTTGTCCTTGCCTGGATTATAGGGGGTTGAACCAGTGCACCGTAAGGACCGGTATCCTCTGCCGCTCATTTCAGATATCCTTGAAGCCCTTTGTGGATCAGTAATATACACCAAGCTTGATTTCAGAGGGGCTTACCATTTGATCAGAATCAAAGAGGGCGACGAATGGAAGACCGCCTGTAGGACTCCCTTTGGTCATTTTGAATACCTTGTCATGCCCTTTGGACTCTCCAATGCTTCCACTGTGTTCCAGTGCTTCATGGACCGGGTTTTTTTCTGACATGTTGTTCCTGTTTGTAATTGTCTACCTAGACGACATCCTTTGTATTCCAAAGACCAAGTTGCACATCAGAAACACGTTACACAGGTACTGCAACGTTTGCGGGAACATCACCTGAAATGTATCTTTACTGTGTTCTCCGTGTGATATCTGGGATTTGTCATAAACCCTCAAGGAATGGCAATGTACCCATCCAAAGTTGCTGCTATCACCTCCTGGCCCGTTCTTTCCACTATCAAATAAATCCAATCCTTCCTGGGCCCAGCAAATTTGTATAGGAAATGTATACCGACCTTCTCATTAATTGTTCAACGCATCGTGTCCCTACTGAAGAAAAACACCCCCTCTCAGTGGGCCAACAAACAGGACAGAGCCTTTCGCACTCTAAAAGACATGTTCACCCAGGGATCCATCCTGATTCAACCGGATGTTACCAAACCCTTCCTGGTAGAAACCGATGCTCCTGAATATGCCATAGGGGCAGTGTTGAAACAGGAGCTCAAGAAGGGAAAAGAGCATCTCATATTTTACCTTTCCAGGACCTTGAACTCCAGCTAGATACATTACTCCGTACTAGAAAAAGAACTTCTTGCCATCTGTCAGGCCTTCAAGGAGTGAAATCATCTACTTTTAGGAGCCCAACACCCTGTACAAGTAAGGACTGATCACAGAAACCTCCAAGTGCTAGAATCCATGGAGTGCATAAATAGCAGACAGGCACGATGGGCGTATTTCTTTGCCCAATATCAGTTCCATATACAACATATTCCGGGCAGGGGGAACGTCTTAGCAGATGCTCTCTCTAGGCAACCAGATTATGCACCATGTGAAGCACCGCTCTTTCCCAAATGACTGCCGGATTCTATAATCGTGGCTCAAGCCAAGACACTGATAGACGACATAAGATTTGCTACTCCCCAATCCACCCTGTGGAGGGACTACGTGTTACGCTCACCTGGTATCCACGGGGATGCCACCCAGCTGCGGGGACTCAGGTGCTCTTCTCAGCCGCTCCCTGGTATAATCAGCGGGGAAGTTCTGGCTGGAAAACAGGTTGGCAATGTTCAAGACTCAGCAACTGGGGTAAGAGCCTCCCAACACCCCGTATGCCCGCACCCCCTTCCCGGACCGTTCCTCACCTTGTTATGGATTTTGGCATGCTCTCCGTCCTGCCTTCTTGGCAGGGGCGCATTGTCCTTTGTGGGCGAGTGCGATCTAGTTACTTCAATGATGCTGCCCTTTAGAGTCTTTCAGGTAAGTCTTATTACTGTTATACTGTAAGCCTTTCTTGGATTCAATAATGTCTTTTCTCTCTCCTTAGGTGCGCGGAAGTTGGCTGTGAAACGTTGGCTGAAATAGGACTCACTGGCAGGTGATGGTGTTTCAAGAGTGCCTTGATGCGGTAAGTAGGCGCTATGCGCAGCGCTATGATGCCTTGCCTTTGTTAACCTTTTGTCTTTTGTTCCCGTAGGTTGTGGTGCTCACCCGGAGCAAGACGTCCCAAGACAGTGATGGTCGATGGGCGACTTGAGAGGTAAGCTGCCGGCACAATTGCAAATGTCTAATGTCTTGTTTCTCTCCTTTTGCAGATCCGACGGAGCGGGAGGCTCGCTGTTCCTTGGATGCTGTTTGCAGGAGCAGAGGGCAGCTAGCGGTGGAATCACAGGTAAGCTGCTGCTAATAACGATTTCCCTTTTGTTTTTCAGGTGCTGTTCTTCCGAGGTTCGCAGATGATGCTGAACACGATGAGCGTCACGTTGCAGGATTGCAAAGTAACGCGAAGCGTGTTCTCCAAGTCGGGTGTGGTTTAAATAGCATCAAGAAAGTAGTCCAGGTAAAATCATCCCTAGGCTACCACACCCAAAACACTATACTGCATAGCTTGGTTCCAAGGAGCCAAGCAATGTGGATGCCTCCATGTTGACTGGCATTGAAATAAAGTAGTTCCCAAGCACAAGTCTTCATTAAGTATGAGCCTGTCCCCAAGAGGGCCTAGGCAAAGGATGCCTAAGCTTGTTGGGGGCCCGAGCTGAGACCCCTCCTTGCCCATGGGCCTGCCGGGGGGGTTTCAGGAAGTGGGTCATGAAAGCACTCCCCCCCAAGGCCCCTCTCAAGGTGTTCCTGCTGTCCGGCCCTGGTTTAGTTGGAAAGTTGCGATGATATGTTCTGATCAGACGTGGTGCATGAATGTTTTCACAGGGTTCCCAGGATCTGTCTTGGGGGCCAAATCCTTTCCAATCGAATGGTAGTATAACCTTCCCCTCGAATACTTGGAATCCAAGATGCTTCTGACTTCGAATTCTGGTTCTCCGTCAATAAGTATGGGTTTTGGTGGTGTCCCAATCCGTGTACCAGGCTGCATTGATTTTAATAGGGACACATGAAACACCGGGTGAATCTGTAGGTTAGGTGGTAAGTCTAGTTTGACGGCCGCTGGATTGATAATTGCCTTGATGGTGTAAGGTACTAAGTACCTGGGTTGAAAAGTTTGGGTTCCCTTGATGGGTACAAACATGGCACGCAAGCCAAACCTTGTCTCCTAACTGATAATCTGGGGCCTTTTTCCAGTGTTGGTCGGCAAATTGCTTTTGTTTTTCTTTGGCGAAAATAAGATGTTCTTTGGCCTTTTTGATGGCCTGAGTGATATTGGTGTGAAGAGTTTTTTCCAAATTTGTTGGGACATCTAGTTCTGAGGTACGTGGGTGTCTACCATAAAGGGTATAAAATGGCGTTTGTCCGGTACTGGAGTGCAAGGAGTTGCTATATGGGTACTCGGTAATCCATAACAAATCTTTCCAGTCTCTTATTTCATGGTGTAACATGCACCGTAGGTATTGTTCGAGGTTCTGGTTGGTCCTCTCAGTCTGACCGTCCATTTGGGGGTGATGGCTAGTGGATAGTCTGACATCAATTTGTGCCATTGCACAACATTTTTTCCAGAAGTTGGAGATGAACTGGCTACCTCGATCCAAGATCAGGACTGATGGGAAGCCATGTAGTTTTACAATACCATCCAGGAACACTTTGCCTAGAGTGGGTGCGTCAGGGAGGCCTTTTAGTGGAAAAAAGTGTGCCATCTTTGAGAACAAGTCCACGACTACCAGGATGGTGTTAAACCCTTGACTGGGAGGTAGGTCAGTGATGAAGCCGAGGGAAAGAGTGTGGCAGGGAGTGAGAGTAATGTCTAAAGGTTGCAGAAGACCGGATGGTTTTTGTTTTTGCACTTGTTTTGCGCACAGACTCTGCAGGACTGAACATATTGGATGACATCCTTACGCCAGGGAGGCCACCAGAAGTTCTCTTTTACCTTGGCTAGAATCTTGGTGATCCCTGGGTGCCCTTCGATCAGGGAATCATGCTAACTAGCAACAATTTGTTGTTGTAAGTCTTTGGTGGGTATATAAAATCGATCCTTTAAAAAGGGTAAGTGATCTTTAATGGAATATTGTTCTCCTTGCGCTTGTCATGCAAGGAAGGCATCTGGGTTCATGGTTCGTTGAATCTTCTCTCTCAGTTCAACTTGGGTTAAGGCCGTAGTGAGGCCCAAGAGCTTGTCTTCCGGTATGATGGGGACTGGATCTGGGGGCATATATACCAAGTCATTAGTGCCTGTACGAGAGAGTGCGTCAGCTTTTCCATTCTTGACCCCTGGTCGAAAAGTTATTACATAGTCGTATTCGGCAAAGAAAAGGGCCCACCACAATTGGTGTGAAGACTAGGCTTTAGCTGTCTTAAGGTATTGCAGGTTTCCGTGGTCTGTGATAACTATAATGGTGTGTCTGGCCCCCAGAAGGTAGTGCCGCCAGGCCTTAAAGGAGGATTTGATTGCCAAGAGTTCTTGCCCGTGATGGCATAATTCATCTCCGGAGGAGAAAATGTCTTCGACCATAAGGCCACTGGATGTAGCTGGCCTGTTACTGGATCTCTTTGTGAGAGGACAGCTCTCATCGCTATGCTGGAAGCGTCTGTTTCCACGATATAAGGAAGATCGGGGCGGGGATATCGCAGGATTGGCACGGAGGTGAACCTTTTCTTCAGTTCCTGAAAAGCCTTCTCTGCTTCTTCGGTCCAGGCACATTTCTTGTTATTTTTTCTTAGCAATATGGTGATCGGTTGTACGACCTGTGAGAAGTCTGGTATGAACCGGCGATAAAAGTTTGCAAAGCCCAACATGCACCCTACCCCTTTTACTGACGTTGGTGATGGCCATTTCAAAACGGCGTCCATTTATGCAGGTCCATTCTGATGCCTCCTCGAGTAAGAATAAAACCAAGAAACTCAACTTCGGTGACGTGAAAAAAGCACTTCTCCAGCTTTGCATATAAACGATGTTCCTGGAGCTTGGAGAGGACTGAGCGGACATGCTTGATGTGATCCTGTTTTGAAGTTGAGTACACTAAGATATCATCTATGTACACTAGGGCGCAGACATCAATTAACTCTCTCAAAACGTCATTCATGAAATACTGAAATGCTGCAGGAGCATTGCATAACCCAAAGGGCATGACTTGATATTCAAACAAACCATATTTTGTGCGGAAAGCAGTTTTCCATTCGTCTCCGCTTCTGACCCGCACTAGGTGGTATGCTCCTCGAAGGTCCAGTTTGGTGTAAATTTGGGCATCTTCGACCTAATCCAGCATTTCTGGGATGAGCGGCAAGGGGTAACGGTTCTTTACAGTGATCTGGTTTAATGCGCGGTAGTCAATACAGGTTCTTAGGTCCCCTTCTTTTTTTGGTACGAAGAACAAAGGACTAGCTGCAGGGTACTTGGATGGGCGGATTAATCCATTTGCGAGGTACTGGTCTAAATAAGCCTTCAGATGAAGGTTTTCGGGTTCCGTGAGAGCAAAGATTCTGCCACAAGGAACCTGAGCCCCGGGAACAAGGTCGATCTGGCAGTCATAGGGCCTGTGCGGCGGCAGCGTGTTTGCTTGGCACTTCTGGAATACATCCTGGAAATCTTGTTATTCCTCAGGCAAGGTACTAGTCACTCCCAAAGTTGCCACTTCAGGACTTGTAGAGATACTGAAAGCAGGTTTCTGTTCTTGGTAATAACAGGCTGGAGAGCAGTCGCTGGGAAAGGTTAATTTTCTTGCCCGCCAGTCAATCAAAGGGTTGTGAGCAACTAACCATGGCATCCCTAGAATGAGCTGGAATTGAGGTGCCTTGATGAGATCTAAAGAAATAAGTTCCGATGTCTGTCCTGGCATAGCAAGGTTATCTCGGCACTGCACTGGGTTACGGGTCCGGAAGCGATTTCTGTCCCATCCACCTTGGTTACCTTGTCTTTAGTTGGCTTGGAACACAGGGGAAGCCCCATCTCTGCAGCTAGGTCCTGATCTATATAATTCCCAACTGCTCCGCTGTCGATGTATGCTTCAATGGCATGCATTCTTGATGACCGTTGGTTATTAATTAAGATCACCGGAATTGGAAAGTGTGAGGTCGGTGGCTCTTTTCCCTCACTCGGCAAACTGACCTCTATGTTTGCCGAGCTGGGCAGTTTCTCGACTGACATTCCTT
This sequence comes from Ambystoma mexicanum, assembly GCF_040938575.1. Lineage (NCBI taxonomy): Eukaryota > Metazoa > Chordata > Amphibia > Caudata > Ambystomatidae > Ambystoma > Ambystoma mexicanum. The sequence continues at coordinate 451,900,111 of NC_090933.1, read as the reverse complement.
CTCCTCATCTTTTTCCGTGGCTCCAATGATCTTCCTCAGAGGTTTCACTGGGTAGTCCTTCAGGAAATGCCCTGACTTTCCGCAGTACAGACAAAGTTGTTGTTGCCTCCTTTTATCTCGCTCTTGTTATGTTAGTGGGGGTCTTACCCCTCCGATTTGCATGGGCTCCACAGTATTTTCTTGCGCTCGAGTTACATTGTCTCTAGGCTGAACGTACACTGGCCGAGGGTCATTTTAGAATGGTCTGCTTTTCGGTCTTGCAACCGGTGGTCCAGTTGCACAACCAAGTCTATGAATTCAGAACAATCTCTGGGAGGATTAACCACTTGAGATAGAACGTCTTTTAATTCGCCTCGTATTCCCCGATGAAACAATGTGGTTCTTTTGTTTTCAGACCACCTAGCCTCAGCAACCAATCAGTTGAAAGTAGCGATGTATGTTAACAAATCCTGATTCCCCTGTCGGAGGGAAAGGAGTTCATTGTCCACAGCTTGTTCTCGGGTACGGCGAGCAAAGAGTTTTCCATTTCCCTCTGAAAGTCTCCAAAGTTATGTAATAAAGGGTCATCATGGGACACCAATGGTACCGACCAGTGTGCGGCGCTGCCACTTAGATATGATAAAACAAAGGCTACCCGGGCTTGGTCATTTGGGAATGCTCCCGGCCTGCAAAGAAAATGAAGGCGACACTGATTCATGAAAGCTGCGTATTTTCGTGGATCACCAGCAAACCTCTCCGGTGGTGCCAAAGGAACTGTACCTGGTAACACAACTTGTACCGGAGTAGAGACAGTGGATGACATGCTAGGAGTTTGCATCAGTGGGTTGTTCCCGGGTAGAGGCATCTGACCCACTTGTGATTGCAAGACTTTCCTGCTGATAACTTTGGTATGCTCTTTAGTCACCAATAAGTCTCTCTGGAGAGCGTTAGTCTCCTGTCTGGCAGAGTGAACCTCAGCACGAAGTTCCCCCAACAATTGGGCCAAGTGGTCTAATTCTGATGTTTCCATGGTGCCCAGGTGGATTGGTTTGGCAGGCTTCATCTTCTGTTACGCTCACCTGGTATCCACGGGGATGCCACCCAGCTGCGGGGACTCTGGTGCCCTTCTCAGCCGCTCCCTGGTATAATCAGCGGGGAAGTTCTGCCTGGAAAACAGGTGGGCAATGTTCAAGACTGGGCAACTGGGGTAAGAGCCTCCCAACACCCCGTATGCCCGCAGCCCCTCCCCGGACCTTTCCTCACCTTGTTATGGATTTTGGCGTGCTCTCTGTCCTCCCTTCTTGGCCTGAGGCGCGTTGTCCTTTGTGGGCGAGTGCGATCTAGTTACTTCACTGATGCTGCCCTTTAGAGTCTTTCAGGTAGGTCTTATTACTGTTATACTGTAAGCCTTTCTTGAATTCGATAATGTCTTTTCTCTCTCCTTAGGTGCGCGGAGGTTTGCTGTGGAACGTTGGCTGAATTAGGACTCACCGGCAGGTGATGGTGTTTCGAGAGTGCCTTGATGCGGTAAGTAGGCGCTATGCGCAGCGATATGATGCCTTGCCTTTGTTAACCTGTTGTCTTTTGTTCCCGTAGGTTGTGGTGCTCACCCGGAGCAAGAAGTCCCAAGGCAGTGCTGGTCGATGGGCGACTTGAGAGTGAAGCTGCCGGCACAATTGTAAATGTCTAATGTCTTGCTTCTCTCCTTTTGCATATCTGACAGTCCGGGAGGCTCGCTGTTCCTTGGCTGCTGTTTGCAGGAGCAGAGGGCAGCTAGCAGTGGAATCACAGGTGAGCTGCTGCTAATAACGATGTCCCTTTTGTTTTTCAGGTGCTGTTCTTCCGAGGTTCACAGATGCTGCTGAACACGATGAGAAGTCGGGTGTGGTTTAAATAGCATCAAGAAAGTAGTCCAGGTAAAATAGTCCCTAGGCTACCACACCCAAAACATTATACCACATAGCTTGGTTCCAAGGAGCCAAGCTATGTGGATGCCTCCATGTTGACTGGCATTAAAAGAAAGTAGTTCCCAAGCACAAGTCTTCATTAAGTATGAGCCTGACACCAAAGGCACCAGGACTGGCCCCAAGAGGGCCTAGGCAAAGGATGCCTAAGCTTTTTGGGGTCCCGAGCCGAGACCCCTCCTGGCCCATTGGCCTGCTGGGGGGGTTTCAGGAAGTGGGTCGTGACACTACGTGAACATCAACCGATGGTCTCTGACATCTGAAAATGGATTCCTCTTTAAGGGCACGGATCGGCCATTCCTAATCAATCCCTGAGAAAAAAGATTATGCACCTCTGCCACAACACCTTATTCTCTGGACATCGTGGAATCAAGGCAACTCTTTTAACCATCAAAAGAAATTTCTGGTGGCTGAACATGTATGAAGATGTCAAGACCTACATTCAGACATGTTCAATGTGTAATCAAAACCAGACAGATAAGAGGAAACCGGCAGGTCTTCTTCTTCAACCAGATTTGCCATCCAGACCCTAGTAAGCTATAGCCACAGATTTTATTGTAGATCTCCCTCCTTCCAAGGGGTATACTACCATCATGGTGACTATTGATATATTCTCCCACATGGCACACTTCACCACCTTGCCGAAATTAACATCAGCACATGAAATGGCACGGATCTTCTTAACCCACATATTTAGACTCCACGGTCTACCCAACAAGATAATATCAGACCGGGGACCTCAATACACCTCCAGGTTTTGGAAATATCTCTGTCAATTGTTGGGTATTCAACGTGCCTTGTCTTCTGGATATCACCCACAAACTAATGGAATCACCGAAAGGTTAAATCAAACCCTCAAACAATACCTTAGATGTTTCTCCACTCAGGTCCAAGATGACTGTTCTCTGTTCTGTCCTAATTCCAGTGGCAGAATTTGCCTTTAATAACTCAGAACATTCTACGATTGGGATGAGCCCATTTTTTTGCATCCAGGGGTACCATCCTTCCACCCTACCCTTGGTTGCCCCACACTCCTGTCCGGCCCCTTCAGTGGACTCCTGGATAACCCATCTGATGACCGTGCACAAGGCTATCAAGGGACACCTGGAAAAAGCCCGGACAGACAAAAAAAAATACGCCGACGCCAGACAACGTCCCTCCCCGTCTTACATGGTCAGGGATAAAGTGTGGCTTTCTTCCCGTTATTTACCCAGGCACGTAAGACCAAATAAACGGACTCCTTGATTCTACGGCCCATTTACCATAGACAAAGTGGTCAACCCAGTAGCTCCCCAACTCCGCCTTCCGGTATCATGGAAAAGAATCCACCCGGTTTTTCACTCCTCCCTTATGAAACCATACCATCAGTCCACCTGGTCTGCTTCTCGCCCCCCTCCTGTCCTTGTCAACAACCAGATTGAGTATGAGGTATCTAGGATATGTGACTCTAGGTATAGGAGGGGTCAGCTGCAGAATTTGGTGGAATGGAAAGGTTACTTAACAAGTGACCGTATCTGGGAACCCAAAGGCAACATCAATGCCCCCCATCTTCTGTATAGATTTCTTCGGATCCACCCAGGCAAACTTGGTGAGACGAGGTTTTGGGGGGGCATGCTGTCATGACTCGATGGGCTTGCCCCATCTGGAGATTGTGGTCAACACAGCACCGTACTGCAACATCCATTTTTCCTTCCAACATGGCGACCAACGCCCTTCCCGCTGCATCAGCGGTCTAGTTTCTGGGATCCTTTCTTCATCACAGTAGATAGGTGCCTGACTCAAACTGCCGCGAGTCTCAACGCTCTACTCAGAGCTCAGCGCGTCTGTTTTGCTCCTGTTTTCCAAACCCCCATTCATGCAGCTTTCTCTCCTTCACGTTCCTAACCACCATCGCTGCCGCCTCCCCTCTCTCTCTCTCCTTAGTTCCTTTCGCTCGGTTGTTAGCCTTCTTCCTGGAATCTTACCTTCCTGGTACTTGTTCCCAGGCCCCTTCCAGGATTCCTTTCCAGGATTGACACTCGTTCAGACCTCTAATCGGACGGTACCCTCCGGTGCCTGTCAATCCAGCCCTGGCTGGCAGGGAGGCGTCTGGAGACGCGCGCCCTTATCTCCAAGACACTCGCACCAAGAAAATGGACAAGCCGCCCGCGACCAAGAAGAAGAATTCCAAGTTCAAACAGGTGAGCCCTGGGTTAACTCCTGACAATCCATTCTGAAACGAGCCACACATGTTTAAAATACTTAGAATGTGTCCTTTGTAAGAACGAGTAATGCCATACTTAAAAATGTAATAAAAAGAATTATAGGGCTAGGTTCTCACCATTAATTTTATCAGAATTATATATTGGATGTTCAATTGAATATTGAGGCAAAATTTAGAGAATTACACCTTATTATTGACAATCAAGAAAATTATGGTTATTGTCAAATCTGTTGATGATAATTAAAAGGCCACGTAGAGTTGCTCTGAGTAGAAAAAACATATTTCAATCCGCAGAAAATAAATGAAGCATTGAATGATCGACATTGAAATCAGTAAGAATTTGCACAGAGCCCTGGAAACAACAGACTAGTCTGTTGGTGGAGAAAGGCATAAGACAATCTGCCCACTAGTTAACATTACAGATCACACATTACAGAAACACATTCATCTCATGATCCGTGTTTTAACCCCTAGTGATTCATCATAAGAAACAAAGTAATTTGGCCTCCATTTGTCTAAGTTTCAATTGGATATTGCTGCCTCTTTTCCCCCTTTGCACTTTCTTAAGTCCAATGAATCTAAGATCAGCTTTGTTGTTGCCAGTGTAAGGCTAGAGGAGATTTGGGTTCAGACATTTTAAGACTGGCAAGATGTTCTCTTATTCTCATTCTAAATTGAGGAATAGTGTACAATTGCCACAGACACAGATTATGTCATAGACCACAAAACAGGTTTTCCAATTGATGAAGTCAGGTATTATAATTTCCGTGCCAAAATTATCAGTGAAAGATTTACAATTGCCATGTGCCAATTGACATTGTTTACAATTCCCACATTTGTAAAAACCAACGGGTTTGTGCAGCCATTTGGTATCGGAGGTGGAATCTTTACTTTGAAAATAGAATGTACTCACTTTCTGTTTTATTGTAGGTGCTCTGGTAAAAGTAAATTTAGGTCTTTCTGACAAAAAAAGTAAGAGGTCTTTATCAAGTCTTAAAATGTGCCAGTGTTTTTTAACCAATCTATACAATATAGAAGAGTCATTTTAATGTGATGTCATCCCAGGGATTTCCTGCATTAAATCTTACCACCTTCTCAATTCCAATTATGTGACCACTTCAAGGATCAACTCACCAGATCTCTCTCTCTGTTACGAATCAATTGATGCAATCCTGATCATTATATAATTAATACTATCTGAATTGTAGATTTTTCCCTTTAACTCACTTCAACATTTATATTCAAATTATCTTCCATCTCAACATATTGGGCTCATCACTGCGAACATGAGGACCTATGACATACTAGCGTGAACCATTAAAACTACATTTAATAAAATGTTTTGGTCCATCTAATAGGGGATTTTGAACTGAGTTCTTTGACAACCAAATTAGTTCTCTAAGAGATTTGGTTGAAGAGATACAGGAAATATAAATCTATGTGATGGTAAAGGAGGGACTTTGAAGAGGAAGAAAGGTGAAGTGGTAATGCGAGACTGTGATAAAGAAGATTGATGTGGTGGTAGTGGTAGACTGTGATGTGGATCAGCAAGTGGGGTATTGGGGACTGTGACAAGGAAGGGGGATGTGGGGTAAAGGTATGATTACCACTGTGTTCTGAGAAAGAAAGAGCTATGTGGATGTATATAGATAAGATTACTATTCAGTACTGGAATGAGGAATTTGGTTTTAGGGGTTCAGGTAGGATACTAATTAGGTACTCTGACAAAGGAGAGGGAGGTATGATGAAGCCGAAATATCTTCCCTGCTGAAGGCAATTTGAAGCATTTTAAATAAATGTAACACCCCCAAACACTATTAACCCCTAATGCCCGCTCCACATTTTAAACAAATTAAGGAAGCAATCTGTATTTTTTTAATATTAAAAACACAGATTGTGTAAACAGGGTAGAAGAATATGAAATACAATATGTCCTCCAGGGATGCAGAGCAAAGTAAACAACATATGACTGTAAGTTGCTCCGACCAGCTCACCATAACCACCTTCAAGTGAATAAAGTTGAATTTTGCCATTGTGATAACATTTCCTTTGCAACCTTAATTAGATCATAAAAGATAGTTTTTCATGAGGCCAGAAAACAATACTAGATGTCTTTGGTTAGAAGGTTTCATTAGCTCGTTGGACTCACAGAGTTTTTTATGTGCACAAACAGCCATCTGCTCCATTGGTCTGCCACTTTGTGGTTTAGAAGGATCTGTATTATCACTGTGCAACCCATAATGTCAACTATCAAAATGCCGACTTCTATTATGGTACAGTGATCACATGGATCACTGTGCCCCACATTCCTCTACCCACCTCCCTCCAACCCACTTACCTTTTCGGAGGCACACTTCTGTGAGTGCCACTGTCTCTCCTCGATCCCAGCAGTGTCAGTTCTCTCCCACTAACGTGGGTCAGAACTGCTGCTGCGGGGTCATTTTTTTTCTTTTTTTTGGGTAACTTTTTTTCTTTGATGTTCCCCACTACCATCTAGTGGAAATGGGGGACACCTTTGCAACCCTGCTCGTCTTAGATGGCGTAATGAGGGTCAGGATTTTTGTAGTGCACCAGGGTGCAGTATTTGTAATGTCACCAAAATCGTGGTGACATTTTGGTACATTTCCATCGAGAATAGTGGTTGTAATGAAATGGATCCCTGCATTGATTTTCACAAAATAAGAGTTCACATTCTGAAGCCATGGTATGCCATTTGCACCCACTTTGGGTAATAAATCTTTTATAATGCCCTGGTTGACTCCCACCCTAGGATTCGACCACAGTCTGAGCCAGTGTGGGGTGGGCTGAAGTTTCATCGAATCTTCAATGAAGCTTAATACCAGTTCCAAAGGGGCACCATAATTAGACACAGAATGGGGCAAACCTAGATGTCTTTTGATGAACTCATTTTCATCTTATTGCTGCATCCACAAACCCCCATAACTTGGCCCCGTACGTAGCCACTGTGCTGGCCCTGCTATTATGCACATTTAAGATTATTTTGGGATGGGATTTGCAATTTTTTCTGAAGTGATTCACTGCAACCATTGCTTGCGTCATTCTAGTGGCCTGTTTAATTATATGAGTCCCACCAGTTAGATTCTGTGAGAATTGAATAGGCAGTGGTCGAAGTGTATGAAAAGAAGTAGTGGAACCGCTCCCCACAAACCCTAATGCCACAGCCTCTCCCATGCGGAATCCAAACTCCCAAACAAATTTGGCTGCTGTTTAAGGGAATGATCAATGCAGTGCACTGAAGTGCACATTTCAACTGCTCCCTACACGATTCCGGAATGGTTTCTTTTTAAAATAAAAGGATAGGAACAGTAAAACTTCATTTGAAAAAGTAGAGGAGCACCTCTCCCAACCACCCCCGCTCACTTCGACCACTGAGTAAGGCTGTGTTGTTGACCCGATGGTTGGAAACTTAATACGTTGATTACCAAGATAACAAGCCATAATCACCAAGTCATCAGCATTGACCTTTAGGTGCAGGGCATTCATGAACCTTGTTTAGACCAAAATTAGGATCTGTATTGCAGAGGGAGTGTGACCAATCAAAACCGTGACATCGGTGTAAGCCAAAACTGGGAATGCAAAATCCCCTATTTTGGCATATCCACTGCTGCTTGTATCAGGGAGTCATGCAGCTTATTTATGTATTTAGAAAACAACAAGGGTGCTAAAAATCACCCTTGCCGGACACTCATATTCACAGCAAATGGGAGTGTATAATATCCATATGAGCCACTTCTCACACTAGCATTGGTGCCTTCGAGGACTATGGTAAGTATAGACGGAATCTCCTTGGGAAAGTCTATGTACCACAGTACAAGCCACATCTTTTGACAATTGACTTTGTCAAATGCATGTGTTCCAGTCCATGAAAGCTAAATTGATCAGCTCATTCTTTACATAAACCGAACAGGTGTAGAGCTTGTTTGTGCCCAAGCCTGGACATTAGCCCAGCTGTATGGGTAATTTTCTGTCAACATCCGACATCCAATGTGCCATTTTAGACAGAAGTACTCTTCCAAATATTTTGAATATAGAGTCCAATTGTGAAATTGGCCTATTAGAAGCTGGATAACCTGTCCCCTCTTTTTAAAATAAAGGGCTGCATCAAGGCTTTCTTCCAAGAGGGTGGTATCCTCCATGTATCAATTATAGTGTTAAATCCTAGGCTTAAGACAGGACCCCATAGATATAATTGGTCACGAAAGATATCTGCTAGAATACCAACTTAGTTCTAGGGAGTGATTGGGGATTTGTTTACAAATTGCATCCATTGCCTCTCTGATTGGGAATGCACAGGTAGTGGGAACCTCTTGAAGGCCTGTGTTTTGGCCTCTGCTGGCAATATCTGTAATATTCTGGTCTTGCTCGTTGGTGGACTTAGTCTCCTCATATAGTGACTCAAAATGGGAGACTAAGACTTGGTCTGGAACAATAGTTTCGAGACCATCCAACGTGCATTTATAAACAGGGCCCTTGCTTACCAGCTACCAGAATTATTTGGTATTTTTTTTCACCTGCGGCTAGAACCAGTTCCTCCCAAATCTCATTGTCCAGTTCTTGCTTATGAGCTTCAATTTCTCTCTTGTAGCTTGCACGAGCACAGATTCTATTTGCCCGTGGCATATTTTGGTCCCTTAAAAGAGAAATCAGGTTGCATTTGGCACACTAGCATTCCACATTAAACCAAGACCTCTTGGTGTACTGCCTTGAGTTACAAGTGTCCAGAAATGCTTATGTGATGTTGGTGCATAAGTCATTATACATTTCAGTTAGCAAGCGATCATCTGCCTCCATATCCAATATGGTGCCAATCAATGCTAGATTGGTCGTCACAACTCTTTCTTGTAAAATGGATTATATCAGTCTTTCCCCATCTTAGTTGTATTTTGTTATCTTGTGGTTTAGACAGTTTTACCTGTAAGGGGATAACCTGTTTGGTGTAAGGACCTTGCCCATAAAACCTTGGCTAATGATCACAAAGCACATGTTCAGCCATGACAAATAGTTCAATCAGTTCCCACTGGAAACCTGGGAAGCAGGCAGTCATTAGAAGATTTGTCCTGACAGTCCATATCAGTGTATTTACCTGGGCAGTCTTTGGGAATCCTCTCATTAACTGATCTCAGTCCCCATTTGTACATCGAAGAGCTACATTTAAGGCCATAAGCACACAATCTGGAATCTAGCATAAGTAGATATAGAATGCCTTTTACAGTATCTTTGGTGATGTCAATTAAGTGAGCATTGCCTGTTTTTATATTTAAGCCTCCTCCCAAGATAAGTAGAATGCTATGTGTGCAACTGTGTGCAAGTAGATCCCCAATTTATCGTTTGAAGGTAATACAATTAGAGACTTCTGTATATGTATAGACTATTATAAAATTGACCACTAACAGATGTTGTGAATGGTGTGAACTAACTGTAATTCATTTGGTTACAACTCAAACGGTTACCATAGGTCACAACAATATAGTTAAAGGTGGATTTCACAAATACTGCCATGCCCTAAAAATGCTTGTGCAAAGGATTGTTTTGGGCATTCATTTTATGTACGGAGTAGCCATCTAGAATAGTGCATATATTGCCCAAGATTTTTGCCGCATTATGATGTCAAATTACTGCAGGAAGCCAACAAGGTCTGGGTTGACTACTTTATTAGTAGCCCGTGCAATAGTCCAAGATACCAGGTTAATTATGTTAAGGTTAGGGGAATGTGGGTACAGACCATAAGGTGTCGGGAAGAGCTGTTCTGTCACAATGGTGGGGGTAAGCATCTTCCAAGGCTATGAAGGTCAGGAATTCCCCTGGATGGATCATGGGGATCAACACCAGAATCATCTCCATCTCGAAGAAACAGCTCAGAAGAACATTCATTTACTTGAGGTCAATGTTCAGATTGATTTGCCCTGAGGTTTTGCAGACCAGGACTATTAATACAAAGCAGCCAGTCTCAGTTCATCCTGTGGAAAATTCATTAGAGCTTCCTTCTGCCGGAGGTTCTAATTCCCAGACTTGAATGCAGGCCTCTTCTCTGGGGCGTAGGGCCAAGTGGATTAGTATGAGTCCTATTCCTTGGGGAAGGTGGCCAAATTTGATGGAGTAACCTTCCTAGACTGCTCTTTGAACACTGAGATATCTTAAACAAAAGCTTTCAAGATGGAAGCAAATGATTGGCGTGCCCCTTGCCACACTTTGAGGAGACTCTTCATCCTGTGACCTAAATCTGCCCTTCCTCCCTATCCATGAAGAAATAGCAAAGGGAATGGTCGATTTTCATCAATATTGGTAGAGGGAACAGCATCCTCAGGTGCGACTACACTCTTCCCATGGAAGAAGGCAACAAGGGTGTCCACTTTTAGGCACTGAGGTTTTTTTTTTCCTTAAAACCCTTACTATAGTGCATTGCAGGACAGCCACATGTTTTCCATGCTATCCAGATCCTTACATTCCTGTAGAACAATATTATTGAGGATGGAAAGGGTAGACAGGTTGTATCTTCCATAGGCATCCTCCATAATAGGATTATCCTGTGCTAATGACCTCTCAATGGAAATATTAAGCAGACGTCACCCTCTCCATCACCTAAGCCTTGCCTAAGCCTTGCCTGCTGAGCAAGACAACAGAATATACAAGTGATTAGGCTGCTTTGATATCTGTGTCGGAAACGAAAATGGAAGATCCTCTTGAAAATGTCTATCCTGCACTGCATTCATTGTGACCTTTAATATTTTCTGAAGGTTCATAGCTTAGAAGGTCAATAACCCCTGCTGGGTGCAGTGACCACAGGCCAGCCAGAATGAAAGAACCTTGGTGGAGGCTGTGGCCTTCAAAATTGGTAATGTCTCCTCTAATGTCTACTTCTCTATCGATCCCTCCGAGATGGGGCAATGCACTCCTCGAAGGCCTTCCAGTGTCCTCCTTTGTGCCCCTGAGAAGTGTCCCACATGCGACCACATGCCTCATCAAGGTTCTACGCAGATACAAACACATCACCCCGGCCCTCATCAACCTTCACTGGCTCGCACTGCATGCACAAATCACCTTCAAGTGTGCTGCATCATCTATAAGGCAGTCATCCTCAAGTCACCCAGCTACTTCATGGAGATACTCAGCACCTCCGACAGACAGCACACCGCCAGAAGCCAGGACATTTACAGACTTGAAATCTGTCGCTGCAAAAAGGAAAGGGCCAGGAAACAAGCCTTCTCTGCCTATTCCCCATAACTATGGAACCTCCTCCCCGTCAGCATCAGGCTCGCCCCCACACTCCTACAATTCAGAAAAGAACTCAAGACCCACCTCTTCAAGGAGTCTCTCCTCCTCAACACAGAGGCCATCATGTTCCCCGACGTGCTACCCTACTCGCTAGACGCTATCTGCCCCTCTACTCCCATCACCCTTTACAACTGTAACCCTCTTCTGTGCCATCTGTATCCTAGCCCTGCTGCATATATGTTCTGTTGTTACCTCTGAAAAGTGCTCCCTTATGTATCTGTACTGTTTTACACCTCTGTAAAGCATTCCGTTGTGTATCTGTATTGTTGTATACCTCTGTGAAGCACCCCGTTGGTTCTCGAAGCTTTGTCCGCGCTCAATAAATACTATAATAATAATCTGAAAGTCGAGCTCTTGCTGCGTCTCAGGGACGTCATTTAGGGGTCGCCAGAGGTCGCAAATGCGACCTCTGAGGTCTCCCTTGCAACCTCCTTTTGTTTTTTTGTAATGCTAGCTCCTGGGTTGTGGCCAGCACCATGTGACTCATTACTTCTGGAGTGGCTGGCTTTCTTGTTCAGGCCACTTAAAAAAAGAAGAAATATAAGAACAGGAGTGCCACAAGTCTAACACTTTCAGCACTGACACTAAATAAGAAAGAATAGGAATACCAAATAATGTGTCTTTCTGGAATTCTATACAATAATTTCTAGACTCATTAAAGGTTTATTTCAGGCACACTTCAGGGGGTGAGTCACTAATTTAGTCTGTTCCTAAATGCCTCAACTCAGCCTTTCATCCTTCTGAGGTCGATAAATGAGTACCAACAGAGGTTGGGTGATATTGGGTGTATATTTTTTCTATATAAAGCGCTTAAGTGTAAGTGCTATATAATAACACTTCATTATCGTTTGGACTTGGACGTCTGCTTGCATTCACAGTGATTTGGTTATATGGGCCTATACACACTGATCTTAACGATACATACGGCGATCCATTCTAGTATGAAATGTACATCACATTATAGTGATATTGTAACCATATTGTTCGTAGTGTACAATGCTATGTGATGCCACTTCCTGTTTTGTCAATGGGTGAAAGGTTGTGTTCCATCGCCCCCCACCATATCTCTTCGGGTGGGGTCAAATGACCACTTCCTGTGATGGCATCAGGGGTCAAGGGTCGTGTGATGTCACTTCCGCTACCCCTGGCATTTTGGTGAAAAGACGTCCCTGCTGTGGCTACACTTTTTCTGATACGTCATAAGAGACAAAAGTCAGTTGCAGACAGTATAATAGAGAGTGTGCACAGAATGAAGAAAACACAAATTACCACTGTAATGCATATGTGCCTCCCCAGGAGTGACTGCTAAAACCATACAACATGATGCTGATTCCTGTTTGTAGAGCGGATGATGTAATTTGATTGACCCATCGATATCAGATACTTACCGACATTTTTGCTGCCAGATGTCAGAATTGCAACCGCGGAAAGTATAGCAAATGCTGCAGTACAAGCTAGGCACTGTATGCTCCCACACAGTTACAGCACCCGTTTCTAATCATGCATGTCCCTTCATTGCTCAGAAAAATATACAAATTGAAAGAGACTAATAACATATTAGAAAAATGTACCTGGTGATGAAGTGAGGGAACACAATCCTGGCGTCTGTTTCTGGACACAGGACAAACGAGACAGTGCTGAGGGGTTACACCTTCCTCACTTTAAGAGCAAAACTATAAAGTAACAAAACAATGAGAGTTATACCCTTTACTCATATGGGCCGTTTCATGGAACAAATGTGTGCCAAAATTTGTGGCGGAAGCATGAAAAAACAAGCGCACACGCACGCGTGCGATTCATGGAAGGCCCTCCTCGTGTTTTACCCGGGATGTGCGCCAAATCCGTGGGTGGCGCACACGGGCGCACATGTCACTTCAACATCCCGAACGCCGTGCGCAATGCGCACAGCGAAAGCGCACAACATGTAGCGCACACACCAAAAAGGGGACGAACAGGCAGAATGGGGAACAACGCGTGAAAATGAGGGCGTAACTGGGGACGTACTGCTCGGAAATACACGGAACGCCCACACGCACGCGAACTACACGTATTTATGGAATCAAATAGGGGAAACCCACGCATGCCAAAAGACATGCACAGGCCTAAACACGTCCACCACACGAAGGCAGGCGGAAGCATCCCCGCTCAGTATGAAAGTGCACGCAAACAACAAACACGTATATACAGCTATGATGAATGTCCCATTTCACACAGCACTGATCATGGGACACTGCAGGAGGAGGAGAATAGCCAGGCCCACATTTCTTGTGCCCAGGACCAGCCTTTTTGGGATGCCTGATGACCAGGTCTATGGCAGGTATAGGTTTCCACCTCATATCATCCTAGACCTGGTCCAGGAGTGGGAGGATGACCTCACATCACCCACCTTGTGCTCCCTAGCACTGAGCCCCTTGGAAATGCACTGCATTTCCTGGCCACTGGGTCATTTCAGTGGACCACTGCCATAGGATGCACAGGGGATCATCACCTCTGTCCACGCTAACTATCCTCGGTCCACCCATGACAGTTTCATATACAGAATGTCCGCCTTGAGCTGGGACCTGGAAACTGTGAAGCATAGCAACACTAGTCTCATTGGTGAGTACAAATGCCTGTGCACATGCATGCATGTTACACACAGACAAATACACAAACCAAACTAATGACAAACATTATCACCTCCCCAGGGAACAGTGCCTACCCTCTGAGCACCCACATGATGACGCCAATACAGAACCCCACCCCAGGTAAGATACAACGCAGCCCATATTGCAACCTGGGCCATAGTGGAGCGCACATTTGGAGTGCTGAAGTCACGCTTCTGCTCCCTTGACCGCTCTGGCGGGCAGCTACTCTATGCACCCCCAGTAGTGTGCAGTATCATTGTAGCAGCATGTGTCCTGCACAATGTTGCAACACGGCCGGGAATACCGGTGGACATGGTGGTGCCCCCACATCCCCAACCACACGCACAGGTGCTGTGCATGGGAGGGGAAAGGGCACGTGGAGGCTGCCCAAATGAGGTGCCCCTCACCTTTTGTGGCCTCCCAACCATGGCACAGATGTACTAGTACCAATGGAAGGTGCACACAACAATTGTCCTGGGCAACTTGGTGTGATGGGGGCAAGGTATGTGATGCAAACAGCACCCCTGTGCTCCTGCAAGGCTGCCTGTAGCCCCTTAGGAAAAATGACGGTCACGCAACGCTCAGACATCCCAAAAAAGCAAGAAAAAGAGATACGCGACCCCTGTAGCCCACGTGCGTGTGAAAAAAACACACACAGTGCGCTGTGGCAGCCAGGAACAAAAGAAATGCGTACATGATCAACACGTGGGCTAGCATCACCCCTGGGCATGCCCCATCTGCCTTGCATGTAGAAAACAATTGTGTAGCCAACACCCATGCCAAAAGAAGAAGTACGCACTGTAGCCGCTGTGAAGTAATCGCGTGTGAACCCCAACGTCTGAAAAACACATGCACCGCTCTCCACGAAAAGCACGTACAGAGCGATGGAAACCCACATGGGACCTTCAACCCGTGCTGAGGGTAACACCCGCGCATGTTTCGTCACATACGTGCTTACGCGCTAAGGCCCTTTCCTCAAATTACACGCTGACGTGCTGTTTTATCAAGTGCCTATTCACTCTGCATAAACTGGCGACGCGACAACACATGGAAGACCACGCTCCTACCCAGAAGGCCATTTACCTGCCCCCCTGAGCCACGTGGTGCCTCTTACAAGCCATCTGCTGCTGCCTGCCTGCCTGCCTGCTGCCAACAGTGCCCTGCCAGTTGGTGCCTGCACATCTGCCATCTGCAGGGATCCAGTTGCTGTGACCACCCCTGCTGGAACAGAAGACTCCCGACTGGTGTTCCATCGCTTCACAGCCCAACCTCAGGACCCAGTTGCCCACCCACACCTGCCTCGGGGGTTGCCATGTCTGAACCAACACCATCTAGCACCAGTGGCAACCCCCCAGCAGAGAGGCAGAGGGCTGCCAGCTTCACATCCAATGAAGTTTGCATCCTGGTGGAGCAAGTCCTGGGGCATTATGATGCCCTCTTCTCACCATTGCACGCTGACAAGGAAAGACGGAGGAGGATCTGGACAGACATAGTGGGTGCCATCAACGCGGAGGGGGTGGCACCCCGCGACATCAAACATGTCCAGAAGTACTGGGAGGACTACAGGTCCAGGACCCTCATGAAGGCCTGGCGCCTCTTAGACGCAGCGGATGCAGTGGATTGCCGGGACCAGCTTACCACCCAGCAGATGAGGGGCCTGGAGCGCATTCGCCCAGTGCTTCACCACCATATCCTCAGGATACAGGCCTGTCTGGAGTAGAGCGGTAAGTGCCCATGCATTCCCATGTAAAACAGTGCATGTTGCAGTGTGGTGGTAGTTAGCTACTTGGCTGTATGTGTGACATGGGTCATGTATGGATGTGTGTGTGCAGGGACATGATGGTGCTGCATGTGAGTCCAGTCAGGCGTGAACCACATGGATGGTGTATGTGTTACAATGCATCATGCATAGCAGCATGCGGAATGCACACATGTATGCATACCTGCCTCTGTACTTGGAAATGTGTGGGGTGTGAGAGATGGGTGCTGCTGTCATGGACATGCATGGTGTACATGTCGGTGTGTTTGAGTAGTGTGTGAGTGACTGGTAAACGCCATGCATGCATGACACATGTCCGTGACGATGTGTTCATTCACTGATACAGCCTATTCATCCTTGTATCCACTGTTTCTTGGGGGTATATGGGGCCAGATGCATGACCCTCCGGTGATGTGTGTGCATGTGATCAGCATGTCCCATGATGCATGTGAGTTTCAACCCACCATTGGATGTTTCTACGGTGCCTTGGATATGGATGCAAATGTTTGTTGCATGTGCCATGGCTGTTTATGCATGTGTTTTGCCTGCACTGACCCATGTGTTGTGGAGGGACATGATGGAAGTGATGTTTGACAGTGCCACTCATGTGCTATTGCTTTGTGTCTAGGGGACTATTGTACAGTACCCTGATGCTTGTGTTCTGTGTCTCCCTTTACACAGGGGTGAGTGAAGAAGAGGGCAGAGACGGCGCTGTGGAGGAAAGCGGCAGGGATGCTCCACCGGCTGGCGACGCAAGGCCCAGTCACCTTCCCAGGAAATTCCATCATATGGGAGCACGGAGACTGGTACCGCGTCCGCCACTGTGGCTGCAGCAGAAGGGGAGGGTGAGACCCCACAGGGGCTTGCAACGGCGGAAGACGGTGCAGAGCCATCCAGGTTGATGGTGTGTATGGAGGAGGAGAAGGCTGCATCCAAGCTGCACATGGGGCCTGGTGGGGGTGGTACCACTGGTGCAAGTGGTGCAGTTCAGGGGCAAGGTCAGGAGGAAGCACAGGTCGCCGAAGAAGTTCCTGTGCATGTCACTGTCCCTGACACCGTGACTGCATCACCATGAACCAGCAGGGATGCCCCGTCCCAGGCACGTCCGCGGGTAGGGGGGAGGTCCACGTCATTTGGCACTCCTCTACCTGCGGATGTGGGGACCTGTGACAGGATTGAGTCCGTCCTCATGGGTGTCGTGTTGCGCACACGTGTAATACGTGATGACGTGCGTGCTTCCTGGGGGGACCACGCACGTCATCACGAAGGGACATGTGCCAACGAGGCCCAGTTGAGAGGGCTCGTGGTCAGGGGTTTCCTCCATGTGTCGCTCTGTCTTGCGGCCCTCTCCTCCTCTTTGCACACTATACTCCAGTCGTTCTCCATGCCTTCTTCTGGCCCAGATGCCACCAGGGCCCCCTGTGGACCTGCCCCAACCAATGCAGCCAGGCTGCTGGAGACCCCACCCCTGCCACAGTCGGGAAGCTCCAGCAAAGTTGGTCACCCCAGCAACTGGACCCCTGGCAATGGACTATGTGCAGGCACATTGAAGCAGGGCACCTGCACGACGGCCCCGGGTGTTGCCATCTACCCGGAGGCAGTCGTGTGGCAGCGGCAGGCAGCAGAAAGGCAGCTGTGGCAGGCACGGTGTAGGAGGCATGTGGCCGGCGGGCAGGAGGACCCTGGATTGGGAGTGCCTTCCGTGTGGCAGCGGTTGGGCCAGCAGATAGGTGTAGAGCGGCGGCGGGCGGAGAGGGCACGGCTCACAATGGTTAGGGCAGAGAACTCCATGCACAGGGCATTGAGGCGGGCTGAGTGCCTCGAGGAAACTCGCAGGGAGTTGGAGGAGGCCATGGCTGCATCCCTGCAAGACCTCGAGGCCAGGGAAGAGGCCCGCCTCCGCAACTTCAACGTGGAGTTCGATGATGCCCTGGCCCGGAACATCAAAAAGTGAGCCATCCGACTATCCCGCCGCCTTTGTAGATAGTTATTTAGGCTTAGGTTTCATTTGTTTTTTTGATTTTTTTGGAGTTCATGGACTTTGCTCCACTTTATGTACTTAGTTTTTTTAATAGGATTTTTGGTAGGTTTCCTTTTGTTTGGGCATCATGGACCCTTCGGACTTGCAGTGTATACAGTTCCGGACTTGTACATACTTTCGTTAATTGAACATCCCATGGATCAATGGTTTATTTTTATTTTTATTTACTTTATATGGACATTGGCGATGGACCCCTTTTCAGTTTTCATGCTGTGGATTTTTTTTTTTTTTACATTGGATTTTTGTTATTGCTTTCATTATTTCTCAGTTTGCAAGTTTGATTTTCATTATGTTATTTCAATATGTTTTTTAATACATTTCATAAATCTTCATCATTGGTGTTGTGTACTCTCATTGGTTTTGTGCATGTCTCTATGAGCATTGCCACAGTCATTTGTTGCCACTGTGTGGCTCTGTTGTACATGCATGCATGGCCATGCTGGTTCTTTTAAGTCTCTCTTGGCATGGGTAATTTGGGAGTGGGTGCAGTGGATGGTTGCGTGCTTGTACTGGGGGGTAGGGCGGATTTGGGTTGGCATTAGGGCCATGGGTCTGTTTTCTTATGACATGATGTTTGGTGGGCCATGTTTCGGGGCCTGCTGGCAGGTGCCCGTCAATGGGAGGTGGGGGTTTGGGGTGGGACAATGAGTCAGGGCCTGCTGGCAGGTGCCCGTCAATGGGGGGTGGGTAGGTGGGTGGGGTGGGGTACATGAGTCGGGGCCTGCTGGCTGGTGCCCGTCCAGGGGTGGGGGACATGAGTCGGGGCCTGCTGGCAGGTGCCCATCAATGGGGGGTGGGTGGGTTTCCTAGGTGGGGGACATGAGTCACAGCCTGCTGGCAGGTGCCCGTCAATGGGGGGTGGGTGGCTTTTGTGGGGGACATGTATTGGGGCTCCCAAGTGCATGTTGCCATTTGGGCTGCCTGCGGCTCATGGTCTGGGGTCATGGGCTGCCTGTGGGGCATGCCCAGGGGTGTAGGGTGGTCCCCTGTGGAGTGGGCTGCCTACAGGGCATGGGGAGGGGTACACCCGGGAGGGCCCACAATGCTAAATCGTGTGTAAAACTCCACGCGCACACCCCAAATATGTGTACCCTGCTCGCACCAGGCCAATCGCTTGTAAAACTCCACGTGCACTCCCGAAATACGGGCCATCCACCCTTCCCATGACCCGCAGGCAGCCCATCCACCATGACCATGACCCACAGGCAGCCCATCACCCCTGGGCATGCCCCGCAGGCAGCCCATCCACCCTGACCATGACCCACAGGCAGCCCATCACCCTTGGGCATGCCCCGCAGGCAGCTGATCCACCTTCCCCATGCCCCGCAGGCAGCCCATCCACCATGACCATGACCCGCAGGCAGCCCATCCACCCTCCCCATGGCCCACAGGCAGGCCATCCACCAGGACCATGACCCACAGGCAGCCCATCACCCCTGGGCATGGCCTGCAGGCAGCCCATCCACCCTGACCATGCCCCGCAGGCAGCCCAACCACCCTGGGCATGACCCACAGGCAGCCCATCACCCCTGGGCATGCCCCGCAGGCAGCCCATCCACTTTGACCATGCCCCACAGGCAGCCCATCCACCCTGTGTATGCCCCAAAAGCAGCCCTTAACCAATGGACATGCCCCACAGGCAGCCCTTCACCTCTGGGCATGCTCCGCAGGCAGCCCACACCACAGGGGGGGACTTTTTCCACGCGGTTTTGCTGGCGTGAGCGGGATACGCATTTTCCAAGGGGTGATTGGGGTGTTTTCAATGCGATTTCGATGGCGCGAGCAGGTTACACATATTCAGAGAGGTGCACAGGGTTTTTTCCATGCAATTTCGCCAGTGCGAGCGGGGTACGCGTATTCCGAGGGGTGCGCGGGGTGTTTTCCACGCGATTTCGCTGGCGCGAGAGGGGTACGCAGATTCCGAGGGATGCGTGGGGTGTTTTCCACATGATTTCACTGGCGCAAGCGGGGTATGCATATTCCGAAAGATGTTGGGGAGTTTTCCATGCGATTTAATTGGTGCAAGCAGGTTACGCATATTCCCAGGGGTGCGCGGGGTGTTTTCAACGTGATTTCGCTGGTGCGAGCGGGGTAAGGGTATTCCGAGGGGTGTACAGGGAGTTATCCACGTGATTTTGCTGGCGCTAGCTCGGTACGTGTATTCAGAGAGGTGTGCTGGGTTTTTTCCACGCGATTTTGCTGGCGCGAGCAGAGTACGCGTATTCAGAGGGGTGCGCTGGGTGTTTTCCACGTGATTTCGCCGGTGCGAGCAAGGTACGGGTATTCCGAGGGGTGTTCAGGGAGTTATCCACGTGATTTTGCTGGCGCGAGCAGGGTACGCGTATTCCGAGGGGTGGCAGGGTATTTTCCACATGATTTTGCTGGCGCGAGCGGAGTACATGTATTCCGAGGGGTGCACGGGGAGTTTTCC
The DNA here is from genome assembly GCF_040938575.1 of Ambystoma mexicanum. Taxonomy (NCBI): domain Eukaryota; kingdom Metazoa; phylum Chordata; class Amphibia; order Caudata; family Ambystomatidae; genus Ambystoma; species Ambystoma mexicanum. Next base: position 451,879,814 of record NC_090933.1, on the reverse strand, counting down.
ACACGATTTTGCTGGCACAAGCGGGGTACACATATTCAGAGGGGTGCGCGGGGTGTTTTCCACGTGATTTCGCCAGTGCTAGCGGGGTACGCAAATTCCGAGGGGCGCAAGGGGTGTTTTCCACGTGATTTTGCTGGTGCGAGAGGGGTACGGGGATTCCGAGGGGTGTGCAGGGAGTTATCCACGTGATTTTGCTGGCGCGAGCGGGGTACGTGTATTCAGAGAGGTGTGCTGGGTTTTTTCCACGCGATTTTGCTGGCGCAAGCAGAGTATGCGTATTCCGAGAGGTGCGAGGGGTGTTTTCCACACGATTTCACTGGCACGAGCGTGGTACGCATATTCAGAGGGGTGCGCGGGGTGTTTTCCACATGATTTTGCCGGTGCGAGCAAGGTACGGGTATTCCGAGGGGTGTTCAGGGAGTTATCCACGTGATTTTGCTGGCGCGAGCGGGGTACGCGTATTCCGAGGGGTGTGCAGGGTATTTTCCACGCGATTTTGCTGGCGCGAGTGGAGTACGCGCATTCCGAGGGCTGCACGGGGAGATTTCCACGCGATTTCGCTGGCGCAAGCGGGGTACACATATTCAGAGGGGTGTGCGGGGTGTTTTCCACTTGATTTCGCCAGTGCTAGCGGGGTACGCATATTCCGAGGGGTGCGTGGGGTGTTTTCCACGTGATTTTGCTGGTGCTAGCGGGGTACAGGGATTCCGAGTGGTGTGCAGGGAGTTGTCCACGTGATTTTGCTGGCGCGAGCGGGGTACGTGTATTCAGAGAGGTGTGCTGGGTTTTTTCCACGCGATTTTGCTGGCGCAAGCAGAGGACGCGTATTCCGAGAGGTGCACGGGGTGTTTTCCACACGATTTCACTGGCACGAGCGCGGTACGCATATTCAGAGAGGTGTGCTGGGTTTTTTCCAAGCGATTTTGCTGGCGCAAGCAGAGGACGCATATTCAGAGGGGTGCGCAGGGTGTTTTCCACGTGATTTCGCCGGTGTGAGCGGGGTACGGGTATTCCGAGGGGTGTTCAGGGAGTTATCCATGTGATTTCGCTGGCGCGAGCGGGGTACGCGTATTCCGAGGGGTGCGCAGGTTATTTTCCATGTGATTGTGCTGGCGCGAGTGGAGTACGCGCATTCCGAGGGCTGCACGGGGAGTTTTCCACGCGATTTCGCTGGCGCAAGCGGGGTACACATATTCAGAGGGGTGTGCGGGGTGTTTTCCACTTGATTTCGCCAGTGCTAGCGGGGTACGCATATTCCGAGGGGTGCGTGGGGTGTTTTCCACGCGATTCCGCTGGCGCCAGCAGGGTATGCGTATTCCGAGGGGTGTGCGGGGAGTTTTCCACGTGTTTTCGTGGTTGGGGGCTGTATGCTAGTCCACTGGCCTTTGCGCCATGTACTGGATTTGTGCGATGTTTTTGGCACATGGGGCGGAGTTGGGGGCTTAACTGGCACTGCTGCAGGGTCGCTGCGCAACCCTGCGCCATGGCTGATTATGGATATTAGTATCCATGAATATGCTGTGCGTGAAAATGGGTTTTGGGGCACGCTGCTGGTGCAGACTGGCGTACGCTCCCTCTGTGTGCCAGCCTCTTGCACCACATGCGCGCTAAATTCTATGAATTACACCCATAAAGTATATACTCATGGGAACTCATGGGAACTTTTGCCACGTTGTGTCTTCTATGTATAGGTCTGTCTCAGCTTTTGTGTTCCATGAAATGAGCAAAAAAGAATGCCCATTTAATTGAACTGTTATAGAAATCCCTCCCAAAGAAATGAACTTTTTATTAAACGACTGTGTGGAAACTGTGCCTCTTCATATTTTATTTCTGTATTTTATTTTATTTATATACTGCTTAGTCTAAGTGCCTCATATATTTCCCTACACAATGTGCCCTTGATTTCATCCGTAATTAGCAGCAAGTCCAATGTTATAATATCGCGCCGGGAACAATTCAAAACAGTTTTGCAAAGAGGCTGACATTCTCAGCATATATAGAGCTGCTCCTGACCGGGAAGGTGATAACAGCTCAGGAAGCAATCTGCCGTTTCTTCAAAGAACCAAAAAGGATTGCAACAACTAGACACCTGATGCTATCCCGCCCCTTGCTAATTGAGCAGAGAGCTAATGCAATGCCATCTCTTCAGACTGACCTAGAGCAGCATGTGGAAGACCTCATTTGGGAGAGAAGTTTGACGGCCTCCAAAATTGGTCGAACAATAGATGCTTTGAAACTACTTGAAAAATTGTTGGAAGTAGGTATTGTGTAAAAGAACTGTTTTGTAATCAAGAATGGATGTCTTTAAATATGTTAAAGGTTGTAAGTCGGACAACCAATAAAATTAAAAAAAATAAAAAATACATTAAATCATACGTAAATTCACGAATTAAGAGCTCCCCGCTTTTTGGCATGGATGTGTGCGTGCAAGTGGATAGAACCGGCCATGATGGAGTGAGTACCCGTGTATTCAGTGATCCAGGGGATAATGTGATCACGTTCCTCTGGAAACAGTTGCCTCCATTCTCCAAGCACTGGAAGGACGGAACAGCCTTATGAACCTAGCACAGAAAATCAGCACCATTCTCTGACTTTCCCAATGCGTCTATTGATGCAGTGCTGAAAACACATAAGTATATGCAATACATATATAAGCCTTAAAGGCCATGAAAAGTGACATGATTTGACAATGGCTTAGTCAGGCCTTTATGCATTCCAGATATGATTGCATTCGGACATTATTCATGGGTCAATCAGCGCGCGCACAGATGCACTGCGGTTCCCTTGGAATCAGCGGTTGCTTTCTGATGGGCTCTAAGACGTGTTATTATCCCAGATCTGCCCCTAGGTGCCCTCGGCTGCACTCTGTAGTCACCAGAGAGCCATCCTCGAATTCTAAGCAGTGTTACCACAGTACGACGTTTCTTCCAGGACTGCCGAAGCATCGACGTGGCATTTTTATTTTCTGAATGATATGTTACAGAATGTTTTATAAGTGATAACAATATTGTAACGTATTAAGTGCTTGGTTCAACCAAGTGACCACAGAATTCCCTACGTAGCTCTCCCTGACGCCAATACTATTAACCTTTCCTGTTTGGTTCTATTAAGTGATGTATATGATGCTTTATTATTCACACAAATACAGTGTAGCGAACCTTGTATGTAGCTGGTATCTTCATTTAAATTAATACAAAGAAATGGCATATCTGGTAACAAAACGATTATACATTTTTTAATCTTAATTTAAGGTAATTCTCGAATTCGTCATACATGGACAAACTCTAAATGAAAGTGATAGCAAGGTAATTCCTAAATGTATCCACTCGTTCAGTGAACCTGTCTAACCCAGTTGCCAAGATAATGGCAAGATGATCTGTAAATGCACGGACATTGTGGTGCCTTCAATTCTTACCAGGCTCCAAGTTTTTGCATTTTTACCGTTTTTTTTTAACTCGTAAAGACCCACTTTCCACCCCCGTTGCCTTTATTCTGTCTTGTGTTTAACCTCCATGACTCACGCAATCCCCCTATAACTTATTGGAAAATGCTCCCCAAACCGTCAAAATTATTGCCACATGGGCTTCCTTCTGTTCACTTTCAAATAGATAATAAAACCCTCAATTCTGCCACATCAATTTACAATTCAAAGTTCTGTAAAAACTCCCACTTGTGGATTATGAACTGCTTTTTGGTGATCACTGCTCCCGCTCCGCATATACTGTGATTAGCTCAGCGGGTTGTGCGCTCGCTGCTGCGATCTGAGCGCGATCTGAAGGTCGCCGGTTTGAATCCCGACAAAGCCAACTCAGCCTTTCATCCTTCCGAGGTCGATAAATGAGTACCTATTTCGGTTGGGTGATATTGTATGTAAAAAAGCGCTTTGGATTAAGGCGCTATATAAATAACACATCATTATCATCATATATGATAGCCAAATTATCCACCACCCACGTCTAGAGTTTCTGGTCCTACCTCTATTAGATAATTTGGTCATTATTTCCCCCATCCTTTTCTGATAGCCATATACTTGTGTCTCCTTTCCTCCAACACATTTCAGCAGAATCACCCTACCACATCCAAGTAAAAGTGTATTCCCATTGATTAACACACATAGGCAAGGGAAAAGGTTTTGGCATGGGATCCATTTTCCAGGAACTGCCATTATGGTACTACCTGGTTAAAAGATGGCAACAGCGGACAAATGGTGCTATTCTCATGCTTGAATGTAGTTTCCATGGACTCAGACAATAACCTCTCCCTTCCCCCTGGACACTAAAACTTCCAGAAGATCACCACACCATGTAATTCAATGCCCAGGGGCTGGTGGGGAGAAAAAACAAGGGAGGATAAGGAGCTCCCTTCCCCCTGGGCACTAGAACTTCCAGAACATCACCACACCATGCAATTCAGTGCCCAGGGGATGGTGGGGAGAAAAACAAGGGAGGATAAGGAGCTCCCTTCCCCATGCACACTAGAACTTCCAGAAGATCACCACACCATGTAATTCAATGCCCCGGGGACGGTGGGGAGAAGAACCAAGGGATGATAAGGAGCTCCCTTCCCCTGGGCACTAGAACTTCCAGAAGATCACCACACCATGTAATTCAATGCCCAGGGGATGGTGGGGAGAAAAACAAGGGAGGATAAGGAGCTTGCTTCCCCCTGGACACTAGAACTTCCAGAAGACCAACACAAAATGTATTTCAATGCCCAGGGGATGGTGGGGAGAAAGAACAAGGGAGGATAAGGAGCAGGCTTTTTACATGATCCCTATGCAGTACAACAAAATGCAAGTTGTATATCAGCATAGCTCAGCAAGGACCAACAACAATGTGACTACATTAGAGGACATACCTGATAGAGGACTTAAATACAAGGTGCCTCACCAACACCCGCCTGCCCCTCCCATAGTCTTACTCATGTGCCTTCTATTCACGTCCGCCCGGTTATGAAGGTTAAGGCTCGCTCATCGGTCGCAGACGCTGCGGATATCACCGATTTCATAACCAACAAAGATCTTGATGCTCTTTTCATTACTGAAACATGGTTCACCCTCCACCCGTACATATTTGAAGTCCCACTACCCCATAGCTACAATATCCAACACACTGACTGAACAGGAAAAATCGGAGGTGAGATTGCAATCATCCATAAGATTGACTGGCCTTACATGGTAATCCCATCCCCCTCACACAGCTCCCTTGAGCCCCTATTGTGCCCGTTCTCCATCTCAAACAATGACATGGTTGCATTCCACCTTAGGCCACCTGAAGGGAGTGCTAACATCATTGAGCAGTTTTCTAACTTTCCTCTGCAACATATTCCTACTCTAATAATATCCTCCTTGAAGATTTCAACATTTATCATTTTTTTAGTTGCGTAATTGTTTAGTTTTTTTTGTCTTAGTTGCGTGCTTAAATACCCAGAAGTTTCTAAGAGCGGACCCGGGACTCGAACCAGTGTTGGTCCATGTCGTCCTGCTTCCAAGGCGAACACGTTGCTGCTGAGCTATCCTCCCTGGACGCATGCCTGTATCCCAACCAGCAAACCACCTACGTGACTCCCTATACTCTCTGACCGACTCCATGCACCTTGAAAAGATCGTACTCTCCCCATGCATGAGAAAGCTCACATGCTAAACCTTGTATTCACCTCCTGCCTGATCCTCTCATGCTGAAACCCCCTTACCCTTGACTGGACCAACCATGCCACAATCGCCCTTCTCATATCACACACATGGCTGTCCCACAATGTTCAGGCCATAATCCCTGTTCTTGAGTGCCGATCCTTCAATAATTTACCGCTAGGCACACTAAAGCCAATGTTCACAACATTCCCCAATACAGGAAATGCTTACACCCTTCTGGATATATTTCACCACCTTGCCCAAGAACTGGTGGATGCCCATGCACATCTAAATTCTAGTTGAGCCAAAGTCAAAGCATCTGCACCCTGGTACACACCCAAGCACACCAAAAACAAACACTTTATCAGATCTCTTGAAAAGCGGTGGTGCAAGGACCACAGCCTAGAGGATCTCACATCCCTCAAATCCCTGCATACCCAATGCATACACATGATCTCTAATGCTAAGTCAGCTAACTAAACTTCCACCCTTGTGGCCGCCTCTAACAGGAGCAAAGCCTTATTCAAAGTAGTCAAGCACTGCTCCAAGCTCACACCTTTCTTCGAAGTGCCGGCTTCACATGAGAAATGTAATGGAAAAATCTGCTTCTTCTTTAACAAAATTGATTAAATCAGAGGTCAAATCGATGCCTCAAAAGCAGTCAGAGCCTTGATAGCCACCCCCTCCCTTTCCCCCTTTGCAATGCCCTCCTGGACAGACTACCACCTCCTGTCTCCTAAGGATCTCTCAGACACACTAGCTTCACTCAACCCCACTACTTACATGGACAACTTGCTTGCAATCTCCCTCATTAAACAACTCACTAGTTTCAGCACTTCACACACTCCTCAGTATTGTGAACACCTCCCTCAATGAAGGAGCATTCCCATATGTGTTGAAGACAGGTCTCATTCAACCCTTTCTCAAAAAACCCTCGCTTGACCCAGAGAACCTAGCCAACTATAGACGTATCATGAGCCCCCGTTCATCGGACCAAACTACTTGCCATAATCGACCAACTTGAGCCCCCGTTTATGCGACCAAACTACTTGCCAAAATCGACCAGCTTGACCTCCATGATTTCCAGTCTGGTTTCTGTCCCAAATGGAGCACTGAACCTGCAACCATCCAAGTCCAGATGATGCACCCAGAATCATTGACACTGGGGACTCATGTCTCAGAGTCTTCATAGACCTCTCAGTTGCCTTCAACATAGTTGATCACCAAATACTCCTCTCTTTCCTGGAAGAGAGCATGAGTTTCCCTGGAACTGTCCTGAAATGGTTTGAGTCCTACTTATATGATAGGCACCAGGTCGTTTACATGGGCTCATTCAGATCCAACTGATTCCCATTCACATGTGGGGTCCACCAAGGTTCCATTATCTCCCCAATCATCTACAATCTATGTGTGGAGACCTTGTGAACTATCCTAAATGTCCCAACATAGCCATGCATCAGTACACTGATGAAATTCAGCTGTACCTTAACGTCAGTGGCCCCAGGACATTACTCACCTCCCCGAATGCCTGGCTACTATCCAACCATAGAAGGAAAAGGCATACATTAAACGTAACATGACCAAGACCAAATGTGTCCTTATTGGTCACCACACCAAACATTAACTAGTGAAATGATGGCTGGATGACATGTGCCTGGAAGGATTCACCCCTCAGCTGTCAAACTCAGTCAAATAAAAATTTCTGGGCTATATTGTTGACAGTAGCCTTTTGTTCCAAAAGCACATAGCCAAAAAGGCACAATTTGCTTGGCTACAGAACCACACACTCTGCAAAATCAAACCCATCCTTCCCCTGAACAAATTCAGTATGGTGATCCAAGCCCCCATTACATCACACATTGATGAGATAAATGCCCTCCTCACTGGGCTTTCAGCCACACACTTGTTCCCTCTCAAAGCAGAACACCATGCTGCAGCCTGCCTCATTACTGATGCCCACAAGTTTGACCGTATCTCGCCAACACTGCGCACAATTCACTGGCTCCCCCTCCCCACCAGGATCATAGTCAAAACTGCATTTATCACCTACAAAGCAGTCGCACACGAATACCAACATACTGAATTTAGGGAGTCACTTCAGCCTTTTAAGACAAGGTAGCAATACAATGAGATGAATGGGGATGCAGAAGTTACTCAAACATCAATTATCGAAATGACTCAGGTAGTTGGCAAAAAGGTTAACAGTTTTAATATCAATTATCTAAAACGGGGAGTGCAACGGACATCAACAGACATCTTACCGCATGATCTCTCAATTTGCTTAAAAAAACAAGAGTTATATAATAAAAACTCATCATAAATGACGTGAACCTACGTATTTACTAACATCAGGTTCAGAGGGAACATCTAGGTACATGTTCCATACTAGTCTAAGAAAGTGATAGGCTTCTTAACATCAGGTGGGGTAACTAAGCCCTCCCCTCAAACAAGTCACTATGAACGGCACTAAATGCACAACGTCCCATTGGTTATACAAAGTATAGGGCCCTTAATCATGCGGCCCCCAATTGGTTGGCACTCTTACATTTGTTGGTACTTTTCCACCTACGTCAGCAGCATGCAGGCTAGACTTCCAGGTGCTGGTGGGCTGGTCATAACCATAGTTTCCCACCAATTAGCATATCATCTATCATCACCTCAGTGGTCTGCTGTCAATTAAGACTTCAAACTTGTCCTTGAAAATGTTCTTTGCTCTGGAGAATTCAGGGGAGTGAAGGCCCGCTCTGCCTTCATGTGTAGGTGTGGTCCGTTATGTTTGTCCAATTTCATCCTTCCACGTGACTGAAGACCACAAATTCGAGCTCTGGTGTATTTAAAATACTATTTTTTAGTAGACCTCTGACGTCTTCCTTGTTTTGTCCATGCCTTCTGAAGAGGAGTTTTGTTCTTTCACACAATTTATAACTACATTTTGCTCATTCAAGTCTGATAACACCTCGGCTTCTTGGTATTCATCCAACCTCACCTTTCTGAGATCTGCTTCTGTAATTAAATTTCTTTTTCACTGTGACACACTGGAAAAGAGGCCTTCCTTCTTTTGGTCTAGCTCTGTTGTAACACATCGTGGAAACATCTATAATTCACTTGTTCCTATAAATATACGTTATTGCTTGCCGCAATCTATTCACTACAAAGCTATGCTCAAGAATACTTCATCTGCTTGCGTTTCGTTGCATATTTACACGTTGATATCTTTATTGCATCTGCAGCATAATTTTCTTCATTTTGAGCCCAAGATGTCACTTATCTTTGATACTTTCTTGATGCCTTATAGAATATCTTCATTCTCTTGTTTCTGCATCTCTTCCATGTACGTCGGTTCAGCTTTGCATGTGACGTCACCATTCTTCTCTTCCAGACATTTGCTCTGCTTCTTCTGGGATTTCATTCAAATGGCCATCGTACTGTCTCGTATGCAGGTAGGGCTTCTTTAATGGGAACCTTGCCTCAAGGATTCTCCTTGGTATTGGTATTTTCACTGGTACTGCACGTCTCTCACACTCTGGTTTACAACATATAGGCATAAGGGACAAGATGATTGAGGTTGAGGTACTTGGCTCCTGCTGTACACTACCTGGCGATAAACTCCACACCTCTGGAGGCTCTCACACCTCACGTAGCTAAACTATCAAAAGGTTGGAGTCAAAGTTAGCTCACAAAGAGAACAATTGCAAGCAGCTCTTCACTTGCCCTGCCACACCCATCTTGAACTGAATCCCATTAGAGGTTTGAAATGCCCCACCATCCTCCAGTTACACAAATAAATAAAACGCTGTACCTGCCAGAGGAATAAAAACCCCTCTGTATAAAATGCCAAGCCAAATTCTGGCAAAATCCTGTTGTAAACCACTCCGCTGCTGTTTAGCTGGTTTTGCGCTATAAGCAATATAATTAAATGAATACCAGGGAAAACAGCTGTTGTAATAATTAGTCCCCAAAAGAGGAACACATAACCTCAAAAAGGAGAACTATAGAGAGATAGCCCAAAAGTAGGGGATTGGGAAGATTTCACACTGAGAAAGGACATGACAGATATGTAATCACGCTTGGCAGGTACAGTACAATGTCAGAATCATGCCAGAGTGCCGTAAGGAAGGAGCAGTCGGGCAGTGTGGGAAACTACAGAGACATTTGAAAATTATAAGCAAGGAAATTTGTGGAAGAGCCATGATGAATTGGCGTGCTGGTATGTGCCGGGACATAGTAGAAAACAGAGCAAAACTCTAATCCGACAGCAGGACAGTATGGGCATCCTGGAATGCCATATCAAGTGTAGAAAGCATGCAGGGAAGGGATCTTCAAGGAACTAGAATAGGTCAACAGAGGAGATGCAACAAAGGACATTGCCAATCAATTCTCTAAATCGTGCCCTGGTTATTTAAAGTCAAGTCAGTTCCCTAGTAAGACTATCTAGGATGCCATTTTGGACTGGAGACTGATTCCCAAGAACATCCTAACCAGATGAAAGGACATACAGATACACACATTTTATAAATCAAGTTGCTAAATTCACACTCTGTTAAGTCACTTGTATTACATCAGGAGCTTCTTTAGCGAGTCTATAACTGTGATGTAGCCCATTATCTTTTTGAAAGTTGCAAAAACAGCACATAGCAAGGCTCCAAGAAATCCCAGTGGCATGCATTGTTTTGTACGATTAGTTGCAATAATCTTAATTATGCCAATTTCTCATTTAGGTTCGCTTATTCTATCAAATAGTAACCACAGCTGCATTTACCAATGGAGGTGCACACCGCCAACATCAACTGACAACTTGCGCGTGATGACATTCTATTTGAACACTTAGCATGTCATCACACACTGTCAACAAGCTACTACATGATATGCTTCTCCTTATATAAAACAACATTACATTATGGTACTTTACTTTAGTTCCCATTGTTATGTATATTTAACATGGCTCTTTGATACATTACATACTCATTTAACTTAGTTGATCTTCTCCTAACTCAAACTTCCACCTCCCAGTTCTCCCTCTGGTGCATACACCTGCTCATGTGGTGTTTCTCTCCCAACAACATGTTCACTCTCTCATTGAATGAGTTCTTTAACATCCTCATTTCCCAGCTCTTGCTCGCTTCCATCATTCCCATGTGTTTCATCTCTCACGTTCGCCCCACATTGCACCTTCTTATTTTTACATTTGTCTTCTATATACCCATCAGTATTGTTGCTTGCTTTCTCAGAAGCAATTCTTTCAGCTTACGTGTTCCTCATTACTGCAGCATAATCTTTACTCCATTTCTGTCCATCCACCGTCACAATACGTCATGTCCCAACCAATACAAAGTCAATGGGATTATAATACCGAGAACACCCTTTCAGCACTTTACATGGTTTCTTCACTCTCACTATATCCCCAACACATACTGCTAAACTTCTTCTACCCCCAGGACTGGGAGAAAGGACGGGTAGTATCCGGGGTTATGAGCCTTGTCCACTTAAAAACACCTCTGGGCCCATGCCTGTCCCCGCTCCAAGTGGCTCAGCTTCCATATGGGGTGGGCCACAGGGAGGGGATGTCTGGCTTGGATGGTAGTGTATCTGACTCAGTGCTGGCCGGGAATCATTTTGCCTGCCTGACCAATAAGGATGACATTGAATGATGCCAGTAACCTGGGGTGACCCATGGGCGGTTGCTAGAAGTCGTACCGAGTGCTGCTTGGGGCACCGGTAGCATGGGGATTGTGAATGGGGGAGATCATTTGGCATTACTGTCATGGAATGTGGCTGCAATAAGAACAAGGCTGGGCAGTACAGAGAGACATGGGCCATTTAGTGAAATGGATGCTGTGATGCTCCAAGAAATATGGTCCCAGGACAAGATCAATGTTGATGGTTTTGTTTCGTACCAGTGGGTGGCTGAGATAAATAAGCGAGGGAGAAGTTATGGAGGGATGTGTATTCTGGTCAAAACGCACCTGGAGAGTGTGCAGGTGGCTCTGACAACTCTTGTGCCATTTTTATTGGTGGTCAAAATCCTTAGACCGGACCAGGTGGACATCCTAGTAGTGAACTTCTATATTAGCCCCCACAAACAATACGAGAAAAACAGAGTGTTCTGGCTCTTGTATTGGAGGAACTGTAGGGTTTCCTATGGGCAATGTGTGTTTGGTATTGAATGGTGATTTCAATTCAAAATTAGGGGGTGGGCCGGAGCATAACCTATATGATAACATGGAAGATACTGTGACAGGGATATCCTCCCCCATTATGGTGGACACCAGGATCTGTGTGGAAGGGACGCACCTTTGTCACTACCTGTACGAGTGGGGATTGTGGTCAACAAACAGGTAGTTGGTGTGGGGATATTGTCGGCAGACACACATTCTCCTCAGCAATGGGCAGGTCAATGATAGACTATTTTTGTGTGCTGGTTGTGCACTGGGGTCTCATAAAAGAATTGAGGTATTGGACAATATCTGCGGTGACCACTTCCCAATTAAACTCAGTATTAGGTCAGCCAGAAGGGTGGATGGGCTGAGAAGATATGAACGTGCAACATGATTCCCCGATTTTTTCACAAACACCTCCATCCATAGCTGTAATCATGTCCAGGACGTATCTATTCTGAAGCATCATCAGTCGTATGGCTCTCATCTCATCTCTGATAATGTTGAATCCCTTTATAGTAGTGTTGATTGTCTACAGCAATTTCCATCTGGTGATCTGCAGCCATTTAGGATTTGCTCCAACCTGCATACTCGGCATAAAGATCAACGTGAATACGGATGAGGTCTGACTGAACAGTCTGTGCTCATATAGAGGAGCATCCAAAGCTTCTATTGACTTGGCTGAGAAATAGTTATCTCTCTTCATTTGATTTATCAGCTACACAGATCTCTTCCTCATCAGGTGAGCATCTGCTTTCGGAAAGCTGTCAATGCTAAAGTCACTTTTCGGAATTACCAACGCCGGAATATGAACATTCACTAAACAACTTATCACCCCCCAATCTTTGGGTAGTTTCATATAGGCTCTGGATCCACATGCCCAGTAATGATCCATAATTACTGCTGTTCCAACTTTCATTCCTGGTACATCAAAGATTTGACCACAGTTCTGGTTCTCTCAGACTTTTCTTGTGCCATTGTTTCTGAAGCACAGCTTTGCACTTTCCAGAGGCACCATCTGCAAGGGTCCTCCTCTGTCTTAGACCCAGGTCAGTAGCAGAGGCTTGCATCCATTCTGCACTATGTCAGTGACTGGCTGATAACAACCAATGACAACCCAGGCTCTGCAGATGAATACTCCTTCTTCTGGTGATAGCACTGATCCCCAAATCTGCATCTGACCTCTGTTTTTCCATCTCTGAATTTCTTCTGCAGATTTTCCTGGACTCTTAAGTCTTCTTTTTATTTCCCTTCTGATTTCAGTTCCTTTTACTCCTGGCTTTTCGTATCTTATCACATGATTCTTGGTATGCGCTTTGTTTCTGGTCTTCGTGTCTTGAATATAATCATCTTCATCGGGATCTGTCCATTCAGTTTCCCATTTGAGATAGGCATCTCAAACCATAAACTAGCCTCTTGTAAGGCAGAGTGCTATGTGTGATAGACAATGTGCTGTTTGGACATCTATTTTAATAGCTATGAAGATCTTAGACTTCCCCATGCTATAAGGCAGGCGTGCAGATACAAAGCATTCCTCCTTCGAGGTACTTCTTCCCACTTCCTTCATATGCTGATACCATATGGTATTCCCCAAATTTGCTGTACTATCCAGGTAATCATTCGACTCATGATCATCCTCCTTAGCACTTTGTTTGGGCCTCATTCTTTTCATTTGAGCTTCTATAATCAACTCATAAAGCATGTCAGCAAAATTCCTTCTGACTGGACCATTCATAGAAACATTTATCAGTGGACTTGGTGTTTTTACATGTGCTCCCTGTGTAGGAGAAAATTCCAAAAGCCTCATCCTATCAACATAATGTGGAGGCATAAAGATGTCTTGTATAATCTCCATGTGTCACCTTCTCTTAATAGGAAGTCTAGCTTTATCCATTTCAGGACTTGGTGCCTTTGAATGTACCTCTAAGATAGGGATAATGCATAAGGTCTCGTCTGCCATGTAATTGCCACATCTTTACCCTCCTTCTGCATAGGAAGATACACAGGATTGTGTTGCTCTGTTTGGATCAAAATAGTAAGTAGTGTGCACTGTAAGTGAAAGAAGTATCACTATGAACAAAATGCTTGTATAAATGATGTACAGGTAAGCCCATTTATTACAGAAATATCTTCTTGCACAATGTGGACGTCTCTCGTTGTCTGTCATCACGTTGTTGCTGTTGACACTGCCCATTCTCTTTTTTAAGGAAGAAAAAAACAATTTTAATCAGGCAACATCATGCAATAATCTGAAAGCTGCCGAACCTGCTCCGCAAGTTCCTCGATCAGCTGACTGCTACCAGACGATCAACAACGTTCCCAATGAAGACAAAGGAATCATCCTTTCACCAGATGAAAATGATGATTCTCTTTTAGCAAGAAGTAAACTACTACAGCTATTAGGCTCTGAATCTCTTTTCAAAAGTCTCATTCTGTTCCCAGTGCTCTTTCAGAATACAAATTGACCTGTGTTATATCTCGTAACAATTTGTTAAGTGCCACGTTGTTCCTCGGGTCTCTCAAAAATGTGTGGACATCCGTTTTTTGTCTTCCAACAAGATGCAGGCATTCCTCAATCAGGTAATAGAAGAAGAGGCCAACCAGTCTATGCGCATTGTCATCAGATAGGGGCATTTGTGTTTTCCCCACTGTACTCAGGAAGTTGAAGAACATGCTCCATTATAGCTGTGAGAAATCTCCTCACGATTGGGCCAGACTTAGGATCTTGCAGGAAATAATGAATGTCAGTAGTTCTCCTCACCAGTGCAAGGCATGTACGAAGATGTAGATAAAAACAGCAAAGACGACCTGATGAACGTTGTCATTAGGCACCACCATAGGCACCTACGAAAAGAAACTCATTGAGAAAGCAATCAGGGTATTGTTCCCTCTTCCAGTCGTCCAAAAAGAACTCCAAATCTGGCATGCTTTCCTTTCAGCTCAAGACTTAAACATGTCTCAGTTCAATGTCACCAAACTCCTGTGGCTCAAAAACGACCAATATACTCTTTATCTGTTTTATTTGACAGTTTCTGCGTCCTTCTTCCTCGTCATAAATCTAGTCTGCACATACTGAGGTTCTTCCCTGATGCTTGCTTCCTAAAGGGGTGCAGGTGAAGAGGGTTCTCTAGCATAGATCTTCACGGCTTTCAAGAAATATCCATGCACGTCTGCCTTGCACTTTCACTGCAGATGATCGTGACATCTTCCATGATGAATGGGCCATTAAAACGTGGCTCATGCCAACAACGTGTAAAGTTCCTGATTAAGATTTGATCACCAGGGAAAAGTTTGGAAAGATGTCGTTCTTCAACTCAGGTCATTGTAGCATCTCCTGTGTTCTGTGTCCCACACCCCTTTCGTTTGAGCTGATCTGAAATGACAGAGATTATTGAAGTCATACAGATTAAGTAATGACGTAACTCCTTTCCTAACAATTCTGCTGTCATCTCGGCATCACTTCTAGTTCTAGATGGAGGTGTGAGGGGTGTCCTCATCAGCCTCCCTGTGACTATTTCATGTGGTGTAAGATGGTGGTTGGAACCTGGTTGATTTCTCAATGCATACAATGCCAGTGGTAGGCAATGCAACCATCTTTTCTTCAGGGTAAGTTTCAATTTGGATATTCTTTCTTTAAGCAGGCTGTTGAGTCTCCCACAGACTCCATTCACTTGAAGGTGATAAGCCAATGAAAACTTGTGCTTTATACTAAGCAACACGATTATTTGTTCAAAGACTTTGTTAACAAAATGAGGACCATTATCTGATCTTAATACTTCACATATTCCCCATTTAAGAATCCTGTTTCGTACTAGAAATTTCACTGCGCAGGTGGAATCTGGATGTGTACATGGACCAGCCTCAGTCCACCTTGAAAAGGGATATACCACTACAAACATATATCTTCATTCCTTACAGACTTGCAGCATGTCGACATAGTCAATATCTAAATGCTGGAAAGGACCATTAGGTCTCGGGATAGCTCCTCTAACTGTACGCAATGTGTACCCAGCAGTAAACCTTTGACATACAAAATAATTTAATACATAAAATGCAATGTGTTCTACTAAATTTGGTACAAACCAATCCTCTGCAATTGTTGCAGCGAGGCTCTCTTTAGTAACATGCGCAGGGTAGTGTAGCTGTTCTAACGCCACCCTTAATAAGGTTACAGGCATTACTGGTTTACCAGTACTGTCTTGTGGCCACAGTGCTTTGGTAGGAGTTAAGGAACACCCCCTCCGCGTCCACTTCTCTTTCTCACCCTGAGATGCTTCCCTTGAATTTCTACTAGCTGAGTCTTAGACAGATTGTTATAACAATCAGACACACTCATCATCACCACCATGCTTTCATTCACATCAGGCGTATCAATTGTCATGATATTTTCTGAATATGCAACATGTTTCTTCCTCGTATGCTGCTTTATTTCCACGTGTGATAACATCTGTGCTTTTAGTGTGAGCTGTGCATTTAATGACTGCAGTGGCTACTGGGATTTGTAGTGCTTTAATCAGTCTGTCCAATAAGGCTGCATGTTGCACTGGAGTGCCGTCCACTGAGAGGTAGCCCCTCCTTTTCCAACGTGCTAGCCATGCATGCACTGTCGACATCACATAGCTGGAGTCACTGTACATGGTTACTTCATGATCTGTGTGTTTCTCAAGCACGACTATCAGTGCCACTAATTCTTCAGCCTGTGCTGAAAAGCGAGATGGTACTCATGCACTTATTAACACTTCAAATTTCCAATTGGCCATGTGCTCTACCACAGTGGCACCCGTATATCTTTACCCATCATTTTGATTGAATCTGGATGAACCGTCAATAAAAAGATTCTCCCCTGCTGCCAACGCATTCTCCTTTACTCTTGGGATCTCATCATAAAATTCTTCATAGTTCGAACAATCGTGCGCATGCTCATCTTCTGCCAGTGGTTCTGCTACAAACATGGCAGGATTCACTATTCTGCAACAAACAATTTTAATTGCTGGATTTGATATAACCACTTCGTAAGCAGAAGCCCTTTGAGAAGTTAACGTGCCTTTAGGTTTTTCCAAAATGGCAAATAATGCATGTTCAACAAATAACGTCATGGAACACCCCATTACAATGCTTGCAGCTTTCTCAATGGCGAACACAGCGGCTTCCAAAGATTGTTCACAGGGAAAGTGACCCCGCATTACTGGGTCTAAAATCCAACTGTAATATGCAAGGGGCTTGTACCCCAATGTAGTACTCTGTGTGAGTGTCTGCCGTCATAACAGTGCCATTTGTGTGCAAAAATAAAAAGAATTCCTCAGCATAATTGGGAATCCCTAAAACTGGAACTTCTTCCATTTACTCAGTCCAATCCAAGTTTTCCTGTGTTGCTTGTGCTTTCTTTAGAGCTTGCAACAAGGGCCTTATGTATAAACAGTAGTCAAAGACCCATGTATCTCACATAATTACATAGTCCCAAGAATCTTTGCATGTGCTTTATCAGGTGTGGTTCTACTGTTTTCAAAATGACCTCAGCTCTCTCTGAAGTATTTTTTTTTCCTTCATGCTAAATTAACTGACCTATGTACAAGACTTCTTCTTGACAGTACTGCAATTTCTCTTTGTCTACTTTATATCCTTTCTCTGCAAGAATAATCATCATTTGAACTGAATCATGTATGCACTCTTCTTCTGAGGTGCTGCAGACCAGTATGTCATCTACATATTGCAACACAACACTTTCCAAATCAATATTGCTTAAGTCCATCTGTAAGACTCTATTGAAAATCTATGGAGACTCACAGTACCCTAGAGGTAATCTTGTGCTTTTTAACTTAGTCTGATGAAATGTAAATGACGTCAGATCTTGAGAATCTTTATGCTATGGGATTGAGAAAAACGCATTTTTCAAGTCAATCACCGTAAAATACTGCGCCTCAACAGGGATACTACATAAGATTGTCGCAGGATTAGAAATTAGAGGAAACTCAGCCTCTACAATCTGGTTAATCAGGTGAAGGGCTTGCACTAGACGCCATGACCCCCGTTTACTTTTTTTGATTGGATACACTGACGTATTACACAGTCACTCTGACGTCACTAAGCTACCCTGATCCTTCATGGTGGATATCGTCTTAAAAATAGCTTCATCTGCCTCTCGGGTACCCCATCACGGGGATTGTGAATGGGGGAGATCCTTTGTCATTACTGTATTGGAATGTGGCTGGAATAAGAACAAGGCTGGCCTGTACAGAGACACAAAGGCCATTTAGTGAAATGGATGCAGTTATGCTCCAAGAAACATGGTCCCAGGTCGAGATCAATGTTGATGGTTTTGTTTCATACCAGTAGGTGGCTGGGAGAAATAAGCGAGGGAGAAGTTATGGAGGGATATGTATTCTGGTCAAAATGCATCTGGAGAGTGTGTAGGTGACTCTGACAACTCTTGTGCCATATTTATTGGTGGTCAAAATCCTTAGACCGGGAAAGGTGGACATCCTAGTAGTGAACTTCTATAATAACCCCCACAAACAATACGAGAAAAACTGTCTGAGTGTTTTTGCTCTTGAATTGGATAAACTCCTTGTAAGGTTTCCTATGGTCAATGAGTATTTGGTATTGGGTGGTGATTTAAATGCGAAATTAGGTGGTGGGCCAGAGGATACCCTATATGATAACACGGAAGATGCCTTGACAGGGATATCCTCCCCCATTATGGCGGACACCAGGATCTGTGTGGAAGGGTTGTGCCTTTGTCACTACCTGTATGAGTGGGGATTGCTTCTACAAATGGGTAGTTGGTATGGGGGTATTCTGGGAAGAGTCACATTCTCCTCAGCAATGGGTAGGTCAAGGATAGACTATTTTTGTGTGCTGGTTGTGCACTGGGGTCTCATAAAAGGGTTTGAGGTATTGGACAACATCTGCAGTGACAACTTCCCAATTAAGCTCAAGATTAAGTTGGCCACAGGGTGGATGGGCTGAGCCGAGTGTATCCTCTGGAAGTATCCCTAGACACCTTCCGGCCGTAGGCTCAAATGGAAGGAGGATAAGAATGGAAGGAGGATAAGAAGGACGGATTATTAAAAAAGGCAGTACTATCCAGCTTGCAAGAACTTGAGAATTTGCTGTTGAGAAACTTTGAGAGTGAAAGCATCATGGAGGAGTTTGGAAGTATGCTGACCTAGTCCTCCCAGGTGTTTTCATGTGCCCCAGGCAAACGAGGAGGAAAGAGAAGGGGGGCTGGTTCGATTGTACCAGAGCTCGGAAGAATTTATTACTAGCTCTGGGCAGCATTGGTACCCCCAAAACCACCATCATAAGGGCTAGATCCCCCTGTAAGAAAAGTATGGCCATTAGAAAAAGAGCAATAGAGGAGGAAGCATAGGAAGCCTGGGTGGTAGCCACATGGGATACTGGCTTAAAATTATTTTGAGAGATTGTTCAGAAGGGGCCATATTACAAATTTAATATGGACACCCATATTAATAATGTCTCAGATAAGGCCTGGCTGGTCAATTTTTCATCCCTATACAGTGCAGGGAGTAGGGCTGGCAAAGATGGGAAGTAAATAGGGACAGTCTGGAATGCAGCGACAGGTTGGGCACTGAAGCAAGTACCATGTTCTCAATAGATTAAATAAAAAAGGCCATTGGTTGCAGTGATGTAACCAAGCTCCAGGCCCAGACAATGTTTCGGCAGATCTATTTGTTATGGCACCTGGGCACCAGTACTCACACAAGGGTTTAACACAATATGTGGGGACTGGGCTATTCCATCATGGTCTGTGGCAGTTATCCAACCAATAAATAAGGATGGTTCACATTCTTCCCCTGCTTCTTACAGACCCATTTCACGTCTGGATTCTCTGTTCAAAATACTGGGTACTGGGCAGTGAGTAGTGGAGTTCTTTCCCTGGTCCAGCTAGGATTCAGGCCAGGGCTGGTCACAGCTGAGCAGGTACCTAACCTTTATTTGGTAATGGCACATTCACTTTACCTAAAGGAGGAGCACATCTATTTGGCATTTATGGATCTGCGCATGGCATTTGACAAAGTCAACCATGCCAAGTTGTAGAATATATTCCACCAAAACTGTTGTCGCCAACAGGTAACCCAATTTCACTATCTGTGGACAAACGTCCTTCTAAGTTGTTCATATTCTTAGGTACATACTTATATAGATCCAAACTCAATGTTTAACAAACATGTATATTGAAAAAATAAAACTTTAGCCAAGAAGGCATGTATGTAATAAACTAAAATGTTTTGTTGTTCGGGTATATCCTCACCCAACAAACTCTAAATTAACCAAAATTATATTTGCATGCACTTTGTTCCTAGAACTCTTTACAAATCCAGAGAAGGGTGTCAACTATTTCCCCACAATATAAGTCAGAAATAATTGGTTGTGTTTTTGCAATTTTATTTTCCATAAAGAATCAACTCCAATTAGGTTGACATAATCGCTGATGCCTTTTGGATATAACATCCATCATCAGGGCGTAAAGTTGTATTTTCATCTTAACTTAATGAAAAAACATTATCATTTTCATCTGTATACCTACAATACATAACAGGTAAGAGTTTTTTCACTTTTAAAGTTGTCATTTAGAGTCATCAGAATTCTATTTGAAAGATGAATTTATTTCTGTTGAGTCTGCCTTAACACTAACCTCAGAAGCATACGGTGTGGTCTTGAAATATATACAGCCTTTTGGCAAAATAAACAAATAACAATTGTTTACCCCGCATGTTCCCATTACTTTGGGTTCATCATTTAGCCTCATGCATATAATGTAATGTTAGGTGCCATACTCACCCAGAGTTAGCCGTGTTTTGCTTCGCTGGGAAGAGATTAGGTGGCCGAAGTATTACTCCTAGAAGTCTCTCGTCACTCTATAGAGGTTTAAACCTGGAAAAATCATTTTAGGGGTAATGCAGCACGGGAAGCACGAGCATCTACATGGCATAATACTATAAGTGCTGGAATGTCTATTGTTCAGTGGAAAGAAATCTAACTGCCACCATGGTCACAAAAGTAAACTAATCTGCAGAGTGTCAATATATCCCTGAAAGATTATTGATTACTCTTTGAGTCCAACCTGTCTTTGCTAATTCCTTCACACACATTGCACTATACAGTCCATCAATTATTAGGAAATTAATACATATCACAAGAACACCTACCTTACAGAGTTTCAGGGATTCGGGACAGGAGGCGGCAGACCGAAAAGACAGTCTTTTGTTTCACTTGGATGTATACACTAACCATTGACATGGCAACCCAGCACTGACGGCCATCTTAGTGTGGGACTAGTCGCTTATTATTCTTGTTTCTAAATGTAAAAGGTTTGTATTGCTCACATGGAGAGCGGGGTATCACAGCTGAAAAAAAAACGGCTTGTTTAGATTACACCTACAAAACCCACTTAAGCGAGGAAGCCATTGGCAATAATCAAACAAATCAATCATGTCAGTGATTTAAGTATGCTAACATACATCGAGTAAAGAAAAGAATAGAATTCATGCTGTGGCTCAAAAGTTGGATGTCAGGTATCTTTCTGGCAGAAGGCCAGCTCACATTCTTGCACAACCTAATGTAAGCAAATGTTTGTACCACAAGTATTGCCCTCTGAAGTTGTACGATATGCTCAGGTCCATGAATTGCCCAGGGGCCCTGGTCAACCTTTTGGCCAGTCTGTATAGTACCACGCAAGCATGTAGCAGGAACAAGGGCATTGTACAAGTTCTTTCCAAGATGAACTGAGGGTAAGCCAGGGATGTGTGTTGGTGCCCCTATCCTTTTACTTATATATTAATGGTCTCCATCAAGCATCTTCTAAAATCTTCTCCTGAGGTCCCAAAATTGGGTGGTTGGCCGCTACCCCTCCTAGTGTATGTGAATGATTGCATCCTAATGGCTGCACACCAAGGGCTTTGCAGGCCCTTATTTTGGAATATGCCGATTTTATGGAGGGGATGGACCTTGTGGTAAATGCAGCAAAGTTGGCCGTCATGGCCTGTTGGGAAGGGAGATGGAGGTTCAATTTCAGGGCCATGCACTGTAGAAATAATTTTATCCACAGGGTCGACTTTTTCGACTAGCTGGGGGTCAGATTTTCAGCCAATGTTGGTGCCATGACCAACGTAACCAAACAGGCCCGGCAGTCCAAGCAGGCTTTGGTTGGGGTTTACAAGGCAATATCCATGTTCAATGCAAAGCCAATTGCCCCTTTGCTGCAGTTGTATAAGGGAAAAGCGGCCTCAGTTGCCAAATTTGTGATGGAGCTGTGGGGCCACTGGATTGTTAATGTGGTCCAGACCCTGGAGAACCAATTCCTGAAGGATGTGTTGGGGTTGCCAGCTTTGGCTCCGAATTTCAGAGTACACATGGAACTGGGATGTACACCAATTAGCAATACGATCTCACTGCAACCAGTACTGCACTGGCTCAGGTTATTGAGTAATGGTAGGCCGTCACTTAACCATTGAATTGATCACCTTCCTGATAGATAAGAATCCAGGAGACAAGATTTCATGGCTGGCGCATATTAAGAAACAGCTGAGGGTGATCAATAGCACACATTTGTACCTACCCAACAGTATGCTCTCTCGGGGAGGAATACATAGATGGACTGCAAGTTTCTATGAGTCTGTGTACATGGAGAAAGAAAGTATTGAAATCATGAAGCCAAAGAACCATGAGTTGATGACAATCATGTCGCCGGGTGCTCAAAGTTATTTACTATGGGCGGAATCTCCCACAGATCGTGTCCTCGTAACCAGGGCAATGTGTAACTGCATCCATCTAAGGGCTGTGATGGCAGCATGGTCTGGGGGTGTAGATCAATCTTGCCCGGCTTGCGCATCTCCATACGAGAACCTAGCACACTTCATTTTCTTTTGCCCTGCGTATGCACAGGTGAGAAAATGGCTTATTCGACCCTAGTGAAGGAATTGGGAATTTTACAATATAGGCCTGCCCTAAAATATTTTCTCTGGGCAAATTCACCATGTCTGGGCTAGTCATTACTCTCGAATCTTAAAATTGCTCTTTACTATAGGAAACGTCTGTTAAGTACACTGCCTCGACAATTAGTTTTTACATACTACTCAATGAATTGTACTTATCCTGGTCTCGGGAGGATAGCTTAGGGGCAACGTGCTCGCCTTAGAAACAAAATGACACAGAGCAACACAGGTTTGATCCCCGGATCTACGCTTAGAAACCTGTGGGCATTAAGCATGTTATAAATAACCTATCATATCACATCATAACCCTTTTCAGCTGTTATCACTTACTGAGGTTTTATGATTGTGTGATTTTACTGCATTATAATTGTTATATATTTTTGTATCTTGTAATGTTTTTATGGATTGTTTTTTATGCAAATCTGAAATAAACTTAATGATGATGATGACATAATACTTTCCCTGCACAGCTCCTAGCTACTTTGTGTTTTAAACTCAAACCCCTGCCAGTATTGTTTTTCCACTTTTCCATTGGATTCTCACTTCACTTCATACCTATTGCCATCCAATGCGTATACACCTTCAATTTAATTTGTCTGCCTCTCATTCACTTGAATGATGTCATTCCCATTGCTAAATGGGTTGTGTTTCTACATGCCAAAACCATTTACTGCACCATCTGCTGCCAATTCATTCCATTTGGACAAATGTATCATTCCCACAAGGCCCATGAAGTCTATCACAACCGTCTCCCACACTTGATCTCATGCTTCCACTTTTATGGCCTCCTGAGCCTGTGCTCTCACTGATTTTCCAATCATGGCACATGGAATGCACACCCCCACTGCTTTCACCACCAATGTGTCCAAACACGGCCACCAGAACCTTTCCCTCAAACTCCTTTTAGTTAAACTCTTCCTGATATGCCCATTATGTGCTAGTTTAATCAATTTTTTTCCTGAACCTAGTATGAGGTACAATTCTTTCTCCTCTGGCTACACCAAACTCTAAGCTGCTCAATTCTTCTTTCACCTTATATAATGGCAAAGTTTTTGCCTCTTCACTTTTCCAACCCTGTCTTATGTTTGACATTACTTCCACTACACTCCGATCCATCTCCACCCCAATCAAATATTCCGAATTTTCAATAATGTGGCAATAAGCCACGAGACTGCGGGACAATACCGCCCCAGGTAATGCCCCAGGGGCTGCTTAACGAAACCGTGGGGGCATTACCGCGGGCGGTATTGGCCCGCAGTTGAGGGGCTTATTTCCATTACTACCCCGGCCCGTTAGACCAGGGTACTAATTGCTTTTTTTTCTGCTGCGATTTCGGAACAGAAAAAAAAGAAAAATGTCTAAAAAAATGGCCACCGGGAAAGGGAAAACGTAGTCTGTTTTCCCTTTCCATGGCGGCCATCAGGAGTGGGCGCACTGGGAACACTCTGGTCCCAGCACGTCCGCTCCTGAGAAAAGAAGAAAAAAGAAGGCAAGTGGGGTGGGGAAGGAAGAAAAAAAAATGTACCGCGGTCTCTGCCAGGGGACAATGGAAGCCTCCAGCCGTGTGCAGGCTTGGAGCGGGGATGGCCCCGCTCCGAGTCTCCACGTGGCTGGAGGTTTCCATCGTCCCCCGCTGGAGACTGCGAGATAGAAGGTTAGTGGGGTGGGGTGGGAGGAGGGAGGAGGAAAGGGGAAACAAAAAAAATGTCTTACCTGAGTCCCAGGGGGGACGAGGGAAGCCTCCAGCCATGGGGAGGCTCGGAGTGGGGATTGCCCCGTTTCGAACCTCCTCATTGGCTGAGGGGCTGCCACGCCCCTCGCCGGGAACAGAGTAGCCGGCACGCACAGCGTAAAAGGGAATACCGTGTGATATGGCTCGCAAATGAGCCAATCACCACGCTGTATTCCCGTTGCGCCGCGCGTGGCGGGTACTAATGTTGAATACAGTAGCCTCTACTTGTGCAATCCACTCTTCACTCAAATCACACTACATCAAGTTCTCATCATCCAGCGACCTAGATAAACATTTTGCAACAGGATTCACTTCAGTGGAATATATTCTACATTACAGTTGCATTCCTGCATTGCTGCTAGCCATCTCACTATCCTTGGAGGTGCCAATCCTGATCCTCTTGTAGTGAACAAATTGAAAAGTGATTCATGATCACTTATAATGGAATATGTTACGCCCCATTAAAATGTCCTAAAATACTTAGAGGCCCACTAGCATACCAATGCCTCCTTTTCAATAGTAGAATACCTTATTCCACTTTCTGACAAGGTTCTTTTTTTTTAAAATCTGTTTATTGGTTTTCAACACCAATAAGGATGAACAAACAAGACAAACCAAACAAAACGATTATAACAAAAGAAGGTCGCATTTCAGGTACATTATTTTTTTTGTGGATGATTTAACTTATTTGTAAACTTTTTCATCATTTTCGTCATTATCTGTAAGTTGTAAGAGCCAGTGATTTAAATTGAAACTCATGGTGTCCTTTTGTTGAGTTCCAATATGGTGCTTAGGAAAAGAGTGATTGTGTATGTATATTTATTGTTATGTCCACTGAGTAGGGCGGCCCATCTTTCTTGAGTGTTCATTTGTTGTGCTGAGAGTTGGAAGAACGCTCCAAATTGTTTGCGTTGAAGAGAAAGTGATTGGCATTGCATGACCAGATGAAAAATGGTTTCTGGGATCGCTTGATCCTTGCAGAATCGACAGTAGCTGTTTGTGACGTCAATCTGCCTCGTTATTGATAGGTGTGAGTTTGTAGGTAGAATGTTCAGGCATAGTCTTAAGAATGTTGTTCTAATGCTCTGGTCTGGGAAAATTTGAAGGTATAGTGGTAGCTCATGAATTTTCCTGTTATCTTTGGTGCATTGGAGATTCTGTTTGTAGACGTTCTTTTTTTAATAGTTTTTTATCCAATCGTTCTGAGGAAGTTTTATTTTCGCATGTTGTGGGCGAAGGGTTAGCAGTTCTTCTGTGATGTCGTTTTCCATTTCCGTCCTCATTGACTGTTTCCATTTTTGTAATACGGTGTTGTTGAAGGTATTAGCTTGTAGTCCAGTGGATGTTTTGTCCAACAAAACAATGTCGTCTGCATATTCCATAGCAGGAACTAGTGTAGAATTTATTTCCGGTGGATTCGTTTTGTTGGATCTTAGATGTCCCTCAATGTCCGGCATGAACAGGTTATAGAGAGTTGCTGCCAAGGGGCAGCCTTGCTTTAGGCCATTTACTGTTCGGATTGCGTTGGTGATGGCTCCTTGTTTTGAGAGTCTCACTTTATGGTGGTTTCTGAATTGAGGAGAATGATTGGCTCGAGAATGTTCGGTGGGCAGTTAAATGCTCTGAGTTTTTAGCATAGTTAGTAGCGTGAGATTGCATCAAAGGCCATCTTTAAGTCAATGAATGCTGTGTGTATTGTAGTGTGAGAATTGATGGCTTCATGCTTTATTAGTTGGAGTAATATCAGATTGAGATTGGTTCCGACATTGGCAGTAAAGCATGTTTGCCTGATCGAAAATGTGTTGTTTTCGTGTGCCCATGTAGTTAGTTGTTTTAGAAGTACTGAGTCGAATAGCTTCCCAAGCGGGTCTAGTAGGGCAATTGGACGGAAGTTTTGGGGTTCTTCTCTTGGTCCTTGCTTGTGGATTGGAACAATTATTGCAGAGCGCCAGGAGTTTGGTATTCGATTGAGTGTGTTTACCAAAGTTGTGATATGGCACATGAAGTTTGCCCAGGCAGACGGGTCTTGCTTGATGACAGCATTAGATAGTCTGTCACGGCCAGGCGCTCTAGACGTGTTCAAGTTTTTGATGAGCTGCATGAAGTCTTCAAATTCTGCATTTACATACCATTTCGGTTTGTTTGTCGGCATTTGATTTTGGGGTTGCGTTTTTCGGGGTCTGTAGATGGTCGAGAAATGCGTGATCCAAGTTTCCTGCGGGACGTTGGCTGTTAGTTTGTGCTGTTTCTGCAGGTTATCGTTGAGTAAGTTCCAGAGCTCTCTCGTGTTTTGAGTCTTATGTACTTTCATTAGGTTTTCTGCGTCTGCTTGTTGGAGGATTTTTTGTTGAGATTTCCTCCAGTTGGTGTATTTCTGTTTCAGATTTTTAATCTGTTCCCTGTTTTCCAAAGATGGTGTTTTCTTTAGATGTCGTATTGATCGATTTAGGCATTTTTTTTGTCAGCTATTTCTTGGTTGTATGTATGGCGATGATCTATGTGTGGGCGGTTTTTGAGTGTTTGCCGATAAGGGAGTAAAATCCATTCATAGTTAAGTTTCTCAGAATCTGTCAGAATGGCGTTGTGGAGTTTCTTCAGTAGTTTTGCCATGGCTAGTTGTGGAATCCTTAGTCTTGATGATGTGCCATCAAGTTCTACAGAGACTGTTGATACTGGTTCACTTTGTTGAATTGATGACCGCGAGTGGACAGTGAGTTGATTATGATCACTTTTGTCAGTTATTGTCATTTGTGCTTTTGTGACAGATTCATGTAGGTTGTATGATGGAAATATGTAATCGATGATTGCATTTGATGATCCTCTGGTCCAGGTTGGCGTATAGGCTGCGGAGTTGTTCTTTGCAAGGTTCAGGAGGATGAGATTGCGAGTTGTAATTTCATTCATCCATCTGCATACTTGCGGAGAGAGCTGTGAGTGAGTTCGGAGAGATCCATTCTGGTTGTATAGCTTGATGTTCAGGTCCCCACAGATTATTATTTCTGATAGTTGTGATTTGTCACAACCTTGTCGATTGTCAGGAAAACACCATCTATGAATGCTTCCGTTGATATTGCTGCAGGGTTCCAATTCAGGTTTAGGATTGCAACTGTTGTCTAGTTTTTTTCCGTTTGAGTGGGTCTTGGTGCACATAAGTTTTGTTAGTTGGGTCCAGGGATTGATGTTTTCAGTGCTCAGTACTGTGCAGTGGGGGTTTGTCTTGATTAAGGTGAGGAGCCCTGATGCTGGTCTTCCTTGTTGTTTGACGATAGCAGGGTTGAGAAAAGTGAGAAAGCCATCACAGGCCGGAGGTTCGCTGAGCCAGGTTTCTTGAAAGCATATGATTTGATATTGTTCTAGGTCTTTAGAGTGGTTTGTGAAAAGATGCAAGTTCCCCTAGCATTCCACGAGCAAAGTGACCATGTGTATCCCAGGTTTGTTGATTGTTATGAGCGGGAGATCTTTGAGTCTTCTAAAGATGTAGCTTCTATGGATGAAATTTCTGAGTCGTAGGTTCTTCTGATCGGTCGTTCGTCTCTGCATGATTGTTTTGTGTGTGGTGATTGATTCCGGTTCCTGTCATCTCCAGTGTAGTCAGGAGTGTGGTTGTTCATTTGTGGTCTCGATTGGTATTGCCAATTATCGTCTCTGACTGAAATTGCTCTGTTTTTCGGTTTGTTGGGTATTCTTGTGGTTGTGTGAATCCAAGTTTTTGTAGCTGGGGGCGTCTTGATAATATCAATTCCTGGTTGTTAGAGTCTGCTAGCTCTATGACAATCTTATCTAGGTTTAGTTTGTCTTTGAATGTTATGATGTCAATGTCTTTTGTTGCTATTTTGTTCAGGTGCGGTATTGCTCCAAAAAGGCACAGAACATTGTTTCTATTTAGAATTAGAGGTTCTGATCTATTGGTTTCGTTTTCAATGTGAATTTCGTAGATTTCGTTTTGTGGTAGCGGGTTGACAAATGATGGAAAATTGAAACTATGTTCAGTGCAATCTTGTGATCTTGTCGTGAGTGAATCCGATGAGATTTGGTCATAGATTTTTTTTGTTATTTCATCCGTTGGGTCACTTTCTAGGGACACATCTGAGATTTCTTCTAGAGAGAAGTCTGAGATTACTTCTTGGTTGTCAATTGTTGGTTGTTCATGTTCCAAAGGATATTCGTCAATTATTAGGAAGCTCGCATGGCCTGTTGGTTTGGTGGGTAGCAGTATGTTATCGGATATTTGGTTTGCATGGTTAGATAAATTAAGTTGTTCTTCTTCTATAGATGATTCAACTGGAGGTCTTTGTTGCATTTGAGGCTGCACCTGGGATTTGAGGCTTTGCTTTCCCTGGGTTTCGGTGGTTGGTAATGTCAGTGGAGTTTGGGTTTTGCTTTTTGTAGCTGTAGGAAGTTGATCAGTTGGTTTTGCGGTTCTTAGGAATGCTCTCGAGCCCGTTTGTCGTTTTTTGTTGGTTTTTGGTTGTGTAGGTTTTCGGCTCCTTTGAGTTTTTTTCTTTTGCAAAAATCTGGTATGCCTCTATGGAGTTCTGGTTAGCTTGTTTAAGTTCCATGGTATCCAATTTTGAAATGGTGATATTCCCAGCTGTTTCTTTCAGTGCATGCTGTTCGTGAATCGAAGTTGCGACTGTAGGTTGTTGCAGTAAGTTTGCAGGAAGAGGGATTGGTATTCCTTGTTCACTAGGTAGGTTGTGTTGGGAAGCTGGTTGCTGTTGGTGATGTGCTTTAAGCATCTGTAGTAGTTCTGTTGTTAGCTTTGTTTTTTCTTGGCGATCGCCTCTCACTATTTCGGCTAGTCTTTGTTGCCAGCGATGTGATTCTTCTGCTTCAGCAGTCAAGCAGGATTCGATTGACAAGAGAAAGTTGTCCATATAGATTCGTTTTGAGTGTCCTTGATGCTGTCTTTCATATTTTCATGTAGTTTGAGGAAGGGAATCATCGCTTGAGAGAGTATTGCAATGAGCATGATTTGTAGGTCTATCATCGTGGTCAGAATTCTCGGGTTATTGTTTTCCGCAGAATGATTGTCTTTTGGTGTGGTATTGGTATTTTTATCTTGTAAAGTGATCGGTTTTGAGTTCTTAGTTGTAGGATCTGGAGTGTAGTAGGAGACATCAGAGTTGTAGTTGAAACGTGTTGGGAGGGTTTGTTTCTCAGAATAGTCAGGTTGGGGTTCTGTTTTCACAGGTAATTTTTGACTATCCTGTGTAATACACGGAGTCAAGGTTAATTGGAGCTGATGTATTTCTATTAGATTGCCAAATATTTCCTTTCTTTTTTCAATGCTTGTCATTATTGACTCAATTTCAGTGATGTCCATTGATAATCTTGCTGCTCTGATTTTTGTTTTGCTGCCGGCAGCGTCTAATGGTTGTATGAGCTTGATGGAGTTGTGAGTGTGTAGCCACGCGAGTTTCGCTAGTCTTGCTTTTTCTTTCTTTGTTTGTTGAGATGACGTCCATGATGATTTTTGGAGATTTATGTCGTCTCTAGGTTCGATTGATTGGTGTGTTGGAGTGTCTTTTCCAGGAATGTTATTAGTTGGGTCTTTTGTTGGCAATTTGTTGATGGTTTCTTGTGTTGCGGGGATGGGTTTGAAGGGCAGTGTATTTCTTTGTTCATTTAAGCTTCTGTTTTTGCTGTCTCGATGTTGGTATTAGAGTGGTTCGAATTGATATTGGGAGGTTCAATGTAGTCCGATGTCGTTGTTCTGGGTTCTTGGTTGGTAAGTGTCGGTAATGATATTGTATCTTGTGTCGTGCTGCACTGAGAACTGGTCTTTGCAGGTCGCTCCTTTTCGGTGAACTGGGCAATAGTATCAGTTACCTGGTTCCTGGGGGGTGACAGAGGAGAGCAATTGGCTGGAAGTAATGGATCTTCTTGTTGATTCGCAGTACAAGGATTGTGGACTTGTGCTGTGGTTTGAGTCGGTATTTTTTCTTCGGGGTTGGATTGGTGGGTAGCCTCAGCAGTTTGTTTCTCAGATTCCGGTTGAAGATTTTCTTGGAAAGTGGTGCCGATGTTAGAAAGGTCCTTTATTACGAGGCAGTCTTCTCGTTTGGCTGCGGCGTTCTTTGATGAAACTTTGGAATTTCCTTTGTGATTTGGTGCTCTTTGGAAAGATTGTTCCATGGTTAGTTGTGACACGTCTTGATAAGAGGAGCCAGCAGTGGCAAGTTTGGTTCTTTGTCTTATTTTTGGCCGTTGGATGATTTGTTGTTTATTGGTTCGATTTGTTGACAATCTTCGTGAATTGGTGTGTTTCCTGTTAGGATCCAAGGGACGAGCCCTTTCGGTCTCCTAGCAGTAGTTGAAGGTAGGTTATGCTTGATGTTGAATTCAGGATCCAAGGGACGTGCCCTTTCGGTCTCCTGAGCGGTACTGGAACCGAGTCTCTGATATGACTATAACGTGGTTTGATGTGTCTTCCTTGTTGGGATCCAAGGGACAAGCCCTTTCGGTCTCCTACTGGTATTGGGTTTTGTATTGAGGTTCATGTATGATGCAGGATCCAAGGGACATGCCCTTTCAGTCTCCTGTAGGTAGCTGGCACAGATCTCCTGTATGTGGCTGGCACAGATCTCTGTCAGAGGTGTTGGTTGTGTTGTTGGATCTTCTTTGTTGGGATCCAAGGATCAAGTCCTTTCGGTCTCCCAAGCCGGCGGTATTTTGTACTTTTAAGCCTGTTTGCAGGAGTCAATGCGATGAACTAATGGTGAAGAGGCACGAAGGGTGTGCTTCTTGAATCCATTGTGGAGCGGTGTCCTTTGGACTTCTCTCTAGCTTTGCTTCGTTCTATGTAGGAATCTGTGGCTTGCAGAGTAACTCTATCTATGCACAGTTTTCTTCACAGGTTGTGTGGTTTCCTGTAGATAGAATAGTGAGGAGAAGTGGGATTGAAGAAGAAGTTCCTTTGCTCTCATGATAGCAGTCCAATGAGGGTGTGTCAGTAAAGAGCGCTGCAGTGCCGCTGCAATGTCCCTTCTTTGATGTCACTTATAGTGGGTGTGACTACTGCTCGCTCGTGCCACAGCCGTAGTCTATGCCTGGTCAGCGTCTTCTAGGCTAATCAGGGCTTAACGATAGACCACAGTTCGTTCGTGCATATGCCTCAGTGGGCGCAATTGGCTGGGAGGATGAAGGGGGCGTTGTGTAGGTCTGGAGATCCTAGGTCTCACTGGTGTCCTAGTGGTGACAGTGTCGGGAGCCGCGGGCTTTGCCAGGAGCTGGGCGAGTCACTGTGTGAAGTTCACGGCTTTCTGCTGGAGTGCTCTCTCCTGGGGGAGGTGCTGGCACTGGCGTGGGGAGCCGCGGGTCTCTCTCAGGGGCGAGAAAGCTGCTGTGAGGTCTGCACAGCTCTCGCTGGCGTCCTGGTGGAGGTGACGCTGTGAGCCGCGGGCTCCTCCAGTGAGCAAGGGAGCTGCCACCCGAAGCTCCCGGCTCACCGCTGGAGACTATGCTCTGGTGTAGAGGCACTGATGACGGGAGTCGCGGGCATCCCTTGTGGGAGAGGAAGCTGGCACTGGATCCCACGCTGGGCTGCTGGGCTCCATTTGCCAGAGGGCGCTGGCGCAGGGCCGTCTGATGGCACTGGGGCAGCGTTCCACAAAGTCAAGGCAGTCGCGGGAGGCTCTGCAAAGGGGGATCGCCAGCTGGTGGACTCGAAGGTGAGAGTTGTTTCTTTCTTGCTTCCCGCTGTGATTTCCCGCAGTTCAAGGGTGGGTGAAACACGGGGTGTTGCAGGGTATTGAAGGTGATGTACTGGATCACGAGTTGAAGAGCAGTCGTGCCGTAGGGTGGGACTGGACGACTCTTCTAAAAGTTGGTTGGGGGGTGGGAAGAGGCTGGCAGCTGTAAGAATAAGGTCAGGTTCTACCAAACACCAAACACGCAAGTCAATGGGGTAATACAATGTTGCTCATGGTGTCTTGAAGAAATGGGCCGGCGGGCGGGTCGGATCCCGCAGAGCCCGAAGACCCAAAGACTCTGTGACCGACTCTGCGCCCGCTCTGCAGTGTTCTGGGGATTTTAAGTTCTTAGGTGATTGCAGTAGAGAGAGGACTGTAGGCAGTCCAATGAATGCAGTCAGCAGCAACAGCCAAAAAAAGAGTAAACCTTCTCTTGTGCAGACCCAAAGACTCTGCAACCGACTCCACGGCCGCTCCGCGGAGTTCTGGGGATTTTAAGTTCTTAGGTGATTGCAGTAGAGAGAGGACTGTAGGCAGTCCAATGAATGCAGTCAGCAGCAACAGCCAAAAAAAAAAGAGTAAACCTTCTCTTGTGCAGACCCAAAGACTCTGCGACCGACTCCGTGGCCACTCCGCAGTGTTCTGGGGATTTTAAGTCCTTAGGTGATTGCAGTAGAGAGAGGACTGTAGGCAACCCAATGAATGCAGTCAGCAGCAACAGCCAAAAAAAAGAGTAAACCTTCTCTTGTGCAGACCCAAAGACTCTGCGACCGACTCTGCGGCTGCCCCACGGTGTTCTGGGGATTTTAAGTTCTTAGGTGATTGCAGTAGAGAGAGGACTGTAGGCAGTCCAATGAATGCAGTCAGCAGCAACAGCCATAAAAAGAGCAAACCTTCGCTTGTGCAGACCCAAAGACTCTGTGACCGACTCACATTTGTAGGACAAGAAAGGGAAATAAGAATTACAAGCAAAAACGATGCAAGGTGGGTCGGGTGGTGTTGAATGTCTCAGATTACAGGACTGCACAGGCCCAATGAGTTCTATGCCATAAGGCATTTACATGCCAAGTATTCATCCTGCTCCTGTCCATTTCCCCCAGACCTTCTGAAATTTCCCTGGACAGCCCCTGGCATAGGAAATATGTTTCTCTAGGGATGCACATTGGTCCATTTCATTAATTCAGCGGCCGAGGCTCAGTCTGTCTGAAAATCCCCACTTTTAAGCTATGAGCCTGTTACCCAGTCCCAACACCACAGAGAAGAATGCCTTTTCGTGCTTAGTGAACTCTGTTTCCCCCCAGATTCCCAGTATTACTAGTTTTGGGTCTTGTAGAAATGAGGATGCCAAAATATTAGAAATCTTACGGGTGCATTTTCGCCAGAAGTCCTGTATCATATTGCAGTTCCACAGAATGTGATAGAAGGTCCCTTCTGCCCACCGGCATCGCAGGCATTCTCTGTTTTCCATCGCCCACCATCTAGCCATTGCTGCACGGGAGCGATAGGCCTGATGCAGTATTTTATACTGTATCAAGCAAAGTCTGGCATCTATACCCACTTCCCGAGGGAATATTAGTGCCTCTACCCATTCTTCCGATTCCAACGGGCCCACCACCCTGACCCACTTCTCATGAAGCCGGATATATCCTTGGCTCTGAATGTTGTCAGTACTTGGTAAAGTGTGGATGTAACCTTTGTCGAGATGCTAGCATGTATGATTTTTGCTTCCCGAGGGGAGTATTTAGGGATCTTGGCCAACGCGGGGAACTGGGCACGGATGGCATGTGTGAATTGTAAGTGACTGTAGTGTTTCTCCGAGGGCAGCGCATACTTCCCCTGGATGGCCCCGACCATCAAGAGGCACCCATCTTGTACTGCATCTACAAGGATGTGTATCTCCATCTCTTCCCACCTTGTGAAGTTCCCCAGATTTAAAACTTTGGGGATATGCATATTATTCCATAAGGGTTGGTCCATAGTTGGTCTCTCCCCCACCCAATGTGTTGATAAGTTTCTATCCAAATTTGGGGAAAATGTTTTATCACTCTAGACATATCGGGTATCTCCTCCTCCATTCCGTACAACCACCGGAGGGGTGGGATTGTGCCCATGCTCCTAATCGCTCCCCCTATGTGTGGGAGTCCCACGACCCTGTGAAGCCAGTCATTCACCACTCCATGCTGTGCAGCCCAGTAATACATACAGTGGCAGGGCCGATCAATTCCCCCTTCCCAGGCGAAGCGCCTAAGGGTTTTGAGGTCTATGCGAGGTTGTTTCCCACCCCATAGGAGCTTCCGAAGGATGACGTCCACAGTGATAAACATTGTATGAGGGATCTGAAGTGGGGACTTCTGGAGAACATATAAGTGTCTTGGGAGTTATAGCATTTTCAAGAGAGCCGCCTTGCCCTTTCACGTTAGCGGGAGGGATTGCCAGTGGGTGACGTCAGTCTCAAATCTATCTATTATCAGTTGTAAGTTACAATGGAGGAGATTGTCTGGGCTGGGGCTGATGTGGATGCCCAAATAGTCAAAGCTCTGGATGGAGATAGAGTATGGGCAATGTTGTGGGATCGCCTTGACCCTACCCTGAAGTGGGGGGAAATATTGTTTTATATTTATTCACTTTGAGGCCACAGAAATCTTGACACTCCGTGAAAATATTTGATATTGCTGGGCAGCAGGTCCTTGGGTTGCTCATGTAGATGTGTAGGCCATCAGCATAGAGTGAAACCCCGTCTTCCCCTCCCCACGGCCACACAAATCCTATCCAGTCTTTTGCCGCCATGAGTCTAATCGCCAGCAGTTTTATAGTGAGTGTAAATAGCAGGGGGGAGAAGGGGAAACCCTGACTGGTTCCCCGCCCCAATGCGAAGGCCCTGGAGGATGTCCCATTCACTTGTATCACTGGTTTGGGGGGAGTTGTATACTATTTTTACCCAGGACATATAATTAGCCCTAAAACCCATGTGACCCATGATATCCCATAAGGACGTCCAACCCACCGAATCAAAGGCTTTTTCAAAATCCACAGCCAAGAGTGCAAGCGGGTCATAAATCACAGACACTCGGTCAATGGCAAACTGAACCCTTCGCAGGTTCATACGAGTGGACCTAGACGGCAGAAAGCCACATTGGTCTGGGTGTACAAGTGAGTGTATTACCCCCAGCAATCTATTGGCCAAGACCCGAGCAAGGACCTTGGCTTCTCAGTTGATAAGCGATATTGGCCTGTAGGAGGCACAGTGTAAGTGATTTCAACCCCGCACTCCACCTAAATCAATGCCTAGCTTGTGATGCACAGTTGGAACCTTTAATTATATATTTTTGTCTATAAGTTCTTTTATTTCTGAATGATGTACCCTTATATCATGCCCCTCTCTTTGAATCCCCCCCCCAGTCTCACTGAACCAAGAAGCAGGTTGTTTTGCAAAGTTAAACGATTTCATTTATGGATTTGAACAATATATATGTCACACTTTTATGAATTTGAACAATGGGCCTCATTACGACCCAGGCGGTAAGTTACCGCCTGGGTCATACCTTTACCACCATGGCGTAAACTATGTTTACGCCATGGTGGTTGGCGGACTTACCGCCCCATTCCGAGGTTGGCGGGGCGGTTAGTCCCCAATCCCCATTTACCCTTCCCCATTCCCATTTTTGCCCTATAGGGCATAATGGGAGTGGGGAAGGCGTTAATTACGCCACCGTAAATTACGGTGGCGTAATTAACAACAAGGTCCCTTAGCGCCATGGATTTTAACACCTGCTAAAAGCAGGTGTTAAATCCTCCATGGCGCTAAGGGACCTCGGAATCAGGCGGTAAGGGTCGGCGCTGTTTACGCCGCCGTAAACCCCTTACCGCCTGGGTCCTAATGAGGCCCAATATCTAGATATCACACTATTAATATTTATACAATGATCAGCATTGGGTGATATTACAATCAGCACTCTCTTTAATCAATAGGAGTATGGATGAGAAGAATAATGTAGCATAGAATAAAACTTTGTGTGGGTTCAGTCAAATGCAATGATAGGAAATTAATGCAGCACAGCAATAATACTTTTGTGTGTTCAATCAAATGCAATGTAATCACTCTTTCCCCCTGATACTACTCAATCCCCCCTAATATGCAATATAGAAATGGGAGGAGAGAAAACAGGTTTCAGGAAAATACAATCTCAACCAATACGGTTTCAATCCCAATTCCCCCCCAGCAAGCAGAGAGAAACAGGAATGATTTCACAACAGGTCAAATGCTTTTGGATGTGTTTTTGAATGAATGGGAAAAACACTGAAACATGAATTTAATTCTCTAAATTGGATTCAAATCTAGTGGGAGCCGCTTTGGATAGTTTCAGGTAAACACTAGGAATGATGATTGAATAACTAGCAGATTGTAAACTGAATTCTGAGGTCGGATGCAAAGAATATCTGTTTTACACGTGTGGAAATTGAGCCAAACGCAAATCTGCGGCAAACTTTGCAGCGCGCGAGAAATGCAATTGCAGCAAAACTATAAGGAATTGGAATGCAGTTTTGAGTTCATTTGAAAGCTGAGGATGTTCGCTTCAATTTGACAATTGGCATGTACGATATGGAAGTTACAGAGGTTTTAGTAGAGGTCGATTTTTAGAAAGAGTCAAGATTTACAAATGAAAGATGTGCTTTTGAAATTACAAACAGGAATTCTTTAAACTAGGGAGTCTATGAAGATGCAAGATACCCAACGGACAGCCACCAGAACAGCAGCGCCTCTGCTCTGACTTTTGCCCACCTAGACACATGTCTTTCATCAGCAAATATATTAGCGCAAAGATTAATTTATCACTACAATTAACAAAGAACTATATGGATGAGGGAAAGATTCAGAAAAACAAGAAAGATTCTACAATGATGTTCTGGATATGATAGGATGGGCTGGGTTGGATTACTTAAGGATAAGAGATTGGCTATGGACAATTCTATGCTAGATACTCACAACTATGGTTTGGAATAGGCCCGTCAAAGATCTGGTCAAAGGTTTTGGACTGGAATTCTGCTAGCCCACCGGATAGGATTCAGGCACCCGGTTCTGCACTCAGCACGGCACTCTGGTCTCTGCACGGCCTCTGGACTGGATCTGATGGGTTGGTTCTGGGTTACAGCTATCTGGTTACAGCTCTGCTCTACTGGTTTGGATCTCTGGGTTCTAGCAAGACTTCTTGGCAAGAAAGCAGAAACCGCACAGCCAGGCTGTTCAATTGTTGCTGTGTCCCTTGGAAGTCTGGGGTTAAATTCAGGTTGCGAGATTTTAAAGGCCAAGCTGAGAAGGGTTCAGCTTTGATATTGGGCCTTCTCTGCTTTCAAAGTTCTAGAGTCTTGGATCTGCGTTCCTCCTGCAGAGCGCTTCACCAGTAAGTCAGTTGATGGGTGAATCTGTGTGTCTCTCTAGGTCCTAAACCTTCCCTATTTATGTATTTCCCAAAGGGGTGGGTAGGCTGAATTATACTAAGCCCACTCTCAAGGAATCCGATTGGACAGAGTATTTCCCCTCTCCTGATTTGAGAAGGAAATCTAGTGTTATAGAGATGCTGCATTTTCCAATCCAGGGAGTACGTCCCCTTTGTTTCTGTACAGTATATCTATTTTTCACATAAGTCATATTTACAATATCACCAACTTGCTAATATTACATATTCACATCACAGATTTAGTAGAGCACGTATCCGTCCGAGTTTCATTTTAGTGCGAACTTAGGTTCAAATTTGGACAGTTTTTTACACTTTTGGTGGGGTACCCAGTGTCAGATCTGTCCACATTTTTCTCCATACATGCGCATGACATCTGGGCATAATCCTGTGAAGTTGAATATTTCTAGCATTATCACAATTGCTACAACATCAATGTTTTGGTAGTCCTGTCTCTGAACATCGTACAGAGTTCAGAGTAGTTTCAAATGGTGAGCAGCATTTTCATATTAACAACCTATAAATTACAGATTTTAACCAGTTTTGCACAGTTCTCTATGAGTCTTTTTCCAAAAAGATATTTTCTACAGTTTCAGATACACAAATCTGTCTGGTCCCGCCTCCATGGTTTGCTGGGTCCAGAGCACTCCCAGGCTCCCTTCCTGCTGGTAGTTGTTTTCTGTTGACAGTTGAATCTGCATATCTTTTCAATCAAGGGAGTCTTTTGTCTCTGCTCAGAGCAACAGGCCAAAATCTCCTCCCACCTCCATTAACAACTCAATGATAGTTCCTGAGCAGAGAGCAGGGGGAAGATGCCTTTGTTTGGGGCAAACTGTGGAATGTGCCTTTGAAGTACTATGGCTAACATTAGTTCACTTTTAAATCCACTTGTTTAAAATTGTCTTTTCTAAATAAACTTACATTTTCAACAAATATACCCACAGATCTCATAATTCCAGTCTTTTTCAAACATAGAGATTGAATTGTAGCAACCTATATTGCTTTCGATGGCAAGTCTCTTCTTTTCCACAATTTGATCTTAATGTTTAACTAACAGTATAAGTAAATGACAGCTTTGACACAGGCGAGCGGCGGTACTGCGCCCATATTCTGACATATTTTTCCAGGCAAGCACCTTTTTGAAACGGGATATTTTTGTGATGAAATGTGCTTCTCCTGGCGTTGTGCTTAGGTGGATTCTTTAAATAAAGTGATGTTTAACACCCAACAAGGATGTTGGATCTTTTTTTTTTTAACTTTGGTTTTATTAGCATTTTCTTATTGTTACAACCTGGGCAGAGCCGAGGTACATCCAAAACAATCAATCGATCTGCACCATACCCTTGACCCTCTCCCCCCCACCCCCCTCCCCAACTCTTGCCCTCCCCTCTCCCCCTCAAACATACTAAAACCTCATACTCGGGAGACGTTGAATGTTCTCTTCGATTCCTATACTTTGGAGATGATGTGGTTGGTGGCCATTTTTACTGGCTGAATTACTGTTGCCGTTCCTCGGGGGCGTGAGCACTCAGTCTGTCTACAGTCCCTCGCTGATCCCCACCTCCTCTCCCCCTGGACTTGGTCACATGCTTGGTATCAGTGGAAGTCCCATCCCCAGGACTGCTGCACTCCATACCAGTTTGCCAGGAAAGTACCGAAGTCATTGTTCACCATTGCAGTGAGTTTGTCCATCAAAAACATGTTCTTTACCTTTTTCAACCATTCCTCCTTGGAGGGGGTTTCCGGGCTTTTCCATTTCTGTGCCAGGGCAACCCTTCCCGCCCGCAACATGTTTTTTGTCATCTTTGGGTATCTATATATTTCCGTGTCCTCCGGGGGGAGGCCCAGCAGCATCGACAGTGGGTTCATAGGGAGAGGCTCGTCCGACACCTCCGCAATCCAGGACCGAACCCTTTCCCAGAAGTCCTGAACCTTCGGGCAAAGCCACCACATGTGTTTCCTTGACCCCACCTGGCCACATCCCCTCGGGCATCTCGGTGACACGCCTGAGAACATTTTCGATAGTTTCACCGGGTCCCTGTGCCATCCCTGCAAAATCTTAATATTGTGTTCCATGTCCGAGGTGAATAGAATCCCATGGAAGACTATCTTAAAAACCCTGGACCACGCATCCTCTCATTGACCTCCCCTGCCAGATCATTCCATAATAAGCGGAAGCTCCGCCTCTCGGGGAGGTTAATGGTATTCAAAATGTTAAATATATTCGATACTGCGCCCTTCCTCGAGGACACCGTGTCCAGGAACTTTTCAAAGGAGGTCAGCTGCCTCCTCAGATTTTGCCCCCAAGATTGGTCACACAATATTCAAAAATGGTAAGGGACCCTTGACCCAGTGCATCCCTCAGATCCTCGTAAGGCAGGAATTCTCCCTCCCTGAACATTTGCCCCGCCCATTCCATTCCCATGTCTGACCAGATCTGGGAGTTCTGAAACCCCCTGTTACCCAGGTTAAGGGGGGTCCCCAGAGGGAGGACATCGGGGACGGCCATGAAGTAAGATAAGCTGTCTTTGGGCCCTCTCTCCAGATTTCCCAAAGAACTCCCAGGGTGGGATGGGTTCTCAACTTTCCCAGGATAGACTTACGCGGGGCCCACAGGATGTCCCTGACCTTAAGGGGGTGGGTGTCCATGTCCTCTAAGTATGACCAATACATCCACATCACTTCCTTCATATGTTCCAGTGGGACTCTCAACTGGGCAGCTCGGAAGTAAAAGTGGAAATCAGGTAGCCCAAACCCGCCCTCCTCACTTGGCAGCGTTAGGATCGCCCTCCCCATCCTCAGGGTTTTCCCTTGCCATATGAATTCTCGTACTGCGTGCTGTAGGTCCCTAAAGGTCTGCTCTGGGACTATGGTGGGGAGCGCTGTGAATAGGTACAGAAGTCTTGGCAGGACATTCATCTTGACCGCTGTCATCCCGCCATACCAAGACAGGATCATCTTACCCCACCTCCTCAGGTCCGATGTGATTCCTGCCATTATGGGGTCGTAGTTGGTACTAGCGAGATTAGCCAGGTCCCTGGTCATCAGGACGCCCAGGTATTGTTTAGAGACCTTATTCACTGTTATCCCTTCAAACCTATCCAGCAGGTCCATCTCTGGGTTCCGTACTTTCATTGGGAGCAAAGCCCCGAAAAGCGCCCAAACGTGGCCACCAGGGACAAGAAGGAGGGGAGTGAGGAGGCAGGGTTCACCATGTACGCCAGAATGTCATCCGCGAACAGGGATAACTTGAATTCCACCTCGCCTCTGCTAATCCCCCTGATGGCCGGGTGTGCTCTAATCGCTATGGATAGTGGTACCATCGTGAGGACGTATATCAAGGGGGAGAGCGGGCAACCCTGCCTGGTCCCCCGCGAGAGAGGAAAGGACTCGGACAACCTCCCGTTCACTTAAACTCTTGCTGTGGGGGCTCTGTAGAGAGCAGACACCCAGCTCCTGATGTGTACCCCGAAGCCCATTTTCTGGAGGAGGAGTTCCAAATACCTCCATTCCACCCTATCGAAGGCTTTTTCGGAGTCTAAGGAGAGGACACATGCATCCAGATCGGATTCCTGTGCATAATGGAGCAGGTCTATCGTTTTGCGGATGTTGTCCGCCCCCTGCCTCCCTCTAATGAAACCCACCTGATCACCATGGACCAGCTTCGGCATTATCCCTTCCATCCGCTTCCCCACCACCTTGGCCAGGATCTTCACATCCGTGTTTAGCAGTGATATTGGGCGGTAAGAGGAGCACTCTGTGGGGTCCTTACCCTCCTTGGGAAACACTGCTATAATGGCTCCCATCATGGACTCAGGGAGAATGCCCCCCTGCAGTATTGAGTTGAAAACCTTTGCAGTCACGGGGCTAGGATGGAGCGGAACATTTTGTAAAAGTACACCGTGAAACTGTCCTCCCCCGGAAAGGTGCCTACCTTCATCCCGCTAATTACCTGGTTTATCTCCTCCTCGGTGACCGGGCCCTCCAACCCCTCCGACATTTCTCTCGTTAAGGACAGGACTTGAATGGATCCCAAGAAATCCTCTATTTGAGAATCACCCTTGTCATATTCTGACGTGTACAATTTTTTGTAGTATTGGCGGAAGGCCTCCCCTATGTGGGGAGCGTCGTGGCCCATCGTCCCCTGAGCGTTTCTCTTTGCCTTCACCATTCTACTATGCTGGACCTCCCTTAACTTCCAGGCTAGCATCCTATCCGCCTTGTCCCCCTTCTCGTAATATTTTTGTTTAACCATCTGGAGACTTCTCTCTGTTTTATATAAGAGGAGGTCCTTGAATTGGAGTCTGTAGTTCTCCAGGGCGGCGACCCGGTCACGTTCGAGAGGCCACTCCGGGGAGCCACAAGGCTGGAGTCGGGCTATCTTTTCCCTCAGGGTCTTTTCCCGGGCGTCCCTTTCTCTTTTTTTCTGGGCTCCTATTTTGATGAGAACACCTCGTAGGGTCGCCTTGAAAGCATCCCACAGTGTGTGTATGCCCACCTCCCCATTATCATTTAACTCGAAAAACTCTGTTATGGCCTCTAGCACTTCCCGGGCGAGGACCTCATCTTTCAGTAGGGCGTTGTTGCATTTCCAACGTCCCCTGCTTTCCTTGCGCCAGCCCTCAGCTATAGTGACATGAACCAGGTCATGGTCAGACCAGGGGACCGGGTCAACCCTGTAGCCCGAGATATAGGGACAGAGGGTCTCATCCACCAGGATATAATAAATTCTAGAGTACGAGGTATGTATGGCCGAGTAGTACGTAAATGAGGGGAACGTCTGTCCTAGGGGTCGGGATTGTGTCTAGAGATTGAATTGTAGCAACCTATATTGCTTTCGATGGCAAGTCTCTTCTTTTCCACAATTTGATCTTAATGTTTAACTAACAGTATAAATAAATGACAGCTTTGACACAGGTGAGCGG
Source organism: Ambystoma mexicanum (assembly GCF_040938575.1). NCBI lineage: Eukaryota > Metazoa > Chordata > Amphibia > Caudata > Ambystomatidae > Ambystoma > Ambystoma mexicanum. The sequence continues at coordinate 451,837,271 of NC_090933.1, read as the reverse complement.
CGGTACTGCGCCCATATTCTGACATATTTTTCCAGGCAAGCACCTTTTTGAAACGGGATATTTCCGTCGCCGTCGTGGACTTCGTCGAGGCCTCTGGGTGAGCCATGACACCTGGGCCAGAGGAGCTAGGAGTCCCCGTCTCCCTGTAGCGGAATGCCTGCTGGGTCTCTAGCCAGTGCATACAGTCCTCTGTTGCGCACCCTGCGGGGTCCTCCGCCGTCCTGGAACCCTCCGGGCAGGCACTCGCCCCACTTACGCAAGGTGGGGGCCTCACACCCGGGCCTCTCCTCGTCTTGGTGGAGTCTTGCAGGGTGGAGGGACCGCCGGCGCCGTTCCCCTGTCTCTGTCCGTGAAGTGGCTGGCGGGCACACGCCCTGGCACTTAGCCCAGGGGCCACCACCTGTTTAGGCCGGAGCGGTTGGATGTCCTCTTTTCCGGGCCGCCCTCTCTTCACTGTGCTTGGCTCCCGGGGATCTCCGAGACCCGAAGGCTGGGATCGGTACAGCCTCGCCGCTCCTCCCTCTGGGCCCGCTCCGCCGGGGACTAGCGCTGACTCTGAGGGAGGAGGGAGGAGGGGGCAGGGAAGGCCCAAGTTTCGAAGCGGGGTTCGTTGTTCTGGGAACAGGCACACGCCAGGGGGGTCGGTGATGTCGGGGGCTGGCTCCTCTGGTCGGCCACCTCACCTCAGCGGGCCGCTTCTTCTTCCCGCGTCCCAGAGCCTGTTGGGGGTGATACCGGTCGGCGGACTTCCTTGCTGCGGCAGCCCGTCTATCCTTCCCACGGCCCGTTGGGGGCCGGATCCACCCGCTGAATTTGTTCACTTTGGTGGGCCGCACCGCCTTCCCGGGTGCCACGGCCCGTTGGGGGCCTGGTCTACCGGCTGATCTCCTCTCTCCGGTAGGCCGCGCTTCCTCCCTGGTTGATGAGCCGGTTGCTCTCTCTAGGCCTCACCTCCATCACGGCCCGTTCTCTGGTCTCCCAAGGGCCTCGAGCTCTGTTCTTCCGGGCGGAGGTGCCACGGGGGGGTCACCGACACAGACAGGCCCGGTGAATCTGCCTGGGGGTTTCGGGGGGGCTCAATCCCCATTAAAGTCCCAGCCTCGGCGGGAGCACGGCACCTAGGCCATCATTACCTATGCGCCCCCTCGTGGCCTCTGTTGAATCTTTTCTGATTTTTGGGAACCATGATTTTGTACTTTCAACAGCCAAGGAAAAACAGATTTTAAAGCACTTCTGGGTTTTCCTTGGAATGCAACACTGCTTTTTCAAATAGTTCCATTTCACTCTGTGGACAGCCCAATGACAGGTTTTGGCAGTGTGGTCTCCTGTTCTACCATTGACATAGGCAAAATAGATTGGTGGCCTATTTTTCAGGGTTCCCTGCGCACTTCTGAGAGATTTCTAGCGCATATCGGGCTTTTTGGTGGCCATTCTGTTGTTCTGATGAAAGCAGCACACAGTGATGTTGCAGGGCATAGCCTATTGCATCGGAGCATCCCACAAGCCCCCTCTTGCGATTTGGCGTTGATCGTGCATCAATGAGAAGTCGCAAGACTGGGATGATCAGTCTCATTTCTTTTGGTTCCAAAAATGGCAAATTTCATCATCTTTTCTTCCATCAGGGGTGGATCGACCAGTTCCTCACCCAGTCCTGATGTGGCTATGAAGCGATACCCCAGGCCCCTTGGATCTTTCCTTCCGGTCCCCGGGTGGTCCTCCTTGGTTTTAGTCTCCATGGTTTCCAATTCTAGGATGACAAAGCAAAAACATATTTGTAGACATTTCCTCACCACTATTAATGTAGTGGGGCAGACGCATACATTTTGACAAATCAGGACACATGTTTCTATTGGCAATTTATTGACTATATAGATGGAATATTTTTTATAGTGGGAATTCTAGGGAGTTGGAGTGAACCCTCTGGGGTTCCAGAAGACTCCTCCAGTTGCTGCAGAGTGTGTGTAGGATGGCAACACTTCAGTTGGTTAATATGGACCCACTTATCTTTCTCCTCTGTCAAACTGCCTTTCGGGATGCGGATTTTGTAGTCGACTGGTGAGATTTTGTCTACAATTTCAAAAGGTCACCTCCAGCTAGGCAAAAATGTGCGCTGTTTGGCCTGGTTCCTTTGGAAATTGTATAAGTAGACCCGGTCTCCTACATTGTATTCTTTTCTAGTCATCTTTAAGTCATAGTGGGTCTTTATGCTGCCTGCAAATCTTTCTAGATTTCGGAGACTATAGGCAAAAGCATGTTGAAGGTGTTTTCTTAGATTTTCAACATACTCATGAGTTGTGGAGGCATTGCTCAATGGCTGCTCTTGGGTTCTATAGAGCAGATGCTGGGGAAGCACCATTCTGCGTCCAGTCATCAGCTCAATCGTTGACATTTTAGTGGCAGATGAAGGGGTAGATCTGATGGCCATTAGGACAAGAGGTAATTGAATATCCCAACTTGGCCCAGAATCTGCCACAAACTTTTTTAATATGCTCCCAATTGTCTGGTTGTATCTCTCTACTACACCACTAGAGGCTTGCCGGTAGGCAATGTGTAATTTCCTTTTGACCCCAAGTATCTCCCACTGTCATGATCTCTGCTTCCAAAAGGTCAGGGTTTTCCCAACTCCCTTGGAAGCAGATCCATAACCAAGGTTCCGAGTGCCAACCAGTCCCAATTGGGACCTTTTGGACCCAGTCCTGGCGCCAGTGGCACCAGGCTCATAAATATGCCCAGTCCCAGTGCTGGAAGCGCCGGGCTCATAATGCTTGGGTGGACTTACCTGCAGCAGACCATGCTGCTTACTTGCCTGCCAGTTGAGCCTCTGATCCTCTTCTGTTTGGAACTACTTTTCCTGTTGGGTGGGGCTGGAGCCACTCCCTAGATTTAGAACACTGGAACTCTTCTGGAAGGCAGGAACTCTTTTCTTACCAGGAACTCTTTTCTTACTTAGGCGTGGCTGTGGAAGGAGACATCTAAGCACTACAGGAGGCTATTTAAACCACACCCGGTGGATGAATCTTGCTTTGCGTTATTCTGCACCCTCTGCAGCAGGACGCTCATCGTGTCTTCTGCATCCAGTCCTGGGCCTAAGGAAAAAGGCTTACCATCCTGAATCCAGTCTTCAGCAACACCTATAAAGACAAGAAAGAACAGGTTAGCATTCCGGCATCTGAAAGGCAAAGGCTTACTATCCTGAATCCAGTCTTCAGCAACACCTATAAAGACAAGAAAGAACAGGTTAGCATTCCGGCATCGGAAAGGCAAAGGCTTACCTACTCTTCGTGCGCTCCGGAGGTCTTCATACTGCATTCCGGCATCTGAAAGACAAAAGCTTACCAACTCTTCGCACGCTCCGGAGGCCTTCGGCGCTGCATCCGCATCTGAAAGACAAAACAAGGTGCGTTTAAAGACATTGGGGAACTTTAATACTCACGTGCCATTACTCCTTTCCACATCTAATCCAGTGGGTATTCCGGCACCCTGCAGCCGCTCCGAACTCGTACCTGCAAAATAAAAAGACAGTTAGAGCGCATCGTGAAGCAGGCAACAAGCGCTTACTCACGTGCTTCCAGGCGCTTCTATTCACCACACGGGCTCCATCTTCAACTCACTTCAGCCCGTCATCCGCCATCGCCGGAACCCTGCAAAACAAGAGACATCATTACTAAAGACTTTAAAAAGACATTTGAATGACTCGAAACTTACCGTTCGTGCAGTAAACGACGGACAGCAGTCCTCTGAAGTCAAAAGGCCTGCGCTACCTATCCAGTGAAGAAACTGGCTACAGCACCCTGCCCCGAGGCAGATGGAGAGCTCGGCATTCACTTACCTAAGACATCTTACTCTACACGTCAGGCATACAGTGCACAGAGGTCCAGCCCAAAGAGCCAACCGGGTGCTACACATCACCTTTGAAGATACGGTAGTCGCCCAGTCAAGACCGGCGCCTCTGCGAGAATCAGGTGAGCGTTACACCCACATCTTTGTCATTACTTTGCTAGTGAAGTGGCTTCCTCGGTCTGACTCGATCCTTTGGGGTAGTCCAAAACATGAGAAGGAGCTGGTTGATCATCAGGGCAGCTGCTGTTTCTGCCTTGCAGTTTGGGGCTGGGAGACATTCCACCCATTTAGTAAACAAGCATGTCGCCGTCAACATGTACTTATTTCCCCTAGAGGAGTGAATCACGGGCACGATAAAATTGACTTGCAAATCTGACCATGGCAGTGACATCCCCCTCTTTTGGAGAGGCGCACGGTGTGTGAGGGATGTTGGCTGAAATTGTTCACACACAAGACACCCCTTCAACTATTGGTCGAGGTCCTGCCCCATGCGTGTCCAGTATGCAACCTCTCTTAAGATTTCAAGCGTTGTATGAAACCCCCTATGACCGGCTGGGGCGGCATCATGGGCGTGGCTTAACATCAGGCTTCGAAATGAAGTAGGGACCACCCACTGATCATGGCCAGCTAGGGATCTCCTTACCAACAAACGGTCTTGGATTCAGAACATTTTTGGACATTTCATCAACACTCTGAGGTCCTCTTTCCCAATGCAATTGTTATCCAACAGGGGAAAGTTTTCAGGGTTCTCAATGTGTTGATAAAACTTACCAATTACTGGATCCCCTTTTTGAGCCGTAATCAAATCAGCATCTGGGGTATCCTTACTCCATTGTGCAGTTGAGAGTTCATTGTGAGCATTTGTTTGGGACCTAGTGATAGCAGTGACCTGGATTTCCCCCAACAGGGACTCGATCTCAAGTAGATCCCCTTGGATGGCTCTGGTTTTGGCCAGCTGATCAGCTAGGTCATTTCCAGTTTTGTCTGGTCCCTCTACTTTAGAATGACCCTTAATCTTTTTCCAGTAGATGGTCATCCCATTCAAGGTGACCAGATCATCAATATTTTGAATTAATTTCCCATGTTTCAAGGGTTTGTTATTAGCACATAACATGCCTCTGGTTTTCCAGTTAGCCAGGTGCTCCACGAACCCGTTCCGTACATAATCCGAATCTGTGATTATGACCAGCTTGCGGAGTTGATGTTGGACAGCAGTGAGGATGGCTTGATGCACAGCCATCAACTCTGCCACTTGACTACTTCGGGGACCGATTTTGCACCCAGCGGTGTTTTCTGGGGCATCATTCACCCATGCATTCCCTACGCCGGCCACAAGTTCCTTTTCCGCGTTGTTGTCAACATGGTAAGAGCATCCATCCACATACACAGTGGGCATTCCCTCACACTGGTCTTCTTCATAGACTTTGTGTGGGGAATTAAGGTATGCCTCCATGCTGTCCTTGATTTTAAGACTCTCGTCCTTGAGACAGTTTTCTCTAGCACAATCATGCAAGTCAGCCAGACCTTGTGCGAGGGGACTCTTGTTGTTTTGGCCATATCTGACCTCCACAGGAAAGCCTTGCATTGACAGAATCCAGGAAGTAATTTGGAAATCACTCACATTTCCAGCCCGGATTCTGTCACTTTGGAGATATTGCAGAGGCTGGTGTGGAGTCTCCTCTATGATGTGTTCCCCCTGCATAAAAGGGCGTTAATTGTTCAATACCCACACCGTTGTCTGGAGTGCCTTCTCACAATCGTTGAATTTTTCCTCCACAGAGGATAAAGTTTTGCTTGCATAGGAGATTACTTTATTGACCTTGTCATGCTTTTGGTACAATACTGCAGTCAAGTATGTATTAGAGAACCCTGTCTCCAAGAAGAACTCCTTGCTTTTGACAGGGTAAGCTAGGCAAGGCGCTTGTGAGAGGCTTTTTTTGAGTTGTTTTACTGCCTCAGCTTGTTCTGGACCCCACTCCCACTTGACCCCCCCTTCAAAAGATGAATCAGGGATCTTGTGATCTCTGCGTATTCCTCAATGAACTTTCTGCTGTAATTAGTCAGTCCAAGGAGGCTCCTTAGTTCCCGCAGAGATGTGGGGTCTTTTCATTTCTGGAGTGCTTCCACTTTCTTTTCCTGGGGACAGAGACCCTGAGGAGTAATCTCATGGCCCAAGAAATTGACACAGGTTCTACACCACTGTGCCTTCTGAAAGGAGAGGTTCGCTCTGGCGGCCCTCAACTGTTTCAGAACATAACGGATCTCTGCTATGTGTTCCTCCACAGTTGAGGCTTTCATGACAACATCATCTACATAAGCCAGGTTTCCCCTTTCACTGAGGTCGGGCATGGCCTTATGTAGAAAAATGTTGAATTCATTGCCGGAGTTGATGTATCCGAAGGGAGTGCAGGTCCATGGTACTGCTGTCCCCCAAAGGTGAAGGCCAGCTTGTATTGGTCCTCCCTACTGACAGGTACAGTCCAGTATCCATTGGTCAGGTCTATTGCAGTGAATACCTGTGACCCCTGGATCTGGGCCAGCCCTTGGTCAATGTAGGGAAGAGGCCATCGGGAAGTATGGACCCGTTTGTTGAGCTCCCTATGGTCGGCGCAGAGTCTCCACTGGCTGTTTGGCTTCAAAATCCCCAGCACAGGATTATTGAAGGTGCTGTGGACTGGACGGATTGTCCCACTGGACTCAAGGTTCTTAATTATTTCAGTAAGGGACTCCATTGATGCGAGAGGCAAGCGATATTGCTTCACAAACACTGGAGTGATGCCAGGGTCCGTGGGAATTGTTGTTGTGTGGATGTCGGTGCGACCACAGTCATATGAGTCCACTGCAAAGAGATCTTGAAAATCCAAGAAACTTGTTTCAATTTTTGCTTCTGCTCCAGAGTCTCACATGCATCAGCTAGGTTGACTCTCTCTTCAACCATCTGCCTGCAGCCTGGAAAGACTTCTGGTTTTGCTATCTCAGCAGCCTCATCCAGCTGGGTGAAGTCCCTGATCAAAATGCTGATTTGGACTGGTGGCTTCAGTTGGGAAAGACAGTCCTCGCGGACTTGGAAAATCACCTCATCCCTCATGAAGTCACAGGTCACATCTTCCTTACCATAAGGGCAGGAAGTGTACACAAGGAAGAACCCCCCATGCCGGGTAAAGATCCTGTCTGGTGTTGTGTTGTCATCATTATCACTGTCAAAACAGTCCTTGGGGATTGGTCCTAACAGTTAATTGCCTAAATCTGTGGAAAAATGTTGGTCATCAACAGCCATTCCAATAATGGTGCCTGCAGCTAGAGTGATACTCTTTAAGTCGCTGTTATCGACCTCTATTGGAATGGTGTCATGTTCTATATTGACTAGTGGTGTTGGCTTTACCCCCAACCCTTGCTGTTGGAGAGAAGCATTTAGATGAATACAGGTGTCAGGGTTTTTTCAATTTCTGTCCTCTTTTAACTTTCACTTCCAGTGAGTATTGTCGGGTCCTTTCTGGGATGGTGACTTCCTCTCCAATCTGAATTTCAACTGCATAAGGCAGCAATTAAGCTGGCCCAAATGCTTCTCTGGGTCATCGAAGCCCTTGGGATTATCCGCTAATCGGGACCAAGCTTTTTAGTTTATTAGGTCCAAACTAATGGCAAAGCGATTGAGAATGTCACTGCCTAAGTAAAGGTGGCAGTGACGTCTCGCACAACCCAACAATTATGGACTATGCTCTTGTTGCCTATGGAGATTTTGAGGATACACCTGCGTGACAGGAGATGTTTGGAATTGGGTTTTTTCCAGATCCATTTCCCATTTGTCTATCAGTTTAAATGTGGTCTGGCTGGATCTTTTGGGAGTTTGCGGAACATGGCTTCGCTGATGAAGCTCTTACCGTTGTTCACACACACGCGGGCGAGAACAGAGTCCTTCCCTTCATTTAACTGAACAGGGAGGAACAACTGCTCTCCGATTTGCTGAATATCAGCCAGGCTTTGAGCTGATTTCTCATCTTTCTGGACTATAGGAGTAGGAATGTCTGTTTGTGAATTGGTAAAGAATTTCAGAGTGTTTCCTTCCAGTGTGGAATGCCACCTTAAACTGGAAGGAAGGGTGATTTTCAGAAATAGAGAGGACCCCCCTCACCAGTTTGTTGTCCTACTGCTATTACTGTCACTTCTGGGATTTGGTTGTTCTGGAAGTGAAATTCTACTTGGTCAGATTTTTGTTCAACCATGTGGCAGGTGCCGTTTAAACTGACATGGTTGACACTCAGTTTCAATTTTATTGGTCGGTTTGTCTTGGTCCAGAGGACCTTGTTTACGCAATCTATTAGGGGTGACAACCTTCGCAGGAGGTCATTCCCTAGTAAACAAGGGGTGCCCTCTGGAGTTACAACTATGACCGGGTGCTTCACCTTGTGTTGCCCACTTTTTATGTCAAATCCGCAGTCCCCTCGATGGGAATTTCCTTCCCATCGAATTCTGAAGTTGTCCAGGAAGAGGGGTGAGAGGAATTTGGTATTTCTCTCCCCTTCCTGAATTCAGATTATCAAAGGCCTTTTTGGACAGAAGGGTACTTTGGGATCCATTGTCCACCAGTGCCAAAATTGTACCCTGCTCCTGTATTTGGACCGGGGCATAGAATCTTCCCTCTACTCCTGAAGGGGGCACAGATAATGTACATTTTTGGACAACTGGTGGGTTAGTTGTCTAGTTTTGGACAATGATAGAGAAGAGATATGGGCAGAATTCTGTGGGGAGTCTTGGCAATCTGAAAAGAAAAGGTGACAACTAGATATGGGAGAAGATTTGGGTTCCCCTGGTTCTGGTGCTGAGCCGCCCCCCCCCTTTTTGGAGGCAGTCACCAGGATGGGTTTGAACAAGGGGATTTTCATGTTGTTGGTTCTGGGGTTGGATGATGGGCGGCGCTAGCTCAGTCCCCACATCTACCCAGTCTGGATTTGGATCTTTTGGGACCCATTTTTCTTTGGTAGGAGTTCCCCCATCTCTGAAGCAGAAGATCCTTTTCCCAGGATCCTCTGAGGATCCCTCTCCTTCAAATTGGAAGATTTGTACCTCCTCCTCAAAATGGGTCTGTTTGGGTTCTTTGTTTCTCCTACCCCCCTCTGCTCCTTGGGTGGCAGACTTTCAGGGGCAGGAGATGTTGGTTCCGGTTCTTGGGTTCCCAGGGGCTTTTTACAAGTAGGGAAGCAAGCTTTGTCCAAGGCTTTACACCCGGCTTCTCCTAGTGCCTCCTCCCTGGGAACCGGTGGGTTGTTGGGGTTCTGCCCCTATCATTGCTCTGGAGCACCAGGTCCTGAGTTTGAGGCATTCTGCACCGGCATGCTAGGTTGAGGGTTCTGTTGAGCCCTCAGCAAGCGACCCAGATCCTGTGCCATGTTTTGGACCTGGTGCTCTAGCTGTGACACCCGCTCAGGCTGCTACGGGGTTCTGTTGTCTCCCCTGGGCTGATCCTGGGAAGGGTAGCTATCCCTTCTCTGAAAATACCCCGGGTTTGGAAAATTAGGGTACCCCTCCACCCTTGGCCTCCCCTCTCCCGGATTGGGTTGTCTGGGTTCAGGAAATTGGGGAAAGAAGGATGGATGGTTTTGGGGTTGAAAGTTTTGCAGGTACCTGGGGAAGTCCAGGATTTGGGGGATTACTACCCTCCTGTGGGAAGTGAGGAGGGAAGTTCCCTGAGTTAGCTGCTGTTTGGTTGGGTCCCCCCCCTTGGGCTGGAGGAGTCCACACACAACCCAGGATGGGTATGGTCCCCTTGTAGCGGGGACATATGTAACCAGGGGTGTGAGGGGTCCCATTTGTGGGACTACCTCCTTGGCTCCATGCTGTGACTGGCCCAAGGGCCTTCTGGGCTTGAGATTATTCTTATTTTGTGCATTCAGGTTTTTAGGCCCCCATCTCCAAATCTAAAATGGGGGCAACCTCCACCTCTGCCACCTTAGCAGCAGCAGGGGTGTTGGTTGGTTTGGGGCTTTTTTTGAGTATTTTTGTTTTCTATGGGCTTTTGCACCTCATAAATTGGTGTGGCCTGTTCAATGACCTAGTCTAGTGATCTTTTCTCATGAAAATCTCTCACTAGCTGGATCATGATGTACTTGGGGAGAGCATGGAAAAAAGTATTCACAAATTATTTGCTGTCTGTGCGTACCCTTCTGGTGGTCTGAGCAAAGGCACGCTTTAATTCCTGCACAAATTCTTGTGACGCCTGATCCTCCCCACATTGCAAGTTGTAGGCTGCCTTACGAGCCTCCTGAGGATGTCTATGCACAGAAAAATGTTTCAAGATGGCCGCCCTACAGGTGGAGCATCTAGAATGATTTTGGTGGTTCGGGTAACCCTGGCCCACTCCTCCTCTGACTCAGAGGCCCTGCTCCCAGAGTTGCCTGTCTGGTCTTCTAGGCTCTCCTGGATTCTGCAGGCCTGGGAATGGCTGGCAGAATGTGGGGACCTAGCCTCCTGTGTCCTGGGCGCTCAGAGAAGTCTTTTGATTCCTCCTTGCTCCCAGGATTTGATGAGAACCCCCCACTGTTTTAGCTGGGCAGAGGTTTTTCACAGTACTTGGGTACCCATACCCAGATGCCCGCCCATCCATTCCTGGGAGGTGCTGGTCTATGAGCCCCATATTTCTGATTGGATTGAAATCTGCCATCCCTGTGGCCCTTGGCTCATGTGCGTACGTGGACATGGGGGTGGCAGAGTCCAAGGATTGGAAGAGGAGAAGGCCTCTGGTACTATGGTTCCTGAGGTTATGCTCAGGTGTTTCCCTTTCCCAGCGAACCTCATCTCTGTCAGCCCCTGCTCCCTGTTGCCATGCAAGAACCTGAGCTTTCCGTTCCTCTATCAAGGCCTTGTGGTTTCTATCAATCGCTCTTGCATAGCTACCTGTCTATGGAGCCTGTCATTGTTCTCACAGAGAGCCTCATTTTCTCTCTGTGCTTCTTGTGTTGTTTTAGAGTACTGGGCCAGTCTTTGCTGCAGGAGGTTTACCTCCTGAGTCCTGTCCATACTGGTCTGGTCCTTCCTTCCTAGAGCATCTTCCACCCTTCTGGTGTGCTCTAACAATTTTTGATGGTCTTTTTGGAGGTCACCCAGACCCTGAAGGGCCAGGTGATTTTCTTCCAGCTTTTTTTTTAAATAGCAGACTTCCTGTCCTAAGTTGTCCCTTTCCTGAGCAAGAGCATGCCTCTGTGCCGCCAGGTTGTCCCTCTGTCTTTGAAGCGCTCCAGCTTTCTGGCGGTCTTCATCAAATTCTGCCTGGGTGTCCAGGTCTTTCAGGATTAATTTATTGCTCTCTTCTACCTCTCTAAGTGGGTTTGCGGGGTGACTTCCTGCTCTGCGCATGCCCTGTTGACATTTTTTTTGTTTCTACAGCTTTTTCTGGCTCTGCAGTAGGCGAGTCCAAACTTTCTTGGTACTCCTTCTGCAGTGCCAGCATTCTGTTATCCTGGTCTGCCTTTTCCGGCTGCAGGATTCCCATGTCCTCTTTTATTTTGGTTAGGTACTGCCTACTTTCATTTTCTGACCCCTAGCTCCTCTGTTCAGAAGAGTCCAGATAAGTTTGGGCCTTTTCTAATGCCTGCAGTTGCCTGTTTGTCAGATCGTGGCCCTCGGCATATTTATCCTGTATGGCTCCAATATATAGTTATAGATATGCCGCTATTTTGGCAATCTTGTTTTGCTCTTCCTTTGCCTTAGGGGCCATATATAGTTCACTCAGGGCCATATGTAATGGACCCGGATATTGCCATGTATCTAACCCTGTTGCAGTGATCTGTTCTGTGATTGCCTGCACCCAAACATTCTGATCCTGCACTGCCCATTCACTGCTTACAAATAATTTACGCAATAGGTGCTCTTTAGCCATATTCATCTCTACCAAAGTCACCATTCTGGAAATATTAATTTCCTTCCTGACCTACAGAAGTTTTCTTTTATTTTTGGAAAACAGACCAATTCCTTAGAGCGTTCCTATTGAGGGGTGCTTTTCACAGTGTAACACAGCGTGGTAGCCCAGCAGGATTTATGTACCCTGTCAGTTAGCACACTGTATTAAGCTGTCACAAATGGTATATATAATTCAGAAATCCCGCTACAAGCCCCCAATCTTGTAAGTGATTTCAACCTGGCACTCCACCTAAGTCAATGCCTTGTGTGTGATGCACAGTTGGAACCCTTAATTATATATTTTTGTCTATAAGTTCTTTTATTTCTGAATGATGTACGTTTATATCACGCCCCTCTCTTTGAATCCCTCCCGGTCTCACTGAACCAAGAAGCAAGTTGTTTTGCAAAGTTAAAATATTTAATTTATGGATTTGAACAATATATATGTCACATTTTTATGAATTTGAACAATATCTAGATATCACATTATTAATATTTATACAATGATGAGCATTGGGTGATATTACAATCAACGATCTCTTTAATCAATAGGAGTTTGTATGAGAAGAATAATAGCATAGAATAAAACTTTGTGTGGGTTCAGTGAAATGCAATGATAGGAAATAAATGCAGCACAGCAATAATACTTTTGTGTGTTCAATCAAATGCAATGTAATCACTCTTTCCCCCTGATACTACTCAATCCCCCCTAAAATGCAATATAGAGATGGGAGGAGAGAAAACAGGTTTCAGGAATATACACTCTCAACCAATACAGTTTCAATCCCAATTCCCCCCCAGCAAGCAGAGAGAAACAGGAATGATTTCACAACAGGTCAAATGCTTTTGAATGTGGTTTTGAATGAATGACAAAAACACTGAAAAATGAATTTAATTCTCTAAATTGGATTAAAAACTAGTGGGAGCCGCTTTGGATTGTTTCAGGTAAACACTAGCAATGATGATTGAATAACTAGCAGATTGGAAACTGAATTCTGATGTCGGATGCAAATAATAGCTATTTTACACATGTGGAAATTGAGCCAAACGCAAATCTGCGGCAAACTTTGCCGCGCCCGAGAAATGCGATTGAGGCAAAACTATAACACTATGGGTTTGTTTGAAAGCTGAGGATGTTAGCTTCAATTTGACACTTAAATTCCATTTCTAGCATGTACGGTATGGAAGTTACAGAGGTTTTAGTAGAGGTCGATTTTTTTTAGAAAGGGTCAGGATTTACAAATGAAAGATGCGCTTTTGAAATTACAAACAGGAATTCTTTACACTAGTGAGTCTATGAAGATGCAAGATACCCAACTGACAGCCACCAGAACAGCGGCGCCTCTGCTCTGACTTTTGCCCGCCAAGACACTTGTCTTTCTTCAGCAAATATATATATATATATATATATATATATATATATATATATTAGCACAAAGATGAATTTATCACTACCATAAAAAACAAGAAAGATTCTACAATGCTGTTCTGGATATGATAGGATGGGTTGGATTGGATTACTTAAGGATAAGATATTGGCTACGGACAATTCTATGCTAGATACTCACAACCATGGTTTGGAATAGGCCCTTCAAAGATCTGGTCAAAGGTTTTGTACTGGAATTCTACTAGTCCACCGGACAGTATTCAGGCACCCGGTTCTGCACTCAGCACAGCACTCTGGTCTCTGCACGGCCTCTGGACTGGATCTGACGGGTTGGTTCTGGGTTACAGCTATCTGGTTACAGCTCTGCTCTACTGGTTTGGATCTCTGGGTTCTAGCAAGAGTTCTTGGCAAGAAAGCAGAAACAGCACAGCCAGGCTGTTCAGTTGTTGGTGTGCCCCTTGGAAGTCTGGGGTTAAAATCAGGTTGTAAGATGTTAAAGGCCAAGCTGAGAAGGGTTCAGCTTCGGAATTGGGCCTTCTCTACTTTCAAAGTTCTACAGTCTTGGATCTGGGTTCTTCCTGCAGAGCGCTTCGCCAGTAAGTCAGTTAATGGGTGAATCTGTGGGTCCCTCTAGGTGCTAAACTGTCCCTATTTATGTATTTCTAAAAGGGATGGGTAGGCTGAATTATACTAAGCCCACCCTCTAGGAATCTGATTGGACAGAGTATTTCCCCTCTCCTAATTTGAGAAGGAAATCTAGTGTCATAGTGATGCTGCATTTTCCAATCCAGGGAGTACCTCCCCTTTGTGTCTGTACAGTATATCTATTTTTCACATAAGTCATATTTACAATATCACCAACTTGCTAATAATACATATTCACATCACAGATTTAGTAGAGCAGGTATCCGTCCGAGTTTCATTTTAGTGCGAGCTTAGGTTCAAATTTGACAGTTTTTCATGCATTTGGTGGGGTACCCAGTGTCAGATCTGTCCACATTTTTCTCCATACATGCGCAGGACATCAGGGCATAATTCTGTGAAGTTTCATATTTCTAGCATTATCACAATTGCTACAACATCAATATTTTGGTAGTCCTGTCTCTGAACATCGCACAGAGTTCAGAGTAGTTTCAAACGGTGAGCAGCATTTTCATATTAACAACCTATAAATTACAGATTTTAACCAGTTTTGCACAGTTCTCTATGAGTCTTTTTCCAAAAAGATATGTTCTAAAGTTTCAGATACACAAATCTGTCTGGTCCCGCCTCCATGGTTTGCTGGGTCCAGAGCACTCCCAGGCTCCCTTCCTGCTGGCAGTTGTTTTCTGTTGACAGTTGAATCTGTATATCTTTTCAATCAAGGGAGTCTTTTGTCTCTCCTCAGAGCAACAGGCCAACATCTCCTCCCACCTCCATTAACAACTCAATGACAGTTCCTGAGCAGAGAGCAGGGGGTTGTTTGGGGCAAACTGTGGAGTGTGCCTTTGAAGTTCTATGGCTAACATTAGTTCACTTTTAAAACCACTTGTTTAAAATTGTCTTTTCTAAATAAACTTACATTTTCAACAAATATACCCACAGATCTCATAATTCCAGTCTTTTTCAAACATAGAGCAACCTCTTTTGTAGCAACCTATATTGCTTTTGATGGCAAGTCTCTTCTTTTCCACAATTTGATCTTAATGTACAAGTTTAACTAACAGTATAAGTAAATGGCAGCTTTGACACATGTGAGCGGCGGTACTGCGCCCATATTCTGACATATTTTTCCAGGCAAGCATCTTTTTGAAACGGGATATTTTTGTGATGAAATGTGCTTCTCCTGGCATTGTGCTTGGGTGGATTCTTTAAATAAAGTGATGTTTAACACCCAACAAGGATGTTGGATCTTTTCTGATGTTTGGGAACCATGATTTTGCACTTTCAACAGCCAAGGAAAAACGGATTTTAAAGCACTTCTGGGTTTTCCTTGGAATGCAACACTGCCTTTTCAAATAGTTCCATTTCACTCTGTGGACAGCCCAATGACAGGTTTTGGCTGTGTGGTCTCCTGTGCTACCATTGACATAGGCAAAATAGATTGGCAGCCTTTTTTTTCAGGTTTCCCTGTGCATTTCTCAGAGATTTTTAGGGCATATCGGTCTTTTTGGCGGCCATTCTGTTGTTCTGATGAAAGCAGCACACAGTGATGTTGCAGGGCAGAGCCTAGTGGGTCAGAACATCCCACAACAGAGTTCTGGTGTCTTCCCTGGTTTGGGGATATCCCCAAGGGCTGCCTTTCTGAGATCATGGGGGAGACACCCCTCCTCCCGGCAGCGTAGGAACATGCAATGCATGTGGCCTATTACCGGTTCTCCCAGTTGCTTCCAGGTCTTCCTCTGTGATCTCTGCCTCCAGTTTCAGTGTCTGGTGCTCTGAGAGCCTAGGGATCGTAACTAAGTCTAGGAAGTGTGAGCCACCTGTTTCCCTTGACGACCCCATGGGGTAGTAAAGATGTTCGTAGAAGGGGGCAAATGCCTCTGCAATCTTGTCATTGTCGATCAATAATTCCCCTTCGGCTGAGCGTATCACTCATACATGTCGCTTATTCTTATCTCTTCTTTCCAGCCATACCAGGGTTTTCCCAGATTTAGCGCATGTTTCATATATCTGACTGCGTACTGCCCAGTGGGTAGTACACACGTTATCTAGTACCCGATTCCTTATGAGCTCTTGGGCTGTAGTAAGGGCTTCATGTGAAGCCTCTGTCCCTGATGCTAGGCAACCCTCTTCTGCCCTAGCCACCAACTCCTCTGCTATTTTGCGCGTTTGTTGCCGGCGGTGGGCCAATACCAAGGAGAGAGCATGCTTGTGGAGCACCGCCTTAAAACCTTCCCATAGCCTGATCGGGCTGGCGACGGAGCCTTCATTGAGGGAGAAATATTCCTCTGCTTTTTGGGAGAATCCGTCTGCCACCTCCAGGGTGCCAAGGTAATATGCACCGAGACACCAGGTGGGTTTGCTTTTGGCCCGTCCTTGTTTTAGCACTATGCTCAGGGGGGAGTGGTCTGAGATACCCCTGGCCAAATATGTGGTAGAAATCAGTTTATGCGTCAGTCATTTCTTCCGGGGCAACGAAGTAGTCTATATAGGACAGGGACTTCTGTGCGTTAGAAAGAAAGAGAACCCAGCATCTGTGGGGTGCAGCTTCTGCCAATCCTCCACCAACCCAAGTGCTGTCGCAAAGTAGTTTTATTTGGTCAGGAGGCCGTGGTTTCTAGTGCCCCTATATGTTCTGCCTCTATCCACTTCCATCACTCTGTTGAAATCTCCCCCCAGCACCCAAAACTCTGCTTGTTTGTCTAGCATTGCTGCTTGCATGTCTTTCAGGAGTTCAAATGTGAGTGGGGGGTGCATATACTGCCGCAATGCCCCAGATGCTGCCCCCAATGTCACCACTTACCACCACAAAGCATCCTCTCGGATCCACCTGGACCCTCTCCAAATGGAATGAGACCCTTTTGTATTTAAGGATCACTTTTCCTCTTGCCACACTAGAGAATCTGGCATGGAAGGGTGCTGCATAGTTAGACCTGCATTCTGTGCCCATTAAGTGTGTCTGCATGAGGAGTGTGATTTTGGGTGAATGTCTCTTTAGGAACTGGGAGCACCAGTCTGCATTTAATACTGGATCCTAGGCTGTTGACATTCCACGTGAGCAGGGTTAGTTGTCCCTGATGGTCCGAGGCAATGTTGTTGGGGCGTGGGATGGGTCCCCCTTCTCAGTTGCTTTCTTCCAATGGGTCCCCCACGTGGTATATAAAACAGTGACCGATTGACGGGCCCTATGATTGTTGGATCTGTACCTGCACTTACCCAGAACCAACAGACCGCCTGTCTGCACCCTGCGTTCAGCCCCTCCACTAAACTATGCAACAAACTAAAACAAACTTTAAGTGCAAACACCCAGAACTTTCCACCTTGTGGCCACATCTCAATCATGAACAATTGCATGATCAAACTGTCCCCACATTCCGCCCTGTACTTCCCCCCAACTTGAAGCATCTGTAGCCCAAACTGTGCTCCATTCAGACGCCCAACAACTAGATAACACATTTGTGGGGTATCCACCTCGACTTCGATTACAAATCACACATTGTTAATCAGCACCTGCCAATTTTAGGTTCCAATTTAGCACCCATCCATCTCGGGATCTCAGGGGGTGATGCTGATCATCCATTTATGTCCCCATTTCTCTCAGTCTGTGCAGGCACTCATGATTCAACAGTTTGGGAGTCCCACGGGGGTGGGGATCGGTCATCCCTTGGTTTCTGCCCAGATGGCCCCCTCGGCGACGGATCCGTTAAGAATCTATGTTTCCAGCCATTCCTATGCATCTTTGGCCGAGTAGAACAGATGGGTGACCCCTTCATAATGCACCTTAAACTGCGCTGGGAAGAATAGTGTGTATTTTGTGGACAAGGACTGCAGCTTCTTCCTCACCGAGTCAAAGGATTGACAGGCCTTTTGAATCTCCCTGGTGTAGTCTGGATAAAATCTGATGCAGTAACCATTGTGGGTGATGGGGCCGGTGGCACAAGCCATCTGAAATATGGAATCTCTATCTCGGAAGTTCATTAGCCTGGCAATTAACATGTGTAGCGGGCCTCCAGGGACCACGCATCCAGTCGGGATTCTGTGTGCCTGCTCGATTGAGAAAAACCTGAGTTTCTTGGGGGTGAACAGTTTGTTGAGCCATTGATCGAGAAAGAATTCCACACTGGGCCCCTCCTCTCTGTCAGGGACCCCCAGGATATGTGTGTTATTTGCTGTGTGCCCACCTTTCATTCTCATCCGCTCTGTTTTTAAGTTGGGTCACATTCTGGGTGATTGCGGCCAGTTGTTGCTCCATTTGTTTGATGGCGTCTTCAGAGCCTGAGATCCTCTGTTCTGTCTCTCCCACCCTAGAGGCCAGGTTGCAGAGATCCTGTCTAAGGAAAGACACCTCTTTGGACATGCCACCAATCTTGCCTTCCAGCGATGACATCGGTTCACCAATGGCCACATAACAGCAGCGAGAGAGATAGACGGGTCCCTCAGCTCGTCTCCCACATCTACAGTCTCCAAGGCTTGGGCCATAGGCCGATGGAGGTAGCCCACTGTGAAATGGTCCATTATGCTTTGTAGGGCCTGCTGTTTGATTTTATCTTTAACCATTGTGTGGGCCGGCCACCGCGCTAGTCATTCAACCCCAAGTGAAGCGGCCCAGCAGCAATGGGGCCATCCCTCATCGGCTCTCCAGCTGTGTGGGAGACGCCCCCCCGCAGTTACTCACAGGGTAATATGCGCAGTGTAGTCCATTCCAGGTCCACTAGTAGAAATGCGGGGATGTCTTAGAGTGATTGCGGGGCGGGGGAAGTGTGGGGAGCGAGTGTTATGCTCACCGCGAATCTCGGATATTGTTGTGTTACTTCTCCAGGTTTTGAGAGCCCCTTTCAGCAGGATATGTCAAACGCCCACTCCCAAATGGAAATGGGGTTGTGGCATTACATTTTGGGGGACCCAACCTAGTCTGGTGTGTGAAGTTTTCCCCCAGCCAAAGCAGCACACCCTCTTCAGCGGGATACTCTCTGCGTGGGCACATTGCTTACTATAGTTTGGAGTGTGCCAGAGTCCAGTCACTTGCTCAATTATAATTCTTTTATTTCAAGATAGGCTGGCATACCCATCACAGCCCAATGTTGTAACACATCCAACTGGGTTATATAAGGCCATGCACCTGTCTTTCCAACCTTCTTTAAGTGTTGGCCACGTAGTGCCTTCTCTCTCCCTCACCGCCTGTCTTGTACACAGGCTCAGTCATGCGAGAGGGCCTCGGGTGAGGTTTCCCACCGGCCGAGCGCTCATCCTCGACACACTCCCCTCTCAGGGCACTTCGGAAGGGGAAGGAAAGTTGTAGTCGCCCCCTTCCAGTGGGGCGTGGTGCCGAACAGCAGCATAGCAGGGGCCAGGCCCAGGCAGTCTTGTTTCACTCCGATGGGCCGAAACCAGGAGGGGGCTGTCAGGTGTTCTTGCCCACGGGGGAGCCCAGGATTCAGCTGGCGGCCCGACTAAGGACGCCTCTGCCAACCGGGTGTCACCTGCTCCAGCACATGCATCCCATGAGCCCACTTGAGTCCTCTTACCATTGGCACTGCCGGGTCGATGCTGGTTCCTCTTGCCTTCAACCACTACCACCGGCCCCAGGTTGGGTGGCCGGAGCACCCACAAGTGTCGATGGGGGGCAGTCTTGACTATGCCCGGATGGCTGTACAGGCAAGATGACATTTGTCAACCCTTTGGTTGGGTCATTCAGCCATTAATAAAGTTCCTGGCACCGATTCATGTCGGAATGTCTCAGCTTGTTGCCACACTGCTCCACTGGTAATTTGTGGAACTTTTGGCTCTGGAACACTGCGGGGAGCCAGGACATATAAACAGGATGTTGGCGGCTGCTGAAAGCGAGGTAGCTCATGTCGCATGAGCGCGTCACACATGCGCAGTCCTCTCAGACAAGGTTCTTGATGCAAATGCCATCAGTACCTCCACACCTTCTCGAATCTGACTCCGTACATCTCCTAACTCTTTCATGCAAGCATCAATAGTTACTATTGTCTTCGCTGCGGGGTCAAATTCTTACAACATAGGAGAATTTTCCACAGCATTCTTCAGTTTCTTAAATGACCAATCCTCCACCTCACTCCACACTAATTATTTCCACAACTGCAATAATCCATGCAGCACTGAAGTCTTTGTGGCAGGGATTTCTATACATTTTGCATAGTATTCATTGAATCCTAGGAACAATCTCAACTCATCTTTATTCTCTGGTGTCTTTACGTATTGCCTCCACCATTTCTGTGTGGATTTGAATTCCATCTCACATTAACACATGTCCTAGATAAGATACATGCACCACATTAAATTGGCACTGCTCTCTTTTTACAGTGAAACTTGCTTCCTTTAATAGGTGTAGCATCACCCATACTCTGTTATGATGTTATTCATTCCTGGCCCTCACCAGGATATCATCCTGGAAACACCTCAGCCCAGGTACATTCCTGAATATGTATTCCATCATTCTTTGGAACATGACTGATGCAGATGGCAATCCAAAGGGCATTTTTGTATACTGTTACACACCTATGAGGGTAATAAATGCCATCAAGACTTTTGATGCTGGATGTAAGTCCACTGGGTGGTATGATGATGACCAATCCAGGGTGCTGTACCATCCTGCTTCAGCCATGGTCATCACTATATCATTTACTTTAGGTATTGGATATCTTCCTACCCATATACTCATATTCCGGCCTCTCAAGTCTACACATAACCTTATACGCCCTTTGGGCCATTGGGCAATGACTATTAGGGCTAACTATGCACTGCTTCCAATTGGTTCAATTATTCCAGCCTGGCATAACCCTTCTAATTCCGCCCTCCCTTTTTCATTTACCCCCAAAGGGACCAACCTCACTTTGTGCATACACAGTACCACTCCCAACCTTATTGCTGACAATATTCTTTCAACTTCCCTACCTTTTTATTGAAAACATTCTTAAACCTTTGTACAACCATCTTTGCAAATACATTCGATGTACTCTCATGTAATATTCCTACTTGCTCTTTCTTACCTGGGAGTAATTCCATTCCTAGCCTCCCTTTATGTCGCCATCTGAACAGACAATCACCATTCCTTGTCATGTATATCAGTCCCTTCACTAGTTGTTCACTGTAAGCAATTATATCTTTTATAAAGACCAAACACATCAATTATTTCAGCAGCATAAAAAATGAGTTTCTTCTTAGAGGGCGCTAGAGGGCCATCCAAGATGGCCGCTTAGGTCAGAGCTCCCTCGCAGCCCCGCATCAATCCTGGCTAATCCTACGGATCCGAGCACCACAGCCCCCCTGTTTCCCGGTACATGAACTCCTGAAGTCCCCGGCGGCGCCACCTCGAAGTCTCGAGCGAAATCGGAGCTCTCAACCCGAGACGCGGCCCGAGAGGCCCGGCTGCCGTGACTAGCGGGGTCGACCACTTGGCCCCGTGCTCCACAGGCTGAGCCTCCCCACTGTAGACTCTGACGCACCCCCCCCGGGCAGCCCACGAGACGGGGGGCCAATATCCTGGCGAGGAGTCGACGGCGGCCAGAGAGAACCGGCGAGAGTCCCTGTTCGCCGTCATCCCCCCGCCGGAAGCCATCGCCGGAGCGGAAGAGTCGGACGTGAGACAGGCTCCTGCAGATCCGGCACCCAGCCGCACAACAAGAACCGCCCACACCCACCGGGCGGAGACCAGGCGGCGTCGGCCGGAGGGGTCGGCCCGGGGCCCTGGCGGGTAGGGAGCGGTGGGGTAACAGCGTTGTCCCCCCCCCCTTCTTCCGCCTCTGGGACCGGGTGACCGCCGTACCAGCAGCGGCAGAGCTGACCAAGCGGCACCTCCCAACTCACGGACGACCTGATCCCCTCTATCGCAACCATCACACTGCCCTATACTCCGAGCCCCCGGAACCAAGAGGAGCCGGCAGAAAACCACTGTAAACATCTCTCGTCAAGGGCCAGCGCAGCATCGAAACAGCCAACCCCCCGGCTCACAGCGAACATCCTATATCAGCCTCCAGGAGGGCCGCGCTAGCAGTGCAACCCGGCGGCTGCCTCGACCTCACCACCGGCAGCCAAGATGGGGAAAAGCGACAAATCGCAGAGGAAGCTAAACTTTGAGAGCGGTCTGACCCCCAGAGCCCCCCACCAACCCGAGGAGCAGGCGGCACCGTCGGAATGCCCCCACCAGGAAGGAACGACAGAAAACCCCTTTGAAATTAAAGAAATCCTCCTCGACCTAAAAGCAGGGATCGGCAGCCTGAGTAACAAAATGGACGGCCTCGCGTCCAAAGTCGATCTGATGCAACACCGCATGGACTCCCAAGCCGAACGCCTAACCGAGGTGGAGCAGAGGGTGTCAAATCTCGACGACAGCTCGGAAACCCTTACAAACAGAGTACTACAGCTGGAATCACAAATGAAACTAACAGCCGCCAAGTGCGAGGACCTCGAAGGTCGGTCGAGGAGGAATAACCTCCGGATAGTCGGGGTGAGAGAACATCAAATGCAGGGGAAAATGGAAGACTTCGTGGAAACCTTATGCATTACGTTGTTCGGCCGCGAGGCCCTTTCTCGCTTATTCATAATCGAGAGAGCCCACAGGATTCCTGCAACAAGACCAGCACCAGGGGCCCCTCCGAGACCCATAATAGCGAAGCTGCTAAACTACAGAGACCGTGACTCCCTTCTCCGGCTCGCCAGGGAGAAAGGCGATCTGAGTCACGATGGAGACAAAATCCATTTTTACCCCGATTTCTCCCCGGCAGTCCAAACACAAAGGAGAACATTTACAAGCGTTAAACAGAGGCTCCGCAACAGCCAACTGCCATATTCTATGCTCTACCCAGCACGCTTAAGAGTCCAGCACGAGGGAAAGGTCCACTTTTTCCAAACCCCAGAGGAGGCAAATCTGTTCCTCGACCGCCTGGGACTCCCGGATCAGAATCAGGCTCGCCCCAGACCACAAAGGGATAGAATCCCCAGGAACCCTCCTTAAACGGGTGGATGCGGTGGAGCACAAGACCCGACACAGCTGAATTGAGTGGGCCGGATCAAATACAGCGGCACAAGTCGGGGCTGGGACACTTGGGAGGCCCCAGGCACCCCCAGCGCAGCTACCGTTAAGTTATCGTTAGCCTGAGTGGGGTCGGCCTGCCGAGGAGTGATTCCCGCGTACCGGCATGGCGACCCCTAAGGCCGAGTTTGTTCTGGGTGGGGTAAGTTGGAACCTCCCGGTGGGCATGTTCGTGGTTGCCCACCCCTGGGAGAACTACGTTACGGGCCAGTTGGGGATTGCCCGAAGTTCGAGTATTACAAAGTTGATAGAGGAATCCAGCGCCGACAATTCCTGTTCGTCCCGCACGCTGCCTGCCCCCTACCAGACGCCGTCCTCTCCGTTGCACTGTGACCCCCAGCCGCTACACACAGACCCGGTTAGCGGCTCCCGCTCAACCAGAACGCAGCTGCCCGTTGACCCGGTCACGGGACCTGAAATAAATGCAAAGCCGCCCCGTTCAACGTCCTAACATGGAACATCAGAGGGGGTAACATCCCAGCTAAATCTAGGAAAATCCTACACTATCTCAGACGACATGAGGTAGACGTGGCAATGATTCAAGAGACACATTTCACGCCGACGAGTGGCCGCCAGTGGGCCAAAAGCTGGGGCTGTCACAGATACTTCTCGTCTTACTCCACATACTCGAGGGGCGTTGCAATCCTCATACACAGGCGGCTCAACTTCCGGCTACTACACACTGCAAAAGACGAAGAAGGCAGAGCACTTCTGGTGAATGGCATCATCGCCGGTCAGAAAGTGACCTTTGTCAACTCATATGCCCCGAATGTGGATGGCCATAACAACTTCAGCTGGGTGATGACACAGCTCTCCGCGCTCGGCCCCACCACGGTCGTGTGGGGCGGAGACATGAACACAGTTATGGACCCTGCGAGGGACAGATCTTCAGCTAAACATCAACCAACTTCGAAAGCTGCTAATCAAATAATGGAAATCTGCAAGGCATTTGACCTACACGACACATGGCGAATCTCCAATGGCGAAAGGCGTGAATACACCTTTCACTCTACAGTCCATAACACAAGCTCCCGAATCGACTACTTTTTCACCTCAACCAATAGCACTCTGATATGTGGCCAGTGCCTCATCCACCCGAGAACACTCTCAGACCACTCACCAATTTTCCTCAAGCTTCAGCCAACCAGCCCCACCCCGCCGCTACAACGCTGGCGCTTCAAGCAGGGATCACTACAGGACGAGGTTTTTGCCTCAGAATTAAGAGAAGAGATAGACGTGTTTCTACAAGCTAACCTGGGCTCAGTCCCTTCAGCAAGCATGATTTGGGAATCCTTTAAATGTTTTATCAGAGGTGTCTGCCTCGCCAAAGAAAACGGCATTCTCAAACTCATCAGGGGCGAGCTCGCAAGCTGTGAAAAAAAACTAAAACAGCTCGAAACCCAGAACGTGAACAACGATGACCCTGTAGCTGCAGCGACACTGAGGACAGAATTGCAGAAATTCAACGACACGGCGGAGCGCGAGGCGAAATTTCTCCAACGGCCCAACCAAATCCGCCAATATGGCGAGGGCCAGAAACCAGGTGCCTTACTGGCAAATCTAATCAAAGCTGACAACAAACAGTCCCAAATCGAAGAGATCAGAACCAGCCAAGGGGTAGTGGTCCACACTGACGAAGAGATAGCGGAGGAATTCGGCACATTCTACCAAGACCTTTACAGTGCCAAGCTGCCGAAAGACTCGCACCTCCCCCTGGAATACCTGGAAGGCACTGAGCTCTACTGGGTCGAACATCACCTACGGGAACCTCTGAACGAGCTAATCTCACAAGAAGAGATCAAAGAAACCATAAAGGCACTACCGCCCTCCAAAGCTCCAGGCCCGGATGGTCTAACGGGAGAATTCTATAAGGCCTTTGCAGAACCCCTGGCTCCATTGCTGGCAGCAGTGTACGAGGAAGCGCTTGAGCTTGGAACCCTACCTCCAACTTCCCGCCTGGCCAACGTCGTCCTTTTGCACAAATCAGGAAAGCCCCCAGACAATTGTGCATCTTATCGCCCGATTTCCCTGCTCAATTTGGACAATAAAATCCTTGCTAAGATTCTGGCGAATAGACTGTTGCCCCTGATGCCCGCCCTAGTGCTAGCTGACCAAGCTGGTTTCATACCCGGCCGCAATACGACCTTCGGCATCCGGAGAATGTTTGGAATCATAGAGGCACTAGACCCCTCGGACCAGGCAATAGCGGTCCTACTTGATGCAGAAAAAGCATTTGACTCCGTGGAGTGGCCGTTCATGTTCATGGTCCTCACCAGAATGGGGCTGGGAGCCCGCTTTATCAAACTGGTTTCTCTCCTGTACACCAACCCACAGGCCACCATCATAGTGGGCAAAGCAAAATCAGCAGCAATAAACCTACAGCGCGGCACGAGGCAAGGATGCCCCCTGTCGGCGCTAATCTTCGCTCTGGTAATGGAGCCACTAGCTTCCAACCTGCGGGAACGGCGCCAACAAATGGGGCTCACTATCGGCCCACACAAACTCATTGTATCCCTATATGCCGACGACGTTGCACTATTTATAAGAGATCCTGAGGCCAACCTGAACCCGGTCATGAGGGAAGTCATCAAATTCGGGGCCTCCTCCGGACTGAAAATCAATCACTCAAAATCAGTCGTCTTCCCACTGACCAGGGACACGAGGCAATTCGCTGACGACTTCGGACTTGAGTGGAAATCCTCGAGGGTACGATATCTTGGCATCCAACTGTCACTGGACCCACTGGAGGTATTCCGAGACAACTATGAAGAGGTGTTAAGGTCTCTCCAAGACAAGATCGCACGCTGGAAGACACTCCCACTGACACTTTGGGGTAGGACCTCTCTAGTCAAAATGGTAATGCTGCCAAAACTGCTGTATCTCTTCAACAATATCCCGCTGTTACTGCCACAATCCTTCCTGAAAAAGCTGAAAACCCTGGTTCTGGATCTACTGTGGGCTGGGAAGCCGGCCAGAGTGGCATACACGACGCTGACACTCCCCGTGTCTAGCGGTGGTCTGGCACTACCAGACATGGAAAAATACTTCTGGGCAGCCCAGGCTCAGTACCTTAGCCACTGGTACGCAAAGCAAATGATTCGCCCCCATGTACAGGTCGAGAGGGCCTTGGCAACGCCCAACTTCTTGACCGCTGTGGTGTTTGGTCGGCTTCCCGTCCCCAATCGCACAATGAACGTAATGCTCACAACATACAAGGTTTGGAGGTCGCTAGCTAACAAACTGGGGATACAGACAAGATACTCCCCCCTCTTGCCAGTCAAGTATATTCCTGGAATCCCCTTGACATCGGAGAGTGTGTTTCACCAGTGGGTCGACAAACTGCAGATACGATCCCTCGGAGACCTATTCACAGAGGAGGGCTTTCTGACCCCTGAACAGGCCAAACAGAAAGGGGGTAATTCGGCCCTAGACGTGTTCCTCTACTTCCGGACCCGATACACTCTGCAGACCCACCTGCCTGGTTTCCCGAGGCAACCACCGACTTGGCAACTACTACATGATGTCATTCAAGCTCAGGGAGAGGGCAGGCTGGTGTCGCTAATCTACAAAGCGCTGACCACCGGATCACCCAACGTGAATGCAAGAGCGAAAACGAGATGGGAACGGGCACTATCCACAAGTATATCGGAGGCCGACTGGTGTCACATTCTGAAGCAAACTCAAAAAATTTCACTTAACACCCGGCTCAAGCTTATTCATTTTCATTTCCTCCACCAAACCTACTATACGCCGGAAAAAGCTAACAAGCACCATCCCGAAGCCCAGGCAGAGTGCAGGAGATGCGGGACTCTATCAGCGAACTTTATACACCTCGCATGGGAATGCCCGGAGGTAGCCCCATTCTGGAACCGTGTGTTGGACACGACAGCCGCAATTGTCGGTGAAACGATACAACCCCGATGCACAGCAGCGTTGTTGGGGATGACGAGATTGCTGCCCATGCCGTCAAGGAAGCTGACCGGACTCCTACTAACACTAGCTCGCAGAAGAGTCGCCATGGCGTGGGGCCGCGGCCCGCCACCATCGTACACTGCATGGCGGAAAGATGTGCTTTATTGCCAGGACACAGAAACTGATTTCATAAAACGCTTACCACTTCACGCTCGCCCGCCCGACATATGGGGCCCGCTAATATCCTTTCTAATAAGTGAGGCCGACACCACCTCCTCAGTGGACCCGTTGGTCACCGGGAACACACCCTGATACTGTTTTAACTCAGACTCTTGAGATCTTCCACTGGTTCACCAGAGGGACGAAAATATGGGGATGCAGCGGGGGCGGAGGGGGGAGTCGCAGAGGGAGGCGGGGAGGTCGGGGCACTGGTTGAAGGCGTAAAGTTAAAGCCACCCTAATGTGGGTGAGTAGTTGTTTGTTGTGTCGAAAGACCAAAAATAAAGGTTTTAAAAAAAAAAATAAAAAAAAATAAAAAAAAAAAAAAAAAAAAATGAGTTTCTTCCCCCAAACCCCCTTATACTTATTCTCTGATATTAATGGTTATGGCAAACCTGAATCTGCCAACATCTGCACCACTTCTCCCGCCAGTTTGATTTCCACCTATGGTGGTGTATATTCTCCCTCTTCATCTTCATCATCCATCCCCACAATATTCACAACTTTGTTTCACCATTCATCTATTCCTTCTCCTACATATTTTAAACTGTTTTCATTTGCTCCAAACTTGTTTGTTTTGCACAACCTCACAAAATGGCCCATTTTCCCACACGTCCAACACATTAATCTCATTGCATGGCATTCCTTTACATTCATTGCATGTTTCTCAAACCCACACCTAGTGCATTGCCCTTTCTTCATGTTTTGTGGTGGGTGAGGTCTCTCCTTTTCACCCTCCTTCTTTAAAATGTAGACCATCTCTTCCTCACATCCTACCTCACAATTGTTTCACCCCTCACTTACAGTCTGTATGTTTCGCTTCCCGCTGTAGCATTAAACTCTTTTAGACATTTGCTTGTGAGTTCCATACCCTTGGCAATGGTCAATGCTTCCTGCAGTGATGGGTTCTTAGCTTGCCATAATTGTTCTTGTATCGTGGGATTTGTTGTAAACATCATTAATTGGTCTCTTATATATTCATCTTCCACACCTGTAAACTCACATGATTCTAACAACCCTATCAAATCTGGTATAAACATGTCTACAGTTCTACTACAATTTGTGTCCTAGTAAAAAAACATATACCTTTCCAATACTACATTAGTCTGCTTCCCAAATAGTGCAGCAATTTTTTCATAGCCTTATTGTACAATCCCACGGCATCTCCCCTTCCTTTGTCGCTGCCCTCATTACCCCAATGTCAGTGGATATTTTCACTATTCTTACTGCCCTAGTCCTCATGAATGTTAAAAGCTTCCGCTCATCAGAAACCCCCCCCGATACAACAAAATTAAATCTTATTTTTTAATGTTTTATTGATTTAGTTGAGAGACTCAACCTTTCAATTTAAAACAATTCATAATAAAGATAATTATTATTGATTTTGCTATAGTGATTTTAACAACGTAATAACAATTACGTCAAATACATAGTTGCGTTACAAAGTCATGTTTCGTATTCCTTATAAGAAGATCAGTTAAAACTCAATTTGTATAACTTAAAAATTCTCAACAAACAATTGACAAATAACAAAATTCATAAATTCTGTATGTACGTTTGCATAAAACCAATTTTCTTCCAATAGTCACTCAAAAAGTTCAACATTTTAATTAAGACTCAGTTTATCTAACTTGACTTTCCAAAAAATTCACAATTGCCAATCTCATCGATGCTAGCTGGCTGTTATAAAGACAACTTCACAGCATTTCCAATGTTACAATCTGATAGTCACTGAAAAAATGATAGAAGTACATCTTTCGCGTGTCCAGTAGTGCAGGACAAGCAGTTTGCAGGTGTTTAAAAGTCTCAGGCTGACCTAGTTTCTCACAAAATCAACATTTTTTGCAATTATTCTACATGTTGCCAGCACATCCTTAGTATGCAGTAAGTTAAGGCGAAATCTTAAAAATTGGTCTCTGTACTCTGATTGAAAAATGATGCATTTATTTCTCAGCCTGCAATGTGATGTGCTTTTCCAATCTGCTCTTGGATTACATTTTTGCTTTAGCCTTCTGTAGATTTCCCTTGCAGACAAACACCTGTATAGTCTGCCTAAATCGGACTACAGGAACTTTTCATGGCAGCCAAGCAGGCTTTTCAATAGTTGTTCTGGTATTTTACATGTGAAGTATAATCTACCTTACCTTTTGTCAACACACACACCATGTGTTTTCCCTGACATCTTTATGTTGGCAGGGGAACATTTTTCTCAGTCTTGCTTTAACTTGCAAACACACATGCAAAGCCGTTTTTGTGTCAGTGTTTAGAAATCCTGTTTTTCATGTGTTTTTCCTTTGATAATGGCAGGTCGGACTCTTTTACATGACCCTTAAGTTCCATTTGTTTGGGACCTTTCTTTACACCCCACAGGCAAGAAAGGGGGAGGAAGGAACTAGCACATAGATCACCCAGCAATTAGTAGCAGATAAGGTGTCTTTTAAAGAGTGAATTTTGTATTTCCCTTCCTGGAGTGCATAAGGTCGAGTGCCATCCTGATATACGTCTGTGTGTTTTTACAGATTAAAAAGACATGGAAGGTGACACCACTTTAAAATCGCTACAAGAACATAGAGTAAACTATTTCATTTTCCAAGCCAAGTTATATTAATAACCTCTGATATTATGTAACCATAATAAAACATGGGAGAAATTGATACAAGAGAAACATAATGTAACCATTGTAATAAAAGTCAGTGGAATCACAACTGATTGTCACTCCAATAGGAGCAATGTTATTTAAAGGAAATTGGAAAACCTCCACAAATGAAAGTGTAAACCTAGGTCTCCTTACCAGGACTTCAATAGAAATGTGTCCCACCAGGTCAGTCAGTGCTTCGAAGTGGAGCGGTAAATTGAGGGAGGTGAGCTTCTGCTAGTGGGTGTTACCTAACCATGAGTTCTTAGGCCATGCCCTCCAACAAGAGGCCGTGGCCTGAGTATGAGTGCTTAGTGCAGGCCCTCCAACAAGAGGCCCCCAGCCCTTGCATTCAAAGAGCCATGGTTAAAGAAATGCCTGCGGGTGTCGGTGACCCTCCCAGGCAACCCTTTAACCACACAACTACTTGAATGCAATGGGCTGCCTGATGTCTCACTATTCCAAAACAGGAAGCCCTTTAACCAAGCAAAGTTAATGGGCTTCCTGTTGCATGTTAGCTCTTTACTCAGAAACAGAAGGAGAGGCTGGCCAACACAGCCCTCCTTCTATTTTGGAAAAAAAAAGACATCACACAGCAGGTTTCAAGCATCAGCATTTCGGATTAAAAAAGAAAAGACAATGCTTTATCTTTTTTCTTTTCCGAAATGCTTAGATCTTTAGGCAGCCATGTAACCATGAAGCGCTTGGCTAAACAGCCGCCTAAGAGGTCAGCATGGCTGGGTCTAGTCGGGGTGAGCCCCGGCAGGGCCCCGCCTTGGGAGCCCATCTCAGAGACTGTCTAGCCCCGGCCGACTTAAAAACCTGGTCGGAGTCATGTGAAACTAGATGTAGTGAAAGGCATTTTACCAAATAACAGGTAGGTGAAGACAGCTGTTTTTTAGGTGCAGACTTCCACTTGTATCCAAACTGGGTGTGAAATCCAGCTTTAAAATAATCTGGGGAAATGCACCTAGGCAGATGGAAACCCAGTGTCTTTCAAACCCTTTATCAGCATTGCTTTCTAGCCTCTTTGTCAGCATGTCCACCGGCTGTCATATAGGGACTTCACAGAACAAAAGCTCTCTATGCTAAAGGTGCCCCATTTCATGGTGGCAGGGTTGCGTGTCTTCTCAGGTGTGCCACCAGATGCCTGAAAAGCTCAGCATAATGTTTTAAGGAGCACCCTGTTATGTGGAAATGTGACTGTGCCCTTAAGGGGAAGGCTGTGAGAGGAGGAAGAGGTGAAGCCTAAGAGAGGAAGAGGCTGTTAGAAATAAGGTTCAAGCTACACAGTGTTGTGGATCCTTCTTATCATTAGTTTTATGCAAATAAGCACATGCACTAACAGATAACAATTGGCAATTAGGATAAAGGAAACTAGAGCAGAGAAACAGAAATGAATTCCAGCAGCGAGCCGGTCTGCTCACTCTCCATGTGGTGTACCATCCCGGCAGCCACCCTTCATCGCGGGCTAAACAGAAACCCACTTGCCGGTAACTGGCGGCCTTCGTGAGCCAGTCCACTCACTCTCCACAGCTCACCCTCTGCAGTGAACCCACCCGCTGGATCCCAACGTTCTTTGCATCCAGAGGCACCTCCATACCTCTCTTGTCCCAGTGACAGCGATCCTGCCCACCGTCAAGAAGCAGCACGTCATCTGCCAATATCAGCCTCTCAGCATGCTAGCCAGGGTGCCCGCTTGTTTACCACACCAGAGCAGAGCAGAAGAGGGTCATGGAACAGAGGGACTTCTTGTGAGTTGGCAAACCAGAAAAAGGACCGATTCAATTTTTTTTTAAACAAAGGGCCCATCAGCAGCCACACATCTAATTGCGCTGCCTCAAAAGAGAGGGAAGGCAGAGAGGACCGAAGTACCACTGCCCAGTTTCCCACGAGCTGAAGGTGAACACCAGCTCACACAGCTGACATGGTAGACCAAGCAGGAGACCAAAGACGGGCGCAGCAAGGGACCGACAAGGTGGCATTCCAAAGAAAGCCGTGCCCATTCAACCTTCAAACACAGCTGGACAAGGGTCCCAGATGTACCGAGTGGGTTGAAGATTTTGACGTGTTCCTCAAAGCCGCGGGGGAAGAGAAGTCATCAGTCATCAAGGACATCTTCACAAACCTAGCCGGTAAAGAAATAAAGACCATAGCAAAACGATTCCAGCAGAAGGTAGGTCCACCTGTGGTGACTGGCTTAAACAAGAAACTAGTCATATAGCCAAACAGAGACTATGAAAGTTATGTGTTCAATCAATGCCACCAAGCCTTCCATGAGACCGTAGAGGAGTTTATCACCCGCCTTTGCCAAAAACAGCTCCACTGCCAGTTCACGGCATTCTTAGATGACGAAGCCATGCGACTCCACATCATCGAAGGGTGCACGTCGCGCATACTGCGAAAACCACTTCTGAAGAAACCCTTGACAATAGGTGAGGTCATTGAGATTGCGAGAGTGCACGAGAGAGTTGAGATCCAGGCCTCCACAATGGAAACGTCCAAGAGAAAGTCAGAGAAAGACGACTCAATAGCAGCACTTACAAGCACCAGAGGAACGGGAAGAGGGACACTTTACTGCGAGACCCAACTGAGAGGACCGCCAAGGAAAGGATACCCGCAGACACGGACAGGCCACCACTCACAGAGACTATTCTATTGATGCGGCCAGAACTTCCCACACTCAGGAGCATGCCCGGCGCTGAGCCACCAATGTTCACGATGCGGCACAGAAGGACACTTCCAGACAGTTTGCCTGGAAGGGAGACCTTTCCCATCAGGGCAACAACCACCAACAATGCCCAACATATGGCGACAACCATAGAGACCAAGCCTGCAACAATCACAGTGGAGACAGCCACAGTTCTACCCACATCAGCCAGGGCGATGGAACAAGGTGGAACAAGGCCTGGACTATGGAGAGTGCCCTGGCGATAACCAACCACCACAAACAGAGTACTACATGGACCACTATGTCTACCCTGGTGACCCATATACAAATTGCAATGAATTCCCATATGGGCAAGATCCCGAATACACAGATGAGTTTGTAAATCTGATAAACGGGGAGCAAGATGGCAGTGAAGCCCCTAAGGTAATGGCCCAAATAGAAAAAGTGACACATCATTTTGTGATAGACACAGGGGCTACTGTTAACATCATGGGGGAGCAGGAGTTTCTACTGACAGGGAACCAGGGAGACCTGACACCATCGAGAGCAAGGATATTTCAATGGGAAGCCTCCATGCCACTACCCTGGCTAGAACATTTCAGAAGGACACTCTCATTTAAAGGGAAGATAACCAAAACTGTCATTCACACACTCAAGAGCCTGGTCAGTGGTAAATGCTTGCTGACTTACCACACAGCAAAAGAGCTGGGCCTGATAGACATCTACTTCCAAGAAAACAATGTGGTCCAGTGTAGCGGGAAATGTGGAAGACAGCAGATCATGTGTCCCATGGAGTGGGCACTGGTGGAAAAGGAGATGATCAAGACCACATTTCCTGAGATGTTCAAAAGGTTGGGGAAGTTGAATGGCAAAGTGATTTGGCTGCTCATCAATGAGAACATCAATCCAGCGCCACAGCACCCAAGAAGGATGAGTTTCCCCCTGCAGGAAGCAGAGTCTCGAGAACTGCAACAGCTACTGTCAATGGGCATTATAGAATGAGCAACGGGTCCCACACCATGTATTTCACCCTTGGTGATAGTACCCAAAGAAGGAAACAAAATTTGGCTGTGCGTCAACATGAGGGTGGCCAATATCGAAAGAGAGGGAAAGAGACACGCAGACCCAAAGATAGAAGACATGATTGTACAATTGAACTGTTCAACAACATTTTCCAAGTTGGACCTAAATCAGGGATGCCACCAACTGGAACAACGCCATGATTCCAGAGGAATCAACTCGTTCAAAAACCCATGATGGCTTATTCCGCTACAAACCCCTACATTTCGGAATCTCCCCTGCGCAGAGATTTTTCAGGAGACTATTAGACACCTGTTGCTCCCGGTGAAGTCATCATTTAACTACTCCAACGACATTTTCATATATGGCACCTCCCAGGAGGAACATGACCAGGCTCTCATAAACATGTGTACAGTCTTGAAAGCTGCAGGACTCACCCTAAACTTTGAAATATGCAACATCAGCAAGGAGAGGCTGTGGTTTTATGGGCACATATTATCTAGCAAAGGAACGCAGCCCGACCCGGAAAATGACCACCACCAGGGAACTACAGGATCCCACCCATGTGGGGAAGGTCAGATCATTCTTGGGGATGGCTGGATACTGCTCTCGATACCTACCGAGATTTACCATCACTACCAAGCCACTGAGAAGACTACCGAAAAAAGAAGAACCATTCTGCTGGTCACAAGACTGCCAAAGGGCATTCAACACCATCAAGGTGAAACTCGCAAATGCAACACACCTCACCTATTTTAATCTGACATGGCACACTGAAATCATGGTTGATGCCAACCTGGTTGGGCTAGGGGCCATTCTAGCACAATGGGAGAGGCTAGAGCCATCAGTAAGCTTTGTAGTGGCATATGCGAGCAGATCCCTATTACAGACGGAGAGCGCATATTCACAGGCAGAGAAGGAGAGCTTGACGGCAGTGTGGGCATGCAAATACTTCCACCACTTTGTGATTGGGAAGAAGTTCACCCTTGTAACTGACCACCAGGCCCTCCTGTCATTGTTCAGGAACCTAAGGATAAAGATGCCACTGAGGATCGTGAGATGGGGCATCTCTCCCCTCCAAGAGAACAATTCTGTAATCACACACAGACCCCAGTGTGACAGTAACCCTGTTGACTACATCTCATGGCTCCCGACCAAGAAAGCACAGCCACCTAGGGAAGGAGACGCATTATACCTGTGGTGTGTCACTGAGCAAGCCATGCCACCTGCACTCAACATTGAGGACCTAGCACGAGCAATGCACACTGACTCATCCATCAACTGGGCCAAAGAGCTGACAGCCCTCAAGAGGTGGAGGGACAATAAGAGGCATCTTCACTGGCATGACAGTGCAAACAGAGAGGAGCTGGAATGACTAGCAAAAGTAAGCACAGATCTTGCTGTGTCAGAACAAGGAATACTGCTAAAGGGATGCTGCATCCTCATCCCATCGTCTCTGGGGGGGGAGCTGGTGATGCTCCCACACAAAGGACACCAAGGGGTGGAAGCAAACTTGCTTGTGCAGACACCAAGGTTCCCACTCATGGATAGTATGGTGGAAGAGGTGGTCAAGAGCTGTCTTCCATGCCAATGTGCAGCCAGAAGCAACCCGCCACTGCCCATGCAGCCAACGCAGATCCCTGAAAATGTATGGCAAGGAGTGGCGATGGACCTTTACGGACTACTGGAATCAGGGGACCACCTAGTAGTGATAGTGGATGAATTCTCGAGATTCGCAATTGTCAAGCACATGTCATCCACAGCATTCACTCAAGTGGTAGGTGTCATTGATGAGGTCTTCAGCGAGTGGGGCATTCTCACCACAGTAAAGATGGACATTGGGCCGCCGTTTAACAGCCAGGACTCTAACAGATTTGCAAAGCATATGGGGTTCACACACCAGAGGATAACTCAGATATGGCCCCTGGCCAATGGCATGGGAAAGCGATTCATGTCATCCATAAAATCAACCATTTAGATGGCCACAATCGAGGTAATGCCAATCCAACAGGCCCTGCACTGTATGCTATACCACTACAGGAAAACACAGCACTCAGTGACAGGAGTGCCGCCTGGGAACCTGATAAGAGCGTACCAAGCCAGAACACAACTCCCCCAGGGAGTAGAGAAACTGAGGTGTAATTCAGAAGACAGGAACATCCTGGAATCTGAGGTGAGAGAGAAAGATGCGAAAGCAAAGGAAGAAACCAAAGCGAGGACCAACTGGGCCTGAAAGGCAAGGATCAAAAGATTTGAGGAAGGAGACAAGGTGTTTGTGAAACAGCAAAGGCAGAGGAAGACCGATGTGAGATATGGAAGTATATCCCTCAGGGTAACAGAAGTGAAAGGGACAATGGTTACAGCCACCAACCCACAGAGGGCCGTCACTAGCAACGCGTCCTTCTTTAAGCTTCTCACACCTTATGGAGACACCGTTGTGGACAACAACCCAGCCCAGGAACAGAAGACGCAGGACATGGAAGGGGGAGATGACGCGAGCGAGCAACAGGACCCAAAAGAAGGGAGAGAAGGCACTAACCCAGAAGGTCAAGAGACCTTGCTGCTCATTGAAGAAATATGATATGGACGGAAGGAGGCGTGTGAGGTGGAGGTGTTATGAGGGAATACAAATTAAGGGGCAGGCTGTAAGAGGAGGAAGAGGAGGAGCCTCAGGAAGGAAGAGGCAGTTAGGAATAAAGTAGAGGTTCAAGCTACACAGTGTTGTGTGTCCTCCTTATCATTAGTTTATATATCTATATAAATGCACATGCACTGACCAATAATACACCCGGACGCTGTATGTGCCCCTGACACAATGCGAGGCACATTTCCGCATCTGTCCTTAACAGCGCATTATTCTACTCCAGAGTTTTACGTTACGTAGTTAACTGCTTTTATTTTGTGCAGCTCTTGGCACCGCCTTGAGATGGAGTTTTTACCATCTTAAGAATGGTGCGATTGATTGTTAAAACATCTCCAGATCGTCTTCTAACCACAAAGTCTACTATGGAGATGCAGTTATTTTTTTGCATGTTTGCCACATTAAATAATGGTATTGACTTGTAGTTTCCACTTCTGTTTTTGCCTCAGAAAGGCAGGGGCAAACATTTGAATACTACCCTTCTGAATGTGTTTATCATACTTTTCATCTTCCGCCTCTTTACAGACTTTACATAATACAATGATAACTTGAGTGTCGCAGTTGGCAGATCTTGTAGACTTCTAAAAGTAAATCTTCTGGTACTTTGTTGCAAGCTATAGGGTCTAAGATATCTGTTCATCGGAAGCTCCTCCCATTTTTACACTGATTGAATGCCGTATTGTTTTTGTCCGAAAATCCACAATCTATTTTCCCTTATTTCATATATTTTTTTTTCATGTAGCCAAATATATTGTAGCTGATGGCTTTGTGGTGAGTGCACCATCTCTATGTTTGAGGGTTACCACCCCTACAATTTCACCTGCCTTTGTTTCATCTCTGGCATCACCTATTGTTTCCCCTTTTCACTTGATGCATATTGTTTCCTCTTTATTCTGAACAGACAGTCTGTTTGGAAAATAATGTGTCTCATTGTTGATTGGTCAATACCAATAGCACCTTCGTGTTTTGTTCTCTTAGAAATGGCCTTTTAGAAGTCTCATCAGCAACCGATTCTACACCAGGATGATGGGCTGGAATGCAGACTCGATGATGCAGAAACCAAGTAGTCTCAGCCGTAAGCCACACACCAACACTCAGACATGTTTTCAACGTGGGAAGCAACGTGCATGAGTGGATACAAGTTAGTAATCAGAATACCTTAACACAGGTGTTATGTATTTTACTGCCGTGAAATGCACTGGTACTCACAACTCATGGCAGGTATTGCACTTATACACCAAGTATTACCATCGCAACACACACAGTTGGCAAGTATTGCATTCAAAATTCCATTCCCTTGCCCCGTTCCTATCCATTGTCCACCGACCCCCACCACTACCAAAAAAAGTCATAGAAACGGAAGGTTGGATCGTGGCAAGTTAGCAGAGCGTGACCAGATTCCATTAGGCTGAGTTAGAACTGCACTACCAGATTTCATGAAGCCCACTGAGCACAGTTCCATTATTCCATTATTCTCATTTTGGACAGTAACAGCGTATTCCAGTGGGCTCAGCAAGCCGAGTAGGGCTGCATTGCAGTTTGCACTTAGGGCATTGTAAGGCCTGATTTGCAATATGTTTATGTCTTATTTCTGTGTCTGAAACTTGTCTACGACCCGAGTGAGGAATGGGCGAGAGCACATTGTTTAAATAAACAAGTAACTAGAAGAAGGGAGAAGGAGGGTCAGGAATTTTCTCTTGCAGATGGACTCTTAAAAAGATTAACTAAAGTAATGTTCCCTTGCTCGTATGCACTGGTAGAAGTTTACCGAAAAAAGTAGTGGAACTGTGGTCTTGGCAGGGAGAGGGTAGGCGGAAGCATAGTGCAACATGTAGCAAGGTGTTGTGGCTCGGGCATTGCAATAGTCTAAGTGACTAGTAACTAAGGCTCCTATTACAGCTTTACACTTGCAGAAGGATGTGAATGGACAAATCCTCGATAAAGAATGGTGAATATGGTTGTAAAAAGTAGAGGAATAGTAAATATTTAAAAAAAATAGTGAAAAAAATAGTGGAACACCACCGTTCCTGCCCACTTTGATTGTAGCTCATATGACATCATGTCATCCATATCTATATATATATAAAAGTCAAAAGTTGTGTGTGGGTTTGTGGCAAAGCGTTGTTCCTTATACAATTCCACACTGTTTCACCAATCTGCACCAAATTGTACATAGTTACCTGTTAGGACCCTCTGGAAAATACTGGCTACATGAAATGTGGACACCCCACCCATTTCCCTGGATTACAGCACAAGTCAAAATTAGTTTGTGGGTTTGTGGCTTGGCAAAGCGTTGTTCCTTGTACAATTCCAAACCATTTCACCAATCTGCACCAAATGATGCATAGTTACTAGGACCCTCCGGCATTACTGGCTACATGACATTTGGTACCGCCACCCCTTTACCCGTATTCCAGCAAAACTCTACATTTGTTTGTGGGTTTGTGGCTTGGCGTAGCGTTGTTCCTTATACGATTCCATACCGTTTCACCAATATGCACCTCATTTCGCATAGTTACCAGTTAGGTTCCCTCCGAACATTACTGGCTACATGCCATATTGACACCCCACGCCTTTCCCCAGATTTCAGCACCTTCACACATAAAACGATTGCTTGAAATCAGCGAAACATGTGGTCGTAGATGGACCGGTCCCAACAAGAGGAACACAACTCAAGGTCTCTCTGGGACCTTGAAAACCATGTTTCAAGGCCCTAGGATGCACGGTTTCTGAGATATTTACACCACAATGAACTGCACCACGCCAGGGTAATGCACCAGGTGGGAAGAGAGAACAGAAGGTCCCAGTATGCAGCAGCAAACCAAATCTCACCTCCCCCCAACGTCTGCTCCGGGGTATGTCAGCCAGCCACAGCCACCCATTCTGAGTGCAGTTTACTTCGGCATGCCAAGCACATCAAGAAATAAGAGAATAGGAACAGCAACCAACAGGATCATTGATTTACAACAATTGATGAGAATGTTATTATGACTTTCTACAGAATATGTTTGGAGAATGGGTACTTTTGCTAATAGATATATTTATATTCAGTAAAAAAACGTTGTTAAAGGGATGTTATGGTTAAGTTGTGATACTAAAAACCTATGAAATTCAGTGAAAAAAACTTTGTTACAAGGACGTTATGGTTCCAAGTAAAACCGAAAAACCCCTGAAATTCGCCAGTTGGTAAGCTAAGCAACCATAACTCGTACCACCACCGTGCACTGCTAAGACTAACACCCAGGACATCAAAGATGACATCACAACACAGCCAGTAAACTTTATTGACCAATCCCTTGCTCTGCTCATTCTCATTTTCATGCCTCTCCACCACAAAATCCCTGTATGTAATACACGCTGTCCGCGGACATATCGAAAAATCTGAGCATGATGAATTAAAATTTAAATAGTGTGCCCCATTTCTCCATTGAGGTTGGCTCTGACAAGAGCTTATTTTTGTTTTTTTGTAGATGTTTGAGAGACACCTTTTATTTTGTATTTTTTTTTGTTTTGTTTTCTTATTTCACTCCTAAAATGTTCACATAAGCTTCTCCAAAGCAATCCTTATGTTCCAAAACAGCATGGCATTTCCCATAAAAACAAAGAAATACCATCTTCTTTAAAATAAACAGCATTACCACAATCAATGTTCTCATTATTACAAAAGAATATACCAGCTCTAAGCATGAAAGCAAACATGCCTCGGCTGATTGCACACCTAGCAACAGACCTATTGTCCCATATTGCCCTAGGTACTAAACGAGAACAAATAACTTTGGCATTTGGAAGGACTTTCATTACTGCTTGAACCAAGTGTTCCAAATCTGCCAACAAAGTAGGAGCACTGACATAGCCCAAATGCAAAACACCACAGTGCAAAACTACCACATGGGGACTGTTCATCTTTCCCATATCTTCACAAACTTGTACAATTCCTTGCCCACTGAAATCAGGCACAGTGCTCCACACCACCTCCACTCCTTTAACATCAAAATTGTTTGCCACATTCCTGCATTTAGCATACTCCTCCAAACCATGCACAGACATATCTCCAACTACCAACACCCTGATGTTCTCTACCTCTGCCATCTTCAATACACACAGCCTCTTTCAACACAAATGCACAAACTCAACTGCTGATTGGCTAATCCCTAGAGTCCCCTTTCCATGCTGGATTTCCTAAAAAAACCCGGATGTGGCACGCCCTGTCCGCGGACAGCCACGGTGTCCGCAGAGCGTGTAACACTCAGAAAGCCCTTCTACCCTTTCCACTTCACTCTCTGTGCCATTCCCTCATTGGATACAGCCAAGCAGTCACGCAACCATCCACCAATAACATCCAAGACCTCTACATCTAACTCGATCATCATAGTTCAGCAATTCAAATGTACTGTTGATCACTCTGAGTGCAAGTCTCATGTCATTGGAAAGCACCTACTACAAAAACTACTGTACAAGTCTCCAAGATTTCTACTTGCAGCTTCATGCATATCCACATGCATGAATACAAACTACAGGTATGCATATTTTCTGAACAGTACATGTACAACCCTTATAAATGCATATAAACAGGGTAACTGCCACTTAACCTGTATAACCTATCAAATGAAATTAATGTCATTTATCTCATCTGCTATAATCAACTGTCACTTCCAAACCTGTCTGCTATATAAATTCCTTTTTTACACACACAACTATATAAAAAGGTGTAATTTCATATTAAAAGATGAGAGAAATAACAGTATAATTGTATAAAAAACACTTAGTAGTCCATTATAAAATTACACACAGCCAGGATGAGTTCATGCATATTTATACACTCACACAGATAGACACTATTATTAAAAAAAACTCCCAGCTGAAATAATACCCCTGCCTCTACATCACATCCTTCTGCTTTATTACGCACACCTACACAAATACATACATTCCATGCTTTTCTATACAGTTTCTGCCATTTACCCTATAAAAAAGCTAAATAAATATATAATTATTTCTTCTATCTCCTAACATCCAATAACACAGACTTAAAAAACAAAGTGAGTTTCATACGCTTAGCATTATACTCATTTCCAAAACATGTTCAACTAACAGATTCTAAGTAAAATATACAGGCTGCACATATGCAAAAGAAACTGCATGCACACTCTATGTTCGGGTATCAAAAAACACTGCTACTACAAAAACATAAAAATCAATGTCTAAATTAACAACAGTGCTATAAACACACATATTCACTAACTTATTTCTTTTACAATTGCAGTGAAGACCACTCTCCTGAAAAGCAGCAGCATCTGAACTACAAACAACAACTCCGAAGAAACCTACTCGTTCCGTACAAAAAAGTAAGTACAATACTACCATAATGTTCAAATTGTTACTCAAACACACTCTGGGACTGATTCATAGAATTTGTGCACCGAAAAACGTGGATTTGTGCGGCATTCTGCGCACAAATCCCCATTTTTAAACAGGGATTTGCGGACAGAATGGCACACAAATCCCCGTTTTTCGGCAGACAACTTCCATAAATCAGCCCCTAGAATGTTAGTATTGCAGAACAAAGAACTGTTTTAATAATGTACCATTAGATTTAGTATTAGTGCTTCTCCTCACCACTAACTTACTTTGTATTGTCATCTGAACCCCAGTATACTAACACACAAATACAAGAATAGCCTTCCCAACTTGTTGTAGCTGGCCATTGCACAATCAGACACCTCACATATATCCTTACCATCATACTCAGACACTCATGCACACAGCACACATACATTGCACAACAGCCCAACCCATACCTTCTTTTTTTCCCAACAGACCCCAAAGAATGCCTACCAAAATGCATGTCCATAGACAGCAGCGCAGAAGTAGAGCAAATCAAAATAAAAGTAATACGCATCCATCCCAAGCAGAATTTGTAGAAAAATTTCAAACAAAACAGCTAATACAGTCATTAAGCGAAACAAAATAAGCTTCCAGTACAGAAACATTGCCTCCTCTTTCAAAATGTAAAACGAAACAGAAAGTGATTAACAAGAATTTAGCTACCACTACTACTAACACTGCTCCTATAAATCTTGATGTAGTGACAAGTAAATATACCAAAAAAGTATTGTACAAAAAATGTTCCGCCACAGAGTCCTTCAGAATCTTATAAAAACAGGAGAGAAATCAAGCACAACCCTTAAAACATACCATAGAAGATTAATCTTAGAAGCTCTCATAGACAGTGCAATCCTTCTCAAAAGGAAGTTATTTATTTTAGTTTTAAACAGAATGAAACCACTAACAAAAATAACTACTAAACTACAAAAAAGACTTCTCAATAAACAAAATGTCAACAGAAATAACTTCTTAAATATCTGTGGAGGGGAATGGAGTCACACCACAAGCACAGAACCATATTTTAATGAAGAAGCATACAAACAAAAGCAAACAAACACAATTGCCATACATAGCACTGGATGTGGGTATGAAAAACGTAATAATACCATAATGGAACAAGAAATGCTCCTTACAAAAATATTCCCAGAAAACTCACTATCACCTCTCCATTCAACTGAACCAAAATGTCCAGTGTACAAATGGCCGTCCACATCAATGTGTAACATTGCCAAAAAATCTTTCAAATCTTTACGCCAGTTCCTCAATAAGTATGTGAAAGGCAAAGACAAATTCAAAATGAAAGTACTACAAAATATGGATACCTGTCCAGTGCGGAAATACACAGGACTACAAGGACATTCATTAGCCTGTATTTCAGGCCTATTTGCATAAGCACCTTCCATCATATCAAAATGATATCAACACATCATTCAACTATAAGAAATCTAGTCCCTAAACTGTACTATGCTAAAAGTCCTGCTTTAGCGCTACCCAATTTAAATAACAATCTTCTACAAGACCTACTCGAAGAAATAGAACATATCCAGAGAAAATATTTTGGAAGTGAAAAATCAATAGCTTTACAACAGACTAGCAAATATTGAACTGATGGCAACCTTCTACTACACACATACCAAAAAAAAATACTAAAAATTAAAAGTACATCCGCTGAAGTACCAAACCATGTGTGTGTGTGTTGCCGCAGAACTTTTTATGAAAGTATAACAAAAATGATAGACATAACATACAAAACAGAAGACAATGAAGATTCCAAATGGTTTGAATTAGCTCTCTATCTTATAGCAGAAAACAAATAAGAAATAACTGACCCCTTAATACTAATCATAATTCAAACAGTGCACCCATTTCAAGCAATAATACGCCTTCAATCAAAAACAGCAAAAATATCTCCCTCTCAATTAGTCAAAGGCATTCGTGGCAAAGTAGTTTACCATTTGATCTGAAAGAAACTGTACACACTCTGGGAGTGCAACGTCCAATAGATCAATCTTTAATTGTCTTAGTAAATGGTGTACCTACAAAAGACAAAAAAATGTGACAAGAACTCGTGGACTTACATAAAGTTAGACAAGCCTTGCAATATCTAAAAGACAATAATGAATACTACAAAGAAATTAATATTAAAGAAAACCTGAGGTAAACCACTGAAATAATTGAAGAGTCACCAGAAACCGGTGAATTTCAACTTCTAGATCCTGTTACCATATGCATTATTTTAGACCAGTATACAATTCATCCATTACACTCTAAAGACTCCATAGATAATGCACTGGAAATGTACCAAATGCGGCATACCAAATGATCACCAATCAGCATATGGGAAAAAAGTATAGTGCTTTTCCTCTACTCTTTCCTACTGGGAAAAGAGGAAGGTACAATGTTAGACCCACTCAGATAACAGCATCAGAATACCGCTCTTTACGAATGTATTCTGAAGATCCCAGATTTAGAAAAAATGTGGAATACATATTCCACCTACTCTTTGAAAGTTAATTAGCAACTCTATGCTACGGAGTTGCACATACATTGAAATCAGGTACCCATTTTCAAAATATGTCAGCTACATAATTACTACAAAAAGTACAAGAAAAAGATGTGATTCTACAAGCAAGCATTACAAATCTGTTAGTAAACATGCGTGCTACAAAAAAATACTGGTTCCGATGTCATGGAGATGTACGTTGTATGATAAGAAACCTTGGCTCACCAACTTGGTTTGTTACATTAAATTGTGCAGAATATGCATGGGAAGATTTACATGATTTCCTACGCATAGCAGACAAAAACAAAACAAACATAGATATACTAACACCTGGAGAACTCTGCTCTCTAGATCCTGTTAATGTTTCAAAATATTTCCATCATCGCTTCATTGCTATGCTACACTTTATTTGTAATAAAACTGTTCCTCCCCTTGGAGAAGTGGAATAGTTCTTTTGGAGAAAAGAAT
The DNA here is from genome assembly GCF_040938575.1 of Ambystoma mexicanum. Taxonomy (NCBI): domain Eukaryota; kingdom Metazoa; phylum Chordata; class Amphibia; order Caudata; family Ambystomatidae; genus Ambystoma; species Ambystoma mexicanum. Next base: position 451,793,000 of record NC_090933.1, on the reverse strand, counting down.
ACCAAGCCAGAGGAGCCCCACACATCCACATTCTCTTGTGGATTAAAGATGCTCCTAAATTTGGTGAAGACAGTGATGCCACTGTTTTACAGTTTATCAAAAAAAATATGTCACTTGTGAAATTCCTTCATAAACAACAAAAAGTGACCTTCATGCACACATTTTACAATTTCAAAGACACAAATGTGGGAAATACTGTCATCACAAATATAAAAACAAAGGGAAATACTTTACCAAATGCTGTTTTGGTTTCCCTAGACCAGTTACAGCCACAGGTCAATTCATGTCTTCGGTTAGACATAGTGTCAAAGGTAAATCACCTAAGAACACATATTACATAAAAAAAACAGAAGAAGCTAAATATATCAATGATTACAATGCAATCATTGGCCTCTTATAGAATGCAGACATAGATGTGCAGTACATTGCGAACAATTCCACTGCAGTTGCATGCTATGTTACAGCCTATTTAACCAAAGCAGAAAAAACATAGCTTCAAGACCTCTGGGATGACCTATCATCTGACAAAACACTGTCAGAGAAATTGTACAGCTTAGGCATGAAAATGCTCTCTCATAGAAAATGTGGCTGCTATGAAGCTGCAGACCGTTTAACCGGTACTGCTTTGTATGGAAAATCTGAAAATATAGTATGGCTAAGTCTTGGTCCTGCTAAATCTAGAAAAAGAGTTCTCAAATCAGATGAGGACATCATATGAGAATATAGAAACAATAGCCAAACATGATCCCAACAGCCAAGACATTTTGAAAAACAATTTACTAGACACATACTACCCAAACAGGAGTACCACTTTGGAAACCATGTGTCTATACCACATAGCCCAAAACTTCACATATAAAAAAAATATAAAACCAGATGAAAACAAAGGTAGATACAGAGTGACAAATTGTGAAGGCAGCTTAGTGAACCTTACCAAACGAAGCTTAATTAAGCAAATGAAATTGTCATTAAAAACTCCTCAACATAAAGAACTATATTAATTGTCCTTGCAACAACTTTTTAAAACATGGAGAGAAGAAGAAGAGTTACTAGATATCTATGACTCCTATGAAGACGCTTTCGAAGCAAATGAAACAGAGGTATACTTTACACAGTACAAAACAATATTGCATAATGAACAGCAACACGAAGAAGAACTCCCGACCCAACTATATGAGGACACCCCCGAGAGTAGTCAAACTTCTGTAACAGGAAGCCAAGAACCACTGGGACAACCACTAATAGGAAATTAGGGGAGAATTAGCTATGATAGAAGTAGAAAACACCATGTGTCACTATGAAGAAAATACAGCAGACTTCACTCTACTGAAATCAAAACTGAACAATGAGCAGCATAGCATTTTCCAAGCAGTGACAAAACAAATTGAACATGGTGTACAACATGAAAATAAAAACTGTACCTGGCAAAACTACAAACCTATACTGCTATACGTCAGTGGTGAAGCTGGTTCAGGAAAAACATTCTTAATCAAAATCATCAGTAAGTTCCTTCAACAATTGACAAAAAACAAATTGTCAGGTGTTGCATCTGCCCGCACAGGTTTAGCTGCCTACAACATAGGCAGTGTCACTTTACACTGATTATTACTCCTTCCAGTAGAACACCAAAACAAATTGGATTATTACAAACCTTCTGTGACAATACTAGATAGTTTTAAGTACTCACGTAACTTCCGATGATAAGTTTGTCTCTTTTGAAGAAAATGGTATGTCTCCCTCAAGTCTCTAATGAGGCCAATGATTGGACTCACAGAAACCGGAGGACGACATCCACAGGAAACCCTCCGGGGGAAAAAACCCGTCTGTGAGATGCCGTCACGGAGTCCCAGGACTTTCGGTGGATATGCAGGTACGACTTCCGTTAGTAACGATTCCGCAGTAGCAGCTCTGGCAGCAATGGAGAGCAGTCGAATTCCTTTCTGAATCCGCGGCAGCGATCCGCAACAAGGAAGGGGGATGGTAGCTCATAAATTGGAACCGCAAGAAGGCAAGCGGTAGGCAGAAAATGAGAAACAGGAGTAGCGCGGTACCGGAGCACCGAGAGGGAATAGCAGGGAGCGCAAAGGGGGGCGCAGGAAAAGGGGATGATTATATAACAGAGGAGACTAAGTAAGAAAAGAAGTAATCAGAGGAGCGTAGCATAGGAGCAAGCAAAGTAGCAAGTAGTGACGCACCTACCCAAAGCTGCAGAAGGAACTAAGTAGCTCTGGATAGATGGTGGTCGCCATCTTGAAAAGAACTAGACCGCTGTGCTGGAGTTGGAAGAACGGAACAAAAAAGGCACCATCTTGGTTTCTTCTGAGAATACGTGGGATGATGCTTCTTCCACTGCATCCATAAGGATCTCCTAGTGGTTCTGACAGTATGCCCTCCCCATGGGGTAGTAGGTCCCGGTTTCCATGGGTGCATACGATGGAATTTGCTGAAGAGTTTTGGAGCATGTACAGATGAAGCAGGTTCCCAGGAACGATCAGATGGAGCATTACCTTTCCAATCAATAAGGTATTGTGGAGAACCTCAGTAGTACCTACAATCACATATTGAAGCAACTTCGTATTCTGGTCCATCAGAGGTTATTAGTGGTGGAGGATGAGTGTTCTGCCGCCTATGAAAAGTGTCTACAATGTATTTCTTCAATTGCGATACATGAAATACGTTATGTATCCGATGCCAGGTTTTGGGTAGTCGAATTTTTTAGGTCACTGGTCCTACTGCCTTGAGAACCAGAAAAGGACCAAAATACTGTGGTGAGAGTTTAGTAGAGGCCAGATGTTTTGGCAAGTATTTAGACGAAAGCCACACTTGATCACCTGGTTGAAAGTTGAATTCCTGGGAACGTTTTCTGTCTGCTTGTAGCTTGACTTTGGCCCTGGTATCTTTGAGGGTGGAAAGGGCCTTCATGTGATTTTCTTGAATTTCTTTAACCAAAGAGTCCACTGAAGGGATCTTTGTAGAAGAAGGAATGTTAGTTAGGAAGACAGAAGGATGGAATCCGTAGGAACAGTAGAATGGTGACATTTGGATGGCTGAATTGCGTTATTATATGCGTTATTGTATGCGAATTCAGCATTGGGTAGTATGGTACTCCAATTGTCTTGGGATGCGGACACAAAACAGCTGAGGTATTGCTATAAGGATTGGTTGCCCGTTAGATTGGGGGTGATAGCCAGATGTTAGATTCCGCTGTATAGCCGAGGAGCGAAATAAGAGTTTCCAGACGGCTGAGATGTATTGTGGTCCTCGATCTGACAAAATACTCTTGGGTAATCCGTGCAAATGAAAAATAATTTGCAGAAAACAGGAAGCCATTTGTGCTGAAGAAGGTAGTTTTTTTAAGGGAATGAAGTGTGCCATCTTTGTCATGAAATCTATTGTCACCATTATGGTAGTGTATTGAGAAGAAGGAGATAGGTCCGTAATGAAATCTGTGGATATCTTCTCTCATGGCTGAGATGGCAATGAAGGTTGCATTAACTTCCCCATGGGTCGAGTATGAGGGTTTTTTGATTGGATACAAATGGCACAGGATGCTATGTAATCTTTTACATCTTTGTGCATAAGAGGCCACCAGAAATATCGATGGATTAACTCGTAAGTGGTTTTCTGTCCGCGGTGCCCGGCTGTTTTGTGGTTGTCACAAAGTTGAAGGATACGTGACCGGATGCCCTTGGATGGGTTGTGCAATTTCCCTGAATGATAACAAAGCTCCTTTTCTCGTACCAGTTCATATTGCTGTATCTCTTCAGGCATGACGTTTTTGCTATTCTTCATAACCTCTTGGAAGAAGGAGGAGATGTAGTAGATGAAAGGCGTCTGAGGTAACATCTTTTCACTCGCAGAAAGAGGTCTGTCTTCAGATAGACTACGTGATGACGCATCTGCGATCTGATTGCTAGTTCCTGGGATAAAAATAATAACCATGTCATAGGAAGAGAAAAAATGAGCCCACCTAGCCTGGCGTGAGTTCTGACATTCAAAGTTTTGAAGGGATTTTAGGTTTCGGTGGTCTGTTCTGACTAGAACGGGGTGCCGAGCTCCTAGTAGCAAATGTCTCCATTCTGAACATGCTTTTTTCATGGCTAATAGCTCCTTCTCCAGTACAGTATAATTACATTCGGCTGGAGTGAGGGTCTTTGACATATAGGCAATCGGGTGTTCTGTACCATTGGATGATGTCTGTTTAAGTGCACCTCCTATAGCGGAAAAGGAGGCGTCTGTCTCCAATATGAAGGGTCTACTTTGGTCTGGCAATCTTAGGATAGGGGCTGTCAAAAAGGCGGTTTTGAGGGTCTCAAAGGCATTTTGCGCTTCAGGGCTCCAACAATATTTCTTCCCTTTTTGCAGTAAGGTCGTGAAGGGTTTGATTACTGCAGAGAATCTTGGAATGAATTTCCGATAAAAATTTGAAAACCCCAGAAATCTTTGTATTTCCTTGGTATTCTGAGGGGGTTTCCAGTCAAAAATAGCCTTAACCTTTCTGGGATCCATTGCAGCTCCCTCTGAGGAAAGGATGAAACCCAAGTAAGAGATACTGGATTGATAGAAAGAACACTTTTCGATCTTGGCAAAAAGATGATTCTTTTGTAATCTTCGTGTCACATGTTTAACATGTTCATGAGGGTCTTTTGATAAGATGAGAATATCATCAAGATAGACTATGAGAGAATGTAACAAAAGATCTGGGAATATGTGGTCGACAAAGCATTGAAATATGGAGGGAGCGTTTGCTAACCCGAAGGGCATTACTCGATACTCATAATGTCCAAATGGTGTACGAAAGGAGGTTTTCCATTCGTCACCAGGTTTAATTCTAATCAGATGATACGCCCCTCTAAGGTCCAATTTGGTGAATATAGTGGCACCTCAGACAGCTTCCAAAATGTCTTGGATCAATGGAAGAGGGTACCGGTCTTTGCAAGTGATTTTGTTCAGCCCTCTATAGTCAATACATGGTCTTACCTCCTTGCTGTCCTTCTTTGGTATAAAGAACAATGAAGCTCCGGCAGGACTCTTGGATTCAGTGATAAGTCAATTCTTAAGATTGGCTTGAAGGTAGTCTTTCAAGGCTTCCTTTTCTGGTTCTGAGAGGGCATACATCCACCCGAACGGCACTTGTGCCTCAGGAAATATGTCAATAGAACAATCATCTTGACGATGAGGAGGAAGTTCTTTGAATTCTTTGTCAGAAAATATGTCTTGGAAGTCATGATAACATTCTGGTAATAGGTTGAGATTTGATATTACCGATGTGTCAGAAGGAGTACTGTCTGTAGATGAGGAAGTGAATAACCCTATGGCTCCTTGGTGAAGGCAGTTAGTCAAACAATGTTCAGATCCCAAAAACAGAGTTCCTGCAGTCCAATTTATGAAGGGATTATGCTTGACTAGCCATGGAAGTCCAAGGATGAGAGGATAATGAGCGGCCTTAATCAGGTCAAAGACAATCTTTTCTTGATGGGAATTGATCTTTAGAATTACTTCCTTCGAGTTCTCCTATATAGGACCAGACAGCAAGGGCGTTCCACCCACTCCTTCAACAGGAACGGCCACCTCCTTGGTTCTCCTGGGAATGGAATGATGAGTAGCCCATTCTGTATCCATAAATATTCCTGCAGCCCAGCAATCAATAAGTGCCAGGATCCCGGGAAAGCTCTTGTCATGGAGTACTAGAGTTACTGGGAGTATGATCATGTTTTGAGAAGTGGGAAGACACCCAAGGGAACTACTTGCACAATACCTGCTCATGGTCCCTTTCATGGGCGAGTATTGGTGTTTCCCCAGCGTTTCGGAGGAATCAGGGAGCACTCGGTGATCATGTGTTTGTCCGAACCACAGTACATGCAAAGACCTAAGGTCTTGCGTCAATGTCTTTATTCCGAGGTCAGTGGACCTCTAGTTGCTCCCAATTGCATAGGTTCTCCATCTTCTAGTCCATGAGAAGGTCTTTCAAAACGAGCTGGTTTAGAAGCCTAACGGCTTCGAGATTTGAGTTTCTCGTTATTTCTCTCTTGTACATGGTAATCCATCTGGAGTACAAGCAAAATCATTTCTGCGAGGTTAGGGGGTCGTGGTACCCGAGAAATTTCATCCTTAAGTTCATCACACAGGTTTCTCCGAAATATGGTAATTAAGGCATCATCAGACCATGCAGTTTCTGCTGCTAATTGTTTGAATTGTGTAATGAAGGAGAGAATCTCGGTGTTGCCCTGGCGTAGGTCGAGTAACTGCTCTTGAGCCGTGACCCCTAATTCTCGTCTTCCAAACATTGCTTGTACACTATTGGTGAATCTAGCAAGTGAATCCATCAACTGATTGTTTGTGGTGAACAGGGGCGTAGCCCATACCAGAGCATTACCAGACATGTTTGTTATCATATAACTAACCTTCGCTCTATCTGTAGGTAGGGAAAAATGTAGGTTTGAGATAAAACTGCACGGTGCAGGAGTCCAGGTATTCCTTGAGTTTCCTGGGATTACCATCGCACTTGCCCATAGGTAATGCCCCAGGTGGTATTCCAGAACGTGTGGTAACCAATTGTCGCAACAGTTGGTTTTCATTCTTTAGAGACTGCATCTCTGTATTTAGGGTTTGGACTGCTGATATCAGCTGTTGCACTTGTTGGTCCATTGGCGTCACTATCTGTAACAATACTAGATAGTTTGAAGTACTCACCTAACTTCCGACGATAAGTTTGTCTCTTTTGAAAAAAATGGTATGTCTCCCTCAAGTCTCTAATGAGGCCAATGATTGGACTCACAGAGACCGGATGGCGGCATCCACGGGAAACCCTCTGGGGAAAAAAACCTGTCTATGAGATGCCGTCACGGAGTCCCAGGACTTTCGGTGGATATGCAGGTAAGACTTCCGTTAGTAACGATTCCGCAGTAGCAGCTCCAGCAGCAATGGGGAACAGTCGAATTCCTTTCCGAATCCGCGGCAGCGATCCGCAACAAGGAAGGGGGATGTTAGCTTCCAAATTGGAACCGCGAGAAGGCAAGAGGTAGGCAGCAAAGGAGAAAGAGGAGTAGCGCGGTACCGGAGCACCAAGAGGGAATAGCAGGGAGAAGCAAAGGGGAGCGCAGGAAAAGGGGATGATATAACGGAGGAGACTAAGTAAGAAAAGAAGTAATCAGAGGAGCGTAGTGTAGGAGCAAGCAAAGTAGCAAGTAGCGACGCACCTACCCGAAGCTGCAGAAGGAACTAAGTAGCTCTGGATATATGGCGGTCACCATCTTGAAAAGAATGAGACCGCTGCGCTGGAGTTGGAAGAACGGAACAAAAAAGGCGCCATCATGGTTTCTTCTGAGAATACGTGGGATGATGCTTCTTCCACTGCATCCATAAGGATCTCCTAGTGGTTCTGACACTTTCTACAGAAGCTGCAATGGATCTACACAGAGTTTTGAAACAAATGAAAATACTACTAATAGATAAAGTGAGCATGGTCTCCAACCTAATGTTGGCTTTGATTCACCTCAGATTACAAGAGGTACTCAAAACAGACTGCAATGAGCTATTTGGAGGAAAACACATAATTGTTTTCGGAGATCTTCTTCAATTGACACCAGTGAAAGGTGAACCTATTTTTAAAACCTTAGGGCACAAACTCTGCCGTAAAACTGTTGGCAGCATAGGAAATTTCAACCTTTGGCAACATTTCCGATACAGGAAATTAACAGAAAGCATGCACCAGTCTGCAGACGTCACATACGCCAACATTCTAAAAAGTATTACAGTTGGTGTACTATCTCATGAATCACAATCAATATTAAAAACCCGGCACATACATGCACTCTATGGTCATAACTCATGTGCTACTGATGTCATGGAAAAATTACAACACAAAAATGTCAATTGTATGTCCTTCATGCCAACTCTTGCAAGCTGTTCCAAATTCAATGAAACAAAGTTAAAAAAAGAAATGCAACCAATCATTGAAATTTGCTCCACAGACAAACTGGACGTACATGGTATGACACTACCCATGTGTCAACAAGCCACAACAAGATGAATTACCTTAGAAAACTCTATCTCCAACACAGATGGTTTAGAAAAAATACTAATATTATCTTTAAACTGTAGAGTAATGCTTAAACTTAACCTTGACGTGGAGCAAGGTCTAGTTAATGGAGCACTTGGTACAGTTGTTGGCTTTCAAACATACCCATGTGACAACAACATTCAGTTTGTCAATATTCTCTTCAGAAGTTAAAAGGATAGGACACTCAACATCCCAATTCCTTCTTTTCAAAGACATGTATGTACGCAGAGAAACCTTTTTTCTAACTCTAGCATACGCAGTCACCATTCACAAATCACAAGGTCTTACCCTAGATAAAGCATTAATAGATATTGGGAACACAGTCTTTAAAGAAGGCATGAGCTACGTAGCACTATCACGCTTACATACACTTCACAGACTATTTCTAATCCACTTTGATGAAAGTAAAGTAAATGTTGATATTCCTTGCATTCTAGAATACAATAGACTACGTTCAGTGTACACCCCTAGCTAAAAACCTATCCTGTTCCACAAAAAGCAAAATGTTGTAAAAGAAAACTACTTCAAACAGAAATGCAACAGGATCTCACTGCAAATCCTCCAAAGAGAGTAAAAGAAGCTAATACTTCATCAATTACTACAACCAAAAAAGAATCTACTGCTCAAAGTACCTCACGTACTTCTTCAAAGAAGCAACACACACTCCAAAAAAATGACTTGGAGACAAAACTATCAGGTCCATTCAAATTTTCAAATACAACTGGTGTAAATTGCTACGCAGGTGTAGCAATAAATATTCTATTCCAATTGCCACCAATTACTGACAACATTTACTTACACAATACAGACCAATTGTGTTTGCAAATGTTAGTCCTTCATAGAAAGGCAACCAACAATCCTGACAACACCTACAGTGTTCATGGAATAAGACAAGAATTGGCCTACTGTGCTGGAATGGTCAAATTCAGTATAAACTCACAAGAAGATCCACACAAATTTCTAATGTACTTACTACAAGTACTGGAAAACAAAAACGTACCTATAAATGAAATCTTTCAGATTTCATACATGTGGAAACATGCATGCACTCTCTGCAACCATGTAGCACAGGAACAAATCCCAAATGAACGCTTTGTGTATGTATCAATACCTAACTGTGAATCCATTCCATTTCAGCAACTTGTACAAAATGCAAACCATGGCAGATTATGTACTACCTGCAATTCAGATAATCGCTCCATCTTACAAATACAGACACATAGTAAATATGTAATACTAATGCTTTTACGTTACAATGCAGATGGTACAAAACACAACTGCAAGCTGACTGGATTCACAAATGGTCAAGTATCACTTGGTAAGAAAACCTTCACAACAATAGGTATAATATACCACGCAGGAGCCACAACTAATGCAGGTCACTACACTGCATACATAAAAAAGAATTATGGATGGTTTGCATGTAATGATAGTACCATTACTTTAAAGCAGAGATTACCAGCAAATCTTATAAACGCTTATTTAATATTCTTAAAACCAAAATTTAATAACTAATCTGTGCATAAACATTAACAAAACTTAAATTAGAAAACTATAAACAGTTAGAATACACCAACAGGTATCTAACTGCCCCAAGATTCTGCAACAACCAAACAGATAAATCAATACCACTAAAATATAACAAAAAATAAACAGAATACGCCAACAGGTATCTAACTGCCCCAAAAATCTGCAACAACCCAACAGATAGATGAATAACTTGAAAGTATAAATAAAAAACTATAACCAGATAAAAGATTAGCATAAAATTATACGTAAAGAATTAGAATACACCAACAAGTATCACACTGCCCCAAAAATCTGCAACAAGCCAACAGATAGAAGATTAGCCAGAAACAACAAATAAGCACTGAAAACAAAGAAAGAAATATATTGTACCATAACAAAAAAAGGTTTTTTTTTAAATCCAGCATGGATTTTTTTTCCCACAGACCCAAGGATTTAGAAAACAAACACTGAAACTGAGCATATTGCACAGTACACTGGTTTGAACTATAGTACTTCTAAAGTACTAAATATGAGGGTCGAAATAATGCAGAAATGTCTATTGTGCAATGCAATAACTCATTATGAACTACCAACACTAACATGTTATTTTTTCTTTTATCACAGAAATTGAAAAAGAAAATCTGCTCCAGTTACCCAAGACATGAAAAAAATATATCTAATCACAAAAAGTCAAACAGTAAGTATATAATAATTCAAGTCACAAATACAGCTGCAGAACACAACCATTCAAGCAAACATCTAACCATACACCAGAATCCAAAACTGTTTACTTCCATGGATATGTTATACTGCAGTGCTTGTTACTAAACTCTACAATCTTGATTGCATGACTTAGCCAAAACTTCACATACAAACTCTACAAATGAAACAGTACACAAACTTTTGATTTGTGGATATTTGATGGATGTTTGATTTTATGGGTGTGTTATGCTGCGGTGGTTGTGGCCAGTACCTAGAGTCTTGGGTGCATGGCCTTTGGCCTGGCCACAACCACCAAAGCATAACACACCCATACAATCAAAAATTGAAACAGTTGTATATAGGCTACTTATAAGGGATATTAATTACAATCAACGCTCTACTAACAACCCAAAACCAATACCATACTAAAGTAGAATAGCCAGTAGTGCATTTGTTATGTCCGCAGACAGTCGAGAAGACCACAGACATGACAAAAACATCAGGGGCACCTGCCATCTCAACAAATACAACATTTGACCCATCTCTTACTTCCCCACCCTCCCCAAGCACTCTTGCACATCAAATAAAAACCCCTGAAATTGTATTTTTTCCCTGTTTGTCGCTGCGCTGTCCGCAGATTTCCGTAGATCAAAGGTGGCAGGCACATCAAAACAATGTGACGCACCTCACGCTTCATCCCAATCAATCAGCGAACACGTTGCATGTCCGCGTACATGACGCAAGTCGATTAGCCACTCGTTGTCCTGTCCGCGGAGCTAACAGGGAAGTCTGTCAACGGAGCGGACATAGATATCACAAATTTTTTTAGACCTGCTTTTTGGTTGTTTTAAAAAAAACTACTGGACGGATTTTCAACAAATTTACAAAAGCACGGTTTCCGGACCAAGCCGCTGTTCCTACCACAAATTTGGTGAAAATCCATCCAGCGGTTTGGCTGTAGGCACGAGAGCATTTCTTCTCCATTCATTCTATGAGAAAAAAAGACATTTTGGGACCCTCCTATAACTTTGCCCCCCCCAGACCAAACCTCACCAAACTTTGCAAAAGAATTAAGAGTGGGCTATATATCTGCAATGTTGGGTGAGGATTCATCGAGGGGGAGCGAAGTTATAAGCCGCTCAAAAAGTGCTCTTCCGACGGGTTTTGCAACTTAACAATAACTACATGGCACTACTGCAGGCCATGTAATATATATATATATATATATACATATATGTATATATATATATATATATATATATATATATGTATCTATATTACATGGCCACGGTAGTGGCCATGTAGTTATGGTTAAGTTGCTGTTTCCATAGGAAGAGCACTTTTTGGGCGGCTTATAACTTCGCTCTCCCTGGACGGATCCTCACCAATCTTTGCAAAAAAAGTAGTTGGGTCACTCTGAATTTTTTTGCGAAGTTTGGTGAGGATTCGTCCAGGGGGGAAAAGTTATAGGGGGGGGTCCCAAAACTTTTTTTTTCCCATAGACTGAAGGGGAAAAAACTTTGCGCACGGCTACAGCCCGAACCGCTGGACGGATTTACACCAAATTTCCGGCAGGAGCGGAGGCCTGGTCCCAAAAGTGTGCTTTTGTAAATTTGATGTAAATCCGTCCAGTAGTTTTTTTAAAAAATGACCAAAATGCAAGGCAAAAAAAATAGTGATATCTGCGTTCGCTTCGCGGACGGACTTCCCTGTTCGCTCCGTGGACAGCACCCCGATTGGCCCATGGGCTTGCGTCATGTCCGCGGACATGCAACGTGTTCACTGATTGGACGGCGAGGGGCGTGGAGCGCGTCAGATTTTCTGTGGCGCCCGCCATCGTGTATTCGCAGTCGACCGCGTACAGCGCAGTGAAACATGGATAAAAAATTGTATTTAGTGCCGTGTGTTGGTGTGTAAGAGTGTTTGGGGAGGGTGGGGGAGTATGAGATAGGTTCAATGTTTTGTTTTTTTATGTGCTAGACCTTTTTGTTGCGTTCGATTTGTCCGCGGAGAACACGGCTGTTCTGACATTTTGTAAATAAACTAAATGGTGGGGTGTTTAGAGGACGGAGTATGTGTCATTTTTGTTTGCAAGGAAGGTAAAAATGAGCTATGAACACTCGCAGTGTACTTAATTGTTCGTAAATACACAAACTGGGGGTGTCCTCAGGACGCTGTCCGTATTGTAATCTGTCTAGTTGAATGTGTTCTAAGAACACTTGCAGTGTCCCGAAATGGTTGCAATTACACAAAATGGGGGTGTTCTGAGAACGTTGTTTGTATTGTTCGTTGTCAGGGTGAAAGTGTTTTAAGAGCACTCCTTTTGTTTGCTAATAGTACAATTTCCTAGGGGCGTCAACCGACTTTTTGTCCACTAAAGAAACGATAAATCCGGCTGGTGTGCGCCGACATTATGTGATAATCCTATGACTGGCGCTATTGACCTGGCTGACTTGCTTTTGCGACACTAAATCATATATCCCGCCCCTAAGCCTGATATTATCAAAGCATTCATATTCCCCGCCTTTCTCCGTGACGTTACAGGGTGCGTAATGAAAGGCGCCCAGTCGTCACCAGTACTACGCGACTTTACACAGAACCCGGAAGACAACACACATTATGTCACAACACAGCGCGCCACAATTCGGAATATGAAACTGTGATTTAAAAGCAAAGAGCAAGATTGTAAATGTTGTAAAGTACATTTATTTGACATCAAATGTTTAGAGAATATTCAGCAATTTGCATTTGTCTTTGTTGTCGATCCGCAAAAGTTCATGTTGAGACACGCGATGTGTCTTTGTGGTACAGAGAGTGTTAGATCAGCTTACAACTCAGTGCGCCACAATTCGGAATATGAAACTGGTTTAAAAGTAAACAGCAGGATTGTACATTTGGTAAAGTACATTTATTTCACATGAAATGTTTAGTGAATATTCAGCGATTTGCTATTGTCTCTGCTGTCGATCAGCAAAAGTTTATTTGGAGCCACGCGTTGTTCCTTTGCGGTAGATAGGCTGTTGGTTTATGATAAAAGCAGTAAATGGTCGCTCTGATAATTGGAAGGTTGCTCCAACAACGAGCCATTAGACCACCCTTTTGGTTGGTATGTTGTTTGTAGCCACTAGCACTGCGTAAGGGCATATTGGTCCTTGGCGATTGTCCCATAAAATGGTGAGGGTCAGGAAGTTGCATATTTGGACTTGCACCTGGCAGTTGAAGACCCCATCCGCTGGTGTCTGTAAATCGTGACATAGACAAAATGGGGCTACGTACCTGTTTTAAAAAACATAAATTACTCTTACCAGCCGATCTTCATTAAAAATCATCATTTTATTTATTAGGGCGTGAAACTATTTGCTATCGAAGATAGTGCAAAAGAGTATGTTAATAATAAAATAATAATATTTTCCCATTCATATAGCGCTAAGAACCGTGAGATAAGCGGTGCTTATTATTAACCACGGTGTGTGGTGCTCATTTATCGACCACGGAATGATGAAAGGCTGAGTTTGGTCTTGCCGGGATTCAAACTTGCATTAGCAAGCTGTGCACGGATGTCAAAGCGAGAGCTGTACTCGCTGTGCCACTTGACAGGCTACAGTGAAGTGGCACAGCGAGTAGAGCGCTTGACCGCCTATAGACCGGTTAAATTATTTCTATTAACCCACCCTGTGTCGTCTGCCTTTTTCAGAGCCCTCTAAACGACAGGGGATCAATTCGGCGGTGATAGTGCGCGGTAGAAAACATTATGCCACTTTCAACGAACAAGTTCAACTTGAGCGGTCTTTAATGCTACGCTATTGTAATTATATTTGGTATACAATAATTTAAAGGGTTACTTACAGTACAATTGCAATTTCCATTGTCTACGAGTGGTGCAGTCCCAAAATACGACTCCGCGTGTGCCAACGATCTTTTGCATAGTGATATAATATATAAAAGTGGTTTTGTTTCAGAAATTTCATCTTTATCTTCTCTTACGTTTTAGCAACACTCCTTCAAGAGAAGTCTTTCATCACAATCTCTGTCTGTCAAGGTCAAAACACAATACAACCTTATAGTCCGCTTCGTGAGCCTCTCCGGGGCCCGAGAAAAAAATGGAAGCAGCTGACCTTCACTGTGAACGAGCATAAATTCTTACTTTGCAACATTCTGTGTAAAGCCATCTGTAGAAGTTGTTTTTTGCACGCCGTGTTTGTATATTGTTTGCGTGATATTAAAAAATGTTTGTTTAAAGGATGTTATGGTTCTAAGTACAGCCGAAAGACCCCTGAAAATCGCAAGTTATGGTAAGCTTTGAAAAATAACTGGTGCCACCACCGTGCACTGCTAAGACTAACACCCAGGACATCAAAGATGACATCGCAAATGTCATTGATGAAATCACTGATGACATCACTTGTGTATGTACTTTTCATGGAATTTGTGTACTAGGGATTTTTATTATAATGTTGCGAAAAAAGTGTCAAGGATATTGCAATAAATATCATACCGTTATTAGTGCTTTGAACGATGCATTGATATAAATAGCATTGTATTATGGGATTCTATCTAGTATACTGAGCTACTAATGGAGAAACATAGCATTGTGTACAGAGTACAAGATGAAAGTATAATATTTGTAATGTTAATATGTTGAATAATGAAATAATAATTGTCCTGAAATGTTCGAAAATTCACAAAATGGGGTTGTTCTGAGGACATTATTCGTATTGTGTGATTGCTTAGCTGTATGCAATGAGGGAATGGCACAGAGAGTAAAGTGGACGCCGTCCGCGGACACCGCGGCTGTTCGTGGACAGGGCGTGCTCCATCCGGGTTTTTCCAGGAAATCCAACATGGAAAGAAGACTGTACGGATCAGCCAATCAGATGTCGAGGTTGTGGATTTGTGTTGAAAGAGACTGTGTGTGGTGAAGATTGCAGAAGTGGAGAAAGTCAGGGTGTTGGTGCTCGGAGATATGTTTGTGCATGGTTTACAGCAGTACGCTGAATGCAGGCATGTTGCAAAGAACTTTGATGTGAAAGGAGTGGAGGTGGTGTGGAGCAGTGTGCCTGATTCCAATGTACAGGGAATTGTACAAGTTTGTGAGGATATGGCCACGATGAACAGTCCGCATGTGGTAGTTTTGCACTATGGTGCTTTCCATTTGGGCAACGTCAGTGCCCCTACTTTGTTGGCTGATTTGGAACGCTTGGTTCAAGCAGTAATGAAGATCCTTCCAAATGCAAAAGTAATTTTTTCTGGATTACTACCTAGGGCAATATGGGACAATAGTTCACTTTTTTGTCCTCAGCAAAATATTGCTAGGTGTGTCATCAACCGAGGCATGTGTGCCTTCATGCTTAGAGCTGGTATGTTCTTCTGTAACAATGAGAATATTGATGCCAGTAATGCTGTTAATTTTAAAGAAGATGGCATTTCTTTATCTTTTACGGGAAATGCCTTTCTATTTTGGAATGTAAGGGTTGCTTTGGAGAAGGTTATGTGAAGATTTTAGGAGTAAAGTAAGAAAAAAAACAAGAAAAAAAATACAAAATAACAGGTGTCTGTCAAGCATCTGTAAAAAAAAAAAAACGGCTCTTTTCAGAGCCAACTTCAAAGGGGAAATGGGGCACACTATTTAAATTTACATTCACCACGCTCAGATTTTTGATGTGTCCGCGGACATGGCGGTAGTCCGCGGACATGAAAATCACTACGAGGGGGTTAGTATGTTCTATGTTACATGTATATGAAGTCAGGAATATTATGGTTAAGTTGTGCTACTAAAAACCTATGAAATTCAGTGAAAAAACTTTGTTAAAGGGACGTTATGGTTAAGTTGCGCTACTAAAAACCTATGAAATTCAGTAAAAAAAACTTTGTTAAAGGGACGTTATGGTTAAGTTGCGCTACTAAAAACCTATGAAATTCAGTGAAAAAACTTTGTTAAAGGGACATTATGGTTCCAAGTAAAACCAAAAAACCCTTGAAATTCGCCAGATATGGTAAGCTAAGCAACCATAACTCGCGCCACCACCGTGCACTGCTAAGACTAACACCCAGGACATCAAAGATGACATCGCAAATGTCATTGATGAAATCACTGATGACATCACGTGTGTATGAACTTTTTATGGAATTTGTGTACTAGGGATTTTTATTATAATGTTGCGAAAAAAGTGTCAAGGATATTGCAATAAATATCATACCGTTATTAGTGCTTTGAACGATGCATTGATATAAATAGCATTGTATTATGGGATTCTATCTAGTATACTGAGCTACTAATGGAGAAACATAGCATTGTGTACAGAGTACAAGATGAAAGTATAATATTTGTAATGTTAATATGTTGAATAATGAAATAATAATTGTCCTGAAATGTTCGAAAATTCACAAAATGGGGTTGTTCTGAGGACGTTATTCGTATTGTGTGATTGCTTAGCTGTATGCAATGAGGGAATGGCACAGAGAGTAAAGTGCAACCATAACTCGCACCACCACCGTGCACTGCTAAGACTAACACCCAGGATATCAAAGATCACATCACAAATGTCATTGATGACATCACTGATGACATCACATGTCTGACGTCCCCTTTTTTCCTTTCCTGACATATCTAGGCCTCATGATTTTCTTCAGTAACAGTCAGGAACTAAAAATTGTAAATGTACTATATTTGTAGACTTATCCTTCAAGTATGTTCTTACAATAATTCCCTTATGGTCCAGTCATATTGTATGAAACATATACATAGGGGAAGACACAACCTTGAAAGACAGCAATCCTTTTTGTGCATTAAAATTATCAGTAGAGTTATCAGCACTTTCTGATAGTTTTGATGTTTTTTTTATTACTGTACTTTCCCTGTATATGCTCATATTTTTATTTCTTGTACTCACACTATTTTCCTTAGGGTCCAGACACATCATGTGATATATACAGATAGGGTAAGTAACAGCTTTGAAACAGAGCAATCATTTCTCTGCATAAAGGTAATCAGTTAGGTTATGAACACTTTCTGCTACTATTGCTGTTTTTTTTTCTTACTTCAATTCCCTTGTATATATTCATATTTGTATGTGGTGTTGTCTCTTTGTTATTTGTCTATAATAATGCAATTATGTAGTAAATGGGTTTTATTACCTACTTATCACAAGTTTCACTGTACGCAAAACTCTAATGTGAAAACAGTTATCATTTCACTATTCAACATGGCAAGCTTATGAATATTGCACCTCCATCATGTATGCTGCACACAATTCCTATGTTTCTACATGCGTACCTTAGTATGCTGGATTGAAGTTAATAATAGAATGCTATTTATATCAATGCATAGCTTAAAGCACTGATTAGTACTTGATATTATTCCAATAATCTTTGACAGTTTTTTTATTTACATTACACTAAGAATCCCTTGTACAGACTTTTCATGAAAGTTAAATGCACATGTGATGTCATCAGTGATGTCATCAATGACATTTGTGATGTCATCTTTGATGTCCTGGGTGTTAGGCTTAGCAGTGCACGGTGTGGCGCGAGTTATGGTTGCTTAGCTTACCATAACTGGCAAATTTCAAGGGTTGTTTTACTTGGAACCATTTTGTCCCTTTAACAAAGTTTTTTCACTGAATTTCATAGGTTTTTAGTAGCGCAACTTAACCATAACATCCCTTTAACAACATTTTTTAACTGAATTTCATAGGTTTTTAATAGCTCAACTTAACCATAACGTCCCTTTAACAAAGTTATTTCACTGAATTTCATTGGTTTCTATTAGTGCAACTTTATCATAACGTCCCTTTAACAAAGTTTTTTCATTGATTTTCATAGGTTTTTATAAGTGCAACTTAACCATAACGTCTCTTTAACAAAGTTTTTTCATTGAATTTCATAGTTTTTATTAGTGCAAGTTAACCATAACGTCCCTTTAACACATTTTTTTAATTGAATTTCATAGTTTTTTATTAGTGCAACGTAACCATAACGTCCTTTTCAATGGATGAAGACCACTAGCATCCTAGGTTCTCAAAGTGAGAACCCGGGCGGGTAAAAAAAAGATTTTTCTTCCCAAACCGGAACGCCTGCAGCGTCCCGGTGTAGGAAGGAAAATCTTTTACCAAGATGGACACCATGGAAAGGGAAGGCGGGGTGTATAAAGAGAACACAACAGGGCATGGGTAGGGGGAACCAGGAGGGAGACACGGGGCATGAGAGGGGGTGGGGGGTAACAGGAGGGAGACACAGGGCATGAGCGAGGATGGGGGGCAACAGCAGTGAGACACGGGGCATGAGAGGGGGGTGAGGGGCAACAGCAGGAAGACACGGGGCATGAGCGGGGGTGGCAGGAACACGAGTGAGACACGGGGCATGAGAGGGGGGTGGGGGTAACAGTAAAGAGACATAGACATGAGCAGGGGTGGGGGGACACAGGAGGGAGGCACGGGCATGACCGGGGGGTGGGGGGCAACAGGAGGGAGACACAGGGCATGACCGGGCTGGGGGGCAACAAGAGAGAGACACGGGGCATGAGAGGGGGGTGGGGAGTAACAGGAGAGAGACACGGGGCATGTGCGGAGGGTGGGGGGCAACAGCCGGGAGACATGGGGCATGAGCGGTGGATGGGGGGAACACAAGGGAGACACAGGGCATGAGAGGGGGTGGGGGTAACAGGAGAGAGACACGGGGCATGAGCAGGGGGTGGGGGGCAACAGCAGGGAGACATGGGGCATGACCGGGGGTGGGGGGCTACAGAAGGGAGACACGGGGCATGACCGGAGGGTGGGGGGTGATAGGAGAGAGACATGGGGCATGAGCGGGGGGTGGGGGCAACAGCAGGGAGACATGGGGCATGACCGGGGGTGGGGAGCAACAGGAGAGAGACATGGGGCCTGAGAGGGGGGTGGGGGGGTAACAGGAGAGAGACACGGGCCATGAGCAGGGGTTGGGGGGCAACAGCAAGGAGTCACGGGGCATGACCGGGGTGGGGGGTAACAGGAGAGAGACACGGGGCATGCACGGCATGGGGAGCAACAGCAGGGAGGCACAGGGCATGACCGGGGTGGGGGGCAACAGGAGAGAGACACGGTGCTTGAGAGGGGGCTGGGGGGTAACAGGAGAGAGACACGGGGCATGAGGGGGGTGGGGGAACATGAGGGAGACACGGGGCATGAGAGGGGTGTGGGGGGTAACAGGAGAGAGACACAGGGCATGAGCGGGGGGTGGGGGGTAACAGGAGGGAGACACGGGGCATGAGCGAGGATGGGGGGCAACAGCAGTGAGACACGGGGCATGAGCGGGGGGTGGGGGCAACAGCAGGAAGACACGGGGCATGAGTGGGGGTGGCAGGAACACGAGTGAGACACGGAGCATGAGAGGGGGGTGGGGGTAACAGAAAAGAGACACAGGGCATGAGCAGGGGTGGGGGGACACAGGAGGGAGGCACGGGGCATGATCGGGGGGTGGGGGGAAACAGGAGGGAGACACAGGGCATGACCGGGGTGGGGGGCAACAAGAGAGAGACACGGGGCATGAGAGGGGGTGGGGAGTAACAGGAGAGAGACACGGGGCATGAGCGGGGGGAGGGAGGCAACATGAGAGAGACACGGGGCATGAGCGGAGGGTGGGGGGCAACAGCCGGGAGACATGGGGCATGAGCGGTGGATGGGGGAACACAAGGGAGACACAGGGCATGAGAGGGGGTGGGGGGTAACAGGAGAGAGACACGGGGCATGAGCAAGGGGTGGGGGGCAACAGCAGGGAGACATGGGGCATGACCGGGGTGGGTGGGGGGCAACAGAAGGGAGACACGGGGCATGACCGGGGGGTGGAGGGTGATAGGAGAGAGACACGGGGCATGAGCGGGGGGTGGGGGCAACAGCAGGGAGACATTGGGCATGACCGGGGGTGGGGGCAACAGGAGAGAGACACAGGGCCTGAGAGGGGAGTGGGGGGTAACAGGAGAGAGACACGGGGCATGAGCAGGGGGTGGGGGCAACAGCAGGGAGACACGGGGCATGACCGGGGTGGGGGCTAACAGGAGAGAGACACTGGGCATGCGCGGCGTGGGGGGCAACAGCAGGGAGACACAGGGCATGACCGGGGTGGGGGGCAACAGGAGAGAGACACGGTGCTTGAGAGGGGGCTGGGGGGTAACAGGAGAGAGACACGGGGCATGAGGGGGGTGGGGGAACATGAGGGAGACACGGGGCATGAGAGGGGTGTGGGGGGTAACAGGAGAGAGACACAGGGCATGAGCGGGGGGTGGGGGGTAACAGGAGGGAGACACGGGGCATGAGCGAGGATGGGGGGCAACAGCAGTGAGACACGGGGCATGAGCGGGGGGTGGGGGCAACAGCAGGAAGACACGGGGCATGAGTGGGGGTGGCAGGAACACGAGTGAGACACGGAGCATGAGAGGGGGGTGGGGGTAACAGAAAAGAGACACAGGGCATGAGCAGGGGTGGGGGGACACAGGAGGGAGGCACGGGGCATGATCGGGGGGTGGGGGGAAACAGGAGGGAGACACAGGGCATGACCGGGGTGGGGGGCAACAAGAGAGAGACACGGGGCATGAGAGGGGGTGGGGAGTAACAGGAGAGAGACACGGGGCATGAGCGGGGGGAGGGAGGCAACATGAGAGAGACACGGGGCATGAGCGGAGGGTGGGGGGCAACAGCCGGGAGACATGGGGCATGAGCGGTGGATGGGGGAACACAAGGGAGACACAGGGCATGAGAGGGGGTGGGGGGTAACAGGAGAGAGACACGGGGCATGAGCAAGGGGTGGGGGGCAACAGCAGGGAGACATGGGGCATGACCGGGGTGGGTGGGGGGCAACAGAAGGGAGACACGGGGCATGACCGGGGGGTGGAGGGTGATAGGAGAGAGACACGGGGCATGAGCGGGGGGTGGGGGCAACAGCAGGGAGACATTGGGCATGACCGGGGGTGGGGGCAACAGGAGAGAGACACAGGGCCTGAGAGGGGAGTGGGGGGTAACAGGAGAGAGACACGGGGCATGAGCAGGGGGTGGGGGCAACAGCAGGGAGACACGGGGCATGACCGGGGTGGGGGCTAACAGGAGAGAGACACTGGGCATGCGCGGCGTGGGGGGCAACAGCAGGGAGACACAGGGCATGACCGGGGTGGGGGGCAACAGGAGAGAGACACGGTGCATGAGAGGGGGCTGGGGGTAACAGGAGAGAGACACGGGCATGAGAGGGTGGTGGGGGGCAACAGCAGGGAGACACAGGGCATGAGCAGGGGGTGGGGGAACACGAGGGAGACACGGGGCATGAGAGGGGGGTGGGGGGTAACAGGAGAGAGACACGGGGCATGAGCGGGGGGTGGGAGGCAACAGCAGGGAGACACGGGGCATGAGCGGGGGTGGGGGGCAACAGCAGGGAGACACGGGGCATGACCGGGGGTTGGGGTCAACAGCAGGGAGACACGGGGTATGAGCGGGTGTGAGGGGTAAAAGGGGAGAGACACGGGGCATGAGCGGGGGGTGGGGGGTAACAGGAGAGAGACACGGGGCATGAGAGGGGGTGGGGGTAACAGGAGAGAGACACAGGGCATGAGAGGGGGGTGGGGGGTAACAGGAGAGAGACACGGGGCATGAGAGGGGGTGGGGGGTAACAGGAGAGAGACACGGGGCATGAGAGGGGGTGGGGGGTAACAGGAGAGAGACACGGGGCATGGGCGGGGGTTGGGGGGCAACAGCAGGGAGACACGGGGCATGAGAGGGGTGTGGGGGGTAACAGGAGAGAGACACGGGGCATGAGCGGGGGGTGGGGGGTAACAGGAGGGAGACACGGGGCATGAGCGAGGATGGGGGGCAACAGCAGTGAGACACGGGGCATGAGCGGGGGGTGGGGGGCAACAGCAGGAAGACACGGGGCATGAGCGGGGGTGGCAGGAACACGAGTGAGACACGGGGCATGAGAGGGGGGTGGGGGTAACAGAAAAGAGACACAGGGCATGAGCAGGGGTGGGGGGACACAGGAGGGAGGCACGGGGCATGACCAGGGGGTGGGGGGCAACAGGAGGGAGACACAGGGCATGACCGGGGTGGGGGGCAACAAGAGAGAGACACGGGGCATGAGAGGGTGGTGGGGAGTAACAGTAGAGAGACACGGGGCATGAGCGGGGGGAGGGAGGCAACATGAGAGAGACACGGGGCATGAGCGGAGGGTGGGGGGCAACAGCCGGGAGACATGGTGCATGAGCGGTGGATGGGGGAACACAAGGGAGACACAGGGCATGAGAGGGGGTGGGGGGTAACAGGGAGACACACGGGGCATGAGCAGGGGGTGGGGGGCAACAGCAGGGAGACATGGGGCATGACCGGGGTGGGTGGGGGGCAACAGAAGGGAGACACGGGGCATGACCGGGGGGTGGAGGGTGATAGGAGAGAGACACGGGGCATGAGCGGGGGGTGGGGCAACAGCAGGGAGACATGGGGCATGACCGGGGGTGGGGGGCAACAGGAGAGAGACACGGGGCCTGAGAGGGGAGTGGGGGGTAACAGGAGAGAGACACGGGGCATGAGCAGGGGGTGGGGGGCAACAGCAGGGAGACACGGGGCATGACTGGGGGTGGGGGGTAACAGGAGAGAGACACTGGGCATGCGTGGCGTGGGTGGCAACAGCAGGGAGACACAGGGCATGACCGGGGTGGGGGGCAACAGGAGAGAGACACGTGCATGAGAGGGGGCTGGGGGTAACAGGAGAGAGACACGGGCATGAGAGGGCGGTGGGGGGCAACAGCAGGGAGACACGGGGCATGAGCAGGGGGTGGGGGAACACA
Source organism: Ambystoma mexicanum (assembly GCF_040938575.1). Lineage (NCBI taxonomy): Eukaryota > Metazoa > Chordata > Amphibia > Caudata > Ambystomatidae > Ambystoma > Ambystoma mexicanum. The sequence goes on along the minus strand of NC_090933.1, from coordinate 451,769,931 downwards.
AGGGAGACATGGGGCATGAGAGGGGGGTGGGGGGTAACAGGAGAGAGACACGGGGCATGAGCGGGGGGTGGGAGGCAACAGCAGGGAGACACGGGGCATGAGCGGGGGTGGGGGGCAACAGCAGGGAGACACGGGGCATGACCGGGGGTTGGGGTCAACAGCAGGGAGACACGGGGTATGAGCAGGGGTGAGGGGTAACAGGGGAGAGACACGGGGCATGAGAGGGGGATGGGGGGTAACAGGAGAGAGACACGGGGCATGAGAGGGGGTGGGGGTAACAGGAGAGAGACACGGGGCATGAGAGGGGGGTGAGGGGTAACAGGAGAGAGACACGGGGCATGAGAGGGGGGTGGGGGGGTAACAGGAGAGAGACACGAGGCATGAGCGGGGTGGGGGGAACACAAGGGAGACGCGGGGCATGAGCGGGGGTGAGGGGGTAACACGAGGGAAACACGGGCATGAGCGGGGGGTGGGGCGAACACGAGGGAGACACAGGGCATGAGCGGGGGGTGGGGGGAACAGCCGGGAGACACGGGCATGACCAGGGGTGGAGGGTAACAGGAGAGAGACACGGGGCATGGGCAGGGGTTGGGGGGGCAACAGCAGGGAGACACGGGGCATGACTGGGGGTGGGGGGCAACAGGAGAGAGACACGGGGAATGAGAGGGGGTGGGGGTAACAGGAGAGAGACACGGGGCATGTTAGGGGGTGGGGGCAACAGCAGGGAGACACAGGGCATGAGCGGGGGCTGGGGGGAACACGAGGGAGACACGGGGCATGAGAGGGGGGTGGGGGAGTAACAGGAGAGAGACACGGTGCATGAGCAGGGGGTGGGGGCAACAGCACAGAGACACGGGGCATGAACGGGGGGTAGGGGGCAACAGCAGGGAGACACGGGGCATGACCAGGGGGTGGGGGGCAACAGCAGACAGACACGGGGCATGAGCGGGGGGTGGGGGGTAACAGAAGAGAGACACGGGGCATGAGCGGGGGGTGGGGGGCAATAGCAAGGAGACATAGGGCATGACCGGGGGGTGGGGAGCAACAGGAGAGAGACACGGGGCATGAGAGGGGGTGGGGGTAACAGGAGAGAGAAACAGGGCATGAGAGGGGGGCGGGGGCAACAGGAGAGAAACACAGGGCATGAGAGGGGGGGACAGGAGAGAGACACGGGGTATGAGTGGGGGGTGGGGGGCAACAGCAGGGAGACACAGGGCATGAGCGGAGGGTGGGGCGCAACAGCAGGGAGACACGCGGCATGAGAGCGGAGTGGGGGTAACAGGAGAGAGACACAGGACATGAGCGGGGGTTGGGGGCAACAGGAGAGAGACACGGGCATGAGCGGGGGGTGGGGGGTAACAGGAGAGAGACAGGGGGCATGACCGGGGGTGGGGGGCAACAGCAGGGAGACATGGGGCATGACCGGGGGGTGGGGGGCAACAGGAGAGAGACACGGGGCATGACCGGGGGGTGGGGGGAAACAGCAGGGAGACACGGGGCATGAGCGGGAGGTGGGGGCAACAGCAGGGAGACATAGGGCATGAGCGGGGGGTGGGGGAACACGAGGGAGACATGGGGCATGAGCAGGGGGTGGGGGGTAACAAGAGAGAGACACGGGGCATGAGCGGGGGCGGGGGCAACAGCAGGGAGACACGGGCATGAGCAGGGGTGGGGGGCAACAGCAGGGAGACACGTGGCATGAGCAGGGGTGGTGGGTAACTGGAGAGAGACACGGGGCATGAGCGGGGGATGGGGGCAACAGGAGGGAGACACGGGGCATGAGCAGGCCGTGGGGGGCAACAGCAGGGAGACACGGGGCATGAGCGGGGTTGGGGGAAACACTAGGGAGACACGGGGCATGAGCGGGGGGAGGGGGGTAACAGGAGAGAGACACAGGGCATGAGTGGGGGGTGGGGGGCAACAGCAGGGAGAAATGGGGCATGAGCGGGAGGTGGGGGGCAACAGCAGGGAGACACGGGGCATGAGCGGGGGGCAACAGCAGGGAGACACGGGGAACGAGCAGGGGGTGGGGGGAATATGAGGGAGACACGGGGCATGAGCGGGGGGCAACCAGAGGGAGACATGGGGCATGAGCGGGGGGTGGGGTAACAGGAAAGAGACACGGGGCATGAGCGGGGGGTGGGGGGAACACGAGGGAGACACAGGGCATGAGCGGGGGGTGGTGGGTAACAGGAGAGAGACACGGGGCATGAGCGGGGAGTGGGGGGAACATGAAGGAGACACGGGGCATGAGCGGGGTGGGGGGCAACAGGAGAGAGACACAGGGCATAAGAGGGGGGTGGGGGGTAACAGGAGAGAGACACGGGGCATGAGAGGGGGGTGGGGGGTAACAGGAGGGAGACACGGGGAATGAGCGGGGGGTGGGGGGCAACAGCAGGGAGACATGGGGCATGACCGGGGGGTGGGGGGCAACAGGAGAGAGATATGGGGCATGAGAGGGGGGTGGGGATAACAGGAGAGAGACACAGGGCATGAGTGGGGGGTGGGGGTAACAGGAGAGAGACACGGAGCATGAGCGGCAGGGGTGGGAGGCAACAGCAGGGAGACATGGGGCATGAGCGGGGGCTGGGAGGAACACGAGGGAGACACGGGGCATGAGCGAGGGGTGGGGGGCAACAAGAGGGAGACAGGGGCATGAGCAGGGGGGTAACAGGAGAGAGACATGGGGCATGAGCGGGGGCTGGAGGAACACGAGGGAGACACGGGGCATGAGCGGAGGGTGGGGGGTAACAGGAGAGAGACACAGGGCATGAGCGGGGAGTGGGGGGAACATGAGGGAGACACAGGGCATGAGCGGGGGTGGGGGGCAACAGCAGGGAGAGACAGGGCATGAGCGGGGGTGGGGGAACATGAGGGAGACATGGGGCATGAGTGAGGGGTGGGGGTAACAGGAGAGAGACATGGGGCATGAGCAGGGGGTGGGGGGCAACAGGAGGGAGACACGGGGCATGAGCGGGGGGTAGGGGGCAACAGCAGGGAGACACGGGGCATGAGCCGGGGGTGGGGGGAACACGAGGGAGACACGAAGCATGAGAGGGGGGTGGGGGTAACAGGAGAGAGACACAGGGCATGAGCAGGGGTTGGGGGACAATAGCAGGGAGACACAGGGCATTACCAGGGGTGGGGGGCAACAGCAGGGAGACACAGGGCATGACCAGGGGGTGGGGAGCAACAGGAGAGTGACACAGGGCATGAGCAGGGGGTGGGGGTCAACAGCAGGGAGACACGGGGCATGAGCAGGGGCTGGGGGAACACAAGGGAGACACAGGGCATGAGCGGGGGTGTGGGGCAACAAGAGGGAGACACAGGGCATGAGCGGGGGTTGGGGGCAACAGGAGGGAGACACGGGGCTTGAGCGGGGGTGGGGGAACAGGAGGGAGACACGGGGCATGAACGGGGGGAACGGGGGTGGGGGGAACAGGGGATTAACGGGGCATGAGCAGGGGGTTGGGGGGAACACGAGGGAGACACGGGGCATGAGCGGGGGGTGGGGGGAAACAAAAGAGAGACACAGGCATGAGCGGGGGTTGGGGGGTGCAGGAGGGAGACACGGGTAATGAGCGGAGGTGGGGGGATACAGGAGGGAGACACGGGTAATGAGCGGGGGTGGGGGGAAAGGGATATCCGCTCCTCGGTCCTCCGCAGGCCACTGTGTACCGATGGTTTGTCTCCTGCAAGTCTGCAGCAGTCTGGGATGTTCAGGAAGTGTAATCCACATGAACCTCACACAGCCCCATTGGAGGCCCCGCTGTCCTCTGATCTTATTGCTCGGAATTTTTGCTTGTTACGTTGTGATAATCACTTGTGAAGTCTGAAGTTGCCACAGAGCTTGCCATAGATGCAAATAAACGAACAATAAACTAAGATGGCGGGCATCTCTGAAAATAAGATGCACTGCACGTTTTACTGCAGCCAATGGGAGAGCATGTCAGATGTCCGCAGTCATCACGCAGGTCACTTGCCCAATCCCCGTCCTGTCCGCGGAGCGAACAGGGAAGTGTGTCCGCAAAGCGGACACAGATATCACTAATTTTTTTACTTACATTTTTGTCTTTTTTTTAAAAAACTACTGGACGGATTTACACCAAATAAAAAAAGCCCGCTTTCGGGGCCAAGCCGCCGCTCCTGCTGCAAATTTGGTGTAAATCCGTCCAGCGGTTTGGGCTGTAGGCGTGAGCAAAGATTTTTCCCATTATGTCTATGGGAAAAAAATAAGTTTTGGGACCCACCCTATAACTTTGCGCCCCCTGGACCAAACCTCACCAATCTTTGTAAAAAAAATTCAGAGTGGGCCATATACTTTTTTTGCAAAGTTTGGTGAGGATTCGTCCAGGGGGAGCGAAGTTATAAGCCGCCCAAAAAGTGGGCAAACAGCAACTTAACCACCATGGCCATGTAATATATATAGATATACCACTATATACCACTTAGTTTTCATTTGTAGCACTTTTATTGGTCCACCCCTCCCTATTTTGGTCATGGCCAGTACTTGTTCTGGCAGTGGACTCAACAATGCATGCACACAAGGAATGCGGCCTGTAGGCCCCAGGCTGTCTGAGATTACTGGAGCAAGATCAGCAGCTTGTGCACTGAGGTGCTAACCAGTATTAACTGGAAAGGACAATGGATCACTCATTGAGACCAGAAGCTGTCATGGCGTGGAGGTCCAATTTCCCTCAGGTGAGGAGAAGACCAGAAGTCATCACAGGGGGTGGGGTTTACGCCCATTGTCTGAGTCACTCTACTAGAAAGGCATCACACTACACTGTACATCTCCTCCAGGCATGGAAAATGAAGATGGGCTGTTATTCAATGAATAGGGGTATTGTTTTGGCAGGCAACAGCATAGGTGTGCCTGAAGGCCTAGCCACAGTGTTTTCGAACATTCCCTAGCCTGGTGACCAAACTCTTTTCTCTATGTATAAAGCAGAAAATCTGTTAGTTTGTTCCTTATACAAATCCACACAATCTGCATCAAATGTTGCATAGTTACCTGTTAGGACCCTCTAGGCATTACTGGCTACATGACATCCGGTCACCCCACCCCTTTTTGGGGTATATTTATAGGGAAACAATTAATGAAGGGAGTTTGTTCCCCCAATCAAAAGAGCCACACTAATTTACCTGATTATATAATTCAATCTAGCTCTGTCTATGAACCATATCATACCACATAGATCCATCGCCCTTTAGAAATAGGTAATTCAAGAACCAGGCAGGTGTTTAGAAAGTACATATATTTATTAAGAAATAGGAAAATTAATATTTGCACAAAATCACACGACACACCACCCTAACCTGTGACCAAAAACAAATCTTAAATACAAATAAGTAGAACACTATTCACTTTTTGATAACAGAATTCACAAATATACAAAACTCCACATGTGTATTTTCAATCCTGCTTTCATGCAAAAAGACATCAGGTCGAATAAGTACTTCAAATGATGGGGTCACTCACAATACACTGACAGGCCGATTCATGGAATAATTAGCGCGGCGCAAGTGGGCAAAAACGTGCGAATCGCAGTGGAATAGCGAAAATCGCAGTGCAATTGCGAAAATCGCACGAAAAGCAGCGCACGTTGATTCATGGAAGGCCGTGCGCGAGAAAACCAGCGGATGTGCGATAAAAAGTGCGCGGCGCACGTTGGCGCACAGGCCATCTAACAGCGTGCGCCAGGTCACTGCGAAAATCGCACAGGCCACAGCGAAAATCGCACATAGCGCGGCGCACGCAACAAAAGTAGGCGGAACACGGGCGTAACACTCGGAATGGGGAACAACTTGCCAAAACGTGGGCGTCACGGGGGAAGTACAGGGCACAAGTGCGCGGAACGCCCACACGCTCGCCTACAACACGTATTCATGGAATAGAATAGGGGAAAAAAGCGCACGCTCAAACCAGCGCACAGGCACAAACACGACCGCCACAAGAAAGCAGGCGGTAGCGTCTCTGCGGCTGTAAGAAATGTGCGCCAAAAGGTGCGCCAACAAATCGCACCTATATACTGCCATGATGAATGTCCCATACTGTGGCCCTCCAGGAAAAAAGACGTGCAAAGGGGTACCCACAAACACGGACACCCGCTGACAAAAAATACGTGTGCGTGTATACCGGGGTGCGCGGGAAGTCTAACACGCGATTTCAGCAGGGTACGTGCATCACAGGGGTTCGCGTGAAGTTCCACACGCGAATAGCCTGGGCGCGTGTATTTCAGGGGTGCGCGGGAAGTTCCACACGCGAATAGCCTGGGCGCGTGTATTTCAGGGGTGCGCGGGAAGTTCCACACGCGAACAGCCTGGGCGCGTGTATTTCAGGGGTGCGCGGGAAGTTCCACACGCGAACAGCCTGGGCGCGTGTATTCCAGGGGTGCGCGGGAAGTTCCACACGCGAACAGCCTGGGCGCGTGTATTTCAGGGGTGCGCGGGAAGTTCCACACGCGAACAGCCTGGGCGCGTGTATTTCAGGGGTGCGCGGGAAGTTCCACACGCGAACAGCCTGGGCGCGTGTATTTCAGGGGTGCGCGGGAAGTTCCACACGCGAACAGCCTGGGCGCGAAGTTCCACATGTGATTTGACAGTGTGGGTCCTCCCAGGTGTACCCTGTACACCCTCCACGGCCCCTGCAGGCAGCCCACACCACAGGGGACTACCCTGCATCCCTGGTCATGTCCCGCAGGCAGCCCACCCACCATGGGCATGCCCCCCAGCAAAGGCACATGTCTCCTTGAACTAATGAACACCAACTCATGTCCCCTTGCACCCCCACCCCCCAGCACTGTGGGGCACCTGCCAGCAGGCCCCCACCCATGTCCAACTCATGTCCCCCACCCCCCCCACCCCCCAGCACTGTGGGGCACCTGCCAGCAGGCCCCCACCCATGTCCAACTCATGTCTCCCACCCCCCCACACCCCAGCACTGTGGGGCACCTGCCAGCAGGCCCCCACCCATGTCCAACTCATGTCTCCCACCACCCCCACCCCCCAGCACTGTGGGGCACCTGCCAGCAGGCCCCCACCCATGTCCAACTCATGTCTCCCACCACCCCCACACCCCAGCACTGTGGGGCACCTGCCAGCAGGCCCCCACCCATGTCCAACTCATGTCTCCCACCACCCCCACCCCCCAGCACTGTGGCGCACCTGCCAGCAGGCCCCCACCCATGTCCAACTCATGTCTCCCACCACCCCCACACCCCAGCACTGTGGGGCACCTGCCAGCAGGCCCCCACCCATGTCCAACTCATGTCTCCCACCACCCCCACCCCCCAGCACTGTGGGGCACCTGCCAGCAGGCCCCCACCCATGTCCAACTCATGTCTCCCACCACCCCCACACCCCAGCACTGTGGGGCACCTGCCAGCAGGCCCCCACCCATGTCCAACTCATGTCTCCCACCACCCCCACCCCCCAGCACTGTGGGGCACCTGCCAGCAGGCCCCCACCCATGTCCAACTCATGTCTCCCACCACCCCCACACCCCAGCACTGTGGGGCACCTGCCAGCAGGCCCCCACCCATGTCCAACTCATGTCTCCCACCACCCCCACCCCCCAGCACTGTGGGGCACCTGCCAGCAGGCCCCCACCCATGTCCAACTCATGTCTCCCACCACCCCCACACCCCAGCACTGTGGGGCACCTGCCAGCAGGCCCCCACCCATGTCCAACTCATGTCTCCCACCACCCCCACCCCCCAGCCACCAGGGTCACCCTCCACCAGGCCCCCACTCATGTCTACCACCCCCCCACCCCCCAGCCACCAGGGTCACCCTCCACCAGGCCCCCACTCATGTCTCCCACCACCCCCACCCCCCAGCACTGTGGGGCACCTGCCAGCAGGCCCCCACCCATGTCCAACTCATGTCTCCCACCACCCCCACACCCCAGCACTGTGGGGCACCTGCCAGCAGGCCCCCACCCATGTCCAACTCATGTCTCCCACCACCCCCACCCCCCAGCCACCAGGGTCACCCTCCACCAGGCCCCCACTCATGTCACCCACCACCCCCACACCCCAGCAGTGCAGGGTCACCCTCCACCCGGCCCCCACTCATGTCACCCACCACCCCCACCCCCCAGCAGTGCAGGGTCACCCTCCACCAGGCCCCCACTCATGTCTACCACCACCCCCACCCCCCAGCCACCAGGGTCACCCTCCACCAGGCCCCCACTCATGTCACCCACCACCCCCACACCCCAGCAGTGCAGGGTCACCCTCCACCAGGCCCCCACTCATGTCTCCCACCACCCCCACCCCCCAGCACTGTGTGGGACCTGCCAGCAGGCCCCCACCCATGTCCAATCCATGCCCCCCTGCACCTGGGTCCCAACATTCCCCAATCATGTCCGTAATGCCCATCCTCCCCTGCCAAAAGGCCCAACCAACTATCACACCCACCCACATATCAAAGGCAATTACATGTTACACCCCCAATGTAAATAATGCAATTTAACACATGTCTGTCACACACAATGGCTGCAAGTGAATGACAAAACACCCAACATGACATGCCTGAAAGCAATGAGATGATACGACACATTGAAGATTAAAAAAATAATATGTATTGAACAGCAAATAAGAAAAAACACAAAGCAAATCAAACAAAACAAGATGAATGTCCAAGAAAAAATTCTGAAAAATTAAAATAAGCCAATTAAGAAGATCATCCTGGGTCCATGAGCCCTACCAAATTAAACCTAACTGACTACTAACTAAAAAGTGAACTATATACAAAAAAGTGGTGCATTGTCCAATCGCAACCAAAAAAAAATCAAAAAAACAAAGGAAACCTAACCCTAACTATACAACTATATACAAAGGCAGCGGGCTATTCGGACGGCTCACTGGTTGTTGTCATGGGCCAGGGCATCATCGAACTCCTGGTCAATGGCTTGGAGGCGGGCATGTTCCCTGGCCCCGAGGTCCCGCAGGGATAACGCAGTGTCCAGCTCAAACTCCCTGCGAAGACCCTCGAGGCACTCAGCCCGCCTCAGCGCCCTCCGCATGGAGTCCTCCGCCCTGACCATCGTGAGCCGTTCCTCCTCTGCCCGCTGCCGCTCCGCACCTATCCGCTGGCACAACCTCTCCCACACGGAAGCCACTCCCATTCCAGGGTTCTCCTGCCCTCCGGCCGATGCCTGCACCCCTGATGTTGATGGCCCCGAGCCATGATGCCTCCCACGTTGAGCCTGCTGCTGCCTCCGACGCAACTGCCTGTGCCAGCACGACGGCATCCAGGCTGATGGAAACCACGGACGCCGTCGTGCACGTGCCCTGCCCGATGATGCCGTCACATCCTCCATCTGCTGGGGTCCAGTTGGTCTGGTGTCCACCCCTGCTGGATCTCTGACTCCCGACTGTGGCAGGGATGGGATCCCCACCGAGCTGGCTGCATTGGTCGGGGCAGGTCCACAGGGGGCCCTGGTGGCATCTGGGCTGGAAGACTGCAAGGAGAACGACTGGTGGATAGCCTGCACAGAGGAGGAGAGGGCCGCCACATTGGCCAACACATGCAGGAAACCCCCGAACATGGCCGATCCCAATTGGGCCACGTCGGCACGGTGCACTTCGTGATGACGTGCGTGCTCCTCCCGGGAAGCACGCACGGCATCACGAATCACAGCCGTGCGCATCGCGACCCCAATCAGGACCTTCTCCGCACGGCCAGGGGTTCCCACATCCGCAGGTGGAGGGGAGTCAGGTGACATGGACATCCCCTCTACCTGCGGACAGGCCTGGGACGGGGCATCCCTGCTGGTGCATGGTGGTGCACTCACAGGGTCAGGGACAGCGACATGCACAGGCCCCTCCACGGTGACCTGTGCTGCCTCCTGCCCCTGGCCCTGGACTGCACCACTTGCACCAGCAGGGATGCCCCCACCAGGCCCCATGTGTGCCCCAGTGGCGGCCTCCTCCTCCTCTGTGCAAACCACCAACCTGGATGGCTCCTCACCGTCTCCCACCGTAGCAGGCCCCTGTGGGGGCTCACCCACCCCTTCCGCTGCAGCCGTGGGGGCATCCCCGCCGCCTTGCTCCACAGCGCCGTCTCCGCCCTCTTCTTCACTAGCCGCTGCGTAGAGGGAGACAAAGAACACAAGCATCAGGGCACTGTACAATGGTCCCCTAGACAGGAAGCAATAGCAGATGAGCACCACTGTCAAAGTACACTTCCATCATGTCCCTCCACAACACATGGGTCAGTCCAGGCAAAACACACACAGTAACAGGCATGGTGCATGCCATGGACATTTCCATGCATGTCCAATGGACTCTTGAAACATTCAATGATATGTAACTCACATGCATCATGCCTCATGCCCATCACATGCACACACTTCACCTCAGTCACATCCATCTGGCCCCAAACACACCAAACACAGCGGTTACAAGGGTAATTTGGCTGCTTTACTGAATCTCTGCATTGTCACACACATGTGTCATGCATCCATGGCATGCACAAGTCACAGACACGCAGGTCAGGCACACAGACATGGCTACCATATATGTACCTGGCATCAGCACCCATCCCTCACCCCCACCCATGTCCAGGTACAGAGACTGGCATGCTCTCATGTTCAAAATCTGAATAGGGCTCCCCATGCGGCATTTCAACACATGCAACAACCATGTGCATCACACATCACTGGTCGCACATGCATTACCATGATGTCCCTGCACACATACATGCATACATGGCCTATGGCACACATACAGGCAAGTATCATAGAACCAGCACACCGCAACATGCCCTGTCTCACACAGTAATGCATGGACACTTACCGCTCAACTCCAGACGGGCCTCCCTCTCAAGGATCTGGGCGTGGAGCGCTGGGCGTACGCGTTCCAGGACCCTCATCTGGATGGAACTCATGCGGCCCCGGCCCCCCTCCACGAGGCGCCGGGCCTTCACAAGGGTCCTGGACCTCAAGTCCTCCCAGCGCTTCTTGATCTTCAGGACGTCGCGGGTTGCCACCCCCTCCGCGTTGATGGCAACCACACAGTCGGCCCAGATCCTCTGCCGTCCTTCCTTGCTGGCGCAGGACGATCCAAAGAGGGCATCATACTGCCCCAGGACATGCTCCACCAGGACACCAACTTCGGTGACAGTGAAGCTGGTGCCCCTCTGCCCCTCTGGCCTGGGGTTGCCACTGGTGCCAGATGTGGAAGTGCCCGACATGGCAACCCCAGAGGCAGGTGTGGGTGGGCAACTGGGTCCTGGGGCTGGGCTGTGGAGCGATGTAATACCAGTCGGGAGTCTTCAGTTCCAGCAGGGGGCAGGGGTGGACACAGCAACTGGACCCCTGCAGATGGCTGATGTGCAGGCACCAAATGGCAGGGCACGGTGGCAGCAGGCAGGCAGGCAGGCAGGCAGCAGCAGATGGCACGTGGGAGGCTGCTCGGGGCACTGGGGGGCAGTAACTCGGCCTTCTGGGCAGGAGCGTGGGCTTCCGTGTGTTTTCGCGTGGCCAGCTTGATACGGAGTGATTTGGCACGTGAAAATCCTGCACGTCAGCGTGAAATCCGAGGAAAGGCCCTTAGCGCGTAAGCGCGTCAGCACGCATACGCGATTCTATTGGACCAGAGTCCCTCAGCGCGTAAGCGCGTCTGTGACGTGACCCGCACGGGTGTTCCCCACTCAGCACGTGATGACGGGGCACACGTGGAGATACTGCACGTCAGAGTGTCATCGCGTGTAATTGGACAAAAGTGCGCGTACACGCGATTGGCCTATGTACGTGTATTTAATGGGTGCGCGGCCACTTACACACGCAAGTACGTCAGCGAACCTGTATCACGTGGTGCGTGTGAATTTCCGCACGCTATTGGACTGGGAACTGGATTCCAGGGGTGCGCGGGTCACACGCTGTATCCCGTGGTGCGTGTGAATTTCCACACGCTATTGGACTGGGAACTGGATTCCAGGGGTGCGCGGGTCACACACTGTATCCCGTGGTGCGTGTGAATTTCCACACGCTATTGGACTGGGAACTGGATTCCAGGGGTGCGCGGGTCACACGCTGTATCCCGTGGTGCGTGTGAATTTCCACACGCTATTGGACTGGGAACTGGATTCCAGGGGTGCGCGGGTCACACACTGTATCCCGTGGTGCGTGTGAATTTCCACACGCTATTGGACTGGGAACTGGATTCCAGGGGTGCGCGGGTCACACGCTGTATCCCGTGGTGCGTGTGAATTTCCACACGCTATTGGACTGGGAACTGGATTCCAGGGGTGCGCGGGTCACACGCTCGCCTAGAACACGCGCTAAGCATAAATTGCGGACTTTAACAATAACAAGCTCAGACGCCAGGATGAACATACCGTTCCTAGCAGCAGTGGCAGTGGGCTACCAAAGGAGGAGGAGGAGGATAGTCAGGGCCAGAATATTCACACCCAGAACCAGCCTTTTCGGGATGCCTGATGACCAGGTGTATGGGAGGTACAGGTTTCCACCACACATCATACTGGACCTGGTGAGTGAGTGGGAGGATGACCTCACATCACCCACCCTGTGCTCCCAAGCACTCAGCCCCCTGGAGAAGGTCCTCAATGTACTGCACTTCTTAGCCACTGGATCATTTCAGCGGACAAGTGCCATAGTGGGTGGGGTGTCACAGGCCACCCAGTCACGCTGCCTACACCAGGTCTTGAACATCATGACTGCACGCCCATCAGTCCGCAGGCACATATACCTGCCCAGAACACCTGCAGAAAGGCATGCTGCCGCCCTGGATTTTTACGCAGTGGCACGATTCCCCAAAGTGCTAGGTGCCATCGACTGCACCCATGTGGCTCTACGTCCCCCCAGGGCATCTGAGCACATCTATAGGAACCGCAAGCACTGGCATTCCATCAACGTGCAGGTAGCATATAATGCCAAGGAAATCATCACCTCAGTATATGCCAACTATCCCGGCTCCACCCACGACAGCTTCATTTACCGAATGTCCACCCTAAGCCGGGACCTAGAAGCTGGGCGGCATGGCGATACATGGCTGCTTGGTGAGTATGTATGCCACTGCACATGCATGCATGTTGGATACTGAGCAAGGTCACAACCTCACCAATGATACCAATCCCCACCTCCACAGGGGACAGTGCCTACCCTCTCAGCCCCCACATGATGACGCCAATTCGGAACCCCACCACGCCACCCCAGGTAAGATTTAACACAGCCCACATTACAACCAGGGGCATAGTGGAGCGCACATTCGGAGTGCTGAAGTCACGCTTTCGCTCCCTTGACCGTTCTGGCGGGCAGCTGTTATACGCTCCCCCAGTAGTGTGCAGGATCATAGTGGCAGCATGTGTCCTGCACAACGTTGCAACACGCCGGGGCCTGGCCGTGGACATGGTGGTGGCCCCACATCCCCAACCACATGCACAGCCGCTGCGCATGGGAGGGGAAAGGGCACGGGGGGAGGCAGCCCGTACACAGCTAGTGGCTAATTACTTCACATAGAAATCACACCCCTGTGGAGTGCACACTGCCCTGGCACATTCCATCTGACAATCAATGATGACTCAACCTGACACTGATCCTGAATGTGTGGAGAATGAACCGGGAATTCCATGTCAGCCTGAGATTGTTCACCTGGAAGTGTCACAATGTGTGCATCCCTACCCACACAGACACCACCAATGCAGTTTTGTGAAGTTACACATTGAAGCAGCTAAAATGAATACCCACTTGCAAAATGCAACAAGAGGACAGTGCCATGTCAGCCAACCCAACCCCAGCACTGCCACACGACACACCATGCCATGTCATGCTAATTGCAGGTAAACAAAGTAATCCCCACAACATGACATCACTCTCACTATGTACAGTGGCACTATTAGAAACCTGCAACACCTGAAATGCTCACAGCAATGCCGGACCAACAACATACTTGAGCACGTAGTACCATTAACATGACATCAAAAATGTTACATATTAGTAGTCTCACCACCTGGAAATGCCTGCACTCCCACCACTACCAACTGTGCAGTGTTGGCGCCATGTAGAGTTGTAGGTGCACTGCTGCCAACATGGTCCCCATCGCCAGACTAGAGGTCCTTGTGTGGACTTGAGGAAGGGACCTGCAAATTGGGAGGTAGACACAGAAGAAGAGTTACACATCAATGCAACATGCAGTGTACAACACAACAGCAATATGCACTATGAATGTATACACAGTATTGACTACAGACTGGCCACACAGCTCATGGGAGTCCAACGTCACTGTGTAATTCACTGTCACTTGGGCACACCCTTTGCAAGCCCATGGAAACGGGAAGCAGGAGGGGTGTGTGTGACTCAAACCCAAGCATCTGAACCAAATACATTACAAGCCTGCATGTGCCCAGCCACAATGCAGCGTATGCCCACAGGAACCACGGAAGCCAACACATCGAAGCCAACAGATCGGAGCCAACAGATCGGAGCCAACAGATCGGAGCCAACAGATCGGAGCCAACAGATCGTCCCAAAAAAATTGGGAATAAAAGAAATCAAAATAAAAATAAGAAACAATCAAAAATGGCCATTGATGGGCCCGGGGGGGTTGGGGAGGCCACCCAGGAGGTCCGAGGACAGGATGCACACCAGAACCCACCTGCGTGGATCCTGGGAAGATAAAACACCTCCATGGGCTCATGGCCCACACGGCTACCCTATTGTGGGAGTATCACTGCTGTCGCTATTATCACCCTGTGCAGCTGCATCCGGAGGTGGTTGCACTATGGGAGGCAGCCCACGCAAGGCCCTAGTCTGCTCCTCCATGGCTGCAAGCATGCAGGTGTGGTAGGTCTGGTTCTGGAGGATGAGTGTGCGGAGGTCCCCATGCAACAACTCACGGGATGCCCGGACCTCCGCCCTCGTTGCCTGCATCTCAGCTGAGAGCGTACGGGTGAGACGCTCCAGCTGCTGTTCTGTCCTTTGGTGTGTTGAAGCCTCAAGCTCAACAAGAGTCGTCCTGAGGTGTAGGAGCTCCTGCCTCAGGGCTTCCCTGTGGCCCTGGGACTCAATGGAAATGGACTCCTGCAGAGTCGCCAGTGCCGCCCGCCTGTCCCTGTTGGACCCCAACATGTCCTCCCTGTGTGACTGGCAGATGGAGTCGGTTGCCTGCTCTAGTCGCTCCATCAGCCTTTCTGGGGGGACAATGGAAGTGGCCACCCTATCCATGGCCTGAGCCATCATCTCGGATGATGCAGCCTGTTGGGTAGCCATACCGTAAATGGATTGCTCCCATGCGGTATTGCCGGGTGGCGTACGGCCACCACGTCGGCGGGCACCACACCTGTCTGGGGCAAGGCGAACTGCGCCTTGCTGTGCCGGCACTGCCTGAGGCTGCAGGACTGCATTCCCCCTCTGATCTGCTGGCCCAGGAACAGGATCAGATGTCGCGGAGTGTGACCCTGCATCCGTAACCACCGAAGGCGTAGCTGCCAACACTGACATCCCCATGGAGGGTACTGACCCTGGTGCAGGTGGGTGAGACAGAACAGAATCCCTCCCTGGAACACTCACCAGCGACGGCACGTAGGTCTCATCCGAATCAACACCTGAGTACAGCTCGGGGGAGGTGCAGCCAGAGACACCCCTTGAGAGCACGACCTGCAGCACTTGTGGGTTCTCCCCCACCACCACACCACGTCCCTCACTGGTGGTTGGTCGGCCCTGGGACACCACCTGGGTCTGCACCATCTCCACAACCCCAGCAGTATCAGGTGCGTCTTCCCCTGCAAAGACATGAAAACAAAGTAATGGAAACAGGCATTAGCACCATGGCACACATTGAGGGCTGAGAAGCAAGAGAACCAGTACTTGATTGACACATGTCCCACATGACTAAAACCCTCCCATGCATGCACCCTCACTGCGTATGAAGTGCAGGCAAATGGCACACACTGATGACACCAAGATGGAAGATGAACAAATTTTCTGCATGCTGCCTGGCAGTGGCATCACACATTGGCCTGTGATTGGCAGGTGAAACACACATGCCATCACACAGATGGCATGTACCATTGCTATTGAGTGAAGATGGAGAGGAGGGCAGCACCTATTCATTCAGTCCAGTTCCCGCATGTAATAGCTTTTCTGATTCTAACAGGTCAGATTTTTCACCTGGAGCTGCCAGTCTGAAATGGTCAAATTGCACAGGGACATGTGTGTACAAATGATATCCAGGTAACAAAGTCACTCCACTTTACCATACCCATGTCAGACATGTGACTAGTGGACAGCGACATGCCTAGTGAAAGTGGTGGAATGCAAACAAACTGACTGAATGAACAGTGAAAAATAAGCAAATATGTTGTGTCAAGGTGACACTTCAAGGGCAACTGGCGTGCAGTTGTGCTAGATGTCTACTGTTGGCAGAAGGGATACTGCTATGGTCAAATGCAGCTGCGCAGGAAGTATTGCATGAAGCACATGGCTGACCCATACGACTGAGGCGCACACACTCTCACCTGGCACCCAAACAGAAGCCCTCACACACACACCATGCACATGGATGACACACACATGCATGTGCACTCACCGGACAATGCCTCGTAATCAGCCAGATCTCCCACGCCTTGGATCTGTTCCTCCGTGACGTAGGTCCCAGCGACTGACTCATGTGGAGTGAGTTCCATGTCTACTACTGGAGACCCACCTCCAGTCACTAGAGTTGCGGCATGACTTGAGGCCAGCTTACTCTTTGCCCTGCGCTTTAGGTCATTCCAGCGCTTATAGCAATCATTGGCTGTGCGCCTCACGATTCCAAGGGCACTTACGATGTCCGCAACGGTCTGCCAGTGTGCCTGGCGTTGTGCAGGTGTGGTCTTGGATCCTGCAACAATGACCATCTCGTTGTCATGTCCGGACACATACTCGACAAGTGCATTCAGTTCGTCATCCGTGAAGCTGGGCTTCCTGGACGGGCCGGACTGTGTAGCCGTGTCTGGGGCATCAGCCTGTGCCGGACGAGCACTCTTCCTCTTCCGCTTGGAAGGTGGTGGTGATCCTGAGTGTCCTGCGCCGCTCTGGACACTAGGGGCAGGAGCCCTGGTGGACTCTGTATCAGGAGTGTGGGATTGCACACTCAGCATGGGAGTTGGTGCAGGCATTGGCTCTAGTGTGATGGTGTCAGGGGGAATGTCAGCAGCATGGACTAGGACCGACACTGTCCTGGCTGGGTGTGTGAGGGCTGGGGTGGATGGAGCCGCAGCTGCCCCTGCAGCCACTCCGCCCTGCCTCCTTGGTGCAGCAGATGACCTTGCTGCCCCAGATCCACGTGGCATGATGGCATCAACGTGCACCAGCGCACGTGTCGTAGCCCTGCTGACCTGGAAGTCAGCCATGGAGTCAGCCAGGTCTGGTGCCACAATGGGCTGGTCCAACAAGGGCTGAGCATGGATGGTGTCAGCCACTTCAGCCTCAACGGGAGGGGGGGGATGATGGGTGCCCTTGACTGGTCCTCCACACATGGGGGGACAGGCTCACCCTGCAAGTTACGACCACGTCCCCTACCGGATCCACCACGGCCACCACTTGTGGCTCTTCCACCTTTGCCACCCTTACGGAATCCTCGCCTCCCAGCCATGGCACTGATATTAATGTGCGTATTGGAGTGGCTGTAGACAATTGTCCTGGGCAATTGGGGGTCAAAGGGGTTGGGTACCAGATGGTAATTGTACCCTAGTGCTCTAGCACGGCTGATTGTAACCCCTGGGGAAAGATGACGGGTCACGCAACGCACAGGAGGCCCAAAAAAGGGAGATGACGTGCACGCAACCCCTCCTAGACCACGTGTGCAGAAAGAAAAACCTGCACTACGCTGTGGCACCCAGTAACACAAGAATGAACGTATGCGTGTCACACGCAGCCTAGAATGACCTCTGAAGGGGTAGGCTACACACGGGGCAAGCACAGAAGTTGGATACGTGCGTGACTCACCGTCTGCCAGGTAAAAGAGCGTGAAGAATGAGCGCGTTTGGCTGGCTGAACCCCCGCCAAAAGAAGATGTGTACGCTGTCTGAGAAGACAGGACAACAGTAGAAGGGGACACTGTTTGAGGGAACAGGCCCAGGTAAACCAGTAAAAGAGAAAAAAGAGAAAAAGCTGTCAGAGGTAACAGGGAATACGAACTGGAAACGCCGTGAAGTAAATCGCGTGTGAAACGACAAGAAGTACAGAATTCACCCACTCGCTCTCCACGAAAAGCACGTACAAGGAAATGGTGTTCTACATGTACCTTATATACAGGCCCACACGTACAGCGTCACTTACGCGGCGTGTACGTTCACCAATCACACGCTTTGTCACTCCTGCGTGTAGATCCATTTTCACCAATCACACGCTTTGTCACTTCTGCGTGTAGATCCATTTTCACCATTCACACGCTTTGTCACTTCTGCGTGTAGATCCATTTTCACCAATCACACGCTTTGTCACTTCTATGTGTACATCCATTTTCACCAATCACACGCTTTGACACTGGGACGTGTCACGCAACAATTTCCTGCACGTGCAGGTGACTATAGGCGCGCATATGCTGTTGACGGGTTTACGCGCTAAGGGCCTTTGCTGACGTGTGGGATTTCACTCCCTATCAGGCTGTCCACGCGTTCACACACGAGAGACCACGCTCCTGGCCAGGAGGCCAAATTACTGCCCCCCAGAGCCCTGAGCACGCTCCCACCTGCCATCTGCTGCTGCCTGACTGCCTGCTGGCCACGTGCCCCACAGTGCTGGTGGGTGGGGGTGTTGGGAGACATGGGTGGGGGCCTGGTGGAGGGTGCCCCTGCACTGGTGGGGGTGGTGGGAGACATGGGTGGGGGCTTGGTGGAGAGTGCCCCTGGTGGCGGGGGGGGTGGGGGTGGTGGGAGACATGGGTGGGGGCCTGGTGGAGGCTGCCCCTGGTGGCGGGAGGGTGGGGGTGGTGGGAGACATGAGTGGGGGCCTGGTGGAGGCTGCCCCTGCACTGCTGGGGGGTGGGGGTGCAGGGGGACATGAGCAGGTGTGCAGGGTAGTCCCCTGTTTTGTAGGCTGCCTGCAGGGGCCGTGGAGGGTGTACAGGGAACACCTGTGAGGACCCACCCAGCCTAATCGCGTGTGATGATTCCCACGCACCCCTGTAATACACGTACCCTGGCCAATCGCGTGTTGAACTTCCCGCGTACCCCTGTAATACACATACCCTGGCTAATCGCGTGTATAACTTCACGCGTACCCCTGTAATACACGTACCCTGGCCAATCGCGTGTTAAACTTCCCGCGTACCCCTGTAATACACGTACCCTGGCCAATCGCGTGTTAAACTTCCCGCGTACCCCTGTAATACACGTACCCTGGCTAATCGCGTGTTAAACTTCCCGCGTACCCCTGTAATACACTTACCCTGGCTAATCGCGTGTTAAACTTCCCGCGTACCCCTGTAATACACGTACCCTGGCCAATCGCGTGTTAAACTTCCCGCGTACCCCTGTAATACATGCACCCTGGCTAATCGCGTGTTAAACTTCCCGCGTACCCCTGTAATACACTTACCCTGGCTAATCGCGTGTTAAACTTCCCGCGTACCCCTGTAATACACGTACCCTGGCCAATCGCGTGTTAAACTTCCCGAATACCCCTGTAATACACGTACCCTGGCCAATCGCGTGTTGAACTTCCCGCGTACCCCTGTAATACACGTACCCTGGCTAATCGCGTGTTAAACTTCCCGCATACCCCTGTTATACACGTACCCTGGCCAATCGCGTGTTAAACTTCCCGCGTACCCCTGTAATACACGTACCCTGCCTAATCGCATGTTAAACTTCCCGCGTACCCCTGTAATACACGTACCCTGGCCAATCGCGTGTTAAACTTCCCGCGTACCCCTGTAATACACGTACCCTGGCTAATCGCGTGTATAACTTCCCGCGTATCCCTGTAATACACGTACCCTGGCCAATCGCGTGTTAAACTTCCCGCGTACCCCTGTAATACACGTACCCTGGCTAATCGCGTGTTAAACTTCCCGCGTACCCCTGTAATACACTTACCCTGGCTAATCGCGTGTTAAACTTCCAGCGTACCCCTGTAATACACGTACCCTGGCCAATCGCGTGTTAAACTTCCCGCTTACCCCTGTAATACACGTACCCTGGCTAATCGCGTGTATGACTTCACGCGTACCCCTGATATGCACGTTACCCGCTTTGCGTTCCTTGTTTGGCAGCCCTGTAAACTGGTCCAGGGTTAGCGCAGCCCTTTGCGATGATTTAGCGATTTTGATGGCTTTTCCTTGCGCGAGGGCGTTCTTGGGGGCGTTACTGGCGCTGCTGCAGGGTCGCTGCGATACTCTGCGCCACGGCTGGTTTGGGAGCATGAAATCCATGAATACGCTGTGCGCGGAAATCGGTTTTAGCGCACGTGCCTGGCGCAGTCAATCGCACGCGGACACTCTGCGCCAGCCGCTTGCGACACTTTTCAGCGAAATTTTATGAATTACCCTGTGAATGTAAAAAAGTAAGCAGCAGCTTGAAACATGCCCACATCATATGCTTGTCAATCTACTTTACATGAATTGTGATGTAAATAACATGCAACACTTTTCTATTGGGCAAAGACATTGCACACACAATCTTTATTTTGATCTCCCTGTGCACTTGGCAAGGCTAGCAGTGTTGGAGCACAACAAACTTTAAAGACGAAAACATGTGTTATATAGATGGAACCCTTCACCACTATGCAATGAAAATTGTTTCTACTGCAATGAGTCACTTTTCCCACTCTCTATAGAGAGTGTGCTTTTAAATTAGGGACTTCACTCACCCCTCTGCTTTAAGGCAGTGTCTGGGAAATGGAGAACAGTAGGGAGTTTTTTTTTTTTTACACATCCCTCCAATTTAGGGAATTTTTAGGTTGACCACAATATGTTTAGGGATACCCACTTATTTTAAATGACTATACCTTTAATCAGTGCTTGGAGAGAGATCAGAGGTTTCCAACTCCCCAGAGCTCACCCCGCATTCTTTGACTATATGGGAGTTAATTACATTATTATTTAGTAAAAATGCTAAGGATCTACTTAGTCTACCCACCAGATCAAAAAGGCAAAGGTATTAAATCAATCAGATGCACACAAGACTTGATTCTGTTGGACACATTTACTTACATTGAACATCTTTGGGTTTTGTTCTCCAGAAAAGTAATCAAGACTCCGGGATACTGAGGGGAAACATACAGACTTGGTTAGAAGGTCTCTCCAGGTTCAGTCATGGACACCTTCAGATTCCATCCCTTTATTTGCCTCACCAGGTTCTCTCCAGATTTTAGTCTTCCTCCTGGCCTAATCCACCGCCCAGGCAATGTTGGATCTCCAGACATTTTTCCAGCAGTTCCCAGTCAGATGATTTCAGACAGCTCTCTATGTTCCCATTGTGTGTCCCCTTATAAAATCTAAATCCCACACCGCACCAACACAAAATAACAAAATGATCAGGTGCCAGCTTATTGACTCTTGATTTGGATTGGACCTCTACTGTCCTCCCCTTTTCTCTGATAGGCCACTTTTACATAATAGACTCCTTTCTTGTGAGGTTATGATCCCCCTTAAATTATCTTTCTGAACAATTTTACAGTTGCTAGCAATGTTTGCAGATGACATCCTGCTGTATCTCACCCGACCATTAGACTCTATCCCCGGGCTGTTTGAAGACATGAAGGAATATGGAGCACTATGAGGATTCTGAGCTAATTTATAAAAGACTGTAGCAGTCCCTCTGAAGCCAAACACGGAAATCCCTCCCCATCTGATAGCAAGATGGGGCTTTCAAGTGCAGATGCAAGCCATCAGATATTTGGGAGTAGAGATCACAGTGACCCTAGCTAACCTGTTTGATGCAAATTACATCCCCCTATGGAATACTATCAAAGAAGACCTCAACAGATGGGTCAAGTTACCCCTTACTGGGCAGCTCGATTCACTTCAATAAAAATGAACATTCTCCCCAGGTTTCTATTCCTTTTCCAATCTCTCCCAGTGATAGTTCCTGACAACTTCTTTACAGAGGTCAAACGTACACTATTAGCATTCTTCTGATAAAACACGAAACCCAGAGTCCCATACAAAACTCTGATTTTGCCAAAAGAGGAAGGAGGCATGGGGAACCCCGATTTGTTAGAGTATTATGGAGCCTCCCAACTTCGTATCCTCTGAGATCACCTGTGAGAAAACCCTGAAAAGCAATGGGTAGCCCTAGAAAATACCTTCTTCGCACCAGTCACGCTGGGGGAATGGTTATGGGTCCCCTCTCCACTATGCCCTAAAGAATATGAGAACAGCCAGTCCTAACTGTATTATGGACACTGTGGCACCCCTCCCGATCCATGAAAGGCGTTACAACATGTGCATCCCCTATCAGCTGTATCTGGTCTCCCCTCATATGCATCACCTGAGCAAAGTGCTCCGCTTCCAACCTTGGTACGAGGCGCATCTAGTAAGAGTTGGACAAATGTGGAGAAAGGGATCCTACGTTTCCATGGAAGAACTAGAGGAAGCCCTGCATGGTATCTCAATAGCTCCCCTACTCTACAGCGGAGAAGTGTCCTCCGGAACCCACGCTGGGGCCTCTCCCTCCAACACCCACTCACACCATTTGAACAAATCCTCAGTGTGCCCCAAACCTCTAGAGGGCTGATAGCTCACTTGTATAGAGCACTAATCACCAGGGATCACCTAGTATGCCCAGCATGTGAAACCAAATGGGAAACAGACCTTGAGCTGGAAAACCAGCCAGATGCATGGAGATCCATACACCAAGCATTGTGGGGCTCGTCAGTATCTGTGCAGTATAAAATGCACAATGCACGACTTCTGATGAGATATTACACACCCTACCGGCTATCTAAGATGTTTCTGGGGACTCTCCCTGACTGCTGGAGAGATTGCGGGGAGATCTGTGATTACTTGCACCAATGGTGGAAATGTGGGAGGGTCCAGACATACTGGAAGGAGGTCTTTGGGTGGATACAAGCTATAGACGGTATTGTCAGACTATCCACTCTATTATTAGAATTGTTTGGTTTTGAATCAGAAAGAGAGGACTCCCACACAAAGCTCTCGCTCATGCCCTGAAATGTATTACTTGAAGCAAGAGTGTGCCTAACGATTAAATGGAAAAGTAACACCCTGCCCACAAAAAGAGAACGGCTCATGAAAGCTTACTACTGGAATCCCGTGTGCATATAGTCTCAATCTGGTAACCCTTCAAAAAATATTACTCAGTATTTGGGAATCTCTGAAACGAGCAGACTAATACTGAACTGCGTTGTGTCTATAACTGTTTACTGAAAACCCAAGTGCACTTTACTGTAACCAACTCTGATTACATTGCAACTGTGGATTACTTGTGGAAATGAAAATTACTTCCTAACATTCTTGTTACCTCTATGCTTTCTTGAGATGATTTGGGGAGGGGGGAGGTGACAGGGAGGGTGAGGGAGGGTTTATCAGAAGAAAAAAATCATATCATGTTTTTTCTATTGCCAAATACCCTTTACACATTGTACCTTGTGAGCGCCACTATGAAATTAACATGTACCACTGCCACACTTGATGTAAAACCAATCAAAACTACGTTAAAAAAAATACAACAGAGCACACAATAACCCAAATGCATTGACAATTTCCTTTTAACAAGTGCTGCATTGTGAATTAATAGGTGTGATGAAGTGGCTACTGCCCTGCCGGATGAGAGGAATGGGTAGTGGTAAAACTGCCTACTCATCCCACACCACTAATAAACCAGCAATGATTCCAACCATAAGTGTTAACGAGACAAAGCCAGATGGGTATACCTCCTTGGGTTTTCTGGGAACATGGGCTGATGGCAGGCTCTACTATCAGTAGGAATGGAGGTGATAACCAAAGCAACACATATAGTAATATTACAATAGTCCAATCAATGTTCTCTGCAAATCTAGACTTTTAATTACAAAAAGAAAGATGCAAATGACTATCTAAAATAAAATAACGCAACTCCTTTAAGAAAGCACACAGAAGTTTCAGACAGTAAGGGATGGCATTTTGGATGCTTGAGTAGGGGTGTTCAGGCAAGGGCAATGTTCAACAAGCATTGGCAAATGCCTGTAGTTTAGTTTTTTGTGTCATAAATGAATGTTTCTAGCATATTCTTAGCCCCACACCAAAGCAAGGAAAGCAGGATAAAACCTATCTTTCCGATTTTGCATCACTACCACTTAACCCTTGGTGCTCCATAACCACAAGCATAACCAGTGCTTTCCAGTAATGAATTCACAAATGCTATTGCCGCTTATGGTAAAAGTATTGTACACAGCGCTTTTCAATCAGCACCAGATGCTGAATGACAATCTTACTAAGCGCCCAAGCCACAGACATGGCCGCCGCAGCTCAGCCACTTACATCTCCTTCAGAAACGTGTACTGCTTACGCTCCTGGTAAAGGGAAATTTTTACGAGCCATGAAATACAGCATTCCTAGCGGCGCAATTGGCAACACTGAGCTTTCATTATCGACCCGCATCCTAAATTCCCATAACATAAATACACTTGTTTTACATTACTTTGCAACAGTGATGTGCCAAAATTGCCAAAGATTCTATTAAATAAAACTCACTGTAATTGTAAATGAACAACTCCTCACTGCACTTAACGTATAGTTTACAACGCACCATTTACTCGTAGGAATATCAGGATGTGCACCTGTGCTTTTAATGCTTCCTCTCCTCAAGAGAACAAATAAAAGTTGAACCAGGCCTTCTGCTTTTTGACTCAGTAATTGGTAACATAGCAGTCAGATAAGCAGTTTCCCATCTCCCTGGCTCAACTGAGCCTTAACCGAAATGCAGCTTACTTGCGAATGACGTGTGTAGATATATCTTCATCATACCTTGCTCTGCTGCAGTGAAGTGAACAATTGTAATTTCGTTATCTAGCCCGTACAGCTTTTGTTTATCAACATACTATTTTTGACCCTGCTAATTGTCCATCACTGCTTTCACGTACTTTGCCCCCTGCCTGGGTCTTGTAGAAGCCGTTTATCCATGAATAGTACAGTAAGTAGAACATTTCAGCATGCATAGTTAGTTGTTTCGAGCTTAGAAGCCAAAACTGCATCAACGTGACCCTGATAACATGTACAGCTGACAGGTCATTTTTCAATGTAACCCTTTTCCCTTCAAATGAACAGTCACTGCATGAAAATAATGGTTTACAAATTTGGTAAACATGATGCAAACCTATACAAAATATAGGTTTACAAAAGATTGAACCTGTTTAAAACTTGTTAGTAAACCTTTGGTTTACATTTTGTTTACACATAGACAAATCATATAGTTCTGCAACTTCTTTTGGACTTTAAGTTCCAGACATTTGTAAACACTAAGTTGTCATGATTTACAAAACAGAAATACTTTGCAAACCTAATGTACACCTAATGTGTCATGCACAATTGAACATTTCATTTACAAAGAAAATTGTTATTTGTAAACCTTTGCAAAACTAGTGTACACCTCAAATGTGTCAATATTAGTAAACATTTTGTTTATAGCATTTACAATGTGTGTAAACCTTTGCAAATAGTAGTCAGTCTAGCCTTTTGAGTAAACCTTTATTTTATTAAATAATAGTGTAGTATATCCCTTAAAACACAATATTCTAAAGGTTGTGCATCAGGAGTTCCCTAACGAAACCTTGTAAATACAGAGCTGGAATTTAGTGCAGTAGCTGTTCTCTCCTCTCTGCAGTGACTCAGACAAGGGACATACGATTGGAAGAAAAAAGCTTGATTGTGCATCAATAGCAGCATACCTAAAAAAAAATAAAAAAATAAGGTTATACAAATATTTAAAGCCTCTCGGCCATGGGATGCCAACATTACACTGCACACATCACATCAGATAGATTAGTGGGTTTAAAGGTTAAAGAAAATGTTGTATGCTTAATATTAGTAATGTGGTGGCCACTGACAAATTCAATCAAAAAACACGGACGAAGCCAGATGAGGCCCTAAAGCCCATCCAAGATAAGTATAGGTGAAGCTAATGTTTACTATATTAGAAACCTACAATAAAAGCATTTTGAAATTCAAGGTCCTATTTTTGCACATACCCAGCATATGAATATCCCAGCCTGCTAAAATATTGGTAGCACTTCAACCCTGCTTCGACGCAGAGCGCCAGCACTCACCTTCCAGAGGTTTCATTGAAATCACAATTCTTATCCCAGACAGTTTCCAACATGATTTCATATCCTATGATTGGAGTAGGGAAATCTGACTAAAACACAAGCAACTTACAACAAGACTCATGCGTTCACAACAGGGTAATAGCAATTACAATGTGTGTGACTGTGGTCAAGTAGTGGTACAAATTGGGCCTTTCAAGTATTGGGGCATGTTGATTGTGGTCATTAGAAATATAGAAACACACCTGTGGACAGTTAGACACATCTGCTCTGCCGATTCCCTGCTGCAGCAATAATATAGCCATCTTAGCTTCTACATCAGGCACTGATTACTTTACAGAGTTCATAAAATAGTAATATTAACCACTTAAAAATAACTAAACATTAAAGACTTCCATAGTTTGCAGAAGAATATTTCTTATTGGAAAGCAATATCATTTGTGACAAAAAGTCATTAGAGGCTAATAGAGATAGTGGTTTGGCCATGATTCGAGTTTGTGAAGTGGGGGACTTAAAAATAAAGGGCCTCATTACACGGTAGGCGGTAAACCATGGCGCTTTTAGCGCCATGGTTCATGCCGGTAATTTACCGGTACCACCTTGGAGGAAAGGGGAATTACCGCCCTATTCCAAAGTTGGGAAGGCGGTAATTTCTCCATCTTCCATTGCCCTTCCCCATTCCCATTCTTGCCCCATAGGGCATAATGGGAATGGGGAAGGCGCTAATTATGGTACCGCAAATTGCAGTACCGTAATTAGCACCCCGGTCCCTTTGCGGGTTCGTTTTTTAACGCCTGCTGAAAGCAGGCGTTAATGTACCAACCCACAAAGGGACCTCGTAGTAAGGCGGTAAGGGTTTACCGGTACCGGTAAAATACTCGTACCGGTAAACCCTTACTGCCTACCGTGTAATGAGGCCCAGTCTGCTAATTCTCCAGTTTATAGAGGCATGTCACCTGCTCCTTCATTTGAAACAGGTAGCCACAGCAATGTCTTCCCCATCCCCAATTTGTAAAGTTTGGTCTCCCCATTATGAAAGTCGTTCTTCTCTGTGCCTTCATTATGGATCTCTGCTTCCCTTAGACACTTTGTGAAGACTTTTATCCCCCCTGTGAATGTGGGTGTGAAATTAACATGGTATGACTGACCACATACATATGCATAGCTCAAATTCTTAAAAAGCAAAATGAGCACTATTAGTTCATTGTGACTTATTCCTTATGATGAAAAGAAGGAAGGGAGAGCAACAGGGAGAGAAAGAGAGAGACAACCATTAGCACAGAGTGGCAGACCACTTATAGCGAACGCCTCCTCTGTGGGAGATTGTAAGAAAGTAGGCTGACCATTAGCATTGTGTGGCCGACCGCTTAGAGCGAGCGCCTCCACAGTGCCTCTGATTCAAAGAAAGGAAGAGGATGACCATTGGAACAGTGTGATACTGCTTAGAGACAGCTATTTACCAGGGATCCAAGGAAGTGGTGGGCAGAACAGAGAATCCCATACCGGAGGTGAGAGAGAATTGCACAAGGTGGGCACAAACAAGGCTGAGCTTTAAATGCTGGTCTAAAGCTGGTCAAAATCTTTTCACAGGTTAGGGAAACTGGTGCAAATTACATCACTAGGCCTAAATGCTTATGCATTGTCACACATTGTAGAGATTTGCATTATAATAGCCTTTATTACTGCTTTGCGTGTGTGAAGTCTAAACATGTTTAACCCTTCGAACTCCTTTCAAGAGGTTAAACATTCTTCAGTGAAAGATGCCTATGATGCTAAATTGTATAGTGCTTTTAATCAACTACCATTAAATTCACACCTGAATTCGAATAGCCATCCCAAAATAAAGAGGATTTATTGATTAACAATCCTGGATGGCAATAACAATTCATCACCAACATAAGTCTGTGTGGTGCTTCTGTTCCCTCTGACCTAATCAGATTTTCAGAAACCCACAGACTACACAATCTATGTGCAGTCTGTGATTTAATGCTCCAGCATTGTGTCCAGACCAAACCACTCTATTATCCTTGCTTTTTCCTTTGCATTGCCCAGACAGCTGAATACAGACATGTTGACTTTGTCTATCAATACATAGCTTCAAGATTTTATAATCACTATAGGAGGTGGACTGCATGGTAAGGCCACAAATACTAAGGAGTGGCTGACTAGCCACAATTGCATAGTCCAGGCGGCTCACAACCCTACCATTAGTTCAGGTCACATTAACGAAAGCCTTACTACCCACTGGGAGAAGGTATCCCAGCCCATATGCCTTTAATTTGAAGTAAGTGGCATGCATAAATGGAATGTGCAAGATGTACCCCCTCTCTAATGGCCCCAACTTCCTGATCACAATAGGCATTGAAATACCAACATATGAAGATCTCCCCACCAAGATATAACCAATATCATTCAGTAAGTACTCCTTCAAGGACGTTCATGATTTTACATGAGAAGCTTCTCCAGGAGAATTATAAATATTAACCTCCAGTATATCCTCAAATTCTTAATACCACTTTTCTGTAAATGGGCACTTAGCACAAACTAGTTGGATACTCCTACAGCAAATTCATCCACCTTCACGGAGGTCCTAGGACCAATAGCCAGGCCCCCACAATGTCTGCCTACCTTACCCTTGGTTGCATCCTTGGCAATACACTCATAACCATCCATAACAAACTTGTCAGTAAACCAAGTTTCCTGCAAAAGAGAGACATCGCAGTCCACTAATCTATCCAAACCCGGGGCTCCATTGACAAAATAAGCAGGCCCTTACAACTGATTAAAGAAAGTGAGCCTTCCTTGAATATCTTATCAGATCACATCACATTGGGTGAAGGGCCTCCAGACCAATTCACCCAGCAGATCCCCACCCCGTAGGTGGCCTGCATTGCTTGCAGGCTTCCCAATAGATTTAGCAGAGAGAGCAGAGATCTTGGGCTCTGTAGACAGGCTTCCCTCACAACTAGACTTATGAGGAAAGCCAAGTTCGAACAGATAGCCCATTTTTAGGAAGTAAGAAGACATAGACATCATAAACTCTGCAGCACCCCTGTTGTGGAAGTGGAAATAGGACCAATTATCATCCATACTGGTTTCAGGCATCTCAACCAGTTCCATGTCCTTTGATGTAATAACCCACAAGTGAGGGAAGATGTGTAACAGCTGAAGGGCTTCTTGGTCGATTTAAGAACAGGCTCTCTTGGGTGTCAAATATTTCAGTTATCGTAATATTTTGTTTTTGCACCGGATTTGAACACCAGGAGGGCACAATTGAATAGTACATTTTGAGTGAACGGCTTACCATTGTCTGCCTCTCTAGGTTGACTTTCCAGGTACGGACAAGTGCGGGGTGGGGTAAATCTATTTTGCTCACTTCTTCATACCCAGGTGAATTTGTCAAAGGCTCAAAGTCGTTGTCATCAATATGTGACTGATCCTCCTGAATTAAACCTTCCAGAGACTCCGTAGGCCTATTTGCAGATACATGACCCAGTGATCCAGGGTCCCCTTAGTAGTCTCTTGACCTTGCAAAGGTATGATTGGACATGATATGGCATTTATAACGCGCCTATACACAAGTGTTTCAAGGCGCGATGAGGCAAGGGAGGGGGAACAAAGGGGGGACAGACAACAATCCTACTAGGCCAGGTGTCATTCAGATCGTGTCGTCATCTCTTCTTCCCTTTTTTGGGCTTGGTTCTTGCTGCATCAGGGCACAGTCAGGCTCAAGGTCATTGCAAGTGTGCCGGGAATCCCGCAAATCCACCGAAGGTTCAGCATGCTGTTTATAAGAGACTTGACTAGAATGTGTTTTTCAGTTGGGCAGCCATATTTCTATGCTTTTTTACTTCACTGCTTTCTCTTGAGGGGCTGAAAGAAAGCAGCATTAGAATCAGCATTAGATGCAGATTTCTGACCTGAACCCCCCCCCAGCCTGTGGCAAGGAAACATATGTAGCACAAATCCCCACAATGGGGGCCACCTCCCGGGGAACGAATCCTGGATCGAAATATGCACTTTTCTATTGTCATGCCTCGTGCAAGGGTTCTCAACCTCAGCCCCTGGTTCCACCGAGATACTTTGAATCAGATTTGAAGAGTAAATCACTGGTACCCCCATAGCCATGTCGATGGATCAATAGCACAACTTTAAGCAAGGTACGTAGATCACCAAGCTCTGCTAAACATTTGTTCACAGAGACTTCACAGTTACTAAAACACTCACTTGTATGACACCTCGCATCAACAAGCTTCTCCAAGTCAGGGGTCTCAAATAACTGTATGATATTGTGCACCCTGCTTAAGCATGGTGAATATTAGGCAATGTATGGCAAGATCTTACAAACCTAGATATTTCTTCATCACCCATCAGCTATCAACGGCTGACTACACTTGCCACACTCACTAGACAAGTAGGGCTCAATACAATGAACACAACTGTTGCACGATAAACAGAATGCCAAGTAGTGGTGTGTCAGAGTCCCCATCTCATGGCAATTAGTAAATAGGCATGCAAAATGGTGAGAAAATAACTGTGAGCAGGTGTCCCACAAAAACAACTAGGATAGGCACCAATAGCTGCCGCTGGAACCCTTCACTATTCTCCGGTGCTCCTTAGTTCACCTGTCAGAGCTAAGGTTCCAATAGACCTTGTAACCCAGCCTCAGTCACTCTACCTACTCTCGCCCTCATGCTTGTTACTCTGACAGATAATGCTGGCTTGCCACGGGACCGCAAGCTGAGGCTTGCCACTCCATATCAGGAACCACAGCTCAAACTCACTGCACCGCCACAGGGCTGCTAGCCACTCTCTGCTCACTGCGGCTCACCGCAGCAAGATCAGAGGAAAGAACCTCTGTATGGAACAAACTTGTCAAGCTGACAAAAATAACATTAATTCGGCCTAAAGAATTGTGTGGATTCCAGCTCTGATGGACCATAAAATCCAACCACTAACAAAGTTCCTATTATACAGATATTTCACCTGACCATGTGCAATATTATATTTCACCTCAGATGGTGTTGTGGAGTTCCTGATAGGTGTCATTGTGAAGATTGTCAGCAGGTAGGCACTGTCCCCTGTACATGTGTACCTGGTTATCATTGTCATTTATTCGCAGGGTCTGTGATGTGAATGCATGTGCATGACCGTTCATACTCACCAATGAGTCATGCTTTGCCGAATTTTCCTGATACCAGGCCCGGTGCAGTGGTGACGTGCATGCTTAAGATGTAGCTATCATGTTTGCTGCCCGGAAAATTAGCATACACTTCATAATGATTCCCTTGGCATTGCACACTACATGCACATTGATGGAGTGCCAGTGCGTTCAGTTCCAGTAGATGTGCTCTGTCAATCAGGTTGGCCGTAGAACAACATGTGTGCGGTCTATTGCACCTTGTACATGGAGGAAGCATGCAACTGCATAGAAATCCTACATCACTGTCTGTCTTTCCACCAGTGTTCGGGGGATATACACATGTCTGCGCACACATGCATGTGCTGTTATGCTTGGCAGCACCTGGTGTAGACATTGTGATTGGGTAATCTGCAATTTCACACCAACTATTGCAGTCGTCTGATGGATGAATCCAGTGGCAAGGAAATGGAGTGCACTTAGCACTTTTTGTGGGGGTCTGGGAGCAGATGGTGGGTGATGTTAGGCCATCTTCCCACTCCCTGACAAGGTCTAGGATTATATGGGAGGGTACCTGTACCTGCCAAAATCTGGTCATCTGGCACCCCAAAAAGCGCAGTGCGTGTTGTAAAGATCCAGGCCCTGGGCATTCTCCGCCTTCTGAGGTGTCCATGCACGACGGCTCCGACTGTTGCTGGATTCATCGTGGTTGTAGACGTTCGTTTGGTGTGTATTGTGTGATTTATAGGCATTTTCTCCTATATGTGTTGAAGTTTTCACCTGCATTCATATGGCATATGGGTCCAGGGGTTTGCGTGTGCTTTTTTGCGACCAACTTTCTGAGTTCAAATCCATGAATACGGTTGTATTTGCGCTGGTATGGCCGTGCGATTGCTTGGCCATGGACCGTCCCTCAACACGCCCAGATTTTTGCGTGTTCTTCCTCATTCTGCATGTTCCGCCCCCTATTTGGGTCGCTGCATAGGCTCAAACCACACTCTGCTTGGAGTCTCATCCAAGGTGCTCGTCCACTCGCCGAGACGTGCCGGGCCTGCGTCGAATCCTCACAAGTCCCAGAAAAGTCCTGCGCATTCGGTTCCATGAATCGCCGAACAGGGATTTGCTTGCAGATTGGCATGCAAATCCCCGATTTTCCACTGAATATATTTCCATGAATCGGGCACTATGTCTATTGTCTTAATGGAATGGTGCCGAATATACGCTATTTTTTTATAGGTATATTATTTTCTAGCATTAATATTGTGGCCCGATAAATGGTTCCTTGCCTGTCTTTAGTATTTCGACTTTACAAGTGCGTTCTCTCATTTTAGAAAAAAATTGAAAAGATGCATACATTTAGAAATGCGCATGTTGGTATTGAAAATATACATCCAGCACGGATTTGAGACTGAAAGTTCGCAAAATCTTTGCCCAGCCATTCCTAGTTATGATGTGCTTCACTGCTATAACGTTCCTGCAGTGCCACTGTGACACAGCACGAAACAAATGCGCTCACGAACAAGGCCGCAACTATTGCATTACTGGACTGCTTTCAAACAAAATGAAACGAAATACTACCGGGAGGTGAAAAATGGATTTACCATTCGCACATTTTGAAACCTCTAACGTTAAGTGTCATACAAGGAGCTCGAAATGAAATCTTTGCGGTGAACCGTCTCCCTATATATCATGTTACTCTGCTGCGGGCAGTGCCTGGGTTTTACAGCAGACATCCCTGATACTCGTTCAGAAGGCCGCAGACACGCAGCAAGGGAGCAGTGGACACCAGGAAGAGGAGACTTGATACACAAAAATACACAGCAAAAGCAGCAGCCGCCACTTGATCACACATTGCCACTATCTGTAACAGCAAGATTTACAGAAAGAGAACAAAGAGGCGCGGCGCCGTTTGAAGACTACACTGCAGCCTTTTCAAAGCAAGCGTCGGCTGCACGGGAAATACTGTAACCCGTAAATCTCGTGTCTGGCCCTTTCATTTGGGGACTGTTAAACAAGAAAGCTGAAACAGCGCGCAGTGGGAAAATGAATATACTCGCAAAGCCATTAAGCACACCACGGTGACTATCGTCGCCTATTACTCTGGGCTCTGCAAGGTGAAACAAACTACAGAGAAAATCTAATTGATTCGACATTTGCTTGAAGTGATATTTGAGCGGGCAAAGGCTTCGACGATTGCATTCGCGCATGCTGGAGACGCAGGCCGCAATTCCAAGATTTCTCACACATCAATGTTTCTTTTCTTTATAACGGAAAAATACGGATATTCAAGCATTACATTTTCATTAAATTCGGATGCTTTTGTGACTGGTAAAATCCACTTAATCTCTGCCGGCCTAAATGTCGAAGTCTGGAAAATAAGCTTTAATCAATTTTCACGCAGAAAATGGTTGTGCATTCACAGTTACTTAAAATTAACTCAAGTGAACAAAACCGTCTATTCACGAGTGATTTTGTACCCATACCCAGTAATGATAAGTTATTAATGTAGCGTTTTATCCAAAGCACTTTACATAGAAGATATTTACATGCAATATCAATGACTCGAAGTTGGTACTAGTTTATAGACCTTGGATGGATAAAAGGCTAAATCGGCCTTGACAGGATTCAAACCTGCGACCTGCAGATCACACACAGATCTCTGCAATCAGTGCCCAACCCACCGAGCTCTCTAACCTGCATATCCCAATTCACATCAGGGGAATGAATATTTGAGTCTTATTTTCCCACATGCCACTGGCTTACACTAAAGTATATGGTCCTCATTATAACCCAGGCGGTACGGGGTTAAAGGCGCCGGTAAAGGTGCCGGCGCCGTCAACCCCGTACCGCCTGATTACGAGGTCCCCTCGCGGGACCCGGTCTGCATGTCTGGTTTCACCAGACGTGCAGAGCGGGTCCCGCGAGGGGAGGAGGGAGCAAACAACGGGCTGCTCGTAATCGGCCCGTTGTTTGCTCCCTCTCCCATTCCCATTCAGCCCTATGGGGGCTGAAATCGGAATGGGGAAGGTCCGGGCCTGGGTTCCTAGAAGGAGGAATTACCGGGCCGTCCGAACTCAGAATGGCCTGGTAATTCCTCATTCTGGGAACCCGGACGTAAGGCCCTATGGCCCTCATTACGACCCTGGCGGAAAGTAACTGACATGACCGCCATAGCGTAAATAGCGTTTCCGCCATTGCACGATGGAGCTAAGTGCGGCCAATCCCGACCCATCGGGCACGAGCACCACGCCATGGCGGAAGTGCAAAGTCCGCGATGGCGGAAATGACCCCAAAACGGCCCATACCGCCGTCGTACGGCGCCCTAGGTGCAATTCCGCCACCCATCTTAGCGGTCACCGTAATGAGCGGTCAGCGCAAATTACGGTCACCGTAAAAATACGGAAACGGAAGTAAAAACATGGGGCCGGAACGGGAAACAGGACGCCGTACACCTATAAAATCAGAATCCCAACACAACCATTAAAAACCGACCCTGAGACACATCCCAACCCGTTAGCCACCCCATAATAAAAAAGAAAAATGGGAAAAGTTGCTAAAAAAGCGTGCGATCGCAAGCGGCAGGTCCACTTCTCCCATGAGGAACTCACCGTGCTCACAGAGACCCTCCAGGAGAACGCTGCCGTCGTCTTCTCGACGCAAATGACCAGGACGGCACTTGCGAACAAGAAGGACATATGGGCCCTGGTGGCACAGCGGGTAAGTGCGGTGGGGACCGCACCCCGCAACCCACAGCAATGCAGGAAGCGATGGGACGACTTGCGGATACGCGTCCGGAGCATACTTTCAGCCAACCGCAACATTGCCACAGCTACCGGGGGAGGATCTGATTCACCCATCAAGTTGACCCCCTGGGAAGAAATCTGTGCCTCCACCATTGGAATGGAGAGCATAGAGGGAGTCGGAGGGATGGAGAAAGGAGTGCAGACATCCGAAGAATCAGGTAGGTGGGCCAAATTAAACAATGCTAAATCCACAAAGTCCAATCATGTGAAGCACCATGTGTCCCCATAGTGCAATAGAAACACATGTCCAGGAGAACGTCCACATACATTGCCATGATAGCGCCCTGTAAAAGTCAGATTAAATACATAAATAAGTAAAAATCCTAAAAACACCCTCTGCATGTGCAGCATGCACACCCTAACTGCAGGCTGCAAAATAACTGCACCCTCAATCCACACGAAAATGAGACCTCCCCCAAGGCCCTGACCCAAATCACCCTCAGGTACCCCCCCAATGCATGTGATACATTGCCATTCCAATTACAACAGACCCATAAATAACACTTGCCCTCCTTTACTCCACCACAGGGTCCGAATCAAACGACGAGATTCAGGACACCCCTACCAGCACACCTGCAAAGAGGGCCAAGACCAACGGCCAAAGACCCTCCACCTCAGCTGCACGATCAAGACACGTCAGCAGCATGAATCGAGTGGCAGCACACTGGAGGGGACATCAACAGGCACCCCAGCAGCCAGCATGTCCACAACAGCAGCACCACAGGTCCCCCCAATGGATGCCACAGAAGGCACTGCTTCTGGTGGCAGCAGCACCATAGGTGACACTGCTTTCATGCCAGCATGTTCCGACACAGAAAACGGTGCTGTAGATGTAGGATCCATCCATGACCTGTCCCAATCCCCCTGTATGTTTCATCCCGTACACCATGAGGAAACCACGCAGGGGCACCCACAAGACGACGACTGGCCAACCCCCACAAGGTCTGTGGCAAGGCAACATGAGGTGATCAGCCCCTCTGTGACACCACCGGAAATCGGCATGGCCCAGCAGAGGCAACAGTCCCTCGAGCAGATGATAGTGCAACAGCAGCAACTGGCCACGCTCCTCAAGGAGCATGCTGATGAATGTGGGGGTTCTAAGGCAGCCATTGAAACATCTACTGAGACACTTAGGGCAGAAATGGAGCAAAGTACAGAGACACTAAGGGCACAAATTGAGGGAAGCACCGAGAGCCTGAGGGGGGAACTGCATGCGACGTCCAAAGATGTATGTGGTGAACTTGCCGCTGTGCGCCGTGTGCTCACTGAGCTCTCACAAACCCTTAGGGACATGCATGGACGTGAGCAGGCAGAGACATCATCCGTTGCAAGTTCCGTCCAGGGCAGCCCCCAACGCAGATCTGGGAGGAACCTGCGCTCCACAGGCAGGGGTGCCCCTGACACCCGGAGAGGGGGCTTGCAATAGCGTCTGACCAATGACAATGAGCATCTCTGGACACTGGTGTTCTGGGGGGAGGTAGGAGGGTGGAGGGGGTGTGTAGGGTTTTTCCGGGTGGCGGGTCGATTGGGTGTGTAATACCATTTCACATTTGCAATACATATATACACATTAATCCAATGAGATGTGTGGACATTGATCTTTGTGTATGAGGCCTTTCTTGGCGTACAGGCCACATTGTGCATGTTCCCGACACACACAGTGCTACAAGTCCCGTGTCCATGTAACAGCCACCAGGCGTGAGTACTAGAAGCATGCATCTATGATATTCTGACGAATCTCACGGGCCTCCTGTGCCTCGCGGACTCCTTGAGGTGCTGCCACATCCCCACCCTCATCATGACCATCTTCAGGTGCTTGCAGTTCTGCGTCAGGGGGCATGGGCACATTTCTACGTACGCACATGTTGTGTAGCATTACACATGCCATGACCATCTTTGCAACCTTCTCATGGCGGTACAGGAGTGCCCCGCCAGACCTGCTGAGGCAGCGGAAACGAGCCTTCAGTAGGCCGAATGCCTGTTCTATGACTACACGGGTACGTGAGTGGGCATGGTTGTAGTCCTCCTCATGCTGGTTCTGTGGGTTCCGGATTGGTGTAAGGAGCCATCTCTTCAGTGGATACCCGGCATCACCTGTATGTGGACAAAGAAGGATGTTTGTGGAATAACATTGCTACGTACGCATCCCCCCCTTCCTGCCACGTCATTGACGCATCACCTACCCCACATTCACATGCATTAAATGAGACTCACCGAGTAGCCAGGATCGGTGCCCTGCGTGTCGCTCCATGTAGCGTGGTACTGTAGAGTTCCTCAAGACCATAGAGTCATGGGTTGATCCTGGAAATCGGGCACAACAATGTGTAAAGCTCCTGTTGGAGTCACACACCATTTGTACATTGATAGAATGATATTGTTTCCGGTTGCGGTACTGGACCTCCATGGCATGTGGGACAACCAATTCCACATGGGTGCAGTCGATGGCACCAATGCAACCCGGTATGCCGCCAAGTGCATGGAATCCCACTTTTGCGTTTGTGAGCTCCTGCTCCGAGCGTGGTAAAGAGATGTAGTCGTCTGCGTGCTTCAGGAGGGCATCAAGCACTTGGAATAGTGTCCGTGACAATAGTGGCTGTGAAATGCCATGCAACTGTCCGACTGTGTGCTGGTAGGTGCCTGTGGCCAGGAAGTGGAGTACAGACACCACCTTCAGTAGGGGTGGGATGGCGGTTGGGCTATCTATCATGCTGACAAGGTCAGAGTGTGTCATGTCGACAATGGCGGTTATGGTGTCCCGGTCCAAACGGTAGAGGGTGTGGATCTGCTCAGCAGTGAGGTTGAACGGATTGGCACGGAGGCGTGGGATTGCGGTCTGCCTGCGTGGTGGTAGTGGCTGTGCTGGTGGGCCTTGCTGCCCCTGCCTTGTCCTCCTCCTCCTCCTCCTCCTCCTCCTGCGTCTCCTCTGTGCGGCCGATTGTTGCAGTCGTTGTTGTTCGTCTTCTTCTTGGAGTTGGAGTACTTGCAGTGCTATCAGGTCCCCCAGGCCCAACATCGCTAGTCCTGTCGGTAGCATTTGGGAGTGGGTGTGGTTGTGGGAGGGGTTTGGGTGTGCAATTTATGTGTTTTCAGGCTGTGTAGCCTCCACCTGTGGTGATTCATTTCACCTGTGCCAGCTGCAATTACTTTTGGGCGAGCACGTCCCGCTCACAACGCTGCTATTAGACGCATGGCATCTTGCAATTACAATCATGTATATGATCCCGATGGCAGTGAAATATTGGTTAATATGTTGATTCTGCTATGGTCCCATTGTTTCACATACTATTTCTGCAGTCGCGGGCAAACTTGTGAAGGGTCAGTGGAATGTAGTACTCGATCAACGGTGGACCCTCATGCAGCACTGTACCGACGTTCACCGACGGGCGGGGAGTCCCATTAGTGATTGAAGCCAGTTGCCATTTTCACACACAGCCGCACTACATAGATGTATTTGTGAATCCAAGCGTTCACAGATGCCTTTTCGACGTGATGTTGCAAATGAGGAATTCGAAGGACAGCGCTTTTGCTTTTCAACAAGCGGCGAGGAGACGCCCACAGGTCTGACTGGAAATGTAACGTTCTATTGTTGAATGTCCTTGGGACAGGGCCCATGACGAGAATGCAATGTTTGATGTGAATTGAATGGGATGCACAATAGCGTAGTGGACGATGAGGCAGGACGTCCCCAAATACATGTTACTTCACTACACTAGTGAACCGGGCAGGAGCACAGTGGATTTTGCAGACTGCATTACGCACAGACTCAATGGAAATTTCAAATGTAATGTGAGTAAATATTCAGGCGTTTCTATTCCGGGATGAGGGAATGATGAATGGATGCATGGTCAGATGATTTAATTGAGAGTTTGTCATGTGCATGGCTTTTTGATATCTATCCCCTTCCCCTGCGCTATGTGATGCAAAGCTGCCATAGTGGGTCCATCATCTGTCTGCCCTTGTTGAACCCTCCCTGTCTCGACGCGCCTTCAAACACTTGTGTCTCTGCACGTTACTAATCACATCTAATGGATTCTGTTTTGACAGACGCATGCACACATACACTCGTTAGTAATAGTGTATTGAGCTCGATTTATGTCGTTATGATTCGCAAGTGATCTTTTGGTGGCATTAATCCTTTTGAGTTTGCTAGCATGCATATGGTTGTATATTTAGTGTGTTGAATGAACTGAGTAATTCATTTGACATTCGGATGCCCATGCTATTATTTTTTTCTTTTGGGTGACAGGTATCTCCTCCCCTTTTGCCGCTGCCATCTGTACGCCACTCCTGCAGATGGATTTTACACTCGACACCTGCAGCTTCGAGTTAATCAGTGGAGCACCATTACGATCTTATGGGACGATCGCCAATGGGCCACATGCCCTTACGCAGTACTAGTGGCTAGGAGCAACATATGTACCTTTCAGCTGGACTAGTGCCTACTTCATGGGACTGCCCTGCGGTTCTAGGCGCTTCCGTGTTGCCTTTTTGGTCGTAAATGTAGGCCCTGTGTACCATGAAGGAACAGGGCGTCACGCAAGTAGAAGCTGGTCATTCATTGCGGATGCAGCCCACAGTGATGGAAGTCATTTGGGAGTTAGTTTGCGAATAGCTGTA
Organism: Ambystoma mexicanum; assembly: GCF_040938575.1. Lineage (NCBI taxonomy): Eukaryota > Metazoa > Chordata > Amphibia > Caudata > Ambystomatidae > Ambystoma > Ambystoma mexicanum. The sequence goes on along the minus strand of NC_090933.1, from coordinate 451,730,156 downwards.
TGGGCTTGGTGATTTGGATGTGCATTAAAATTATGTTCAGATATTGACCATGTGGCCTTATTCTTTACTAGTGATGTAGCATATTCCGATTTGTGGCGCGATGTATTGTGAGATGATCTGCATTGGGTTCCGGCTTTTGAGTGGAGTTGTGTGGTACTGTACTGGCCGCGTTTGCCTACGTGGAGTTGTGCAATGTGGGCAGGGAGTGGAGTACAGGCACTCAGTAGGGCCATGTACGGTTGGTTCGCGATGCCGTAGTTCTCACCATGGCGGAAAGGTACTTTCCGCCATGCTTGATGGCGTTGAGTACATGTCCGCTAGGGTCAGAATTCGCGTACCGTTGCGCCATGGCGGAAATTACGGTTTTGCAAGGCGCGCGTGCGCGTGCTTGGTGCAGTTAGCGTTGGCGTTCACTACGGTGTCGCTAATGGCATCGTACTTTACGGTGACGGGTCATGATCGCAACGAGCGGTATTCGATGGCGGTATTTCATTTCCGCCTTCGTTTTTGGGATTCCGCCAGGGTCGTAATGAGGCCCTATATCTTTTAATGAAATGCAGGTTACACCTACAACGTTTGTACTGGTGTCATGTTTTAATCATGTTTGAATTGGAAAAGATATGAATTGGTTTTACTATACTCTTTAAAACATGGAATGGGTGGAGAGCCAATCCCACAATATATTAATAACATTTCCATTTCGTATCACTTAATATTGTATCCCTCGTATCATAACCTGGTAAGAGATAGGTAGGATGGAGACACTACAACTTTGCATTATTTTAGTGTGTATGTCATGAATTGCCATCCGTCAAGGGCGTAGAAGCCCTGGCTTTTTTGATTTTTGTTAATTAATACAAGGATGGGGGTAATTTCACCTCTGAAAGGGTAATCTGCTAACCAGATTCCCCTTTCATAAACTCCACGCGAAAAACAAAGTGTACACCTGTGCATTGCTGCATCCTGAGCCTGATTGCAGTGCCTGCCCTACAATGGCACAGAGCAGATTCAGGTCACGTGTGCCCTCTTAAAAGCTGAAATGGCAGACAGAATCACTGCAACACAAGGGTGCAATTTAAGATATACCCCCGTTCCTAAATATTATGATTAGCCCATGCTGGTGGCAGGGTAAACTCAAAAAATAAGCCATGGTGCATGGCACTCCTCATAATCATTGCAGCCACATCCAATTTACTATCATAAATGTGTCAGCTCCTGTGAGTCAGCTCAGCTGTGGATGATGATGTGCATTCTGCTCCTGCCAAGTGACAGTCCAGGAACCTGAATGGCTAGGCCTCTTCTTCGATCTCTGAATGAGAGTAGCGAATGCCCTCCCCAGGGGCAGCCACTCAGAAGGAAACTTTCCAGGGACCAGGAACCAAGGGAGCACAACCATTCAAAAGGAGTAGCCTCATACCAGGGTGCTGCATACCAAAGGGGCCTTTGATCTTGCTGAGAAAGGGAGGGGGCAGAGGTTTGTGTAGACAGGGAGAGCTCTTGTTTCTCTCTGCCTCTCCTTCCTATCCCCTCCACCTCCTCAGCACAGCACACTGTGGATGTCATGTCAGAGCAGCAAAGTCCCCTTCTTTCAAGAATAGGAATTGGACACCAAAAGCAGCATATTTTTAGTCAATCACCTGTGGGCTTTTCTCTTTAAAAGAAGGGGTCTCACACCTTCAGTGCATCATCTTTTGGACTTCAGACCTTGAAGGTTTCATTGAACCGTGTTGAGAGTGCAGTCCTTTCCAAAGTCCTCCAGTTGTGAGGTGAAGACAAGTTGCCCAAAGCAGAGGCTATCTCTGTTCCCTAACCATCCACAAGGACCCTTGGGGGTTAAACCTGCTGCTGGACCTGCCTCTCTATCAGCCACAGTGGTACCCGGGATCTCACTGTGCTGAAGGACCACTGCAGTTTTATGCCAGCCGTCCCCATGTTTGGGAGCATACGAAAGAGACTAATCTTGTCCCTGAACCCCTGATTTAGGACTCACTGCACCCTGAGAGCCAAGACATCCGGGACCCTAGTATTTTTGATGGTATCCTGTCATTTTACCAACAAAAAAGTTTTGAATGGCAAACTTTCGATTTTTTTTGTTGAAATGCCATTCTTTCGAATGACAATGGGCCACATTATGAGTACGGCGGTAGTGGGTTAACGGCACCGGTAAGGATGCCGGTGACATTAACCCCATACCGCCGCATTCCGAGGTCCCTTAGCGGGTACCACCAGGGCTGGCTGGTTTTCCCAGCTGCCCTTAGCGGGACCCGCTAAGGGACCAGGGAGCTAATAACGGCCCGTTATTTGCGGGCCCGTTATTTGCGGGCCCGTTATTTGCGGGCCCGTTATTTGCGGGCCCGTTATTAGCTCCTTCCCCATTCCCATTGAGCCCTATGGGGGCTCGAATGGGAATGGGGAATGGTTTTCAGAATGGGGATTTACCGGGTCCTCCAAGGTTGGAATGACCTGGTAAGTCCCCATTCCCACTAACCAGACATGGGTTTGGAGGCAGCCATGGTGATAATAGCACCATGGCTACCTCCAAACTCGTAATGACCCCCAATTTCTTTGAAAAAAATGTGAAAGTGCCGTCGACATGGGTTAGGGTTAGGGTTGGGGCTTGGGTTAGGGTTCGGTGTGGGAGTTAGGGGGGCTGGGGAGGAACCCCCCCAATATACACTAAGGGCCTCATTACACGGTAGGTGGTAAACCATGGTGCTATTAGCGCCATGGTTCATGCCGGTAATTTGCCGGTACCGCCTTGGAGGAAAGGGGAATTAACGCCCCATTCCAAGGTTGGCAGGGAGGTAATTCCCCCTTCCACCATTGCCCTTCCCCATTCCCATTTTTGCCCCATAGGGCTCTATGGGAATGGAGAAGGCGCTAATTACGGTACCGCAAATTGCGGTACTGTAATTAGCTCAACTGGTCCCTTTGCGGGTTGGTTTTTAACGCCTGAAAAAAGCAGGCGTTAAATTCCCCAACCCGCAAAGGGACCTTGTAGTAAGGCGGTAAGGATTTACCGGTACCAGTAAAATACCGGTACAGGTAAACCCTTACCGCCTAGCGTGTAATGAGGCTCAATAACTAAAACCTTGAAACGTTATATGGAGCTGCCCAGTGCGGAAATTACAGCACTGGATAGCTCTGTGTAACGTTTCAAAGTTTTTGTGTATATTGGCATTTTTTTTTTGTAATTTTGAAACGTTACATGGAGCTGTCCAGTGCTGTAATTTCAGCAATGGACAGCTCCATCTAGCGTTGCAAAGTTACACACACAAAAAGCATTGAAATGCTACTTTTAAGATGTAAAAGTGCATTTCAATTGAAACCAGTCCATGTCTATTGTCGACGGATTGGTTTCGCAAGAAATGCACTTTGCATGTTAAATATAGGCTGCCACAGCTTTGTTTTTCAAAACTTTGTTTTCGAAACTTTTGTTTGTCGAAACTCTTTTTTAAAAATTATCACTATAAACCTTTTTGACATTGAACTGCTTGCAGCAAATTTTTAAGAACCGTTCGACACATTCAAACCACCAGGAACCTCTGCTGCTGCTTTTTGCCCTCACCTGATCTTTGACTTGCTCACACTAAGAATTCTGACTCGGTGCTGCCGGACCACGAAGAACCACAAAAAGGTACTATTGACTGCTAACTGCCCCCCTTGGTTCATTTTAGGGCTCTAGTTACTGGTAAGGTCACTTTTATCCCTTTTACAACCAAGAACATATCCTTTCAAAGAACATTGTAGATATGACATGCCTTACACCCTGATTCATTACTCAGAGTGCTGCATCTTGCTAGCTTTGGTTATTCTGTGTTCTTCCCTCACAGGGGTGTTTTGTGTAGTGTTTTTCTATTTAGTTAATTTTGTGCATGGCGTGTTTAAAGTATATAAATATTTTTATAGAACCTTCATTGGACATTGCTTTATTTTGAACTGTTATACGTCACTGTTTGGGTTGCTACTGAACCACATTCACACCCCTTTTGAGAGTGTAGCCTTCCCTCGGCCGACGTTACAACAAAAGGTGAAGGAGGTATAGCTCTTAACTGTGCCAGTTTTATCTTTATGATGGTGTTGGGTCTTGGTTTCTAGAATTGTGAGAGTTGAGCAGGCACTTTAGCCTCTGCTCCTCTTTGAACTTTTGCAGGGCGAAATTCACCGTGGGCAACAGTTGGGATTTGGAACAGACTGTGTCTACACCACAGTGATGCAAAATAAGAGTGTTTATTTAACATTCATTTGAATGGTAAGGTATTTTTTTCATTGCTACAATGTGGCTCACAATGGGTATAGTTCACAACCCGGGAGCCGGTTGCCTGCACCTATGCTGTGAGAGATTGGGTCTCACACATGGCAGTAAGGTTAGGAAGACTGCACTGCTAGGAAACCTTCAACATTACTAGGTGGATGGGGATTTTGTTTGAATTAGAAAATCACAAAACTTTCAGTGGGGAAGGAAGTATCTCAGATGGTAGCACCCAAGCACAGCCTACGCACCACATACCTAAGGATGTAGTCCAACCATCTGAGGGGAGAAAACCTTTTGAGGCATTTAGACATTAGCCGTTAGAGTCACAGTGTGGATGGGCACAGGCAAAAAACAGACACAACTCAGGGCATGTCTAATTCAAATGCATGTGTGAATCAACTTGAAACGTATGAGATGGAGTTACACCAGTGTTTAGGGGACATGAGTGACACCAAGCATGTGGAGCCTAAGAAGGCCTCAAGAAGGTACGTGAACACTCAAGTCCACTAAAAGGCTAAGACACATGCACTCAAATCAAGGGCAATGGATCAGGGTCATTTTATAAAGGGAAAGAACAGGGGTTGTGACCCTTCTTCCAAGAAACGCTCCCAGAAATCCAAAGTGAATATCCACACCCATGGTAGGTCAATTTCCACTGAAAAGCAGAGTACAGACACCTTTAGCACTGAGGCACCCACACACTCAGCAGCAAGCGGTTGTTTGCGCTGCAGCGATTTGGCACATAGGAAGGGAGATCATACCTACAAGGGGAAAACTGTACATGCACCATTGACTGTGGGTCCCTTGATAGAGGAGACCACATTCAGTTTGAGCATCTTAAAAGATAAAGCCCCAGTAGGCCGGGGAGTGGCCAAGAGATCCCTCACTCAGAGTGCAGACGATACTGGGTCTGTTGAGGAGTCCACGGGTACCACCACAAAAATCAGATGTTTCCAGAAAGTGTCTCTAGAAAAAGGGAAAAGGCTTCCAACTTGAATCACGCTGCTGCTGGTGCCAGAGCTGTCAGGCGACTGGTGAAGGCAGGGCAGTACACCCAAAGACCAAACCTGCAGGTAAGATTGTTTGATTGTCTGAAGTACTCACCCTTGCAAACAGTAGGGTTTAGTTGGAGGAATGAAATGTTCTTGCACCATGCTGCAGTCAAAAACTACATTCCAGTAGGGTGTCTGTTGGATTATAGCCTCCCTGACTCAGAGGTATTCATGGTAGTGCCTGGCGCGTAAGCTCTGGGAGCAGCACAGGATGAAGCACTTGAAGGCTAAGACCCTGAACCTTCCTCAACTAGAGACTACAAGGGACTGTTGTCCCTGGTAGCTCCCTGTCCAAGCCTCAAGCCCCTCAGGCACCTGCTCTTGCAAGAGTGGACCCAGTAGCCACTGAGGTGATGATTGTGTTACCAATGGATTCAGTGATCTCAGGGTGCCTACTGGCATAGGAAAAGAACCTGATATGGTGGATAGGATAGTTTCTTTTCTGAAGGTTACTCCAGGACTGACTGAGTTCTCATACACTAGAGTCATAGGTCAGGTCGACTATGACCAGGAACAGCAGATCAGTACCATTTTAACCAGTCTGTTGAGGCAGATTACAGAGCAGGTGCAGGGCAGAGGTCCCGAACCATTCAAGTTAAGGGAAAAAGCGCAGAGCGAAAACCCTGGCCTGTTCTAAAAACAAGAGATTTCCTCAGCTGGAGAGTATGAGAGACCGGTCTCACTGGGAGCTCCCAGCCCAGGACTGAGGTCCCCTGAGGCTCCTACTCTTGCAAGAGAGGACTCAGTGGCCACTGAAGTGACTATGGGATTATACAGGATTCAGTGATCTCAGGGTTGCCAACGGGCATAGAAGAGAAACCTGAGCCAGCCATGGGGCCGTTTCAGACCAGAAGGGCATGCGCACACTGGAAGTTTTGTCCCGGGTCACGTTGACTTTTGCCAGAGACAGAAGGACTCTCCCACTCTGGCAAGTTGTTGAGACAGACAGAGGAGCATTTGCAGGGCAGAGGACCTGAACCACTCCTAAAAGTGAAACATGTGCAGAGCAAAATCCCACACTTATTCCAAGACCTGGAACCGGTAGCAGGCAAAATCCCTGGCTAGTTCAATTAAAAGGAGCCCAAGAATTCTGGGGGAGGGCACACCCATGAGGCAATTGTTCACCCAGGCTCCAGGAGTTTCCAACCAGACTTGGTTCCTGACATACATGCTGGTGTCATAGATGTGGCTGGAGCATTTGACAGCTTGTCAAATGACTTCTGTAATCCCAGTTTGGACTAAGAAATGGAAACTGTGCACTCAATCCAATCTTGCCAGGCACTGACAAGAAAGTACTGCACTTTGCCTACCCCCTTCCCACACACTTGCATGATCTGAATGACACCGGGCCTAGTAGTATTGTTGTCCGTGCTCCCTTTGTTTCCCTTCCCTTGCCTCGTTGCGCCTTGAAACACTTGTGTGTAGGCGCATTATGAATGCCATATCATATCATATCATCATATCATATCATATCTTATATCATATCACCATACCCCTTTAAATCCACTGCCTGTGATTGGGTGGTCTTGTGAAAGGAAAGGTAACTTCTTCCAGCTCATAATGGACACGGGATCCCATGTCATATCTGTGGCTGTGTAGACACCACAGAAAGAGCAGCCCCCTGCCTGCCAAACCACTTTCCAGCACTCCGAAGCTGGCTTAAGCAGGGCCCCCATTCCAGAACTTCAGACTATGGGGAGAGAAACAAAAGCTTGACAGACACCGGTAAAACTGGAGTGCACTCAGCGCAGCTGAGCCTAGATGTTACTGTTCAGCCCATTACTTGTCTTCACAGGTTGCTGATGAGTATTGAGAAACACTGGGGCATGGTTCGGAAGATTTCAGTGTTAGACATTGGGACATCTCTCTACTGAGAGTTAAAATGGACACGCTGCCTCATCCTGGACCTCAGCATGCTAGTGCAGATGGCAACTGGTTATTTGCTGACCTTACGGATGTGCCATGCCCTTAAAAGGGTAGTTCTCAACCTTTTTGTCTGGGTGTGTGTGTGATGAATTGCCATCTGGCGTGGCTGTATAAGCGCTGGCATTTTTGATTTGCATGAATTAATAAATTCTATCTCTGAAAGGGTAATCTGTTCATCATATTCCCCTTTCATGAGCTCCATGCCAAAGCACAGTTTAGACCCGTGCATTTATGCATCAGTAGCCTGATTGCAGTGCCTGCCATACAGGTGCTCAAATATAGATTCAGATCACATGTGCCCCCTTGACAGCTGATGTGACAGCCAAAGTCACTACAGCACTGGGGTGGCATTTAAGGTATGCCCTGCATGCTTCAAAATATTATGATTATGAGCAGTCCATGCTGGTGGCAGGGCAAACTAAAAAAATAAGCAATGTCCAAGTTAGGGCATGGTGTATGCCCCTGTTCATAATGATTGCAGCAACTTTCCAATTTGATATCGCACATGCGTCAGCTCCTATGAGCCAGCTCTGATTTGGTAGGTGATGTGTATTCTGGCAAGACAGACTGGTCCTGACAAATGACAGGACAGGAACCTGAAGGTCCGGGCCTCTTCTTTGATCTCTTTGTGAGAGTAGGTACCACCCTACCCCATAGACAGCAATTCAACAGGAAGCTCTCCTGCGTCTAGGAATCAAAGGATAACACACACTGTACAGTTGGAGGAAGGTTCCACTGTCTTGTTACTTTCTGTCTCTCTTTCTCCTTCCTGCCCCTTCCACGTCCTCTAGCACAACACACTTTGGGTGTGATGTCCGATGGGAAAAGTCCACTTTTTTCAAGAACAGCAATTGGACCCCTAAAGCAGGCTAGCTTTAGTTCAATCACCTGCAGGCTTTTGCCTTTAAAAGAAGTGGCTCACGCCACTTCTGTGAATCATCTTTTGGACATCAAACCTTGAAGATTTTGTTGGGCCCTGTTGGTAGAGTTGCCCTTTCAACACTCCTCTAGTTGTGACATGAGGACCGGTGGTCCAAGGCAGAGGCAACGTCTGTCCCCTAAACATCACCAGGGACCAGTGGGGTGAACCTGCTGCTGGAACAAGTCCTGCCTCTCTGCTAATCATAGCGGCACCCAGGACCTCACCTTGTTGAAGAACCCCTTCAGTTGTGTGCCAGCCTCCCCCATGTTTTGGAGCCTGAGAACAAGCACCCATATTGTCCATGAGTCCTGAGGAGTGACCTGCTGCTAGATTGATGACCTGCCTCTATGCTAGCCACAGACATACCCAGGACCTCACAGTGAACTGTTGTATAATTAGATCATTATATCCTGCTTTGGCCTTTATCTCCACTGCATGTGCAAATGTGTATCCACCTTGAGCTGTGACAAGGTACAAGGGCAGAGAAACAGTGTTGTGTTTCAAACCAAGACTAAGAGAATGGCTGAATGAACAAGAATAGATTGCCTTTTATCCACCCTGTTATTTATGTATGCATTAGAACTCTTTAATGTAAAATTCAAGCTACATAAGAATTGTCTTTGTATTAAAATGTACATATGTTACCCATGCCGATAATATATTACATGAATCTAATCCATTGACTTTGTGGCAGCTTTAATATATATGCTTGATCCGATATCCGTAATATCAGCTGTTATTGGTTATTTATTAACTAAATCAAAATTGTATTTGTTCCCTTTAATTTGAGGTATACCCCTGGTATGATTGGGATCGTTGCCCCTACTTCAGAAGACAAATATAAGAAATATGTTAGTGTCCCTTTGGCTAATTATATTGATGTAATTGTATCTTTAAATTAAATGTTCAGAAGTCGTGTCTTCCCTTTGTGAGATAGTGTGGTGGACTGGATGCTGGTGGACTTGAAGCTAAAAATATCTTAATTGCACCCCAATATTTTACTCAAGTTCCCATGCACCGTATAAACTAATCTTCCAGTTTTTTAAACAAGGGAACACATCCACATCTAGTATTTTGAAGAATACATCTCAAAAATATTGCTTACGTAGATAACGGCTAGTAAGTGTAGTGGTGGGTAGGCATGGCTGAAAGGGCTGAAATTAGCTTTGGCACGTTCTGGGAAAATTCCACTCACTTTGCCAATTGGATATTTGTGTAGGCCTACTAGGTTCTGAGCCATAGCTTGGGTTATGTCTGGTGGCTATGACCCTTTGCCCCTCTTCTGAAGCATAATCCAAAGGTGGCCCTTTCAGTTATCTCAACAACTAGTACTTCCAATCTTCTGACCAACTGTTTCCTTTGAAGACCACCTGGCTCGCTTGTCTGCTATATTACGGGCAGAAACTGCTATTCTTACTACATCTGATACATTCAATGCATTTGAAACACTCACTTTGGCCTTTGGACCCAAACAACAGGGAAAGCAACCTATCAGAGTCACTTTGAGCAGATGGATAAGACACACAAATGAACAACAGCAAGGTTCTATGTCTGTATGCTTGAATGGGTGCTATGAGTTTAACAATGAAGAGGAATGAGGGGCGATACCCTGCATACTTCCCAGATGTAAAGTAGACTGGATAGTATATGTTAAATGAACGTGTTAGTGAGACTTAAACTGCAGATTGCTTATTAATTGTCCAAAGTTATTTGTATTGTTTTAAAAAAGGGACACTCCCAGCATTGAAAATTAGGTGACCACCGTCATTTCCTTCGTATATTTGTGTTTAAATACAACCAAAACATTCAGATCTGAAATGGCCTGTTTCCTGTCCCAGGTTGTGGGTTGGTTTGCTGTGGTATAGGTGGTGGGAAATCAGCGCCATTTCTCCATCATAGAAGAACCAACTAAATCAACAAATGTATGTTCCATTAATAGATCTAATTACAGAAGATACATGTTTTCCCTTACACATGCTTTGCAAGGCCATGTACAAATCTTGCAAACTTGATGAAGTTGCAAAGATTTTCTCAGGCACAATTAAAAACCTGCACATTGGGTATTATGGGTGCCTAATTATGCAGATGATGTAGCAGCAACTCAAATGGTACTCTGGAGGTACTGTATTTTTTCTCTCCACCAAACATCTGTAGCCAAAAAACGAATTCTGCAAATGCATACTTGCTAAACCCAGGAAGTATGCACAGAAAAATATGTCCCAAAACGTTTATATGCTGACATTGTTTCTAAGAAATTACTTTTAGGTGAACGGCCGTAAGGGAGCCAAGCATGCCCTGCACAGCGGGCGGTATAGCAGTAGGCTGGACAGTTCATCACTTCATGTGGCAATTGGATTCTGCTTTTCAGTAATACAAGGATGAGTAGAGTCAAAAATGCAAACTCAGGCTACACACTTCTACAAGCCAACACAGGGCTGATAGGCAAATTATCAACCACAAAAAGGATATGTCTTTGGGTGAAAAAAGGTGCAATTGTGGCCAAACCATTCAATAGGGCCCAAATGGACCTAGGGGGCAGTTATTGGTTGACAGTTCCTCTTTTCGATTCTTTGGCTGGTCGGCGACGTTGACTCTGGCTTCGAGCAATATGTTAGCGGGCACAGTGGATTGTGTGGTGACATTGAGCAGGTTCAAATGTGCTAGCACTGTGTGGCTTGAAGGCAGCTTTCAGTGATGCAGATCGCGGCTCTCAACAGGATCTCTTGAAAGTCAAGTCGGGTTGCAATCATCAGGAAGGGCCAATGAGTGACGCTCCAGTGGTTCGAATCTATGGGCGTCGGTATTTAAAATGATGATGCTGTTACTCCTACGTGCATTTCGGCAAAGCGGCAGTTTGAGAGGCGAGTTGGGTTGAGTTGTGATGTAACTCCTGGTCTAAGTTGACAAAGGATTCTCCAGGTGTTTCATCATGCATTTGGTAAGCCCAAGGTCTGCACAATTACCAAAATAGAAATAATATGTAAAGAATTCAAATAATTTCAGGCCTGGGAAAATTCAGTCAGTGTCACTCTGTATTTAATTCTGGAAGTGCACTATTAATCAACACCCTCATTCAATAATTGATCTTACCACTAAGATAGTTTGATTCTGATCTCAGTTCAGTACCTCTCCCTTTCTAGTTGTATACATGATTTTAAAAATTGTATTACACATTAAAAATCACTCTACAAATCTTGTTGTGGAGTTAGTAAGTATGACGGTAATACAAAGAACCAAAACATATTTCAGACGGTCTCAAATGATTAATATGCAAAGTATAAGCAGTCTTCAAAGACCTGTTAAAAATGTTTAGATGTAAAATTTCAATTCAATGTATTAGAAGGGTTTGACAATACCTACGTTATTTCACATACAGTGACCAATCTGGAACACACTAAACACGTATTATGGTATTAATAGAGACACAATGGCCCTCATTAGGACCCTGGCGCTAAGTGTTTAAAAGCGCCGTAAAAGGCTGCGGCGCTGTTAAACACTTAGCGCCTTACTACGAGGTCCCTATGCGGTACCCGACCTGAACGGCTGGTCTAGACCAGCCGTTAAAGTAGGGATCCGCAAAGTGACCTTGGTGCTAAGTACAGTACCGCAATTTGCGGTACCATACTTAGCGCCTTCCACCGTCCCATTGAGCTCTATGGTGCAAAAATGGAAATGGGGAAGGGCCAATGTTCAATGGGGAATTACCACCCCGCCAACCTTGGAATGGGGTGGTAATTCCCCATTGAACATTGGCGGACCCGTTACAATACCGGCACCAACCACGGTGCTCATAGCGCCATGGTTTAGCGCCGGTGTTGTAATGAGGGCCAATGTAACAAATACGTCAGTCAGTCAATGGCCCTCATTACAAGTCAGGCGTTAAGGGTTTAACGGCGCCGTCGGTGCCGTTAACCCTTAACGCCTGATTCACACTTTAACGCCTGCTTTTTGCAGGCGTTAAAGTCCAAGGCGCTAAGCGACCTTGGGGCTAATTACGGAACCGTAATTTACGGTGCCGTAATTAGCGCCTTCCCCATCCCCATTATGCCCTATGGGGCAAAAATGGGAATGGGGAAGGGCAAATGGTGAATGGGGAATTACCGCCCCACTCACCTTGGAATGGGGCGGTAATTCCGCCATCCACCATGGCGGAATCCGGCATGGACCATGGTGCTAATTGCACCATGGTCCACCACCTGACTTGTAATGAGGGCCAATATATTTATTTGGATGTGAACATCCATCAAACAGACAAAAACACAATACATAATAAAAATGATACGGTCAAAAAGAATAAAATAAAAACCTTAATAACACCGCCAAAACACCCTTTCTTTTATAGATAGCTCTTTTTAATAAAGATAACAAGGCACTAGGAACATATACTGAATCTGCAGATAAGAGAATGAGCAAAGCAGGATGATAACATACCAAATTGAACTATCTAAAAACAGGTAGTAATGACCCAGTTGTAAGGAACTCATGGTGGCAATAATAAAGACATACACAAGTGATCATTGTTCAAGGGTGTTTCTTAAACTGTTGGCAATAAAATTCTAAGTAGAAAGCTTTCATGCACTAATCCTGGAAAGAACCTAGAGAATCCCTTTGAAAGCCTAAAACCATGCAAGGGTATGTGTAATCACTTAGCATAGTCCTACCTGTTTGTATGAAGGGGTGGGTCTAACCACTATGATACTTGGGCATCATCAATGTTTGCGAGCAAACACAGATTCGAGAAAGATCTCTTGAATCACATGTAACACTTGCAGCAAGGCATCATATGCACCCAAGTTTCACATAGGACACCTTGATGTACTATGTGACGAATCTGGGCAAATTGTCCCTTTTTCTCAGAGGGGAGCCATCCCCTTTGAGGCTATGTCCATAAGCCCTCTAAGAAAGACAGTCCCTCGGAGTCTGGGAAAGTGGGACCTCACTGGGAGTGACTCCCCCAAGGAACTCCCTACAAAGAGCATTGTGTCTGGCTATATAGGAATTGAAAAGACTGATAGCATTGCTGTTGATTGGCATACTCAACATACTAACCTCCCACACATGTCTTTGGCTGAAGACAATGCTGGAATCCTGGGGAAGGCAATAGTTGCTGTAGATCAACATGACACGTGGTTATGCAACAGATCATAAAGGGATGAGGAAGCTGGAATGGAGGAGAAGGAATATTACGCAGAGGTGAGCCTCTGACGTCTGAATGTTCTAGAGGGGTGGAGCTGCACTAAAATGTAGAGCCAGCAGTAGAGTGGAGGGGAGACTGAGAGAGAGATGCTGGAAGGACCAACAGACTGAAGGGCGAAAATGGTGAAGCAGATACGGAGATGGTAGTGAGGCTGTCTCACCTAGTGGCACGACCTTGCAGCAGCTGTAGTGGGCCCGGGGCCCATTAACTGGCACTGAGACCAGGTCAGAAGAGGGAAGCCAAATTCCACACCCCCATGCAATCACTGCCGAGCTGGACACGAAAAAGGAAGTAAACACTCCCGAGAAGGTAAAGCTGGGGAGAGGGATGGGTGATTACATCCCTGAAGTAAGAACCCAAAAGGGTTATGGGAGCCCAAAAACATGTTTGTTGAATATGGGAAGACACCCAAGAGACACCCTGCTGAGTTGAGTAAATCAGAAGGCCCACCGTTTTTGGGGAGCCCTACTAACATTCTTTTAACACTTGGAAAACTGGGAACCTGGAGGGTTTCATTGCACAATCCTAAATCAAGATTGGGGAGCAAAAAAGGGTTATGGGAGCCAGAGAAACCTGATTGCTGGACACGGGCAGGCGCCCACATGAGAACCTGTTGAGTTGAGTAAATCAGAGGGGAAGCAGGCTTTGGGGAGCCGTAATAATCGTTTTTAAAAAAATTGCAAAACTAGGAACTTGGAGGGTTCCATTGCACAGTCCGAAATTAAGCTCGAGGAACCAAAAGGGGTTATGCGTGCTAGAGAAACCCAATTGCTGGACACAGACTGATGCACAAGAAAAACCCTGATGACTTGAGCCAAACAGAGGTCCAGAAGGTGTTGGGAAGTTCTAAGAGAATAAGCAAAAATGGTCAACATTCGGAAGATTGGGAACCTGTAGGGTTCCAGTACTCAATTATAAAACAAGGACCAGTTGAAAGACTACATCCAAGGGGATGCGATCGCAATACAAGAATCCTTGCTCCATTTAAGGAACTGGAACTATTGGCTTTTTGAACAGTCTTAAAACTTGCTTTAAAGAACTTGGAAAGAGGATTGAAAGCTTTGTGTTGAGGAACCCTTGAAATCCACATTAGACTGTTGAGAAATATTGGGGAGTAACACAAGTAGTGTTGGCCAGATGAGGCCTGGGTGGAGGGGCTGCTGTTCTGGCCTATTTTTAGGTTACATTGTTTGGAACAGTGGTAGAGCCAGATAGGAGTTAGGTTTTGGACTGAGGACTGATTTAGATTTGGCCAATTGACGAGCACCCCTGGTTTAGTTTATTAGGCAGGGAAGTTCCTTCTTAACAATAGGGATAGCTAGGCATTTTTCTTAATTTGAAAATAAAGACCTCTGAAACTAAAATGTCTTTTCCGACTCCTTCTGGTTCGCCACAACTACCACACACTGCCTCAAAGTATTATAGTATAAAGTAGTATCACATTGAGAATGGAGCTATTCTAGAGGAACCAGTGTGCTATGCTAAACATTCCACTACTTGTAGATGTCAGTCAAGCAACCCATAAAGAAGTGCATCTACACTGCATAGGCATACTAGCAAGGCCTAGGAGCAGCCCCAGCCACCTTACCCTCACTGGTGTCCTCCTGCATGCCGTTCACATACATCATGCATCAGTGTGTACAAGCTGCAATAACATGTATTGTGGGACAGGCGGCCTATGAAATGCACACATAGCAAGGGAGAAATTGCCAATGTTAACGCAAATGCAAAAGACCCTGGCTGCTGGACTATGGAAATACTCCAGGTGTTTCATCATGCATTTGGTAAGCCCAAGGTCTGTACTATTATCAAAATAGAAATAATGTGTAGAGAATTCAAATAATGACAGGCCTGGAAAGATTCAATCAGGGTCACTCTGTATTTAATTCTGGAAGCACACTATTAATCAACACCCTCATTACATAATTGATTTTACCACTGAGTTAGATAGTTTGATTCTGATCTCAGTTCAGTACCTCTCCCTTTCTAGTCGTATACATGATTTTAAAAATGGTATTACACATTAAAAATCACTCTACAAATCTTGTTGTGGAGTTAGTAGGTGTGATGGTAATACAAAGAATCAAAACTTATTTCAGACAATCTCAAATGATTAATCAGCAAAGTATAAGCAGTCTTCAAAGACCTGTTAAAAATGTTTAGATGTAAAATATCAATTCAATTCTTTAGAAGGGTCTGACAATACCTACGTTATTTCACTAGCAGTGACCAATCTGGGACACACTAAACACCTATTATGGATGGTATTAATAGAGACACAATGGCCCTCATTACGACCCTGGTGCTAAGTGAAAAACTATGGCGGTAAATGATTACCGCCATCGTTTTCGGCTAGGTCCGATTATGACCCGTGACCATTAACTACGATGCCATTAGCGGCATCGTAGTTAACGCTGCCGCTAACTGCTCCAAGGACGCACGCACGCGACCTCCCACACCGTAATAACCGGCATAGCGGAAAGGTACGCGAATGCCGACCCAAGCGGACATGCACCTAACGCCATCACCCAGCCCGTTAAATACCTTACCGCCATGGTGCTAATTACGCCATCGCGAACCAACCGTAAATGGCCATGTAAAGTGAATCCAGCTGCCACAGGTGCACAGAAACAGCACAGGTGGAGGCAATACAGACTCAGGAAGTACAAAAAGAACACACCCCACCCCTTCCCACACCCAGTCACACTCCACAATGATACCAATAGGACTAGCAATGTTGGGGCTGGAGGACCTGATAGCAATGCAAGTGCTACAACAACAACAGCAACAACAACAGGCAACACAGAGGAGACGCAGGAGGAGAAGGAGGGCAAGGCAGGGCCAGCAAGCCCCACAAGCACAGCCAGTGCCACCACGCAGGCAGCCCCCAATCCCACGCATCAGAGCCAGTCCATTCAACCTCACTGCTGAGCAGATCCACACCCTGTACCGTTTGGACCGGGACACCATCACCGCCATCGTAGACATGACACACAACGACATCGTCAGCATGATAGAA
Source organism: Ambystoma mexicanum (assembly GCF_040938575.1). Taxonomy (NCBI): domain Eukaryota; kingdom Metazoa; phylum Chordata; class Amphibia; order Caudata; family Ambystomatidae; genus Ambystoma; species Ambystoma mexicanum. The sequence goes on along the minus strand of NC_090933.1, from coordinate 451,713,785 downwards.
ACACCAACCGCCATCCCACCCCTACTGAAGGTAGTGTCTGTACTCCACTTCCTGGCCACAGGCACCGACCAGCACACAGTGGGGCACTTGCATGGCATTTCACAACCATTATTCTCACATACACTTATCCAAGTGCTCGATGCCCTCCTCAAGCACACAGACGACCACATCTCATTACCACGGACTGCCCAGGAGATTGCAAACACCAAAGTGGGTTTCCTTGCACTTGCCGGCATACCTGGTTGCATTGGTGCCATCGACTGCACCCATGTGGAATTGGTGGTTCCACATGCCATGGAGGTACCGTACCGCAACCGGAAACAATTCCACTCAATCAACGTGCAAATGGTCTGTGACTCCAACAGGATCATCACACATTGTTGTGCCCGATTCCCCGGAGCAACCCATGATTCAATGGTCCTGAGGAACTCCACAATACCACGTTACATGGAGCGACATGCAGGCCCAAGATCCTGGGTACTCGGTGAGTCTAATGTCATGACCATGGAAATGTGAAGTGGGTAGGTGAACGACGTACCAATGCATACTCCACCTGGCTTAAAGGGGGGGGAATGATGCATACTCCACCTGGCTGAAAGGGGGGGGGGATGATGCATACTCCACCAGGCTGAAAGGGGGGGGTGATGCATACTCCACCTGGCTGAAAGGGGGGGGATGATGCATACTCCACCTGGCTGAAAGGGGGGGAATGATGCATACTCCACCTGGCTGAAAGGGGGGGGAATGATGCATACTCCACCTGGCTGACAGGGGGGGGGAATGATGCATACTCCACCTGGCTGAAAGGGGGGGAATGATGCATACTCCACCTGGCTGAAAGGGGGGGGTGATGCATACTGCACCTGGCTGAAAGGGGGGGTGATGCATACTCCACCTGGCTGAAAGGGGGGGGAATGATGCATACTCCACCTGGCTGAAAGGGGGGGGCATGATGCATACTCAACCTGGCTGTGAGTAGCAGAGACAACGGAGCCAGATCATACCCTAAAGCAACCCAAACTTCACCCAACACCAGTAAACCCAATACATGATGTATGCAGCCCTACCATGTGAATGAGGTCGTGTCCCAAGCATGACACAACCATCTGCAAGTGCATTGTACCAATTCAGACCACATTGACTACAACGAAATGCAACTACATGCACGTCACCAAACACCATCAACCGAAAGGCCTGTCCCCCATAACTGCGCACGAAGGAGGCACATGACGGACAGAAACATCAACACACCATTACACAGACAGCAGGGCCCCCAAAATGTCCCTATCAACATCAGTATTGCTCACTGGGGTCATGATGAGGCCGACAGCAATGTTGCAATGATGTGAGCATTGACATCACAGGACAAGGGCCACCAAAACAAACGGCATGAACGAACACAGTGGATGGGCACTCACAAGGCACTCGAGCACTCTGCATACATTGGTTGATGGCATGCAAAACAGGCCATGAGAGCCATGAGCATATACCGGTCGCAATGTGTGAATCAATTAGTGCATTTAGAAGTGGTCCAAAGTAACAGTTGGATGCAAGCCATGGTGGCACATCATGTTCTGAATTAGACGTCATGACTGACACATACATTCTCGCCCACATACAGGTGATGCAGGCGATCCCCTGAAGAGGTGGCTCCTTACACCAGTCCGGAACCCACAGGACCAGCACGAGGAGGACTTCAACCGTGCACATACACGTACCCGTGTGGTCATTGAGCAGGCATTCGGCCTATTGAAGGCACGGTTTCGCTGCCTCAGCAGGTCTGGTGGGGCACTCCTGTACCGCCATGAGAAGGTGGCAAAGATGGTCATGGCATGTATCATGCTACACAATATGTGCGTCAGACGAAATGTGCCCCTGCCCCCTGACGCAGAACTGCAACCACCTGACGACGAGGATGAGGAGGGTGCAGATGGGACCGCACCTCATGGAGGAGGCGATGCACAGGAGGGGCGTGAAATGCGTCAAAATATCATCAACCAATGCTTCTAGCACACACGGCTGGTGTGTATCACATGGAGACGGCACTTGGGGCACTGTGTGTCTCTGGGTCATGCACACTGTGGACTGTACACCAATAAAGCACACATACGCAATGAAAATGTCCACACATTTGATTTGGGAAAAAGGAAAATGTGTATTTCAATTGTAAATTGTTGTGACACACCCCCTCCCCCCTCCCTCCTGAACACCCCAACACACCCCCTCCCCCCTCCCCCTGAACACCCCAACACACCCCCTCCCCCCTCCCCCCTGAACACCCCAACACACCCCCTCCCCCCTTCCTTCTCCTCCCTGAACACCCCAACACATCCCCTCCCCCCTCCCCCTGAACAACCCAACACACACCCTGTGAGTGGCTAAAGATGCCTGTAACAGTGGGCACACGCTATTGCAAGCCCCCTCTCCTGGCCCCCGGGGCACCCCTGCCTGTGGAGCGCAGGTTCCGTCCTGATCGTCGGACGGGGCTGCTTTGGGCAGAACAGGCAGCGGAGGATGTCCCTGGCTGCTCACGTGCATAGATGTCCTGAATGGTGTGGGACAGCTCTGAGAGCACACAGCGCACGGCGGCAAGTTCCCCACAAATGTCCCTTGAGGTGGACTGCATTGCAGCCCTCAGGGTCTCCGTGCTCCGCTCAATTTCGGCCCTTAGGGTCTCTGTAGATTGTTCTATGGCTGCCCTAGCCCCCCCACATTCCGCAGCATGCTCATTGAGGAGCGTGGACAGCTGTTGCTGACGTGCAATGACATCCTCAAGGGACTGTTGCCTCTGCTGGGCCATGCCCATTGCAGGTGGTATCACAGAGGGGCTGCTCCCCTCCTGTGGACTTTCAGCGGGGCATGGGGTGGATAGCCAGTCCTCTTCCTCTGGGTGCCCCTGTGTGGGATCCTCATGGGGGCTGGTATGGGACGGACAGGGGGAATGAGGCAGGTCAGTGGGGCGTCCAACATCGGGCTCCTCTGTATCGGAGTCAGAGCATGCTGCAATGGCAGCTGTTTCCCCTATGGTGCTGCTGCCTGCAGAACCGGTGCCTTCTGTGGCGGACAATGTGGGGACGTGTGGTGCTGCTGGCCTGCTGCCTGCTGGGGTGCCTGTCGGTGGCCCGTCCTGTGTGCTGGCAGAGGATTTTGCCTGCTGCGGTGTCTGGCACACTGCAGCTGAGGTGGAGTGTCTGTGCACGGTGGTCTTGGCCCTCTTGGCTTTTTTTGTGGCAGGGGTGTCCTCATCCTCGGGGTTGGATTCTGAGCCTGTGGTGGGGCAAAGGAGGGAGAGCGTTATTGATGGGTCTGCGGACATTGGAATGGCAATGGTGACATGATTTTGGTCACTAGATGAGGCACATTTGAGGCAGGGGCATGCAGGTTGTCTCCTTTTTGTGTGGAATAAGGATGGAGGTATGTGGGTGCCTGCAGTTAGGGTGTGCATGCTACATGTATACAGGGCGGAGGTCGCATGTGGCTGTGGGCAGTGTCCAGCTGATGTGGTGCATTTACACTCTAGGGCAACATTGTGCTACACATGAATGGACTTCAGTGACTATAGCATGTCTTGATTTGTGGCACCTACCTTCATCGCCTGATGTCGGCGCTCCTCTTTCCATCCCTCCTACACCTTCGATGCCTTCCATGCCTATTGTGCTGGCACATATTTCCTCCCATGGTTGGAGTTTGATTGGGGAGTCAGATCCTCCCCCGGTAGCCAGGCCCAGGTTGCGATTAGCGGAGATGATGCTTCTGACGCGGAGCCTCAGGTCATCCCACCGCTTACTGCACTGCTGTGGGTTGCGCGGTACGGTCCCCACCGCACTGACACGCTCTGCCACCAGGGACCATATGGCCTTCTTTTCGGCTATTGCCGGCCTGGTCATTTGCGTAGAAAATACTACGGCAGCATTGTCCTGAAGAGTCTCAGCAAGCATGGTCAGTTCCTCCCGAGAAAATCGGTCCTGGCGCTGCCGATTGCATGCCTTCTTCACAACTTTGGGCATTTTTAGGTAGGTAATTGGGTGGGTGATGGGTTGGGACAGGTCTCAGGGTTGGATCTGGTATGGTTGGGTAGGATGGCAATGGATGGTGTTTTTCAAGATGGCCGCCGTGCTATTTCCCGTTCCGCCGCGATGACGCTACTTCCGGTTCAGCTTATTTACGGTGACCGCTAATTACGGTCACCGCTAACTACGGTGTCCGCTCACTACGGTCGCCGCTAAGATGGGTGGCAGTAGTGCACCTTGCGCGGCGTACGATGCCGGTAGGGGCCGTTTCCGCCATGGCGTAATTCACATTACTGCCATGGCGTAATGCTCGTGCGCGATGGGTCGGAATGTGACGCTCTTTCCGCCATCGGTCCACGGCGTAAACGTTCATTACGCCATGGCGGTAATGTCAGATACTTACCGCCTGGGTCGTAATGACCTCCAATATAACAAATAAGTCAAACAGTCAATGGCCCTCATTACGATACCGGCACTAAACCATGGCACTATTAGCACCATGGTTGGTGCCGGTATCGTAACGTGTCCGCCATGGTGAAATGGGGAAATACCACCCCATTCCAAAGTTGGCGGGGGTGTATTTCCCCATTTCCCCATGGCCCTTCCCCATTCCCATTTTTGCCCATAGGGCATAATGGGAATGGGGAAGGCGCTAATTACGGTACTGCAAATTGCGGTACCATAATTAGCACCAAGGTCCCTTTGCGGGTCCCTACTTTAACGGCTGGTCTACACCAGCCGTTAAGGTCGGGTCCCGCAAAGGGACCTCGTAATTAGGCACTAAGTGGTTAACGGCGCCGCAGCCTTTTACGGCGCCGTTAACCACTTAGCGCCGGGGTCGTAATGACCCCAAATATGTTTATTTGGATTTGAACATCCATCAAACAGACAAAAACACAATACATAATAAAAACAATACATTATACAGTCACCAATAATAAAATAAAGACCTTAATAACACCGCCAAAACACCCTTTCTTTTATACATAGCTCTTTTTAATAAAGATAACAAGGCACTAGCAACATATACTGAATCTGCAGATAAGAGAAAGAGCAAAGCAGGACGTTAGCAGACCAAATTGAACTATCTAAAAACAGCTAGTAATGTGGACTTTCTAATGTCCCTGTTGTAAGGAACTCATGGTGGCAATAGTAAAGACATACACAAGTGATCACAGTTCAAGGGTGTTTCTTAAACTGTTTGCAGGTTGGAAAAATGCAGAATCTAAACGTAAGTCTAAGATGGGAGCAACAGTCGACCATCAAATGAAAGTACCGCAGTCCTAGTGGTGTTGTGTCAAATTAAAAGGGCCTATACTAAGGAACCTATTGACAAACCTTATAACTAATACAAAAAGAGTGTAGGATAGTATTCAGTAGAAAGAAAGAAGTGTTCACAAATACTAAATCATGATGCAGAAGCTTGGTTCTCCCTTCCCTGCGTTTTAAGCACAGGGTAAGGTGGGATCTTGGAGCACAGCACACTCTCGAGCTCTCCCAGCATGAGACGACAGTTCCGCCTCAGCGTCTCATGAGCCTCGATGGCCAGTCTCTTATCTTAAGAAAAGTCTCTTGCCTTTGAGGGTCGGAAAATAACAACTAAAGTAAGCCCAGTCCAATTGTTCATTAGGTGATGGTCTCACCTCTTGGTGCTCCTCTTCTGGGCACAGACGCTTCTTGTGTTATTGGGTGATTGCTTTTCACCCCTTTGGATCTCCCTATTCGGGCTTGGATCCCAAAACAGTTCTCTCGCTGTCAGGGACTTCAGTGGTTCTGTCTCCGGGTTCCGAGGGTCTGATAGGTTTCAAACACAAAACAACAAAGAAACAAAAGTTTTGTTTATGTATACTGTGGGTGATGGATTCACCCCTGGGTCCCTCTCTTCCAGGCACTGACCCTTCACAATATCGTATTCCAGAATTTAACAGTTCCTTCTCTCAATGGATTTTGGCTGATGGCTTCACCCGTGGATCTCCCTCTTCTGGGCGCAGACCCCTCTTTGCTTTCAACATACTTCCAACGGTTTCATTACGGCCTTCTGCTATTTGCAGTTTCACTCAGACGGGGATTGACCAGAGTCTCTCGAGTTAGCACCCACATGGTGCCGGTTCCCTCTTCTGCTGGTCTCCCCTTAACACTTTTACAGTTCTTTGAACATGGTTCAACTTTGCCACTTTGTGACTTTCATTCACCACTGCCCAGCTCTTATCAGCTCTCCCCTTGATTCACCGGCTGTTATGAACCACTTGGCTTTCCTTGTAACTGGAGTCAAGGCCGGTACAACAGTAGCAGGAGTTTCCCTTGCTCCCGCTTATCAGCGTTGACATTCTCTGTGTACTGTTGACATCTGTTGCAGCACACTTGGGCTATTGTCCTTGGTGTTACGATTCCTTCTGCAGAGGTTTCATGGGTCTGCGTCGAAAAGGGCAATGTTGTGTCTCTCCTTGTTAACCTCTCAATATTTCTCCACCTCTTGAACTGTCAGGCCAGGATAGCTGTCTCGTCGTGCGGTCTGCCTTGCTCCTCTTGTGCTCATTTGCTCCACCTTTTATCCCTGTGGGGAAAGGAAAGGGCCGTCAGGTGTGTGTAATTCTGGTTAATTGCCTGACTCTGCCTGATTCTTGTGTCGGGACATGTCAGGTAAACAGCTCTAGGGTTAGTCCTTTGGTTTTCATGTTAGGGAAAAGTGTTCAAGTCGGAAAAGGGGGTGAAGGGGCTGGAGAGTACAAGTATTCTATGGGGTAGGATGGAAAATAGGTATTCTAAGGAACTACAAACCTCTTGCCAAGAGGGTTGGTGACCTTGGAAGCGGGAGATTGGTAGGCTTTGTGAAGTGAATTGGAATGATCAGGACTTTTCTCATAAAATAAACCAGGGGGATATTAGGAACGGTAGTATTTTATCTGAGCGGGTTGGGAGTGTGTAAAAGAATAATCAGAGGGACAAGAATAAAAATGACTGGGAGTATTCCGGTAGGATATAGCAAAAAAGGAATTCTGGGATAGGCTGTTTCCTGGTGTATCAGGGTTTGGGCTCCTAGTTGGTTTACCAGAGGTGTAGGGGTGATTGGATTTTTTTAAGGGAGCTTCTTTGGGTGGAAGGGAGGTAGAAGTGGAATAACCAAGGAAAAGCTCAGGGATTTCATCCCCCTCACCTTCCTCCTTTGTATAATACTGCACCTTACCTTGGATATTCCCCTTAGCATAACCCCAGTTTCAGTCACCCAGATGATCCTTCCCCTTTGGTCCATCCACAGTACTGGATTCAACAGCGATGCCCGTGTCCTGGCCACCTGGATAAGGGATTCCTGGGCTCTATCTGGGAGAATACCCCCTGGTTTCTCACACTGTATGCTGGACAGAAAAGAATGAAATACTTTAGATCCTCCCTGACCTCCCTACATAACAGACAACTCGCTGTATCCAAATAACCCTTCCAGTTAACTGTATTTCCCCTCCACTGTAGGCAATCCATTTTAGCAGTAATCAGTCAAAAATCTCCCGTTTTAGAGATCATTAGGAGATAAGGCTGTATCCTATCTACCCTGCTGATAACAGCATGTGCTCTATCATTATGAACTGGGACAGCCGACCCAGCCCTTTAAGACAAAATAGCAATACTTTGGGCCTCATTACACGGACGGTGGTGGACCAAGGTGCTATTAGCACCTTGGTCTATGCCGGTAAAATACTGGCACCGCATTGGTGGAAAGGGGAATTACCGCCCTATTCCAAGGTTAGTGGGGCGGTAATTCCCCCTTCCCCCATTGCCCTTCTCCATTCCCATTTTTGCCCCATAGGGCATAATGGGAATGGGGAAGGTGCTAATTACGGCACCGCAAATTGCGGTACCGTAATTAGCTCCCTGGTCCCTTTGCGGGTTGGTTTTTAACGCCTCCAAAAAGCAGGCGTTAAATTCTCCAACCCGCAAAGGGACCTCGTAGTAAGGTGGTAAGGGTTAACAGTCACCGGTACCATTAACGGTGACCGTTAACCCTTACCGCCCTCCGTGTAATGAGGCCCTTTGAGATGAAAGGGGATGCAGAAGATACTCGAACATCAATAATCAAAATGACTCAGGAAGTTGGCAAAATTGACTGTTTTAATGTCAATTATCTAAAACAGGGAGTACAACGGACACCAACGGCAGTCTCACAGCATGATCTCAACAAAATTCATAAAAAACATCTTTATAGCAAGAACTCACTGCTGACCTCAATTTACGTGGTTTCCAACGTCATCCTACGTTGCAAACTACAAAAACCTAGTGGCAAATGTGATAGGGTTAGAGGGAACATCTAGCTATATGTTCCATACTAGTCTAAGCAAGTGATAGGGACTCTAATATCAGGTGGAGCAACTAAGCCCTTCCCTAAAACAGATCACTATGAACATCACTAAATGCACAACGTCCCATTGGTTACACAAAATATAGGGCCCTTAACTACATGGCCCCCTATAATTGGCTGGCACTCTTACATCCATCAGTACTTTTCCACCCATGTTAGCAGCACGCAGTGGGGGGTGCTGGTGGTGTGGTCATAACAATAGCTTCCCACCAATTAGCATATCATCTATCATCACCGCAGTGGTCTGCACGCCAATTAAGGCTTTGAACTTGGCCTTGGAAATGTTCCTTGCTCTGGAGAATATGAGGGATTTGAGGCACGCTTTGTCTCCTTGCGTAGGTGTGGTTCATCATGTTTGTCCAACTTCAACCCTGCACGTGACTGAAGACCACAAACTTGAGCTATAGTGCATTTAAAATACTATTATTTAATGAACCTCTGAAGTCTTCCTTGTTTTTGTGTACTTCTTCTGAACAAGAGCCTCATTCTTTCACACAATTGTAACTACTGTCAGATCCTCCCAGCCCAACACAACCTTGGCTTCTTGGGGCTGGTCCAGCATCGCCCTACTGAGATTCACTTCTTTTCTCAACTGCGACACACTTGAAAAGGCCTTCCTTCCCTGGTTCAGCTCTGCTATACTACATAGTGGAATCATTCATTCTTCACTTACTCCTATAGATGTATACATTGGCTCTTGCCGCAATCTATTCACTACATAGCTAGCCTCAAGAATACCTCATCTGCTTGAGTTTGTTTGTGTCTGTACACGTGTAAAATAACTTGATATCGTCATCTTTTCTGTAGCATAAGCCTCCTCATCTCGAGCCCAAAATGTTGCTTATCTTTGATACCTTCTTGATGCCTTATAGAATATCTACATTCTCTTGTCTATGCATCCCTTCTATGTTGTGTCAGATTTACTTTGTGTGATCTCACCAATCTGCTCTTTTGCTCTCTTTTCATTCTTCTTCTAGAATTTAATTCAAATGGCCATCATACTGTCTTGTGTGCAGGTATGGCTTTCTCAATGGGAACCTTGCCTCCAAGATTTCTTCCTGGTATCAGTATTTTCACTGGTACTGCACTGCTCCTCTGGCTCAAGAACAAATAACCTTCTTTCACTCCTTTTTTAGCAATTTAAAAGAGTGTCCCGAAAGGAACCACAGTCCAAAGTGCTCTCTGTCTGTCTTTTTGGACAGTCTCTGTGTCCTTCTTCCTCATCATGGACCTAGTCTGCATTTGCTGAGGTATTTCCCTGATGCTTGCTTCTGACTGGCATGGGGGTGAACGGGATTCTCCAGCGTAGACCTTTATGTCTCCAAGAAATATCCATGCACGTCTTCATAGCACTTTCACTGCTGACGGCGTCACATCCTCCACAACAAATGGCCCATTGAATCTCGGCTAGTGCCAAATTCCTAATTAGGATCTCATCACCAGGGAAAAGTTAAGGAAGACGTAGTTCTTCAAATCCAGTTATTGTATGGTCACCATCTGTGTTCCAAGCCCCACACCCCTTTCGCTTGAGCTGATCTGAAATGACAGGGATACTTATAGTCATACATGTTAAGTAAGCATGTAACTCCTTTCCTAACAATTCTGCTGTCGTCTGGGCATCACTTCTAGTTCTAGTTGGAGGAGTAAGGGGTGTCCTCATTCGCCTCCCTGTCACTATTTCCTGGGGCTTAAGATGGTGGTCAGAACCTGGTCGATTTCTCAACGCATACAATGCCAGTGGTAGGCAATGCAACCATCCTTTTTTAACATAAGCTTCAATTTGTCTATCCTTTCTTTAAGCAGGCCGTTGAGTCTCTCACAGACTCCATTCGCATGTGGGTGATAAGCCGATGAAAACTTATGCTTTATACTAAGCAACAAGCTAATTTGTTCAAAGACTTCATTAACAAAATGAGGGCCATTAACAGATATTGATGCTCCACATATTTCCCATCTAGGAAACACTTCTCGTACAAAAGAATTCTCTGCACAGGTGGAATCTGGGTGTGTATGTGGACCTGCTTCAATCCACCTTGAAAAAGGACATACCACTACTATCATATATCTGTATTCATTACAGACCTGCAGCATATCGACATAGTTGATGTGTAAATGCTGAAACGGACCATTGGATGTCAGGATAACTCCTCTAACTGTATGCAGCATGTGCCCAGCTTTTGACAGACAATGCAGTTCACTACATAAAATGCAACTTAATCTAGCAAGTTCGGAACAAGCCAGTCCTACCCAATAGCTGTTGCAAGGCTTTATCTAGTGACATGCGCAGGGTAGTGCAGCTGTTCCAACGCCACTCTTGATAGGGCTACAGGCATCACTGGTTTACCAGTGCTTTTCTGCTTCAACAATGCTTCAGAATGGGAAAAAGAACACCCCTTCCGTGTCCACAGGTCTTTCTCATCCTGGGGTGCTTCCCTTGAATTTCCATCAACTGAGTCTTAGACAAGTTATTAAAGATTTCATGCACACTCATCATCACCACCATACTTTCATTCACATCAGGCATATCAAATTTCATGATAATGTCTGAACATGCTACTTATTTTGCTTCCTTATCTGTGGTTTGATTTCCGCGTGAGATGAAATCTGCCCTGTTAGTGCGAGCTTCACATTTAACGCCTGCGATGACTACTGAGAGCTGTAGTGCTCTAATAACTCTCTCCAATAAAGCAGCATGTTGCACTGGAGTGCCGTCCGCTCAGAGGTAGCCCTTCCTTTTCCAACGTGCTAGCCCTGCATGTACCATCGACATCACATAGGCGGAGTCACTGTACAAGGTTACTTCCTGGTCTGTGTTTTTCTCAAGCACAACAATCAGCACCACTAATTTTGCAGCCTGTGCTGAAAAGTGAGATGGTAGTTGTGCACTTATCAATACTTAAAATTCTCCATTGGCTCTGTGCTTTACCACAGGGGTGCCTGTATATCTCTGTCCATCATTTTGATCGATTCTAGAAGAACCGTCAATAAAGAGAATCTCCCCAGCTGCCAAAGCATTTTCTTTCACTCTCGGAATCTCATCATATAACTCCTCATAGTTCGAGCAATCATGTGCATGCTCGTCTTCTGCCATGGTTCTGCTATAAACATGCAGGATTTGCTGTTCTGCATTGAACTATTTTAATCACTGGATTCGATATGACCACCTCATAGGCAGAAGCCCTTTGAGAAGTCATTGTGCCCTTAACTTTTTCCAAAATGGCAAATAACGTCATGGAGCACCCCGTTTCTATGCTGGCTGCCTACTCAACAGTGAATGTGGCGGCTGCCAAAGATTGTTTGCAGGGAAAGTGACCCCTCATTACTGGGTCCAGAAACCCACTGTAATATGCAAGAGGCCTGTACCACAATGTAGTTCTCTGCGTGAGTATTGCTGTCATAACTGTGCCATTCGTATGCGAAAATAAGAAGAATTCCTCAGCATAATTGGGAATCCCTAGAACTGGAGCTGTGCAAATTGCCTTTTTCAACTCATCAAACCCTTCCTCCATGTCCTTAGTCCAGACAATTTTTTCTTGAATTGTCTGTGCTTTCTTCAGAGCCTGCAACAAGGGCCTTATATACGAACTGTAATCAAAGACCCATGCTCTCACATAAATGCATAGCCCTAAAAATCTTTGCATGTGCTTTATCGTGTGTGACTTTGCTATTTTTAAAATAGACTCAGGTTTAACTTTCTTTCCTTCATGCAAAATTAACTGACCTATGTACAACACCTCCTCTTGGCAATATTGCAATTTCCCCATGTCTACTTTATATCCTTTTTCTGCGATAATAATCATTAACTGAACTGAATCACGTGTGGACTCTTCCTCTGAGGTGCTACAGACTAATATGTCATCTACATATTGCAACACAACACTCTGCAAATCGATATTGCTTAAGCCCATCTGCAGAACTCTATTGAAAATCGATGGAGATTCACAGTACCCCTGAGGTAATCTTGTGCTTTTTAAATAGTGTATCTGAATGTAAATGATGTTAGATCTTGAGAATCCTAATGCAATGGGATTGAGAAAAATGCTTTTTTCAAGTCAATCACCATGAAATATCGTGCCTCTACAGGAATGCTACATAAGATTGTCGCTTGATTATGAACTAGAGGGAACTTAACCTCTGCAATCTGATTAATTGGCGTCATGTCTTGCACTAAACGCCCTAACCATCTTTACTTTTTTTCACAGGATACACTGACGCATTACACAGTGACTCTGACATCATTAAGATACCTTGTTCCATCACAGCGGATATCGTCTTAATAATACCTTTGTCTGCCTCTCAAGACATGGGATATTGTTGTGCATGAGGCAAAATTGCTCCTGGCTTCAGTTTAATCTTAACTTCTCCAGCCCCCTTCAATAGGCCTACGTCATGGGGGCCTGTTGTTCATAATGAAACTGGCACTTCCGCCATGTCTTCATTAAAAAATGTGGGACGCTTCTGTGCCAACATCATTCTCTGAGGAACCGCATGTCTAATTGCTCTAACCCAATAAGTAATGCTCATTTCAAATACTACTTTGTCATATGACGGATGGTCTGTAAACATATCCTCGTCAATGACATCAGTCAATATGTAGCCTTCCCCAACGGCAATCACTGTACACCATCGTCTGCCTTTATAGTCACTCCATCAAGCATAGCTAACTCTCCTCGCACTATAGCTGCTTGTAATTCTAAGGGAAAAATGTGTCCCTCCTCCTCATCCATAGGTATCCTTGGCCTAAATATAAATTTATCAGGTATCCTCACAGTTTTACTCACAGTTTTACCCGCTAGTCCTGGTTAACAAAATGTGTACCCCATAGTGAAAGACCTCTGAAGAGGAAGTTCCAAGTGTCATCCACACTCCAGCCACCCCCTTCGCAGTACCTGGTACGTTTACGCCAAAGTATGTGACGTATGAAGAACAAATAAACCAGCAAAGAGCAGCGGTTGGGCTCTACCCAGTGCCTATCAGAGTAACAGCACCTATTGAAGTACCGACACCTAAGAAAACCTGGACAGTGCGGTACCCATTGAGAAAACCATATCTACAGTCAAGACAGAATGACGGTTGTCAGAATGGAATACCCGAATAAGCCAAGAAGATAATGAAGGAAGACGAATGGTGACGTCATAAGACATTGGACGGGCACACACATAGATGATATAAAACTAGAGAATGCTGATGGAAAACAAAGTCAAAAGGAGATACTACGGATAAATGACATCTTGAACCCAAGATGAAGAAGCGTATGCCATATACACAATGAAAATATTCAGTTAGTTTAAGCGTGTACAGATGCAAGAAACCGCAAGAAGCAAAGAAATCGTTAAGCTTGCTTATGCTTAGTAGTAAAATAGATTGCGGCAAGCGCCAACATATACATATATATATACCTCAAAAGCACTTTATACATGGGTGTAACTCCCCTACGCACATGAGTAGAAATGAACAAAGGTTACTAAAGTTCTCAAGAGGAGAGTGTCACAGCAAACAAATCGAGAATTAAGACAGAGTGATACTCAGCTGAAGGTAACCATGCCAAGAAGCCAAGGTCGAACCTGGTTGGAAAAGGCCGACAGTGGATACAATTAAGGAGACAAGAACAGAGTATCCTGTTCAGAAAGATCAAGATAAGCCACAGATGGTAGAAGACTGGCAGAATTAAATCAAATACACAAAAATACATGAAGAAGAGGTCGATTTCACGGTGTCCTAGCCACGTGACAAAGCAGGCTGGAAGAGTAAGACTTTCACACCTATGCATGGATCTCTTCCATGCTCATATGCCCTAAGAATTCTCAGACCAAGAAGCAGACTCGAGGCCAAACTACAAAGCAGTAATTGACACATGACCACTGAGGTGATGATTGATTGTAACATAATGGAAAGGAAGCTGGGGTGCAGACTAACTCCCTGCACTTGACTGGTTGTTCTGCATGCTGCTAGACGTAAGTGGAAAAGTATGAATGGGGTTGATGCCAACCCAATCATAGTGGACCGTGTAATCTAGGGTCCTAATGAGAGTAGAGCCAATAGGATGTTATACTTTTAGTGACGTTCATAGTGGCCATTTTGAAGGAAGGGCTTAGTTGCCCCACCTGACATTGATTGTCCAATCCCCTCTTGTAACGCTTACCTCAGAAACTCTGCGGGAGCACTTCTCTGGAAATCTGTTTGGTGCTATTCTCAGTGTGCGTAGTTAATCTATGCAGTCTGGTGATCTACAAGAAACATTCAGTAATCCTTAGTATACTAGTCTAATGCACCCGTTCAGGAATTATCTCTCATACACTTCGGGAGGCGTTACCTGTAGTTTGTTTTTTGGGAGCTCTCCATCCTGCTTCTACGCAGGGGCGCTTGTTCTGAAGAAGGGAAATGAAATGTGATTTTCTGAGGGAAGGAAGGATAGCAGGTGTGCGTGACATGCAAAGAATGGGGTGATAGGAATAGATAAGGAGTTAGATACTATTCCCGGCAAGAATAGCTATGATAAGCTGTTCCATTATATTGACGTGCATGAACACCTAGTCACATCCAACCCAACTATGAGGAGCAACTCAATATGCGTGTGAACAATTGGCCAGAAAAAGGTTAACTGCAGAGATAAAGTATAATTCTTTTTCACATTAAGCGTGTGGTGTATGCTAACTCGTGAAGAAGACTTTCCACAACTAACAACATTCCCCAGAATTGACGACTCAAAACCTTGTCACTGAATTGGAATACTACCTAGCATGTGTGGAAAGGCTGACTGACAGGGGAACAACTTATTACTGTTGTTACAAAAACCATGAAACTCCGCTGACTGAAAAGGCACGGTAAAAAACAAGGGCGCAACAACATAAACAGCCAATACTTGCGGTAACTGCTGCTTGACGAAACAACAGGCTTCAAACTGCTCCGCTGACAGGAATGAGCGCAGCAATTGTACTGAGGTAACCGTGAAGCCAACTTGCGAGATTGCTGCCTAAAATCAGACACCAGGGAAATACTGTGGAAGTGACGGGAAATGTACACTAACTACAGAGGGAAAACTATGGAACCACGGCAGGAAGTCATAAGAGTGGGCTGAGGAAAACTGTGACAGGAACTGGAGCCGCGGTAAGCGTACACTGCAAAGCAGACGACGCGAAGCGCGGAGCAGGTGAGAGGAGGGACTTATATATGCTGTGAGTGTGAAGCACTAGACCATGACGGTTACTTTTCATAGAACCCCTAAGCCGCCATCTTAGGTGATGAGGAAGTGTCTTTCCCCCCATAGCCTAAACATGGTTCTTTCCATGTTACGGACCAAGCATGATAAGCCATGGTCCACAAATTCTTAGAGGCTAATCTAGGGGCATGACCCAAGCTCATGACAATATTCCCCCCCAAAACCCCTCCTAAGCCAGCATTCCCCTTGGTGGGCTTGCACGGGTTATTTCTATGAAAGGCTCTCAGCAATCTAGGCGCATGTATGTTCTCTTGGGGTTCCCATGTTCTATCCTGAGGACCATAACCCTTCCAGTCCACCAAATATAACAACTTCTTGTGCACCACCTTGGAATCCAGAATAGCCTTGACTTCATACTCTGGCTGGTCAGTCTCAACTTCCATTGGGACTGGAATTTCATGAATTCTGGTATTCGGGCTGACTGGCTTCAACAGGGAAACATGAAACACTGGATGGATTTTCAAGTTTCTGGGAAGGGTCAACTTCAAGGCCACAGGGTTAATCACTTTTTCGATTGTAAATGGTCCCAGAAATCTTGGAAGGAATTTTCGTGACCCCTTCAATGTTAAGTTTTTGGTAGACAGCCACACTAAATCTCCAACCTTGTAATCGGGAGGGTTTTTTCTTTTGAGATCAGCAAATTTCTTCTGGGCCTCTTTGGCAACTAACAAATGCTCTCGTGCCTTGACCAGTGCGGTGGCAATGTTTTCATGCAGAGTTTTCACAGCTGGCATTTCTAAGGATTCAGGAGGATCATAGGCAGATGTCCGAGGGTGCCGGCGATGTAAGGTAAAAAATGGACTTAAACCTGTAGAGGCGTGCACAGAGTTGTTGTAAGCATATTCAGCTACCCACAAGATATTAAACCAAGTGTCTTCAGACTGATGCAACATACATCGGAGGTATTGTTCCAAGGTTTGATTAGTTCTCTCGGTTTGTCCGTCCATTTGGGGATGATGACTGGTGGACAAGCGAATCTCCACCTTGGCCAGTTCGCAGCATTTTTTCCAGAATTTAGAAACAAACTGGCTTCCTCGATCAGACACTACTATTGACGGAAAACCATGGAGTCTTACTACATTCTCCAAGAAGGTTTTAGCCAGAGCCGATGCTGTAGGTAAACCTTTCAAGGCTACAAAATGCGCCATTTTTGAAAAAAGGTCTACCACCACCAAAATGGTATCATACCCCTCACACATGGGTAGATCTGTGATGAAGTCCATAGAGAGAGTATGCCAGGGAGCAGGTGGCACACTCAGCGGTTGAAGAAGACCAGCAGGTTTACTCTTTTGATTCTTGTTTTGAGCACAATTTCCGCAAGTGTTCAAGAATTGAACTACATCTTTTTGCCATGTGGGCCACCAATAGGATCTTTTCACTTTCTCCAGGGTTTTGGCAATTCCAGGATGACCCTCCAGCAAGGCTCCATGATAGTCGGAAATTACTTGAACTTGCAGCCTGTGCGTGGGCAAATACAGGCGATTCCGATAGAATGGCAAACCATCCAGAACACTGAAATTTTCACCCTTTGTCTCCCATTTCTGCAGTTCGTCAGTGTTCATGCTGATTTTGATTTCCTCTCTCAGTTTCTCCCAAGACGAATCTGTTGTACCCACAACTCCAAGCACCTTTTCCCCAGGAATAATTTCCACAGGAGTGGGAGGCACATAAGCTTCTTCACCTTTTCCAATACGAGATAGGGCATCCGCCTTTCCATTTCGCACCCCCGGCCTGAATGTGATGACGAAGTCGTATTCGGCAAAAAAGAGGGCCCAACGTAGTTGACGGGAGGATTGTGCCTTAGCCGAGCAGAGGTACTGCAGGTTGCGGTGATCCGTAAAAATGGTAACGGTATGTCTTGCCCCAAGTAGGTGATGTCTCCATTCCTTAAGGGCACACTTGATGGCCAACAATTCCTTATCAGTAATTGTATAGTTGAGCTCTGTAGAGGAGAATTTTTTAGACCAAAAGGCCACAGGATGCAATTCGTGGGAGTCCAGATTTCGCTGTGATAACACTGCTCCCATGGCCACATTTGAAGCGTCTGTTTCCACCACAAACGGAAGGTCCGGCCGTGGATGCTGGAGGACAGGGGCTGCGGTAAATCTTTCCTTTAATTTTTTAAAGGCCTCATCTGCCTCTGTAGTCCAATCAAATGTTTTGTTCTTCTTGAGTAAGGACGTAATGGGATGAACCAATCGTGAGAAATCGGACACAAACCATCGATAAAAATTTGCAAACCCTAGAAAACTTTGAATTCCTTTAACTGACGTGGGTGCAGGCCAGGTGAGAATTGCATCAACTTTTCGGTTGTCCATCTTGACTCCTAGCGCCGACAAAATGAACCCCAAGAACTCAACTTCTGGAACGTGGAAGTGACATTTTTCCAGTTTAACATATAGAGAGTTTTCCTTGAGTCGTTGGAGAACAGCAGTCACATGCTTGACATGTTCAAGAGGTTCATCAGAAAAAATTAGAATGTCGTCCACATAAACCACCACAAAAATATCCAACATATCTCTGAAAATGTCATTCATAAAGGATTGAAAGGCTGCTGGAGCGTTGCACAGCCCGAAAGGCATCACCATGTATTCAAAAAGCCTGTATCTGGTTCGAAATGCAGTTTTCCACTCATCTCCCTCCTTTAAGCGAATTAGATGATATGCCCCTCGAGGTCTAGCTTGGTGAAGATCTGTGCCTGTTTTACTTGGTCCAACAATGTAGAAATGAGTGGAAGAGGGTAGCGATTCTTTACAGTGATTTGATTTAGAGCTCGGTAGTCTATACACGTTCTCAATTCTCCTTCTTTTTTGGGGACAAAAAATAGGGGCGATGCTGCTGGGGACTTAGATGGTCTGATAAATCCATTAGCCAGATATTGATCCAAATAGGTTTTCAAATGGGCATTTTCCTTTTCTGTCAAAGCATAAATTCGACTGCACGGAAGCTGGGATCCTGGAATTAAATCTATTTGACAATCGTAAGGTCTGTGAGGGGGCAATACTTCGGCTTGTTTTTCCTCTTGGAATACATCTTGAAATTTCCGGTATTCATGGGGCAAGGAGCCCATAAGACCTAAGGTAATTTCTGTGGATCCCTCCTGTAGCATCATCTTCACTGAACTTTCCATGGAATTGCAAGAGTTTTGGCAGTCAAGAGCAAAGGTCAAGGTTCGTGTTCGCCAATTGATCAATGGGTTATGCTTTTCTAACCACGGCATTCCCAAGATAATCTGGAACTGGGGAGCTCGAATCAGGTCAAAAGAGATCCTCCTCCTGGCAGAGCATAATAAGATTGTTAATGCATTGTGTAACCGGACCTGACACTAAGGGAGTGCCGTCGACCCTGGATACATTTTCTGCCTTTAACTTATCCGTTAAGCTAAATCCCAATTTGCTAGCCAGGTGAAGATCCATATAATTGCCCACAGCCCCACAGTCAATATATGCAGTCAACTCATGTCTGATGGTGGGAAACTCAGGACTGAATAGGATGATTGGAAACACAAAGTGATAGGTCATTGAAACCTTATTCACGCTCGACAAGCTGACCTCTTAACTTGCCGGGCACTGGAGTTTTCCGAATTCTGGTCCTTCTGATCTTGACCCACACCTCCCAAAGGTTTTTGTGCCGGTTTTACTGGGCAGTCCTTTAAA
Source organism: Ambystoma mexicanum (assembly GCF_040938575.1). Lineage (NCBI taxonomy): Eukaryota > Metazoa > Chordata > Amphibia > Caudata > Ambystomatidae > Ambystoma > Ambystoma mexicanum. Next base: position 451,694,552 of record NC_090933.1, on the reverse strand, counting down.
AAGTGACCCGCCTTACCACAATATAGACATAACTTTTGTTGACGTCTTCTCTCTCTCTCTGTCTGGGAAATTGGGCCTCGAATTCCCCCCAAACACATGGGTTCGGAGTGAGTTTCTGGGCCTGATCTTGCAATTGATTCTCTAGGGCGAACCACATACGCTCAACTGTCTGGGCGAGCGTGATCAGTTCTACGATCTTGTAGCCTGTGGTCTAACTGAATAGTCAAATCAATGAAGTCATTGATATCCTCCGGAGGGTTCACCACTTGTGCCAAAACGTCCTTTAATTCACTGCGCAGACCTCGATAAAATAAAGTCGTTCTTTTTTCCGTAGGCCAATTGGTTTCTGCCACTAACCTATTAAATGTGGCCACATGGGCCAGCAATTCTTGATTGCCTTGCTTCAATGACAACAACTCACCATCCAAAGCATGCCCTTGAGTGTGTCGAGCAAAAAGTCTTTCCAATTCTTTCTGAAAATCCTGGAAGTTTTGCAACACCGGACCATCCCTATTCACCAGGGGTATGGACCAGTCGGCCGCATAGCCGCCCAAATAAGATAACACGAAGGCCACCTTTGATTGGTCTCTGGGGAACTCTCCCGGTCTGCACAAAAAATGTAGTCTGCATTGATTTAAGAACACAGCAAATGTCTTTGGATCTCCGGTGAAGCGCTCAGGAGGAGCTAACGGAACATTTCCAGGAATGACCACTTGGACTGGAGCCTGGGGCGCCGTAGATGCAGAAGCCTGGAAATTATTTAATGGTAGCGGTACCTGACCTGCTTGAGTCTGTAACAGGTGACGAGCCAATTCTTCTGTTCGATCCTTGTTCACCACCAGCTCTCTTCTCAGGGCATTGGTCTCCGACCGAGCTGCGTGGACTTCAGCTCGTAATTCCCCTAGAAGTTGAGTTAACTGATCCATTTCTGTATTTTCCATGAATGCTCAGACAGAGTATAGTTTCAGCACGGCTTCGCGTTCTGTAACGCTTACCTCAGAAACTCTGCGGGAGCACTTCTCTGGAAATCTGTTTGGTGCTATTCTCAGTGTGCGTAGTTAATCTATGCAGTCTGGTGATCTACAAGAAACATTCAGTAATCCTTAGTATACTAGTCTAATGCACCCATTCAGGAATTATCTCTCATACACTTCGGGAGGCGTTACCTGTAGTTTGTTTTTTTGGGAGCTCTCCATCCTGCTTCTACGCAGGGGCGCTTGTTCTGAAGAAGGGAAATGAAATGCGATTTTCTGAGGGAAGGAAGGATAGCAGGTGTGCGTGACATGCAAAGAATGGGGTGATAGGAATAGATAAGGAGTTAGATACTATTCCCGGCAAGAATAGCTATGATAAGCTGTTCCATTATATTGACGTGCATGAACACCTAGTCACATCCAACCCAACTATGAGGAGCAACTCAATATGCGTGTGAACAATTGGCCAGAAAAAGGTTAACTGCAGAGATAAAGTATAATTCTTTTTCACATCAAACGTGTGGTGTATGCTAACTCGTGAAGAAGACTTTCCACAACTAACAACATGACTCTAGTAGTTTTACTGACTGGAAGCAACTGTAACATTCCCCAGAATTGACAACTCAAAACCTTGTCACCGAGTTGGAATACTACCTAGCATGTGTGGAAAGGCTGACTGACAGGGGAACAACTTATTACTGTTGTTACAAAAACCATGAAACTCCGCTGACTGAAAAGGCATGCTAAAAAACAAGGGCGCAACAACATAAACAGCCAATACTTGCGGTAACTGCTGCTTGACGAAACAACAGGCTTCAAACTGCTGAGGGAGATTTGCAAATGTTCCGCTGACAGGAATGAGCGCGGCAATTGTACTGAGGTAACCGTGAAGGCAACTTGCGAGAATGCTGCCTAAAATCAGACACCAGAGAAATACTGTGGAAGTGACGGGAAATGTACACTAACTACAGAGGGAAAACTATGGAACCACGGCAGGAAGTCATAAGAGTGGGCTGAGGAAAACTGTGACAGGAACTGGAGCCGCGGTAAGCGTACACTGCAAAGCAGACGACGCGAAGCGCGGAGCAGGTGAGAGGAGGGACTTATATATGCTGTGAGTGTGAAGCACTAGACCATGACGGTTACTTTTCATAGAACCCCTAAGCCGCCATCTTAGGTGATGAGGAAGTGTCTTTCCCCCCATAGCCTTTAGGTTCTTTCTGTGTTACGGACCAAGCATGATAAGCCATGGTCCACGAATTCTTAGAGGCTAATCTAGGGGCATGACCCAAGCTCATGACACCTCTCCCTGTTACCACATACAGATATAGTACCTATGATAAAGTTACCTTCCTATAATCAATCACGTTGCATGTTAGGTTTTTAAGATTGCGCGTCAGTGATGACGAGTTTTTGCAATAAATACTGGGCTTTTTCTGAAATTAAGTTGGAAGAGAGAGAGAGAGAAGATCAAGTGATTACTGATGTTCATTGTACTCCCTGTTTTATGTACTTGTCATTAAACAGACTCCTTTTGTCAAACTATTGAGTTGCCATAGTTATTTGATGCATGAGTATGAATCTGCATCCCCATCTTGAGGGTACTGCTACTCATCTTACAGGGCTGTTTGGAGATTCCCAGTCAGAGGGCTGGCTGGAGACCATCCAGTTCACTTGGTAGCAGAGATTGATGGATTGGTTAGATAAGATACCCATCAGCCGACGACATAAGTAACTTTGAGGTCCTTGGCTATATCACAAGTCCTTTGCCATCCTGCTGATAGAATGAGAAGCTCCCCGTAGATAGTGGTTAATTCAATTGAAAACCCTGCAGGTTAGGTGTGAAGGGACATTTTGCGTTCCCTCAAAAAACCCTTCCCCCCTTCTAAGAGCAGCTGATCGAACTAGCGGCACGTAAAGGCGGTAACGAAGGCGGTGACCCTGAGCGTCCGGAGGGGAAAAACACTGAATGTTTTGGCAAAAGCTTGCATGTCTTAAAAACAAGTAAAGGGAAGGTAACGGAGGGAGGTGGGACAAAAATAATGTCAAAGTAAGAGTATAACGTAAATGTATATATAAGGGGAAAACATTGACTCGAGTGTGGCTGAGCAATATAAAGCGATATCGTGAGAGTGGCCCCGATAAGAGTATATGCCCAGTGCCTAGGTTTTAAAGAGCACTAGCAGAAGCCTTCATCTAAAGTCCTGATTGATAGGACGACGTAGGAGACCAGATCGATTAAGGATGATCTGAACGAGATGGGCAGGATGCATCTGCATCTGAGGAAGTCGATGGCATGACATTTGTATGGTCGGTCAGAGTCTGTCTCTCAGTTTTATGTGTTTTAGTTAATCTATGGCATCATAAGGTAAAACACTTTTTTGAAATAGCATGAACATTGTACGATTATAAAGAAAAAATGTGGCATGGCATGGATTGATGGTTGTTGTTTACAAAAGTAAAAGTAAAATTATTGTTGAAAAAACGGGATTGGAGCTTGCAACGATTGGTGGTCGCTCATAGTGTTGATTTTGTTTGTGAAACGTAAAGTATAATAAAGTGTTATATAAAGAGAGGATAAACAGGTTAAGCATGGAAGACATTACCCCATTGATACACTTGTGCAAACAGTAGCTGAAGCATGCACCTAAGCTTAAACAGTACAGTGCAGAATGGGTTAAAGGGACCGCAAACAAAATGTTTATGCCATGGCCCCAAGGTGGCTCGCTATCTAAATTGGTCCTGCAGCACATTACAACATACTTACATGCTACATATACGGGAAACAGGTTAGACAAACACCTGGCTAGTTTAGAACTTTGGAAGATGTGCCAAGAAGAAAAAGAGGAGGAGCCACAGTTAGATTGGAAACTGATTATATGCACAGAGGGGGGCGCCACCCAACCCGTCTGAAACAAAAAGGGAAGCTAGTAAAGACGAAGGATTGTACCCGTTGAGGGAACTCAAAGCAGCCACGGGATATAGCAACCCCTCATATAGGTCACCTACACAAAGTAGTGACGAAAGCCCAGAAAAGGACAGAGAAAGAGATATTACATCCAAAGTCCCGAAGGACAAGGAGAGATGCGAAAAGGAAAAAGTAGATCAAGCACAAGCAAGTATATCTCGAGGTACGGGAAGAGAGGTAAAGAGATGGAAAGGAGATGAGGAAAGGACTGATGAGATAGCATTCACACAGAACGAATGGATGGGAGGTCAGATTTTATTGATACTCGATGGTAAAGGCATTGAGGATATGAGACAAAGGGGAGTACAGGATGAATTAGAAGGAAAAGAGAAGGAAGAGGAAAAACGATTAAGATACGAAGGGATTAGAAAAGAAATAGGCAGAAACGAGAGCAGTTAAATCATGATGAGCAGATCAGAAAACAGGAAAAGGCTGAAGAACAAAGAAAACGTGATCATTAGCGGAGAACAGCTGATGTTCAGGAAAGAATAGAACAAAAATTAAGATTCATCAGCATGACTGGTGTGTTAATCAAACCAGATGCCTAGCCTATCAAGATTTTGATCGAAAATTGTTTGGTCACAAGCCATAGAGAGTCATGGCTGATTACTTGGTCAAATTTCCTTCTCTGAAAATTCGACAGAAGCTTCTTCATTTCCGCCTGAATCTATGGCCTACCTTGGATGTCTTGGCGCGTAGAAAACAAATTCTGAAAGTTGAAAATCAGTGTCGATTTTGTAAAATCCCTGATCAAAAAGAAACATTGGAACATTGTCTAGTCTATTGTTTCCAATTGATGTCCATTCGCAAGCTTAATATTAAAAACTTTTTTGAGGAACAAAATTTGTACATAAAAAAGGACATGTGGCAGTGTATTTTTTCATTATCTCACTTAACTATTAAGATAGCCATTGTACAGTTTTTGGATGCCATATTTCCTGAAAATTGTTATTGCAATTAATTTTGACACTTAAAATTGACCTTGAATCTCTGAGAGTTATGTCTGTGGTGAGTCTGGTAGTATCTCCTTGAGGCTAGACACTAGCATCTTATATGTATTATATATTCAAGAAGAAACTTGCCTGTCAATTCTTGATTTTGTTTTGAATTTGTCTATTCTGTATGTCTCTAAATTGGTTCTTTTTTGTGTTTTATCGGGTATTAATCTGTTAATTGAAAGATAATCTTAAAGAGCTTATTGTATTGCATATTATTAACTGTTTTTTAATTTAAAAGGTTGATTTTATCAACTAAACAAATAAAAAAATTTAAAAAAAGAATATAACAAAGGAGAATAGAAGAAGAACAGAAAATACGGGAGAAGGGAATAAAAAGACGAAGAGATGAGGAAATATGAAGGGTACATGAACGAAGAGATGTGAGGAAACAAGAGGAAGATAGGGTCAGAGAGGAAGCGAGGAAGCGTAGAGAATTTGATGACAACATAGAACGTAAGCGAAGACACAGAGCACGGGATCTCGAATATCTGGAAAGAGAGGTTAAAAAAATGAACCGGTAGTAGACTGGGAAGATATAGAAGAATTATTTCCTGAGTACGATTCAGTACCAGGCACGTCTATAGTAAATCTAGAAGACGACTTTGATACCAGAAGTATCGGAGAGACAATCGATAGAATATATGATGAAATGGGCCTATTAAAGAAACCCCATGGAAAAGGAGAGGATGAGCGTCTTTAGAGCACTCAGTTGTATGATACTGAGGACGCCTCCCGAAGTAGCAGACATAGAGAGCTGTCCTTAGATAGGCTGACACTGAATAGAAATGAGGATGATGAGAGAAGTTGCATAAGTTGGGCACAGACAATATCGGGCACAAAAGAGAAGAATGTGAAGAAAGAGAAGATGAGAGAAGTTGCGAAAGATGCTTCTCTAGGGGAAAGGGAATGAGATGGTTGGATTCTACTCGGTCTGCACCTAAAGCACCAGAGTTAGCCATACAATCAGATCGGCATGAATGAGTGTCACACGGTCACTGGGGAGTGTCTGCACCACCGTATGTGAGCAGGTTAAGGATATTGCCAGGTGGGAATATGTGGGAATATTGCCCCTGTGGTAGACAGAAAAATTATAAAAGAGGAAAAGGTGTTTAATGTGTCGCAATTCCCCCCATTAGAAAAAGGAGGAACAAGGCCACAATATATACCTTGGCCACAGAGTAATAGAGAAAACCTGAAAATTAAGCTCCCAATGTTGACATCTGGAGCCAGAAAATGTATACATGAGTTAGAAAAAATTAAGGAAGGGAACACTTTAGCTATCGGGGATATAAAGGGTCTTTTAATCGCCATACTTGGTGATAGAGCTGACGATGTGTGGACATGTGAAGGTTACTACAGTTAATATTGCGCATGACAGAGCGCTGTTTAACAATTGCAGAACAGTGGTATGGAAAGCGCTTTGAGTGCTATACCCAGACACTTCTGATATGGGAGCTATAATGACACACAAGATGAAGGAGGAAGAAGATCCATTGCTTTTTATTCAGAATTTCCAAGACGCATGGGTTTTGGAAACACGGGAATCTTGGGGGAAATCTATACCCGTTTTTTACCATATATTATGACAAGTGCTGCCAGAACAGGTACAGAAGCAGCTCAAGAAATTGGTAGGGATTGAGGTTAAGTATTGGTCTGAAATACAGCTGTCCATCGTGCACTGTTGCAGGCTGCTGCAAGAGAAAAATCTCAAAAAGGATCCTGCACAAAGGGCGAACAGGCTAAATTAGTGCAGAAAACATTACCCAAATATGCAATTGAGGGGGCAATGATAACTAGTACAGATGGATCAAATATACAGCAGGCCAATAACCAAAGGCAGTTCGATCAAAGCAATAATGGGTTTTACCCAAGAGGAAGAGGCTTTCGAGGAAGAGGATGGCAGAGTAATCAGGGAGGTTTTCATAGTAATCAGGGAGGTTTTCAGAATATGCAAAGCAGAAACCAGGATATGCAAAATGGGCAAGTAATCAGACCACCACCATGTGTGCAGAAGTCAAGGAATGGTGCAAAATGACCAATTCACAAGAGGAGGGATGGTGAATCCATCTACGTTCTCGCAGCAGGGTGGAAATGGACTTGTGCAGAATCACACGGTACAGCAGCAAGAATCAAGAGTACAGCAACGCTTGCAAACACAGCAGAAGGTGACACATTTTCCACAGGGACAGTCTGAACAGTCTCCAATGCCACTGTCACAAACAACAGGTACAGGACAGGTACTGAATTCTGTAATAGGAGATGCCACTGGTGATGGAGGAAATCCATTCACTCAAGTGTGGGACAAGATTATGGGCCTCATTACGACTGAGGCGGAACGGGTTAACGGGCTCCGCTAAAGGAGGCGGACCCGTTAAACCCGTTCCGCCTCATTACAAGCTCCCCTCGCGGGACCCAGTAAGTAACGCCTGGTCAAACCAGGTGTCCTTTCCAGGTCCTGCGATGAGAAGAGGGAGCAAACAACGGGCCGCTCGTAATCGGCCCGTTGTTTGCACCCTCTCCCATTCCCATTGAGCCCTATGGGGGCCCGGGTTCCTGGAGGGAGGAATTACCGGGCCCTCCGAACGCAGAATGGCCCAGTAATTCCCCATTTTGGGAACCCGGACCTGATTTCGGCGGCAGCCATGCTGCCAATGGCGGCATGGCTACCGCCAAAGTCATAATGAGGCCCTATATGTGGACTAGAACAGCTCATTTGCAGACCTGATGTGTTCTATCCTATCAGTGACACCGAACCCTAACGAGGAACCAAGGGTAGATGTCTTTATAGGGGATAAGGAATATTATTTCTTAGTTGACAGAGGTGCGACGCTCTCATGTATACGTGAAGGCAAGTTTTCTTTGTCTGGCGATGCCATAAATACTCAGGGCTTTACAGGAGCAACAAGTCATGTTCCTTTTATAAAAGAACTTCGAGTTTCCATAGGAGAATGTAACATGAAAGTGCCACTGCTATATTCGAGGCAGACTCCTGTAAATATATTGGGATTAGACTTAATGACAAAATTAAACATGACAATCTCGTTCACGGAGAGGGGCATAGTATGTTCAACTCCAGGAATGCATTATTCGAATGTGTGCGAAATGATTAGAGCATACGTAGGACAAATGACTATGAGACCTATTCCGTTGGAACCAGAGATATTCGCATTTGGAGTACGCATATTAATGTCATGGCTACCAGGCCTTGCAGACACAACAATGAGAACCCCTGTTGAGTTTCTGTTCAGACCAAGAATACCTATGCATGAGGAAAAGGGACAAGTGTTTCCCTTAACAATACAAGCAGCCATACTGCGAGGAGAGATGGCTTTGCTTGAATGGTTGTGATGATGAAGGCAGACAATTGTGCACAGTAATCACCATTGGGGAAGGTTACAGATTGACTGACGTCACTGATGACGATCTATTTGAAAAGCAAATAGGTGAAGAAGAGATGACATTTGAAGTAAATACCATTTATTAGGTGGAAATGATTAAAATAGAGGTGCCTCAGAGAATGATGTTGGCACAAAAACATCCTGAATATTTTGATGACGACATGGCAAGGGTACCTGTCTTAGTATGGACTACAGGCCCTTATGACGTAGGCTACTGAAAGGAGTCGGAGAAGTGAAGATTAAATTGAAACCAGGAGCAATTTTACCGAGAACATGACAGTAGCCCATGCCTAGGGAGGCAGATGAAGGGATTTTTATGACAATTTCTGCCATGATGGATCAGGGCATCTTAGTGACATCAGAGTCGTCATGCAATACTTTGATTTACCCTGTGAAAAAAGGGAAGGGGGGTCTTGGAGGCTAGCACAAGATCTTTGCCCGATAAACCAGATAGTCGAGGCCAAGTTCCCTCTAGTTCCGAACCCATCCAAGATTGTATGCAATATACCCATTGAAGCATGGTATTTCACGGTGATTGACTTGAAAAATGCATTTTTCTCAATCCCATTGCACAAAGACTCATAAGATTTGACATAATTTACGTTCAGACAAGTTCGTCTGAAAAGCACAAGGCTGCCTCAAGGTTATTGTGAATCTTCTTCGATTTTCAATAGGGTCCTGCTGATGGATTTAAGCAATATTGCATTAGAAAGTGTTGTTTTGCAATATGTGGATGATATTCTAATAATTTGCAGCACAACAGAGGAAAAGTGCAGATGTGATTCCATTCAGCTATTGACTATACTTGCTGAGAAAGGATATAAAGTTGACAAAGAGAAGTTACAATATTGTCAACAATAAGTGCTGTACATAGGCCAGCTGATCTCACATGAAGGGAAAAGGGTTACCCCTGAAAGAGCTGAAGCCATTTCAAAAACAGCTAAACCACACACAAAAAACAAATGGAGAGTTTTCTAGGATTATGGCATGGGTCTTTGATTACAGTTCATATACTAAGCTCTTATTACAAGCCTTAAAGAAAGCACAGGCGACAAAAGAAAAAATCATGTGGACTAAGACCATGGAGGAAGGGTTTGATGAACTAAAAGAGGCCATTTGCGCAGTACCAGTTTTAGGGATTCCCAATTATGCAGAGGAATTCTACCTGTTTTCACACACACATGGCAGTGTTATGACATCAGTCCTTACACAGAAAACCACATTGGGGTACAAGCCCCTGGCATACTACAGTGGGAATTTTCACCCAGTAATGAGAGATCACTTTCCATGCGAAGAAAGTATGTCTGCCGCAGCATTCGCCATAAAGAAAGCTACAACCATTGTGATGAGGTGCCCAATGACGTTATTCATTGAGCACGCATTATTTGCCATTTTAGAGAAAGGCACATTGATGTCTCAGAGAGCTTCTGCTTATGAAGTGGTCATATCAAATCTAGTGATTAAAATAGTTCAATGCAAAATAGTGAACCCTGCTATGTTTATAGCAGAGCCAGTCACTGAAGGAGAGCCAATACATGGTTGCGCGAACTATGAAGAATTTTATGATGATATTCCCAGAGTGAAAGAAAATGCATTGGCAGAAGGAGAAATCGTGTTCATTGACGGTTCTTCCAGGATTGATCAAAATGATGGACAAAGATATACAGGTGCCTCTGTGGTGAAGCAAACAGCAAATGGGGAATTTCGAGTATTTATTAGTGCACGGTTACCCTCACATTATTCAGCACAGGCTGCAGAATTATTGGCGTTGATACTCGCACTCAAGAAACACGTAGACCAGGAAGTAACGTGTACAGTGACTCCGCCTATGTGACGCCAACAGTGCATGCAGGCTTAGAATGCTGGAAAAGGAAGGGCTACCTCAGAGTGGATGGTATGCCAGTACAGCATGCCACCTTACTGGACAGGCTTATTAAGGCACTACAACTCCCAGTGGGCATAGCGGTCGTAAAATGTGCTGCCCACACGAAAGGGACAGATTTGATCTCACGTGGATATCAAGCACCAGACACTGAAGCCAAGCGTGTAGCAACTGAAGGTGAAATAATAGTGAATGTGGAAATGTCTGATGTGCATGAGAAAATTATTGTTGCACGAAGTGAGCCGGAAGGCTATAGCAATATGGCAAAAACTCAGTTAATGGAGCTTCAAGGAGAAGCACCACAGGAAGAGAAGAACCTATAGAAGCGAAGAGGGTGTTCTTTAAACCCCTCCGAGAGCTTATGGCGACAAGACAGCACTGGTAAACCAGTGATGCCTATAGCCTTATTGGTGATAGCAGTGGAACAGTTATACTATCCAGTGCACATAACAAAAGACTATCTATCAGCAACAATTGCCGAAGACTGGTTTATACCGAACTTGGCAGAACATGCTGTATTTTTTATGATAAAATGCATAATCTGTCAGAAGTTCACAGCTGGGCATACACTACGTGTGATTAGAGGAGCCATTCCAAGGCCTAATGGGCCTTTTCAGCACTTGCATATCGATTATGTTGATATGATTCAAGTATGTAACGGGTACAGGTATTTAATTGTTGTGGTGTGTCCATTCTCTAGATGGATAGAAGCAGGTCCATGTGCACAACCAGACTCTACCTGTGCGGCCACATTCCTGGTGAGGGAGGTGTTTCCCAGATGGAGAATGTGTGAAGTTATGAGGTCACATAATGGTCCTCATTTTGTTCATACAGTATTTGAACAGATCAGATTGTTGCTTGGTATAAAGCACAATTTATCATCAGCGTATCATCCTCAAAGGAATGGGATACATGAGAAGCTCAATGGCTTGTTAAAGGAAAGGATAGCCAAGTTGAAGCTTTCTCTAAAGAAGGGATGGTTACACCGTCTTCCACTGGCACTGTATGCCTCAGAAACCAACCTGGTTCTGATCACCATCTCACGCCGCACAAAATCATGACTGGAAAAAGGATGCGAACGCCGTTAACACCTTGAACTAGAACTAGATGTGATGCTCAGCCAACAGGAGAAGTGTTAGGATTGGAAATGGAAAACTACTTGAATTGCATGACATCTTGTTTTTCTGTAATTTCAGGACAGCTGCAGCAACAACAAGAAGGGTGTAGGGCAGTACAGAACACAGAAGGAGTTGCTACAACAGATAAAGTTTCAGAATTACCTGTACCTCAATTATTCCCTGGGGACAATGTCTTAGTAAGAAATCACACAAGAAAAAAGTGGGACCAGCCAAGGTTCCACGGCCCATTCATCGTGGAGGACATAACACCCTCCGCAGTCAAGTTACAGGGAAGAAGAGCTTGGATCTTCCTGGGTGACGTCAAGCCATACGTCGGAGAAATCCCTCTGCCCCCACCCCACTGCAAAGAGACTACAGACAACGGGGAAGAACCACAGCACGTGCAGACAAGATCCATGACGAGGAAGAAGGACGCATGACCAGTCAAGCAAAAGGCAAGAAACTTTTGTGCAAAGTTGTGCTTAGTTCTGTACAATTCCTTTAAGCAAAATAAGGGAAGAAAGACATAAAACACGAACACTCGGTGCATCCTAGTTGCAGGGTGAAAAAAGAGAATTGCATTTATAAGCCACAAAATAGCTTGTTGACTTTGAACTTTGGACTGAGGCACATTGAAGCCTTGATAAGAAAATCTATGCCAAATTTTGACTGAGGATATACAAACTGGAAGAGAACACAGTATCCTGAGTCCTTCACCACAGAATCCTTGTTTGGACTCACTTATGGTGTCACGCAATAGTGACCTCACCAAAGACATTCTGATCTATTTCGAGTTAGTATAGAGGTTCTACCCGTCGCTGGTGGGAAGGCTCACGAACATAACAGAGTTTCTTCATGATCCTGAAAATGAAAAGACAATAACGAGGCTGGTCACAGTAATTGCAGAACAGTTTCTTTTACTTCCGGAATACAGCGAGGACAAGACAAATGTCCCTATCACAAGAGAATAACAGACAAGCTAATGTTGTATTTTCCAGTGTAATTCAAGACTTTCCAGAACTTGTGAGGAGACATGCCAATGTCCACGTCCTCACTTTCATCAGAGATCCAGCAAACACTACACATCTGAGTATGCTCCTGCATAGCATTGTAATTCAGGTCGAACTTTCTTGTCATCATCGAAATCACAGAACACTGTAGAAACTTTCCTTTGAGGGACAGATTGTGAAGGTGTTGCCAAGGTCTTCACTTTTGTTTATGCTGACAACATGTCATCTGGAGTGAAGCAGATTAGAGGCATAGACTGGGAATTGGTCTATATGGAACATGCAAATTAAGACATACTGAACTTATTGCCTCATTTGGAACTTTCGTTAGTGGAAAGAGAACTGTTTTCAAAGACAACAGACAGTCTATTATTCAGACCAAGAGGATAATCGGTCCAGCACTCGTGACCTGCAAGCAGAGACAGTAGAGTCCAGATATAGTGACGCTTTTTAGCATGTATTGAAAGGATTATTTTTGCTTTCTTAGATGATCTAGATGGGAATGCAGAACAGCAGCATAATCCTCCCCCAAGAGGAGAGACATTCATATTCACCCAGGAACAAATACTGTAAAATGACCTACAAGTGTATAATTTACACATGCATTGTGTTCATTATCATACTGTTGTCATTAACGATTAGAACTCTGTTTTTTATAGGTGCACAAAGCGTTCAGATTCCCATGCACCCACCTAATGATGAACGCATGAAACCTACAAAGGTGCCCAGACTTTACATAGTCATTCCAGTTCCTAGAAAGAATGATAGAGTGACTAAGCTTGAGATGGATGTGATAAACAATGACACGCAAACAGCACTTTTGTTAACAAATGAATTGGAATGCCGGAGACAGGGTCGGCAATGTAAATCAGATAAGGGATTGATGAAAGGTACACCTACACAGATAAAGAGCACATACACACCTGGTCTAGTGTCAATGGCATCAGAATCATATGCTAGAGAATGGGGAAAGTTTGGACAAACAACAATGAGAAGTTTTACACCAAAAGAAGTTGAGAGAAAAACGGCAAAAGCTAAACTTTTAAAGGGACAAAAGGCTTTAGAGAATAAGCAAATAAAGACAACACCGGCAAGCACAACTGATCCAACGAGACATGATATCAGGACAGTGCCTGGAAGAAAGACACAGACAGACATTTTGAGAGACATTTTCATGCCCAGTTGGTATGTTCAAAGGATGAAGCATATTGCACTTTCTCCTACTTGAATAATACAAGTGGAAACGCCCAGATCATTGATGGAGATGCCTGAGAATCCTCCAGTAAGAAGGAGCTATACAGACGTACTGCGTGACATGCTTGTGGAAGCTCATATCAAAAGAATAAGAGCCAGAAGAAGCATACAAGAAGACAATAATGAATTGAACGATTACCTGGACAGCACAGCACACTTGGGAAACAACGTATGGTACCAACATATGAAGGAAGTTGAAAGGCGAACTTCTGATGAAGAATGCTTTGTTTGTGCACTCCTACCGTACAGCACAGGGAAGTCAAAAATCTTCATAGCTGTTGAGATAGATGTCAAAACAGCAAACTGCCAATCACATATAGCAATGTGCACAACCAGAGGCCGGTTCATGGAAAGTGACGCTCAAATGGGCAACTGAAGAAACTGAACCAGATGAAGATGATTATGTTCAAGACATAAACACGAGAAATAATGGCAAAACAAAGAACATTGTGATCAGATATGAGAAACCTATAGTGAAAGGAGCAGAGATCAGAAGAGAAGCAAACAAAAAGCTGAACGTCAAAGGAAAATCTACGGAAGACGCTCGAAGATGGAAAGATAGAGGTCAAATGCAAATTTGGGGACCAGTGCTTTTTCCGGAAGGATGGGAGAAAGGAGTGGTGATCTGCAGAGCATGGATGATCCTTGGATACTATAAAGAAATAGTTGAAAATGCACAAATGATATGCAAACCATTATGGCGAGGCTTGCAAGACTACTGACATGGGTCGAAGACAGAGGAGGACCCTTGCAGATAGTACCCTTGGATAGTTACAAACTATGCTTTAGAAACAATGGTACAAGAAAAATGGGAGAGAATCAGAACTGGTGGCGAATCTTCGATGTACAGGAATGATGCATGGAACTGCAGTGATCATTGATCATTATTGGGCATGTGGATCCAAAGCATATATCAGATTGCCAAAGAATTGGGGAGGTATATGTACATTGGTGAATGTCCATGTTCCAGCATTGGTGATTCCAAGAAGTGATCTGAATATTGACAGTTTCCCGAAAGCAGATGCTCACCTGAGAAAGAAGATATCTGTGGAACTGATAAGCCGAATAAAGAGAGAAAACTACTACTCCTCCAAATCGATATAAGCCTTTGATGCAATCCCGTATTAACATAGGTTGTTCAACTTAACGTCATCAGTGTTCACGACAATTCTGATGCCAAAAATTCAGGTTGGAGCAAATAATAAATGGTTGCAGATAACCAGATGGGAGTTACTGCAGACCATCAACATGACCATAAAAGGATTTAACGTAATCAAAGAAGAGTTAAGAGCAATTCGACTAATGATGCTCCAGGACAGATATGTCCTAGACATGATCACAGCCATGGATGGAGGTGTTTGAGCAAAAATTGGAGAATCACGTTGCACATTTATACCTTCACACGATGACGAAAATGGAACCTTAACAGAAGCTATAGGTATGCTGACACAACTACAGAATCAGATGATAGACGAAGTTGACGAAGTTGATGATGAAAGTTGGTTTGGAACACTGTTTTCATGGGTTCCACAATGGTTGGCACATGCATTCAAGTTCCTAGGAGCCTTGTTGGTGATGATATTGCTTGGATTCTGTGTAATCAAGCTAGAAATCTCTCAGTGGCAGAAAACTGAAACAAAGGCCATAGGGATGAAAATAATTGTTTATGTTGAGTCAGGATGGAAGCCCAAGGACCTGACTGACGAAGAAATAAGAGATTTTGTGAAGGCCAGCATTTATGCACCAGAAGGAACAAAGTTCCTATATCCTAGAAAACATAGAAAATATGTGGGAAGATGTATCTATTGCAATCCAAGTGGAGAATGTCAACTAATGACATGGAACAAAGATGAGCATGTTATAACAGCAGGATGCTTGAAGGGAGTCATAAAGATATGGACCCCAAGGAAGCATTTCTTCAGATGTCTAGATCCAGAGGATGAAATTAAAGTGGACACAAAGAAGGAAGTGAGAGTGGTCGATGAATTGCCTGGAGGGGGGAGTGAAGAGGAAGTTCCAAGTGCCATCCACACTCCAGACATCCCCTTCGTAGTAACCGGTACTTTCACACAAAAGTATGTGACATATGAAGAACAAATAAACCAGCAAAGAGCAGTGGTTTGGCTCTGCCCAGTGCCTATCAGTGTAACATCACCTATTGAAGTACTGACACCTAAGAAAACCTGGACAGTAAGGTACCCACTGAGAAAACCATATCTACAGTCAAGACAGAATGATGGTTGACAGAATGGAATAGCCGATGAAGCCAAGAAGATAATGAAGGAAGACGAATGGTGACGTCATAAGACATTGGACAGTCATACACATAGATGATATAAGACCAGAGAATGCTGATGGAAAATGAAGTCAAAAGGAGATACTATGGATAAATGACATGTTGAACCCAAGATGAAGAAACGTATGCCACATACACGATGAAGATATTCAGTTACTTTAAGCGTGTACAGATGCATAAAACCACAAGAAGCAAAGAAATCGTTAAGCTTGCTTATGCTTAGTAGTAAAATAGATTGCAGCACGCACCAACATATACATATATATACCTCAAAAGCACTTTATACATGAGTCTAACTCCACTACACACATGAGCAGAATTGAACAAAGGTTACTAAAGGTCTCAAGAGGAGAGTGTCACAGCAAACAAATTGAGAATTAAGACGGAGTTATACTCAGCTGACGGTAAACATGGCAAGAAGCCAAGGTCGTATCTGGTTGGGAAAGGCCAACAGTGGATACAATTAAGGAGACAAGAACAGAGTATCCTGTTCAGAAAGGTCAAGATGGTAGAAGACTGGCAGAAGTAAAATAAAATACACAAAAATACATGAAGAAGAGGCCGATTTCACAGTGTCCTAGCCACGTGACAAGGCAGGCTGGAAGAGTAAGACTTTCCCACCTACGCATGGATCTCTGCCATGCCCATACTCCCTAAAAATTCTCAGACAAAGAAGCAGACTCCAGGCCAAACTACAAAGCAGTAATTAGCACATTACCACTGAGGTGATGATTGATTGTAACATAATGGGAAGGAAGCTGGGATGCAGACTAACTCCCTGCACCTGGCTGGCTGTTCTGCATGCTGCTAGACATAAGTGGAAAAGTATGAATGGGGTTGATGCCAACCCAATCATAGTGGACCATGTAATATAGGGTCCTATAGAGAGTAGAGTGAATGGGACCTCGTACTTTTAGTGACTTTCATAGTGGCCATTTTGAAGGAAGGGCTTATTTGCTGAACCTGACATTCATTGTCCAATCCCCTATCCCTGTTACCACATACAGATATAGTACCTATGATAAAGTTACCTTCCTATAACCAGTCACGTTGCATGTCAGGTTTTTAAGATTTCACCTCAGTGATGACGAGTTTTTGCTATAAGTACTGTGTTTTTTCTGAAATTAAGTTGGAGTTGGAAGAGAGAGAGAGAAGATCGAGCGATTGCTGATGTTCATTGTACTCCCCGTTTTATGTACTTGTCATTATATGGACTCCCTTTGCCAAACTATTGAGTTGTCATAGTTATTTGATGCATGAGTATAAATCTGCATCCCCATCTATCTTGAGGGTACAGCTACTCATTTTAAAGGGCTGTTTGGAGATCCTCAGTCAGAGGGCTGGCTGGAGAACATGCAGTTCACCTCTGGTTCTAACTTTACTCCTCGTATCGCCATTTGCCCTGTGAATGCCTTAATAAAATCACTCATGTTTAAATAATGCCTTCCTGGAGTTGAACAAACTATGCCTTCATCAGTGAATGAAATCGTCATGTTTAACTTTTTCATTAAATCTCGACTTAAAACATTAACAGGTGTCTGTCTCGAATACAATAATGGTACAGACATGTTGCATTCCCCTATGGAAACTGGCAATTTTTCAGTGAAAGGAACTCTACTTGTAGCTCTTGTGAAACCTTGAGCATTCATGGCATTCCCAGATAATGTAAATTTCTCTTCTTGTATACATGAGCGTTTTTCCCCGTGTCTATTAAAAAAGAAAAATATTTGCCCCCTATCGTGACTTCAACTCTCGGTTCCTCTTGAGGATTGGGAGTCACTGACAGCACTGAACACATCAAGTCTCCCAGTGAGCTGTCCTATTGTGGGTACATGCTTATCCCTGTACCTGTGAAAGGAGTCCCTCCCTCGACAGTGGGAGTCATTAACTGTCCCATGCGTGTGCCCTGCTGTATCTGCATGGGTGAGTGCTGTGACTGCCCTTGCGGTGGATTCATTGTTATTCGTTGTGTTTGCAAATCTTGCTGCACTCTCTGCGCTTGTGTTTGCTGGACTGTCTGATTTTGAGCAAACCCCTCTCCGCTTTGATGAGTGTATGCAGGTGGGTATGTGGTCCTCCCACTTGAGAACTGCCCATTTTGTACAGATCCTTGGCTTCCACACATGTGTGCAATGTGTCCTGTCATTCCACATGTCCAACATATAGGAGGTCTCCTAATTTGCCCTTCCTGCATGTTTTGACTATCATTCTGCATGTTCTGAAACCCACTCTGATTATTCTGAGCATTTCCCTGATTATTCTGGAAGCCTCTACCTCGGAAATGTCCTCTTCCTCGTGGTACAAATCCATTATTACCTTGGTCAAACTGCCTTTGATTATTTGCCTGTGGCATGCTTACTGCTTGTTGCACTCCTGCCCCTTCTCTGCTAGTCAACATCACCCCTTTTATGGCATATTTTTACAACTGTTTCTGCACTAATTTCGCTTCCTCTCCTTTCCTAGCATCATCTTTCTTTCAATTCTTCTCCTGCAATAACCTACAATAATGCACAATGTTCAGCTGTATTTCGGACCAAGGTTTCGCTTCCATACCCAATAGTTTCCTGAGCTGCTTCTGTACTGGGTCCGGCAGCCCTTGGCATAATATGTGAAAGAATATAGGTATAGATTTCCCCCATGGCTCACGAGTTTCCAAAGACCACTGTTCTTGGAAATTCTGAAATGTAAACAAGAGGATACTCCCCTTCCTGCACCTTTCTTGCCATTGTAGCTCCCATATCTGACGTGTCTGGATACTGTACTCCCAGTGCTTTTCAGACCACCACTCTGCAGTTATTAAACAAAGCTCCATCATGAATGGTATTCTGCGCAGTGACACTCGAGTACCCCGCTCTCTTCCAAATGTTGTCTGCTCTCTCCCCAAGAATATCAGCTAGCAGACCTTTAATGTCTCCTATAGCTAATGTGTTTCCTCCTGTCATTTTCTCTAACTCATGTATCCATTTCCCAGCACCGGAAGTTAAACTGAGAAGTTTACACCTTAAATTATCCTTATCCATCTGTGGCCATGGTATATACTGCGGTCTGGCTCCTCCTTTCTCTAACAAAGGAAACTGCGGGATCCCAAACTCACATTCATCCTCCATTGTCTTCCTTTTAGCAATCTCAGCCTGCTAACATAAGGTGGTGAATCCCCCCTCTCACTATGGGATCACCCTCTGGGTCAATTTAGTCATGCCAGAGACTCTGAAGTCTGTGATTTGGGTAGATCTAGATCTGACCATCTCACTTCTTTGTCCATCGGAGAACATCCTTCAGGACCACGTGCGTTATCTCCCGTTTCCCCACGGAAGGTTTCTCTGTCCTCGTCAGGCATTTCCTGTCCCCAACTTGTGTGGCTTCCCTTCGCTTCATCTCTATTCAGAGTTAGTCTATCTAAAGACAACTATTTAGGCTCAAAACTACACAAGCCACCCTCTGTTTCGTACAGCTCTGTACTTTCGAGTCAATTGTTTTTACCCTTTCCTTTCAGTTCTTTCTGAGTTCTCATATCATGATAGACTTTATCGATTGCGTCTCCAATGGTTCTAGAGTCAAACTCAACCTCTAGATTTGCTCTAGACGGGCCTTGCATCGGTTCATGTGTCAGGAGGAATTCTTCTTTATCCTCCCATGCTATGGATTAGGCTTAATTAATTATTTTTCTATGCGATCAACATCGCATGCTCTCTGCCTTCTCTTCCATTCTATATCATCATCCAGCTCTCTTCACTTCCTTGCTTCTTCTCTCACCTTTTCTTCTTTTCTTCCTTTCTTTCCACCTCTCTTCTCTCATTTGCCCTATGTATTTCTTAATCTCTACGTCTTTGTATTATTTTATATTTCAATTTCTGCTCTTCCTCTTCCTCTCTTCTTCTTTCTTGTCTTTCTCGTTCTTCAATGTCCCTCTGTCTGTTATCATATTTTCTTTTCTCCTCTGCCCTTTCCTGTTTTTTCAGTTGTTCATCTTGATACAACTGTTCCCATCCTTGTCTATCCTTCCTTTTTGTCCCATCTTCTTTCAATCTTTCCTCTCTTTCTCTATCGTTTTTATCTTGTTTGTCTCGATCTTCGTTTTCCCTTACTTCCTCAATGCTCTTTCCATCAAGTTTGAGCAAAATCTGACCACCCATCAATTTGTTCTGCATGAGTGCTACATCCTCAGCCTTATCTTTCTCTCCTTTACATCTCTTTATTTCTTGTCCTATATCTAAGGATGTACTCGATTGATCACTTCTCTCCTTGTCACTTCTCTATTTGTCCCTTGGGACTTTGGAGATCACTCCCTTTGTGGAATCTTCTCTGTGCCTTCATCGCTGCTATGCGCAGGTGACTCATATGCTGGATTACTGTACACTGCCGCTGCCTTAAGATCTCTTAATGGGTACACTCTGTCATCCTTTATACGATCACCTTTTACTTCAGGCACGGCTAGGGGAGCGGAAGGCTCCCCACCCCCCAATTTTCATATGTTAAGTATCCAATCCATAGGAGGCGGCTCTTCTCTTTCCTCCTGGTACATTTTAAAGAGCTCTAAGCTCGCTAGCATTTTATCTAACTTTTTTCCTGTGTTTGCTGTGTGCAAGTATGTCATCATGTGTTGCAAAACTGTCTTTGTTAGTGATTCCCCTTGTGGCCATGGCGTGAACATCTTATCTGCCGTGCCCTTAACCCATTCCACACTTTACTTTTTAAGCTTTGGTGCATGTTTTGGTAACTGCTTGCATAAATGTATAAGCAGAGTAATATCCTTCATTTTGACTCCTCACACTTGACTGTCAATACTCACCTTTTACTCTTTTGATTTTTCAAAAATACGTCTCAGAAAAACAACACAATATAAGCGTGCACCAATCGTTGCAAATAATTAACGTACAAGTCTCTGTGCTTTCTTTTTTTCACGTCTCTTAATTTGTCTATTACTTCTTCTCCACATATATATTTATACAACACATAAAACAAACGGACCAACTGACAAACTCGGCCGGCCCATGTATATTTCAGCCTACGTTCCTCGAGACTATGGGGGTCATTACGAGTTTGGAAGTAGCCATGGTGCTATTAGCGCCATGGCTGCCTGCAAACTCGTGTCCGGGTCTGGGTTCTTGGAATGGGGACTTACCGGGTCATTCCAACCTTGCAGGACCCAGTAAGTCTCCATTCAAAATACCCAACCCCATTCCCATTCGAGCCCCCATAGGGCTCAATGGAAATGGGGAGTGAGCTAGTAACGGGCCCGTTATTAGCTCCCTGCCCGCCTTGTGGGACCCAAAAAGGACGTCTGGTCTGACCAGACGTTCTGAGCGGGACTCGCGAGAGAACCTCGTAATGCGGTGGTAAGGGGTCAACGGCACCGGCATCCTTACCGACGCTGTTAACCCCTTACCGCCGCACTCGTAATGACCCCCTATATCTTCATTCATGATCTTCGTGACACCGCTAAAAAAACACTCCTACAGAGTTTGAGTCATTCTCTTTAGACAGTCTTTAAACGCCATCCGTTATTGGGACTCTAGATATGACTCCTTTTGATACGTGCTATGACGCAGGACACTGGGCTTACTCTACTGTGACGTTTGCCGTCTCGCAGTTTCTTAATTGCTTGGCAATCCTGTCCTCAAGTCAATTTCTTAATAACTCTTCGAAGCTCATCGTCTCGTGTTGGTTTACTGCAACTTCCCTTTGTTACTTATTTCCCCTTATCACTCTCTCCACTTACGGCCCATTCACAATTTTGTCATCTCACTGATTATTAACTCAACATTCGCTTTTTCGAATTCCGACTCTTAGGATTGTCACCTCTTCAACCAGCCTCTGCCACCTTGCGTCCGCTCACCTTCCTGTAGAAATCGGTAGGGGTTTCTGTCTGAAAACAAGGGTCCCATCGCACCTACGCTTGCCATTATTATTCTGTTATCTACAGGGAGCTTCACATCCTTTCAGCCAAATGGCAGAGGACATCCTATATTGCCGGGACCCCAAAGCTTACAGTTTCAACGGTTCTTTAACCACCATCTCTCTGCTACCACGTTTGAGATGAATGGGGATGCAGAAGATACTCAAACATCAATAATCAAAACGACTCAGGAAGTTGGGAAAATTGACTGTTTTATTGTCAATTATCTAAAACACGGAGTACGATGGACATCAACGACGTCTCACAGCATGATCTCAACAAAATTCATAAAAAACATCATCTTTATAGCAAAAACTTGTCACTGCTGACGTAAACCTACGTTGTTGTCAATGTCATCCTACGTTGCAAACTACAAAAACCTAGTGGAAAATGTGATAGGCTGAGAGGGAATATCTAGATATCAGTTCCATACTAGTCTTAGAAAGTGTTACGGTCTCTAATATCAGGTGAGGCAACTAAGCCCTCCCCTAAAACAGATCACTAGGAACGTCACTAAATACATGACGTCCCATTGGTTACACAAACTATAGGGCCCTTAACTACGTGGCCCCCTATAATTGGCTGGCACTCTTACATCCATCAGTACTTTTCCACCCATGTTAGCAGCACGCAGTGGGGGTTGCTGGTTGTGTGGTCCTAACCATAGCTTCCCACCAATTAGCATATCATCTATCATCACCTCAGTGGTCTGCACCCCAATTAAGGCTTTGAACTTGGCCTTGGAAATGTTCCTTGCTCTGGAGAATACGAGGGAGTGGAGGCACGCTCTGTCTCCTTGCGTAGGTGTGGTTCATCATGTTTGTCCAACTTCAACCCTCCACGTGACTGAAGACCACAAACTTGAGCTCTGGTGCATTTAAAATACTATTATTTAATGAACCTCTGACGTCTTCCTTGTTTTTGTGCACTTCTTCTGAAGAGCCTCATTCTTTCATATGATTGTAACTACTGTCAGATACTCCCAGCCCAGCACAACCTTGGCTTCTTGGGGCTGGTCCAGCCTCACCTTCTGAGATTCACTTCTGTAATTCAATTGCTTTTCTCAACTGCGACACACTGGAAAAGGCCTTCCTTCCCTGGTCCAGCTCTGCTATAATATGTAGTGGAATCATTCATTCACAACTTACTCCTATATATGTATACGTTGGGGCTTGCTGCAATCTATTCACTACATAGCCAGCCTCAAGAATACTTTGTCTGCTTGCTTTTCTTTGCATTTGTACACATGTAAAATAACTTGATATCTTCATCGTTTCTGTAGCATAAGTCTCTCCCTCTCAAGCCAGAAATGTAGCTTATCTTTGATACCTTCTTGATGCCTAATAGAATATCTACATTATCTTGTCTCTGCATATCTTCTAGGTGCATCAGTCTTACTTCTATTGTCACCAATCTGCTCTTTTGCTCTTTTTTCATGCTTCTTCTGGAATTTCATTCAAATGGCCATCATATTCTATGCAGGTATGGCTTTCTCAATGGGAACCTTGCCTCTGAGATTCTTCTTGGTATCTGTATTTTCACTGGTACTGCATGTTTTTCACACTCTGGCTCCCAACATATAGGTAATATGGGCGAGATGCTTGAGGAGTGCATACTTGGCTCCTTCTCTACACTTCTTAGTAACAAGTGCCGCCTGTCCCTCTTTGCATAACCACTGATGTCAAAATACACTTATAATACTGCTTTTGCCCCAAGTACAACAAGCTACCAGGCGGAAAAAGGACAAAAGCATTACTCTTACTTAGGCAGTCTTTGATAAAGGTGAGTCAGGGAATTGTATACCAATTAGCCCAACCCATCAAAGACTTAACATTTAAGTGACTTAAACTCACGTGTTCATTGGACCAAAGGTGGAGCCAGAAAGAAAATGGAGCCAGCTCCCACTGATCATCCAAGAAGCCCACACCCAGTTCCCTATGCACTGCTGCACTCGATGCAGATCTTGAGAGTCCCAGTAAACGTCTGAGAAACCTGTTTTCCAAAACCTGTAACTCAGGGGCTTTCATATAACCCCATAGAGGTGCTCCATACAAGGTTGCCGCTTTCATTTGTCTTGCATACATATCTAAAGCCAAATCCAGTGGTTGCCCCTGGAATTGTGTAAAAAAATGGAAAAGCCCTCCTGACTGTGGCATCATCTTCAACAATTGCTTTCTCAGGTGTGCACAGGCCGTGACTGTCCCGGGGGAACCATACTCCAAAATAGTCATAATCCTTGACTCTGGGGATGAGTGCCCCATTACAGACAATTGGGTGCATTTTTGCCTGCTTTTTACCCCGACACACCCCATCACCGTTGATTTGGAGGTATTGATTTTCAAATCCAGGTTATTCATAAATGCTGCATAAGCGTTAATCAAGCCATGAGTTTCTTGCTATTAAAACCGTGTCATCGCTATAGTCTAGAATGTGAAATGCCCTGCCACACAGACACAGATAATCCACCGTGGTCTCCACCAGGGCATCCTGCAGCCCATTGATATACAATGTAAACAAAATCAGGCCAAGACAAAGACCTGACGGCTGCCCAGACCCACTTTAATAAATGCAATGTATGTCCCCCCGGCCCCATCGGACACTCGCCTGGTTATCACTGTGTATTTCCTGAAAACACTGTGCTCACCCCGGGCTGGAAACCAAGCTGTATATCTGGCAGAACCAAACAATCTCGTAACATGCTTCAATGTGAACCTGAAGGTCCTTTAAGACGAGGTAAAACTCTACAGGGTGGATGGGGATGGAGAAATTACTCAAACATCAACAATAAAACTGACTCAGGAAGTTGGCAAAAGACTCTCTGTTTTAAAAACAATTTACTGAAACAAGGAGTACAACGGACATTACTGATGTCTTGGCAGCAAGATCTCAGCGTATTTCATAAAAAATACACTTATATACTAAACACTCGTCATCATTGACGTCATACTACGTGGCAAACTAAGAAACCTTATGTGGGACTGTGATTGGGGAACGGGGAACATCTAGGTATAATTTCTATGGGGTTGGGGGTTGGGATTGGGCCACTACAGTCTGGTTGACCACTCTGACCAACACTAGTGCAAGTCGTTGTGAGCATCATCAAATACACAACATCTCATTGGGTCTCTAAACTATAGAGCTCTTTGGTAGGCGGCCCTCTATAATTGGTTGGCAGGCTTGTACCGTTCTGGAATATTGCACTTGTTAGCAACATGCAAGCTGGTACCGCAGGTGCTGGTGGGTCGCACCTGACCATGCCTCCCCACCCAATCAGCCCATCATCCATCATCACTCAAGCTGTCTGCCAAGATTGTTCTAAGTTTTTTAACATTCATTTGAACCTCTAAAAATGGCAGGATGGGATTCAATGACAGTTCTTTGATCAAGAAAGGTGGCTCTATCCTGATTTCCTGATTTGATGGAAGCTCATTCGTGTAAACTCATGGTGCCTTCCCCTAAGTATGAGAAAACATCCAGCAATTTTACTAGATTAAGCTTTCTCCGACTTTGTTTGATGTTCAGACGGGGTTTGTCAGGGGTGAGCTAAACCTTGCATGTTGTTTAAGGAAGTTGGAATGTGTGGTCAGTCTTGTAGGCCGCAGAAGATACAGGAGGTTGCAAAGGAAGTTGAGGGAAAAGTAGAACAATGGGAATGAAATAAGATGTATTCGTTAGTGAGGTATACAAGTGAAATATGATTCAGTTGAGAGAGAGAGAGAAAGAATTTAAATAGGATTTGTTGGTTAGTTTTGTTTTAATCCCAGAGTTGGACGTAGGCAGGCAACATTGTCCCATTCAGTGAGTATAAAATAGTCTTTTGTGACAACTGCTAAGGAGACAAACATCACACTGACTATCTTGCCTGACAGATATGTATTTGGCATGTGTTATCAATGATTCAGTGACTACTTCTACCATTCAGTGGCAATAATGCTGGCAAACATGTGATTCATAAATGATAACCTAATTGTGCTTTGAAAATGCACAACAAAAACCACTGCCTTTAGCTGTTAAAAGGACTAACAGACTTAAAGTGAAAAAAAAGAAAACTTCTTAATATCTATTTATCCCTTGGAGTCTAGCACACATATGGAACAAAGCCGATGTTTTAAAAACAAGTATACCAAACATTTCCATAGCTAACAGAATGCTAACAATATGTGGAATGTATCTGTGAGGTAGTTGATGGGGTTCAGATGTTATTTGTTTTTTATCATTCCTCAGTGCATAAAACCCATACATCAGGATTTGGGATATCCCTATTGGGTCACTTGTGTTGTGCTCCCTACTCATATGTACCCACTTATACGTTGGTGGTGCAAAAGTCTCAAATGATAACAAGAGACAAGACATCCATGTTATTTCAGGTCTCAGCCTTTCAGTGTTCACAGGGTGGAACATTATGAGCTTTCCACAAGTTGTTTCACATATCAACAACAATTGGGACTGATTGTCGAGCATCCTTTTTCGTGTAGGGATTGTGCTCAGCACCATGATGAAATTATTTCAGGGTGTGAGCGAATCTGTGTGTTTTATCTTCGCAACATCTATTGCAAACGTAGAGTTTCCATATTCAGTGGACTGCCTGCACACCTATGATATCTGCATGACTAATGTTCCTGGTATTACGGTACATCCTGCTGCCCTGTACATATTTCTCAGCAATCCATCTAAGTCCTCAATTTATGGGCTGTTATATATGTAAGCCACAATGACAAACATAGGTGATTTAAAATGCAATGTATATTTAAATATTCTATTTAATATGTGTGACACTATTCCTCTTCTATTGATCAAGTCCATTATTGTCAGGTATTGCAAATCGTTATACATGCACTTCCTGGCGGCTATTATTTTAGAGCCAGGAAGAGCCACCCACGTTCTGTCAGTGAAAAGAAGCCTCACATGAGTACTTCCAGGACATGGGGATGCCAGCAAGCAGGATAAGGAGGCAAGCCAGTGGGGTTTAGGAGACTGTGCGTGGGCATGGGCGATGCAGCCAGGAAGTGATGGAGCGATAGGGCGGGTATGGATCCACCCCCATTGAGAAAAAAGGAAATGGGCAAAGGGACTCAAGTCCCAGGAAACAGGGAACGGTCATCCCCACACTCATGGAAGATGCCGATTTGGAATGACAAGCTATTGTAGGGAAGAACAGTGGTTGATGAAACCATATGGATCCATTGTATGCACAATTCCACTGGTCTGCATCAGGCTTGTACTAGACCGGACAGTTGCTGCTGGCGGCATCTAAGTGGGGATACGACATTTCCCAGAAGTAACTCAAGAAATGCATTTCTAATTACTGAAGTGTGCAAGTATTGTTCCCTTGTAGGAGTGAGAGACATGGTCTATAGCACATATAGACATTCTTGATGTACATGAGGAACATGGAAGATACTATGGATAGAATGTTTGTGTTTGTGACCAGAGGGTTATTTGTTTTCAAGGATTACTACCAAAATGAGTTGTTTCTTCAGCTATATCGGTAGGCAGAATAATTATACGCTCAACATTATTACTATAATATGCTTTGTTTTGTGCTTCCTTTGTGATATACAGTAACCTGTTCTTTGTGCATAGAATATTGCAATGGAAGGTCCGGTGGATCTGGAAGGTGGGCACCACCGTTAATTTTTAAATATCCTTAAATATGTGTTTAATGTAAATACTTACTCTATGAGGAGCACCTCAGTATAACCTAAGGAATATTGGATAACTTATACTAGTCAAAGAAACCCTCACAACAGTTTTTCAGAGAGCTGCATGCTCACAAGAGAGCTCAAACAAACTTAAGATTCATTGATATGTTTATTCAAAGTTCATCAGATAAGCCTATATACAAACTTCTTTTGTGGTCAGTTTTTTAATGTGCTGATTTTTGTTTTACTCTAAATCGACATCCTGCTGATTCGACTCCTGTTACCTGCAACATCAGCGGCTGGCACTGCAAGTCCAGGGGGACTCTTGCCTTCTCAGCCCGCGCTCGCTTCCTGGAGGAGGCGGAGCCCATCGGCGGTCACGTGACCTATCACGTGACTTGATCACATCTTAAAAAGCAGCCCCGATCGTTCGAGCGGCGCTTTTTGTTTTACTCTAAATCGACATCCTGCTGATTCGACTCCTGTTACCTGCAACATCAGCGGCTGGCACTGCGAGTCCAGGGGGACTCTTGCCTTCTCAGCCCACGCTCGCTTCCTGGAGGAGGCGGAGCCCATCGGCGGTCACGTGACCTATCACGTGACTTGATCACATCTTAAAAAGCAACCCCGCTCACCCTTGCGGCGTTAAGCCCGGTGCGGAGTAAAGGGCGTTGCCTTCCTAATTTTTACTAGAACTGTTTTGCTGCTGTTTGGCTCTGAGAGGCATAGACATCGAGTTCCGTCACACAATCAAACTCGCTGCACTTCCCGCCACCTGGAACCAAGGTATCTTGATAATAGAATAAACTGTGAATTCTCGAGTCCTTGACTCGGATGAGCTAGTAGATGTAAGTGAGCCTGTTATTAACTATTCTCAATTTAAATTATACAACAAGGTGCTCATTCTAAAAACTCTATTTAAAAACCACTCTATACTTAAAAGTGATGAAACTTCGTAGCAATCCGACTGAAAATGATCTGAAGACACATGAATGGGACGAGCCTATTATATCAACCATGATACCCGATGATATACCGATGAGCACACAACTAGATTTTGCGCCATCATCTTCCTCTAATATAGTGCCTCCACAAACTACAGCACACATTCATTTAGAGTCGCCTATTTTAACTCCTAATAGAGCACACACAACACATGAAGCTTGTCCTCTCCTAACTGAAAACTGGAAAAGAGGACTCGAATTCACTGTTACAACATCAAAGATACAGAAAAAAATCGACGATCACTTCGGTGGAAAAATAACTCTCAAAGAAGCTGCCCCGGTGATCACTCATGGTGAATCCGCATCCATTAAAGCCGTTCCTGCTTCAATATCACCAATTTCTAATACAACCATTCGTCCCCTCGAGAAGATAAATCTATCAAATTTAGATGGGAGTTTAGACTCCTTATCCTCTGCTCAAGATATCAATTTACTAATGCCTCATACCCCGTCTGAAGTTCAAATTTTGCAGGACGAGCCTCTTCAAAGTCTGCCTGGTCCTTCTGCACATACTCTACATGCTCTTAGTTATGTTCTAAATTCCTTAGTCTCAGTCTTTGAATTGCTAAAGGGTGAAGTCCAATCACAGACAGGCTCCCTTATTGAATTAACCAAAGAAGTTGCTGTTTTGGATGGTGCGATGGTAGGTTGTTGTAATCTTATCAACAACAATCTTTTGCAAGAAATACAAGAACTCAAAGTAGAATCAGCAAAACAAGGAATAGATATCTCTGCCATTCAGAGATCCATGGCTCTTAAAAACACTTTAGAAGAATCCAATAAAAATTCACTACAGGAGCTTCTCAATCATATACAAAATTCTGCCATCACAGCTCCGTCTTTACTCACTCAAACCATTAATAATGACATATGCCAGCCTTTAGACGATACTCCCTTGTCTGAGTCAATTCTTGATGAATTTCGAAGACTGGCTAATGTAAGTATTGAGTGTGAAAATGAGAATATTTTAAACATACATATAACAAATGATCCGGTCCCCATCAATGAAGAGCAATGTGTGGTGCATACTCCATGTCCACAACAATCTTCGTCATCAGGAGGAAAGAAACAAAGAAAAAAAGAAGCGAGAAGAAAAAAAAGATCACGTGACCAAGGCAGCAACATGAAACACAAGAAAAAGCACACCTCTCAAAAAATTGTTAAGAGTAATACTACAATCAATAAACAAAATCAAGAGGTAGTTCTCTCAAATGATATGGAGAGGGTAAAGAAAACAACATTGACGACGTCAACGAGTTCGCAGACCACTAAAGTGACCTTTGATCAACCTACAGGATCTTCTACATCATCTCCACAGAAGACTTTAAAAATAGCTCCAATTTTCCTACGGAAAGGTTGTTTAAAAAATGTTTCATCATCGTCACTTAATAGTACTGTTAATCAAACCAAAGAGGCCCCGCGGACCATTGCCCCCATTTTCTTAAAAAATCATCCTTATGGTCAAAATCAATCACCAATACTTGATCATAAGATAGAAATAAAACTTGGCACTGGTAAATTCAAAACTTTACCTCCACTTGGCTCAGATGAAGTATATGTTGCAAACGCAAGCCAAAGACCAGATGCGATTTCAACATCACTCACTCATGAGAGAGAACCTGTTGTCTCTAATTCTCGCACGACCCTCGATTCAAACAAAAGTATACCATTTACAGACTTTAGCACGTCAAGATAATGTTAATAACGATCAAGGGAAAATCTCCATTGCTGCTAAACATCATGTACAATCCAATCTAAACAGCCTGGCTACCACTGTGGATGGTTCAGAGTACACTCTACCATCTACACAAAATAAATCTGAAAAGCAAAGCAATCATAATCTTCTTTCACACGGATCTTCCCAGCAGACTTTAGAAGAACATAGAAAGGAGATTCGGTGTGCAGTAGACGCATATATGTCAGCACAACCAGCACAAAAATATTTTAGACACTATGACCCAACCAGCAATCTCTCTCTCCAAAGACCAGATGCGATTTCAACATCACTCACTCATGAGAGAGAACCTGTTGTCTCTAATTCTCGCACGACCCTCGATTCAAACAAAAGTATAACTTCTTTGACAGACAAGAAAGAAACAAAAAACATGGTCCACCCAAAAAATTGTGGTATCTCTATGGCGAAGCGACCGATCAAGCCCACGGTCAATTCACAGAAACGCATATTTTTGGCATCAAAAGCTATATCTAAAAAATACCATTTACAGACTTTAGCACGTCAAGATAATGTTAATAACGATCAAGGGAAAATCTCCATTGCTGCTAAACATCATGTACAATCCAATCTAAACAGCCTGGCTACCACTGTGGATGGTTCAGAGTACACTCTACCATCTACACAAAATAAATCTGAAAAGCAAAGCAATCATAATCTTCTTTCACACGGATCTTCCCAGCAGACTTTAGAAGAACATAGAAAGGAGATTCGGTGTGCAGTAGACGCATATATGTCAGCACAACCAGCACAAAAATATTTTAGACACTATGACCCAACCAGCAATCTCTCTCTCCATGGTCAAGAAACCTCTATTCCTAGACTAGAAATCCCTCGTCAAACTTGTGAGGCTGAAATTGGGACTGCTAAGACTCAACTCGTATCCCAGCATCCTCTTGGACTTAACTGCATTAAGGCAAACAATCAAACCTCCATAGTCGATCCACTACTAATGGAAAGAAAAATGCCTGATATAAACAATGCGCTACAAGAAAAACATCTTTTAACAGCACTGGGACCACAACTACAACGACTAATTGAGACAACCATAGCAAATTCTCTAGACAAACAAATCTCATCAGAATCGATTCCAGCTAAGTCTGACCCTGCTCTACTACAGAACAAAAGTTTATTCAAAAATGATCCCAAACGACCAGCATTGCATTCATTGACCATTGCTTGTCGTCAACCGCCAACTGTGCAATATGATCTAAATCGCAGCTCCATACTTACCATCTTTGCTGAAATCCCTGATTTAGAAGATATACACTCAAATGACATTCAGTTGGTAGAGATTGAAAATGCCCAGATTCTCACTTCAGTAAAACTGTGGATAAATTCTAGAGTGGTTGTCAATACCATATGGTCAGCTAAGATTCATCTATATGATTTAGGTTTTGTCGTCGAAGTCAGTCATCTCTTATCTAAAACTCCAACGACAAAATCCTCGCCTCTAAATGACATTCATGAGAAGAACATTGACATAACTACCACCCAGGACTCCTCAGTTGTCTCTAGAAAGTCTTGCAATTGCCAGTTAACTCATAATGAGTACTAGCTTGATACATCCAAGCCTCAAACTCATGTCTCTCTTAATAGTTGGAATACGAGAGGGTTTCGTCATTTATTGAATACTGTTGAATTAAGCCTTGATGACGTTGATATAGCTACGCTTCAAGAAACTTGGCTTACTAGTGCCCCAACTTGGGACAATTATAATATACACACAAATTCAGCCCACAAATCAAATCATGGACGACCGACGTCAGGGCTTTTAATAGCGGTTAAACAAAATCCTCTCATAGAATCTGAACATTGGTCATCTCCAAATTGTTTCCAGCAGATGATAAAACTTAAGATTGGTGAATCAATATATGCCTTAATAAACGTATATTGGAACCCTGCTAATATTTCCGACCACTTATTCATGAGAGACATGAATTCCTTAATGCATTTGGTGAGTCTTGACAACACTATAAAACATATTATCATAACAGGGGATTTAAATTTGCATTACTTTGATCGTCATAAATCTTGTAATAGATTGATATTATGGAACCATTTCATCGAGGCTCATAACCTTCAAATGCTAAATGGGTCATTTATAGATGACATTCCTCCACAGCCAACGTGGCATAGAGGTCAGTCCTCAGCAATTATTGATTACATTTATGTAAGTCAATCTCTCATTTCACAAGTTTCTAAGTTTGAAGTATATCCCTCAATTTTGAGTGATCACAATTGCCTCTCTATGCACTGGAATATAATTGACTCGATAAGCGTTCAGGCCTCTAATAACACCTTAGATTTCGTAACTGTCAATTATGGTGGTAATCGCCTATGCTGGAGTGAGACATCTCTAAAAAGATTTAATCATTTCTATGCCAGGTTAACATCTGAAGCTAATACACATTCCATGACACAAACGCCTTACCATAAAGTAATGCAACTTTTTCAACATAAAGCTAAAAAATGTATGTTGTCTAGTACTCGTACTATGCACGTTTTCGATAGGGTCGTAGAAGCTGCAAAAACATTATATCGCTCGAAAAAGCGACAAGCTTTGAAATTGTCGCCCAATTTAAGAACTATTGTCAACTCCCAACTAAGGACAAACTATAAAAATTGGCTAAGATCACATCGAGCGATTCTATATCAAAATGACAGCTCCAATATGCTAAACATGATAGCAGGAAAGAATACTTCGCAAATTTGGTCGATAATTAATAAGGTGACTACAAATCACCAAATAAATCAACAATCTAACAATGTGTCTGAACAAGCATGGATCTCGCACTTTTCAAATTTATACATGCCATGTCCAAACATAAACAGTCAGAACCTGCCAGATTTAATAAACCATTTTACTTTAACTTTTGATAAAGAAGACATACTATTTTTCATAAATAAAGCAAGCGCTTCTCGAGCTCCGGGTCCTGATGGGCTTTCGAATTTCACGTTAAAGCAACACCCTGAAATTTGGTCTGAGATATTATACAATATGTTTTCTAATATAATTCAGACACAATTAATCCCAGATTCATGGAAGTGTTCAATTATTCTTCCAATTTACAAAAAAGGAAATAGATCTGATCCAGCAAGTTACAGACCCATCGCCTTGTTGGATGCCCCGGGAAAGATTTTTAATCGCATTGTACTCCGGGACCTAAATAATTGGGCTTCTAATTTAAAAACGAGAGATCCCTTTCAAGCCGGTTTTGTGGCAGGTTTAGGAACAGCCCCAAACATCATGATATTAAATATGTTGAAATCACAGAGCATAGTTCGAAATAGCCTACTATATTTGGCCTTCATCGATTTCAGGGTTGCTTTTGACTCAATTGACCGTCATTTGCTTTATCAAAAATTGATTCGCTTTTCATGTCCCTCTTCTTTAATCTCCATTATAAAACAACTTCATACTAACACTTCGATCCAAGTTAGCCTCACCATGGAAGGCCTGCTCTCTAAATTAATTCTTACTGGCCGAGGCCTTAAGCAAGGCTGTATTTTGGCATCCTTTTTATTCAATTTGTTTATTCTTGATGAATCTTTTGTAGACATAATTAGTGATGCACCAAAATTGGGCCTTCAACGCATAGCCTGGTTGTTATATGCGGATGACTTATCCTCTTATCTCAAACCCCTAAAGGGTTACAGAATCTATTAGATAAATTATATGCATACTCAATGGAAAACAATCTCACAATTAATCTAGAGAAAACACAAGTAGTTGTTTGTCAAAAAGTTAACAACAGCTCTAGTGTGAAGAAATATAAATGGCATTTAAACAAAGTCACCTTAATGAATGTTGAAAACTATAAATATCTAGGCTTGACCATTTATAACACACAAAGTGAAAAAGCCTATGTTACCACCCTCAATTCCAAACTTGACACATTGAAATCACAAGCCAATATACTTGTATATCGTTATGGTAAGTTTTCATACACTCACATCATGACCTTTTATCAAACGAAAGTAGTTCCGATTTTATTATATGGAGTTGACACCAAACTCCCTATTAGAAGCAACATATGGGAATTATGTGAAGCACGATTTTGGAGATCTATTTTAAAACTACCGAATTGTGCCCCACTCCCCATGATTCGTTTTGAAATGGGTTTGATATCACTATTCTCACAATTAATATGGAAAATGTGCGCATTATTCAGGAAATGTTTGTTGGGGTTGGCTAAAAATAACATCTTAAGCACTGTAGCGTTTTATCTTGCTAATTCCCAAGATCTTTTCCCAATTAGATGGCGAACTTGTGTTTTAAACGCCCTAGCAGATGCAAGTATATCGCTTGAGACACTCCTCACAAACCCTGATCGAGCCAAGTTAAAGCTGTTCCAATATAATTGGATACGCAATACGGCCAAATGCTGTGCATACAAAGATTTTAATGAACAATGCTTTGGACAAAAAAAGCTGCGCACCATGGCAGACTATTTAGTCAAATTTCCAGCACCACATACGAGACAACAATATTTACGATTTAGGTTTAACTTATTACCGACAAGAGAAATAATGGCAAGGAGAGGGCTGATTTCAAAACATCTAAATTATTGTCGTTTTTGTGAAAACTCAGACGCTCCTGAGACTTTACAGCACCTGTTAGTGACCTGCCCAGCTTTAATATTAATGAGAAATCTTTTTTTTACTAATTTATTGTGTGCTTATGTCCCTATGGATGAGAATGAAATTTGGATTAGATTATTCAGGAGCACAAAATTATCTATTAGAGTTGCAATAACACAATTCTTAAATGCTATTCTATCTAATGATAATAATGACATTGCATTTTATGATGAATGATCTAATGTGGAAGTGTAATTGTATATTGTTAATTATGTTTCATATATTTGAAAGGTTGATTTTATCAGCTATACCAATTAAAAAAAAAAAAAATAAAAAAATAAATAAATGTGCTGATTCCATTTTAAGGGAACACACACAGTTTGCTTTGTCTGCCAATGCATTTCGGACACACATCCGTCAGCAGGCCAATCTATATGTATGCTTCATGTGTACACAATAGAAATATATACAAAAAGCATATTTACAACATCCAACATATGAAATAAATATGAACAAAAATAGAAACAAAGGCAATGTGCCTGAACACATTTGCATAGGAAACATAGGCACAACCCA
Organism: Ambystoma mexicanum; assembly: GCF_040938575.1. Classification (NCBI taxonomy): domain Eukaryota; kingdom Metazoa; phylum Chordata; class Amphibia; order Caudata; family Ambystomatidae; genus Ambystoma; species Ambystoma mexicanum. The sequence goes on along the minus strand of NC_090933.1, from coordinate 451,659,223 downwards.
ATCAGTACAAAAAAGGGAAACAAAATTAGAGCATCATGCTATTATCATGAAAAAAACTCTATTACCTGTGTTCAAATGGATCTTTCTTACATTTAAACCAGAAAAATGTAAAAGATGTGCGAAAAATATGTAGAAAACACATCTAAAAATCTCATTAAAACCCATGCTACAAGACGTCCACATGCAAGAAGCTATATGTAATTTGCCTATAGGGTGTCATAGTAGGAACCTATCCTCTAACCCGAGGCTCAATTGAATCTACAGTGTCTCTTATTGATAAGACAACTCACTGGATTAATACCAGAAGGGAGGATTTGTGTGTCAATCCCAAAACCAGATTAATGGCCCGCCGGGTTTATTGGGTGGGTCCAACAGAGAAGTAGATAAGGGGGGCTGCATTGTGGTAACATTCTCTACCCCTTATTAAGTATTATTAATGCATAGATTATTAATTAATCTTTGTGTTTCCACACTGCCAGAAATAGACTTAAAATATTACCGTTATCATATTTTTACACATTGCTTCAAAGAAAAGAACCACTAACAGCACCCCTTACGCTCAAGGGGGAAATGTTAGAGAAGCAGCCTATTCAAACACTTGGCAGTACTTGCACCTTAGCTAGATCTCACGAGACCCAGAGTGTACACATTCCCTTGCTAGCATCAAAAGTCCTCACTGATATCCAACTTGCCGTAATAGATATTAGTGTCTCTCTAATCTGGAGAAAATTGATTGACTTCCAACCCATGTGGTCCCTCAATCAAACATTCAGCATATTGCCATAATTGACCGTGTTGTAGTTTGTAATAATGCTGTTATTTCGGTACTGGCATGCGTTGAAACTCTATTATCAGGCTCGCTTTAAATGATATGATATGATATGATATGGCATTTATAAATCGCCTGTACACAGGTTTTGCTAGGCGTGACAAGACAAGGAGGGGAAAACAAAGGGGGAGACAAAACAACGATCTTTCTAGGCCCTATGTCATTCAGATCACGCAAGTGCGGGAAAGTGGAATGGGAGAAGAACCGAGGGGGGGGGGCAGAAGTGTAGGTAACTCAAAAGTGCAGCCAGCGTGTGGCTCAGTGCAGGTAACTGAAAAAGTGCAGCCAATGGCTGGCTCATAAATGCAGAGAGAAGGGACTGTAGGGTTGCAGATACAGACCACAAGTTCTAGGGGAGCCGAGAGGCAGTGAAAAAGTGCAACTGGACATGCAGGAGCCTAGGCCCATGTTCAATGGGTAGCCAGGTGACCAGTGCGTGGAGCAGTTGGAACATCAGCAGGGGAAAGGAAGAGAGGAAGCAGAAGCGAAGAGGAAGGTCTTGAGTGACTTCTGGAACCGGAGGTGGTTCTGCTCAAGTTTAAGAGAGGCAGGGAAGCTGTTCCTGAGGGAGGCCCCAGCTGAAGATAGCGATCCATCTGCCCCCAACTCTCTGCTTGAAAAAGCGACTGACCCTCAGAGAGTTGGAAGTGGATGAGCGGAGAGCTCGAGAGGGGAGGTGTTTAGGAAGAGAGAGTTGGAGGTAGTGCAGTCCCAGGCCCCGGAAAGCCTTGTGGATGATGCAGAGGATCTTGAACTTGATCCTTGCCACCACTGGGAGCCAATGAAGGGATTTCAAAGCTGGAGAGATACGATGCCTGGGATTGAGGTCAAGGACAAGTCTTGCAGTGCTGTTCTGGATAATTTGTAATGGTCGGAGAGTAGAGGCAGGAAGATTTAGAAAGTGACTGTTGGAGTAGTCCAGCCTAGAGAGGACCAGAGCTCCGGAGAAGGTGAGCTTCTGGGGGAAAGGAAGAATACCTCTGAGGAGGTGCAGCTAATAGTTTGACTTCTTAGAGACATCAGAGATGTGAGGAGAGAAGGAGAGGGTGGAGTCAAAGATGACCCCAAGGTTCTTAGTCTCACAAGTAGGAGCAGGAAGAGGGCCCAGAGGACCCAGATTTGAAGGCCAGAGAGAGAGAGAGTGGGAAGGAGGGATCTAGTATTCCAATAAACTGGAATATAGCTGGAGCATGGGAGAAATTGTCCAAGTTCGATATTTTTCTACTGCAAGAAACTTGGTCCACTATGGATATCATTCTGGATGATTCATGGATCTACCATGGAAGGGATGAGTGTCTTGCTTAGGTCTGCTAATCAGTCCAAATGTATTGAGACACAATGATTACAACTGTAAGCAATCAATAGAGTTAAATAGAGAATACTGCGTTTTTATTAATACATTTTTATCACACACCCCAAAAGCATAAGGCGTATTCATCACTGGTAATTCTTAAACACTTTTTGGACAATCCATTGACTCAAGACAAATATAAAGATTTTCACATTATTTTAGGAGGTGTCTTACATTTAAAAATTGGTAATGGTTTCGACCAGACAGAAGCTTTTTTATTAGCCCTAACAGAACTTAATATGAATGACTCACACATGCCCCACACTAGTCTGATGTTCTATGCCTGGCTTGTAGAATGGGGTATGAGATCCATCAATGGTCACACCCCCAATGAGACTCTTGGCAAATTTAGATTTAAGGGTCATCACGTGTTCTCTAACATCAAATATTTTTGTTTCTCTGTTAATTTGCGGCCAGAATTGCAGTTTTCTTTTGTGTTAAGAGAGTCATTGCAGTGTCCATCATCCCATGCTCCTCAAAATGAAATGGCAATCAAATTGGGTAAATTTCAACATAATACCACACCTAAATCATGTGGAAAGGGATGCCCAAAGGGCCAGGCTATAATGGTTGAGCCTTAATGATATTTCACTAACACAACAAATAGTAAATAAAAACAAGGATACTATAGATTTCCATTTGTCAGGCAATGATAATGTTCTAGAAGAAATCATAGATTCGTTTTTGAAATTGTTTAGTTACACATCAGATTGCTTCTTTTCAAATAGGTCCTACAACCCTAGCTTCAAAACTAAAGGAAGGTTCAATGAAGAGTGAACCCAGGTAAATATCGATCTGCTGTCCATTCTAGATCAATCATAAACGAGAGGAACAGAGATAAGATGGGCCTGTATACACTATAAAAATGGTATCATATGTAAGAAAGAAGCCCTGGCCAAGGATGCCTGGGATTCTTTGTGTGCAGCTGTTGTTAATAAAGACAGTCAAATATTTTGGGAGATTGTTAATAGAGGCATATTGTATATGTGATTTTAAACTGGTGTGGTCGCTTTGGTGGAGGATTCTGCATGGGTCTCCCATTTTACATAACTATACAAGGAGAGGCATTTCATTTTATTACAGACTATGAGGAAATTAGTACTTGGGGATCCCCCAACTCTATCGGTACCATGATGATGATTAAGCCGATTAATTTCAACTCTTGCAGTTTGGAATTTTCAGTGGTGAAAGTCCTAGCCACAATGGCTTGGGATGTCTCCACCCATGCACTTACCTGTTGCCTCCCCCAACAGGCACCTCTTGCACTTCTCCCCCTGGGGAACCTTTAGCACTTACACCCCTCCTCCGACCCCATTCTTCTTCTCTGCACTTGCATGTTCCGAATGTCACAAGACCTAGTAGGACCGATGTTTGTTTGGTTTCTTATTTATTCATTGTCATTTCCATTGTTTATTTGTTCACCTGCTCCCTTCCCTTTTGCCTTGTGGTGCTTTGAAACACTACTGCCATATATATATATATATATAACCTATACATCAATCAATCAAATAAGCAAGCACCTGACCATGGTTCTGGTCCAGATGGGATCTCTGCCAATCTTTATAAAAATCTTCTGGAATTCTGGGCCTCTATTTTAACAGTAACATTTAATGCATTAGTGAAGAGGGGGCACCTCCCAAAAAGTTGGAAAGAGGTTTGGTGCCATCTTCGTCCAGTTTTAAAATCACTCAAGACGTAGGCTTTGACACCTTTTATCGCACTTACTAAAAATAACACACAGAGATGGAACAATGGTTTATCTTTCAAAGTCACACAGGCTTCTTCATTAGATGTGCAGAGTGAAATGATTGGAAAAAGTATAACTCACAGAATAGTGGATTCTCAAAGTGAAGGCATAAAGAGCATTTTAAACTTAATTGGCGAAATGAACAGTGCTGCATGGAATACAGGTCTTATCTAAAAGACCAAACAAACTCCCCGAAGCTGGGAACGGATACAACAGTTTGAAAATTGTTATGTACAATATTAAATTATATGTTTGATAATATGCCTGTTTAATGCCTGAAAGCATTTTCTCTGGTATGGAAAAAGCACCACAAAGGTTCAAGAGATTAATTAAATACTGGATGTTGGTCTATTGGATCCAGACAAAAGTGTTAATTGATTAAGTGAACTTCATATCACTGGAGAAGAGGTAGCCAACAAGGCAACAGTCATATGTATATATATATATATATATATATATATATATATATATATATATATATATATATATATATATATATATATATATATATGTATATATATATATATATATATATATATATATACATATATATATATATATATATATATATATATATATATATATTTATTTGTGAAAGTTTGCTTGTATGTTCGGGGTTGGCTCCAGCCCCATAACAGTTGGTGGGCTGAAATTTTGGCCCAAGAGTGGCACTCCAGTCTGGGGTGTACTGACGATAGTGAAATCTGACCAACCCCATCCATTCGCCCTGCACAGGGCGGGGTCCTGCCCTGTGCTATCAGTATAAGTAATTTCGGAAGATTGCTGATTTTGCGATGGTTTGCTTCAGCAACACAAGAGTTGGTGGGTTGAAATGTTGGCCCGAGGTTGGCACACTTGTCTGGGGTGTACTGTTGATACTGGAATCTGACCAAACTCACCCATTGCCTTGCACAGTGTGGGCCTGGCCCTGTCCTTTCAGCTATAGGTGATTTTGGAGACTGGTGTTTTTTGTAACTTTTACAAAAATTGAAGTTAGGACAGAAGGTTGGCATACCAGTTTAGGGTGTACTGGTGATAGAGACATTTGATCAACTCCACCCAGTCACCCTGCAGAGGGGTGGAGCGAGGTACAGCCTGGTGCTATCAGTATATGCTAAACCGCGAGAGTGACGATTTTGTGATTTTTCAAAAATAGGAAGTTAGTACACAATATAACATACACAAGGCTATTGTCGGCCCCCATGTGCATGTCAGTTACAGACCCAGAAAACGCTGGGTGGTATGGCTAGTATTTCATAAAATTCATCATACATTGAACTACAGCTTAATCCCTGATCAATTCCTTATCTTCATAACCATTACAGGCCAGTCTATGTCTTGGTACTTAAAACCTCCAACCCATTTTCAGATAGTAATTCTCAGTCAAATCCATACCTCCAGCATTCATTGCATCCATAAATCACTCCCTTACCAGCATTCTGTAGTCTATTCAACAGAGGCCAATCAAACTCATTCAACAATCCTCGCAACCAGCCCTCAATTCATCCTAGCTACTGGGGTCATCCACCCCTCTCTTCCTCATTCCGTAACTTTGGGTACCGCTGCCAAAACCTCCTGTGACTGATCCTGATACTCTTTTACCGACCTTCCACCATGCTAAAACAGATTTTGATGATGCTACACATTTAATTACTGGGCTCTGCCTCTAGCTTCTTTCTATAACTCTTGAAATATTAGTATTTAAAACAGTCATTATATGAGATCCAACCACATTGTCGCATATTGTATGAATATGCCTGTGACAAAACATCTTAGAATGAAAGGCAAGCTATTATGGTAGGTCAGACGTAGGAGGCAGGCAAATAGACATGGTTTCAAGGGTCTCATGTGTATTAAAGTAAAGAAAACACCTCCTCGCTCCCTGCTTCTAAGATGATGAATTTTCCTTACCCTAGTCATTAACAAAAGGGTGCCCATCAGGATGTCTTACACAAATAAACCATGCCCTCTGTCCAAACCTACGCTACACTATGACATGATCCTGCCACTAATAATGAACACACAAATTAGCCTAGAGTGGTGTTTGTATTTTCTGCTCTTCTTTAGGCTTGTGCATGCTGGTGCATAACCCCCTCCTAAATGTCTCTCAAATTCTACGCGTACTCTTTAAAGCCTTTACCTGCTCGTAAAGTTCTAAATAAATTCCCAAGGTTTCTATGAAAAAAGGGCCTCCAGACCCCTTCCAAAAAGTATTGCTTATCTAGGAAGGTTAATTCCTTAAATGCAACACTTGAATTTATAGAACTTTCACTGTTGTAGCTAGGTTCTCTTGCTCCCCCGTCAAGGGTGTTTCATCTCCTTTGAAGCAATGTACTTTCCAGGTCCAACATGGACCCTCCGACTTTACTGATAACTTTAATAGGTGCTGGTTTACCAACCTTCGCGAGTGGTTTAAGGTCCCAGCCTGGACTGGGCTCTCGGGTCCTTCACACCTACTGGTTCTCTGGTTGTTCTTGACAACTCACAGAGCCTTAGTTTCAGGCTCAACCCTGCCAGGTGTTTCTATTTCTCTTAGGATTCTGGTACCCTCTCATAGGCTCTTTTCAGCCTTTTGTGTTTCTTTTTCTCTCAGGTATCTGTTACCCCCTCGTAGAGTCTTTGTTTCAGGTTCACCCCGCCTAAGTGTCTTTATTTCCTATTCACCCCTCCTGGGTGTTTCTATTTCTCTCTGGTCTCTGGTCCCCTCTCATAGGCTCTTTTCAGCCTTTTGTGTTTCTTTTTCTCTCAGGTATCTGTTACCCCCTCGTAGAGTCTTTGTTTCAGGTTCACCCCGCCTAAGTGTTTTTATCTCTCTCAGGTATCTGATGCCCCCAGCAGGGTCTTTAAGTCAGGTTCACCCCTGAAGGGTGTTTGTATCACACTCATGTATCGGGTAGCCCCTTGTGGACTGCTGCACTCCTGCCTCTCTTCTGTGGTAATAGTGTACTAGTTCTTCTGTGGCATTCTTTGTCAGGTTAGGGGGCTGCTGTAGAAACTGCTGAACTATGCTTCTTGAGACATTGGTTCTCCCACAGGTGCACTGTGTTTGGGCATTGTGACTCATGCTCGCCACTTGTTTTGCTTTTCAAAGAGTGCACAGACAAATGTCATTTTCTCTCACCAATACACTGAATGAAAAAACTTAAATGCAGGGAGGCAATGACTCACACATACACACCCTTAGCTAAATTATAAACTGGCTCTTATACAGCCTTTTATTCATCACAATGCATGCATAAATGAATAAATGGAACACAGAATAAATTAAGTAAAGAAGTCTAAGGAAAATGCATCACCATTGGCGCATCTTTAAGGAATGCTCTCATCTCACGAGAATCTGCTGGAAAAGCCCCGGAATCAGCCAGACAAAGAGACCTCAGCAGCCAACCGGCTCAGAGTAAGGCGTCCCCCTTCTGAGATGAAGCTTTCTGTCTGACCATTCCATTGCCCAGCATTTTAAGCCCTCCGCAAAGGCGGGGTGACATCATGAACAAACTTCTGACCTGAGTCTCTGCTTGTTCGCTGTCTCTGTGCGCCCCCAGCCAGAGTGACATAAGGTAACCTCAAGGAGCAGAACTCTTCCCTTTCTCAACAAAACAGCAAAAAGAACTCTACAACTCATCCTCAGCTTTGACAGTGTCCATGTCAACCTCATCAGGTACCAGCCGGCACCTATGCATCCCAGCCTTTTCGGTCACAGTGTCCTTGCATGACTAATGCAAACCAACATAAACATCGAATAATTTTGAAAACATGTTTCCACTGAAGTAGTGCGTACAATGCTGAAAATATGTTAATGGTTCACAACAAGTGCAGCTTTCACTGAGGCATGGAGCGAATGACCATTATGGCTCAGAGCGCACCATAATGGACTGCATAACAGCGCCATATTTTAGCTCAAAGTATTACACCAGTGTGATGCATCTGTGGTTGCTCGGTCTCTCTTCTGGAGATTAGGGTGTCTTGGGCTCTCTGCCCAGCTAGTATTTGGAGCATTGCATGGGCTCTGGGATTCCTGTGCCTACGTCATATGCAATGTGGCCCTGCCTCCAGGCTGTATTGGCTCTGCACTACAGCACAGGATTCCACTGGGCATGGCCATTCTCAAGCTAAGCCTCCTGCAGTGGCTTGTTCCCTCCCAAGTTTCTCCTTGCAGGATACATCTCTGCCCTTTTAGACTTCCCTCTGCAACAAGAGATGTAACACCATTGGTTCTGTGTTTCTCGCAGCAAGGTGGGGTCATTAGTCAAACCAAGCACATTGAAAGGCCCATGTAAATTATTATTGTGGTCAGCCTCCATGTATCCAATAAACAATTGGGGCTCTGATGTTAAGGGAAATGGTATAAATTTCTCACCTGTGGATTCCTAGTCACCCCCAGTGAGATCCTGCTTGCCCTGTGCCCTAGGGAAGGCTTTGCGTAGCAGGCTCACCTTCCTAGTCCCAAAAGGGGTGCCTCCCCCTTGTGGAGAAGGGATGAATTCTCTGGATTCATAACACTACATGCATATTGAACCTTTGGTCCATAATACCTATTGACTTTAGTAAACTCATAGAGAGATACATATTTACATATCTAAGTTCATACCTATTGATTTCAACATGTATTACTTGCAAACACAAGTAAAATGCATAACCTAGTATTAAACTACCTTTCAACTTCATTTGATGCTGATTGAAGTAAAACAATATGTGCTGAAAATGACTTTCTCTTGTTCTTGAAAACTGTAACACTTTAGCTAAATAGTTCTCATAGTATAATCAATGAAAACATGAATTTTGAAAATCCCCTATGTTGAAAATTAGACAGGATGAAAGGAAATAAATGCTTAGTCATGAATGTCAGTTCAAACCCTATATAAATAGCTGTTCATAACATAACAGCAGAAACCCACAGACTATAGAAGAAGTAAGGGATCAGGTTCCTAAAGAAGCAAGATGGGGACAGAGTTTGGAGGATCCAGGTGATTCACTAGCTGGACTGTCTCAGCATGACTTTCCTGCTCATATCAGTAACTAACAGCACATTGGCACTCACTCTTGCATATGGTCATGACATCAGTACCTGACAACCTTCCTTCTGCAGACAACCCAGCACCCATGGTATCACTGCCTGTAAGACATTACTCCATCCCCATTGCCATACCACATCCACTAGATCAACGGAGGAGCCAGTGAGGGAGATTAGTTGGGTAATATATGTGCAAAGATATATGTCATTACAGCGACATAAATGTTGGTGACTGGACTTCATTTCTGAGAGGTCCTCTCAATCCTACAAGAACTCCACTTCCCACAAGACCAGCAAACAGGGTCAGCCATGTTGGGCCTAAGACTGTTTAAGATGCACCCAAACTCAGCACGCTATCCATTCAAGGACTCTTTTTCCATTTACTTGCAGTTCCTGCTACTGTTCTTCTGAAAACCTCATCCATGCTTCCAGACCCTGGATTATTCTACCCCTGCATCATCTGATCAAAACCTGTAAGAAAGAATACAAAGTATACATGGTCAAACTCTCAGAGAATATCATGGCAATAGAACACTGATTGTTCACCTATGCTATAACAAAATAATTAAGTCATAAATTTCCCACGCGGTTGACATTTTCTGAACTCAGTTGGTATACCACTTCATTCATCAGAGTAACTGGAGGAAGAAACTCTGTCCCTTGGAAAATAACTGGAGCCAGATCCTCAGACATTTGGGACATATAAAGACGACCACCTATGGTAAATCGAATCAGGAGCCATACACAGTCATTTTTGACCAAACTGATTAATACATAATTTGTGGCAACTCATATACCTAATGCCCCAAAACAATCATGGGTTACCCCATTAATACAGAAATCTATGCTACACCCAACTGACTATTCAAACTACTGTCCAATTACTAATGTCCCCTTCATACTGAAGGTTGTAGAGAAAGGCACCTACTACTCAATTACAACCTTCAATAAATATCATATTATGCCGGGGGATCACCAATCACATTTTCGTCCAGCTAGAGGAACATAAACTGCTCCCATTGACATCAAAGACACCTTGCTACAATTTATCAATAATGGGGAAAACGGGCTACTGATGCTGTTAGATTTATTGTCAGACTTTGATAACTTGGACTACAATCCAACGGTTGCAGAAGATCACCGATGTCTCTATTAATGCTGTCTCTTGGTTTACTTTCCAATGGACCCTTAACTGTAAAGTTTAGGAGTTTTCAGTCCACCCTGATACGAGTGACTTGTGGCATCCCTCGGGTCTCATGCATGCCTCCTCTTCTGTTCAATATCTATCTAAAACCTCTGCATGATCTACCATCTAAACTCTGAGAGTTTTTTCATAATTTCACAGACAACACACAAATCATCGTTAAGCATGAAAAAACAGGCGTCAACATCACATACATTACATTTCAATCTATCATTAAAGTGATCGAAGGCTGGATGTTGCAAAACAAGTCTCGGCTTGAATCAGGAAACCACTGAGTACCTCCTTGTTTGCTCTCCAAATATGTTTTCTTCAGACTTCTCACAATATTCAGAAATCCATCTCTCGGATCTTAGAATAACAATCTCTAAAAAAGTAAAGATCTTGGTTGTGACCCTAGGCTCTAGCATCACTATGAAGGCTCATGTCAATTCTGTTATTAGCACAACTAATTTCCATCTTATGCTTCTAAGACAGCTACACCCACTGATCTTGGAAAGTGCTGTACTACTATTGTCAGAGCTATTATAAACCGTCAAATAGAATATTGTAATGCCATATATGGTGGATCACCCAAATATATTGCTGCCTGGATTGTTACAAATGCACCGAGATATATGCACATCCTCAGTACTTAAAATCCTTCATTGTCTTCCGGCAAAATTCTGTACTACAATCAAACTTATTATTATGATCATAAATCGATCTTTAGCTCTTCTATGTACATCAAAATCCGCCTTCAAGTGTATATTCCCGCATGCCTCTTAAGACCTAGTTCTTCCAACTTACTGGTCATCCCTAAATTCAAATGAGCCAGAGTATTATGCAGCGCATGTACACTTCTCACAGCCAAACACTGAAATTCTTTAACAGATAGCCTGAACCACATGGAGAAAAGATTTCCCTTCAGAAAGAAAATCACATCCTTACTCTTCTACTCTCCCACTTGGTAACTGTTGCCCTCAGATCGAGCACTGAGATACCCCTTGGTTGTAGTGCCTCACGAATAATAGAAATACAGATCTTGTTACAGAGTTTTTTTAATTAATACAGATTTCAAATCCTACTCTATGCCTAGTGTGTGTCGAGCTCTAAAAGAAAAGAAGTCTGAAGGGTGTTCATCAGGATGTGACAGTAAGAAAATACAGTCCATAGTCCAAAAACCCTATCATGAGGCGGATTTCGTGCCTACCACTTTGAAAGCCAGGAAAGGCAAACAAAAAACAAGGTTTCTTTCCCACTGCAGGAATGGTGACTGACATTTGACATCCTAGTGATCCTTTCTAGTCACAGGTGGTATTGGCTATTGGCCCTTCTCAGTGTTCTGGTCAATTCAACAGGACTTTTCTTGTCTTTCTGCCCATCTTCGGGTTGTCTCTTAGTCTGTCTGTTTTTTGGCTAGTTTCTTCTATATTGATAGTTACCAGATGGTTTATCTCGGTCACTGGTGGATGAACTAGCTTGGGTGATTCTGTGATCCACTAGCCTATATCAGGTAGTATTCCTGGGTTCCACCTACAGGGGTCTTGGTCCAGTATCCTCAGTGACTCTCACCTTCTCTGTGCCTTTGAGTTTCTCAGCTTGCCTTAGACTCTGGTTTCTTGTTTCATGTGTTGGGATTGGCTTGTTCTCACCGGGTTTTAGTGGTTGCTCTCTCGTGCCCCACATCAGGTTTTGGTTTCCCTTTCGATGCCTTGAGGCATTGTCGCTCTCACACGACTTCTGATTTCTAGCTCCCTGTTGTGGGTTTTGTTTTTTTGTAGCCTACTGGGCTAGGGTCTCTCTCACCCCACCTCAGTGTGTGACTGTTTTTATCCAGCTCTGAGGTATGTCATTTGGGACCCCGCCTTTGGATATGCCCTCTGGGTCCTTGCCTTAGGATGTAATTTCATGTGGCCCATCTTGGGCTGTACTTCTTCTGGCTCATTCTCACCACACTTTGGGGTAATTCTTGTAGCACCCTGCTTTGTAGAATGGCAGCACTCACCCCTTACTAGAGTATGGGTTTGTGTTCCCTATTAGGGTTTGCTTGTCCTTCCCCTCTCAAATCTCCCACCATGCACCTTGCTTTCTGTTTCAATCCTCCCCGGGCAGGTGGGAAGCTTCAGGGTTGGTGTCGACAGCTTCACTGTGACTTTGCTCATCTCTGCTTCAGTCAGTGTCAAGGTGGTTCTCTCTCAGGGCCCTTGTGTTGCCGTGGCCTTGGTTCCTGCCCACCGTCAGTCTCTTGACTCTAGACCCACAGAGTACTCCCTGCTTTCTTGCCTGTTATTCCTGGTGGTCCACAAGCCTATGCAGCAGCCAGGTGTCAGTCTCCCTCTTCTGGACATACCTCCCGGGAGGCAGCTCATTTCCTATGTGTTAGTGTGTATTGTATCTTTATGTTCCACCCCAAAAAGGGGGTTGTTTCTTCTCTGCATTCTCCCTTCTGGGCCTGATGGTATCAGAAAGGGGTCAGAAGACAAGTCAACCATTCATTCATCAAATTGTATATCGAATTGTTACCAACCTGGAGACAGCAAAACATGTCCTGATGGAATGCCCGAGACTGGGTTCTATGTATATGGCTGCACTGTGTCATCTTGTGCACAATTTAGATACCATAAAAAGTAATGAGTTCTGAGCATTCTGTGTAAACATTTCATCAATGTCAGCACTGTTGGCCCCCTATAGGGTTTGGAAGACAGTAATGCAGTTGTTGGTTTAGCCTGCGTTGTGCAAGGAGTAGAATACTGGGATGTGCCTGGGTTGTGGCCCACTTGGTAAATGCGAACCCTGGTGGCTAACACATGGGATAGTGGGTATTTTTTTTTAACAATGATTCAGTTCCCCTTCCTCTTTTCTTTTATGTCATGTTTTATTATTTTAAGTTGAACACATATTTCTTTTTATAGTTCTGGAAAATATTTTATTATTTGAGATAATATGTGTCATGTGTGTTAATTATTAGTAATTGTAAATATTGTAAAAGTTCAGTTTTTGAACTATTATACAATTAAAATAAATAAATATCAAATTGTAAAGTGCACCATTTAATTCCCATATAACCAACACACTTGTCATAATTCTAGGATACAGAAAGATAACCAATATTACTATCTTGGAATAGCCTGGCCTTGAAAGGGAGGGCACCCCCAGAGTGATCCCACTGGCCCTTCCCCCAAGGGGTGTAAGGCTTAGTGGGCTCACCTCCCTTATCCCACAGAGTGTGGCTCCCCCTTGGTTAGAGGGGATGAATTCCCTGTATTTGTCACACACCAAAGTGGAGCAACTGTGGGTGACTCAAATAGCATTCCTGATACTCAATCTTCTGTGAAGGCCTTACAAGATTAGCTTCAGAAAACCAGGTTGCACAGCCAGTCACTCAGCCAAGACAGTTTATTCAACTAGAAAAAGCATTATTAGTCCAGTGAACCCCAACTTTAAGATAATCATGGGTAACTTGTGACAAAGAAAGCAAACTGAGGAGGGATCTCAATGTCCTTTTGCTAAGTAGAGTCCATATCTCATTACATGGGAATAGACACCTTTGGGATAACCCAAACATAACACTTGTTGGTAAACACATAAGTAACCAGAAAGGAAAAGTTCTTGGGGCCTGGAATAAGCCATGTTTACACATCTTTGCAGGATATTGTTACATTTTACCTGGTTACACTATTAAGATACACTTTAATGCATTTTTGTTTGGTAAGCCTTGCATCTATCCCTCCGCTGGTGAAACACTGAGATTGTTGTGATATTAAGTTTTGCCACAGTGTATTATATCATCATGGATGAGTGAATCCGTCTTAATACAGTGGATGCAATAGAGAGGATTCCTTTACAGGGTGATTTAAATGGCTTTCCTATCATTTTGAATCCATTGGTCTAGTTTTTTTGGGTTGTTCTTAGTTAACATCCTTTGGAAGCCATGGAATTTGAGTTTTTACCCCTTTTCATTCAATGAATTACTCAAGGGTTATTGCATATAACCTCACTTGTCCCTTGGATTGACAATACTGACAGCACCATGATTTTGAGTATGTTATTAAGTTTTACTGTGCCCCAATGGCTATGTACACATTTCTGATTGGTTGTTGGTTGCTTGAACATTTGGGAAGTGAATAGGAGAAGAGTACGATGCTAGGACTCTATTAAACTACTTTATTGCTAAACCTGGGAATGGCATATTGTTTGACTATACTATTTTTAAAGCTCATATATTGTGTCTACAAGAATTAATTTCTATTTGTGTGCATCCAAGGAACTCTATTTCAAGTGTACATACTGGTTGTTGTGATCAAACTATGAAAGGAAAATGATGATAGCATGTTATGTTTATCATGCACAACAGGGTAAACATAATTGGTTCCTAGATACTCTAGAGTGAGACACACAACAATAATACTATCCAATATTAACCCTGTCAGATGCTGAGGGATGCTGGTGTCTCTTACACTAAGTGCAGAGAGCCAACACTTTCCATGGTCTTACGTTGGGCCGAGCACTATTCTCTGCCACAAAACCTGAAACAGCCCCAGGTGGGTATTGAGGTTGCCTTTGGAGTTGGGGTTAGGCTCTGACATGCAGGGTTTGATGAAAATCATGACACTATATGCTATTTCCTGCACTCAGGTATCTAACAGATACACTGTATTGAAAAGCCAATAACTTAATTATGTTGGGTGTCCTGACCCACGTTTGGACTATTATGCTGCAACATTTGGTGCTGTGGGTTTAAGAAATCCAAGATGGTGGAAAAGCCCACATTTGCGCCAGAATCCAGGAGAACCGTGCAGTTTTCCGCACACCAAAATGGTACCCTGACCTGCCACCCACCAGTGCAAAGAAAGATGGTTCTGTTCAAAACCCGTTTTTATTAATGTCAAAAATTGCTAAGATCATGAGCCCGAAACCACCAAACAAAAATCCAACTATGGTTGAGTGTTTTACTTTACTCTACTACAGATCCACATCAATGCCATGTCAAGCAAAGATCATATGCTATCAAGTAAATTCCTTTCCTTTTGAAATGTATTAATTCAAGACAGCTGTCAAAAATAGGTGCAGTACTGGCATTGGACACTGACCGGTGCTGGCGCTCTATAAATCCTGACAGGAGAGCTGTCTTGCAGAACTTGGCAGTGAACAGAAGGGGGTCTTATGTAATTAAAAGTTCAAAAGACTGGCCTTTCCTGAGAACTCTTAACACCCCAGAGACCCACACCAGGAGGCAGGATATCACATGGCCCTGTTGATTGAGAGGGAGGGGACTTCCCTGCAGCCTGCTGGACCCAACACATAGACCCTTGCAATTGAATGGGGTATGCTGATTTTGGGTGTGGACTGTAAACAGAGCTCTGCCTGGAAGGAGAGACATGTGATCCCAGACTCCCCCAGTTCCTAGGGGGGGGGCCAGACAGGACTGTAGATTTATATTGCAGAAAATATATGTTTAAGTTAAATGCTTCTAAAATATTGTATTAAGCTCACAGAAATGTACAATTTGGGGATCCTGAAAATGAAAAATGCCCTCATGATTTGAGCCCAAATTCCACTTTGTACGGTGTTCTGGGACCGAACCCCGCTATTTATTAATATTGTAGACACTGTGTTTAGGATGGAGACATAGTAATTTCCAGCAATATGCTCAGGGAAGGGGTGCAGGTCTGTGTACATTTTGAGGAAAAACCAATATGCCATTTGTGAACCCAGGCTCTGAGGGGGATCAGAGTTGGTTGAGAGTGTATCTTAAATTAATTTGTGAAATGTGTATGTAATTTCAATGACGTGTGTATCTGGGAAACCTGTTAGTTATGAAAAATTCATTTTCTAAGTAAAAGCAAAGGGGCGTTTCTTCAATAGACTGTAAGACTTTGACTCACTCTGACACACTATCCTTTCTCAAATCATGTCACAGAGAATCCTTGACCTATCAAATCATGAGAGGGTTGGGCATGCAGAATGAGCCAACCCGCCCACTTTCAAAACACATAAAAAGAGACTGCTTGGACAGGCAAGAGATTCACTTTTCATTTTCTTGCGGAGCATTTTGCCGGACCACACAACATCTACAAGGAACATCCAGAACTTAGACTCCAGATAGACTACAGAATTTAAAGCAAAGGCCTAACCCACAAGCTGAGAACTCTTCTCAGCAGGCCTTCAGAATCCAGCAATCCAACCAAACTATTCTACAGCCGGGCGAGCTGTTGGAAACTTTGCCAAGAACTTTTGCCAGAACTGGTAGCAGACCCAGCAAGCAGTGCTGTATCCAGAATCCACTTGATCCAGACAAGCAGAACCACAGACCAGACCGCTGTGAAGAGCCGACAGCAGAACCACAGACCAGACCAGAAACAAAACATTTGAACCTGTCCAGAACTGCATTATAGGAATCGTGTGTTCATTCTCCGATTTTAAACCTGTAAAAGTGTCATTTTGCCATTTTGAAACTGTAATTTCATTCTGAAAAACTACCTTCATAAAATCGTCCGTATCTTTGGAATCGTAGGTGCTAGGAACGAGATTCTAATATTTCCAACAAGCCTAAAACCGACGTGCTACTCCTTATAGTTCCTCCGTAATCGCTATCAACGCACTCAGAAAAAAGTGCAGCGAATTGACAGTTTGCTTCATTTCAACCACGTGTATAAATATCTGTCTTTTGCTTCCATTACTGAATCCCGTTTTCAACCTGATAACCATCCCTGAATCATTGGTAGGGCCGACCCGAACTAATTTAAAGTATCTCTCACTCACCCTGGACCTCTAGAGGGAATTAAAAGCATTTTCAGCATATTTTTCACTTCATTACCACCACATTTAAAAGGATCTCGCCTGCTTTAAAATCATACCTGTTTTCCACAAAGCTCGCTGGGGGGAACTGGAAATTTGTATTGCATTTTGTATTCCTGAGAATTGTGTGCTCTCCTTCCATCTCCTTATCTTGAATAGGGGGGAGGCAATTGTCAAAGAAAAAGTGATCATATTATCTTTTGTTGAAATCATATCAAGTTTATTTCTGTGCTGCATTTTTCCCTCATTGCTTTCCTTGAAACCATAAAAGTATTTTCTGCTACCTTATCCTTCCTATACTAACTCCTCATTGATTGTAAAGAAGTGTGCTAGTGTCAGATTATCTATTGTCGATCAACATTATATTCATATGCCTAAGTGTGATATCAAATATTAATTTATTATAAAAGTGTGATATATATATATATATATATTGTTTAATTTTTCCAATAAATCTTTTAAATTGCAAAACAAACCTACTTCTTGGCTCAGTGAGGTCAGGGGGATTCAAAGAGAGGGGCGTTATATAAGGGTTTATCATCCAGAGTATAACTGTTCATAAAAATATATAAATAAGGGCTTCCCTTGAGCAATCCCAGACAAGGCACTGACTTAGTGGGAGTGCTTGATTGGAGTCACTTAACAATTACCTCTGCTCAAATCCCTCTTGATATCATCAATCAGGAAATACTATTGACATCAATATCCACACTTGACATTTCTGATTCTGCAAATGTTGGTTCTTCTCCAGCCTCATTGACAGCTTCTCATCCTTGTCCTGTTGTTCCATGAGTGGTGATACTCCCACAACACCATGCTATGGCATTCCCAAAGGTTTGGTAGGACCCTCCTCTTCTCTCTGTACAAAAACCTGTGACCACTTATCAAGGTTCAAGGCATTTAGAAGCAAATGTGCCACAGTACAAACTGGTTACACTGCCTGTAGGTGAAGTGTGCAGGAGTGTTGATGGCCATTTTGGGATACTTGTGCAAGACAAATTAAAGAGAAATAAACAGGACCAAAACACAATAACAGCAATACACACATCATTTATTATGGCCTGTGGCATAGTTTTTATAGTAGCCAAACCAAGAATGAAGCTTGGACATTCATTGCTTCAACAGAATGTTAGTCTGAGGCCATATTAACTTACATTTGCTATTGTGCTAAGAAATTGAGCAAATGCGCTATGCATCACGTTTTGCAGCTTATATAGAATAAATTATCAGGGGGAAAATTAGTTTGTAGATTGTGCCAAGAGGATTCAACGATCGAGTCACTCAACCACCTTGTAACGACCTGTCCAGCAACAAAGGAATTAAGAATGAAACTCATGACTGAAGTTATCACTAAGTATGGGCATAGACCAGTGGAAGCTTGGTGGAAAATACTGCTGGCTGGTGACCGAGTTTCGATTACACTGGCTCTCGTCAAATTGATGATTGCGATTTTCAAGAAGATTGAAGTCTCAAATCTTCAAATACAGGACCAGATTGATGTCAAACCAAATGGATCATAGTCAATATTGGACTTTTATCAAAATTGGTTTTTAAGATGATGGTTTAAATGGCTAAAAGGTTTTTCTTTATATAACCATATAGAGCCAATAAAAAATAAAATAAAAAAGAATGTAATATAGAATGCAGTAAACATATTGTACTGGAATCCCTACTACATAGAGTAAGCAGCGCTCAGATACAAATGCAAAATTATTATTATTATTATGATTATCATTATTATAATAATATTTTGCTAGGACACAATTGGAGCAGTTATCTTTTCTACTATGTTCAACTCAGAATCTTAATTTACAGTTAAGTGCAAGGATTAGTTGTGCTATTATTCAAATGTGTATTACCACGTCAATTTATAACTATGCATATAACATTATTAAAGCTACAGGAAGAAAAATGATAAACGTTTAACATGTCATTGTTAGAAGTTCTGACAAATGAAAAGATCGAACAATACTCTCATGTACTTCATATATAGATGAATTTCATTGCTTATTCATATAAAAACAAACATGCTGTTTAAGCTCCCTGAGTTTATATACAATATTAATAAAGGGCTAGTTACCTTGCCATGAACAATTATTTTCCTTAGTTACAATGCTAAAGACAATGTCATAGACAACACAAATTTTACACCGTGGGTTTTTACACTATCCGTTTCCCACTTTTGTGAGCTTCTTCATGGCCAATATATCACGCTATCCATGCATTTCATACTGTATGGAAGATCATCATTGAAGATAACCAGAGAAATATGACAATATAGGTATTTGTGATTAAAAAAAATGGCAATGAGCAAAAAAGAGAAAAAAATAAACAAATAGAGAAAACAATTCTTGAGCTAATAATCTACTAACTGGAGCATAATGAATTCAATAATTAATTCAAAGGTTATAATTTTGAATTCTAAATACCAATAAAACAAATGTAATCATTACTCCCCATTTGACATCTGATAGGAGTATGCAGAAAGTGTGTGTCATAAGGGTGTGTGTATGGTAGGACGCTGTAGACGCATGTGTCGGATGTGTGATATAAAAATATGTCATCGGAGCATGTGTCCTAGATGCATGAGTCAATTAAGTCAGATGAGACTTGCCTTTAATGTGAGATTTTAGGAGATGTTATTTGTGTAATGTACGCACTGTAAAACTCTTACACAATGTGGACAGTTCATATTGCAAGTGTACATTTATTCCATCAACTTAAAACCACATTAAAGATAGCTGAGAATTTCCTTTAATGTGAGTTTTTAGGAGAAGTGGTGTAATGTATGTAAAACACATATGCTCTTTGGATGTTTCATCTTGAAAGTGTATATTTATTCTATCACCTTATAACTGACATCAATTTCAGAAGTGACTTGCCTTTGATGTGGGTTTTCAGGAGGTTTTAGTTTTGTCATGTACCAACTTTAAAACTCATACACTCTGTGTACATGATTCCTGCACATGTTGTAGGTGCCTTTGTGGCAGGAGTATCTTTTGTAAGAATGTTTGTGGTAGACCCATGTGTTGTAGGAGCACATGTCATAGGATCACATATTGTAGGAGTGCATGTCACAGGAGCATATGTTGTAGGAGCCTGTGTCTGTTTAGTAGGAGTATGTTTAGTAGCTGCACATGTCATAGGAACACATGTTGTAGGAACACATGTTGTAGGAGTGTGTGTCATAAGAGTGTGTGCTAAGGGTGAATCTTAAGAGAATGCAGCGTAAGACTGTGTGTTGTAAAGGTGTGTGTGGTGGGAGCATGTGCTCTAAGAGCATGTGTCATATGGCCACATGTTATGTGTAGTGGGCACATGTGTAGTAGCATGCTATACGAACATGCATTATAGGAGTGTGTGGTGTATGAGCATGTGTTATAGCTGTAAGTGTAGGAGCATGTGTCATTCGATTGTGTGTTGTAACATTGTGTCATAACAATGTGTCAGAAGATTGTGTATTGTAAGAGTGTGTGTGATAGGAGCATGTGTCATAGGTGTGTATGTCATAGGTGCATGTGTCATTGGTGCATGTGAGAATGCACGTTGTACCTCCACATGTTATGTGCAGTAGGCATATGTGTAGTAGGCGTGTGTTGGAGAAGTGTGTGTTATAGTAGCAAGTGATATAAGTGCATGTGTCATAGGAACATGTGTTACAGGAGTGTGTGTTATAGTAGTGTGTGTCATTAGAGTTTGTGTTGTAAGAGTGTGCAGTAAGTGTGTGCCATAAGGGTGTTTTTGGTAGGAGCATGTGTCATAGAAGCATGTGTCACAGGAGCATATGTCATAGGAGCATCTGTTGTAGGTGCATGTGTTGTGGGTTAACGTTCTGTGTAAAGTTCATATTGAAAATGTGTATTTATTACATCACCTTAAAACTGACATCAATGTCAGCTGTGACTTGCCGTTGATGTGAGTTTTTAGGAGATGTTAACTTTGTAATGTACCAACTGTAAAACTCATATGCTCTGCTTACATAATTGCAATGCATGTTGTATGTGGCTTTGTGGTCGGAGTATGTGCTGTAAGTGTATGTGTCATAGGTCTATGTGCTGTAGGAGTGCATGTCATAGGATTGCGTCATTAGACTGTGTGTGATAGGAGTGTGTGTGTGGTAGGTGTCTATGTGTGGTAGGAGCATGTGTTATAAGTGTATATGAGAGTATGTGACGAACGTCCACATGTTTTGTGCAGCAGGCATGTGTGCAGTAGGTGTGTGTGTTGCAGGAACATGTATGATAGGGATGTGTATTGCTGGTGTGCTTGTAATAGCAGCACATATCATAACAGTACATGTTTTAGGAGCACATGTTATAAGAGTGTGTGTCATTAGAGTGTGTGTTGTAAGAGTGTGCAGTATGTGTGTGCCATACAGGTGTGTGTGGTAGGAGCATGTGGTGCAGGTACACACTCTGGGTGAGATTCATGGAATATTTGCCTGGTTCTAAGTGACTTTGCACTGCTGAAAATTGGAACCATGCAAAGTGTATTTTAGTGGTGCAAAGTCCGGCCAAAGACATTTTATACGGTAAAAATTACTAGGCGCTGACTTTGCCCTGACTGGCTGGTGAAAAATACACTTTGCACGGTTCCATGAAACAGGGTTTGTGTCTGCAGCGCAAAGTCACTTTTCAGCAGTGCAAATTCACTTTGAACCAGGCAAATATTCCATGAATTGGGCCCTATGTTGAAAGATGAAAGAATATCGAGGCTTAATACCACATAGTAGAAATACGCCGGTCACAAGGACAAAGTATAATGTACATTTATTAACAGGCAGCTGTCTGGCTCTCAACACCCACATGTGTGAAAGCAGACACCGTGAGATGAGAGACTGCTGGACCTTTCAAAAACACAAGTATTCATACAGATTTTCCACAATCCCGGACACATCATCCAGCCCCTCTTTGTGTATTACATTTACCTAGGGTTCATGGCCTATCCACATAACTAAGTCATGCTTAAACATCTTTAAATAGTTTGTTGTTTTCCTTTAAACATTTCACATGTTTTCCAAATATAAGACACAAAGGTAACATTCCTTATTTTGCTCACTTATATTAGTCTATCATTTGTTCTTGAGTTTAAAGTCAGTTTATTGCAATTGAAGATGAAAGAGAGTCTGAATTAGTATGTCTACCTGAAGAGATAAAAAAGAAGACAATTAAAATAACAGTGGATAATTGTGAAAATCTAGGTGGAGGGAGTGCAAAAGATTTAGAACTTAAAGCCGCTGAGGATGAAAGGAAAAATTGGTCTTGGTTAGCCAAATCATTGAACTCATCAATGAGGAGTTAATGTCATGCTGAAATAGGGCAAATGAGGTTAGCCTTGTGGAATACTAGATGATTTGTACACCTTCTAGGAACCCCATCTGAAATGATAAGAAAGGCTGATGTAATATGCTTACAAGAGACATGGGTGACCAATTTACCATGTGTGGTCGGGTTTGAAGTAGCATTAAACCCAGCCATAAAACAAAAAAAAGGACGGCCCATGTCAGGCCAAATTACATTAATTAAAAGATCATGTGGATTAAGAATCAAGGAAGCATGTAATTTGTCACCTTTCTTTCAGAAGGTCTGTTTAGTACAAACAGAGTCCATAGGGCAGCTGGTGAACCAACTGTATATACTAAATATATACTGGAACCCAACCCCCAAGTCCGATCACAAGCTTGAAGATGACATTATTGAAGCCATAGACGCAATCAGAATGGAAGACTCAAAGGCCCCAATCATATTATGGGGGATTTCAATATGAAACTAATTGAAGTAGACCCACAAAAAACATCGAGGACTAGCTGTGAGACTCTTAAAAATGAACGCTGGCTAGAAGAAATGGCAAGCAGAAATCTTTCTATGTTGAATGGAGTAACAAGAGGAGACATACCGGCAAAGCCGACCTGGAAAAGAGAAAGTCAGCAGTCCATTATAGATTACATCTTTGCATCTGAGAATATACTACAAGCAACGGTCTCTTTCAGGGTCACTAAAAACACGCAAAGTGACCATAATATTATATCAATGGAGTGGAAGTGGTGTAAAGGGGAGGAAAGGGAGCAGTGGAGATATGGCATATCAGTGGTACCAGGGAGAAATAGATTAAGGATAACGAAAACTGACATAAAGGTAGTATCTGATCAACTGCAACGATCTCATGAGCACGGGACAATTGAAGCATTGGAGTATCAACAGCTGATTGAAATATACAGAACCAAGAATAAGACCTCTCTAAGGAATCAAACCTTTTACAAACATAAGTATGATCCGGAGGTGGCGAAAAAAAAGAGAGAACTGAGAAAAACTCTAAGGGCGATCGTCGCTATTAAGGGGCAACAGAACCAAAGCCTGTCAAATAAAGCAAGAAACCAATATAACAATTGGTGCAAAATACACAGAGCGAAGATGGAACAAAGAGAGGCTGAAACAATTATGAAGACTCTAAATCAAAGGAATTCGAAGGGATTTTGTGTCGTAATAAATGACTCAAGCAACTCAGAAAAGGCGATAATAACTAACATGGTAACAGAAAGAAAATGGGAGTGTCATTACAAAAATCTTTTTAAAAGAAGGAAAGACATAAAAACAACAGAGATCCAAACGAAAGTACCATGGGATTTGAAAATAGACAGAGCGGATATTCAAACCTCAATTCTAAAGAGCAGTGCGTCGAGAGCCGCAGGACCTGACGGCCTGTCGAATGCGGATCTTAAAGAAAATATCGAGGAATGGTCAGAATTCTGCGATATTTTGTTTCAAGCAATAATAAAAGAAGGAAAGATACCTACAACTTGGAAGTTGGGAATAATCGTCCCAATATTTAAGAAGGGAATACGATCTGAGCCGGCAAATTATTGACCATTAGCCCTTCTTGATGTTATAGGTAAGGTGTTTGCAACCCAACTCCTTAACCAACTCACAAAATGGATTAGTCAAGAAAAGATCTATGACGAGCGTCAGTCCGGGTTTGTGAAAGGAGTGGGCTGCAGCACGAATCTCCTAATATTAAATCTATGAAAAATAGACGCCATACGAACAGGACAAAAAATCTACCTGGCTTTCATCGACATGGCAAATGCGTTCGATGGTGTAAACAGGGAAATCTTGTGGCGTAAACTAAAAGAGAGGGGCTGTCATGGAAGCTTAATTGTGGCTATTAAAGAACTTTATCAGACACCTGTATTCAAGTAAGGCTAGACAGCGACAGAAATCTGTCCAAATCAATACCCACAGAGAGCGGTGTCAAACAGGGCTGCCCGTTAGGGGCGACCCTGTTCAATTTCTACATTTCAGAGGTTGGAAGTGCCCTTGCAAACATGATTTCATTCCCACCAATCATCAATGGTTTCCAGCTGCACCACATCCTATACGCAGACGATATGGTGATCTTAGACCGTACGCCAATCGGTCTCCAGAGAAAACTGTCAGTTTTAGAGATCTACACAGACGAACTTGGGCTAGAAATAAACATTGCCAAATCTGGAATTATGGTTCTGAAAAACAAAAGAGGAAAGAAAGCCCACAAGTATAGATCAAGCAGGTTCTTGGGAACAAAGAAACTAGACAAAGTACAATACACCAGGTACTTGGGTACAACGGTTGATTCCAGTATAAATGATGAGCCGATGGTGAAAAAAATCTTAAATAGCTGCAGACAACTAACCTCACAAGGATGTGTATTGCAGAAGAAATTTGGGAAATTCACATATGAGCCAGTGAGAAATTTTTACCAAAATAAAATTACACCGATCCTAATTTATGGAGCAGAGAACGTGTTTGGCTGTGACCACAGGATATGGTCCAGGTGCGCCGACTGCTTGTGTCCTATATGAAGTAGGAATCTCCACCCTGAACTCAAGGATTATGTGGAATAAGCTACTGCTCTTTCGGAAAACATATGAAGAAGCGAACCTACCACCATTCAAAATCCTGACAGGAAATGAGACAGGAAAAAGAATATCGTCTCTAAGAGACTGGAAATATCAATGTAGTCAGATCCTAAAACAACTGGGGACAGATGAGCTAACACTATGGAACAATCCAGAGTATGTAAAAAGAAAATTGCTCGATCTAGACTGGATTGAAATCGGGGAAAAAAGAGCTTCACAAAAATCCATGCTAAACCAACCAGAGGAAGCAAAAAAACGGAATACACCCCAGAAATATCTGGTTCTATCTCCATGTAAGCGCCTTAGAAGATACTATTTGAAGTTCCGGCTGAACATCTTAGAAACAAAAGAAATTCTGAGAAACAGGCATGTCATTCCGAGGGGCGATGTCCTATGCCGATTTTGTGGGAAGGAAGAAGAAAACTTAAAACATCTCATCCTAAATTGTTTTGAACTAAATGGCCAACGTGAAATCTGCCTGGGAAAGGTGATGACAAACTACCGGACGCTTTCTGTGGAGGAATGGTGGAAACAACTGCACTTGACAGAAAGTAACTCAGTGTGGATTGCGTTGACGAAATTCCTAGTGCAAATACAGAACTACTTAGAATCGAGTCCAGTGGTCTCGAAAATAGAGGCCTATACAGAGACAAGTGAAGAGAACAAATTTGCAGATGAGATCCAGATTTAAGAATAAAGGAATGAGTGCCACCTTCGAGATCTACCACAAGATAGTGTTTAAAGAGCCGACCGAAATAAGGCTAGAGAGGAAATCATGTAAAGTCGAAAGATGTATTGTTTTGTATGTGTTTTAATTAAAAAATAAATTCAAAAGTTTGTACAACTAAATGAAAAAAAAAAGTCAGCTTAGTTTCAAGGAGTGAAAACAAAGATTTCTGCAAGAAGAGCACATTCTACTATTCATCATTCTACTTTGCTGTTTGAACAGCGAAGGCAGTATTGGAACAGATGGTATCTAAATTACTGATTAGTACGGCTTTTGTTTAACTCCAAGGTTTCTCATTGTAGGACAAACAATCCACTTTAGCAGCTTCAACATTATCTACCTTGACATCATGGAAACAGGACAAAGTTCATTTTGCTGTGCTGGAGCCAAAATCACAATTCTAAACATGGGACAGAAAGCAAGATGGCGGATAACTCAAAATGGCGGTATAGAGAGCCTGTTTCAGGGTCATTCAATGCAATTTATAGTGCGATGTGAATGTGCTTAGGCCAATCGTTTACTATCAGGTGGTATTCATGCAAAATATACTTTTACAATGTGTACAGCTCATATGAAAAGTGTACATTTATTCAATTACCTTAAAAATCAACTCATACGCTTGTTGGACAGTTCACATTGAAAGTGTACATTTATCCCATCACCTTAAAACTCACATTAAAGTCAGCTGAGACTTGACTTTGATGTGAATTTTTAGGAGATTATAACTGTGTATTGTACGCATTGTAAGACTCATACGCTCTGTGAACAGTTTGTATTCAGTGTACATTTATTTAATCACCTTAAAACTGACATCAAAGTCAGCTGTGATTTGGCTTTTATGTGATTTTTTAGGTGTTCATTGTGTAAAGTACGTACTGTAAAACTCATATGCTTTGTTTACACTTCTTCAGCACTTGTGGCATATATAGACACATTCCAAATGTTAATATCTCAAAATTGTCTCATTTCATTTTCTAATATTTTTTCAGTATGTCAATTCTAGGTGCCTGTACAGAATTTGGAAAATCAAAGAGGCCAATGTTGAGATATTTTGAGAGATTTCCATATTTTATGGAAAAGCTCCATGTTAAAAATGGCACAAAATGCGATAAAAGTAAACATTTTTGTACTAGGAAACCGTTAATGTTGAAATCTGGAATTTTGCATGCACATGTGGCTGCCTCGAAATATGACTCGAAATATGACTCGAAATATGACTCTGGAATGTTTTCAGATTTTTTAATACAAGCATTTGAAAGTTATTAAGAAATGTATTTTACTGAAACACTACAGAGACTTAACTACGCCATGTGCTAGCGCGAAGGAGGGACATCTGGTTGGCAGACCAGAAGAGGAACAAGGCATAGCCAGTTCCTGGTCAAATACAGCAGATGCTGAAACCTGGCGACAGCCGAAATAGATCCCCTACACAGTGTACTCTCTGCCACCTGTCAGACAAAGCTTCATGCCCTCTTCTTTCCCAAGGAGATGATGACAACTATTATCCGAAGCCACAAGACCCCTCCTAACCTCTACAATAACTGCAATCTGAGTTCCTCACATGTCAAACAGGAGTGAAACACTGTGCCCCTGGCTGTAACGACCAATGCCTCTCACCCATTTGGGCCCTATAGAACGCCAGGTGCAACACATTGCACATCTACTGCACTTTGGAAGGACGGCATTTGTATGCATATTTTGAAATAAGTAAAGTTATGCACGTCAAATGTATATATTTGTCCTTATCCTCTCATAAATTAAAGGTCTGAACATTAATCTCAACCTTTGCTGGAGTTGGATTTTCTCCATACCTTTTGAAAAATATTTTCAAAACATAGTTATAGGAAACCTTTCACATAGTAAAAGCTCATACATAGAAAAGACAAACAATCAATTTTGTTGGTTAATGTTTTTTCAATGGACAGGATCTGTCTATTGTTGGATACCGACTCATATTACCTCCGTGGCCCAACCAACATCTGCTGCCAGTGCAGCCAGAACATCCTTCCTAAAGCAAACATGTTTAGGTAAAGTATGCCTTTTTACAGTCAGAAGTCACACATATTCAGAACTTTCGGGAAGGTTCTGACTTCATTTGTATTATAGTTGGGAAGCTACTTGCTAGTCCATGAACACATTTCGTCCACATTGTGAGGGACTGCCTGACCCCCGATATACAGGACAGTCTCAACATACATGAGACATGGAAAATCATTCCGGGGCAACAGTCATTTTTTCCCCTACTCACTGTGGCCGTAAGGCAGCCACAATTAGCCCTATCTCCTGAAGTATTTGCCCAAGTGCAGACCCCAATGACCACTGGCACTGTTGGCCTTTTCATTTGCTCTATCCCTGTGCCTTCCCCTTTGCAGAATCAGGATGAACATCCACAACCACCTGTGAGCCTGATAATTCTGCTGCTCGTCCAAGCAGGAGCCCTGGATTCCCCATATGCATGAGGCCTGGCGCCCCCTCCCCCTCTGAAGTCCAAGCCAAGCAGGGACTCAGGGGGAACAAAAACATCATTCTTAGACCCACAAAGCCGGCATCAGGATCTAGACCTCGTGAAAACAAAAGACCATCCTAGCAGGCCGCTTGAGGCTTCAGTGTCTTGAAGGACAGAGAGCAAAGCAGGAGGATTGTGGGATAGGTCAGGTGATGTATACCTTGGTTATGACGGGTGCACTATAAAGTAAAAGAAAAACATTGAAGCCATTTTAGCAAAGGGTCCTGTTAGAGGATCGCCTTCATGCGTAAGTGAATGAAGAATAAAGAGGGTTATGGCATTATTACTTGTGTAATATGTGGGAAGTCAGAAGAAAGCATATTTTAAACAGGAAGCTATGATCCTACCGTATATTTGCCCACTGTACTCAATGTGTTCAGAACCTGCTAGAAGGGTTAAGAATCAGACATTTGCATTTATTTGTGATTTCCTCAGGCTTTGAATCTTTCACACGTGCTACAAAATCAAGCAATTTAGTGCTCTTTCACACATTGACAGCACCTCTTGAAAACCTTCATCACTCATCTGTACATTAGGTGTGCATATTATTGGGCAAAATGCTTGTGACTTTTACAGCTGTGTCAGTGTGGATCTGCATTTACATTACCCACAGATAGGAACGTATTCATATGAAGTAAAGTTATGCACGTCGAACGTATAGATGTGTCCTTATGCACTCATAGGTTAAAGTTTTTAACATGAATCTCTTCCTTCGTGAATTCCAATATCGGTGCCAGGTGTGGGAGTTGGATTTTGTCTATACTTTTAATATTTGTCTTTGTGTTGTATTTTCAAAACATAATAATGGGAAACCCTTCTCATAATAAAACATCTTATGTAGAAGAGACAAAACAATCGTATTTGTCGGTTAATGTGTTTCAATGGACAGGGTCCATCCCTGGATAGCGACTCTTATCACCTCCCTGGGCCAATGGCATCCAGGACACTCTTGATAAAACAAAAATGTTAGTGTAACGTAGGCCATTTTACAGTCAGAAGTCATCAATATTTGTTGAAACGATGCATATTTAATTTTCCGCATTTGTGTTGGGTGCTTGCCGAACTTTCAGGAAGGTTCTGGCATCATTTGTAAATAGTTGGAAAGCTACGTGTTTCTACATGAACACAGTTAGTCCACATTGTGAAATCCTATTTATATTCTTGTTGAATATTGTGCGCTGAGGGTATGCAGAGATGTACAGCTAGCTAAATATAGACACTCCGAAAACTTAGTTTGTAATTGGTGTCCTCCGTTCCAGACGCAGAGGGAGGGGGAAATATAACAAATGATATAACAAGTTAAGCCCAAAAGATGGATGTTCAGACATTTTCAGAAAACAGTGTGATTAAGCCGAATGCTCGGCTCATGGGGCAAATCATTCTGAAAGCTTTGGGTGGGGGATAGAAATGATCAACCTCCCATTGTGCTGCAGCGGGAGCAGGAGAGTAATCATCAGTGGTGACAGATTGGCTGATGGGAAAGAAGGGGGAGGAATGGCAGTGTGATGCTGCCGCTAAAACAGAGTGATTTTCCATGCAGGCTTTCATAAATAATGCATTGGACCCTGAGCAGAACACACGCCTTCGCTGGCATTCAGGAGTTCAAGGCCTGGCCTACAGCGGAATGACCACCAGATAAATCCAGTAGCCATGCTAGTTTAAATTGTGCGTAGGTTCACAGAGCAGAGATGGATGATCATGAAACTAATTTAGCCAATTGACCACCACGGCAGTTTTGTGTTACTGAGTGGTCAATACTGACACAGTCTGGCCTGAAATGAAAGCACAAATGACACCAGGGGCCAGACATTTTCAGTGGTGCTAAAAATTGAGCAAATGCTTATGTAATACAAAATGCAGCAACCAGGGTTTGTCACAATCTGTATTATCTAAAAAGATTATTAGCTATAGGACAAATATGAAATAGACTGTTCTGTGATATCTTTGCTGCATATCACAAAAAATAAGTGTTTACTACATTTCTTTTAATTTTTGGCAGAAAACTCAGTAAATAAGACAAGCTACATCATATTTTCCCAGCGTGAAAATATTTGTAGATAATATGGATTGGGATTTAACCTGTTTGCTCCATTCCATATTATCTAAGCTGCAAAACTGGTACTAAATTCACTTGCTTCATATTTTTACACAAGGGCAAAGTTTTGTTAATCTGTGCCGTTCCACCACCACCCCTTCATCAAACCCACCCCCCTCCTCACCCAGCCAACCCCCAGCCCCAAATCCCCTACCCAAACACACAACACATACATTCGTTTTATTAAAAACGCCAAAATCGGCCATGGCAAATACCACCACGGTTAAAATAGCCATGGTGAAAATAGCCACCATTAAAACACGGTAAACGGTCATCACTTGTAACATCATATGAGAAATCAGGCAGGACATCACCTGCAACCTCCTCAATTTACCTGACTTGTAAGTTTCAGCCATGGGGAAACATGTTGTATTGCTTTTGAACATATAGCACAAATGCAATATACCCAGTCGTTTATCAAGGTCTGAAAACATTTGTCAAGCATTGTAAATAATGGTTGGGGAACTACAGAACGTTGCTCTTGCACTTAGCAATTGACAATTTAGATGCAAGGTAGGAGAAGTCTGCAAGCTTTGGATCTCCAGAGGTTTTACATTGCAACTTCCACTAGCCCTATCGATTCTAGGCACTGGTGGAGATACATGGGAGTCATAGTCCAAAGCATGATGTGGAATGCCAGCTTCAAACCCCAGTACTAAAATTATTACAACGTTTGATTATCAGTACATTAGTCACTCTTGTCCTTATTGCTATGTGTCCTCAGAACATAAAAGTGGTTTGTTAACATTTTTGACCCTTACAGGCTACTTGTCCTAGCCTTTACTATTTTACATGGTCAAGGCCTAGCATTTGATTTGTTATAATGTTATAATATACATGGTAACTCTAGTCTATAAGAATAGCATGGTTCTAAATGGACAATATTTTTAATTTATATGCAGAAACACATTTTTCAAATTGTGCATCTCACTTTCTTGCCTGTGTGATCTGCTGTACCAGTAATGTCACTCATTACTTCTTAAATGTTGTCATATGTGATATCATTAGTGATGTCATCAGTGTGCTTAGGGTGTGCATAAAGGGGGCAACAGAGTTAAGGTCTGCTCTACGGAACAACACGTGAACATTTTGGGTTGTTTCAAATTCCAAAATGGCCAGCGCACCAGCGGCTCGCCGCCATGCAGCAACATTGTTTACTCACGTTGCCTAGCAAAAGGCTCTACTTGAGGCAATAGCAGTCCGCTGGCAGGCGGAAGCCGGCCCCTATAGTAAGGCCCCGAGAAGAAGGCCCCTGTCCGTGCCTGTTTGTGTCAGCAGTGATGGCCTGCCTCATGGAGTACTCCTACACCTCCATCATCTGTCGACAGTAGGTCCCCGATCCATATTGCTCATTCCAAACCAACCCGTTCACTGACCTGGCCCAGCCCCACCAGCGCAGCTCTGCAATCTTATATCAGTGAGTCAAAGCCACACCCTCCATAGACCAGACCGACCAATGCATATCATGTTTGGCTGGTATGCCCCATCACTCTAATAAGTGCAGCGCTACTCTCCTTGATGTGAACCACTAATCACAGAGCTATGTTCACAGACTGGCCAGCCCATTCTTTGTGTCCCATTGTTCACACACGCATGCATACTCTATGTATGCGCCCAACATAGCCTCTTTACCTAGGATTGATGCCCCTCTACTGTGACCAATTGCAGATTGTATGCATTCTATGTATGTGCCCTCTTTGCTTAGGATTGATCCCCCTCTACTGTGACTGATTGTAGATTATATGCATTCTATGTATGTGCCCAAAATAGACTTTCTGCTTATGATTGATGCCCCTCTACTGTGACCGATTGCAGATTGTATGTATTCTGTGTATGCGCCCAACATAGCCTCTTTGCTTAGGATTGATGCCCCTCTACTGTGACCGATTGTAGATTATATTAATTCTATGTATGTGCCCAAAATAGCCTCTTTGCTTTGGATTTCTGCCCCTCATAGTGACCTACTGTCAACTCCTACCTGTGCATCCCATGTATACGTCCACCATACCCTTCCTACTTTTAGAATTGTTGCAATCTTACTGTGACCTATTTTCTACACATGCCCATTTATCCCAGGCATACACCCACAGTGTAATGATGCCAGACACGCCTGAGAGCCCTATGCTATAGCAATCTCTGCACCAGCTAGCGAACAGAACAGCAGTCTATAAAGTGTACTCACAGGGCCAGGATCCTCCATCTGCCAAACAGACCATACATTTGCCGTCACTAGACACACCCCACAATGCACTATATTCAGGCGACCCACACCACTCCACCCTAACTGCAGTCTCATTTACTCCCAACACCTAAGAGCACTACCTCACTAAACAATAGCCTAGCCATCAGCCTAGACATCAGCCTCTCCACACCATGCACTACTCAGAGCATCACTTGCATCCACATATGACCACAACCACACCCCACCAAACCAGCACCACCAACATCAATCAGAGCATTACCCTCAAAATGACAACCAATTTACCTGAGTCCTCTACCATCCCCCCACATGCTTCCTACCACCCCTCCACACTCCCAGCCTCCAGTGCTCCACATCCACCAGCATCCTGATCAACAATCCTCAACAGCTCAAACCACAGACAGAGTCCCCTCCAATCCCCCCACATGCTTCTTACCACCCCTTCACACTTGCAGCCTCCAGTGGTCCATATCCACCAGCATCCTGATAAATAATCCTAACTCAAACTCAGCTCAAACCACTGACCCACCAGCATTACATATGCTCGCCCTTAATTAACACACCGGGATTACCTAACACAATCCCGACACACAAACTCAACCCCATTTCACACATAGACATCCCCCTATCTACACCAACAACCACTGCGACTCCCTCACTACTTTGGAGAAATTCTCACCTCAACTCAAGGATATCCCCTTCATTCAGTCGGAGAGCCCTTCCTGCCCACCCCATAGCCATACAATGTAATAGGGAGTCTCCAGGCTAAGGAAGTAACCCCTATCTCAACCAACCAATTTGACCCAAAGGATTGCGCCACCAGCACCAACACCAGTGGTACAACGGCCTTCCACAAAGACAGCAGACATCCCTATGCCAGCTAGCTTATCCTATATGCCTACATCATATGCTAATCCAGCATATCTAACACTGAAAGGGACTCTCATCAACGATAGATCGGTCCGAGCGCATGCCCTTGACATTGCTGACCTCATCATGTCCAACAACCTTAATCTCCTAGCCATAACAGAAACATGGCTCCATAAAGCACTGGGACCTGCACTCTCCCTGGCTGTCCCTGACAATTATACGATCTATAGATCAGACAGACATAGAGCCAGAGGCGGAGGTGTGGCAATCATTGCCAAAAGCCACCTCCTCATTAGAGAAATTCCCAATACAACTTTTCATTCAGGCAAACTCCTATCCATAAAACTATCCCTTACCCACTCCAGCACAGTTACTATTCATCTCATGTATAGACCACCTGAAGCAATCCTGACCTCCAAAGAAGATGTTGCTCACCTCCTTTCAGAAAACACCAAACTTATGTCACAAATCATTCTGCTGGGCGACCTCAACCTGGGTCCCCATGATTCCAATGACGGCAATGCATCCACAATCGCCAACACCATTGAAGCTCTTGGATTCACCCACCGCATCACTAGCCCCACTCATAGCAAATGTATTCTTGATTGGTTAGCGGATCCTAATTGACTAATCGAGATCCACGCCAATATCCCCTGACCATGGTCCGATCACTGCATTATTCCATTATCTATACCAATAACCAAGACCCAAGATATATCACTCGCTCAAGCCCCAGCCGTACATACAGAAACTCTCGCAATATTACACCTGAGAACATCCTTAATCTCCTGCACCCCATCACGAACACTCAGAACTACTCCAACAATAATCCTGCAACGTTGGTGGAACTGTACAACCAGATCCTCCTAGCAGCCATCGACAAGGTAACACCACTAAGCGTGCGCAAAGCTAAACCATTGGCCCACGTTAACACCTGGTAAACCCGACCTCAAAACCTTACGAATACCAAGAAAGCAGAAGAAGCTAACTGGAAACAAGCCCCCTCAGACCAAAACAAAATCACATTCACTAACTCCTCTAAAGCCTACAAAAAGGCCATAATCCTAACCAAAAGATCCACATACAATGACCAAATCTCCAAAGCCAACTACGGCACAAAAAACATTTTCACTATTCTTTGTGAACTCGCGTCACCAGTGCCTCCGCCAGACTCATGCTTAAAAGACACTGTCTGGTGCATAGACATTCAACAAGCATAGGCAAGATAGCCTCAATCGAAACAAAAATTCAATACATTTTTTTTTTAACTCTTAACCAACTAGCACAAATCTGCATACCACCAGCCAAGAATGCAAACACCCAGTTCAACATTACCCCTATCTCAACTTCTGAAGTTCTGAATATCATCACAAGCCTCAAACCGTCTAAATGTCAAGGCGATACCTGCCCAGCCCAACTCATCAAAGATTGTGCCTCCAAACTAGCATCTATCATCATCACGCTAATAAACGCCTCCTTCCAAACAAACACGGCCCCCACCAATCTGAAAGACTCCTGGGTACTCCCTGTACTTAAGAAACCTACACTTGACCCCAGCATCATCACTAACTACAGACCACTAACAATGGTCCCTTGTTTACTTAAAATTCTTGACTGCAGAGCCTACCTGCAAATACAAAAACATCTAGAAACCTTTGACATCTTAGGCCTCCAACAATCTGTCTTCCGACCAGGACATGGCACCGAGACTGCCTTACTCAATCTTAAAATTCAAATGGACAATTCAAATATAACAGAAAACTAGCCCTCCTCCTGCTACTGGACTTATCAGTGGCCGTTGACCTTGCTAACCACAACACACTTTGCAATCACCTTGCAACAGCTGCCCACTTCACTCCTGATGCTCTTCTCTGGATACAATCGTTCCTGTCCAACAGGACCATGAGGGTCTTCTCACCATCCGCCTCAACCCCACCTGCTCCAGTCTCTTGCGGAGTGCCACAAGGCTAATGCGTCTCTCCCATGCTTTACAACATATTCACAAAGCCATTGTTTGACCAACTTGATGATTTGGGTGTCACCTATACCAACTATGCGGATGACACCCAAATCCTCATGCCCCTTACGGGCTCCCATGATGTAAATATTTTATTTGGGAAATTACCTTATGCACAGAATGTGCATGGTGTTAGATTTCCTTAATCAAAAGGCTTGGTCCAGGTTGGGAGGGGCTGTGCCTGAATTTGAGGACAAGAGACAAGCTTATCATTGCACGTCGATGGTCCCATATGCAATTGAATTGTAGGTGAGAAAGGATATTATTATCCCTGCATTCATTAGTCAAGATACAATAACACTAAAATACAGAAAGGGACAACAGTTAAAAGATTCTGATGCATTTGTATGCCTAAATGAATCCATGAGGCAGCAAGGGCTAAAATGCGAATATACACCACTGATAGAGATTGGGGATGGACCCATTAGAATTCTGGCAGACAATAAAGGATGATAGGACATTCATTTAGAGGAGAATTCAGCGATAAAAATGGCAATACAAAAATCTAATTACACTGCTGATTTCAGTAATGCAGTGATTGGGAACATCCCTGAAAGGTATGTGACTGCGCAGGGTGAGTTGCCGGAATCCTTGGACTCTCAACCTAAAAGAATCTTTAAAGTTCAGTCTGTGTATCCTTATGAGTCAAGTGAAACCGTGTGCTGTCATCAAGATGATGACATCCTATTTGATTTAAATGAGAATAAAACAGAAAAGCAGCATATTGAAATGGAAGTCGATGTTCCAAAATATTTAAATGTGTTGACTTTCCAAAGAGATAGAGCCAAACGGTTAGAGGAGAGTACAGAGGTTCCTCTGTTGGAGGACTTTCCAGAGTTCTCTAAAATGGTAGAAGAGCATATTCAGGCTGCAGATGCATGCACAAATGAAGAAGAAAAGGACCAATTGAGAACAATATTTATGGAATTTAAAGAGGTTTTTGCCAAAGACGCATATGATTGTTGGTTAACAGATTTGCATATTGCCACATTACCAGAAGGGCATGGTAGAGAACCAGTATTGGTGTGATAATATCGGTCGCCGCTGGCATGTTTGGAATTACTAGCTGAAATAATTAAAAATGTAGACTCCAGAGGAATTACTTGACCAATTCATAGCATGTCAAACACTCCCATATTAGGTGTGTTAAAACATAATGGACAATGGCATTTGTGTGCAGATCTACGAGAATTAAACAAGAGAGTACCTGTTTCAAGGTGGCCACTTCCATTTATTGATCAGGGTTTTACCATGTTAGACCTTACAGCTGGATACTGGTGTCTACCACTGGCTGAAGATATCCAAAATATGTTTGCATTTTCTTTTGACAAATCACAATATACTTGGTCCCAGACACCTTTTGGATATGTTAATAATGGGAGTGAATTTGGGATACATCTGAGCATGGGACTCCGAGATGCAGCAGAAAGGATGACAATAGTTTACGTGGATGATGTGCTAATTAAAAATGAGAATCTGAAAGATCATTTCAATGTGCTTAGCCAGTTACAGAAGACTGGAGCCAAAGTATCCTTAAAGAAAGCACAATGGTGTAAAAAGAAAGTGAACTTCTTAAGCCATGATGTGACTGAAAATGGGCTAAACCCGTAAAAGAAGAAGGTGGAGGCGATACATAAATTGAAAGATCCTACTAATCTGAAGGGGTTAAAAAGTTTATTAGGGATGACAGGTTATAACATGAAATGTATTTAGAATAATTCAGATATGACACAGCCTCTAACAATATTACTATAGCAGGGTGTACCCTGGAAATGGGAAAAAGAGCAATGTGAAGCAGTGGCCAGGCTAAAGGAATGTCTCATGAAGGCCCCATGTCTGGCATATCCCATAAAGAACCAGGATTTCTTTGTAGAGGTAGGGTTCACTGATCAATGCATGTCAGCCATATTATATCAAAAGCATGATGTGAATAACAAAACGATTGCATATGCTAGCAAGGCCTTGTCACAGGTTGAAACTAGGTTCAGTGAATGTGAAAAAGCACTGATAATCACTGTCTGGGCATTACAACATTTCTGGCCTATAATTCAAGTGGAAAGAGTAATTATTGAATCAAATCATCACCTTCTGCAGTTTATGCAAAGTAAGAGAATTAGATCAAAGAATTTGGACCGGTCCAGAATGACTTCCTGGACGCTAGCACTTCAGGGCTTTCCTGTATAAGTGAGATATGGGCAAAATAAAAAGAGCCTGGTTGCTGAAGGGCTAGTGGATTTGCATGATTGTGCAGCAGAATGTGCAGCTCAGGTTGCAAAAATTGAGTCTAGTTTGGAGGAGTTTGAACAACCCCCACACAAGGTGTGCCATGAAGAGGTATGTAGGGATTTACCAACTGTGTATGTGGAAAGTAACACAGAGAAAGAGATTGTGGCAGGAATAGGAAATATCTGGTTTAAATGTGACAATATTTCAAGAGTAAGCATGAGTATTGGGCCTAGAAGTAGTCAGGTAGCAGAGTTGGCCGCTATTTACAAAGCAGTTGTTACCGCAGTAGAAAACAAACTCAAAGAGATAGTTCTAGTAACTGATTCTGATTATGCTCAGAATAGTTTTGTAGAATATTTACCAGGCTGGAAGATAAAGGGCATGCTCACCTATAACCTAAAACCACTCAAACATGGCAAGATGATTCAAGCCACAGACAAACTTGTATCAGAAACTGATTTGGTAATACATTGGAGAAAAATACATGGCAATTCGAAGACACCAGGTGAGGACAAAGAAGGCAATGACAAGGCAGATCAGTTAGCCAAAATTGCAGCTGTGATAGGAGAGTTATTTCCTATTGAAGACCTACTTGGTGAAATACAGGTAGATGCAACAACACGTTCCAAATCTCCAAGAGTAGTTGAGCAACCTGTGGTGCAAGGGAGTTTGGATACTCCAAACCAGGACCTGATTTTAGGCATATTCTATAATCATCTGTTAGATGCTGAGTAAAATACTCTGACTGAAGAAGATTGTAAAGGGAAAGAGGAGTTGAGGGTGTTGTTAAAAAACAAAAAGAGAATCAGGTTACAAGATGGACTGATGATTAGAGAATCTGTGACAGGTCAAATACAATGGGTAGTGCCCTTGTCATTTTGGGGATTGATGTTACATTATGCCCATGATGCTATAACTGCAGGACATAGGGAGTCACAGAAAACATTGGACATTTTTAAAGATTATGCTCACTGGCCACACATGTGCCAAGATGTTGAACTATACACCAGAGGGTGTCTAGTATGTGCACAATTCCTACCTGCTTCACCTATGCATAGAGCACCATTAATGAAAAGAGGTTTGACCTTCCCATGGTCTGATTTGCAAATTGACTATGTCGGGACTGTTAAAAGATCAGCAAGGGGTAACAAATATATGTTCATATCCAAATGGGTGGAGTGCATTCCAGTGCCAAATTGCAGTACGCAAACCACAGCCACATTGCTTGTGAATCAAATTTTTTCAAGATTTGGTTTACCTCAAAGGATAGAGTCAGACCGGCAAAGTCATTTTAATAGTGCATTGATGACAAAAATATGGCAGATTTTGGGTGTGAAAAGAAAACTATACACCTCATACTGGCCTTCCTCTTCTGGTGGAGTAGAACGGTGTAACAGGTCAGTGGTGGAGATATTAAAGAAATTTGTGGCTGAAGCAGTTCTAGTTGGGACCTTCGGCTCCCATTGGTATTAATGGCAATTAGGTTGACTCCCGCTAAATCAACAAATCTCAGCCCTCATGAAATACTGACAGGAAGAAAAATGGTGTTGCCACAGCATTTACTTTACAAGACCCATGAGCAGGTCCTTGTCAATGCTTCCACAATTCACAAATATGTGGAAGAGTTGAGGAAGCTCTTGCAACACGTGTTTGCGTTTGTGCAGCAGAATTTGGAAAAGGCCGCTGACAGTGCAGAAACATATTATGATAGGATCTGCAAAGGAGTATAGATCAGGTTTATAAGTTTAACTTTGGAAAGGGAAGACATAAAAACTCTAAATGTCTTGCAGCGTGGCAAGGTCCATACAAGATTACAGACAAGATATCACCTGTAGTGTATAAGATAGTTAAAAAGGAGGGTGAGTTGACAGTGAAGCAGTTTGTCCATGTTAATCAGATAAAACCTTTCCACCTGAAACATGAGGTGAAAAGGTTTAAGCAGATTGAGGATAGTAAAATAAAAAAAAGGAATAATGAGTGCAAGATGGTAGGGAAAGTTGCCCTAGCTAGGCGGTAGATGTGAATAGTACTGCTACATGGAAAGTGCTAAGGGGTTTATGGTATAAAGGTACAATGTGAGGGGAAGTGTGTGTTTTATTTAAATTGTTTTGGTTGCATGACATGATATGTATGTCTCTGATTGGTATAATAATACAGTTATTTTCAGGTGTTCCAGCGTGGCGGATGGGTACCTATGGTTGTGCTTAATAATAACATTCCAATTTAATTGCAGATGTTCCAGGACAGGAGGGATGAAAAATGTATTGTGCTTGGTGCTTAATGTGTCTTTTTCTTTTTACTCTTGAAAATTAATTGATTACCTCGTCAGCACCAGATCCTGGGAGCGCACCTGGAAAGGCCCTGGGACCAAAGAAAGGGGGGGAAAAAAAGGAGCTCAAGACACCATAGAGATGACACGTTTGGAGGAGGTCCCATGGAGTCCCGGATTGGAGGATTGCTGCCAGTGACAGAATTATGTGCATTGGTAGTACAAAGATTGATGGACAGGACATACCTTATGCGTAGTCCATTCTACTTTTGTTACCAAGAACTATCTTGTTACAGGACACATGCAGTTTTTCTTTTTGTTTGTATTCATCTTTTTCTTTTTATTGATTTTACATTTAATTTAATGATACCGATGTGTAAATATTCTCTGGAAATGTTAATGATTTGATTGGATCATCAGTAAAAAATAAAAACTATATATTGAAAGATGGTGATCAGATAAAAAAATGATGAGATCGGATAAAAAAATCTCAAAATATAAATTGTTTATTTATGTTAAAATATGTTAAAATATTGCTATGGTATCTATGAGTGGGAATGGTCATTTTTTGTTCAAGGCAAGGGGGATGTATATAATTTTCTGATGCCCGGAGTTTAATGTATGTAATATTTATTTTCTGCACCCGTATGCTATCCCTCATCCTCGGCTTCCCTGTTCCCAAGTCCTTCCACCTCCCAGCCCACCCTCCGGCCCAGATTGGCTCTTAGAGCCTTGTTTGTTTGCAATTACAGTTCAACAGAGCTCCCTGCTCACCTTTTTAGGTCCCCGGCGAGGCAGATGAGTGTTGAGTAGCTTCAGACCCTCCTGGGTCCTGATCCGACTTGCTCCGGCCATTTTAATAGCCCCCAGGCTCCCTGTGCACCTATATGCTATCCCTCATCCTCGGCTTCCCTGTTCCCACCTCCTCCCGCCTCCCAGCCCGCCCTCCTGCCTGGATTGCCTCAACCGATAGCCTTAGTTGACCACTCCAGGGCAGCCCTCTGCCTGTGCAGCCCCTGCTGCTAAGGGCTCAGAGGCAAAGGGCAGCTCCTACTGAAGCGGTTCTAGACAGTGTCTGCAGGTGTCAGCAGGGGAAGCCAGAGAAGCCAGTGGCCAGCCATCAACCAGCAGCAACCACCAAAATAAGTGTGGTATGGGTGGGGAGTAGAGCAATCACTCTATTCCAGAAAGCCCTGCCACTCTACACTACCTTACCTCAGAACATAGCTTGCCAGGCAAATGTTACCTGCATCACTCCTTTAGGGAATACTCAACATCAACAATCGCTCATTATAAATCTACTCTCAATTTTAGGTATATCAAACCATCTGTATATGCTTTAAAACGAAACCTACTGTAGTATATTCTGAAACCTACTGCATTATGTAACATAGGCCTTTCTCCCACTATACATGACTCTCAAATCTAGGCCTAGCCCCCTTCTTTATGTATAGCCAAATTACCATTAACCATTAGCCTGCATTGCATCAAGGCCAAATTGCAAATGTTGGCAAATGCCACACGTGGATGGAATTGTGAACATCAGCCTGCATCACATCTAGCTAGAATTGTGAATGTTAGCAAATGCCACAAGTAGTTAGAATTGCAAATGTTAGCAAATACCACACGTAGTAAGAATTGAGAACATTAGCCTGCGTCGCATCTAGTTAGATCTGTGAATGCTAGCAAGTGCCACACGCAAATAGCATTGTGTATGTTAGCTAATGCCACATATAGATGGAATTATGAACATTAGCCGGCGTCGCATCTAGCTAGAATTGTGAATGTTAGCAAATCCCACACATAGTAGAATTGTGAATTTTAGCAAATACTACAAGTAGTTAGAATTGTGAACATTAGCCTGCGTCGCATCTAGCTAGAATTGTGAATGTTAGCAAATGCCACATGTAGATGGAATTGTGAACATTAGCCTGCGTCACATAAAGACAGAATTATAAATGTTAGCAAGTCCCACACGTAGATGGAACTGTGAACATTAGCCTGAGTCGCATCTGGACAGATTTGTTAATGTCAGCCAGTACCATACTTGTCTTGAATTGTAAACATCAACCTGTGTTGCATCCACTCTGCAGGACTCTCAAATCAAGGTGAAACCTCCACTTCTGTCTATTGTATGGTGAGACGTAATGTATTGTGAAGCCTAGGCCCCTCTCCCACTTTACAGGATTCTCAAATCTAGGTGTAACTTCTTTCTCTGTCTACTATATACTGAAACCCACTTATTGTGAAACATAGGTCTGTCTCCCACTATACAGGACTCTCATATCCAGGTATAGCCTCCATCCTTGTCTACTGGATGGTGAAACATAATGTACTATGAAACCTAGGCTTCTACACCACCTTTGCAGGACACTCAAATCTAGGTGTGGCCTACATCCTTCTCTATTGTATGGTGAAACGTAGTATTTTGTGAAACATGGGCCTCCCCCCACCATGCAAGATTCTCAAATCTAGGCATTTAGCCAAACTGCGAAAGTCAGCTGCCAGAATCCACTAACCAAAAAGCTCAAAATTTCTGCATACTTAACTCATACAAAAACCCACACAACCAACTCTCGTACAGCAATCCACACGCACTTCACCACACTGCAACAACAAACAAACAGCACATATGCCGCACCAACAGCACACGAGAACTGACATCGATACTCACACTAAAGCTCAGAGCCCGGTGTGAACAGAACTGAAGTTGCAAACAGGACACCACCTCGCTCTCACTATCCTACTCCCTCTTCACCTTACTAACTCACCCTGCCTTCTTGTTTACAGATCCACCTGAGCACCTGCGGACCAATTGCACGGTACAAATACCTTTAACATTTAACATTTAACATATAGAAATTTCAATTGGGAGCAGCACATACATTTTAAAGCATTTGATGTCCAGTGGATCCTAGCAGTAGAAAATGAGGCAGTATGTAGAGATAACTGGGGGCTGTGAGGTAAAGGGGTTCATGCATTTGTAGTTGTAGGGGGTTCAAGCAGAAATACAAACATCATAAATGGCCGGCATGCATCATAAATGAAATGCACATATTCTGGCAGTGAGCACATGTTTTAAAAATGCTAAAGTTCAGGGTAACTTTTCATCTGTTTGGCTTGCACTATATATTAAGTACTAGTATGAACTAACAATCCCTTCCCAGTGATCTATAACATGTCATTAACAAATGAGTGCAAATGGGTTCAGACCTGAAAATGAGTTGGTAAAGTGCTCTTCTGCAATGGAGTTAAACGTGCAAGCAGTTATCAGCTGTGTGATTTCATTCAGCATAGCATGAGCTTGGAAGATGGAATGTGCCCTTTGAAAAACATATTGTGTGTGCAGTAAGCAATGTTACAGTTATGTCTAGCATAACTGTTGTTTTCGAGGGGAAAAATACTGGGCTGAACGGATGAGGTGACATGTTCTAAGCAAGGGGAAGTGTTATTCTTACATGAAAGCAAGAGGTTTTAAAAGAAGCTGGTAGAGGGTGTGAGTTCAGACTTGCAGACAGACATGCAGGAGTGACTTGGGAAACAGGGATCCTCTGACATACAGGTTGTTTACAGGAGCTGGGCTGAGCCAGTGCTGGGAGCTGTTAGGATCGGGACATTCCTTATCAGTGACGAGCCAAGGGAGAGGGGTCTTCCTCAGTCAGCAGTGCAAGGAATTACATCAATTTATAGGTAATTATGGTTCTAATTGAGGAGATTATGGATGTTTCTGTCTGATAGTCAGTTGGGGTGGGGTCATTTCATGTGTAATGTTTCAGTGTTAAAAGTGTAAGCAGTTCTGAATGTATAAGTATTTTTTTTATAGTTGGATAATCACAAAGCGTAACTCTTGCCAAGTCCTGTAACTCATGGTCGGGTTGCCAGGGCTGATAACAGTTCATTCTATTCTTGAGATGTTCCTTTTGCAATTGTTTTTTTCATGTTTGCACTGGCACATGGATTCCATGCACAGCTGTTACCATGTGTAATTGGTTAGTTTATCTGTCATCATAAAGACACAGTATAAAAATTACTTTGCGTTCCGATGCATTCTGTGACCTTTGGTTATTCTATTTAATCTGCACACACTGACAAGTGCGCGATAATGAATAATTTCATGGGAATTATTTGATGTGAATTCTATAATTAGAAAGTGTGCGGCATTTCATTTTGCATGTTTACAACTGTGCAGATCTGCCACCAGGGCATTTTTTCAGCATTGTAGAAAAGTTGCTGAACAGTAAATGTACTGCCCAAACCAAGGGCCTCATTACAACTCAGGCGTTAAGGGTTAACGCCGTCGTTTTAGCAGCCTTTAAAATCCATGGCGCTAAACCGCCTTGGTGCTAATTACGCCACCGTAATTTACGGTGGCGTAATTAGCGCCTTCCCCACTCCCATTATGCCCTATGGGGCAAAAATGGGAATGGGGAAGGGTAAAATGGGAAATGGGGATTTACCGCCCCACTCACCTTGGAATGGGGCGGTAAATCCGCCATCCACCATGGTGTAAACATAGTTTACACCATGGTGGTAAAGTTGGCGTACTTACTGCCTGGGTCGTAATGACCCCCCAAGTGTATTAAGTCCAGTATCTGATATTACAAAAGACCTGGGTTGAAAGAAGACATTTGTTAGAGTATGTTCTGAGGAGAGTGCCAACATTATAAAAGGGGATTATCATAAGAGGTGCTATGCTACAATAAATACCACTATCTACCACCATAATAGGCTACCACAGCATTGGGTATAACTTCTTCAGAAATTATATTTAACACCTATACCAACTATGCGGAGGACAACCAAACCCTCATACCGCTTACAGGCT
The DNA here is from genome assembly GCF_040938575.1 of Ambystoma mexicanum. Classification (NCBI taxonomy): domain Eukaryota; kingdom Metazoa; phylum Chordata; class Amphibia; order Caudata; family Ambystomatidae; genus Ambystoma; species Ambystoma mexicanum. The sequence continues at coordinate 451,614,675 of NC_090933.1, read as the reverse complement.
CCCATGACGTTGATTCCAAATCCCTCAACGAAATCTACCAAATTATCCAGACCTGGATGTCCCAACACAGCCTCTGTCTCAATTACAAAAAGACAGAGCTCCCCCTTATCGGCCCACAACACTGCATTAATAAACTTGATGATACTTATGGTTCCTTCACAATTGATGTTAATACCATCAATGTATCTAAGGAAGTGCAAACCCTTGGCATCTATCTTGACTCAGCCCTCACACTAAAGAGGCAAGTCAATGCTACTGCCTCAGCAGCTGCCTACGTATCCAAGCTCATTATCATGTGCAGACCAGTTCTGTCTACAGCCCACTGCACGACAGTAGCCAGAACTCTGATCCTATCCAGATTGGATTATTGCAATGCCCTCTAAATGGGGACTAACAAAATCAATATAGAAAACATCAACTGATTCAGAACAATGCATTAGGAGCAGTCTTGAACATTGCCAAAAAGAACCATATCAGTGAAGCAAGAGGGGTCGCCCACTGGCTGACGATGCATGACCGCATCCTATTCAAGACCCTCTCCCTGTCCCACAAATCCATCTCTCATTCAGCCTCCAAATACCTATCCAATAAATGTGCTTTGAACATATCCAACCGACCAACCCACAGCGCCTACACACACCTCCTTTCTATTCCCAAGTTCAAACTTCAGACGGCAGGAGGCAACAGTTTTCCAGTACTTGCAGCAAAACACAGGAATGCCCTTCCACCATCTCTCAGGTCAGAGGCCTCATTCTGGACCTTCTGAAAATGCCTGAAAACTCAACTTTTCACACCAAAACAACATATTTAGGGCCTCATTACACGGACGGCGGTAAAGGTTTACTGGTACCGGTATATTACCGGTACCGGTAAACCCTTACCGCCTAACTCCGAGGTCCCTTTACGGGTTGGAGAATTTAACGCCTGCTTTTTGCAGGCGTTGAAAACCATCCCGCAAAGGGACCAGGGAGCTAATTACGGCACCGCAATTTGCGGTGCCGTAATTCGCACCTTCCCCATTCCCATTATGCCCTATGGGGCAAAAATGGGAATGGGGAAGGGCAATGGGGAAAGGGGGAATTACCGCCCCACCAACCTTGAAATAGGGCAGTAATTCCCCTTTCCACCAAGGCGGTGCCGGTATTTTACCGGCATGGACCAAGGTGCTAATAGCACCTTGGTCCACCGCCGTCCGTGTAATTAGGCCCTTAGCCCCTCCTAACTCTCTGACAGTCTACACATCCATCCTTTGACTTCATACAATGATACACTTAATTCCCTGCTTTGAATGTAATGTATGAAGACACATTTAACTTAATGTTCTTTCTGAATGTATTCTATGTAATCTATGAATGTATGCGATCGTCAAATGTATGTAACCAACAACCTGGATTCCTACAACCTGTAACCATTGAGTATTCTCCTGCAACATGTAACCTTCCAAGAATATCAGCGTCCAGATGCCTCAGGGTTAGGGGTGCTTTACAAATAAAACAAATAAATAAGGTGGAGCACCTTCCAGCACCTGCTTAATTTCAAAATGTTTTGTGGTGCTAAATTGCCACCTTAGCGTCCCTTCAACAAAGTTCTTTCACAGAATTTCAAGGGTTTCATTGCATCAGATTGTTTCACCTTTTTCTGCCCTGGATGTATTCATCTTAACTGTCTGTTAACTGATTTTATTTTCAAATATATTATATAAAAGTATATATATTTACTGAACAAACTTTGTTAAAGTGACGTCATGTTTAAGTTGCACTAATTAAATCCTATGAAATTGATTGAAAGAACATGTTTAAAGGGATGTTATGGTTGCAAGGTAAAATCTAAAAACCAAAGCAATTTTCAGTTATGGTAACATATGCAATCATAACTCACACCACCGCCATGCCCTGCAAAGACTAACAGCCAGGACATCAATGATGACATCACAAATGGCCCAGACAAATTGGTCTGTTTCTGAGTACAGATTCTCTTCTAAATCTGGATCCACAGGCAAATGTCTCCTTCATGGAACATGTGAGGTAAAAAAATAAGCAAATGAGTTTGGGCGGGCAGGGCATCAGGACCAGATGGAATCCCTGCAGAGTTCTACAAGGAGTTCAGTGACATTGTCATGCCACACATCCTTCCATTACTGTGTCATTTTACATCTTCAAGGAGAGTGGATGATTTGTTTATTGATGAACTAATCATGGAATTCTTAAAGCTGGGAAGGGACTCCTCTGAGGTTACTATCGCCAAAAATTATTGATCACCAAAATTGAAACGGTTCCCCTGTATTTTAGCACACAGATTGACCAAAGTAATGCAAGCCATCCTTCATCCTGAATAAAATGGATACTTGAGGGCTAGGCTAGTTTCAGACAATACCAACTGCTGAATAATCTCTTCAAAAATACAGATAGTTCTCATGAGTCTGAGGAGGTAATAGACCTTCCTCTTCAGAAACATGGAGCCCATCGGGCTGCACCCTAAAGACTACAACATGGCCAAAGCATCAATGTGAATCTTATGGCAACCATTTTTTTTAATCGATACAAATGGCAATTTTGTGGGTATACAATGGAAAGTTGAGATTTTATCAATGGCTTGAAAGTATTATACATCAGAACTCTTGGATTTAATGACAGTATTATTTACTAAATGTGTTTCTTAAGAAAATGTATGTTTGTGGCTACAGGTGACATACTTCAGTCTTTAACCATAGAGAGGAGACCTCACAGTGTCTCGAAGATCCATAAAAGTATCCTCCTAAAATCCTTCAAACTATGTTCTTGGCTCTGCATCACCTCTTGACCAGGAAAATATCAGATCCAGTTCACTTTGATCTACCATGTCCAGCATTTGACGACAACTGGATAACCACCCTGAATTTAAAGCTTAGACAAATTATAAGTGGAATCTGGGAAAACAAAATCAGGCATCATAGAGGCAGGATATTGTTAAGAAGATTTCCTTTAAGGACCTGGGTTCAGGGTCCTCAAGTATAACTTTCAAACACAGGTGCTATTAGTGATTCCCTCAGGCTCACCAGCCTCTCAGGAGGTAGCATGGGGTAGTTCACAAGTAGAACACATACCTTCCAGGCAGAGATTAGGTAAGTATACACAAAGGGGTCAATAGTGAGAATAATGGGTGAGTCCTAGGTGAGAAAGTGTTACCTTCATGTGAATGTGGCCCAAGTAGCATTTTCCGGAGTTCTGTTGGAGGGACACCATCAAGAGTCACTTGAAAATGAAGAAGAGGTTAAGAGATGAAGAATGAATGAGGAAAAGACCAACCATCATTGCATGAGATTCTGCAGGGCAATACACTAGTACCAGAAGAGGCAGTTACTTCATGGGTTGTTCAGTAACCACCATACATTCCAACATAGGGCCACCTTTGCAGAGGAGAGCACAACACACTTGGAAAGAGTGATTATTCTTTATCTGGTGATGGCCAGATTAGGGGTCAGGCCAAAAGGACTGATTTGGGAATTAAATGTGGTTGGTGGTAGCTGTCAATGCAGAGTTCTCATGCCAGGCATTCTCCATGTGTTGGTGAGTCACATTTCCAATTGGTTTCGGAAAGGATGTCTGTGTCTCACCTGCTAGCCTGCAGTCCCTTCTCACTTTCAGTTCATTGTGTTGCTCCACCATTCCCCTGGGTTCTGTCTGGGGTTGGTAGGTTGAGTGTTGGGTTCTCAACTCTGTTTGGCAGGACAAATCCCATTCTTTTTCTTTTCTTTTACTGTTCTCAACTCCATTACCCTGGTTTACGTCTGGGTTTTTTTGGTTGCATCTAGGTACATTGTGGGAGCTCTGGTTCTAAAAAAGACAAAAGAGAGTTCTGGCTAGAAGAGAGGCATACAGGTGTGGAAGGAATAGTGGCACCACCAATCACACACAAAGCCCTTCAACTCCCTTACTCCACTTCTGGGAGGAATTCCCCACCCCCCTTGACAGGGTCATAAATCTTACCCTATGTGATGATCCTTCACATAGGGTCACTTCTCCCCAGTGGAGCCCCATTCCAGGAGGCTAGGGAGGTGAGGCCACTGGAAAATAGTCCCCGTAGGGGTGGTAATATGCAGGATGATCTCAAAGAGAAGGACTCCTCTCCCCGGGATAAGGACACAATTGGGTGGCACGGCCTCTTCAACCCACAAACCCGCAGGCTGATGTTAATGCCGAACCCTCTACACATTAGCTCACGTTCAAAACTATGTGTTCTTGTAAAATATCAAACCACCCTGATATCATAGTTACAAGGACGAGGAAGAGCTAGAGAACGCTACCATCGTGGGACGAAGGCTGGATCAGCTTCTGTCATTCGAACTGACATTATAAGAGAAGGACTCCTCTCCCCGGGATGAGGACACAATTGGGTGGCACGGCCTCTTCAGCCCACAAACCCGCAGGCTGATGTTAATGCCGAACCCTCTACACATTAGCTCACGTTCAAAACTCTGTGTTCTTGTAAAATATCAAACCACCCTGATATCATAGTTACAAGGACGAGGAAGAGCTAGAGAACGCTACCATCGTGGGACGAAGGCTGGATCAGCTTCTGTCATTCGAACTGACATTATGCTGGGGCCGTCCTCGGAATTTAAACTGAACAACAAAGAAGGACTGGGTTCTTAGTTATCTTCTGACCTGTCTGGCAATGGCCTGTGCAGTCTTGATATGCCGAGAGCTGTTGTACATCCAGAAGGAGAAACTGGCAAGTGCAGAGGTTGTATCAAAGCCCATAAGGTTGGGCTTGGGAAGACTGCATTGAGGTACGACTCCAAAGTTAATGAGACAAACAGCGGGATGTCTGAGAAGCATCTTGCAAGTCAGTTGGGAACCGGTGCAGTAAACCTGGAGGGACGTAAAGGTCGTGGTGCAATCGGTCGTCGGTGGACACCCTGGTCCGATAATGGTGCCTAGACTGCCTACCCTAGCCTGCAGCAGAGTCGCATAGGCGAATGTGCAGAAAATACGAGAAAGTGTGGTGGTAGCATGACCTGTCATGGGTGGACCGAGCGGTCCAACATCTGCGCCAAGACCCTTAGTAACAATTTGTCGCAGAGAGAAGCAGGCCATGGAAGTAGCATGAAAGAAGAAGCAGAAGAAGAGGACCTGCAACTCATGGCGATACCGGTGAAGAGTTCCCCAGGAGAAGGTAACAGCAACAAGTATAAGTACGGCAGGGGGCCGGGAGGATTCGAGACTGAAAATTGTGAATAAGCAGAAAAATTAGTAAATCACTTTGTACCTCAATTACCTGGGCAGTTCCTCAAGGGTGTGGCACTGGAGATTCAAGAGGAACTCAGGGAGCACCTCCGTCACCCTAGTGGGGGCAAGCAAAATGATACAAAGAAAGTGGAGTGTGTTAACCTCACATTGAAAGAACTGCAAGTTTTATTGGAAACTCTAAAGAACATTTGGGAACTAGCAAGGAGAAGGGAGTCATTCTCCTAACCCCATGAGGATCTCGTAGAACTGTTTGTTTGTGATTAAAAGCTTGGAACTTTTACTTTCAGAAGACTTGCCGTCCTTTGCATCCAGGAGATGGGATTCATTTGCCTGGGTATTATTTTGTAGTGATATCGTAGTAGATCTTTGACTGGGACACTGGCTTTTGTTTTTGTTACACTCACCTGACTCCCACGGAGGCGCTGGCCTGGTTCGCGCTGCTGTGACCTCTTCTAAGGTGATGCGCAGGGTTCGGAAGACGGACTCGACCGGGCCCCCAAATCTGGCTTGCCTGGCTCGCAGAAGTATCCTTCTTAGGGTCTGGAAGGACGAGCTCTCCATCCTGCTTCTGATGCAGGGACGCGTTGGTATCCAGTTACCAGGATTTTCGGATTGGTGAGAACCAAACTTGCTTGGCTTCCAGGTAAGTTTTTTGATAAGAGGTTCCCCTTGTGTCCATGCATTAATGTACTAATGCTAGTGTCTTTTTCCCCATAGGGGCCGGGGTACGGAATGCCGGGGAACAGGCACCGACCCGAGATGAGAGGTGAAATCCTTGTAGAAATCAGGTAAGTCTTTAATGAGCGTTTTTTGGTAATGTCTTTTCATTCGCTCATTAACGCTGATGTCACTTTTTCCCCTTAGGGGCCGGGGTCTGGAAATGCCAGGATGCGGCGCAGACCCGAAATGAAGAGGGAATGAATCAACAGGTAAGTCTTAACATGGAGATTTAGCTTTCCTTATTCCCTTCTCTCTCTCACCTTTTGTTCTGGTGTTTTTCTCCCTAGGCGCTGGGGCGTGACTGCGAATCCGGATGATCGCTGCTGAACATGGAGGCACCCTGTAAAGGTGAGTGGAATCCAGCGCTGCAGCGATCGACGCGATGAGCTTTTAAATTAAAGTCTTCCTTTTCAGGATTGTCGGCGAGATGTCTCCGGGATGCGGATTTTAGCAGGTAAGGACTTTTCCTTCTTCTGTTCTCTTCTTCTCTTCCTTTGCAGGTGATCCAGGATGCTGGCAGGCGTGGCAGAAGTCAGGATGCAGGAGCAGACATGGTGAGTGTCCAGCTGCTAGATGCAAAACAACGCGAAGCACGTGTGGCTGTTCGGGTGGGGTTTAAATAGCCTTGGAAGAAGTTCCAGGTATGTATCCTTCCTCCAATCAGGTATGTATCCTTCCCTGACCACGCCCGGATGGTAAATTAGTCCCACAGGTAAAGTAGTTCCTTTCAGGCCTCAAGGAGGCCGGGATCCTGCAGCATGGTCTGCATCAGGTAAGTGCACCCAAGCATTCCCATAATGAGCCTGGCGCCTATGGCGCCAGGACTGATGTCTTTTATGAGCATGGCACCATAGGCGCCAGGACACTGTGCAAAGGGCCCCTATATGGGGTTGCTGGGTCCTTTCTTGGGGACTGGATGTCCGCTTTCGGGGACGCCGGGCTTGAACCGGCTCCCCGGGAGCGGGCATCATGACAGCACTCCCCCTCAAGGCCCCTCCCAAGGTTGTTCCCTCCGGGGGTTTTGGTTTGTCTGGGAAGAGTCGGTGGAATTTCCTGACTAATCGAGGTGCATGCACATGGTCGCTGGGTTCCCACGACCTCTCCTGAGGTCCGTACCCCTTCCAATCAATTAGGTAGAAGAGTTTTGACCTAAACATTTTTGAGTCTAAAATGTTCTTCACTTCGAATTCGGGCTCCCCATCTATTAGAATAGGTTCTGGAGGTTTGAGTAGTCGGGTTCCGGGTACCACTGGTTTCAGAAGTGACACATGAAAAACAGGGTGAATTCGCATACTAGCTGGTAAATCAAGTTTAACAGCCACTGGGTTAATTATTGCCGTAATAGAATAAGGTCCCAGATATTTTGGGTTAAAAGTTCGAGGCCCTTTGAGTGGTAAATGTCTGGTAGCTAACCACACTTGATCCCCAATCTGATACGCAGGTGCTTCACTCCGATGTAGATCAGCATTCTCCTTGTATTTTCTCTTGGCTTGTTGTAAATGCTTAGTTGCCTCTTTGAAGGCTTGGGTAATTGTAGAATGCAGATGTTCTACTGCAGGCATTCCGAGGTTCTGAGGTGAGTCAAGGTTTGAGGTTCAAGGGTGATGCCCAAACAAAGTATAAAAAGGACTGTGGCCAGTTCCAGAGTGTACCGAATTATTATATGCGTATTCGGCTATCCAAAGAATTTCTTTCCAGTTGCTTTCAGATTGCTGTAACATACACCGTAAGTACTGTTCAAGGGTCTGATTTGTCCTCTCGGTCTGACCATCGGTCTGAGGGTGGTGACTGGTCGATAATCTTACGTCGATCTGCGCCATTTGACAACATTTGCGCCAGAAGTGGGAAATGAATTGGCTTCCCCGGTCAGAGATTAGTATAGATGGGAATCCATGTAGCCGAACAATATTTTCGAGGAATTCTTTGGCTAGGACAGAAGCTGCAGGTAAACCTTTCAAAGGAATAAAGTGGGCCATTTTGGAAACAAATCCACAATTACCAGAATAGTATTGTACCCCGAACAAGGAGGCAGGTCCGTAATAAAATCCATTGATAGGGTGTGCCAGGGTGCTGGTGGTATGTCTAAAGGTTGAAGGAGACCGGCTGGTCTTTTCTTTTGACTTTTATTTTGGGCGCAAACACCACAGGACATCACAAAAGATTTAACATCTTTTCGCCAAGAGGGCCACCAAAATTGTCGTTTCACCTTTTCCTCTGTCTTGGCAATACCGGGGTGTCCCTCTATTAATGTATCATGATAACCGGAAATAACTAGTTCGTGTAATTCCTTATGTGGCAGGAATAAGCGTCCTTGGAAATAAGGTAAACCATTATCTATGGTAAAGTCTGATCCCTTTTGTATCCATTCCTGTAAGGTTGTAGGGTCCAGGAGTTGTTTCACTCTGACTTGAATGTCTTCAAGCGTCTGTAACGAAGTCATGCCTAGAATCCTCTGTTCGGGAATTATTGGTACTGGTTCTGAGTTTGTATCAGATTCTCCCATTCCAATTCGGGATAAGGCGTCTGCTTTGCCATTCTTGCAGCCAGGTCGATAGGTAATCACGAAATCAAATTCAGCGAAAAACAAAGCCCATCGGAGCTGCCGTGATGACTGAGCCTTGGCGGTTTTCAAATACTGTAAATTCCGGTGATCAGTGATCACTGTGATGGTATGTCGAGCGCCAAGAAGATAATGCCGCCAGGCTTTAAAAGCGGACTTAATGGCTAACAGTTCTTTGTCCGTGATTGCATAATAAACCTTGTGTGCCGAGAATTTTCTGGACCAAAATGCTACGGGATGCAGTTGGTTGGTTTCGGGATCTCTTTGGGACAGGACAGCTCCCATGGCTAGGCTGGATGCGTCAGTCTCGACGACATAATGGAGATCTGGACGCGGGTGTTTCAATATAGGTGCGGAGGTAAACTTAGCTTTTAAATCCTGAAAGGCCTGCTCGGCTTCTTCAGACCATTCAAAACATTTATTTCTCCTCAAGAGTGCAGTAATGGGTTGTACCACGCGTGAAAATTCCGGGATAAACCTGCGATAGAAATTGGCAAAGCCGAGCATGCTTTGAACCCCTTTTACACAGCTAGGTGATGGCCATTTGAGGATGGCATCCACTTTTCTTGAGTCCATTCGGACTCCTTTGGGTGTCAGGATGAAACCTAGAAACTCGACTTCTGTTGTATGGAAAACACATTTCTCCAATTTAGCAAATAGTTTGTGTTGGCGCAGTTTTTCAAGTACTGCCCTGACGTGTTTTCTGTGATCAGATTCCGAAGAGGAGTACACCAGAATGTCATCGATATATACGACAACACAAACATCGATGAGTTCCCGAAGGACATCATTCATGAAGTATTGGAAGGCAGCTGGCGCGTTACACAATCCGAAAGGCATCACCTGGTACTCGAATAATCCGTATTTAGTACGGAAGGCAGTTTTCCATTTGTCGCCTTCTTTAACTCGTACCAGATGATAAGCCCCCGGAGATCTAACTTGGTGTATATGCAAGCGTCCTTCACCTGGTCAAGGAGTTCAGGGATCAGAGGCAGAGGATAATGGTTTTTAACCGTTATCTGGTTCAATGCGCGGTAATTGATACAAGTTCTAAGGTCGCCTTCTTTTTTGGGCACAAAGAACAAAGCCGAGGATGCCGGGGACTTTGACGGGCGAATAAAACCATTAGCTAGGTATTGATCCAAATATTGTCTCAAATGCAGATTCTCAGGTTCGGTAAGGGCATAAATCCTGCTACAAGGGGGTTGTGCATCGGGCACCAGATCGATTTGGCAATCGTACGATCTGTGAGGAGGTAACGTGTTGGCCTATTCCTTTTGGAAGACGTCCTGAAAGTCTTGGTATTCCAGAGGTAGTTGCATGGAGGCAGAGGTTACAGATGCTAGATTAATCTTCAGGTTTTCTGGGTAGCAGGTTTGTGTACAATCCGGGAAGGTTATTCTCTTAGCTCGCCAATCAATTTGAGGATTATGCGTCTCTAACCAAGGGATTCCAAGAATAACCTGAAACTGTGGAGCCTTGATTACATCAAACACAACACCCTCCCGATGGCCGTCGGGACCAATAAGAGTCACCTCAGTAGTGGAATGTGTTACCGGTCCAGAGGCAATTTCAGTTCGATCGACTGTGATGATGACATCTTTGCTGGTTTTAGGACGGAGAGGGAGGTTAATCCTAGAAACCAATTCACGATCCACATAGTTTCCAATAGCCCCACTATCGATGTATGCCTTTATTGCATGCAACCGCTTAGGCTGTTCTGGATCTACGAGAACCATTGGCACAATGAAATGCGAGGTCTGAGAGTTAGTTTTCAAGCTCGGCAAGCGGACCCCTACACTTGTCGGGCGGAGTCGTTTCCCGAAACAGAGTCTTCATGGTTTTTATCAGCAGCTCCTACCGCCTTTCGGGGCGGTTTTGCCGGGCAATCTCGTAGAAAGTGTCCAGAATTCCCACAATAAAGACATCATTTTAACTGCCGCCTCCTTTCACGTTCCTTTTGAGTTAAGGGTCCTTTAACCCCTCCAATTTGCATAGGCTCAGAGACATCAACTCCCTTGGGATTAGCATGGGTCTTGACCAACACCCGGGTCTCAAACCTGGACCGATCTGCTTTTCTGTTTTGAAGTCTGTGATCCAATTGGACCACTAAGTCTATATACTCTGTGCATTCTTGGGGCGGATTTACAACTTGGGCCAAGACATCTTTAAGTTCTCAGCGAAGGCCTCGATAAAACAACGTGACTCTTTTATCCTCTGGCCATCCCGTTTCCACAATTAGTCTATTAAAGGTTGCAATATAGGATAGGAGGTCCTGATTGCCCTGTCGCAGGGATAGAAGTTTGTCATCCAGAGCCTGCCCCTTAGAGTGTCGAGCAAATAACCTTTCCATGCTTGCTTGAAACCTTTGAAAATCACGGAGAATCGGGTCATCTTGAGTAACCAGTGGAACTGACCAATCGGCAGCGCAGCCGCTGAGATATGACAATACAAAGGCTACCTTGGTCTGATCATTAGGGAAGGCCCCAGGTCTGCATAGGAAGTGCAAACGACACTGATTCATGAATACGGCGAATCGTTTGGGGTCCCCAGCAAAGCGTTCGGGTGGGGCCAGCGGCATGTTTCCAGGTAGATTAATCTGCACAGGGTTACTGGAAACCACAGGAGCAGGGTTCCCTCCGGAACCGGGTAGAGGAGTTTGCCCTGCTGACCTTGCAAAAGCTGTCTGGCCAGGTCATCAGTTCTTTCCTTTGATATTATTAATTCCCTCCTGAGGGCATTAGTCTCTTGACGAGCGGCATGTACTTCGGCCTGTAATTCCCCCAGTAATTGGGCCAACTGATCAGTCTCAGAACTTTCCATAGCGCCTGGGTGGGAATTTGTAGGAAGTCTTTGCGTTCTGTTACGCTCACCTGACTCCCACGGAGGCGCTGGCCTGGTTCGCGCTGCTGTGACCTCTTCTAAGGTGATGTGCAGGGTTTGGAAGACGGACTGGACCGGGCCCCCAAATCTGGCTTGCCTGGCTCGCAGAAGTATCCTTCTTAGGGTCTGGAAGGACGAGCTCTCCATCCTGCTTCTGATGCAGGGGCGCGTTGGTATCCAGTTACTTCACTGGATTTTCAGATTGGTGAGAACCAAACTTGCTTGGCTTCCAGGTAAGTTTTTTGATAAGAGGTTCCCCTTGTGTCCATGCATTAATGTACTAATGCTAGTGTCTTTTTCCCCATAGGGGCCGGGGTACGGAATGCCGGGGAACAGGCACCGACCCGAGAGGTGACATCCTTGTAGAAATCAGGTAAGTCTTTAATGAGCGTTTTTTGGTAATGTCTTTTCATTCGCTCATTAACGCTGATGTCTCTTTTTCCCCTTAGGGGCCGGGGTCCGGAAATGCCAGGATGCGGCGCGAACCCGAAATGAAGAGGGAATGAATCAACAGGTAAGTCTAAACATGGAGATTTAGCTTTCCTTTTTCCCTTCTCTCTCTCACCTTTTGTTCTGGTGTTTTTCTCCCTAGGCGCTGGGGCGTGACTTCGAATCCGGATGATCGCTGCTGAACATGGAGGCGCCCTGTAAAGGTGAGTGGAATGCGGCGCTGCAGGGATCGACGCAATGAGCTTTTAAATTAAAGTATTCCTTTTCAGGATTGTCGGCGAGATGTCTCTGGGATGCGGATTTTAGCAGGTAAGGACTTTTCCTCCTTCTGTTCTCTTCTTCTCTTCCTTTGCAGGTGATCCAGGATGCTGGCAGGCGTGGCAGAAGTCAGGATGCAGGAGCAGACATGGTGAGCGTCCAGCTGCTAGATGCAGAACAACGCGAAGCACGTGTGGCTGTTCAGGTGGGGTTTAAATAGCCTTGGAAGAAGTTCCAGGTATGTATCCTTCCTCCAATCAGGTATGTATCCTTCCCTGACCACGCCCGGATGGTAAATTAGTCCCACAGGTAAAGTAGTTCCTTTCAAGCCTCAAGGAGGCCGGGATCCTGCAGCATGGTCTGCATCAGGTAAGTGCACCCAAGCATTCCCATAATGAGCCTGGCGCCTATGGCGCCAGGACTGATGTCTTTTATGAGCCTGGCACCATAGGCGCCAGGACACTGTCCAAAGGGCCCATATATGGGGTTGCTGGGTCCTTCCTTGGGGACTGGATGTCCGCTTTCGGGGACGCCGGGCTTGAACCGGCTCCCCGGGAGCGGGCATCATGACAGCACTCCCCCCCAAGGCCCCTCCCAAGGTTGTTCCCTCCGGGGGTTTTGGTTTGTCTGGGAAGAGTCGGTGGAATTTCCTGACTAATCGAGGTGCATGCACATGGTCGCTGGGTTCCCACGACCTCTCCTGAGGTCCGTACCCCTTCCAATCAATTAGGTAGAAGAGTTTTGACCTAAACATTTTTGAGTCTAAAATGTTCTTCACTTCGAATTCGGGCTCCCCATCTATTAGAATAGGTTCTGGAGGTTTGAGTAGTCGGGTTCCGGGTACCACTGGTTTCAGAAGTGACACATGAAAAACAGGGTGAATTTGCATACTAGCTGGTAAATCAAGTTTAACAGCCACTGGGTTAATTATTGACGTAATAGAATAAGGTCCCAGATATTTTGGGTTAAAAGTTCGAGGCCCTTTGAGTAGTAAATGTCTGGTAGCTAACCACACTTGATCCCCAATCTGATACGGAGGTGCTTCACTCCGATGTAGATCAGCATTCTCCTTGTATTTTCTCTTGGCTTGTTGTAAATGCGTAATTGCCTCTTTGAAGGCTTGGGTAATTGTAGAATGCAGATGTTCTACTGCAGGCATTCCGAGGTTCTGAGGTGAGTCACGGTTTGAGGTTCGAGGGTGATGCCCAAACAAAGTATAAAAAGGACTGTGGCCAATTCCAGAGTGTACCGAATTATTATATGCGTATTCGGCTATCCAAAGAATGTCTTTCCAGTTGCTTTCAGATTGCTGTAACATACACCGTAAGTACTGTTCAAGGGTCTGATTTGTCCTATCGGTCTGACCATCGGTCTGAGGGTGGTGACTGGTCGATAATCTTACGTCGATCTGCGCCATTTGACAACATTTGCGCCAGAAGTGGGAAATGAATTGGCTTCCCCGGTCAGAGATTAGTATAGATGGGAATCCATGTAGCCGAACAATATTTTCGAGGAATTCTTTGGCTAGGACAGAAGCTACAGGTAAACCTTTCAAAGGAATAAAGTGGGCCATTTTGGAAAACAAATCCACAATTACCAGAATAGTATTGTACCCCGAACAAGGAGGCAGGTCCGTAATAAAATCCATTGATAGGGTGTGCCAGGGTGCTGGTGGTATGTCTAGAGGTTGAAGGAGACCGGCTGGTCTTTTCTTTTGACTTTTATTTTGGGCGCAAACACCACAGGACATCACAAAAGATTTAACATCTTTTCGCCAAGAGGGCCACCAAAATTGTTGTTTCACCTTTTCCTCTGTCTTGGCAATACCGGGGTGTCCCTCTATTAATGTATCATGATAACCGGAAATAACTAGTTCGTGTAATTCCTTATGTGGCAAGAATAAGCGTCCTTGGAAATAAGGTAAACCATTATCTATGGTAAAGTCTGATCCCTTTTGTATCCATTCCTGTAAGGTTGTAGGGTCCAGGAGTTGTTTCACTCTGGCTTGAATGTCTTCAAGCGTCTGTAACGAACTCATGCCTAGAATCCTCTGTTCGGGAATTATTGGTACTGGTTCTGAGTTTGTATCAGATTCTCCCATTCCAATTCGGGATAAGGGGTCTGCTTTGCCATTCTTGCAGCCAGGTCGATAGGTAATCACGAAATCAAATTCAGCGAAAAACAAAGCCCATCGGAGCTGCCGTGATGACTGAGCCTTGGCGGTTTTCAAATACTGTAAATTCCGGTGATCAGTGATCACTGTGATGGTATGTCGAGCGCCAAGCAGATAATGCCGCCAGGCTTTAAAAGCAGACTTAATGGCTAACAGTTCTTTGTCCGTGATTGCATAATTAACCTCGGGTGCCGAGAATTTTCTGGACCGAAATGCTACGGGTTGCAGTTGGTTGGTTTCGGGATCTCTTTGGGACAGGACAGCTCCCATGGCTAGGCTGGATGCGTCAGTCTCGACGACATAAGGGAGATCTGGACGTGGGTGTTTCAATATAGGTGCAGAGGTAAATTTAGCTTTTAAATCCTGAAAGGCCTCCTCAGCTTCTTCAGACCATTCAAAACGTTTATTTTTCCTCAAGAGTGCAGTAATGGGTTGTACCACGCGTGATAATTCCGGGATAAACCTGCGATAGAAATTGGCAAAGCCGAGCATGCTTTGAACCCCTTTTACACAGCTAGGTGATGGCCATTTGAGGATGGCATCCACTTTTCTTGAGTCCATTCGGACTCCTTTGGGTGACAGGATGAAACCTAGAAAATCGACTTCTGTGGTATGGAAAACACATTTCTCCAATTTAGCAAATAGTTTGTGTTGGCGCAGTTTTTCAAGTACTGCCCTGACGTGTTTTCTGTGATCAGATTCCGAAGAGGAGTACACCAGAATGTCATCGATATATACGACAACACAAACATCGATGAGTTCCCGAAGGACATCATTCATGAAGTATTGGAAGGCAGCCGGCGCGTTACACAATCCGAAAGGCATCACCTGGTACTCGAATAATCCGTATTTAGTACAGAAGGCAGTTTTCCATTTGTCGCCTTCTTTAACTCGTACCAGATGATAAGCCCCCCGGAGATCTAACTTGGTGTATATGCAAGCGTCCTTCACCTGGTCAAGGAGTTCAGGGATCAGAGGCAGAGGATAACGGTTTTTAACCGTTATCTGGTTCAATGCGCGGTAATCGATACAAGTTCTAAGGTCGCCTTCTTTTTTGGGCACGAAGAACAAAGACGAGGATGCCGGGGACTTTGACGGGCGAATAAAACCATTAGCTAGGTATTGATCCAAATATTGTCTCAAATGCAGATTCTCAGGTTCGGTAAGGGCATAAATCCTGCTACAAGGGGGTTGTGCACCGGGCACCAGATCGATTTGGCAATCGTAAGATCTGTGAGGAGGTAACGTGTTGGCCTGTTTCTTTTGGAAGACGTCCTGAAAGTCTTGGTATTCCGGAGGTAGTTGCATGGAGGCAGAGGTTACAGATGCTAGATTAATCTTCAGGTTTTCTGGGTAGCAGGTTTGTGTACAATCCGGGAAGGTTATTCTCTTAGCTCGCCAATCAATTCGAGGATTATGTGTCTCTAACCAAGGGATTCCAAGAATAACCTGAAACTGTGGAGCCTTGATTACATCAAACACAACACCCTCCCGATGGCCGTCGGGACTAATAAGAGTCACCTCAGTAGTGGAATGTGTTACCGGTCCAGAGGCAATTTCAGTTCGATCGACTGTGGTGATGACATCTTTGCTGGTTTTAGGACGGAGAGGGAGGTTAATCCTAGAGACCAATTCACGATCCACATAGTTTCCAATAGCCCCACTATCGATGTATGCCTTTATTGCATGCAACCGCTTAGGCTGTTCTGGATCTACGAGAACCATTGGCACAATGAAATGCGAGGTCTAAGAGTTAGTTTTCAAGCTCAGCAAGTGGACCCCTACACTTGTCGGGCAGAGTTGTTTCCCGAAACAGAGTCTTCATGGTTTTTATCAGCAGCTCCTACCGCCTTTCGGGGCGGTTTTCCCGGGCAATCTCGTAGAAAGTGTCCAGAATTCCCACAATAAAGACATCATTTTAACTGCCGCCTCCTTTCACGTTCCTTTTGAGTTAAGGGTCCTTTAACCCCTCCAATTTGCATAGGCTCAGAGACATCAACTCCCTTGGGATTAGCGTGGGTCTTGACCAACACCCGGGTCTCAAACCTGGACCGATCTGCTTTTCTGTTTTGAAGTCTGTGATCCAATTGGACCACTAAGTCTATATACTCTGTGCATTCTTGGGGCTGATTTACAACTTAGGCCAAGACATCTTTAAGTTCGCCACAAAGGCCTCGATAAAACAACGTGACTCTTTTATCCTCTGGCCATCCCGTTTCCACAATTAGTCTATTAAAGTTTGCAATATAGGATAGGAGGTCCTGATTCCCCTGTCGCAGGGATAGAAGTTCGTCATCCAAAGCCTGCCCCTGAGAGTGTCGAGCAAATAACCTTTCCATGCTTGCTTGAAACCTTTGAAAATCACGGAGAATCGGGTCATCTTGAGTAACCAGTGTAACTGACCAATCGGCAGCGCAGCCGCTGAGATATGACAATACAAAGGCTACCTTGGTCTGATCATTAGGGAAGGCCCCAGGTCTGCATAGGAAGTGCAAACGACACTGATTCATGAATACGGCGAATCGTTTGGGGTCCCCAGCAAAGCGTTTGGGTGGGGCCAGCGGCATGTTTCCAGGTAGATTAATCTGCACAGGGTTACTGGAAACCACAGGAGCAGGGTTCCCTCCGGAACCGGGTAGAGGAGTTTGCCCAGCTTGACCTTGCAAAAGCTGTCTGGCCAGGTCATCAGTTCTTTCCTTTGATATTATTAATTCCCTCCTGAGGGCATTAGTCTCTTGACAAGCGGCATGTACTTCGGCCTGTAATTCCCCCAGTAATTGGGCCAACTGATCAGTCTCAGAACTTTCCATAGCGCCTGGGTGGGAATTTGTAGGAAGTCTTTGCGTTCTGTTACGCTCACCTGACTCCCACGGAGGCGCTGGCCTGGTTCGCGCTGCTGTGACCTCTTCTAAGGTGATGCGCAGGGTTCGGAAGACGGACTGGACCGGGCCCCCAAATCTGGCTTGCCTGGCTCGCAGAAGTATCCTTCTTAGGGTCTGGAAGGCCGAGCTCTCCATCCTGCTTCTGATGCAGGGGCACGTTGGTATCCAGTTACTTCACTGGATTTTCGGATTGGTGAGAACCAAACTTGCTTGCCTTCCAGGTACGTTTTTTGATAAGAGGTTCCCCTTGTGTCCATGCATTAATGTACTAATGCTAGTGTCTTTTTCCCCATAGGGGCCGGGGTACGGAATGCCGGGGAACAGGCACCGACCCGAGATGAGAGGTGAAATCCTTGTAGAAATCAGGTAAGTCTTTAATGAGCGTTTTTTGGTAATGTCTTTTCATTCGCTCATTAACGCTGATGTCTCTTTTTCCCCTTAGGGGCCGGGGTCCGGAAATGCCAGGATGCGGCGCGGACCCGAAATGAAGAGGGAATGAATCAACAGGTAATTCTTAACATGGAGATTTAGCTTTCCTTATTCCCTTCTCTCTCTCACCTTTTGTTCTGGTGTTTTTCTCCCTAGGCGCTGGGGCGTGACTGCGAATCCGGATGATCGCTGCTGAACATGGAGGCGCCCTGTAAGGGTGAGTGGAATGCGGCGCTGCAGTGATCGATGCAATGAGCTTTTAAATTAAAGTCTTCCTTTTCAGGATTGTCGGCGAGATGTCTCCGGGATGCGGATTTAGCAGGTAAGGACTTTTCCTTCTTCTGTTCTCTTCTTCTCTTCCTTTGCAGGTGATCCAGGATGCTGGCAGGCGTGGCAGAAGTCAGGATGCAGGAGCAGACACGGTGAGAGTCCAGCTGCTAGATGCAGAACAACGCGACGCACGTGTGGCTGTTCGGGTGGGGTTTAAATAGCCTTGGAAGAAGTTCCAGGTATGTATCCTTCCTCCAATCAGGTATGTAGCCTTCCCTGACCACGCCCGGATGGTAAATTAGTCCCACAGGTAAAGTAGTTCCTTTCAGGCCTCAAGGAGGCCGGGATTCAGCAGCATGGTCTGCATCAGGTAAGTGCACCCAAGCATTCCCATAATGAGCCTGGCGCCTATGGCGCCAGGACTGATGTCTTCTATGAGCCTGGCGCCATAGGCGCCAGGACACTGTCCAAAGGGCCCCTATATGGGGTTGCTGGGTCCTTCTTTGGGGACTGGATGTCCGCTTTCGGGGACGCCGGGCTTGAACCGGCTCCCCGGGAGCGGGCATCATGACAGCTTTGGACTCTCACAGCAATCCTGATGAGAACCCGGGTTTCTTTAGTTTAGGCAGGGAAACCTCATTAAAGTCAAGGACAGATAGGTTTATCTTTTCTTTAAAAAGAAATCTATAGCAACCAATATGGCACGACTTGGTCATCATTCCTTGTCGCCACACCTATTACAGGCTGTGGTCATGAGGATGTGACTTTAGGGAAGAGTAGTTATACATGATTTGCTGGAGAAGCCACACTGGAGAGAAGCCAGCTATGTAAGAAGGGCTAATAATGCGAGTTTGGCAATGCAGTCACAGATCAGGCTCCTAGATGTAGAGAACGTGCCTAATATCGCAGGATGAAGATTAACAAATTGGTTTGGAACGGAAAGTCATCAGAGTCTTAGCAAAGGGGCAACCGATTATTTGTCTGTCAATGCAGCCATCATCAAGAGCATCAGGAAGAAGAGGTCTTGGTTCAGGAGCTGTGCTCTAGTTTTACCAACAGGATCAGGAGATAGGAGCATCAACAAAGTTGTCTCATTCTGTTCATAGTCAAGAGGCAGAGCTTTGCCATCAGATTGTTCAGCAAGCCAAATCATGTTGCTCCAGAGCTAAGGCCATTCATGAAGCTGTAGGACTTTCATAGTACAGGTTCAGAGGTCTTGTTGTTATCAAGGCAAATAGGGAAGAGTGTCTCCTTTTATCACTGTTGGGATGACGTAAGTGAACACAGCACCCAAACACACACAAAGCAGCATTCAAACCGAGGGGTGGTCCGCCAATGGCCAGCAAATCCTTCCAGCATAACCATGCACTCAGGAAGAGCTCTCATAAAAATGAATTAATCCACACAGTTACAGACAGATATATGCAGTTAGAACTAGTTTCAGGGTGACAATAGCCCCGAGTTCAGGGACACAGACATCTATTGGTCATCTCCTCTTTGATTCACAAAGGGGGGCAAGGATAGTCATAAGACCACTTGGGTCTTCAAGGCAAAAAATTGCAACCACCATTTTGATGAATGGGGAAGGGGCTCTAAGTGATCTGTTAATTAAATGGATTCCATCCTGTGGAACTATTTTACACAGATGAAAAAGTCAATACAAACCTAGCCACGTGACTTACAGAGAGAGGGTACACACTCTCAGAGACTATGGGTCCCTATTGGGGTACCCCCTGTCTTGAGAGTCAGAAAGAGTCTTAAAGCAGTCTACCACATGTGTTAAAGAATGGGATTTCTTCCTAACACATCCACTGTGGACTAAAGACATGATAACTAAACAGGTCTGGGATGGTATCGCGCTCTGTTGCTTGCACATACTAGAAATGTAATCTGCATTATTATTGTTATGACCAGGCATATGACTTTTTAAGCCCATGACGCGCCTGAACAATTTTGGATTTTATCTCTTCATGTTCATTAACCACTTGAGGAGTGTGTGGTCTTTAAGGATCCTGAGGTGAATACAGTGACATGGAGTCTGAGCCTTCTGAAGGCCCATACAATGTCAACTGTGGCCCACCCAAGCTCCCTGTGTGAGGAAATGACATCTGGCAAGTGTGTAGAAGCCCTGGCTTTTTTATTTTGATGAATTAACACAATGATGTAGTAATTCCATCTCTGTAAGGGAAATCTGCTGATCAGATTCCCCTTTCATACACTTCATGCCATAGGCATAGTGTGTACCTTTACCCTGCTGCATCAGCATCTTGCTCTTCAGCATCTGCTGTGTCAGTGGCATAGAGCAAGTTCAGAGGTCACAGGCACCATTGCGACAGCTGCAGTGACCACCAAGTCTCTGCAGCACAGGCGCTGCTTTTAAGGCATGTAGACGTGTTCCAAAAACTACACAGTTATACGGATGTCCTGGTGGCAAGTTAAACTGTACATATAAGCCATGCCTGAGTTTTGGGTATGGTGGCCAGCATCTCTCATAGTTATCTGGGCCACAACAAATTGATATCACAAATGTGTTAGCACTCTAGGCCCAGTTCCGCAGTGGAAGGATTATGTGTGTTCTCCCCAGATAGTCTGGACCCTGACCTACAGGCAGGAATGTAGCCTGGGGGAATTCTCTCTCTTTGTTCCTTTGTAAGGGCAGGTAAAGTCCTATCCCAGGGACAGCCATCCCGCAGGAAGCTGACCTAGGAACAAGAATCAAAGGGTACAACGATTCACAAAAGGATTCGCCTCATACCAGGGTGCTGCATATCTAAAGTTTTGTAATCCTATTGAGAAGGGTTGAGGTTAGTGTAGACAGGGGGAGCTCTATACACAGAGAGACGGTTCCACCATCGTGTTGCTTGCTGCCTCCACCTCTCCTTCCTCTCCCATTCACTTCCTTTAGCACAAAACACCTTGGGTGTGATGTCAGAAGGCCAAAGTTCGCTTTTTTCAAAACAAGTATTGTACCTCTAAAGCAGGCTAGCATTAATCAGAATTACTCCAATAACCTGTAGACATTTTCCTTTAAAAGAAGGGTTTTCAATCTACTTCTTTGAATCACCTTTCTGACTCCAACCCTTGAAGAAGATTTTGCTTTGTCCCTGCTGGACGATAGGTCCTTTCCAGAGTCCGCCAATTGCGAGGTGAGGAACAAGACCTGCCTCTGTTCCAGGACCTCACTGGGTTGAAGGACCTGTGCAGTTGTGTACCAGCCTATCCCATGTTTGGGAGCCTGAGAACAAAGACCCATCTAGTTCCTTAGTCCCTGGAGTGTGATTCACAGCAAACTGAAGAGTGTTCTGCTGTTGGACGAAAGAACTGCCTCCCTGCCAGCCACATCAGTACCCAGGACCTCGCAGTGTTGAAGGACCCCTGCGGCTGTGTGCAATCCTCCCCCATCTTTGGGAGCATGAGAAAAGTCTCATCTTGTACCTCAGCCCCTGGATTGGGACTCACAGGACACCAAGAGCCAAGACATCCCAGATCTTAGTGTCTTTGCCATTGAACTGCTTGGAGCTGTTTTCCAGAACCGTTCAATAAATTCATGCCACCAGGACCCTCTGGTGCTGCCTTTTGCACTCTCCTGATCTTTGACTTGCTCACACAGCATCAATAACTCGATAACGCAGGACAACCAAGATCTGCCAAAAGCTACTATTGACTGATGACTAAACCTCATGGTCCGTTTTTACGCCCTGCAGACTGGTTAGGTAACATTTATGCCTTTTTCACCCAAGAACATATCCTTTTAAAGAACATTGTGGTTATTGCCTTACCCCCTGATTCATTACTCAGAGTGCTGCATCTTGTTATCTTTGCTTATTCTGTGTTCTTTTCTCGGGGTTGGGTTTGTATAGTGTGTTTCTCGTTAGTTATTTTACATGGTCAGTTTAATCTAAGTATATATATTTTTATAGAACCTTGATTGGGCTTTCCTTTATTTTGGACTGTTATAATTCTCTGTTTGGGTTGCTGCTGAAGCACATTCACACCCCTCTTGAGTGTATAAACTACACTTAGCCCACGTTGCCAAAAAAGGCAACAGAGGCATATCTCTGAATTATGCCTGTTTTACCTTTTTGATTGTGCTGGCTCTTGGATTGTAAAAGTGTGAATCGGAGTAGTCACTTTAGCCTCAGCACATCCTTGTGCTCCTGCAGGGCAGAAGTCAATTCATCACACTCTACCCTTGAGATTTTGACTAATGAAGATAATGCAATGGACCCTGCCTTTGTCATTACATTTGGTCAGTACTGCCCTTATTACATCTCCACAAGCATTAGTTTGGACAATGAAGGGTTAACTTCAGTCAGGGTCCTTCATAACAGGTGTATTACACAAGGCTTACTCAAAGACTTTGATGGTCCTCTGGCATTCCTCTGTCCAATGCATCTTTTTGTTAATTTATTGGAAGTCAGAGCTGTAAGAGAGGTTACTCTGGTTCCCTAGTCTCCTACAAAGTTGCTAGAATAGTCAGTGAGGCCCAAGAAGCCTCCCACCTGAATTTCTGTTGATGCTTCCCAATTCTAGGCAGCTTGGTGCACACTCAGAAGATGCTGAATTAGCCCCCACAAACCTAATGACCAAGGTAGACCACTGTACGCTGACCTATGTGTTACTTTAATGCCTTGACAGTCAGTTGGTCCTCTGTCAATGGAAGCAACACTTGACTGATGTTTCCCATATGCTCCTCCTAGGTGTCACTGAAGACAGCTACATCATCCAGGTCAGGAACACAGAAGATCTCAAGACAATTGAGGGCATAGTTCACAAAGCCACCCAAAAGTGCCAGGTGCATTCTTAAAACCATAAGGCATATCACAGAACCAATACAAGCATTTCCAGGTGACCAATGCTATTTTCTTTTTGGAAAAGTATGTTGAATCTATTTGACAGTGGGCTGAAGTGACTGTAAAGGTGCTCAAAAATTTGGTGGTGGCAGATTGCCAACCAGCTCCTCAGCTGTTGGTAGAGGGCATAAAACAGTCTTGGTGACTGCATAAAGAGCCCTGCAGTCCAAAAATAACCATACCTCTTAAATTCCTGCGTTGGAAACCAGAACAAAAGGACTGGTCCAAAGACTGTTAGAATGCTCTATTACAGCCAAGGCAAACATTTTGGCGACCTGTGCCTTGATTTGGATTCTATGTCAGCCACGGTGCAGCTCCATTTTATGACAGGCACACTATCATCCCTGTCTAAATCATGTGTGTAAACATATGTAAGACCTGGCACAATGGGGAACATGGCAGAATATTGTTGGAGAAAGGCTCTACAGTCTCCTTGATGCTGAGGAGTCCACTGTGAGGAGTTATTTACTCTTTTCACTGAGCCATTTTAGTGTTTGTTTTTGAGAAGGTTCGGGAGAGACTTACTTTCTCCCTCCTACTGGTCAGATGACTACAAGGCAGCTACTTATTCCATATGAAAGTAGGGCATTAACGTGTTGATGTGGAAGATTCTGGGAGCATCCTTGGGAGTCCCCAAATCAAATAGGTAATTGGCTTCCACCAATTGTGAGACAACATTTTAGTGGGCAGTTCACTTGTCCTCAAAGGTTCTAGGCATGGTAGGCTCTATGGCGAGGACTTATTTTGCTTCAAATGGACCAATATGAGAAGCGTTCTGATAAAACCATTGCTTCATCAGACATTCTTGTTTTCAGTTTTTCCTTTGCTTCACCCATCATCCAGGCCATTCTTTCCCTTTACACAGGATATAGTCTACCACATTCATGCTTCATCTGGTGAGGAGACTTCCCAATATTCCAAGCGACCTCTTAGAGGTTAACCAAAGAGCAACTCAAAATTGCTGAATCCAACTCCTTCAAGGGATACATCTCTGTAAGAAAAGAGAGGATATGGTAAGATGAAATCCTACTTCCTCTTCAGGAGGAAATAGGATTTCACCCACAATGATCTCCAACTTTTGGTTGAATCTCTGAACTAAACCATTTGACTGAGGATGATAAGTAGTGGAAAATGTGTAGGATACCGCACATTCTGTGGTATTGCGTGCATTTGATTAGACATGAAGTTGGTTCCTCTGTCTTGGAAAATCTCTTTAGGGAATCCTACCCTGGTAGAAACACCTAGGAAAGCCCTGGTCACTGCTCTAACAGTGACAGTTCTCATCAAGATACTTAATGATCAACTACTAACAGAATAAATATGATTCCTGAGACCGTAGGAGTGTCAAAGGAAAAGCAAAGTTGATGTCTATCTTTTCAAAGGGAACTCTAATGACTAGAAGTTGGGAAAAAGGTCCATGACACTCACCACTCACCTTGTTGAAGTTCGGCAGGTATGCAGGTTCCCACCTTGTGACTCTAGAAGTGAATAGTTAACCTCTCCTTGGTTTACTTCACTTAGTAGTAGTAATACAAATACATGTTGAGCGTACACTTCTTACCAGTACAGGACCAGTTTCAAGTCACTATACCACCAACAGAACAAAAACAGAGAAATAAATAGGCAATAAAATGCACAAAATAGCAGAAGTAACACTGCCATAATACCCTCCACTTTATGGTACATAAAACAAGCGCAAATGCTTTTTCAGTCGACGTTTGCATTCTTTTTGCAAAGTGCTATTTCTGATTAGAACTACAACGTTTTTCTACCAACAACAGCCCACAGTCTGCACTATTGCCCCCCCATACAATGTACAATGCCTTGTGACACTTACCAACTGCAAGCAGGTCCGTTAATATAGATCTAAGAAGCTTGTTGGCAAATTATTCTGAGCCATGTATGATAGGCACTCAGACACAAAACCATTTACAATCTTCCAAATTGGCATGAGTAACCGTTCTTGATTCATGGCATCAATTTGTAGCCAATCTAAATCTCTCCCTGTTTGAGAGATATTTTCAAATTTGTTCATGCATGATTTTACCCTGTGTGTAATTTGGGAAATTGATATCTTTGCAATAACAAAATAAGAAGACAACCAGTAGTACAATCTTGAGCATACAATTGCTAGGATCTAGGATCTTCAAGTGGCCAGCATCTAGTGGGTGCCTACATCAGCTAATATTATGAAGGTGAAAATGTATATTTCTTTGTTACAGCAACTACTTGTGGACTAAATGAGAGCTGGTTATCAAACAAAACCCCCAAGTAATTGAGCACATCCACTTGAACTGGAGGTTTCCAGCCCTTTAAGATGAGCAGCAATACCCTGGAGATAGATGGGGATGCTGATTTTAATCAAACATCAATAATTCAGATGACACAAATAGCTTGGAAATTGTTTGTCTGTTTTAATGCAAGTATTTAAAACAGGGAGTAAAACGAAGATTAGCAATCG
This sequence comes from Ambystoma mexicanum, assembly GCF_040938575.1. Classification (NCBI taxonomy): domain Eukaryota; kingdom Metazoa; phylum Chordata; class Amphibia; order Caudata; family Ambystomatidae; genus Ambystoma; species Ambystoma mexicanum. The sequence goes on along the minus strand of NC_090933.1, from coordinate 451,589,508 downwards.
CTCGATACTCTAACTCTAAAACATTTCATTATGGGTTTAAGAACCCAGCTTTTTAGGTTCTTAAACCCATAATTGGTCATAGCTGACGTGTTGACCTCCGTCATTACCAACGTCATCCTATGTGGCAAACTACAGAACTTATCAGGAAGCGGGATTGGTTCTAAGTGAATAACTAAGTATAGGTGTTATATCTGTATGGAGTAACGGAGAGAAATAATTGGATATTTAACATCTGGTGGGGCAACTAAGCCCTCCCTTCAAAATGACCACTATGAATGTCACTAAATGTACGATGTCCCATTGGCTACACAAACCATAGGACTCCCAACTACGTGGCCCCCTACAATTGGTTGGCTTCTAGCCCCCGTCAGTAAAGTTCCACCTATGTGAGCAGCACGCAGACAGAACAACCAGGTGCGGGTGAGCTTGTCATTATACCAGCTTCCCACCAATTAAAAATAGTATCCATCATCACCTCAATGGTTCAGTGTCAATTAGTACTTTGAAGTTGCCCTTGAGTCTGTACTGTTCTCTGGGACTTTTTAAGGAGTACGGGTACTATCTGGCTTCCGTCCGTAGGTGTGATCTTCTCATCCATCCAACTTTCTTCTATCATGTGACTGGACACCACGAATTGAGCCTTTTTTGTGTATTTGATTTTATTCTTCAATAGTCCTATGACGTCTTTTACTCTGCTTGACCATCTTGAACTGGAGCTTCTGTTCTTTCACGTTAATTGTATCCAACGAAAGCCAATTCCAGTTTTGATAAGACCTTTGCTTTCATGGCTCAGCCAACTCCTTAGATGAAATATATTCTGTTTAATTCAATTGCTTTTGTAACTGCAACACTGACTTGAGGTCTTCCTCGTTGTTCAGGACAGCTTTATACGTAGTGAAAACATTCATTCTTTATTTAATCCATATGGATCTATGAGGTATATATGTATATATTGGCGCTTGCCGCTGTCTAACTATTTAAAAGTATGTGGCTAGCTTCATGATTGCTTTGCTGCTTGCTTTTCATTGCATATGTACACGGTTAAACTAACTAAGTATCTTCATCACGTTTGTGGCTTAAGCTTCTTTATCTTGATCCCAAGATGTTACTTATCTTTGGTACTTCTTTGTTCATTGTAAATTGTCTGCCTCTCTGGTCTGGCTATCATCTATATGGAGTTGATTCAGCTTGTATGACATCACCATTCATCCTGGTCATTCAGTTTCTTTGCTTCATCAGGAATCTCGTTCAAATGGCCATCATATTGTCTTGGATGTAGGTATGGTTTCCTCAATGGGTACTTCACCTCCCATATTCTTTTAGGTATAGGTATTCTTATGGTTACTGCACCGAGCCCTCTCTCTTCTCTTTGCTGGTTTATCTGCTCAGTATACATCACATATTTTGGTTCATATGTTTCAAGTAATATAAGCGGGGCTGGTGAAGTGGGGGTACTTGGCTCCTCCTCTACACTCCCCCCTTTGGGTGACATCCTGTTCTGAAGAAATGTTTCTTGGGAATGCATATTTTTATGACTCCTTTCAAGCATCCTGCTGTTTTCACCTGTTCATCCTTGTTCCATGTCATAAGCATGCATTGTCCACTTGGACTACAGTAGATCCATCTTCCCACATGCTTCTTGTGGTCCTTTGGATACAGGAACTTTTTTCCCTCGGGTGCATGGATACTAGCCTTCACAAAGTCTCTGATTTCTTCATCAGTCAGGTCCTTGGGCTACCATCCTGGTTCAACATCGATCATGATCTTCATCCATATGGCTTTCTTTGCTGTCTTCTTGTATTGTGTGATTATTATCATGATCACACAGAATCCAATCATCACTAATAATAGCAAATCTCCAAGAAATTTGAACATATCTGCCATCCATTGTGGAATCCACGAGAAGAGTGTTCCAATCCAGCTGTCATCAGCAATATCTTCTACCTCTTCTATCATCTGGCCATGGAGTTTCGTCAGCATGTCTATGGCCTCCATCAAAGTGCTGTTCTCGTCATCATGAGAAGGTATAATGTGCAACATGATTCTCCAATTGTGGCACAAACACCTCCATCCATGGCTGTGATCATGTCCAGGATGTATCTGTTCTGGAGAGCCATTAGTCTTACAGTTCTCAGTTCTTCTCTGATTGCATTGAATCTTTTCATTGTTGTGTTAATTGTCTGCAGCAATTCCCATCTGGTGATCTGAAGCCATTTAGTATTTGCTCCAACCTGGATTCTTGGCATAAAATCATTGTGAACACTGATGAGGTCAGGCTAACAGCCTATGTTCATACGGAATAGCATCAAAGGCTTCTATTGATTTGGCAGAGAAGTAGTTCTCTCCCTTTGTTCGATTGATCATTTCTACAGATCCCTTCTTTCTTTGATGAGCATCTGCTTTCGGGAAACTATCAATGTTCAGATCACCTTTGGAATCACCAATGCAGGAACATGGTCATTCACCAATGTGAAAATTCCTCCCCAATCTTTAGGCAGTCTGATATAGACTTTTGATCCACAAGCCCAATAGTGATCCATGATAACTGCTGTTCCAATCTTCATTCCTGGTGCATCGAATATTCGCCCACAATTCTGATTTCCCCCCATTTTTCTTGTACCATTGTTCCTGAAACATAACTTAGAACTTTCCAATGGTACTATCTGCAGGAGTACTCCGCTGTCTTCAACTCTTGTCAAGAGTTTTGCAAGTTTTGGCCATAATGGCTTGCACAACATTTGTGCATTCTCGATTGTTCATTGGTAATGACCCATTATCACCCAGTCTCTGCAGATCACCACTCATTTTTCCCAATCGTTAGGTGACAGTACTGTTCGCAAATTTGCATTTCTCCTCTGTTCTTCCATCTACGAGTGTCTTCTGCATTTTTTCCTGTGATATCACATTTTTTTGTTCACTTCCCATCATATGCCAGCTCCTTTACCTCCAGGTTTCTCCTATCTGATCACATAATTCTTAGTATGGGCTCTGTTTCTTGTCTATATATCTTGAACATAGTCATCTTCATCTGGATCTGTCTTTTCAGTTGCCTATTTAAGAGAAGCATCTTGACATGCCTCTGGTTTTGCAAAGGGCTATGTGTGAAAGGCAATGAGCTGCCTGGACATCAATTTCAATTGCTATGAAGATTTTCGACTACTCCATGCTGTATGGTAGGAGTGCACATACGAAGCATTCTTCATCTGATGTCCTTCATCCTACTTCTTTCATGTGTTGGTACCATATGTTATTTCCCAAGTGTGCTGTGCTATCCAGATAATCATTCAGTTCATAATTGTCCTCTTGAGTGCTTCTTTTGATTCTCAGAGTCTTCATGTAGTTACCTATAAATACATTTTTGAATGCATCAGTATAGCTTCTTCTGTCTGGTCTATTTGCAGGATCATCCATCCGGATTCTCTGTGTAGAAGAAAGTTCAGCAAGTCTTTCTATATCCATCTGTTTCTTTCTGGCAATAGCTAACAGAGGCCATATAGATTAGGCTATTATCTCTGCACGTGATCGTTCTGTGGGACTTGTGCTTGGGACTTTCGTTGCTGGATCACCTGTGTCTGTATATATTATCTGTGTGGGCCCAACCTTTGTCAACCCTTTATTTTGCCTGCTCTACCGAACCTGTCTCCGGCGTTCAACACCAGTGTTTGAAGCAAGTGCTGTGTGGGATGTATTACTAATAACATCCATTTCTAGCTCAGGTATCTGCCCATTTTTCTAGGCACAGGAATGATTATTTATGGTCTAGGCTGCTTTGTAGTTGCCACGCTTACCTTTTCCTTCTGCTCAGAAACATATGTAGGAGTCCTTGCATCATGTGCTCCTATATAAAAAGCAGTTCTTACTGTCAGTGAAAACAATATGAGTATGAATACAATACATGTGTTGATTATGCAGTGATAAGTAATGCTGCAGCATCTGCTTCTGGGACAGTATGCACATCTGTCCTATTGGCGCAACACAAAATTGCTGCTTTTGTTTCCCATCTTGATCACTTGATTCTATGGAAGGAAAAACACGTTTTAATAACACTGTATTTTTTAGATTGTTTCTGGAAGCTGTTGTCTTCTTCAGCATTTGTCCTTGATCAACTAGCTGCTTTCTGGAACCAATTCCTTCACCAGTTGCAGTGCAAATGTTCCTTTATCGTGAAAAAAGATAATTTTTGTGAGCTTCTTTAAATTTTGCTTCATTAGCCAGTTCCCAATGGATGCCTCTAATTTGCTTCAGTCCACGTGACATTGTAGCTTCCCTGTCAGCACAAACAATGTTTTGGGTTTTATCACTTCCTTGATCTGTCCCTCGGGGGAACGTTTCTACACAGCTCTGTGATTTCTTCCAGAATAGATTGCCACCTGTATGATGATTCCTTCCAGGATCACATTCAAATGTGCAGTATTTCTTGGATCCCTAAGGAACGTCACCACATCCGTGTGTCTTCTAATAAGATGCAGGTATTCTTCAATTAGACGAAAGAACACCACACTGACCAGTCTATGTGCTGCCTTGGTTGATAGGGGCATTTGTGTTTTCCTCACTGAACTCAGGCAACTTCAAAAACTCTTCAGTGATGATTATGAACAATCTTCTTAAGAGTTTCTCATTGTCAGGATCTCAAATGAAAGCTGGAATGCAGAAAGTTCTCCCCACCAGTGACGGATACGAACGTAACACCAACTCAAAATATGTAAGCACGAACCTAGAAAGGTCATCACTGGGTAACACCATGAGTAACACTGAACAAGAGCTCTGTATTAAATGAATCAGGGTAGTGTTTCCTTTTCCAATTGATGTGTCCACGAAAAAAATGTGGCATATCCTTATTCTTATCAAGGCTTAAGTGTGCCTCAGTCCAAAGTTAATAAACCTGTGTTTTTTTAAGCATACAGATCTTCTTTTACTCTGCAACTAGAATTCACAGAGTGTTCAAATGTGTCCTTTTCCCCTTTATTTATAGCTCAAAAGTGGGAGTGTCCACTTTAAACCACAGTCCAACTAAATAGTTCTTCAGCCTTTCCACTTGTCAGGTTAGGCGTCCTTCTTCCTCGACATGGATCTCGTCTGCACATGCTGTGGTTCTTCCCCGATGTTTGCAGCTTTTTCGTGGTGGCGTGTAAGCAGAGGAGTCTCTCCAGCGTAGATTTTAATATCTCCCAGGAATATCCAAGCTCGCCTACCTGGCAATTTGACAGCAGATGGCATCACGTCCTCAACGAAAAATGGACCGTTGAAACAGGGCTCGTCCCACTTTTTCATTGTGTGATTTTGAATCAGGACTTTATCTCCTGGGTAGATTCTTGGATGTAGAAATTCGGGAGTTTGGATTCTTGAAGCATCTCCTTCTGTGTTCTGTATTGCCTTACACTCTCGTCTCTGCAACTGTCCTGAAATTACAGAAAAACTAGATGTTAAACAGTTCAAATAGTTTTGCAATTCAAGTCCTAAGATTTCTGACATTGGCTGAGCAACATTTCCAACTAGGGATGGAGGTATTAAAGGAGTCCTCATTCGCCTGCCTGTCACGATTTTGTGTGGCGTAAGATGGTGGTCAGAACCTGGTTGGTTCCTTAATGCATATAATGCTAATGGTAGGCAGTGCAACCACCCTTTTTCAAAGTAAGCTTCAATTTAGGTATTCTTTCTTTCAACAGGCTGTTGAGCTTTTCACAGATACCGTTTCCTTGCGGACGATAAACCGAAGAAAACTTGTGTTTTATACCAAGAAGTGAGGTGATCTGCTCAAAAACTGTGTTAACAAAGTGAGGTCAATTATCCGATCTCAGTACTTCGCACACTCGCCATCTTGGGAACACTTCACTCACCAAGAACCTGGCTGCACAGGTAGAGTCTGGGTGCATACATGGACCCACCTCTATCCATCTGGAAAAAAGACATACTACAACTAATAGGTATCTATATCCATTACAAACTTGTATTATGTCGACATAGCCGATATGCAAGTGCTGAAAAGGGACACAAGTTATTTTCCTCTTGCAGTGCCTCTCCTTGAAGCTCCACTATTTGTGTTTTAGACATATGATGATATCCCTCATCCACAATAGTCATCACAGTCATTCTTTCATTCACATCAATGGTTAAGATATCCATCATTCCTAGATCTGTATTTGCTGTGCGCTTGGCTTCAGCATCTGCTGCTTGATTTCCGCATAAGATAAAATCTGTCCCTTTCGTGTGAGCTGCGCATTTAATGACTGCTATGCCTACTGGGAATTGTAGTGCCTTAATGAGCCTATGCAATAAGGTTGCATGCTGCACTGGTGTGCCATCTGCTCAGAGGTATCCCCTCCTTTTCCAGCGCGCTTAACCTGCATGCACTGTCGACGTCGCATAGGGCGGAGTCGCTGTAAACTGTTACTTCCTGGTCTGCATGATTCTCAATTGCGAGTATCAACGGCAATAATTCTGCAGCTTGTGCTGACTAATGTGATGGCAATCGAGTACTGACAATTTTTGAAATTCTCCATTTGCCAAAAGTTTCACTACTGCGGCGCCTGTATATCTTTGCCCATCATTTTGATCGATTCTCGAAGACCCATCAATGAAGACAATCTCTCCCCCCGCAAGCGCATTCTCCTTTACTCTAGGGAGCTCATCACAGAACTCTTCATAGTAAGCACAATCATGTATAGGCTCTCCTTTGGTAATAGGCTCAGCTATAAACATAGCTGGGTTCACTATTTTTCATTGAACTATTTTAATCGCTGGAGTCGATATGATTACCTCATAGGCAGAAGCCCTTTGAGTAGTCAACGTGCCTTTTGGTTTTTCTAAAATTGCAAATAATTCATGTTCAACAAATAACGTCAGGGAGCATCCCATCACTATGCTTGTAGTCTTTTCTATGACGAACACGACGGCTGCCGAACTTTGTTCGCATGGAAAGTGACCTCTCATTGCTGGGTCCAAAATTCCACTGTAATATGCAAGGGGTTTGTACCCCAATGTAGTTCTCTGTGTGAGTACTGTTGTCATAAAAGTACCATCTGTGTACGAGAATAAAAAGAATTCCACTGCATAATTAGGAATCCCTAAAACTAGAGCCATGCAAATGGCTTTTTTCAATTCATCAAAACCTTCTTCCATTGGCTTAGTCTACAAGATTTTCTCTTGAGTTGCCTGTGCTTTCTTCAAAGCCTGTAAAAGAGGCCTTGTATACGAGCTCCAGTCAAAGAGCCATGCCCTGACATAATTACATAGCCCCAAAAAACTCTGCATCTGTTTTATCGCATGTGGCTTAGCTGTTTTTAAAATGGCCTCAGCTCTTTCTGGGGTGACCTTCTTTCCCTCAAGTGAAATCAATTGACCTATGTATAACACTTCTTGTTGACAATATTGTAACTTTTACTTGTCAACCTTATATCCCTTGTCAGCAAGTATAATCATTAGCTGAACAGAATCGTGCCTGCACTCTTCCTCTGTGGTGCTGCAAACAAAAATTCATCTACATATTGCAACACAATGCTCTCTAATGCGATATTGCTCAAGTCCAGCTGGAGGAAAGTGTTGAATATTGATGGGGACTCACAGTACCCCTGGGGCAGCCTCATGCTTTTTAATGTCAAATCGTGTGAGTCTTTGTGCAATGGGATTGAGAAAAATGCATTTTTCAAGTCAATCACCATGAAATATCGCGCATCATCAGGTATATTACATAGAATTGTAGACGGGTTTGAGACTAGAGGGAACTCAGCCTCTTCAATCTTGGTTATGGGCCTCAAATCTTGTATAAGTCTCCAAGATCCCCCTTTCTTTTTTTCACTGGGTAAATTGACGTATTACATGGTGACTCTGACGTCACTAAGATACCTTGGTCCATCATGGCAGAAATTGTTTTAAAAATTCCTTCATCTGCCTCTCGAGACATGGGATATTGCCGTGCTCGAGATAAAATTGCTCCGGTTTCAATTTAATCTTCACTTTCCCAACTCTTTTCAGTAATCCTATGTCATAGGTGCCAGTGGTCCATAATGAAATTGGCACTTTTGCCATATCTTCATCGAAATATTCAGGACGCTTCTTTGCTAACATCATTCTCTGTAGGGCCTCTCTCGTAATCGCCTTGACCCACTAAGTAATGCACATTTCAAATATCACAAAATCGTCAGATCTGTCATCTCAAAAACAAATCCTCATCAGTGACGTCAGTCACTCGGCAGCCTTCCTCAATGGCAATTATTGTACTCCATCGTTTACCCTTATCATCAGTTGCATCAAGCAAAGCCATATTTTCTTAGACTATAGCTGCTTCTATGGCTAAGGGGAAAATTCACCCCTCTTCTTCATCCATAGGTATCTGTGGCCTAAATAGAAACTCATCTGGTATTCTCAAGGTGCTGCCTATTAGGCCTGGCAGCTGTGATAACAGGATGCATATTCCAAAATGGAACACCTTGGGTTCAAGCGGTATTGCTCTAGGTGCTACTTGCCCTGCGTATTCCCTCATCATTTCGCATTCGTTTAAGTAATGCTTTCCCAGTGTTGAGCATACTATGCCTTCGTCTGTAAATGAAATGGTCATATTCATTTTTGTCATTATTTTGTCCTAATATGTTGACAGATGTTTTCCTCGAATAAAGCAGTGGCACCTTCATATCACATTCTCCTATCGATTTTTCTGTAAAAGGAACTTGTCTTGTTGCTCCTGTTAAGCCCTGAGTATTCATTGCATCACCATACATTGAAAATGTGCCCTCACGTATACATGAGTGTGTTGCACCCGTGTCCAGTAAGAAGGAAAAAGTTTTGCCGCCTACAATTATGTGTACCCTTGGCTCCTCATGAGGATTCGCGTAATAGATAGGACTGAACACATCAGGTCTCCCAGTGAGCTGTCCTATTTTGGGTACAGTCTCACTCCATCACTCGTGAATGGATTTCCTCCATCACCAGTGACACCTCCTATTCTACGCGTCATTGGTTGTTCTGTGTTCGTGTTCTGCTGAAGTTGCATAGGAGATTGCTGTGATTGTCCGTGCGGTTGATTACCTGTCACTTGCTGTGGTTGCAAGCCTTGCTGCACTCTCGGCGCTTGCTACTGCATTGTTTGATCTTGCCCAATTTTTTTTTCCGCTCTGCTGCGAATATGCAGGTGGATTTGGCATTCCCTGTCTTGAAAACTGAGCATTCTGCACCATACCTTGGCTTCTACAGATGCAAGCTATGTGTCCTGTCATTCCACATGTCCAACAAACAAGAGGTTGTCTTCCCATCTGCCCATATTGCATGTTTTGATTACCATTTTGCATATTCTGAAACCCTTGCTGCCCATTCTGAAAACCTTCCTGATTATTCTGCCAATACCCTTGATTACTTTGCCAATCCGTCCATCGATATCCCCTTCCTCATGGAGCATATCCATTATTTATCTGATCAAACTGTCTTTGGTTATTTGCTTGTGGCATGTGTGCTGTCTGCTGCGAATTTCATTCACCCACGTTAGTTAACATTGCCCCTTCAATGGCATACTTGCACAATTTTTCAGAACTAACTTTGCTTTTTCACCTTTTTGTGCATCGTCTTTTTTGCAATTCTTTTCCTGCAGGAGTCTGCAATAATGTGCAATGGTTATCTGGATTTCCGACCATGGTTTTGCTTCTATCCCGACTAATTTCTTGAGCTGTTTCTGCACCTGTTCTGGCAGCCCTTGGCATAATATGTCATAAAATACAGGTATAGACTTCCCCCAAGCCTCATGTGTTTCAGCGCCCATGCGTCTTGAAATCTTTGAATATAAAGCAACGGGTCCTCTCCCCCCTTCATTTTTCTTGTCATTATAGCTCTCAAATTTCGAAAGTATCCGGATATAGTACTGGAAGCGCTTTCCAAATTGCTGCTCTACAATTCTTAAACGGTGTTCCATCATGCGCGGTGTTGACTGTAGTCACACCAGTGTAACCTGCCCTTGACCACATGTCATCAGCTCTTTCACCAAGTATGGCGATTAGAAGACCTTTAATGTCCCCTATAGCTAATGTATTCTCTCCCGTCATTTTTTCTAACTCATGTATCCATTTTCCAGCTGCGGAAGTAAAATTCGGGAGTTTACATTTAAGTTTTCCCTGTCCATCTGGGGCCATGGTATATACTGTGGCCTGGCCCCTCCCTTTTCCAACAAGGGGAACTGTGATGCTCCAAACTCATTCTCATCGCTCATCATTTGTCTATCTACTGCTGGAGTAATATTCCCACATTGCCGTCTACCTGGCAATGACCTTAGCCTGCTTACATAAGGCGGAGACTCACCCCATCTGTCCATGGGGTTGCCTCTTATGTCGGTCTGACTGTGTCAGTGGCTCTGATGCATTGGACATAGGTATCTTTAAATCTGACCATTTTACTACCTTATCCGAAGGCGGATGCTCTTCTGGATTACATATATCACTCCTAACCTCCCTCAAGAAGGTTTCCCTTTCTTCGTCTGATACTTCTTGTGCCCAACTCAGGCAACTCCTCTCATCATCATCTCTATTTAATGTTACTCTGTCTAAAGACAGCTCCTTATGTCTCATATTACAGGAGGCTTCCTTTGTGTCATACAACTGGAGGCGATCATTTTTTTCCCTTCCTTTATACTTCTTTTTGGGCTTGCATTTCGTGGTATACTTTATGATCATTTCCCCAATGCTTCGCAGGTCAAACCTGTCTTCTAGATTTATTCTAGATGTGCCTGGTAACGACTTGGACTCGGGAAAGTATTCCTCTTTGTCTTCCCATTTTACTTGTGGATTGGGATTTCTTCCTTTCCAAATACTCAAGATCGCACGCTCTCTGTCTCTTTTTGCGTTCCATGACTTCTCTGTGCTTTCTCGCCTCTTCTCTTACTCTATCTTCCTCTTTCTTTTTCATATCCCCTCGCTCATATGCCCTTTGTATTTCTTCATCTCTTCGTCTCTGTATTCTTTTCTCTGTTATCCTTTCCTGTTCATCGGCTTCTTTGCTCTTCTGCTCTCTCTTACCTTTGATCTTGAACATCTTGATATAACTGTTCTTGTCTTGCCCCCCTTTTTTGTCTTTTCTGTCTTGTTCGTCTTGTCATACATCTCCGAAAGCCTTTACCATCGGTTATAAGGTTTAACTTTAAGTAAAATCTGACCTCCCAACCATTTGTTCTGTACTAGTGCTATCTCATCAGTTTTATCCTTATCTCCCTTCCATCTCTTTATTTCTCTCCTTATGTCTAGAAATGTGCTTGCTTGATCACTTCTCTCCTTATCATGTCTTGCCTTGTCCCTCTGGACTTTGGAGGTTGAATCTTTCTCGGGATCTTTTTCTCAGCCCTCATCACTACTTTGCCCAGGTGGCTCGTATGACGGATTGCTATATCCTGTCGCTGCTTTAAGTTCTCTTAATGGGTATAACCCTTCTTCTTTCTTAATCTCATCTTTCATTTCAGACGGGGCGGGCAGAGCAGAAGGTCCTTCACCCCCCTCTTTGCATATATTGAGTATCCAATCTAAAGGAGGCTCCTCCTCCTTCTCATGTTCATACATTTTCCAAAGCTCTAGACTCGCTAGGCGCTTTTCTAACTTTTTTCCTGTGTGCGCAGCATGCAAATATGTCATCATATGCTGTAGAACTGCTCTCGATAATGATCCTCCTTGTGGCCATGGCATGAACATTTTGTCTGAGGTCCCTTTAACCCATTCTGCACTGTATTTTTTAAGTTAAAGCATGTGCTTTGGTAGCAGTTTGCAAAGATGCACTAATGGCGTAACTTCATTTATAACTTTTACTTTTCTTTTTGCTACCACTTTGCTTATACTTTAGTTACAGTTTTTTGTTTCAATCAACATACTCTTATGAGCGAGCACCAATCGTTGCAAGCTCCAGTCCCGTCACAATGCAATTTTTACTTTAATCTTGTTAAAAAAACAACCATCAAAGTTTGTTCTTAAAATAATCACTTTTCGCGTCTTAACTTCACGTTTCTTCTATTACTTAAAACATCTTGTTTTTCAACTCTGACATCATCACACCTTACAACCACATAAAACAAAACAGACAGAGTTGACTGGCCACATGTACGTACTCCTCACGATCCTCTCTTAGGACTCGTCTTACCCTCTAAAATCTGCTCCGATTGGAATTTAAGCTAATTCCTGTAAGAAAGTCTTTAAACTAATCTTGTCTCCTATATGTCCCTCGTAAAGGTGCTCTGAATTAAAGCTTCTGCTAGCACTCTTTAAAGTCTAGGAACAGGCCGTATGCTCATAGCGTGGCTACACTCACGACTATTTCCCTCATATATTACTTGCCAACACTCAAGTCAATGGGCTTCATTACAACTATTGCGGAATGCGTTTAACGGCACTGGTAATGGTCCCGGCGCTGTTAAACTTATTCCGCAATATTATGAGGTTCCCTTGCGGGACCCGCACTGGACATCTGGTTTTCCCTGCGAGGGGATCAGGGAGCTAACAACGGGCCGGTCGTAATCGGCCCGTTGTTAGCTCCCGCACCCCTTCCCATTGAGCCCTATGGGGGCTCAATGGGAATGGGAAAGGTCCGGGCCCGGGTTCCCTGAGGGAGGAATTACCGGGCCCTCCAAACTCGGAATGGCCTGGTAATTCCCCATTCACATGTTTTTCATCTTCGGACCCTCGGGATCACCCCCTTCGTTATCGCCTCTTCAAGTCACTTTCCGATCCTCGTCTTGTATATGTGGGAGGGGTTCCTATAGAAACTAGGGGTCCCATCAAACCCTTTTTCTTGCAAGGATTTCTTCCTATTCTAACCACTATACACGAGGAGCTTCACGTCCTGTCAGCCGAATGGCAAAGGTCGTGTGATATTGCTGAGACTCTAAAGTTACTTATATCGACGGCCAACGGTATCTTATCTAACCCTCAATCTCTGCTACCAAGTGAACTGGAGACTTCCAGCCTTTAAGATGAGTAGAAATACCCTGGAGATAGATGGGGATGCTGATTTTAATGAAACATCAATAATTCAGACGGCACCAGTAGCTTGGCAAAAGGTTGTCTGTTTTAATGCAAGTATTTAAAACAGGGATTACAACGAACATTAGCAATCGCTTGATAGCTAACGATCAATCATTTTGTTAAAAAGCTGGGTTCTCGAACCCATAATTGGTCATAGCTGACGTGTTGATCTGCGTCATTACCAACATCATCCTACTTGGCAAACTACAGAACTTATCGGGAAGCGGGATTGGTTTTAAGTGAATAACTAAGTATAGGTGTTATATCTGTATGGAGTAACGCAGAGAAATAATTGGATATTTAACATCAGGTGGGGCAACTAAGCCCTTCCTTCGAAATGGCCACTATGAACGTCACTAAATGTACGACGTCCAATTGGCTACACAAACTATAGGACCCCATCTACGTGGCCCCCTACAATTGGTTGGCTTCTAACCCCTGTCAGTAACTTTCCACCTACATGAGCAGCACACAGACCGAACAACCAGGTGCGGGTGAGCTTGTCTTGATACCAGCTTCCCATCAATTAAAAATATGATCCATCATCACCTCAATGGTTCAGTGTCAATTAGTACTTTGAATCTGGCTTGAGTCTGTACTGTTCTCTGGGGCTTTTTAAGGGGTATGGGTACTATCTGGCTTCCGTGCCTAGGTGTGATCTTCTCATCCGTCCAACTTTCTTCTATCACATGACAGGACACCACGAAATTGAGCCTTTTTGTGTATTTGTTTTTATTCTTCAATAGTCCTATGACATCTTTTGCTCTGCTTGACCTTCTTGAACAGGAGCTTCTGTTCTATCACGTTAATTGTATCCAATGTCAGCCAATTCCAGTTCTGATAAGACCTTGGCTTTCATGGCTCAGCCAACTCCTTAGTTGAAATATATTCTGTTTCATTCAATTGCTTTTGTAACTGCGACACTGACTTGAGGTCCTCCTCATTGTTCAGGACTGCTTTATACATAGTGGAAACATTAATTCTTTATTTAATCCATATGAATCTATGAGGTATATATGTTTATATTGGCGCTTGCCACTGTCTAACTATGTAAAAGCATGTGGCTAGCTTCATGATTGCTTTGCTGCTTGTGTTTCATTGCATCTGTACACGTTTAAACTAAGTATCTTCATCATGTTTGTGGCATAAGCTTCTTTATCTTGATCCCAAAATGTTACTTATCCTTGGTACTTCTTTGTTCCTTGTAAATTGTCTGCCTCTCTGGTTATCATCTATATGGAGTCGATACAGCTTCGTATGACATCACCATTCATCCTGGTCATTCAGTTTCTTTGCTTCATCAGGAATCGCGTTCAAATGGTCATCATATTGTCTGGATGTAGGTATGGTTTCCTCAATGGGTACTTCACCTTCCATATTCTCTTATGTATAGATATTCTTATCGGTACTTCACAGAGCCTTCTCTCTTCTCTTTGCTAGTTTACCTGCTCAGTATACGTCACATATTTTGGTTCATATGTTTCAGGCAAGGTAGGCCGGCCGGTGGAGTGGGGTACTTGGGTCCTCTTCTACACACTGCAGTTGAGGGAGACCCCTGGATTTGATGGCCAAGGAAGAGGAGATTTTTCGGGCTGCCAAGGAGCAAGACTTCTGGCTTGTATCCATTTAAGCAAACACAGTTGTCGTGCATCCATCACTGCACTGTCCCCAAGCAGTTCAGTTCTCTATCCAACCCCATTCATATTGCTGTGGAGGTCAATAGTTATCTGTGTGTAATCAGTGTATAGCTGACATTTAAGGTCCTACTTCTCTAAAACTTGTACGTAAGGATACATATAAGTGCTAAACAAGAGAAGAGGGGACTGCATGGATCCTTGTAAAACCCCCCACAAGAGAGGGCCGCTGGGTCAGATGAAATTTGCCAGCTGTACTCTCCACCTCCTACCATTCAAAAGGATTCGTACCAGGCTATCACTGATCCTGATACATTGGTCAGTTTTAAGACATGAGCCTCATCACAAGTTGGGCGATGCAGTAAAACTGCAGCAGTAATAGTATTACTGCTGCATTACTGCACTGCCCAATCACGAGTTTGGGGGAAAGTCAAAAGATTCACCTCCAGCTCTGAGCAGGAGGTGAATGCGCCTACTTTCCACCCATTTTTGGTGCAATTACTGCTGCGCAAATACTGCTGCAGTAATTTTGCTGAATATGCTCCATTGAGTCATATGGATTAGAATAAAATGCAGGCTTACACCACCACTTGAAATCCGATAGAAATACTGCCGGACCAAGTGAAGGTAACGGTAATTACATTGGGCGGTAATCTGGCAGATGTACCACTGGGATACCGCCCAAATTATGATGAGGACCAATGAATGAGTTCAATTGTGTCAAAAGCCGCTGACAGGTGCACAAGGAACAGTGCAGCTGTGGCACGCTTATCTCTAAGTTCCAAAAGATTTGTTGCCTCAAGAACAGTACTTTCTGTGGTATCAGCTCTGTGGAGAGGGCAAAAACAAGATTGAGCACTGGCTTCAACAGAGCCCTTTTCAGGAAAGTGTGAAAGCTTGAAAGTTGCTTCTACTTCCATGATTCTACTCAGGAAGTAAAGGTTGGAAATAGGCAAATAATTCACAGAGTCTGCTGGATCAAGATGGACCTTCTGGACAACATTGTAGCTCCATCTTCCTTTAGCTGAAGTGGAAAAATGCCACTTTTATATGAGGCATTAATGATCATAGCTAAATCCTCGGCCAGCAATTGAATATACTCATTTATAAATGTAGGTGAAAGATTATCCAGGGATAAGCCAGTTGCTTTTAATTCCTGTTCTCTTTGTATTACATCTGCACTAAATATTAAATCAAAGCACTTAAAAGCAGATCTGTGAGCGCGATATCCTCTATGCTAGCATAGGTTCAGAGTTCAATAGCTATCATCTCACAAAGCTTTGTGATTTTAGTCCGGAGAAGGCAAGCACGTTTGTCACGCAATATTTGTGGGGCAATGATCTTATTTCGTACTTTTGACAAAGTAGTCAGTTCCTATATATTTTAAACATCTCAATAGTACTGGAATGGGTCGTTAAAATTCTCTTTGTGAAATCTGGTTTCTTCACTTGTAAAGTCTTTTGAGAAATTGGGTGATGGATTTTACATTTTTGCTTGTCATAGCATGAATGCGTATGACGCTAAAGTCGCCAGTCAAGGACCTCTTTTTAAATTCTCAATGTCTGGAGTAAACCAATACTTATTAACTTGCGAATTAGACTTGCTACTATTCGCTTTTATTGGTGCCAACGTGTTAAGGCAGCCAAGCACTTTGATATAAAATGTATTAGACAATGGTCCTCATTCGGAGTGTGCTGGTGCGGAAATAGCGTGCCAGTAATTCTGTTTACCGGTGAGTTTCTGGACTGGCACACTCCAAGTTCACTGGTGGGGTTCCCGAAATTACCGGCAGCACCAAGCTGCCAGTAATTCTAGCACACCACCAGCAAAATATTCCAGTATTACCAGAACCGGTATTATCAGTGCTGCTAATAATGGCAATTATTCCATGGAGTCCTAGAGGACTCCATGGAATGGGGAATACCCGCACTTACCGGCACATGGAATCTGCTGATAATTCTGGCAGAGTAAGCGCTGGAAACGATAATACAATTTGGTGGTATCCCACTGGATTTACTGGCGGGATACCACTAGACTTCTAATGAGGTCCAATGCTTCTGAAGCTTGACTTAAGTCAAGAGCTGGAAGAGAGCAATGATGATCGTGCAATTCATTAGGTGGTATAAAATGCATATTATGGGGGGATTACTTAGGGCATTTAGGATCAGATATTATAGACTGAGACCTTCCCTTCTTTCCTAAGCCATTAGAAAATTATAAAAGAGCATGTCAGACTTCATGGTGTCCATCCAGTGGCATCTTGCATGATAACTGGAGTAGGAAGGGCGTATTGGTGTTTGGCACCACTAACCTTTTGTGGGCACCAGTCTCAGGCTCAACAAATTCACTACAACAGAGCCATCCTCCCAAAACAGTGTGTGTTTCCCAGGGGATAAACCTTTAGACTGAGAAGCAGTCTGTTTCCAGAGGCCTTCTTGAGTTGGACACTCTTGCTGCAAGAGGCAAATTTCTTTCTTGCCTAAAGGAACTCCCTTCTGCTAAGAAGATTGTGTAGCTCAGAGTGGTTTCCAAGTTTAAGTTATTCTGCCACCACAGGATCCTCAGTCTCTTTCCATCAGTGAGTAAACTCTGCTATAGTTACTGTGTCAGGTACTCGATTAGCTACAGCTCCAATTGTAGGGACTTGTTCTGAAGGAATTTTGTCAAAAGTATGTCTGTGCCCCACAATTCTCTAAGGAGCCCCCTTCTTGGACACTCTGTGGGAGACCCTGAGGTCAGATACCATTGCAAGCTTCTCTGAGTCAAGTTCCTTAGAATCAGCAAGGTGCAAACAAAATCAGAGAGGTGTGGACTTTGGCCTCCCCCTGTTACAGTCTTTCTTCTTATCTTCACTGACCTTCAAGTGCTCACGCTTTTTCTATTCACTGTACCATTCAGTGTACCTTCCCTTCTACTGTGTCAGCTGGACCTTCTCTTACGCCAGCTTCATCTACAACAGTCTGAAGGACTTCTGTGTAGCAGTGTTGGAGGGAAAAGAATGGGAGTCAAGAGAACACGTAGATTTAATGGTTTCCTGCTCTGTAAAGCACTAGTCTTCGTACCACTGGCCACTATTAGCTCAGCCTTTGTGCCAGCTGAAATAATTTACCTTTCTTTATACAACTATCTAAATTCCTCAACTTTAAATTTGTTCCGGGCATCTGCAGTGAACAATGGCTTTTTATATAGCAATACTTTTCAAGTTAAGTAAATCTCTTTTTGTACACATTGCGTGTGTATACCTCCTTTAAAGGTATTTCTTTGCTTCTTGTGCAATGAGTCCTGGAACCAGCATCCACAAGGCTGAGCAGCATTTTATAAAAGTATGCTCCTTAAAACCGTGGGGTCTGGGTAACTAGTTATATCTTCCTGAATCAGGTATTACTTGTAATGCCCTCAGGCTCACCAGGCTCTCCAAGTTGCAGTTGTGACAGAGTAGCCAAGGGCTACATGTTAGGAGGTGGGGTGCAGTGTTTCACAGGTACAGTACACACATTTAATTAATACCAAGTAAGAGAAGGTCCACTCGTGATTTTTGTATATTTGTAGATTCTTTATATTTAGAAAAGGCAAAGAGAAAACAATACCCTGGCAGGTAAGTAAAACTTTGTAAAACAAACAATGCCACAATGTATCAGATACATAGCACTTTTAGATATGTATTTATTTATATTTTATTGTGCATTTGTAAGGTGCTTATACATCAAGTACATTGTATTTCAAAGCGCCCGCAGGGCAGTGGGGAAGTGACAAGAGAATGAAAAGCAATTATAATAATGATGAAGAGAGAGAGAGGCAGTCCAACTAGGCCTTGTGAGCATTCACATCCTGCAAGTGAAGAGAGAGACAGGGGTGGTGAAAGGGGGGTTAGTGCTAGGGGTGCCAGGAAGGGAGGTGCTAGGGAATAAGTTGCAAGCAGCTGTAAGTGCCTGGCAAAGATCACTAGGTAAGAGTGGTCAACTGGCAAACACAATAAGTGCAGGCCTGTGAGATAACACAGGCCAGTTGGAGCCAAATGTCAAGTGCTGGGGGTGGGTATAAACTGGAGGCTATTGGGGTGGGAGGCCATGACCCTGAGGTATACATAAGGGACCTGGTCCCCAGTCGCAGTGAATGTTGGGATTTAGCACAGGAGGGAGAGGGGGAAGGAGGAGGTGTAAAGGGATGTCTTGAGGAGATTCCAGAATTTGAGAAGATCCGTCTCAAGACAGAGAGGGTGGGGGAGGCTGCTCCAGAAATGGGAGCCAGCCAAGGAAAGAGATTGACCTTCAGGATGCTGTTTAAAGAAGTGCTTGACACGCAGAGAGTTCGTGCCGGAGGAGCGTAAAGATCTGGAGGGAGAGTATTTGGTGAGAGCCAGTTGAAGATAGTGTGGTCCCTGGCCCCAGACAGCCTTATGGATGATGCAGAGAAATTTGAATTTGATCCTTGCAGTACCTGGGAGCCAATGGAGAGAATTTTGGGCTGGAGAGATGTGGTCCCTGGGCTTGAGGCCAAGCATAAGTCTTGCAGCCCTATTCCGGATAAACTAGAGGGAACATAGAGAGGAAGAGGGTAGATTGAAGAAGAGGCTGTTGTCCAGCCTAGAGATTACCAAAGCTCTAGAGACATTGATCTTCTGGGGAAAGTGAGGAAAGAAAGGATCCCTTTGAGGAGGTAGAGTTGAAAGTGTGCCTTCTTGGCAAGGTCCTGGATCTGAGGGAGGAAGGAAAGAGAAGAGTCGAAGATGACTTCATCTGATGGCTTCAGATGAAGGAGAAGGTGTAGAGCCCATAGACAGTGGCCACAGTGAGGGTAATAAAGTGAGAGGAGGGGTCCCAATGGGTAGGATCTCAGTCTTGCTGCATTGAGGCAGAAATCATTGGAGGTACACCAGGACTGGATGGCAGATAGGCAGTCAGGAATGATGCAGGAAGTAAGGAGATGATCAGAGCGTAGTTTGAAGAAGAGTTGTGTGTAATCTGCATAACGCTGGAAGTAATGGGAGACATTGGAAATTAGATGTGCAAGCAGAGCAAGATAGATGTTAAAGAGACAGGGAAAAATGTTGTTGGAACCCGTGGAACACCAAAGGTGGAGATAGAGTTGGGAGAGGAGAAAGAGCCCAGGATAACCTGGAAGGGGTGGTCCTTGAGGGAGGAGGTCAGCCAGTCCAGTGCCCTCTCAGAGATACCAAGGGTATCATAGAGCTGTTTATGATGATGTAGTGCTTAACCTTATATAATGCAGAGTAGAGATCAAGTAGAATGAGAACAGCTGGAGAGTTAGAATTAAGGGATGCAAGTAGATATTCACGGGTGTTCAGGAGAGCAGTTTCCGTGCCTCTGGATGCTCCGAATCCAGATTGATGGTCATGTAGGCAACCAACAAGCTCAGTGTGCTGGGTCAGTTGGGGGGAGACCAGCTTGTACAGGGGTTTCCCAAGGAAGGGAGGGATGAAAATGGGGCGGTAGTTAGTTGGACACAAGGGGTCAGATTGAGGGAAGAGGGGAAAGAACCAGTAGCAAAGGACTGATTGCAAAAATCAGCAAGTGCAGGGGTAAGAGAATCAATATTGTTCTTAATGGTTCTGGAAGAACAGGGGGAGACCTGTCTGGATGTGTCCTTCATAGAGCAGACAACTCTAGTGACCTCATTGGATGTGATAGGAGAGAAGGAGGAGAGAAGGGCGGAGGGGGGTGGGAGACCATGGGTGGTGGGAGGATGGGAGATGGGGGAAGGGAAGAGAGACTGCTCAGGATGTTCTGAGTTTTAGCAGTGAAGTGTGTGGCCAATGCATTGCAGAGGGCCTTGAGGGAAGAGGTGAGGTGGAGACTGCGGAAGAGTTGGCTAGTTCTTTGCAAATTTTAAAGAGTTCTGCCGTGTTGTTGGATGCACCAGAGATGTGTGCCTGGATGTGGGCCCTTTTCTTGGAATGAATGGAGGGTCGGTAATGCCCTTGGAGAAGGTGACAGGCCAGTTTGTCAGATGGTGAGCCTGAGGTCTTCCACTTCCTTTCCGGAGCTCTTAATTTGTGTTTCAGGGCTGTACCTTCAGAATCGTACCAGGTGTTATGCTTAGAGGCATGCTTCAAGTGGATCCTCATGACTGGGGCAAGAATGTCAAAAGTGTTAGTGATGGCAAGATGGAGGTTACTGAGAGCAGAGTCTGAGGAAGTCTGCAGTTGGGGGAGAGGGAGGATGAAGGTGGATGCAAAGACAGCAGCTGATGCTCATTTCATTGGCGAATGTCTATGAACAAGGTTGGCAGAGCTGGGGGAGGTGAGATAAGATGGCAGAGAGGACCAAGGTGAGAGGAGAGGAGGGAGTGATCAGACCAGGAGAGTGGGGTGGTAAGTGGGGAGGAGAGCAAAAGATCAGTGTGTATCAAGGCATCGAGAGTGTGTCCAACCAAGTGGGTAGGACCAGGGAGGAGAATGGAGAGAGAGAGAGCAAGGTGCAGGGAGAAGGGAGTCAAAAGCAGTGACTGAGATGGCATTGAACCACGTCTCAGTAAGAGTGAGGATATCGAGGTCAATGTCTTCAAGGAGGCAGATGTTAGCAGAGTTTTTGATAGCAGAGCGAGCAATAAGTGTGGCTAGAGGCAGCATGTCGCTGCCTTTGAAGGTTTTCTGAGGAGGGGTACAGGGGCATGGTACACCAGTCAGAGGAGGGGGGGCAGAGAGAGAGGAATAAGGAGAAGAAGGTGTGGGAAGGTCGTTGATGAGGGACAGCAAGCACTGGTCAAAGAGGAGGAGGTTGGGTTGAGGACCCTGAGCCATGATAGTGCCATTGCTATAGACATTAATGATACACCTGATGAGAAGCCTGCCAAGAGTACTTCCCATCGAGTTCCACCATTAATGGGAGAAGATGTGAAAGGAGAGAGTGGAGATGAGATGAGGAATCCAAAGATCTGGAGAGGGGACAGAAAAGAGGATGTCAGGGAAAATCTATCTGAAAGTTGCACTGACATAGCTGTCAGAGATGGGTAGGCCAGGATTAATGGTTGGGATCTCTTTTTAAATCTTTTTCCTTCCTGACTTTGTGAGAGAGGGAGGATAGGTGATAGTATAGCAGTTGGAATAGATTGAGGAGATGGTGAGTGCCATAGTGGTGATGGAGAGGTAAGGATGAAAGATAGAGCAGAAGACTGTGCAGCTCAAGCACAAACTCACCAGGTGGCCTAGTAGCCAAGAAAGCAACAAAAACAGATGCAATAGAAACACTTTAGTACCAGAAACGAGGGTGATTTGAATTACCAAATAGGCACAGAAATACAATGCCAAATGGGGATGCAAAGTTGTTAAGAATACACAAGGATTCAAAACACGAAATAAGCATAGAAATGCAATGCAAAATGGGTGCAAAGTTGTTGAAAACACACTAGGATTCAAATGACCAAATAAGCACAGAAATGCAATGCCAAAAGGGGGTTCAGAGTTGTTAAAAACACACTAGGATTCGAATGATCAAATAAGCACTGAAATGCAATGCCAAATGAGGGTGCAGAGTTGTTAAAAACAGACTAGGATTTGAATTACCAAATAAGCAAAGAAATGCACTAAGGACAGGGTTGTGGTGAGCGAAGAAAGCCAGAATGGCATGGGCACACCTAGGTTCAGCAGCTGTGTGAAAAAGGCATAGCAGTGTCCAGCGGAGATCTGATGGACACTCTTTACCCCTTTCTAGAACCTGTCCAAACACCGAGAGGGTGAATCCTGGGTACGCTGAGGTCTGTGCTGCGCTCCTCTCACCAGTGGAGGACTTCAACCCCAACCCAAGTGGGTTTCTGATCTAGTCCCTACCTAAAATAAGGCTAAGGACAATGCTCCCACTAGGTATCTCTGTTTTGCTGCAATCCAAAATATGTGATTCACACAAGCGCTCTAGTATCTGAAAACACTCCTTAAACTTTTTTCTTCAAATCTTTCTCTGTCTGCCTCCACACAGGGTCAAGTCGTTTCTGTCTTTCCCTGTTCCCGCCCTGAGGAAGGCTTCAATGTAATTAACCTGCCCAGCAGGGGGCTAATCCGAAACATGACATAGATGTTTGTCTCCACTGTGGATAGGAAGACCCTAATTTTTTAACTAAATTCCATTCAAGTTCAAAATGTATTTTTTAGGTTTTCTTCCAAACACTAACACGTCGGCAGACCTGTGTTTACGGAATTGCGGAACCTGTAACACAAATTTAGGCTGCATGATCTGCCTCTTTTCTTCCTTTTTCTTTGCTCATTTGTTTTTGGCATTAATTCGCTTTAAAGATTTGGTGTTCTTTCAAAAAAATGCTTTTCTTTGTTTTCAAATTTTCTTTGCATTCATTTGTTTCAAATACCTTTTGATTTCACCGAACTCTGCCAAATTTTCCTCTTCAGCATTTTTTGCATCTGTGTTCAAAATCTGATATATGTTTTTTATGTTTTTTCTATGTGAACTGAGTCAAAGTTTTTTCAAAAAATGATTTCAATAATTATGCATTATCCATGTTTGCTTATCGTTTCAATTTTAAATATGTCTCTTTTTAAAGTGTGTAAAATAATTCATTAAAAATTGTTTCAATAATAAGGACTGTTTTCATTAATTACAGTGGTGCAAAATAATTGTGCTATCCGCTGTTCACGATACACACAAAATTAAATCAATCAAACTTATCTTAGATTTCTCCACAACAGCATAGTGTATATCATTGGTATAACAATATATATAATTTACGCATGTCCCAATCCACATAATGCTTTAAGGGACTATCCCTACCTCATTTTTTATGTAGATAGCAGTGTCCAGGACAAGACTCACAGGTATTCATAGTGGGAGAAGAAAGTTCCAGAGGCACAAGTCAGTGGGGTAGCAGTCTACATGATGGGTGGCTGTCCATCATGAGGCTGTGGGGTGGTGGAGCTTGAGGTGCTACGGAGGCAGGATGGAGGGGGCCTCTGAGCCCCCCAAGGCCCAGACAGGCACAGGCAGGTAGCGTTAGTGAGGGCCTTGGAGGGGGGCTGGCTTAGGCCTGCCAGCACCTTGATTGGCTGTTAAGTGGCAATGCAGGCCAATCACTGAGGATCCTTAGCAGAGAATGGTAGGCCCTCTGGTGCCTATCCGTGTAGTGGCCATGTTGGACTGCATAACCATGCAGCAGACTAATTGCCCAACTCATCTTTTTCTACTAAAGGCAAGACAAAGGCCCCAGTCAAGAGCGAAACGCTGCCAAAGTTAAAGAAAGATGGCTAGGTTTGATGAAAAATGATTTGGAGCACTGGCCGCTCTGCTCGATGAGAAACTGGTACCTCATCCCGTAAATCCTATCAGAGCTTACCTTGAAGGATGAA
This sequence comes from Ambystoma mexicanum, assembly GCF_040938575.1. Taxonomy (NCBI): domain Eukaryota; kingdom Metazoa; phylum Chordata; class Amphibia; order Caudata; family Ambystomatidae; genus Ambystoma; species Ambystoma mexicanum. Next base: position 451,565,590 of record NC_090933.1, on the reverse strand, counting down.
GACATAGCCACGCATAGATGTTTGGCACAATGCATTAGGACTCTAGGGAGATATTCTTGAAAACAAAACAGCAATATGTACGTGGAATGCTTTCTTTTAAAGAGGGATTATGAATGTGAATGGGACAGTCTTTGGAGGGAAAGAGTTACTTTTGCGTGCAAGTGCCCCAATGAGCACTTTCTGGCCTTCTATCAGAGAGAAGCTCTCAATGGTCACTTGAATATAGAGAAGGGGTTGAGGGATAAAGAAAAAGAACTTCAGTAGCGCTCAGGATCAGGAGAGCACTACCCTTGGGCTAGAAAAGCAGTTTTACAAGATGCACTTGGTGATTTTCTGACTCATTTACTACACAGGTATTTCAGCAAAAACCACAGATTCTAGCATCAGCACACTTGGGTAGGGAGATTATTCTCGATCCACTGATTCCCAGGTCATGAGTCATAATGAGAGGGGCTGCAGAGCAAACCAAACGCGGTCTTAGTAGTCATCAAAGAATGGTTTGCACATCATCCTCTGACACATGATTCAGCTTCTGATTCTGGGGTTATAGTGAAGAGACTCCAGGAAAGAGCAATTATTTGTGACTTGCTTGAAGAGTCACATTGAAGAGAAGCCAGCTACAGAAAAAAGACTGTTAATTCAAGTTTGTGAGAAAAATCATCGGAAGCAGCCAGTGATTGTTGTTGCTAGTGTCGGTGAACGAGCGCGTGTTCATAACCTTGGGATGCTGTGAGGTCCTTTCCTCGTGTCTAGCGTCAGAGCAGCACCAGTTGCAGTCGCAGTGAAGCCAACTGAGAGGAGCGTGAGGAGGAATTCTGTGCCTAGTCAGGCTTATTGCTGGTAATAGATCGGCTATGGACCAGGCCACAGTGGTGTATTGCATCAATCTCGGAGACCTTGGAGAGACCCTGAAGAGTGGAAGGTGGGTCTATTTTTCTCAAGAGGGACCAGGCCCAGAGCCTGATAGGCAGTACGGCTTCTATGAGACAAGCATGGTATCAAGTGATGATGCAGACAAATGAATTCACGTTTCAAAGAGCTTTATTAAAATGTCAGAATGGTATAAGGCCTAACTTGCCCTACAACTAAGGTAGGGATTTCTGCTGCCTAAACAAAATAAAGGAAAGTCTGTTTCTATAAGTCCACATCAAAGTTCTGTCTGTGTCCAAACACCTATGCTTGCCCTCACATATAGAAATAACAAAGTGTGGGATTCTTCTTAATCAAAATAGTGTTCAAAAGTAAAGCCTTGGGTGCTCTCAGTTTATGTCAGATATCTTCAATCTGTGGATCAATACGCCGGGGGGGTGGGGGGCAGGCGATGAAGGATAACAAAAAGAGTATTTTTTGGTTTTTCCTCCTGCACTTAACTGAGCACATGCAATGGAGAGCCACTGGCCCCCGATGCACATGCTCCGTCAGTGTGACGTGATGGGGGTAGCAATGAAACTGGAAATAAACGCAGCCTGGATGCATGCTTCCCTGCATTTGGATCACACGTCAAGGCTGCGTTGTAGTTTCCTGCTGCTTCTGCCCTCATCTGCTCTACTAAGGTAAGTGATGACGGTCCCCCTGCACTCCTCTCCCTCCGAAAAATGTATTAAGATGGACCCCAAATGAGCCCATCTGTTTTCCACATTATGTGCGGAAATGGGAGCTGACCATGATGCGCTCTTATTTCGCACGCAGGTCAGGTGGCTATCCAGAGGAAAGGTTTTAAATCACATTTATGAACTCAGGAACAAAGTGAGACACTTTCTCCTGGGTTTAGACCAGAGGAAAGCAGAGCCTCTGTGTGATTCACGCTGGCTTGTACTGTTAGCTTACCATGGCAACATTTTCAAAAAGCTAAATTTTCTGAACCTCTCCCTGCAAGGCACAGAAAACACACCTTTTACTATGAATGCAAACATATCAGCATTCAAGAAGAAGCTGGAGCTTTGGAGAATGAGGGTTCATGTCGGCATTACCAATATATTTCCATTATTAGCAGATGATCTTGAGGAGACAGAGTATGATTTTTCATGTGTTGCTGAACTAATAGGAAATCATTTAAATGCTCTCAGTCTCGAAAAGTACTTTCCAGAGGACAGTTGTAACCTGAATGACTGGCTCCTTCAGCCTTTCCTAACAGATGTGGGATATTTTGACCTACTCCAATGTGCCTCACTACATCACTTTACTGCAATGGTGAAAGAAACAGCCCAAAATGACCGCGCTGACTCCTGTATGCGCCAAAATCTTTAAAACTGCGTTTGTGTCACAACCAGAAAAAGGCTGCACACCATGCCACACACAGTTCAGGTGGGGTGAAAACAGAGTCCTCACTGCAGGAGCATGCCAGTGGGCTCTGCCACAGTCAACATGGAGCAAAGTGAATGAAACAGCATCATTGTGCTGAAAACCCGAAAAGGCCTTTTAAAATGACATTTTCCTAATCTTAAAAAGTGCTGTTTTTGTGCCAAATCCATTCATTTCTCATAAACCATTATGATCGAAAAGGCCCTGAAATGCTCAGGATCATTCCTTGTGGCTCAGAGGAACCAGGCCTCATTTGAATGACAGCTCCTGGCAACAGTATCTTTGTAAAAGCAAACCAGGGACTGTGATTCCATTTTTCCACGGGAAACGCAGCTAAAACTTTGCAACAAGTATCAGAATAAGCTGTGCAGAAAGAGACTCTAAAAAAAGGCATGATACATGTATCCATGCTGCAAACCATTCCAGCACTCAAGCGAAGGACTAGAGCTGACTAAGGGGCCGATTCATGGAACAAATATGCGCCGAAAATCTTGGCGCAAGCTGGCGCAAGTGTGAAAAAGCAAACGCATGCGGAAGGGCCTGCCCGTGTTTACTGCGGGATGTGCGCCAAATCCGTGCGTGGCACATACGGGGGCACACGTCACATCAACATCCAGAACGCCGCACGCAAGGCGCACAGCAAAGTGCACAACGTTAGTGCACACACCAAAAAGGGGGCGGAACATGCGGAATGGGGAAAAACACGTGAAAATAAGGGCGTAACTGGGGATGTACTGCTGGGAAGTACACGGAACGCCCACACGCACGCAAACCACAAGTATTCATGGAATCGAATAGGGGAAACCCCCGCACAGCCAAAGACATGCGCAGGCCTAAACACGTCCACCAAACAAAGGCAGGCGGTAGCGTCCCTGCACATTAAAAAAGTGTGCGCAAACAAAAAACACGTATATACAGCAGCGATGAATGTCCCATTCTGTGGCCCCCTAGGAGAAATGACATGTCACGCAACGCACAGGCATCCCAGAAAAGCAAGAAAAAGAGATAAGCAACCCCTCTTGCCCACGTGCGTGTAAAAAAACACACGCAGTATGCTGTGGCAGCCAGGAGCCCGAAAAATACGTACACAAGGCTAGTATGAACGTAAAAAAAGGGGTATGCGACAAACATCGACACTCGCAGTGGGAAAAGTAGCGTGTGCGACTCACCATCTGCCTTGCGTGTAGAAGAAGAACACGTAGCCAACACCCAACTGCTGTGAAGCAATCGCATGTGAACCCCAACGCTTGGAAAACACATGCACCGCTTCCCATGAAAAGCACGTACAGAGCGATGGAAACCCACGTGGGATCTGCAACCCGTGCCAGGGGAACGCCCGCGTATGTCACGTCACAGACGCGCTTATGCGCTAAGGGCCTTTCCTCGAATTACACGCTGACATGCAGTTTTTTCACATGCCAAATAACTCTGTATCAAGCTGGCCACGCGACAACACACGGAAGACCACACTCCTGCCCAGAAGGCCATTTTCCTGCCCCCCACATCCCTGAGCACGCTCCCACCTGAAATCTGCTCCTGCCTGCCTGCCTGCCTGCTGGCCACGTGCCCTGCTATTTGGTGCCTGCACATCAGCCATCTGCAGGGGTCCAGTTGCTGTGACCACCCCTGCTGGAACAGAAGACTCCCGACTGGTATTCCATCGCTCCACCGCCCAGCCCCAGGAGCCAGTTGCCCACCCAGACCTGCCTCGGGGGTTGCCATGTCCGACACAACACCACCTGGCACCAGTGGCAACCCCCCAACAGAGAGGCAGAGGGCTGCCAGCTTCAGTGCCAATGAAGTTGGCATCCTGGTGGAGCAAGTCCTGGGGAGTTATGATGCCCTCTTTGGAAGTTCACGTGCCGACAATGAAGGACGGAAGAGGATCTGGAAGGACATTGTGGCTGCCATCAACATGGAGGGGGTGGCAGCCCGTGACATGCAACACGTCCGGAAGCGCTGGGAGGATTTCAGGTCCAGGACCCTCAGCAAGGCCCGGCGCCTCTTGAAGGCAGCGGATGCTAAGGGGTGCCGGGTCTGCCTTACCGACAGCCAGATGAGGGTCCTGGAATGTATACACCCAGCGCTCCACCTCCAGGTCCTTCAGAGGCAGACCCATACGGAGTCGAGCGGTAAGTGTACATGCGTACTGATTGGATGCTGTGCATGTTGAGGTGTGCCAGGAATGTGCAGGTTGGACATATGCTTTTAAATGCCCATGTATGGGATGTGTGTGTAAAGGGATATGAGGCTACTGCATGTGAGTCCAGTCATGTGTGAGGCACATCAATGGTGTATGTGTTCAAATGCATGGTTCCGAAATGCATGTGTGGGTGCACACATGTATAGATTTCTGTGTATGTACTGTGGCATGGTTGTGGTGTGACACATGGATGCTGGTTCCACCTTCATGTATGTACACAATGTACATGTGCGTGTGTGTATTTGACATGTGTGCCACTGTGATTCACCATGGATGCATGTGACACCGACATGTAGGAGGCTGATTGGCAGATTGGACTGTGTTTAATCCTGTCCCCAATCCTGTGACTGCATCATCCCGCACCAGCAGGGATGGCTTCGTCCAGGCCCATTTTCAGGGAGGGGATGCACGAACAACAACTGGCCTTCCTCTCCCTGTGGACGTGGCAATCCAGGACCATGTTGAGCGTGTCCTGGCTGGGGTGGGGTTGCATCAACGTGGCATCCGGGATGATGTGCAGGGTTCTCGTCAGGACACTGCACGTTATTTCAGATGCCTTGTTGACCGTGACGACTGGCTAGGAGGGATCACCGGTGCTGGGTTCCTTTGTGTGCTGGACCTTCTAGTGACCCCCTCCTCAACTGTACCTCCTATGCGCCAGTCGTCCTCCGTGCCAAGTATCACCTGGGCACCCTGTGGAGCTGCCTCTGACCCAGCAACCAGGCTGGTGGAGGTCACATCCCTGCCACAGTTGGGAGTCGGAGGTGCAGCAGGGGTGGCCACCCCAACAACTGGACCCCAGCAGGAGGAGGATATGCAGGCATCAACAGGCAGGATACATGGACGGCAGCAGCAGGCTCAAGGTGGGAGCGATGATGGCTCGGGGGCATCAACATCAGAGGGGCAGGCATTGGCTGGAGGGCAGGAGGACCCTGGATTGGGAGTGTCTTCCGTGTGGCAGTGGTTGGGCCAGCAAATAGATGCAGAGCAGCGGCGGGCGGAGGAGGCACACTATGGTCAGGGCAGAGAACTCCATGCGCAGGGCGCTGAGGCGGGCTGAGTGCCTCGAGGAAATTCGCAGGGAGTTGGAGGTGGACATGGCATTATCCCTGCAAGACCTTGGGGCCAGGGAACAGGCCCGCATCCAGGACATTGAAAAAGAGTTCAATGATGCCCTGGCCCGAGAAATCAACAAGTGAGCCGTAGGACTTGCCCGCCGCCATTGTATATAGTTCATTAGTGTTAGGTTTCCTTTCTATTTTTCTTTCATTTGGGGCGCATGGTTTATGCCCCACCTTTTTGTATATAGTTATTTATTAGGTAGGGTTTTTGTAGGTTTCCTTTGGATTGTTGGGCTCATGCACCCTGGATTTTTACATTGTATATAGTTCAAGACTGGATTTGACTTCATTGATTTTTGTTTTCCCATGGAGCAATGGTTTTCTTTTTTTTTTTTACCGTTGGTTTTGGTTTGATGGACGAACCCTTTGGAGCCATTTTCATTTGGATTTATTTGGATTCAGCATTCATATATTTTTCATTCATTTTGGGCATCCAGCCTTTTCTTTATTATTTTTTTTCTTGTATGATTTTCTTTCATTCCGTTGATTTTGTATTTAATACATTTTGATTTCATACTTCATTTGTGTGGTATTCTCTCATTGGTTTTGTGCAAGTCACGATGTGGGTTTTCTCATTCACTTGCCCTCATTGTGTGTGTCTGATGGACATATATTGATGTGCATATTTGTCATTTGGGATCTATCATGACATGGGTATTTCAATGTGGAGTGGATGGAATACTTGGTTGGGTGTTTGGACTGAGGTGGCGTGGGGTGGGATTTGGGTGGCCATAAGGGCCATGAGCGTGGATCATGATGACATGTTGGGGGGGACATGAGTCGGGGCTCACAAATGTGCTCACAAGTGCATGGTGCCATGTCGGCTGCCTGCAGGGCATGGTGAGGGTTGTAGGGTAGTCCCCTGTGGTGTGGGCAGCCTGCAGGGCATGGGGAGGGGGGAAACTTTCACACCCGGGAGGGCCCATGATGCCAAATTGCATGTGAAACTCCCTGCGTACCCCCCAAATACACGTACCCCGCTCTCGCATTGAGTATCGCGTGTGAAACTTCCTGCGCACCCCCGAAATACACGTACCCCGCTCTCGCATTGAGTATCGCGTGTGAAACTCCCTGCGTACCCTGAAATACACATACCCTGCTCTCACATGGAGTATCGCATGTGAAACTCCCCGCGTACCACCTAAATACACGTACCCCGCTCGCAAAGGGCATATTGTGTGTGAAACTCCCTGCGTGCCCCCCAAATACACGTACCCTGCTCGCACAGGCCCTATCGCGTGTGAAACTCCCCACGTACACCCAAATACACGTACCCCGCTCGCACAGGCCCTATCGTGTGTGATACTCCCCACGTACCCCCCAAATACACGCATCCCACTCACACAGGGCCTATCGCATGTGAAACTTCCCCCGCAACCTTGAAATTCATGGAGGCTGCCCATCCACCCTCCCATGCCCCACAGGCAGCCCATCCACCCTGGCCATGCCCCACAGGCAGCCCACACCACAGGGGGGACTTTTTCCATGCAATTTTCCTGGCGCGAGCGTGGTACGTGTATTCTGAGGGGTGCGCAGGGAGTTTTACATACGTTTTTGCTAGCGCGAGATGGGTACATGTATTCTGAAGGGTACGCGGGCAGTTTTACACGTGTTTTCGCTTGCACGAGAGGGGTATGTGTATTCTGAGGGGTGTGAGGGGAGGTTTACATGTGTTTTTGCTAGCACGAGAGGGGTATGTGTATTCTGAGGGGTGAGCAGGGAGTTTTACAGGCAATGGGCCTGGCACAAGTGGGGTACGTGTATTCTGGGGGGTGCACGGGGAGTTTTACATGCGATGGGCCTGGCGTGAGCAGGGTACGTGTATTCTGGGGCGTGCGCAGGGAGTTTTACATGCGATGGGCCAGGCGCGAGTGGGGTACGTGTATTCTGGGGCATGCTCGGGGAGGTTTACACACGTTTTTGCTGGAACGAGCGGAGTACGTGTATTCCGAGGGGTGCGCGGGGAGTTTTACATGTGTTTTCGCTGGTGCAAGCAGGGTACGTGTATTCTGGGGCGTGCGCGGGGAGTTTTACACGTGTTTTCGTGGTTGGGGGGGCTGTATGCTGGTCCACTGACCTTTGCGCCAGGTACCGTGTGATTTCTTTGGCGCACAGGGAGGGGTTGGGGGCATAACTGGCGCTGCTGCAGGGTCGCTCCGCCACTCTGCACCACGGCTGCTTATGGCTGTTTTAGTCCATGAATACGCTGTGCGCCTAAATGGGTTTTGGCACACGCGGCTGACGCAGACTGTCTCACGCGCACTCTGTGCGCCAGCCGCGTGTGCCACTTGTGCACCGATTTCAATGAATTACCACCTAAAATGGGTATTTGCTGCAGAGGAAAACCGAATTTAAAAGAAATAAGTCAAATGGGCTTTTTCCTGACTGAAGGGGGAAAATCGCCTATTTTAAAAGTACATTATTGTGTCAAGGCTTTATTACTTAGAATTGTAAATGGATTAGTAATGGTAAAGACTTACTATGGTAATGGTAATTTTAACTATGGTAATTCATTTACCCCCTTTTTTTGCGTTAGGAGGTTAACTAACCCCGAGCATCTTGGGTCTGAGTTTATAAAAAAATTGAATTTTGCTCCCTATTTATGAAATAACAGTAGCATACTGAGGGAGCTCAGAGATTGTGTTTTTTAACAATGTTGTTTGTCTATGTTTTTAAGCATTATTTGATGTTTTTTAAATCATGGTGGTGTTGTTGTTTTATATGCTGTAGCACTGATAAAGCCTTTGAATAAGTCTACTAATCCTGAAGAAGACGTTGACCAATGGTTCTGTAAAATCTAGCCAATTGATGTCAAGTCGAAACTATACAAAAGGAAATCCAATGATGAGAGGAATACTACTAGAATAATCTTGGATACTTATAGTTGATACATAATGGTGGACTGTCAAAGTAGGAATATTACTACTGTAAAAGTTATTTAGAATGTCTCTATACAAACTAGATTTGATTGTGAAGATGAATGGTAGAATGGTGTGTTAGTGATATACACATAGGAGAAATGTCTACACAAAAATGCGCTATTTGCACAAAAAAACGTGTTCACAAAAAATATATGTTGATTGGAAATTAATTGTCTTATAATTGTTCAAAAATGTATTTTATGAAATTGTAACAGAATAAAATGATATAATTTTAGTAAGAACACACTCTCTGGTCCTCAGCATGCACTTTCTGAAACACATTTATTGAATTTTTCAGCACATAGGGCATCCTCTCTGTTTAGTATATTGGGATCTAGTGTCCACCAGTGCTAAAATTGTACATTTCCCCTGTATTTGGACTGGGGCATAAAATCTTCCCTCCTTTTCCTAAAGGGGGCAAAGATAATGCACATTTCTGGCCAATTGGTGGGTTAATTTCTTTGCTTTGGATACTGACAGAGAGGTGATTTGGGCAGGATTTTGTTTGGGATCTTGGGAACCTGTAAGAAAAAGGTGACAGCTAGATATGGGGGACGTTTTGGACTCCCCTGGTTCTGATTCTGGGCTGCCCCACCCCCTTTTGGAGGCAGTCACCATAATGGGTTTGAACAAGGGGATTTTCGTGCTGGTCATTCTGGAGTTTGATGATGAGCGGTTAACTGGGTCCCCACATATACCCCATTTGGATTTGGATCCTTTGGGACCCATTTGTCTTTGGGAGGAATTCCCCCATCCCTGAAGGAGAAGATCTTTTTCCCAGGATCCTCTGAGGACCCCTCTCCTTCAAACTGGAAGATTTGCACCTCCTCCACAAAATGGGCCTGTTTAGGCTCTTTATTTATCCCCCCCTCTGTTCCTTGGGTTGCAGACTTTCAGGGACAGGAGGTTTGGTTCTGTTTCCTGGGTTTCTAGGGGCTTTCCACAAGTGGGGAAGGAAGCTTCCTCTAAGGCTTTACACCCCCCTTCCACTTGTGCCTCCTCCCTGGGAACCGGTGGGTTATCGTGGTTCTTCCCCCGTCATTGTTCTGGAGCACCAGACCCTGGATTTGAGGAGTTCTGACCCGCCATGCTCATCTGAGGGTTATGTTGAGCCATCAGCATGTGACCCAGATCCTGTGCCATGTTCTGGACCTGGCGCTCTAGTTGGGACACCTGCTCTGGCTGGTACGGGGTCCTCTGGTCTACCCTGGGTTGATCCCGGGAAGGGTAACTATCCCTTCTTGCATAATACCCCTGGTTAGGATAGTTTAGGTACCCCTCCACCCTTGGCCTCCACTCTCTTGGATTGGGCTGTCTGGGCTCAGGAAAGTGGAGAAAGAAAGAATGGTTGTTATGGGGGCTGAAGTTTGGTGGGTACCGGGCAAAGAAATTTGGGCCGGCATTTGGGGGATTACTGCCCTCCTGGGGAAAGTGAGGAGGGAAGTTTCCTGGGTTTCCAGCTGTCTGGTTGGATCCCCCCACCCCCTACTTGGCCGGTGGAGTCCACACGTAGCCCAGGATGGGTCTATTGCCCTTGTAGCGTGGGCTGATGTAGTCAGGAGAGTTAGGAGTCCCATTTGTGGTGTTACCTCCCTGGCTCCCTGTTTGGGATTGGCCCGAGGGCCTTCTGGGTTTGGGTTTGGGGTTAGTCGGATTCTGCGCGGAAAGGTTTTTAGGCCCCCCCCATCTCCAGATCTAAAATGGGGGCAACCTTCACCTCCGCCACTTAGAAGCAGCAGAGGTGTAGGTTGGTTTGGGATTTTGCTAATACTTTTACTTTCCAGCGGCTTCTGTACTTCATAGATGCGCGTTGCTTGTTCAATGACCCAGTCTAGTGATCTTTTCTCATGAAAGACCCTCACTAGCTGGGTCATAATGTATTAAGGGAGAGCATGAAAGAAGGTGTTCACAAATTCCTTACTGTCAGTGTGCACCCTTCTAGTGGTCTGCGCAAAGGCACGTTTCAATTCCTGGACAAATTCTTGTGGGGCCTGGTCTTGCCCACATTGTAGGTTGTAGGCTGCTTTGCGGGCCGCTTGAGGGTTCCTATGAATAGAACATATTTTCAGGATAGGCGCCCTATAGGTGGACCATCTGGAATGGTTCTGATCCTCCAACCCCGTAAAGAAGCTGGAGTACTCAGGGGAAAATGTCCACTTTACGTACTGGATACAGCTTTGGCTGTCCTTCAGGTGGAAAGTCTCCATCATCTGCTCATATAATTCAAGGTGTGGTAGGGCGTGATGACACTCCTAATAGCGTTTATTTGCTTCAGGGGATCCTTGAGTAAAGCCCTCTTAACTTTGTTAGCCTTTTTTGTTCTGGTTACCCTGGTCCACTCATCCTCTGACTCAGAGGCACTGCTACCAGAGGTGGCTGTCTGGTCTTCTAGGCTCTCCCGGATTCTGCAAGCTTGGGAATGGCTGGCAGAATGTGGGGGCCTAGTTTCTAGGGACCTGTGGCGCTCAGAAGAGTCTTCTGACACTTCCTTGCTCCCAGGATTGGCTGAGTACTCCCCCCCCACTGTCCTAGCTGGGAAGAGGTTTTTAGTATGCTCTTAGTGAGCCTAATCTCATGGAATTCTCCACCAAAGTTCACTGCCTGATCTCTTGGTAGGTTATGTTTCTGAGCATACAGTTCTCTGATTCACTGGGGTCTTCCTGATCAGAGAAGATGGCCCTAGCACTTGGAAACCTGTACATAGATGCCCGTCCATCCATTTCTGGGAGGCGCTGACCTATTGGCCCCATATTCCCATATTCCACATTGGGTTTAAGTCTACCATCCCCATGGTCCTTGGTTCATATGAGCCAGTGGACATGGGGGTGGCATAGTCTATGGAATTAAAGGTATTAAAGTCTCTTGCGAGAACAGGGTTCCTGAGGTTATGCTCAGGGGTTTCCCTCTCCCATCTGACCTCATCTCTCTCAGCCCATACTCCCTGATAGCATGCAAAAATCTGACCCCTTTGTTCTTCTATTAAGGCCTTACTGTCTCTATAAGTTGTTCCTGCATGGCTATGTGTCTATGGACCCTGTCATTTTTTTCACAGAGAGCCTCATTGTCTCTCTGTGCTTCCTGTATGCATTGGAGTATTGGGCCAACTTTTGCTGCAGGAGACTCACCTCCTGAGTTCGGTCCTTACTGGCCTGATCATTCTTTTGCAGAGCATCTTCCACCCTCCTGGTATGCTCTAACAGCTTTTCATAGTCCATTTTGAGTTCATCCAGTCCCTGAAGGGCCAGGTGATTTTCTTCTAGCTCGGTTTTAAATGGCTGACCTCCTCGCCTAAGGCGTCCCTTTCCTGAGTTAGAGTGCCCCTCTGTGCAGCCAGGTCGTCCCTTTGTTTTCTAATGGCACATAATTTCTGGCGCTCCTCATCAAAATCTGTTTGAGCGTGGAGATCCTTCAATATTAGTTTATTATTTTCCTCATTTAGTTCATCAATCTGCCTTTCTAGGGTGATTATCTGCCCTGCACAGGCTCAATTATAATTTAATTGCTGCTCTAGCTTTTGTTGGATCTGTTGTAGAGAATCCAACTTTTCTTGGCACTCTTTTTGCAGTTTCTAACACAAGGGGGGAAGTGTCCCGTAAGCAGTAAAGGAGAGGGACTAAGAACTATACTAAACCAATGGGTTCCATACTGCTGTAAATTCAATTAATAGTTTGTTCAAATAGTGAGTTATTTGTAATGAGTGTACCGCAAGGGTATCACTAAACCAATAAGTTGTAGGCTGTTACAGACTCATAAAGCAATCAGGGTAGTCTCATGTTAAAAAACAATAAAAATATTTATTTAGCAAAAAGATGTAAATAATACTTGAACAACTAAAGAAAAGCAATGTGATAAACATATAGATGCACTTGTCTATTAATTAGAGAGTTAGTTGTTGAAGACGCATGAACACAAATATTGGTTTTCCTTCAAAGTTTTGAACAGAATAGACAAAAGAAAAAACTGAGAGAAACTGGACAGAAGACTGGCAATGCTGAATGGTGACCTAAACCTAAGCCAACATTACTAGTTATGGCTTGTATTTAGCACTACACAAGTTTATTTCAAAGGATTGGCAGAATTAGGATTGTTCTATGTCCTTCAATTTGTTGACAGGTCTGCCCTCTTTTTGCAGTGTCAGCAATTTGGTGTCCTGCTCTACCTTCTCTTGCTGCAGGAGATCAAGATCTTCCTTTACTTTTGTCAGGTACTGTCTGGTTTCTCTCTCTGATTCTTGGCTCTTTTGTAGCCTTTGCTCTGCAGATTCCAAATCAGTTTGGGTTTTCTCTAGGGATTGTACTTGCCTCTTTGTCAGATCTAGGTTTTTGGCATATTTTTCCTGGATTACTCCAATGTGGAGGTATAGGTAAAACGCTATTGTGGCAATTTTATATTGCTCTTCTTTTACCTTTGGGGCCATATACAATTCACTAAGTGCCTGGTGTAATGGACCCTGGTCCTGCCATGTATCTAATTATATTGCAGTGACTTGTTTGATTTCCTGCAGCCAAACATTCTCATCCTGCTCTAAACATTCACTCCTGACAAACAATTTGTGCAGTTGGTGTTCTTTTGCCATATTGATTTCCACTGGCGTCGCCATTCCAGAAATATGAATTTCCTTCTGACTTATCTCAGGGTTACTTTACTTTTGCAAAACAGTCCCAACTCCTTTGAGTATTTCTATTGAAGGGTGTTTTTACAGTGTAGCACAGTGTGGTAGCCAACAAGGTGTATGTACCCCATCAGTTAGCACGCTGTGTTAGACTGTCACAAGTGGTATGTCTAATTCAGGATCTCGTGATGAGCCCCTAAGCTGTAAGTGATTTCAATCCGGCACACATCCAAGTCAACACCTGCATGTAATGCACAACTGAAATCCTTATTTATTTTTGTCTAAAAGTTCTTTATTCTGAACGAGATACCACTCATATCACACCCTTCTCCTGGAACCCCCCCCCAGTCACACTGAACCAGGAATCAGGCATGTTTGCAAAGGTAAATATGTATTTATGTATTTAAGATTTAATCACAATATGTTAATAGGTACACAGCAATCACCAATGGGGTGATGTAACACTGAATAATATCATTAATACACCAGTAGTAACAGTGAGCAAAACAATTAAGCACAGAATTTAATACTTGTGTGTGGTTTCAGATCGGATAGCACTGTGATTAAAGGTTCCCCCTGCACACCCCTCAACCCCCCAATAGGCAATGTAAAGAGAGAGCAGGTATTCAGGAAAGGCAGAATTCAACAAAATATCAATCCCACTTTCCATCAGCAAACACAATAGAAAAACAGAAATGACTGTCAAGCTGTCAGAATGGCTTTAAAAGTTATCTTTAAAATGGACTGGGCAAAAACACTAACAGGGTAATTCATAGACTTCAGCGCACAAGTGGCGCACGCGACCGGCGCACAGTGTGCGCGCGTGACAGTCTGCACCAGCCGCGTGCACCAAAATCCATTTCCGCGCCCAGCGTATTCATGGATTTTAACATCCATTACCAGCCGTGGTGCAGAGTGGTGCAGCGACCCTGCAGCAGCGCCAGTTACGCCCCCAACCCCTCCCCGTGCGCCATGTACAGCGCACAAATCCTGTACATGGCGCACAGGCCAGTGGACCAGCATACAGCCCCCCAACCACGAAAACGCCTGTAAAACTCCCCGCGCACCCCTCCGAATACATGTACCCCGCTGCGCGGGTAGAATCACACACGATTGGCCCTGTGCGAGAGGGGTACGTGTATTTTGGGGGTTTGCAGGGAGTTTCACACGTGTTTGGCCCTGTACGAGCGGGGTACATGTATTTCGGGGGTTCATGGGGAATTTCACACGCGAATGTCCCTGTGTGAGCGGGGTACATGTATTTCGGGGGTTCGCAGCGAGTTTCAGACGTGATAGGCCCTGTGCGAGCGGGATACGTGTATTTTGGGGGCTCGTGGGGAGTTTCACACGTGATTGGCCCTGTGCGAGCGGGGTACATGTATTACTGGGGTTCGCGGGGAGTTTCACACGCGATTGGCCCTGTGCGAGTGGGGTACGTGTATTACTGGGGTTCACGGGGAGTTTCACATGCGATAGGCCCTGTGTGAGCGTGGTACGTGTATTTCGGGGGTTCGTGGGGAGTTTCATATGCAATTGGCCCTGTGCGAGCGGGGTACGTGTATTTCGGGGGTTTGCGGAGAGTTTCACACGCGATTGGCCCTGTGCGAGCGGGGTACGTGTATTACTGGGGTTCGCGGGCAGATTCACACGTGATTGGCCCTGTGCGAGTGGGGTACCTGTATTACTGGGGTTCGTGGGGAGTTTCACACGCGATTGGCCCTGTGCGAGCGGGGTATGTGTATTTTGGGGGTGTGCGGGAAGTTCCACACATGATTGGCCCTGTGCGAGCGGGGTCGTGTATTGCTGGGGTTTGCAGGGAGTTTCACACGCGATTGGCCCTGTGCGAGCGGGGTACGTGTATTTTGGGGGTGCGCGGGAAGTTCCACACGTGATTGGCCCTGTGTGAGTGGGGTACGTGTATTACTGGGGTTCACGGGCAGTTTCACATGCGATTTCACTGTCAGAGCGGGGTACGTGTATCCAGTGGGGTGCGTGGGGAGTCCCACACGTGAATTGGCAGTGTGGGTCCTCCCAGCTGTGCCCTCTACCCTTTCCACAGCCCCTGCAGGCAGCCCACACCACAGGGGACTACCCAGCACCCTGGTGATGTCCCGCAGGCAGCGCATTCACCATGGGCATGCCCGCAAGCCAGCGCACATGTCACCTTGCACTAGTGATCACCAACTCATGTCCCCCTGCACCCCCAGCCCCAACAGTGAGGGGCACCTGCCAGCAGGCCCCGACTCATGTCCCCCAGCACCCCCACCCCCCAGCAGTGAGGGGCACCTGCCAGCAGGCCCCGACTCATGTCCCCCAGCAGCCCCACCCCCCAGCATTGATGAGCACCTGCCAGCAGGCCCCGATTCATGTCCCCCAGCACCTCGACCCACCCAGCATTGACAGGCACCTGCCAGCAGGCCCCGACTCAGGTCCCCCAGCAGCCCCACCCACCCAGCATTGACGGGCAACTGTCAGCAGGCCCTGACTCATGTCCCCCAGCACCCCCATCCACCCGGCAGTGAGGGGCACCTGCCAGCAGGCCCGACTCATGTCCCCCAGCACCCCTACCCACCCAGCATTGACGGGCACCTGCGAGCAGGCCCCAACTCATGTCCCCCAGCACCCCCACCCCCTAGCAGTGAGGGGCACCTGCCAGCAGGCCCTGACTCATGTCCTCTAGCACCCCTACCCACCCAGCATTGATGCGCACCTGCCAGCAGGCCCTGACTCATGACCCCCAGCACCCCCACCCACCCGGCAGTGAGCCGCAGGCCCTGACTCATGTCCCCCAGCATCCCCACCCACCCAGCATTGATGCGCACCTGCCAGCAGGCCCCGACTCAGGTCCCCCAGCACCCCCACCCAAACAGCATTGACGGGCACCTGCCGCCAGGCCCCGACTCATGTCCCCCAGCACCCCCACCCCCCAGCAGTGAGGGGCACCTGCCAGCAGGCCCTGACTCATGTCCCCCAGCACCAACACCCACCCAGCTTTGACGGGCACCTGCCAGCAGGCCCCGACTCATGTCCCCCAGCACCCCCACCCACCCGGCAGTGAGCCGCAGGCACTGACTCATGTCCCCCAGCATATATATATAAAATAAAGCAATGATATGAAAGCATAAAAAAATTGCAAACATGAAATGAAAAGCATGTCCAAAAGATGAGTACATGAAAAGTATAACCAATCCAAAGAAATCCAAAAGAAAAATAGTATTGTCTGTATATCCCGGTCCAGTGCCCTATGGTAACGAGTGAAATCAATTCCAGGATTGTATCTTAACATTTATAGTCTCTCCCTCCACCAAAGCAAATCCAAAGGAAACGTAAAAAGTAAAATCCATTAATCCATGGTGAAATCCAAAGAAAAAGTTCCAATAAATCCATTGTCAAACTAAGTACAATCAATTGTCAAGGGTCCATGAGCCCAACGAAAGAACAGAAAACTATGAAAAAAACGACCTAATAAAACACTATACAAATGTGTGGGGCAAAGTCCAAACACCCCAAAATAAAGGAAAACGAAAATGAAACCTAACACTAAAAACTATATACAATGGCGGTGGGCTAGTCCGACGGCTCACCTTCCGATTTCCCGGGCCAGGGCATCATCGAACTCCTGCTCAATGTCCTGGAGGTGGTCCTCTTCCATGGCCCTGAGGGTTCGCAGGGACGATGCCATGATAACCTCCAACTCCCTGCGAATTGCCTCGAGGCACTCGGCCCGCCTCAGTGCCCTCCGCATGGAGTTCTCTGCCCTGACCATTGTGAGCCGTGCCTCTTCCGCCCGCCGCCGCTCCGCATCTATGGCCTGGCCCAACCGCTGCCACACGGAAGACACTTCCAATCCTGGGTCCTCCTGTCCTCTGGCCGATGCCTGCCCCATGGATGTTGAAGGCCCTGAGCCATAATGGCTCCAACCTTGTTGCTGCTGCTGCTGTGCCTGTGCCTGTGCCCTGGCTCTTGCTGCCTGCATGTCCTCCTCCGGCCGGGGTGCAATTGTTGAGGTGGCCACCCCTGCTGGACGTCCGACTCCCGACTGTGGCAGGGATGTGTGCTCAACCAGCCTGGCCACTGGGTCAGAGGCAGCTCCACAGGTTACCCAGGTGATACATGGGTGGGAAGATGGCCTGGAGGATGACTGGCGCAAGGGGATTCAGGTAAGGAGGGGGTCGGAATAAGGTCCAGCATACGGCGGAATCCAGCCCTGGTGACCCGTCCCAGTAGGTCAACGCGGTCAATGAGGCATCCGAGAAGACGTGCAGTGTCTTCACGAAAACACTGCAGGTCACCTCGCATGCCCCCTTGACGCAACACCATCCCAGACAGGACAGGCTCAACCTGGTCCCGGATTGCCACGTCCGTAGGGAGAGGAAGGCCAGTTGTTGTGCGCTCATCCCCTCCCTGAAAATGCGTCTGGATGTAGGCAGCCCTTCTGGTGCAGGATGATGCAGTCAAAGGATCGAGGACAGGATTACACAAAGGCACCTTTGCCTCCTGTCCCTGCCCCTGCACTGCACCACTAGCACCAGTGGAATCCCCACCTCCAGACCCCGTGTGCGTCCCTTCCACGGCCTCCTTCTCCACCAAACCCCCCACCAACCTGGATGACTCCATGCCATCTTCCTCCGTCGGACCCTGTGGGGTCTCAGCTGCCCCTTCTGCTGCCGAGGAGTCCACCTCTGACCTCTGCCTCTTGGACATACCCTCGGCAGCTGCGGCCTGGGGCGCGGCACCAGACTCCCCACTCCCCGACGAGATGACAACCGGGAAGGGGAGAGGGGCCTTGAGTCTCCGGCTGGTGGTGCAATCCCTGCTGCTTTGCTCCACAGCACCCTCTCCGCCCTCTTCATCAGTTGACGCTGCAGACAGGGAGAGATAGAACACAGGCATCAGGGCACTGTACAATGGACTGATACACACATGACAGTTGCACATGAGTGGCAGTGTAAAACTACAGACATGGCATCACACTCCCCAACACACATGTCATTTCAACTCACACACATGAGCAAATCAACAGGAATATTGCACCAGGCAGCACCGTCCATACACAAACAACAGCATGAGCAGCTGAAGGTGAGCATGACGTCACATGAAACACAGGGAGTGCACAACACATGCACACACGCCACCAGACTGACATGCATCTGTACATCTCCACCACTGCAGTGATAATGTCACCATTTATGTCACATCTGGCAATCAGCCTGCTACATGTCAGTGTCACATGCATCCATGTTGCATCACAGTTGCACACTTGTCACATACACACACATGCACATGTACACAGTACAGATACATGCAGCAGGAACCCCCATCCATGTGTGACACCACAAACATGCCACAGTACATACACATAATTTTCACATGTGCGCACCCACACATGCATTTGGCCAGCATGCTTGCCAACACATACACCATCGATGTGTCTCACACATGAGAGGAATCAGATATGGCTGGTTCATGTCCCTGGACATACGTATCCATATATGGCCCTACAAAGACATATGTTGAACCTGCACACTCCTGGCACACAACAACACGCACAGCATACAATCAGTAGGCATGTACATTTACCGCTCGACTCCAGACGGATCTGCCTCTCAAGGACCTGGAAGTGGAGTGCTGGGCGTATGCGTTCCAGGACCCTCATTTGGTGGCCGGACAGGTGGCACTGGCACCCCTTGGTCTCCGCTGCCTTCAAGAGGCACCAGGCCTTGTCGAGGGTCCTGGACCTGAAGTCCCCCGACTCCGGTCCCCCAGCACCCCCACCCACCCAGCATTGATGGGCACCTGCTAGTAGGCCCCGACTCATGTCCCCCAGCAACCCCCACCCACCCAGCATTGATGGGCATCTGCCAGCAGGCCCCGACTCATGTCCCCCAGCACCCCCACCCCCCAGCATTGACGGGCACCTGCCAGCAGGCCCCGACTCATGTCTCCCAGCACCCTCACCCTCCCGGCAGTGAGGGGCACCTGCCAGCAGGCCCTGACTCATGTCCCCCAGCACCCCCACCCACCCAGCATTGACGGGTACCTGCCAGCAGGCCCCGACTCATGTCCCCCAGCACCCCCACCCCCCAGCAGTGAGGGGCACCTGCCAGCAGGCCCTGACTCATGTCCCCCAGCACCCCCACCCACCCAGCATTGACGCGCACCTGCCAGCAGGCCCCGACTCATGTCCCCCAGCAATCCCACTCCCCAGCAGTGAGGGGCACCTGCCAGCAGGCCCTGACTCATGTCCCCCAGCACCCCCACCCACCCAGCATTGACGGGCACCTGCCAGCAGACCCCGACTCATGTCCCCCAGCACCCGCACCCACCCGGCAGTGAGCAGCAGGCTCTGACTCATGTCCCCCAGCACCACCACCCACCCAGCATTGACAGGCCCCTGCCAGCAGGCCCCGACTCATGTCCCCCAGCACCCCCACCGCCCAGCAGTGAGGGGCACCTGCCAGCAGGCCCTGACTCATGTCCCCCAGCACCCCCACCCACCCAGCATTGACGCGCACCTGCCAGCAGACCCCGACTCATGTCCCCCAGCACCCCCACCCACCCGGCAGTGAGCCGCAGGCTCTGACTCATGTCCCCCAGCACCACCACCCACCCAGCATTGACAGGCCCCTGCCAGCAGGCCCCGACTCATGTCCCCCTCTACATGACATAATGGTGCACAATCATGGCCCACATCTCAACCGAAATACCACAGCACACCACCCCAGTCTTGAGACGCAATGATTTCCCAATCCACCCGACACTGACATGCCTATCTCAAGACACAAACCAAAAGTCAACTATGTACAACAACACATGTCTGTCAGACACACAAACTGGTTGGCATTGATTATGTAAACCCACATTTTCACATGCATGAACTCAATGAGTGAATCACACACATGGAAGTACAATATCAAAATGTATTATGGATAAAAATACATCAATGAAATGAAAGCATACAAAAATTGCAAACATGAAATCAAAAGCATGTCCAAAAGATGAGTACATGAAAAGTATAACCAATCCAAAGAAATCCAAAAGAAAAATAGTCCAAACTCTCCCTCCACCAAAGCAAATCCAAAGGAAACGTAAAAAGTAAAATCCATTCATCCATGGTGAAATCCAAAGAAAAAGTTCCAATAAATCCATTGTCCAACTATGTACAATCAATTGTCAAGGGTCCATGAGCCCAACGAAAGAACAGACACCTATGAAAAAAACGACCTAATAAAAACACTATACAAATGTGTGGGGCAAAGTCCAAACACCCCAAAATAAAGGAAAACGAAAATGAAACCTAACACTAAAAACTATATACAATGGCTGTGGGCTAGTCCGACAGCTCACCTTCCGATTTCCCGGGCCAAGGCATCATCAAACTCCTGCTCAATGTCCTGGAGGCGGTCCTCTTCCATGGCCCTGAGGATTCGCAGGGACGATGTCATGATGACCTCCAACTCCCTGCGAATTGCCCCGAGGCACTCGGCCCGCCTCAGTGCCCTCCGCATGGAGTTCTCCGCCCTGACCATTGTGAGCCGTGCCTCTTCCGCCCGCCGCCGCTCCGCATCTATGGCCTGGCCCAACCGCTGCCACACGGAAGACACTTCCAATCCTGGGTCCTCCTGCCCTCTGGCCGATGCCTGCCCCTCGGATGTTGAAGGCCCCGAACCATCATGGCTCCCACCTTGTTGCTGCTGCTGCTGTGCCTGTGCCTGTGCCCTGGCTCTTGCTGCCTGCACGTCCTCCTCCGGCTGGGGTGCAGTTGTTGAGGTGGCCACCCCTGCTGGACGTCCGACTCCCGACTGTGGCAGGTATGTGTCCTCCACCAGCCTGGCCACTGGGTCAGAGGCAGCTCCACAGGTTACCCAGGTGATACATGGGTGGGAAGATGGCATGGAGGATGACTGGCGCAAGGGGGTTCAGGTGAGGAGGGGGTCAGAATAAGGTCCAGCATACGGCAGAATCCAGTCCTGGTGACCTGTCCCAGTAGGTCAACGCGGTCAATGAGGCATCCGAGATGACATGCAGTGTCTTCACGAAAACACTGCAGGTCACCTCGCATGCCCCGTTGACGCAACGCCATCATAGACAGGACAGGCTCAACCCGGTCCCGGATTGCCACGTCCGCAGGGAGAGGAAGGCCAGTTGTTGTGCGCTCCTCCCCTCCCTGAAAACGGGTCTGGACGTAGGCATCCCTTCTGGTGCAGGATGATGCAGTCACAGGATCGGGGACAGGATTACACAAAGGCACCTCTGCGGCGGCCTGTGCTGCCTCCTGTCCCTGCCCCTGCACTGCACCACTAGCACCAGTGGAATCCCCACCTCCAGACCCTGTGTGTGTCCCTTCCATGGCCTCCTCCTCCACCAAACCCCCCACCAACCTGGATGACTCCATGCCATCTTCCTCCGTTGGACCCTGTGGGGTCTCAGCTGCCCCTTCTGCTGCCGAAGAGTCCACCTCTGACCTCCGCCTCTTGGACATACCCTCGGCAGCTGCGGCCTGGGACGCGGCACCAGACTCCCCACTCCCCGACGAGATGACAACCTGGGAGGGGAGCCGGACCTTGAGTCTCCGGCTGGTGGTGCGATCCCTGCCGCTTTGCTCCACAGCACCCTCTGCGCCCTTTTCATCAGTTGACGCTGCAGACAGGGAGAGATAGAACACAGGCATCAGGGCACTGTACAATGGACTGATACACACATGACAGTTGCACATGAGTGGCAGTGTAAAACTACAGACATGGCATCACACTCCCCAACACACATGTCATTTCAACTCACACACATGAGCAAATCAACAGGAATATTGCACCAGGCAGCACCGTCCATACACAAACAACAGCATGAGCAGCCGAAGGTGAGCATGACGTCACATGAAACACAGGGAGTGCACAACACATGCACACACGCCACCAGACTGACATGCATCTGTACATCTCCACCGCTGCAGTGATAATGTCACCATTTACGTCACATCTGGCAATCAGCCTCCTACATGTCAGTGTCACATGCATCCATGTTGCATCACAGTTGCACACTTGTCACATACACACAAATGCACATGTACACAGTGCAGATACATGCAGCAGGAACCCCCATCCATGTGTGACACCACAAACATGCCACAGTACATACACATAATTTTCACATGTGCGCACCCACACATGCATTTGGCCAGCATGCTTGCCAACACATACACCATCGATGTGTCTCACACATGAGAGGAATCAGATATGGCTGGTTCATGTCCCTGGACATACGTATCCATATATGGCCCTACAAAGACATATGTTGAACCTGCACACTCCTGGCACACAACAACACGCACAGCATACAATCAGTAGGCATGTACATTTACCGCTCGACTCCAGACGGGTCTGCCTCTCAAGGACCTGGACGTGGAGTGCTGGGCGTATGCGTTACAGGGCCCTCATTTGGTGGCCGGACAGGTGGCACTGGCACCCCTTGGTCTCCGCTGCCTTCAAGAGGCACCAGGCCTTGTCGAGGGTCCTGGACTTGAAGTCCCCCGACTCCGGTCCCCCAGCACCCCCACCCACCCAGCATTGATGGGCACCTGCCAGTAGGCCCCGACTCATGTCCCCCAGCAACCCCCGCCCACCCAGCATTGATGGGCATCTGCCAGCAGGCCCTGACTCATGTCCCCCAGCACCCCCACCCCCCAGCATTGACGGGCACCTGCCAGCAGCCCCGACTCATGTCCCCCAGCACCCCCACCCTCCCGGCAGTGAGGGGCACCTGCCAGCAGGCCCTGACTCATGTCCCCCAGCACCCCCACCCACCCAGCATTGACGGGTACCTGCCAGCAGGCCCCGACTCATGTCCCCCAGCACCCCCACCCCCCAGCAGTGAGGGGCACCTGCCAGCAGGCCCTGACTCATGTCTCCCAGCACCCCCACCCACCCAGCATTGACGCGCACCTGCCAGCAGGCCCCGACTCATGTCCCCCAGCAATCCCACCCCCCAGCAGTGAGGGGCACCTGCCAGCAGGCCCTGACTCATGTCCCCCAGCACCCCCACCCACCCAGCATTGACGGGCACCTGCCAGCAGACCCCGACTCATGTCCCCCAGCACCCCCACCCACCCGGCAGTGAGCCGCAGGCTCTGACTCATGTCCCCCAGCACCACCACCCACCCAGCATTGACAGGCCCCTGCCAGCAGGCCCCGACTCATGTCCCCCTCTACATGACATAATGGTGCACAATCATGGCCCACATCTCAACCGAAATACCACAGCACACCACCCCAGTCTTGAGACGCAATGATTTCCCAATCCACCCGACACTGACATGCCTATCTCAAGACACAAACCAAAAGTCAACTATGTACAACAACACATGTCTGTCAGACACACACACTGGTTGGCATTGATTGTGTAAACCCACATTTTCACATGCATGAACTCAATGAGTGAATCACACACATGGAAGTACAATATCAAAATGTATTATGGATAAAAATAAATCAATGAAATGAAAGCATACAAAAATTGCAAACATGAAATCAAAAGCATGTCCAAAAGATGAGTACATGAAAAGTATAACCAATCCAAAGAAATCCAAAAGAAAAATGGTCCAAACTCTCCCTCCACCAAAGCAAATCCAAAGGAAACGTAAAAAGTAAAATCCATTCATCCATGGTGAAATCCAAAGAAAAAGTTCCAATAAATCCATTGTTCAACTATGTACAATCAATTGTCAAGGGTCCATGAGCCCAACGAAAGAACAGACACCTATGAAAAAAACGACCTAATAAAAACACTATACAAATGTGTGGGGCAAAGTCCAAACACCCCAAAATAAAGGAAAACGAAAATGAAACCTAACACTAAAAACTATAAACAATGGCGGTGGGCTAGTCCGACAGCTCACCTTCCGATTTCCCGGGCAAAAGGCATCATCAAACTCCTGCTCAATGTCCTGGAGGCGGTCCTCTTCCATGGCCCTGAGGATTCGCAGGGACGATGCCATGATGACCTCCAACTCCCTGCGAATTGCCCCGAGGCACTCGGCCCGCCTCAGTGCCCTCTGCATGGAGATCTCCGCCCTGACCATTGTGAGCCGTGCCTCTTCCGCCCGCCGCCGCTTCGCATCTATGGCCTGGCCCAACCGCTGCCACACGGAAGACACTTCCAATCCTGGGTCCTCCTGCCCTCTGGCCGATGCCTGCCCCTCGGATGTTGAAGGCCCCGAACCATCATGGCTCCCACCTTGTTGCTGCTGCTGCTGTGCCTGTGCCCTGGCTCTTGCTGCCTGCACGTCCTCCTCCGGCTGGGGTGCAGTTGTTGAGGTGGCCACCCCTGCTGGACGTCCGACTCCCGACTGTGGCAGGTATGTGTCCTCCACCAGCCTGGCCACTGGGTCAGAGGCAGCTCCACAGGTTACCCAGGTGATACATGGGTGGGAAGATGGCATGGAGGATGACTGGCGCAGGGGGTTCAGGTGAGGAGGGGGTCAGAATAAGGTCCAGCATACGGCAGAATCCAGTCCTGGTGACCTGTCCCAGTAGGTCAACGCGGTCAATGAGGCATCCGAGATGACATGCAGTGTCTTCACGAAAACACTGCAGGTCACCTCGCATGCCCCGTTGACGCAACGCCATCACAGACAGGACAGGCTCAACCCGGTCCCGGATTGCCACGTCCGCAGGGAGAGGAAGGCCAGTTGTTGTGCGCTCCTCCCCTCCCTGAAAACGGGTCTGGACGTAGGCATCCCTTCTGGTGCAGGATGATGCAGTCACAGGATCGGGGACAGGATTACACAAAGGCACCTCTGCGGCGGCCTGTGCTGCCTCCTGTCCCTGCCCCTGCACTGCACCACTAGCACCAGTGGAATCCCCACCTCCAGACCCCGTGTGTGTCCCTTCCATGGCCTCCTCCTCCACCAAACCCCCCACCAACCTGGATGACTCCATGCCATCTTCCTCCGTTGGACCCTGTGGGGTCTCAGCTGCCCCTTCTGCTGCCGAAGAGTCCACCTCTGACCTCCGCCTCTTGGACATACCCTCGGCAGCTGCGGCCTGGGACGTGGCACCAGACTCCCCACTCCCCGACGAGATGACAACCTGGGAGGGGAGCCGGACCTTGAGTCTCCGGCTGGTGGTGCGATCCCTGCCGCTTTGCTCCACAGCACCCTCTGCGCCCTTTTCATCAGTTGACGCTGCAGACAGGGAGAGATAGAACACAGGCATCAGGGCACTGTACAATGGACTGATACACACATGACAGTTGCACATGAGTGGCAGTGTAAAACTACAGACATGGCATCACACTCCCCAACACACATGTCATTTCAACTCACACACATGAGCAAATCAACAGGAATATTGCACCAGGCAGCACCGTCCATACACAAACAACAGCATGAGCAGCCGAAGGTGAGCATGACGTCACATGAAACACAGGGAGTGCACAACACATGCACACACGCCACCAGACTGACATGCATCTGTACATCTCCACCGCTGCAGTGATAATGTCACCATTTATGTCACATCTGGCAATCAGCCTCCTACATGTCAGTGTCACATGCATCCATGTTGCATCACAGTTGCACACTTGTCACATACACACAAATGCACATGTACACAGTGCAGATACATGCAGCAGGAACCCCCATCCATGTGTGACACCACAAACATGCCACAGTACATACACATAATTTTCACATGTGCGCACCCACACATGCATTTGGCCAGCATGCTTGCCAACACATACACCATCGATGTGTCTCACACATGAGAGGAATCAGATATGGCTGGTTCATGTCCCTGGACATACGTATCCATATATGGCCCTACAAAGACATATGTTGAACCTGCACACTCCTGGCACACAACAACACGCACAGCATACAATCAGTAGGCATGTACATTTACCGCTCGACTCCAGACGGGTCTGCCTCTCAAGGACCTGGACGTGGAGTGCTGGGCGTATGCGTTCCAGGGCCCTCATTTGGTGGCCGGACAGGTGGCACTGGCACCCCTTGGTCTCCGCTGCCTTCAAGAGGCACCAGGCCTTGTCGAGGGTCCTGGACCTGAAGTCCCCCGACTCCGGTCCCCCAGCACCCCCACCCACCCAGCATTGATGGGCACCTGCCAGTAGGCCCCGACTCATGTCCCCCAGCAACCCCCACCCACCCAGCATTGATGGGCATCTGCCTGCAGGCCCCGACTCATGTCCCCCAGCACCCCCACCCCCCAGCATTGACGGGCACCTGCCAGCAGGCCCCGACTCATGTCCCCCAGCACCCCCAACCTCCCGGCAGTGAGGGGCACCTGCCAGCAGGCCCTGACTCATGTCCCCCAGCACCCCCACCCACCCAGCATTGACGCGCACCTGCCAGCAGGCCCCGACTCATGTCCCCCAGCAATCCCACCCCCCAGCAGTGAGGGGCACCTGCCAGCAGGCCCTGACTCATGTCCCCCAGCACCCCCACCCACCCAGCATTGACGGGCACCTGCCAGCAGACCCCGACTCATGTCCCCCAGCACCCCCACCCACCCGGCAGTGAGCCGCAGGCTCTGACTCATGTCCCCCAGCACCACCACCCACCCAGCATTGACAGGCCCCTGCCAGCAGGCCCCGACTCATGTCCCCCTCTACATGACATAATGGTGCACAATCATGGCCCACATCTCAACCGAAATACCACAGCACACCACCCCAGTCTTGAGACGCAATGATTTCCCAATCCACCCGACACTGACATGCCTATCTCAAGACACAAACCAAAAGTCAACTATGTACAACAACACATGTCTGTCAGACACACACACTGGTTGGCATTGATTGTGTAAACCCACATTTTCACATGCATGAACTCAATGAGTGAATCACACACATGGAAGTACAATATCAAAATGTATTATGGATAAAAATAAATGAATGAAATGAAAGCATACAAAAATTGCAAACATGAAATCAAAAGCATGTCCAAAAGATGAGTACATGAAAAGTATAACCAATCCAAAGAAATCCAAAAGAAAAATGGTCCAAACTCTCCCTCCACCAAAGCAAATCCAAAGGAAACGTAAAAAGTAAAATCCATTCATCCATGATGAAATCCAAAGAAAAAGTTCCAATAAATCCATTGTCCAACTATGTACAATCAATTGTCAAGGGTCCATGAGCCCAACGAAAGAACAGACACCTATGAAAAAAACGACCTAATAAAAACACTATACAAATGTGTGGGGCAAAGTCCAAACACCCCAAAATAAAGGAAAACGAAAATGAAACCTAACACTAAAAACTATATACAATGGCGGTGGGCTAGTCCGACAGCTCACCTTCCGATTTCCCGGGCCAAGGCATCATCAAACTCCTGCTCAATGTCCTGGAGGCGGTCCTCTTCCATGGCCCTGAGGATTCGCAGGGACGATGCCATGATGACCTCCAACTCCCTGCGAATTGCCCCGAGGCACTCGGCCCGCCTCAGTGCCCTCTGCATGGAGATCTCCGCCCTGACCATTGTGAGCCGTGCCTCTTCCGCCCGCCGCCGCTCCGCATCTATGGCCTGGCCCAACCGCTGCCACACGGAAGACACTTCCAATCCTGGGTCCTCCTGCCCTCTGGCCGATGCCTGCCCCTCGGATGTTGAAGGCCCCAAACCATCATGGCTCCCACCTTGTTGCTGCTGCTGCTGTGTCTGTGCCTGTGCCCTGGCTCTTGCTGCCTGCACATCCTCCTCCGGCTGGGGTGCAGTTGTTGAGGTGGCCACCCCTGCTGGACGTCCGACTCCCGACTGTGGCAGGTATGTGTCCTCCACCAGCCTGGCTGCTGGGTCAGAGGCAGCTCCACAGGTTACCCAGGTGATACATGGGTGGGAAGATGGCATGGAGGATGACTGGCGCAAGGGGGTTCAGGTGAGGAGGGGGTCAGAATAAGGTCCAGCATACGGGAGAATCCAATCCTGGTGACCTGTCCCAGTAGGTCAACGCGGTCAATGAGGCATCCGAGATGACATGCAGTGTCTTCACGAAAACACTGCAGGTCACCTCGCATGCCCCGTTGACGCAACGCCATCACAGACAGGACAGGCTCAACCCGGTCCCGGATTGCCACGTCCGCAGGGAGAGGAAGGCCAGTTGTTGTGCGCTCATCCCCTCCCTGAAAACGGGTCTGGACGTAGGCATCCCTTCTGGTGCAGGATGATGCAGTCACAGGATCGGGGACAGGATTACACAAAGGCACCTCTGCGGCGGCCTGTGCTGCCTCCTGTCCCTGCCCCTGCACTGCACCACTAGCACCAGTGGAATCCCCACCTCCAGACCCCGTGTGTGTCCCTTCCATGGCCTCCTCCTCCACCAAACCCCCCACCAACCTGGATGACTCCATGCCATCTTCCTCCGTTGGACCCTGTGGGGTCTCAGCTGCTCCTTCTGCTGCCGAAGAGTCCACCTCTGACCTCTGCCTCTTGGACATACCCTCGGCAGCTGCGGCCTGGGACGCGGCACCAGACTCCCCACTCCCCGACGAGATGACAACCTGGGAGGGGAGCCGGACCTTGAGTCTCCGGCTGGTGGTGCGATCCCTGCCGCTTTGCTCCACAGCACCCTCTGCGCCCTTTTCATCAGTTGACGCTGCAGACAGGGAGAGATAGAACACAGGCATCAGGGCACTGTACAATGGACTGATACACACATGACAGTTGCACATGAGTGGCAGTGTAAAACTACAGACATGGCATCACACTCCCCAACACACATGTCATTTCAACTCACACACATGAGCAAATCAACAGGAATATTGCACCAGGCAGCACCGTCCATACACAAACAACAGCATGAGCAGCCGAAGGTGAGCATGACGTCACATGAAACACAGGGAGTGCACAACACATGCACACATGCCACCAGACTGACATGCATCTGTACATCTCCACCGCTGCAGTGATAATGTCACCATCCATGTCACATCTGGCAATCAGCCTCCTACATGTCAGTGTCACATGCATCCATGTTGCATCACAGTTGCACACTTGTCACATACACACAAATGCACATGTACACAGTGCAGATACATGCAGCAGGAACCCCCATCCATGTGTGACACCACAAACATGCCACAGTACATACACATAATTTTCACATGTGCGCACCCACACATGCATTTGGCCAGCATGCTTGCCAACACATACACCATCGATGTGTCTCACACATGAGAGGAATCACATGTGGCTGGTTCACGTCCCTGTACATACGTATCCATACATCACCCTACAAAGACATATGTTGAACCTGCACACTCCTGGCTCACAACACGCACAATCAGTAGGCATGTACACTTACCGCTCGACTACAGACGGGTCTGCCTCTCAAGGACCTGGACGTGGAGTGCTGGGTGTATGCGTTCCAGGGCCCTCATTTGGTGGCCGGACAGGTGGCACTGGCACCCCTTGGCATCTGCTGCCTTCAAGAGGTGCTGGGCCTTTCGAGGGTCCTGGACCTGAAGTCCTCCCAGCGCTTCCAGACGTGTTGAATGTCACGGACTGCCACCCCTTCCGCGTTGATGGCAGTCACGATGTCCATCCAGATCCTCTTCTGTCCTTCATTGTCGGCGCAAACTTCTAAAGAGGGCATCATACTGCCCCAGGACATGCTCCACCAGGACACCAACTTCACTGGCACTGAAGCTGGTGGCCCTCTGCCTCTCTGGCTGGGGGTTGCCAGTGGTTCCAGATGGTGTAGACATGGCAACCCCAGAGGCAGGTGTGGTTGGGCAACTGGGTCCTGGGGTCCTGGGGCTGGACTGTGGAGCGATGGTATCCCAGTCGGGAGTCTTCAGTTCCAGCAGGGGTGGCCACAGCAACTGCACCCCTGGCTGATGTGCAGGCACCAAATAGCAGGGCACGTGGGCAGCAGGCAGGCAGCAGCAGATGGCAGGTGGGAGCGTGCTCGGGGCTCTGGGGAGCAGGAATATGGCCTTCTGGGCTTGAGCGTGGTCTTCCGTGTCTTGTTGCATGGCCAGCTTGATACAGAGTGATTTGGCATGTGAAAAAATTGCACGTCAGTGTGTAATTCGAGGAAAGGCCCTTAGCACGTAAGCACGTCTGTGACGTTACGCATGCAGGCATTTCCCTCATGATGTGGGCATAGTGGTTCAGTGCGTGAAAAAACTGCACGGCCACGTGTGAATGCGTGTAATCCGAGGAAAGGGCCTACACGCGTAAGTGACGCGATGCGCATGGGCGTTTCCCTCAGCATGGGATAAAGGTGAGCGGGGCCAGCAGTTCGATGTACGTGCCTTTCGTGGAGACCGACGTATGTTGCTACTTCGTGTTGTTTCGTGCTCCATCACAACTTCACAGCGGATCAAGGACGTATCTCTTCTTTTGGCGGGGTATTGGCTACGCGTGTTTTTTATCATCACGCTTGTCTGATGGTGAGTCACGCACGCTGTTTTTCCCACTGCGGGTGCCCCTGTGTATCGCACCCGTTTTTGAGGTCATAGTAGCCTGCGTGTCCCACGCGTATGCGTTTTTCGTGTTACTGGGTGCCACCACGTACTGCGGGAAGTTAATAGCACGCACGTAGGCTGCAGGGTTGCGTGCACGGTTTTACTGCAGTTTTGGGGTGCCTGAGCATTGCGTGACTCGTCACTACATCACCGGGGTCACATACAGCCTTGCAGGTGCAGGGGGGCTGTTAACATCTTGCATCCCACCCCCTTCACCCCAATTGCCCAGGACAATTGTGGTTAACACCTCCCATTGGCACTCCTCCATCTGTGGTGGCACTACTCCATCTGTGCCATGGTTGGGAGGCCACCAAAGGTGAGGGGCGCCTCAGCTGGGCATCCTCCTCGTGGCGGACGTGGTCAGGGATGTGGCCGGGGTGACCAGGGAGTAGGGGGACTCCAGGTTGTCCAGGGTGGCCGCAGAGGGAGAAGAGGCAGGGGTGCGCCACTTGAGCACGATGTTGTGCCATGTGTCGGTGCAGTCATGCCACCACCCCCTGTGGTTCTGGGAGATGCAGCTTCTGCATCTGGCACTGGCACCCATGTGACCTGGCAGTCCATTTCATCGACTGCCACTGGCCCAAGGGTAGTGGTAGCTGCAGGTGCAGCTGTGGACACCACCACCCAGGCTCAGGGTCTGCCAGCGCAGGCTGCGATGGCACTTGAAGAGTCCTTGGGAGATTTCCAACAGGGCAGGAGGGAAACCGTAGGTGCTGGCAGGGCTGCCCTGACCGAGACATGTATCCCTGGGGCAGTAATGTCATCTGCTGCCCCGAACAGCTGGGTGTTGGCAAGTGCAGGGGCAGATGCAGCCAACAACACCCCGATTGTGAGTCTGCCAACCAGGACAGTCGCGGTCAATGACCCTGCCACAGCGGATGTTGCTGCGCAGGGTCCATTAGAGAGCACCCAGCTGCCACTGACGCAAGTCAGGCCTTTGGTCGTCCCTCCACCTGCCACTCCCTTGGCTCAATCCACCGGTGCCACTGGCCATACTGATCAGGGCGGCATTTGCCAGCCAGGGTCTGCGCCACAATCCAAGAGGAGGAAGGTTGCACCTGCAGCACAGGCTGGGACCCCACACACAGCCACGACCTCCTACATGATGAGGAAGAAGCCTTTCTGCAACCAGGAACTGGACTACCTCATGGACTACATGCGGGACCATAGCCGTGACATGCTAGTGGGGCCTAATTGTCAGACTACGGCTGCCCACTGTGATACCCACTGGAAGCAAGTTGCGGAACATGTGAGTGCATTCGGCCATGAGGTGCATACGGCGCAAGAGTGCAAAAAGCGTTGGAATGACTTCAAACGCAGCGCTAAGGCTAAGCGTGCCTGAAATTAGAACTTGACTCTGGTGACTGGCAGTGGGCCTGCACCTGAGGAGGAAGACCTTACTCCGCATGAGTCACTCGTTGCCAAGTTCATACCACCTGAATCGGTCAAAGGAGTGGGAGAGATGCCGGACTTTGATGCCCAGTCCAGTGAGTGTTGCTGCGTGTTTGTTGAGGACATGTGTGCTTTACTTTTGTGATGTTTTGTGCATGACTGCCACTACATGTCACGTGTACATGGTTCTGATGTGCAAGTAATGCAATGCTTCACTGATGCATGGCTGCTCTGCTGGATGGTGGACATGTGGAGCGGACGGGGACTGTCCGCATCGCCACTATTGCACCCTACTCACATGCTGGTCACCAGGATGCCCCTCCGGTCCATGTTCCAGCTCACTGGCCCTTCTGCATGAAGCCTGGGGTGACCTTCCTCTCAGCCCAGGGACTATGTCATAGCATGACTGATGTGCATGTGTCCTCTGCAAGCATGCGGGTACTCCATGTAGGCATGCTCCCTTGCCCCTCCACCCCCCTTCTGCACCCCAATTCCACCTTTGCACTGGTCTGCTTCAATTTGTCCGTTGAGTACTTGCCTGTTCATGCGTCGTGTGTACATGCTAACTTCCACCGGCCAATCTGCCAGACATATGCTGTGTGGTACATCCTTTGTACTTGATGCAGGGAGTCTCACTTGGACTGTGCAGAGGTCAGATGCCCTGCAGGGACATGAGTGCCCATTCATGCTCCATGTGTATTCCAGGCATGCCCCTATGTGTCCTTGACTGGATGATCATTGTAGTACGAGTCCAAGGTGACCTACATTACATGGCATTTCATCAGCCTTCCCATGGCCACTCTGGCTCAGTCCTGCATCGCACACATGTTTAGGGTGTGACAGTCTGTGAGGTTCACAGGCCTCAGCCTGTTTAATGGCCAATGATTCTGTCCAACTGGTGTAGTATGTTCTTCACACGTGGGTGTACTCCGGAGGTTGCATCATGTGTCCTGCTTACTGTCCCCTCATCATTTGCTGTGTTGTCACTTGACTCACATGATACAGTTGATGCTAGTCAACACTGTCTGTCAATACACAGGTCTATGGTCATCCTTTTGATACCATGCAAGGCATCCCTGCATTTGCACTTGGGGGAGGGGTGGTTTGCTTGTAGCCATGCTACCCATTGAATGCACATTGCACGTGATGCCTCAAGTTGACCTTGCACTGCCTTCACATTTTCAGATACACATCATGAAGTACTTGTACATGTAGATAGAAACGTATGAATGCTGCACTGCATCAACCCACTTCTGAGCAATATGACACCATTCTACATGCCTAATCACAGAAGCAATGTCAAGTTGACCCAGCATGCATGGCAGGTTCTCTTATGTGTGTGACATGTCTGCTTGATGTGTTTGGTGTCTGTGTGATGTCTGTGTGTGTGTGTGCTGTGTGCTTCTAACATGTGTAGTGACCTTTTTTCTCTCTACTTTTCAGATGATGACGCAATGGAGCCAGAGGATATTGTTGTCATGCCAGGCACAGGGTTCTTATCACTACAGCAACCCGGCACAAGTGGGGATCGTTGGGTGGTAGGCCACAAAAACCCACATGTGCTACAGTCCATCTTGTCTCCGGCTGGCAATGAGTCCAGCCCTGATGACCACTCTGACGTCCATGTCGAGATGGATGTGCATCAGTTCCATATGTCAGGGGTGAGTGATTTTGATGTGGTCACTCCTCTGTCTCAGTACGAAGAACACTGCACTGTATATCGCACTTTATTCAATTTGGAATTGTATTGCTGCTAAATTTTGGTTCCAAAATTTGAGCTATTTATGCGAAACAAGATATTTTAGGCATAGCTATCATCTATATATATTACAGGGTCTGCAGTAATGGCCCTGTAGTTATGGT
The DNA here is from genome assembly GCF_040938575.1 of Ambystoma mexicanum. NCBI lineage: Eukaryota > Metazoa > Chordata > Amphibia > Caudata > Ambystomatidae > Ambystoma > Ambystoma mexicanum. Next base: position 451,531,699 of record NC_090933.1, on the reverse strand, counting down.
TAAGTTACTCAACCCATAGGAAGAGCACTTTTTGGGTGGATTATAGCTTCACCCCCCCACTGGAGGAATCCTCATGAAACTTTGCAAAAAAAAGTATATGGCCCTGTCAGATTGAACGTGCCAGGTTTTGTGAGGTTTCATGCAGCAGGGCTTTTATAGAGGGGTCCCAAAATGTGTGGTTTTTCCCATAGAAGCAAAGGAGAAAAACATATATGTTGCTTATGCCTACAGCCCAAATCGCTGGACAGATTTTCACCAAATTTGCGGCAGGAGTGGCAGCTTGGTCCAGAAAGCATGCTTTTCTAAATTTGGTGTAAATCCGTCCAGTAATTACTTTTAAAAAGGCCAAAAAGTAGGTAAAAAAAGATTTGTGGATATCTGGGTTCAGTCATCAGACTCACTTCCCTGTTCAGTTTGCGGACGGGCCTCCGATTGGTCTAGAGGGTGATGTGATGTCCGCGGACATCAGACACGCCCGCTGATAGGTCAATGAAAAACATGAGGTGCATCAGATTTTTGGAAACAACCACCATGTTGGATTCGCGGACAGCGGCCGGTGTCTGTGGACAGCACGATAAAATCATATTAAAAAATACAACATTGCACTAGTCAAACTAATTGTAACGCTCACCTGATTCCCGCAGAGGCGCCGGTCTTGACTGGGTGAATGCCGTATTTTCAAAGGTGATGTGTAACACACGGTTGGCTCTTTGGGCTGGACCTCTGTGCACTGTATGTCGGACTCGAAGAGTAAGATGTCTGCAGATAGAAAATATGGGATTAATGAACTGGGGTTATTGGGTGCCTCTCTCCTCTTCCCTTTCTCTTCTCCTGTAGAACCCCAAAGGTTAACGCCCTCACCTTAGGTAAGTGAACGCCGAGCTCTCCATCTGCCTCGGGGCAGGGTGCCGTAACCAGTTTCTTCACTGGATAAGGGTGCAGGCCTCTTGACCTCAGAGGACTGCTGTCCATCGTTAACTGCACGAACGGTAAGTTCTGGGCACTTCAAATGTCTTAAAAGTCTTTTGTAATGCTATCTCTTGTTTTGCAGGGTTCCGGCGATGGCGGATGGCGGGCTGATGAGAGTTGAGGATCGAACCCGCGTTAGGAATAGAAGCGCCTGGAAGCACGTAAGTAAGCGCTTGTAGCCTGCTTCACGATGCACACTAACTGTCCCTTTTATCTTGCAGGTACAAGTTCGGAGCTTTAGAGAAGCTGAAGGGTGCTGGAATACCCACTGGATTCGGCGTGGGAAGGAGTAATGGCACGTGAGTAATAAAGTTGCCCAATGTCTTTAAACGCACCTTCTTTTGTCTTTCAGATGCGGGATGCAGCGCCGAAGGCCTCCGGAGCGTGCAAAGAGCTGGTAAGCTTTTGTGTTTCAGATGCCGGAATGCAGTGTGAAGACCTCCGGAGCATGCGAAGAGTAGGTAAGCCTTTGTCTTTCAGATGCCGGAATGCAGCGCGAGGCGTTGGTGACAGCCGATGGACCAGGTAAGATGTGCGCTGCCACTGAAGACCGTAGTGCTAACCTGTTCTTTCTTTGTCTTTACAGGTGCTGCTGAAGACTGGATTCCAGGATGGTAAGCCTTTGTTCCCTTAGGCCCAGGATCAGAAGCAGAAGACACGATGAGCGTTCTGCTGCAGAGAATGCAGAATAACGCAAAGCAAGATTCATCCATCGGGTGTGGTTTAAATAGCCTCCTGTAGTGCTTAGGTGTCTCCTTCCACAGCCACGCCTAGGTAAGAAAAGAGTTCCTGCTTTCCAGAAGAGTTCCAGTGTTCTGAACCTAGGGAGTGGCTCCTGCCCCACCCAACAGGAAAAGTAGTCCCAAACAGAAGAGGATCAGGGGTTCAACTGGCAGGTAAGTAAGCAGCATGGTCTGCTGCAGGTAAATCCACTCAAGCATTATGAGCCCGGCGCTTCCAGCGCTGGGACTGGGCATCTTTATGAGCCTGGTGCCACCGGTGCCAGGACAGGGTCCAAAAGGTCCCAATTGGGACTGGCTGGCACTCGGAACCGGGGTTATGGGTCTGCTTCCAAGGGAGTCGGGCAAGTCCTGATCTTTTGGAAGCAGAGATCATGACAGCACCCCCCCTCAAGGCCCCTCCCAAACCGGGCTTCTCCGGGGGTTTGGACTTGTTAGGAAATGTTCGATGAAATTGTTTGATTAGACGAGGTGCGTGGACATATTCTGCAGGTTCCCAGGATCTTTCTTGGGGACCGTAGCCTTTCCAGTCAATCAGGTAAAATAGTTTAGATTTGGAGATCTTGGAATCCAGGATGCTTTTGACTTCAAACTCGAGTTCTCCATCAACTAGAATAGGTTTTGGAGATGTAGTTAGTCGGGTTTGAGGTTGCACGGGTTTTAATAGAGAGACGTGGAAGACCGGATGTATCTTCATGTGAGGGGGCAAGTCCAACTTGACCGCTACTGGATTTACTATGGTAGTGATGGAATAGGGACCAAGGTATCTTGGGTTGAATGTGCGTGGTCCTTTTAGAGGTAGATATTTGGTGGATAACCAGACTTGATCTCCTACTTGATATTGGGGGGCTTCCTTCCGATGTTGGTCTGCTCCTTTCTTGTATTGTTCTTTAGCCCTTTGAAGGTGAGAAACGGCTTCCTTAAAGGCTTGGGTGATTGTAGAATGCAGGTGGTCTACTGCTGGTGTTCCAAGATCTTGGAGTGGATCCAACTCCGAGGTTCGAGGGTGACTACCGTATAAAAGAAAAAACGGGGTCTTCCCAGTTCCCGAGTGGATAGAGTTATTGTAGGCATATTCGGCTATCCAAAGGATATCTTTCCAAGTTTTTTCAGTTTGTTGTAGCATGCAGCGCAAATACTGTTCCAGAGTTTGATTGGTCCTCTCGGTTTGTCCGTCGGTTTGAGGGTGGTGGCTGGTCGAAAGTCTCACATCAATTTGAGCCGACCGACAGCAACTTCGCCAAAAATGAGAAATAAATTGACTACCTCGATCCGAAATTAGAACTGAAGGAAAACCGTGCAGTCGGACGATGTTTTCGAGAAATTCTCGGGCCAGAGTTGCTGCTGTTGGTAAGCCTTTGAGTGGAATGAATTGCGCCATCTTGGAGAATAGGTCCACGATTACTAGGATCGTATTGTATCCGGAGCATGGAGGTAGATCGGTGATGAAGTCCATAGAAAGAGTATGCCAAGGGCGAGGCGGGATGTCAATAGGGTGTAAGAGGCCGGCTGGTTTTCCTTTTGACTCTTGTTTTGGGCGCATACTCCACAGGACATTATAAAGTCTCTGATATCTTTTTTCCAAGACGGCCACCAGAAGTAGCGCTTGATCTTTTCCGAGGTCTTGGTCATACCGGGATGTCCTTCCATTAAAGAATCGTGATAACAAGAGATTACCTTTTTCTGTAAATCTGTGCTAGGCAAGTATAACCGTTCTTGGAAATATAATAGGTTGTCCTTCACCGTAAAGTCCTTTCCCTGCAGATGCCAATTCTGTATGTCTGCTGGAGTTACCAGTAGTCTGGCTTTATCCTTAACTTCCTCTATGGATTGTGTGGCGATTACACCTAGAATTCTTTGTTCGGGAATGATAGGTACAGGTTTAGGATTGATCAAATGTTCTTCCACTCCCATCCGAGAAAGGGCATCAGCTTTACCGTTTTTTGTACCAGGTCGATAGGTAATTATGAAGTCAAACTCGGCAAAGAATAGTGCCCAACGGAGTTGCCTAGAGGATTGAGCTTTTGCGGTTTTCAAATATTGCAGGTTTCGGTGATCTGTAATCACAGTAACGGTGTGTCGGGGCCCCCAGAAGATAATGCCTCCAAGCCTTAAAGGCGGACTTGATAGCTAGAAGTTCCTTATCAGTAATAGTGTAATTGATTTCAGGAGGCGAGAATTTGCGGGACCAAAATGCCACGGGATGCAACTGATTGGTTACTGGGTCCTTTTGTGATAGAACTGCCCCCATGGCAAGGCTCGAAGCATCAGTTTCAACGATGTTGGGGAGTTCTGGGCGAGGATGTTTTAAGATCGGTGCAGAGATAAATCTAGTCTTCAAATTCTGGAAAGCTTGTTCCGCCTCGGTAGACCATTCAAAACGTTTGTTTTTCTTTAACAAGGCGGTGATGGGCTGGACTATTCGAGAGAATTCAGGGATAAACCTGCGGTAAAAGTTAGCGAAGCCTAACATGCTTTGAACACCTTTTACGGAGGATGGCGATGGCCATTTGAGAATTGCATCGACCTTCTTTGAATCCATACGCACTCCGCTAGGTGATAATATGAATCCCAAGAATTCAACTTCAGTCACGTTGAAAACACATTTTTCCAACTTAGCGAAAAGTTTGTGTTGATGCAATCTCTCGAGGACCATTTTCACGTGTTTCCGATGTTCAATTTCCGATGAAGAATAAACGAGGATGTCGTCAATGTAAACAACAACACACACATCTATGAGCTCTCTGAGGACATCGTTCATAAAATATTGAAAGGCGGCCGGGGCATTGCAAAGTCCGAAGGGCATGACCTGATATTCAAATAGCCCATACTTGGTGCGGAAGGCCGTCTTCCATTCATCGCCCTCTTTTACTCGTACCAAGTGGTAGGCTTCTCTAAGATCCAGCTTTGTATATATGCATGCTTTTCTGACTTGGTCCAGGAGTTCAGGGATCAAAGGTAACGGATATCTATTCTTAACGGTGATCTGGTTCAGGGCGCGATAATCTATACAAGTTCTAAGGTCCCCTTCTTTTTTTGGAACGAAGAACAAAGCTGAGGAAGCAGGGGACTTGGAAGGACGAATAAACCCATTCGCTAGGTATTGATCCAGGTATTGTCGGAGGTGAAGATTCTCAGGCTCGGTGAGGGCATACATTCTACTACAAGGAGGAGTAGATCCAGGTATCAGGTCTATCTGGCAGTCATAAGACCTATGAGGAGGTAGAGAGTTAGCCTGATCCTTCCGGAAAACATCTTGGAATTCTAGGTATTCAGGAGGTAACTGGGGAGCCTCCGAGGAAATTGCTGCCAGTGCAACACCAGGTCGAGGGTGACAAGTAGAGACACATTCTGGAAACTGAACCGTTCTTGCTCGCCAATCGATCTGAGGATTGTGCTTCTCTAACCAAGGAATTCCTAGAATAATCTGGAACTGAGGGGCCTTGATCACATCGAACACGATCTTCTCATGGTGTCCATCTTGATTTACTAGCGTCACTTCTTGGGTGGTATGCGTTACTGGTCCGGAGGCTATCTCCGTACCATCCACCGTAGTAATGACGTCCTTTACAGCCTTTGGACAAAGAGTCAGATTCATCCTCAAAACCATTTCATGATCCACATAATTGCCGATGGCACCGCTGTCGACGTAAGCTTCAATCGCATGTAATCGATCCGGATGTTCAGGGCTAATGAGGACCATAGGTATCACGAAATGCGAGGTCACGGAACTGGTTTTAACGCTCGGCAAGAGGACCTCTATTCTTGTCGGGCGAGGTCGTTTCCCTGCTCAGAGTTTGTGACCCTGGTAACTGCAGCTCCTACTGCCTTCTTGGCTGGTTTCACCGGACAATCTCGAAGAAAGTGCCCCGAGTTTCCGCAATAGAGGCATAATTGCAGCTGTTTTCTCCTTTCCCACTCCTTTTGTGTTAGTGGTCCTTTCAGGCCCCCTATTTGCATGGGTTCCCCGGAGTCTACTCCTTTGGTAGGAGTTGGTGGTTTGGAAAATACTCGAGCATCAAACTTGGAACGATCGGCCTTCCTGTTCTGCAGTCTGTGGTCAATTTGAACGACTAAGTCAATATAGTCCGAACAGTCTTGCGGGGGATTCACTACTTGGGCTAACACATCTTTGAGCTCTCCACGTAGACCTCTATAAAACAGCGTAATCCTTTTGTCCTCAGGCCATCGAGTTTCCACTATCAGTCTGTTGAAAGACGCAATATAAGCCAAAAGGTCTTGATTACCTTGTCGCAATGAAAGGAGCTCATTGTCCAAGGCCTGCCCCTGTGAATGTCTTGCAAACAGTTTTTCCATACTGAGCTGAAAAGCTTGAAAATCATGGAGAACCGGATCATCTTGATTAACTAGAGGGATCGACCAGTCTGCCGCATTGCCACTAAGGTACGAAAGCACGAAAGCTACCTTAGCTTGATCAGTTGGAAAGGCTGCTGGCCGGCATAAGAAGTGCAACCGGCACTGATTAATAAATACTGCAAACCTCTTTGGGTCACCAGAAAATCGTTCGGGCGGAGCCAGAGGTACATTCCCAGGTAGGTTGATCTGCACTGGGTTCGTAGAGGATCTTGAAGGAAGATTTGCCCCTGATGCGGGTAAAGGAGTTTGTCCGGCTTGTGACTGTAGCAATTGTCTAGCGAGATCGTCTGTTCGCTCCTTGGAAATAATCAGTTCCCTTCTTAGAGCATTCGTTTCCTGACGGGCTGCATGCACTTCTGCTCTTAGTTCCCCAAGTAACTGGGCTAGCTGGTCGGTATCCGAGGTTTCCATAGCGCCTGGGTGGGAGTTTTGCGGTAGGCTTTGCGTTCTGTAACGCTCACCTGATTCCCGCAGAGGCGCCGGTCTTGACTGGGTGAATGCCGTATCTTCAAAGGTGATGTGTGACACACGGTTGGCTCTTTGGGCTGGACCTCTGTGCACTGTATGTCTGACTCGAAGAGTAAGATGTCTGCAGATAGAAAATATGGGATTAATGAACTGGGGTTATTGGGTGCCTCTCTCCTCTTCCCTTTCTCTTCTCCTGTAGAACCCCAAAGGTTAACGCCCTCACCTTAGGTAAGTGAACGCCGAGCTCTCCATCTGCCTCGGGGCAGGGTGCCGTAACCAGTTTCTTCACTGGATAAGGGTGCAGGCCTCTTGACCTCAGAGGACTGCTGTCCATCGTTAATTGCACGAACGGTAAGTTCTGGGCACTTCAAATGTCTTAAAAGTCTTTTGTAATGCTATCTCTTGTTTTGCAGGGTTCCGGCGATGGCGGATGGCGGGCTGATGAGAGTTGAGGATCGAACCCGCGTTAGGAATAGAAGCGCCTGGAAGCACGTAAGTAAGCGCTTGTAGCCTGCTTCACGATGCACACTAACTGTCCCTTTTATCTTGCAGGTACAAGTTCGGAGCTTTAGAGAAGCTGAAGGGTGCTGGAATACCCACTGGATTCGGCGTGGGAAGGAGTAATGGCACGTGAGTAATAAAGTTGCCCAATGTCTTTAAACGCACCTTCTTTTGTCTTTCAGATGCGGGATGCAGCGCCGAAGGCCTCCGGAGCGTGCAAAGAGCTGGTAAGCTTTTGTGTTTCAGATGCCGGAATGCAGTGTGAAGACCTCCGGAGCATGCGAAGAGTAGGTAAGCCTTTGTCTTTCAGATGCCGGAATGCAGCGCGAGGCGTTGGTGACAGCCGATGGACCAGGTAAGATGTGCGCTGCCACTGAAGACCGTAGTGCTAACCTGTTCTTTCTTTGTCTTTACAGGTGCTGCTGAAGACTGGATTCCAGGATGGTAAGCCTTTGTTCCCTTAGGCCCAGGATCAGAAGCAGAAGACACGATGAGCGTTCTGCTGCAGAGAATGCAGAATAACGCAAAGCAAGATTCATCCATCGGGTGTGGTTTAAATAGCCTCCTGTAGTGCTTAGGTGTCTCCTTCCACAGCCACGCCTAGGTAAGAAAAGAGTTCCTGCTTTCCAGAAGAGTTCCAGTGTTCTGAACCTAGGGAGTGGCTCCTGCCCCACCCAACAGGAAAAGTAGTCCCAAACAGAAGAGGATCAGGGGTTCAACTGGCAGGTAAGTAAGCAGCATGGTCTGCTGCAGGTAAGTCCACTCAAGCATTATGAGCCCGGCGCTTCCAGCGCTGGGACTGGGCATCTTTATGAGCCTGGTGCCACCGGTGCCAGGACAGGGTCCAAAAGGTCCCAATTGGGACTGGCTGGCACTCGGAACCGGGGTTATGGGTCTGCTTCCAAGGGAGTCGGGCAAGTCCTGATCTTTTGGAAGCAGAGATCATGACAGCACCCCCCCTCAAGGCCCCTCCCAAACCGGGCTTCTCCGGGGGTTTGGACTTGTTAGGAAATGTTCGATGAAATTGTTTGATTAGACGAGGTGCGTGGACATAATCTGCAGGTTCCCAGGATCTTTCTTGGGGACCGTAGCCTTTCCAGTCAATCAGGTAAAATAGTTTAGATTTGGAGATCTTGGAATCCAGGATGCTTTTGACTTCAAACTCGAGTTCTCCATCAACTAGAATAGGTTTTGGAGATGTAGTTAGTCGGGTTTGAGGTTGCACGGGTTTTAATAGAGAGACGTGGAAGACCGGATGTATCTTCATGTGAGGGGGCAAGTCCAACTTGACCGCTACTGGATTTACTATGGTAGTGATGGAATAGGGACCAAGGTATCTTGGGTTGAATGTGCGTGGTCCTTTTAGAGGTAGATATTTGGTGGATAACCAGACTTGATCTCCTACTTGATATTGGGGGGCTTCCTTCCGATGTTGGTCTGCTCCTTTCTTGTATTGTTCTTTAGCCCTTTGAAGGTGAGAAACGGCTTCCTTAAAGGCTTGGGTGATTGTAGAATGCAGGTGGTCTACTGCTGGTGTTCCAAGATCTTGGAGTGGATCCAACTCCGAGGTTCGAGGGTGACTACCGTATAAAAGAAAAAACGGGGTCTTCCCAGTTCCCGAGTGGATAGAGTTATTGTAGGCATATTCGGCTATCCAAAGGATATCTTTCCAAGTTTTTTCAGTTTGTTGTAGCATGCAGCGCAAATACTGTTCCAGAGTTTGATTGGTCCTCTCGGTTTGTCCGTCGGTTTGAGGGTGGTGGCTGGTCGAAAGTCTCACATCAATTTGAGCCGACCGACAGCAACTTCGCCAAAAATGAGAAATAAATTGACTACCTCGATCCGAAATTAGAACTGAAGGAAAACCGTGCAGTCGGACGATGTTTTCGAGAAATTCTCGGGCCAGAGTTGCTGCTGTTGGTAAGCCTTTGAGTGGAATGAAATGCGCCATCTTGGAGAATAGGTCCACGATTACTAGGATCGTATTGTATCCGGAGCATGGAGGTAGATCGGTGATGAAGTCCATAGAAAGAGTATGCCAAGGGCGAGGCGGGATGTCAATAGGGTGTAAGAGGCCGGCTGGTTTTTCCTTTTGACTCTTGTTTTGGGCGCATACTCCACAGGACATTATAAAGTCTCTGATATCTTTTTTCCAAGACGGCCACCAGAAGTAGCGCTTGATCTTTTCCGAGGTCTTGGTCATACCGGGATGTCCTTCCATTAAAGAATCGTGATAACAAGAGATTACCTTTTTCTGTAAATCTGTGCTAGGCAAGTATAACCGTTCTTGGAAATATAATAGGTTGTCCTTCACCGTAAAGTCCTTTCCCTGCAGATGCCAATTCTGTATGTCTGCTGGAGTTACCAGTAGTCTGGCTTTATCCTTAACTTCCTCTATGGATTGTGTGGCGATTACACCTAGAATTCTTTGTTCGGGAATGATAGGTACAGGTTTAGGATTGATCAAATGTTCTTCCACTCCCATCCGAGAAAGGGCATCAGCTTTACCGTTTTTTGTACCAGGTCGATAGGTAATTATGAAGTCAAACTCGGCAAAGAATAGTGCCCAACGGAGTTGCCTAGAGGATTGAGCTTTTGCGGTTTTCAAATATTGCAGGTTTCGGTGATCTGTAATCACAGTAACGGTGTGTCGGGGCCCCCAGAAGATAATGCCTCCAAGCCTTAAAGGCGGACTTGATAGCTAGAAGTTCCTTATCAGTAATAGTGTAATTGATTTCAGGAGGCGAGAATTTGCGGGACCAAAATGCCACGGGATGCAACTGATTGGTTACTGGGTCCTTTTGTGATAGAACTGCCCCCATGGCAAGGCTCGAAGCATCAGTTTCAACGATGTTGGGGAGTTCTGGGCGAGGATGTTTTAAGATCGGTGCAGAGATAAATCTAGTCTTCAAATTCTGGAAAGCTTGTTCCGCCTCGGTAGACCATTCAAAACGTTTGTTTTTCTTTAACAAGGCGGTGATGGGCTGGACTATTCGAGAGAATTCGGGGATAAACCTGCGGTAAAAGTTAGCGAAGCCTAACATGCTTTGAACACCTTTTACGGAGGATGGCGATGGCCATTTGAGAATTGTATCGACCTTCTTTGAATCCATACGCACTCCGCTAGGTGATAATATGAATCCCAAGAATTCAACTTCAGTCACGTTGAAAACACATTTTTCCAACTTAGCGAAAAGTTTGTGTTGACGCAATCGCTCGAGGACCATTTTCACATGTTTCCGATGTTCAATTTCCGATGAAGAATAAACGAGGATGTCGTCAATGTAAACAACAACACACACATCTATGAGCTCTCTGAGGACATCGTTCATAAAATATTGAAAGGCGGCCGGGGCATTGCAAAGTCCGAAGGGCATGACCTGATATTCAAATAGCCCATACTTGGTGCGGAAGGCCGTCTTCCATTCATCGCCCTCTTTTACTCGTACCAAGTGGTAGGCTTCTCTAAGATCCAGCTTTGTATATATGCATGCTTTTCTGACTTGGTCCAGGAGTTCAGGGATCAAAGGTAACGGATATCTATTCTTAACGGTGATCTGGTTCAGGGCGCGATAATCTATACAAGTTCTAAGGTCCCCTTCTTTTTTTGGAACGAAGAACAAAGCTGAGGAAGCAGGGGACTTGGAAGGACGAATAAACCCATTCGCTAGGTATTGATCCAGGTATTGTCGGAGGTGAAGATTCTCAGGCTCGGTGAGGGCATACATTCTACTACAAGGAGGAGTAGATCCAGGTATCAGGTCTATCTGGCAGTCATAAGACCTATGAGGAGGTAGAGAGTTAGCCTGATCCTTCCGGAAAACATCTTGGAATTCTAGGTATTCAGGAGGTAACTGGGGAGCCTCCGAGGAAATTGCTGCCAGTGCAACACCAGGTCGAGGGTGACAAGTAGAGACACATTCTGGAAACTGAACCGTTCTTGCTCGCCAATCGATCTGAGGATTGTGCTTCTCTAACCAAGGAATTCCTAGAATAATCTGGAACTGAGGGGCCTTGATCACATCGAACACGATCTTCTCATGGTGTCCATCTTGATTTACTAGCGTCACTTCTTGGGTGGTATGCGTTACTGGTCCGGAGGCTATCTCCGTACCATCCACCGTAGTAATGATGTCCTTTACAGCCTTTGGACAAAGAGTCAGATTCATCCTCAAAACCATTTCATGATCCACATAATTGCCGATGGCACCGCTGTCGACGTAAGCTTCAATCGCATGTAATCGATCCGGATGTTCAGGGCTAATGAGGACCATAGGTATCACGAAATGCGAGGTCACGGAACTGGTTTTAACGCTCGGCAAGAGGACCTCTATTCTTGTCAGGCGAGGTCGTTTCCCTGCTCAGAGTTTGTGACCCTGGTAACTGCAGCTCCTACTGCCTTCTTGGCTGGTTTCACCGGACAATCTCGAAGAAAGTGCCCCGAGTTTCCGCAATAGAGGCATAATTGCAGCTGTTTTCTCCTTTCCCACTCCTTTTGTGTTAGTGGTCCTTTCAGGCCCCCTATTTGCATGGGTTCCCCGGAGTCTACTCCTTTGGTAGGAGTTGGTGGTTTGGAAAATACTCGAGCATCAAACTTGGAACGATCGGCCTTCCTGTTCTGCAGTCTGTGGTCAATTTGAACGACTAAGTCAATATAGTCCGAACAGTCTTGCGGGGGATTCACTACTTGGGCTAACACATCTTTGAGCTCTCCACGTAGACCTCTATAAAACAGCGTAATCCTTTTGTCCTCAGGCCATCGAGTTTCCACTATCAGTCTGTTGAAAGACGCAATATAAGGCAAAAGGTCTTGATTACCTTGTCGCAATGAAAGGAGCTCATTGTCCAAGGCCTGCCCATGTGAATGTCTTGCAAACAGTTTTTCCATACTGAGCTGAAAAGCTTGAAAATCATGGAGAACCGGATCATCTTGATTAACTAGAGGGATCGACCAGTCTGCCGCATTGCCACTAAGGTACGAAAGCACGAAAGCTACCTTAGCTTGATCAGTTGGAAAGGCTGCTGGCCGGCATAAGAAGTGCAACCGGCACTGATTAATAAATACTGCAAACCTCTTTGGGTCACCAGAAAATCGTTCGGGCGGAGCCAGAGGTACATTCCCAGGTAGGTTGATCTGCACTGGGTTCGTAGAGGATCTTGAAGGAAGATTTGCCCCTGATGCGGGTAAAGGAGTTTGTCCGGCTTGTGACTGTAGCAATTGTCTAGCGAGATCGTCTGTTCGCTCCTTGGAAATAATCAGTTCCCTTCTTAGAGCATTCGTTTCCTGACGGGCTGCATGCACTTCTGCTCTTAGTTCCCCAAGTAACTGGGCTAGCTGGTCGGTATCCGAGGTTTCCATAGCGCCTGGGTGGGAGTTTTGCGGTAGGCTTTGCGTTCTGTAACGCTCACCTGATTCCCGCAGAGGCGCCGGTCTTGACTGGGTGAATGCCGTATCTTCAAAGGTGATGTGTGACACACGGTTGGCTCTTTGGGCTGGACCTCTGTGCACTGTATGTCTGACTCGAAGAGTAAGATGTCTGCAGATAGAAAATATGGGATTAATGAACTGGGGTTATTGGGTGCCTCTCTCCTCTTCCCTTTCTCTTCTCCTGTAGAACCCCAAAGGTTAACGCCCTCACCTTAGGTAAGTGAACGCCGAGCTCTCCATCTGCCTCGGGGCAGGGTGCCGTAACCAGTTTCTTCACTGGATAAGGGTGCAGGCCTCTTGACCTCAGAGGACTGCTGTCCGTCGTTAACTGCACGAACGGTAAGTTCTGGGCACTTCAAATGTCTTAAAAGTCTTTTGTAATGCTATCTCTTGTTTTGCAGGGTTCCGGCGATGGCGGATGGCGGGCTGATGAGAGTTGAGGATCGAACCCGCGTGACGAATAGAAGCGCCTGGAAGCACGTAAGTAAGCGCTTGTAGCCTGCTTCACGATGCGCACCAACTGTCCCTTTTATCTTGCAGGTACAAGTTCGGAGCTTTAGAGAAGCTGAAGGGTGCTGGAATACCCACTGGATTCGGCGTGGGAAGGAGTAATGGCACGTGAGTAATAAAGTTGCCCAATGTCTTTAAACGCACCTTCTTTTGTCTTTCAGATGCGGGATGCAGCGCCGAAGGCCTCCGGAGCGTGCGAAGAGCTGGTAAGCTTTTGTCTTTCAGATGCCGGAATGCAGTGTGAAGACCTCCGGAGCATGCGAAGAGTAGGTAAGCCTTTGTCTTTCAGATGCCGGAATGCAGCGCGAGGCGTTGGTGACAGCCGATGGACCAGGTAAGAGGTGCGCTGCCACTGAAGACAGTAGTGCTAACCTGTTCTTTCTTTGTCTTTACAGGTGCTGCTGAAGACTGGATTCCAGGATGGTAAGCCTTTGTTCCCTTAGGCCCAGGATCAGAAGCAGAAGACACGATGAGCGTTCTGCTGCAGAGAATGCAGAATAACGCAAAGCAAGATTCATCCATCGGGTGTGGTTTAAATAGCCTCCTGTAGTGCTTAGGTGTCTCCTTCCACAGCCACGCCTAGGTAAGAAAAGAGTTCCTGCTTTCCAGAAGAGTTCCAGTGTTCTGAACCTAGGGAGTGGCTCCTGCCCCACCCAACAGGAAAAGTAGTCCCAAACAGAAGAGGATCAGGGGTTCAACTGGCAGGTAAGTAAGCAGCATGGTCTGCTGCAGGTAAGTACACCCAAGCATTATGAGCCCGGCGCTTCCAGCGCTGGGACTGGGCATCTTTGTGAGCCTGGTGCCACCGGCGCCAGGACAGGGTCCAAAAGGTCCGAATTGGGACTGGCTGGCACTCGGAACCGGGGTTATGGGTCTGCTTCCAAGGGAGTCGGGCAAGTCCTGATCTTTTGGAAGCAGAGATCAGAGATCATGACACTAATGAAACAATCTCTGGCGAGTTGAGGGGTGATGAGGATGGTATGGTAGATGGCCTTAAATAACCCAAAAAATTGGTGTTTTTTCAACTGTGATGTCCGCGAACAGTCCGGATGTCCGGGGGCAGTCCTGTGATGTTCCCAAACATCTGAGGTGTTCAGGGACATCTATGACTATTTCTGTTTTACAGGGTTGGTGAAAAGCAGTTTTTGGATGTTACATAATTTTGGTGCCACTCAATGAAACTGCATGAAATTTAGGAATTTAATTCTAGATCTGTCTCCGAATGGGAGAAATGGCGGTGCTGTTTTGCAAAATAGTGAACAAAACAAGAGGGGGGGGTCCCAAAATAGATTTTAGATATTAATATTTTTGCAAAGTTTGGTGGGATTTTGTGAAGAGCGGGCAAGATTTGAGGGGGTCTGAACATTTTTAGATGGCTTATAACTTTGATGCCATTTGACAAAGTTGCAGAAAGGTTTTCAGAAAGATTATATACCCAACCTTGTATGTTTGTGCAAAGTCTGAATTAATTTTGACAAGTCTGGGCTATGTTATATGACTATTTTATATAAGTAAATGTTTACACAAAATAAAACCTGCGCGGATTTGCAGCAAACTCGTTCAAGGAGCACTGGCAGGGAACTGAAAGCATAGTTTTGCAAATGTGTCATGATGTAGGTAAAAATAAAAGTGATATACCTTTGGTGACTGAGTTATAGCCTTTGGCCATGACCATGAGGGACTAGCAATGGGGTTAAAGTGGGCATGGCACCCAGGGACTGGCTAAGTGGTAAAGTTTTTTGCGATTGGGATAGGCTTGAGTGGGGGAAAAATATCTGCTTGTGGGTACAGGTTGAAATGCTGGATGGGATTGCCGCAAGTATGCACGAGGAGGGTCAGCAAGAAATTCAAAGCAGGTTTTGCAAAAATGTCCTGCATTTTATTTTTTGGAAAGTGTGCAACTGTAAGTACACAAATAGTGATATATCTGGGCTATGGGCCTGGCCGTCAGCATGGACAAATGTCTACAGTAATTTGCTTATTGGGGCATGCGGCATGGACAAAGCGTTAGACCAAGCACAGACCCATTCGTGAAGTGCAGGTGCGTTTGTGAACATGAGATCATGCTGTGTGAGACTGCGTGGTCACCTGACACTGTCTGGAAAGTCTGCAATGATGTCAGACATTCGTGGATGTCAACAAACACACAAACAGTGGAAAAAGTTGCAAAAAGTGGATTGAAGTGTTAAATATGATGCTAGAAGGTTGGGAATGGCAGCGTTTTAAGGTAAAAACACATGAAAGTCACTGAAAAAACCTTGTTAAAGGGACGTAACGGTTAAGTTGCACTAATAAAAACCTATGAAATTCACTGAATAAACTTTGTTAAAGGGACGTTATGATTAAGTTGCACTATTAAAACCTATGAAATTCAATGAAAAAACATTGTTATCGGGACATTATGGTTACAAGTATAACCGAAAAACCTCAGAAATTCCCCAGTTATGGTAAGCTAAGCAACTATAACTCGTGCCACCATGGTGCACTGCTAAGACTGACACCCAGGGCATGAAAGATGACATCACGAATTGCATTGATTCCAATGGTTCAGAAGTAAATAACACTTATTTCCAGAGAAAAGAGTTATTGTCAGTCTTATCAAAAAGATTTCCATATAGCTTCCTGAAGTTCAAACAAAAAGTCTCAAGTTCCTGGAAAAAGGAAATGTCCACAATTATTTAGCTGTAGGGATATTTCCCTGATCCCTCTTCGCCACTTGTGTGTGTCTGTCGTCATTTGGTTCAGGTTTTTGGTGCCTCCAGGCTCCCCTTGTATTTGTGTTTCGCTTTGCTTATTTGGCCCTTCTTGCTCCCTTAGGTTCCTCTGTCCCAATGATTATCTTTGTTTTCTGGGATATCAATAATCCCTCTCTTTGTGTGTCTCTCTTAGCTCATGTGGGCTTCTCTGACCCATCTGTAGGTGTATCCTATCTGGGTTTTTCGGGTTCTAATAACCCTTATCCTTCTTTTGTTCAGTCTCTCTTTCTGGGCCTCTGTTAACCTGGTATGGCATTAGGAAAATTAGTCCTTCTTTCCCATTCACCCTTTCCCTTCTCAAACTCCCTCTGATCTGGATGTCCTGCGTACCTTCAGTCTTGCAAGGTCTGCTCCAGTGAGGGTGTTTCTATTTGGCAGCAGTGGCGTTTCCCGCTGCTTTACACTTTTCTGTACTGGGTACAAATGGTTTTCAGGTTCTGCTCACCTTGGTGTTCTCTTTGCCTTTTATTCTCTTGCAGGGAGTGGAGAACTCATTCCTCCCTCGGCTTCTGGTCAGTGTGCGGGCACCGGGCCCTCCATGTCCTCTGTGTGGTTTCACCTTCAGGTAAACTTTGCTTTAGACAGCCTTGGTTTCCAATGCTCTAGACATCTCTGTATCAGGATGGCGACATCTCAATTTGGCCTTGGACAGTCTCCACGCTACAGCCGGATCCCCTGTTTAATGTGCCTCCTTCTCTTGTTGACCTACTCACTTCAGAGTCTTGCCACTGGACAAGGATTTGCTCTCTCTGGTTGGCTCTCAATCTGAGAGCAGAGGACTCCATCCTCCCTTCATGCTTGGACCCAATGTCTGCCTTTGTCCTGTGTTTGGTTGTGCCTCCAGGTGTGGTTTGCTTTGCACTTTCTCTGCTTCTCAGGCCTTGCGTGATGCTGTGTGGGGTGGATGATGTCTCCCTCAGGCATCTCATCCATGTCCTCCTTTATAAAATCTTGACTTTCCTTTGTATACTAGCAAAATCACATCATCATTTAATTGAATGCCTATTGTGTACATTTAAAGCATTGATAAAACCAAAGAAGATGCATGTTCAGTATGTTTACAATAAAAGGTACGAAGCATAGACTTCCTGGACAGTCTATCAACTTCAGGATATCCTTAAACCAGGAGTCTGCTCACAAGGTCTTGGAGGCCCTGGAGCCCTGGCTGAGTGGCAACCAAAGGAGGACAAATCAACCCCCTTGCCAGTGACATAGCCCAATTAACACACCTGGCTAAAGTGGGAGAGCAAACAGATTTCATTGGATTTCTGTAAGAGTCTGATAACACGAAAGTGTGAGGGCTTGGGACACAGATTCATAACTCTTAAGACATTAGGGTCTATTACAAGTTTGGTGGTATCTGGGCAGTAAATCCACTGAGATGCCACCCAACTGTATTACTGTTACTGCCACTTGGTCTGGAGGTAGTACTGCTGCCAGATTACAAGTGGCAGTAGTGATGTAAATCTCCCTTTCTTTAGTCCATAGGACTCAATGGGGCATTTTTGCTGGAGTTACCGGACAAGTAATTCTGCGGCGGTAATTCCTGTGAAATTTGGCACAAAGCTGTCGGATTTACCTCCAGCTCATCTCACAGCTGGAGGTGAATCCTCCAATTTTCTGCCAAAGTTGTAGTTGGGCGTTAATATGGTGGTCTACAGTAATATCGCCACACTTTGCCCGCACCGCCCAAATTCTAATGAGCCCCAATTGTCTTCTCATCACTACAAACAATCTTCATATCTTATTATGTCACTGTTAACCACTTACCTCTTCTTTCCACCCTATTTCTTGTGGTTTTCTGGATCAGTGTTTCAGTGATTTTGCTCTTATCTAACTGTTCAGATATATTCTATTTCATAAGCTGGTAAATTTGTCTTCAGCTTTTCCTTTGTAATTTAGTGTGCCTCAACGCGTATTTCTTTGTCCTCTTTGCACCTTTTGTAATATTCCTCTCTCATTAATCGTTTCTTCATTTACCTTTTCTTGACACTTTTATGCCAACCACTCCCAGATGTTTTCTTCTTCTTCTTTCTCGGATTCTCGCCATGTCTATCTCTCTGTCTGTCCTCTTGCCGCTCAGTGCTGGATGTGTTCATTCTTTGTTCATCTTCATTTGTCCAAAACTGAGGTTCTGTTCTTTTCCTACTTAGCCTACGAGCCACCTCTTCCTGCTCTCTCATTTCCCGTCTTCTATTCCTTTCTCCTTGTCTGCCCATGATTTGGGAAACCCTTTTGATCCTTTGTTCTTTATGTAATACTGCTCATTCCTGTAGTTTTCACCTCTACAATATCTGTAAAGTTTGCTCTTTTGTTTCTTTATGTGCTGCCAAATTTGTGATCACATTGCTGTTTTTTCTCACCTTGACGATTGCTCTGCTTCTTTGGTTCGCCCTTCTTCAATCTTTCTATAACTTTGCTATTCAGGTCCTTTTCTGCTATTCCCCTTATACTCATATCACTACTTCCCTTTCCTCCTTTTCTTAGCTACTGTTTGACTCTCATCTTCTTTTTCACTTTCCTTTTAATAATTTTTAAATGCCTTAACTTTCTTATATTGTTTCTATTTATATAGTGTTCTACTCTATGCACTCTCTGTCTCACTTTCCTCTTACCGCCCTTAAGCCTGTGTGTGCCAAGTCATGCTTTCGCAGTTCTTATAGTGTTGTGCCCTATAACTGCATATATCTGTCTCAATCTGTTAGCTCTTCTGTGTCGCTTTCTCTCTCTTTTTTTGTGTCTCAGAAATCATTTTCTCACTTCCTAATGTTGAATACATGTATTTTATAATTTCATACATATGTCATGAATTTTGTATCATTTTTAAAGCTCTGTTAAGTGCTTCGGCAAAACTGCTATATTAATTCAATAGAACACAATTACAAATACATTGCAGTACACATAACTCAGGACAATCCTATAAAGCAGACACCCCTGTGAGGGAAAGACTGACTTACATCAGAAACATTGTTGAACAACAACAAACACAGGACGGTAGGACATTTGGAAGATAATGTCGGCAGCATAAGGTTTTGAATTTTTGATCATTCTTGAAAGTGGAAAAGTACTAAGTTGACATTCCAGAATACAGAGTATTAAGATTGTGAGATTGTGGAGGGTGTTTAGACCTGGTGCCCCTCAACAAGCTAAATGCCAATGACTGCTTCCTGGTGGGTAAACCATTAATCCTATCATGTTGAACATAAATTGCAAACCTGTACACAGTCACCATCCTTTGGAAATGAGTTAACCCTAAGTCTCAAAACAGGTAAAGGGATCAAGGTGTCTAGATAAACACAAGTGAACCCAAGTCTACAAAGTGCAAATGCAAAGCGGAATCTATCATCAAAATATCCACAGTAAAAATTGTGCTTGCCTGTGAAAATCTGTCAAAATATGGGCGCAGTAGCAGCGGCCGCCTGTATGACAGCTGTCATTAGTTGCATCAGAAGCTTAACCTTGTGCAATTGAAATCAAATGTCTGGGAATTAAGTTACCTGTTATCAAACGTAATATAGGTTGCAACTATTTAATCACTATGGTTTAGAAACTGGAATTAGAGTTCTAGTTGCCTGATTAAAAATTGCAAGTTTTATTTTAAACCAAGAAAAATGTAAGACATTGACAGTGAATTTAAGCTGAACTCAAAGTCACCAAACCAGTTCCCCCCAGCTTCCCCCAACAAAAGGCATCTCTCCTGCTTCCCACCAAAGTCAGTTTACACCTTTGTGTTGATTAAATCAGGGGAGGAGATTTTGGGCTGCAGCAGAAGTGGACAATGGACCTTCCTTGGCTATAAGGATATGCAGATTGTGAAGTGGCCTCTCCAAGAAGGAAGGGGGCGGAGATTGCTCTTGAGCTGCAAGATGGAGATGGAGGCAGGGACAGACACTTTTGTTGATTCACAAAGTACAGAAAGCATATTTTTGAAAAAGACTGATAAAAGACTCGGCAAATTTGTAAAAATTATAGAATTAACAGCATTGTTAATGTGATTTTTTTGTGCACATTTTAAGAGGACCCAGAACTCTGTGCGATGTTCTGAGAAGGCGCAGTAAAAATTCTGGTTTTGTAGCAATTGTATTTATGTCAGGAGCAGGAAACTTCATACGATTATCCCCATATACAATGCTCACATATGTACAACATTTTGGACAAATTAAATATTGTGTCCTGGACAAAAAGTGTAAAAATATGTCAAATCCAGATCCAAGATCTCACAGCTACGAAGCTTGGAAGAGGGTGTGCTCCACAAAATATGTGATCTATGTATGTTATTGGTGTAAAGATTGTACACATGTAAAGATGTATTATATCAAAAATAGATTTTATGTGCAAAAGGCAAAGGGGAGGATGTTTTGCCTGATAAAACCGCATCATCATAATTACACTCTGTTTTCTCCTCCAATCAAGGGAGAGAGCAGACTTTAGCCAATAGACTACCTTGGGGGTGCACCTAGGATAATTCAGCTTACCCACCCCTTTATAAAACACATAAAAAGAGACAGCTGAGGACTCAGAAAACACACTGATCCACCCACCATCCTGAATTTGTTGGAGCACTTTGCAAAAGAGAACTATCCTTATTCCAGACTCCAGACTCCAGAAACTTTGCAAGCAGTAAGGCTCAGAGCATGGCTGAACCACTTTCATCTGGGTCTAACTTCCAGAACCCATTGCTCAACTTAAACGGGAAACCAAAGAAACAGCCAGGCTGTGCTGTAACTGCTTGCCTGGCAAAGAATTATCTTCATAACCAGAAGGACAGATTAAACCCCGTCTGGTGCTGTGCTGTGCAGACCAGAGAGCCATTGCAGATCCAGTCCAGTCGTGCTGTGCAGTGTAGACCAGAGCACCTTGCTGTACAATCCTGCCTTGTGGTGTCCAGAGCACCTTGCTGATTGCTGAACCAGACCCGTCCGGTGTGCCCAGCAGTCTGTCCAAGAAATCCCTGACCAGAATCAGATCCCTGACGGTTCCATTCAAAACATAGTGAGTATCCATAGTATAGGATTGTCACTAGCCTATGTACTGTCCATAGTCATCCCTATCCAAATCAAATCTATCTTATATCCAGAATTGTATTGTTAGAAAATCTTTTTTGCCTTGCCTGAACAATCTCTCTAATCCTATAGTCTTCTGTAATAATATTGTTAAAATCATCTTTGCGCTGATATATTGCATCTGAAGAAGGCAAGCATCTCGGCTGGCAGTTGCCTTGATCAAGTCGCTGAGCATCCGGGTAGTTTGTTTCTTCATAGTCCATCCCTAGTGTAAAGAAACCTTGTTTGTATTTTAAAAGTGCATCCTTGTTTTACAATTTTGCCTCTTTCTGAAAAAAACGACCTCCACGAAAACATCCATAACTTCGTCATACATTATGCTAGAAACGGAATTTAAATGTATACTTGTAGCTAACATCCTAATCTTTCTAAAGAACCCAAATCCACATCTATTATAGTTTTTCCTCAATCGCGCTTACTGCGCATGGAAAAGTTTGCAGCAAATTTTTCGTTTGGCCAAAATCTATAACGTGTAAAATAGCTTTTCATTGCACCCAACCACAAAATGACGTTTTCAACTTGCTTATTACTCTCAAATCATTGCTAGTGTGTGTCTGAAAGCAGATTAAGCGGCTCCCATTAGAATTTAAATAATTTCAGTGATTTAATCCATTTTCAGTGTTTTACCCCATTCATTTAAAGCCAACTTTAAAACCATTTTTGACAAGTTTGCCAATCAATTCTGTTTTTCTCTGGTGTTTGCTGGGGGAAAATTGAGATTGATACATTGTATAGAATTCTGCATTCCTGAAACCTGTTCTCTCTCCTTCTATTTCTTCATATTGCATATTGGGGGGATTGAAGAAGGGGAAGGGGAAATAGTAATCACATTGCCAATTGATTGAACATACCCAAAAGTATTATTTCTATGCTGCATTGTTTTTACCCATCATTACTCCTTGTGATTAAAGAGATCGTTTAGTGTGACCTCACCTCATTGGTGATTATTGTATGCCCATTACAAATAGTGTGATAATACTGTGACTATATAAATAAATATTTTAACTTTGCAAACCAGCGTGCTTCCAGGTTAGTGTGACCGGGGGGATTCCAAGAGAGGGGGGTGATATAAGTGGTACATTCTTCAGAAATAAAGAACTCTTAGACACAAATAAATAAATAAGGGTTTCAGTTGTGCATTCCACACTAGGCATTGACTTAGGTGAAGTAGCGTATTGAAATCACTTACAAGAGTGGGGGCTCGCACCGGGATTTCTCAATTAGACATCCCACTTGTGACAGCTTAATGCAGCGTGTTAACTGACGGGGTACATAAACCCTGTTGGGCTACCACACTGTGTTACACTGTGAAAAGCACCCTTCAATAGGAACGCTCTAAGGAATTGGTCTGTTTGCAAAAATAAATTAACTTCTGTAAGTCAGAAAGGAAATTAATATTTCCGGAATGGTGACCCTAGTAGAAATTAATATGGCAAGGGAACACCTACTGCACAAATTATTTGTCAGGGGAGAGTGGACAGAGCAGGATCAGAATGTGTGGTTGCAGGGAATTAAAGAACAGGCCACTGCAACAGGATTAAATATATGGCAGGATCAGGGTCATAGCGGCATATCTATACCTCCACATTGGAGCAATGCAGGGCAAATATGCAAAAACCTAGATCTGGTAAACAAGCAACTACAATCATACAATCATTAGAAAAAGCCCAAACTGATCTGGACTCTGCAGAGCAAAGGCTGCAAAAGAGCCTTGAATCAGAAAATGAAACTAGGCAATACCTGATAAAAATAAAAGAAGATATGGATATCCTGCAGCAGTAGAAGGTAGAGCAGGATACCAAAGTATTGGCCCTGCAGAAAGAGTGCCAAGAAAGTTTGGACTCTCTACTGCAGAGCCAGAAAAAGCTGGAACAGCAAATAATTTTTAATAGGGCCTGCGCACAGCAGGTAGTCACCCTGCAAAACCGCCTAGACCAAGAAAAAGAAGAGAATAATAAATTAATTCTCAAAGACCTTGACACACAGACAAAATTCGATGAGGAGCGCCAGAAAGCTGGTGCACTCCAAAAACAAAGGGATGACCTGACTGCACAGAGGGGTACTCTCATTCAGGAAAGGGACACCATAGGCCAGGATGTCAGTTGTTTAAAAGATAAAATGGAAGAAAATCACCTGGCCCTCCAGGGACTTTGCTTAAAGATTACACAAAATTGTTAGCGCACTCCAGGAGGATGGAAGATGCTCTAGCAAGGAAGGATCAGGCCAGTAAGGACAGGACTCAGGAGGTCACCCTCCTGCAGCATAAACTAGCCCAGTAAAATTACCCAGGAAGAACAGAGAGACAATGAAGCTCTCTGTGAGAAAAATGACAGGCTCCACATACAGGTAGCTATGCACAAACACCTGATAGAGACTAGTAAGGCCTTGATAGAGGAACAAAAAGGTCAAGTTCTTGCATGGCAACAGGGAGCAGGGGCTGAGAGAGATGAGGTCCGCTGGAAAAGGTAAACACCTGAGCATAACCTCAGGAACCCTAATACCGGAGGCTTTCATCTTTTCAACCCCATGGACTCTGCCACCCCCATGACCACTGGCACACATGAGCCAAGGGCCACGGGGATGGCAGACTTCAATCCAATGAGGAACATGGGGCTCATAGGACCTCACAGGAATGGATGGGTGAGCATCTGTGTATGGGTTCCCAAGTGCTAGGGCCATATTCTCTGATCAGGGAGACTCCAATGAGGGGAGGGTCAGAGAAATGGATCCTCAAAAATACAATTTACCCAGAGACCAGATGGTAAAATTTAGTTGGGAACTCCATGAGAGTAGGCCCACTAAGGCACTAAGGGCATCCTGAACACCTCTGCCCAGCTAGGACAGTGGTGGGGGGTACTCCTGAGAGCAAGGGGGAATCAGAAGACTCCTCTGAGCACCACAGGACCCAAGAAACTAGGCCCCCATATTCTACCAGCCATTCCCAAGCTCGCAGAATCCAGGAGAGCCTAGAAGACCAGAAAGGCACCTCTGGTAGTAGTGCCTCTGAGTCAGAGGATGAGTGGACCAGGGTCACCAAACCAAAAAAGCCAACAAGGTCAAGAGTGCCTTGCTCAAGGATCCCCTAAAACAAATCGAAGCCATTAGGAGCGTCATCCTGCCCTATTTTATGAATGCGAAATATTCGGTTTGGGAGCACCTTGAGCTCTTTGAACAAATGATGGAGACTTTCCATTTGAAGGACAGCCAAAGCTGTATTCAATCTGTAAAGTGGACCTTCTCTCCCGAGTACTCCAGCTTCTTTGCGGGGCTGGAGGATCAGAATCATTCCAGATGGTCCACCTATAGGGCGGCCATCTTGAAACATGTTTCTGTGCACAGGAATCCTCAGGAGGCTTGCAAGGCAGCCTACAACTTGCAATGTGGGGAAGATCAGGCCCCACAAGAATTTGTTCAAGAATTAAAGCGTGCTCTTGCACAGACCACTAGAAGGGTGCGCACTGACAGAAAAGAGTCTGTAAATACTTTCTTCCACACTCTCCCTAAGTACATCATGACCCAGCTAGTGAGGGACTTTCACGAGAAAAGATCACTGGACTGGGTCATTGAACAAGCCACACACATTTATCAGGTGCAAAAGCCAGTGGAAAACAAAAATAGTCCCAAAACCCCGAAAACAACCAACACCCCTGCTGCTGCTAAGGTGGCGGAGGTGAAGGTTGCCCCCATTTTAGATTTAGAGATGGGGGGCCTAAAAACCTGCCCGCACAGAATCAAAGCAACCCCAAACCCAGAAGGCCCTCGGGTCAATCACAAACAGGGAGCCAGGGAAGAAACCCCACAAATGGGACCCCTAACTCCCCTGAATACATCAGCCCACGCTAAAAGGGCAATAGACCCATCCTGGGTTATGTCTGGACTCCTCCAGCCCAAGAGAGGGGGGATCCAACCAAACAGCAACTAACCCAGAGAACTTCCCTCCTCACTTTCCCCAGGCGGGCAGTAATCCCCCAAATACTGGACAGATTTTTTTCCAAGGTACCCCCCAAACCTTAACCCCCAAAACAATCCATCCTTCTTTCCCCACATTCCTGAGCCCAGACAACCCAATCCAGGAAAGGGGAGGCCAAGGGTGGAGGGGTACCCAAACTTTCCTAACCCGGGGTATTTTGTGAGAAGGGATAGCTACCCTTCCCGGGATCAGCCCAGGGGAGACATGAGGACCTTGTACCAGCCAGAGGGGGTGTCACAACTAGAGCGCCAGGTGCAGAACATGGCACAGGATCTGGGTCGCATGCTGAGGGCTCAACAGAACCCTCAGATGAGCATTGCGGTGCAGAATGCCTCAAATCAAGGACCTGGTGCTCCAGAGCAATGACGGGGAAGAACCCCGACAACCCACCGGTTCCCAGGGAGGAGGCACAAGGGGAAGGGGGGTGTAAAGCCTTGGGGGAAGCTTCCTTCCCCACTTGTAAAAAGCCCCTGGAAACCCAGGGACCAGAAACAAAATCTCCTGCCCCCGAAAGTCTGCCACCCAAGGAGCAGAGGGGGGGTAGGAGAAATAAAGAGCCCACAAAGATCTGCTTTGTGGAGGACGTACAAATCTTTCAGTCTGAAGGAGAGGGGTCCTCGGAGGTTTCTGGGAAAAGGATCTTCTCCTTCAGAGATGGGGGAACTCCTCCCAAAGAAAAATGGGTCCCAAAGGATCCAAATCCAGACTGGGTAGATGTGGGGACTGAGTTAGCACCGCCCATCATCAAACCCCAGAATCATCAGCATGAAAATCCCCTGGTTCAAACCCATCCTGGTGACTGCCTCCAAAAAGGGGGGAGGGCAGAATCAGAACCACGGGAACCGAAGACTTTCCCCATATCTAGCTGTCACCTTTTTCTTTCAGATTCCCAAGACTCCAAACAGAATCCTGCCCAAATCACCTTCCTGTCACCGTCCAAAACCTAGAAACTAACCCACCAGTTGTCCAAAAATGTACATTATCTTTACCCCCTTAAGGAAAAGGAGGGAAGGTTTTATGCCCCGGTTCCAATACAGGGGCAGTGTACAATTTTGTCACTGGTGGACACTGGATCCCAAACTACCCTTCTGTCAAAAAGGGCCTTTGATCAACTGAATTCGGGAAGGGGGTAGAAATACCACATTCCTCTCACCCCTCTTCCTGAACAACTTCAGAACTTCGACGGGAAAGAAATTCCCGTTGAGGGGACTGCGGATTTGGACATTAAAACTGGGCCACACAAGGTGAAGCACCCAGTCATAGTTGTGACTCCAGAGGGCACCCCTTGTTTACTGGGGAATGACATCCTGCGTAGGTTGTCACCCCTCATAGATTGTGTGAACAAGGTCATCTGGACCCAGACTAACCGACCAATAAAATTGAAACAAAGTGTCAACCATGTTAGTTTAAATGGCACCTGCCACATGGTTGAACAAAAACCTGACCAAATAGAATTTCACTTCCAGAACAACCAAATCCCAGACGTGACAGTAATTGCAGTAGGGCAACAAACTGGTGATGGGGAGTCCTCTCTATTTTTGAAAATTAACCTTCCTTCCAGTCTAAGGTGGCATTCCACACTGGAAGGAAACACTCTGAAATTCATTACAAATTCAGAATCAGAAAATCCCACTTCTGTAGTCCAGAAAGACGAAAAATCAGCTCAAAGCCTGGCTGATATTCAGAAAAATGGAGAGCAGTTGTTCATCCCTATTCAGTTAAATGAAGGGAAGGACTCTGTTCATGCCCGAGTGTGTGTGAACAACGGTAAGAGCTTCATCAGCGAAGCCATGTTCTGCAAAATCCCAAAAGATCCAGCCATTCCCACATTTAAACTGATAGACAAATGGGAAATGGACCTGGAAACACCCAATTCCAAACATCTCCTGCCTAGCAGGTTTATGCTCAAAATTACCATAGGTAACAAGAGCATAGTGCATAATTGTTGGGTCGTGCGAGATGTCCCTGCTGCAGTTTACTTAGGCAGAGACATTCTCAATCGCTTTGACATTAGTTTGGACTTAATAAACTTCAAATCATGGTCCCAATTAGCGGGCAATCCCATGGACTTTGATGACCCAGAGAAAGCATTTAGGTCAGCTCAATTGCGGCCTTATGCATTTGAAATTCAGATTGGAGAGGAAGTCACCATCCCAGAACGGACCCGACAATTCTCACTGGAAGTGAAAGTTAAAAGAGGACAGAAATTGAAAAACCCTGATGCCTATATTCATCTTAATGCTTATTTCCAACAGCAAGGGTTGGGGGTAAACCCAACACCACTAGTCAATATAGACCACACCATTCCAATAGAGGTGTATAACAGCGACTTAAAGAGTATCACTCTAGCCGCAGGCACCATTATTGGAATGGCGGTTGATGACTGACATTTTTCCATAGATTTAGGTAATGAACTGTTAGGACCCATCCCCAAGGATTGTTTTGACAATGATAGTGACGATGACGCAACACCAGACAGGATCTTCACCCGTTATTGGGGGAATTTCCTGGTGTACACTTCTTGCCCTTATGGCAAGGAAGATGTGACCTGTGACTTCAGGAGGGATGAGGTGAAATTCCAAGTCCATGAGGGCTGTCTTCCCCACCTGAAGCCACCAGTCCAAATCAGCACTTTGAGCAGAGACTTCTCCACCCAGCTGGCAGAGGCCGCTGAGATAGCAAAACCGGAAGTCTTTCCAGGCTTCAGGCAGATGGTTGAAGAGAGAGTCAACCTAGCCGATGCCTGTGAGACTCTGGAGCAAAGTAAAAATTGAAACAAGTTTTCTTAGATTTTCAAGATCTCTTTGCGGTGGACTCATATGACTGTGGGACTCATATGACTGTGGTTGCACTGACATCCACACAACAACAATTCACACGGACCCTGGCATGACTCCAGTGTATGTGAAGCAATATCGCTTGCCTCTTGCATCAATGTAGCCCCTTACTGAAATAATTAAGAACCTTGAGTCCCGTGGGATAATTCGGCCAGTCTACAGCACCTTCAATAATCCGGTGCTGGGGATTTTGAAGCCAAACGGCCAGTGGAGACTCTGTGCTGACTTAAGGGAGCTCAACAAAAGGGTCCATACTTCCCGATGGCCTCTTCCCTGCATTAACCAAGGGCTGGCCCAGATCCAGGGGTCAAAGGTATTCATTGCCATTGACCTCACCAAAGGGTAGTGGACTTTACCTATCAGTTGGGAGGACCAATACAAGCTGGCCTTTACCTTCGGGGGGCAGCAGTACACATGAACTTAGACTCCCTTCGGATACATCAACTCCGGCAATGAATTTAACATTTTTCTACATAAGGCCTTGCCCGACCTGGGTGAGAGGGGTAGCCTGGCCTATGTGGATGAAGTTTTAATCAAAAGCTCAACTGTAGAGGAACACATAGCGGAGATCCGTTATGTTCTGACACAGTTGAGGGCTGCCGGAGCAAAACTCTCCTTTCAAAAGGCAGAGTGGTGTAGAACCCGTGTCAATTTCTTGGGGCATGATATTACTCCTCAAGGTCTCTGTCTGCAGGAAAACAAAGTGGAAGCACTCCAGAAATTAATAGACCCCACAACTCACCGGGAACTAATGAGCGTCCTCGGACTAACTAATTACAGTAGAAAGTTCATTGAGGACTAGTCAGAGATCACAAGACCCGTGATTCATCTTTTGAAGGGGGGTCAAGGGGGAGTGGGGTCCAGAACAAGCCGAGGCAGTAAGACAACTCAAAAGAAGCCTCTCATAAGCGCCTTGCCTAGCTTACCCTGTCAAAAACAAGGAGTTCTTCTTGGAGACAGGGTTCTCAAATACATGCTTGTCGGCAGTATTATATCAAAAGCATGAAAAGGTCAATAAAGTAATCTCCTATGCGAGTAAATCTTTATCCTCTGTGAAGGAAGAATTCAACGATTGTGAGAAGGCACTCCTGGCAGCGGTGTGGGCATTGAAGAATTACCGCCCGTTTTTCAAGGGGTAATATATCGTAGTGGAGACTCCACACCAGCCTCTGCAATATCTCCAAAGTGACAGAATCCGGCCTGGAAATGTGAGTAATTTGTGAATTACTTCCTGGATGTTGTCAATGCAAGGCTTTCCTGTGGAGGTCAGATATGGCCAAAACAAGAAGAGTCCCCTTGCGCAAGGTCTGGCTGACTTGCATGATTGTGCCAGAGAAAACTGTCTCGAGAATGAAAGTCTTAAAATCAAGGACAACATGGAGGAATACCTTAATTCCCCACACAAAGTTTTTGAAGAAGACCAGTGTGAGGGAATACCCACTGTCTATGTGGATGGATGCTCCTACCATGTTGACAACAATGGGGAAAAAGAACTTGTGGCCGGCGTAGGGAATGCATGGGTGAATGATGCCCCCAGGACCCTCCGCTGGGTACAAAATCGGTCCCCGAAGTAGTCAAGTGGCTGGGTTGATAGCTGTGCATCAAGCCATCCTCACTGCTGTCCAACACCAACTCCACGAACTGGTCATAATCACTGATTCGGATGATGTACGGAACGGGTTCGTGGAGCATCTGGTTAACTGGAAAACCAGAGGCATGCTATATGCTAATAATAAACCATTGAAACATGGAAAATGAATCCAAATTATTGATGATCTGGTCACCTCGAATGGGATGACCATCTACTGGAAAAAGATCATGGGTCATTCTAAAGTAGAGGGACTAGACAAACTAGATAAAACTGGAAATGACCTAGCTGGTCAGCTGGCCAAAACTGGAGCCATCCAAGGGGATCTACTTGAGATCGAGTATCTGTTGGGGGAAATCCAGGTCACTGTTATCAGTAGGTCCCAGACAAATGCTCACAATGAACTCTCAACTGCACAATGGAGTAAGGAGGCCCCAGATGCTGATTTGATTACGGCTCAGAAAAGGGATCCAATAATTGGTAAGTTTTATCAACACATTGAGGACCCTGAGAACTTTCCCCTGACGGATACCGATTACGTAGGGAAAGAGGACCTCAGAGTGTTGATGAAATGTCCAAAAATGTTCAGAATCCAAGATGGTTTGTTGGTAAGGAGATCCCTAGCTGGCCACGACCAGTGGGTGGTCCCTACCTCATTCCGAAGCCTGATGCTAAGCCACGCCAATGATGCGGCCACAGCCGGTCATCGGGGGTTTCATACGACACTTGAAATCTTAAGAGAGGTTGCATACTCACCACACATGGGACAGGACATCGACCAATACTTGAAGGGGAGTCTTGTGTGTGCACAATTTCTGCCAATATCTCTCACACACTGTGCGCCTCTCCAAAAGAGGGGGATGACACTGCCTTGGTCAGATTTACAAGTCGATTTTATCAGGCCCGTAATTCGCTCCTGTAGGGGGAACAAGTACATGTTGACCGTGACATGCTTGTTCACTAAATGGGTGAAATGTCTCACGGTCCCAAATTGCAAGGCAGAAACAGCAGCTGCCCTGATGATCAACCACATCTTCTCGCGTTTTGGACTACCCCAAAGAATCGAGTGAGACCAAGGTAGCCACTTCACTAGCAAAGTGTTTACAAAGATGTGGGAGATACTTGGGGTCAAAAGGAAACTACACATTGCCTACCGGATAGCCTCAAGTGGTGGAGTTGGGAGATACAACTAGACAATTGTGAGCATATTAAAAAAAATTGTGGCAGATTCTGGGCCAAGTTGGGACATTCGATTACCTCTTGTCCTGATGGCCATCAGATCTACCTCTTCATCCGCAACTAAAATGTCACCGTTTGAGCTGATGACTGGAGGAAGGAGGGTGCTTCCGCAGCATTTGCTTCACAGAATCCAAGAGCAGACATTGATAAATGCCTCCACAATTCATGAGTATGTTGAAAATCTGAGAAAACACCTTCAACATGCTTTTGCCTATGCTCAGCGAAATCTAGAAAGATCTGCAGACAGTATGAAGTCCCAGTATGACCTCAAGACTACCAGAAAAGAATACCAAGTAGGAGACCAGATCTACTTATTCAATTTCCAAAGGAACCAGGCCAAACAGTGCACATTTCTTCCTAGCTGGCGGGGTCTTTTGAAATTGAAGACAAAATCTCACCAATCTGTATCCCCAAAGGCAGTTTGGCAGAAGGTGATAATAAGTGGGTCCATATCAATCAGCTGAAGTGTTGCCATCCTAGGCACACTCTGCAGCAACTAGAGGATTCATCTGGAAACCCAGAGGCGGACATTCCATATCCCTAGAAATCCCAACTATAAAACTATTCCATCTCTTATAATCAGTAATAATTGCCAACAGAAAAGATTGTCATTATATGTGAAATATATGCGTCTGCCCCTATACATGAATAGTGGTGGGGAAATGTCTACAAATATGCTCTGTTTTGCCATCCTAGGAATGAAACCATGGATCCTAAGAACCAAGGAGGACCACTCAGGGACTGGAAGGAAAAACACAAGGGGCCCGGGTTATCGCTCCATACTCTCATCCGGAACCGGCGAGGAGAACCTTTCGATCCAGCACTGATGGGAGAAGCAGATGAATTTTTCCACTTGGACCAAAACAGAAAAAACTGAACATCCCAATCTCCTGACTTCCCCTTGACGGGCAGTCAAATGTCAAGTCACGAGGGGGGGCTTGTGGGATGTTTTAACCCACTAGGCTCTGCCCTGCGACATCCCTGTGTGCTGATGGTGCAAGAATCATCAAAATGACTGCAAAAGCCCTATGCACACCAAAACCTATGACAATTGCGCTTTGAAACCGGAAAAGATGGCTGCCAAATCTACTTTGCCTGTTGTCAGTGGTGGAAGGAGACCTCACTGCTGAAACCTGTCACTGGGCTGCCTATCATGGAAAAATTGAAACTCCATGAAAGGCAGTGCTTTCTTTAAAGAAACCGAGAAATTGCTCTTAAATCCCTTTTTCTTGGTTCCTGAAAATACAAAATGCTGGTCCAAAACACCACAAAACATCCAATATCTTTGTTGGGTGTGAACCGTCACTTTATTTAAGGAATCAATATGAACATACAATGTCAGGAAAAGCGGAATCTATCATCGAAATATCCACAGTAAAAAGTGTGCTTGCCTGTGAAAATCTGACAAAATATGGGCGCGGTACCAGCAGCCGTCTGTATGACAGCTGTCATTAGTTGCATCAGAAGCTTAAACTTGTGCAATTGAAATCAAATATCTGGGTATTAGGTTACCTGTTATCAAAAGTAATGTAGGTTGCAACTATTTAATCTCCATGGTTTAGAGACTGGAATTAGAGTTCTAGTTGCCTGATTAAAAATTGCAAGTTTTATTTTATACCAAGAAAAATGTAAGAAATTGACAGTGAATTTAAGCTGAACTCAAAGTCACCAAACCAGTTCCCCCCAGCTTCCCCCAACAAAAGGCATCTCTCTTGCTTCCCACCAAAGTCGGGAACTTACACTTTTGTGTTGATTAAATCAAGGGAGGAGATTTTGGGCTGCAGCAGAAGTGGACAATGGACCTTCCTTGGCTGAAAGGATATGCAGATTCTGAAGTGTCAAGAGTGGCCTCTCCCAGAAGGAAGGGGGCTGAGATTGCTCTTGAGCTGCAAGATGGAGATGGAAGCGGGGACAGACACTGTTGTTGGTTCACAAAGCACAGCAAGCATATTTTTGAAAAAGACTGATAAAAGACTGTGAGAATTTGTAAAAATTACAGAATTAACAGCATTGTTAATGTGATTTTTTTGTGCACATTTTAAGAGGACCCAGAACTCTGTGTGATGCTCTGAGAAGGCGCAGTGAACATTCTGGTTTTGTAGCAATTGTATTTAGTGTCAGAAGCATGAAACTCCATATGATTATGCCCATATACAATGCGCACATATGTAAAAGAATTTGGACAAATTAAATATCATGTCCCGGATAAAAAGTGCGAAAATCTGTCAAGATTTCACAGCTACGAGGCTTGGAAGAGGGTGTGCTCCACAAAATATGTATGTTATTGGTATAAAGATTGTACACATGTAAAGATGTATTATATCAAAAATAGATTTTATGTGCAAAAGGCAAAGAGTGAAGATGTTTTGCCTCATAAAACTGCATCATCATGATGACACTCTGTTTTCTCCTCCAATCAATGGAGAGAGCAGACTTTAGCCAATAGACTACCTAGGGGATTACCCACTTCTTTATCAAACACATGAATAGAGACAGCTGAGTACTCAGAAAACACACTGATCCCCCCACCATCCTGAATTTGACAGAGCATTTTGCAAGAGAACTATCCATATTCCAGACTCCAGACTATAGAAACTTTGCAAGCAGTAAGGCTCAGAGCATAGCTGAACCACTTGCAGCTGGGCTTAACTTCCAGAACCCATCCCTCAACTTAAACGGGAAACCAAAGAAGCAGCCAGGCTGTGCTGTAACTGCTTGCCTGCCAAAGAATTATCTTCATAATCAGAAGGACAGATTAAACCCCGTATTGTGCCGTGCTGTTCTGTGCAGACCAGAGAACCATTGCAGATCCAGTCCAGTCGTGCTGTGCAGTGTAGACCAGAGCACCTTGCTGTCCAGTCCTGCCGTGTGGTGTCCAGAGCACCTTGCTGATTGCTGAACCAGACCAGTCTGGTGTGCCCAGCAGTCTGTCCCAGAAATCCCTGACCAGAACCAAATCCCTGACGGTTCCATTTAAAACATTCGTAGTGAGTATCCATAGTATAGGATTGTCACTAGCCTATGTACTGTCCATAATAATCCCTATCCAAATCAAATCTATCTTATATCCAGAACTGTATTGTTAGAAAATCTTTTTGCCTTGCCTGAACTCTCTCTCTAATCCTGCAGTCCTTCTGTAATAATATTGTTAAAATCTTCTTTGCGATGATATATTGCATCGGAAGAAGGCAAGCGGATCGGCTGGCAGTTGCCTTGATCAAGTGGCTGAGCATCCGTGTAGTTTGCTTCTTCATAATCCATCTCTAGTGTAAGGAAACCTTGTTTGTATTTTAAAAGTGCATCCTTGTTTTACAATTTTGCCTCTTTCTGAAAAAAACGGCCTCCACGAAAACGTCCATAATTTCATCATACATTATGCTAGAAACTCCATATAGTTTTTCTGCAATCGTGCTTACCGTGCGGAGAAAACTTTGCTGCAAATTTTTCATTTGGCCAAAATCTATAACGTGTAAAATAGCTTTTCATTGAACCCGACCTCAAAATTACGTTTTCAACTTGCTTATTACTCTCAAATTATTGCCAGTGTGTGTCTGAAACCAGATAAAGCCTCTCCCATTAGAATTCAAATAATTTCAGTGATTTAATCAATTTTCAGTGTTTTACCCCATTCATTAAAAGCCAACTTTAAAACCATTTTTGACAAGATTGCCAATCAATTCTGTTTTTCTCTGGTGTTTGCTGGGGGAAATTGGGATTGATATATTTTATTGAATTCTGCATTCCTGAAACCTGTTCTCTCTCCTTCTATTTCTTCATTTTGAATATTGGGGGGATTGAAGAGTGTGCAGGGGGAAATAGTAATCACATTGCCAATTGATTGAACATACCCACAAGTATTATTTCTATGCTGCACTGTTTTTCCCATCATTACTCCTTCTGATTACAGAGTTTGTTTAGTGTGACCTCACCCCATTGGTGATTATTGTATACCCATTAAAAATAGTGTGATAATACTGTGAATATATAAATAAATATTTTAACTTTGCAAACCAGCATGCTTCCTGTTTCAGTGTGACCGGGGGGGATTCCAAGAGAGGGGAGTGATATAAGTGGTACATCGTTCAGAAATAAAAGAACTCTTAGACAAAAATAAATAAATAAGGGTTTCAGTTGTGCATTCCACGCTAGGCATTGACTTAGGTGAAGTGCCGGATTGAAATCACTTACAGCATGTTAGTTGTTCCTCACTATATGGCAATGTTTAATTTAACACCCAATGGTATACAATCCCACCCTGGAATTCTGGTACAAGAAACAGGGTGACTTTGCAGTTAAAATTCAAATGCATTTAAATAACAGAGAAGCAAATGTGGTCCCTAAACATTATGCTGGGGAAACCACCACAGTAAAATAAAGAAAAAAGAATTGGACTGATTGTGAAATTCCCACCATGCTACAGTGCATATATGCAGTCACAGCATGAATCAACTACTTATATTCCTAAATATTTATATTTCTGAATAATACACTGTGACCTCCAAGTAGCACACCAACTTCATTAATTACATTGCTGCTTATCAACAAGTGTGTTCAAATATTGCCCATAGATTTATCAAAAACAATTATCAAAAACAATTATTGCTATCAGACAAAAAATGACAGCAAAATATGAATTTTCTGCAGATGTCCTGTTACCAATATGCTCCTTTGTGCCATGCGGTGTCAATGGTTTTGAGTATATACATACAAAAGAAATGCCAGCTCTAGCTCTAGCGAGTTGCTTCCTAATCAATACTATACAGTTTAGGAAAGCTATGCTATCAATTTATAATGAACAGAATATATATATATATATATATATATATATATATATATATATATATATATATATTGTTTTTACTTATTGGGATTTAGTCAAGATGAATCAAGACTTTTTACACAAGTATCAAAGTTGAATACATTTATTAAAAAAAATGTTTTCCAGTAACAATAAGTACAACAGTAAAAGAAAAACAAAAAACAAAAAAAAGTCCAGAAATTGGAAAAGAGACAAAAGGGAAAACCAAGAAGAACCAATACAATCACTAGTGACTAGCCTGCAACTCTTATGTTCAGTGGGGTGGATGAACAGAGAAGATCAGAACTTAAACTATCCCACATTACATTCTCCAATAACCATTGAAACTCCTAAGACAGCTTAAGAGTGAGCCCATGCTTATTACTGATAGCTACCAGAGAACACTTAATTGTTCTACCTAAATTGTTCTACCTAAATAGGTCTTTCCACCTGTGCGGTCCCCTAGCCTCTTAGACCTCCCCCTTTGCCTCGTCTAATGGGAATAGCTCCTATTAGTACATTTTAGAAGCCTCAAAACTTTCACTACGTCGGATGTTAGGAACAGTTAATTGCCAGATGATAGTCTTTTACAGAACATAGGAGATTCCAAAGAATCGAAACTGTGGACAAAGAATATTTTTGTATGTACATTATATGTCCTCCCAAGGTTATGATTTCCTGAAAGGAACGCTAACCCACCACTCAATTCTCGTGGGTGATTTTGGTGTATATATTTTGGGGTCTTCTCACTTCAACACATTGGTATTGGTGAAATGTTACTATTCATTTGAAATTGCATCAGTCTCGGTGGACTTAAGTGGTTTAGCTAAGTTCCCTGTCATCACAAAATCTCTTTTTTAAAACTAGGTTTTCACAGGTCACAATGTACCAATCAATGTGGAAGTTATATACACTTTCACAAATCTGGTGTCCACAAAACACCTTCAAAGACTGCAGGATTCAATTTATTAAGCCATAATTTATGAAATGATGCACTCCCAGCACTGGGAAATGCTATCTGTTTTACATGCAAAACAGAGAAAGGAATAAAAGTGCAATTGTTCTTATTTAAAAGTAATCTCACTCAGTTTTGAATGTAATAAGAGCAGGATATAATTCATACTAAAAAGCTAAAATATCCTACTCCAATTCTGTTGGTGTTAGCGTATCAACCATTGCACTCCGTGCACAGACAAATGTTATGTGCTCTACAAAAAATAAGATTTCACTTTGCTTTAAATATAGGGAGAAAGCAATGTTGCACTGCACACTGCAATGTTAAACCAGTCCAACCACTCCTGGGACATGTATCACAATTCATTGGGGAATTGTCATATTCCCTTTTGTATGGTCCTTTTTAATCACATAGTCAGCATGGGCCCTCAGAATATTCAAGTAGTCTCTAAGTCAGTTAGCCCCCTTCTGGCTTCTTCCGATCTCTAGGAAACGAGGTCTGCCCCAGGTAAAATCTGCATCAGGTTTCCTCATCAATAAGGCCGCTTTACCTCCAGATATTATCCAAGCTCAGCACTCATCTATTTGGGACAGGGATTCCGCTTTCATCAGTCTTCAGGATCCTAGACCTTTTCCCCGTTTCCTGTGTTTATAAGATGGATATTATTCCCACGCTCTCATGGTGATATCACACATTCTAATTGGCCATTCCTTTCCAATGACTTGCTTAACAGGATTACACTTTTTATAGATTAGACCCTTTATTTTTGATAGGGCAAACTATGTGTGCATATAGCAAGGGTGTCTTCAGAAAGGTTTTGAACACAAAAAGACATTTCTTCCATATCATCTCATACCAACATGACACATCAATGAAGTACAGATTTCTAGACTCCAATGACCCCCACAAATCAAAGAAATGCAACATGAATGTGTGTGATAAAATCTGACTTGGTTATTAATATTTATATTTGTATTACTTAATAATATATCTACAGACACTATGTTGAAATCAATTTTGTAGAGGATGATCTCATGGTTTCAAAACATCTTTTCTTTTACCTAAATCATACAGTTGTGGAATTAATTATTTTGGAAATTGTGTTTAAATACATTTCTAAGGCCTTTTAGATGATACAGTTAATGTCTTCAGTTGTGAATGTGAAACCTGGTGCTAGCATAATGAGTCATGTGAACAGCTCTCAGAGTTCCCTTTGTGGAATCTTCAGCCAATGATTGATATGGGTAGCTGACAGAGGCTATGTTTGTTTGTCCATCCATTAGCAGGACTTCTCGTGGATTTTAATTCAAAGCGGTGACATCTTTAAGTGCATTCTGGACTTCCAAAGCCCTGGGCCTAAAAAACAGAGCCTTGTGCCATGTGCTTAGTTCAGATTGTATCTCTTCCGAATTATGATATATTTGAGTCCACTGGAATGTATGCCAATATTCTTCTCCTGATCATAGAGAAAACAATTGTAGTTATTCTCTGAACAAGAAATTAATACATATATGTTGAAAAACAGTACTGACACTGACGGGATTGTTTGGTGTTCTTTGTGTTTTTTGTGTGATGACCCTATGTTTTTGCACTTTATGTTGAAATAGATGAGATATTGAAGGTATGTGTGAAAGTATGAGAGAATAGAGACTGATGATAAGAAATATATGATGTTAAATATGTTTAAAACAAATTGCATTGAAATTATTTTAGTATATGAAAGTAAAATGTGTCTGTTTTGAAAATTATAAAATATGTATATTTTTACAAAATATTTTCTCTAGCCTCATTTGTGCCTAGGTCCATTGTTTATTTTTGATTGTTTATTTTTGCCAATATTCTTCTACAAATATTTCTTTTGAGATTATCCAACGGGGGTGGGAGCATCCCATTAACCAGACGACAAACATTAAAGAATTTCTTTGTAGTGCTGGAACCACTGTGTTTGTTCGTTACAAAATACATGTGACAGTTTGTCTCCAGATGGCCACTGTAATCTCCTGGGACTTTAAGCCTCGTCCATCAGAAATATATTCAGGGCTAAACAGGAATTTGCTTGTTGTCAGGTTCCCTGGAAGAATCATCAAACTAGCCTTGGAAAAGCTACATTACAACATCAATCTGACCATGCAGATTGAAACACTAATGTATTTGTTGTTTTAAAGACCACATATA
Organism: Ambystoma mexicanum; assembly: GCF_040938575.1. Taxonomy (NCBI): domain Eukaryota; kingdom Metazoa; phylum Chordata; class Amphibia; order Caudata; family Ambystomatidae; genus Ambystoma; species Ambystoma mexicanum. Next base: position 451,493,325 of record NC_090933.1, on the reverse strand, counting down.
ACTATGAGGCTTAATACATTTACAATAGGCTTCCATTTGTATTTATGCATGCATCACTTTTATAATGAACATTATTTTACATATTCTGAATGAAATGTACTGAAAATTGCCATGCGCAATATGATGCTTCATGGTAAAAGAAAATCAATTTTTAAAAAAAGATAAGCAGTGTTATACAAGAAAGGTAAAAACTGGTGCTATTTATTTGGCTTTCAGTCATTTTTGCCGATGCAGTTCCAATATTCATGGGAAAATCTGCATCATATGTCTGGGTTTTCCCCCATGTGAGAAGGTAAATATCTGCATTTTACAGGTGCAGCTTTTCCTGTTATTTGAAGAAATACACAATGCCCTTAAAAGAAGCAAGGCAACATTCCAGCACCTCTAGATTCAGCCACCATTTCTCTTTTTCTTCTTCTTACATTCCCCCTTGCCCCAAGCTGGCATCAGATTGAAATAGTAAATTGCAGTAAGAACACAAAATTATTCTTACTTTCCATACCTCATGTAGGAAATCCACCACCTTTTCTCCCTTTTTGCTTCCTGGCAGAGATGCTGGATATCCATAAATCTTTCCTCACCAGGAAAGTTTATTTGCAATTTCTGTAAACCTCTGCAATACAGGAGGTGGAAACATAACCTGAACCGATGACAGAAGACTTATTATTCATGCTAGGTATTGAATAGTATTCAAAGGAAAGAACCAAGCATCGCAGCACAGATGTCAAATCCCTTTTTACAACCAGCAATATCAAGTAAAACCTCCCCAAGGATGACCATTAGAGAGGGATTACAAATACATTTCATTTGATAGTGTATATATATAGGAATCATCCAAAAGAAACAAGATTAAAAGACTGAATGGGAGATTTGCTCACATTTCTGCTGTTCAGAAAATCTGAACGGCCAAAAAGTTCGACCAAATCCCCCATTCAAAGGCAGGGGCTGCGGGGGTGTCCCTGGCACCCTTGCTCACTATATTGTGAGTGGGAGTTGTGGGGGTGTCCCCCGCAGCCAGTCCCAAAAAAAAGGAAAGGACCCTGCTGAGCCGGTTCCCAATCACAGAAGTGAAAGGGAACAGGCGTCACAGGGACACAGCGAGTCGGCAGCACACAGCAAAGTGTGCCCCCGCAAGGTAAGTAGGGGAGTGGGTCTGGGGGTGTGGGTCTGGGTGGGGTTGAAAGCCCGTGGCTGCAATGTTCAGGGGAGAAAAGACAAATGTTTTCAGAAAATTAATTTTCGGTCTTTTCTCCCTCTAACATTTCCGTCATGGGCTTCCAACATCGATACAAATATACTCATTTCATGGAGGCATGCTTGATAATCGATTTCTAAGATAATGTGCTGTTTTCAAATATGAGATTAACGACCAACCCACACATGATGAATTTTCCTATAGCAGATATTTTAAGGCGGGCAGATATTCTGAAAAGCACAGGTCCTCCAGTAAGGTTTGTATGAGCTGTTTTCTCACCTGTGCATACGCAGGGCAAAAGAAAATCAAACGGGCTAGGTCCTCGTATGGAGCTTCACATACCGGGTAAGATCGATCTGCACCCCCCCCCCGGACAATGCTGCCACCACTGCCCTTAGGTTAATGCATTTAAACCGTGCCCTGGATACAAGGGCATGATCTGTGGGGCGTTCTGCCCAGAAGATAATGCTGGACACCGGGGGACATTATTGTCATCAAACCATGGTTCTTTGGCTTCATGATTTCTATACTTTCTCTGTCCATGCTTACAGACTCATAGAGGCATGCAGTCCATCGGCCTCTTCCTCCCTGAGAGAGCATAGTGTTTGGTGGATACAAATGCATGATGTTAATCACCCTGAACTGTTTCTTGATGTGGGACAGCCATGGGATCTTGCATCCAGGGTCCTTGTATATCAGTATGTGTGAGTGACGCACTACCATTACCCCATTGCCTGAACTGGTGCAGTACTGACTGCTGGGAAATCGTGTCACCAGTATGAGTGCTGCCCAAATCCATGTGTACTCCGAAATGTCGAGCTGAGACTGGCAGTCCCAACAAATTCTTCAGGAATTGGTTTTCTGGGGTCTGGATCGCACTAGCATTGAAATGATCCCAAATTTAGCAACGGGGGCTGCTTTTCCCTTATACAGCTGCAGCAAGGGGGTAATTGGCTTTGCTTTAAACATATACATAGCCCTAGAAACCCCACCGAGAGCCTGCTTGAACTGCTGGGCCTGTTTAATTACGTGGCCCGTGGCACTGACGCTAGTAGAAAATCTAACCCTCAAGTAATCAGAAAAGTCAACCCTGGGGATAAGATTGTTCCTGCAGTACATTGCTTTGAAATGAATCCTCTGTCTGCCCTTCCAACATGCCATCACCGTCGACTTTGTCACATTTACCACCAGGCCCAACCCCTCCATGAAGACAGGATATTCCGAAAAGAGGGCCTGCAAAGCTCGTGCTGTGCGGGCCATCAGCACAGAATCGTCCGCATACAGCAAAACTGGTATGGCCGGCCATCCAATTTGCCACATCAGAAGAAGATTTTAGGAGGTGCTTGTGAAGACCATTTATGTATAGGCAAAAAAGTAGGGGCACCAACACACAACACTAGCGCACCCCCAATTTGATTTGAAAGGAACCTGTACAATGCCCATTTGCCCCACTCCTCACACAAGCTTGTGTTGTGCTATGTAACCTGGCCAGAAGGTTCACCAGGAACCCCGGCCAATTCATGGACCTGAGCATATCTCACAACTTGGAAAAATTGACTTTATCAAATGCTGTGCTCAGATCCATAAATGCCAGATAGAAGCGCTCCTCCTTCAGATAAAGTGAGTGTGCCACTACCAAATAAAAATTAAGTATCTGCTCGGCCCTATTTTGAAATGACACAGATAAAGAGAGGAGCAGGTTGCCAAATTGATTCAAAATCCCAGAAATACCTTCTTTTGGGGGATGGGCATCTCAGACTTTTCCAGAATAACAAAACACAGCTCTAGTGGAAGGTTCCGGGTTGTCTGCTGGTGTTGTAATGCCATTTCCCTGAAGAGGGATAATATCAAAATATCATCTAGGTTGCTCAATAGCGCAATCCTATGGTTGTGTGCACTTGTTTCAACAAGTTCAAGAAAAACCCTGAGGCAGATCCCAAACCAACCTGGAGAAATGGAAGACCCTTTTGCCCCCCAAAACAGGGGGAATCGACAATAAGGGGTACATATAGGAACCAACAGGTAGGCATCCTTGAGTGCTAGCTACAAAATCCAATCCTCTGGTTGTAATACATCCTGGAGCAGATGTATTGTTTCCATCTTGGATTGCCTATACACAAGACAACCGGCTGTAGAAAGGAGTGTGTGATCTCTTGCTCCTTTGTTGAATAGTTGTTTTACCTCCAGAAAAAATGCTGTAAAGACCTAACTTTGAAACCTGATTTTTGCTGGGATTTCCAAGCTGACCTGTAGGTAAGACACATTATATACAGAAATATTAGAGCACCCACGTATCTCTTACTCTTACTATTCTGAGTCAACTGAAAAGGTAATGCTGAATGTGTCTCCCAAGATTTAATTTGTTAACAGGTGGAGGAACACTTACCATTATAATTACCAGTGTTTCATCAATGCCTGGGAAAACCTATGTATAATTATCCCTTCAGGTGGAAGCTAACCTCCTGAGACTTCGAGCTCTGTGGCAGTTACCCTAAACCCCTAGGAGCCTCAGATGAACCTACATTTCAAGGTGAATGGCTCAAATAGAGTTCCTGCCCCTTGCAAACCTTGTTAAACCTTACTGGTGTCCACTTTTTTCTTTTTTAGCTTTATTCAGAGAGACAAAGGTTGTTACATAACAGCCAACCTCCTTGCTGTATTGCTCACTCAGTGCTCTAAGGATGCTTGTCTGCCACGGCCTCAAATTTAGAATTCAAGTCAAATGTTCTTGTGCCTCTCCACAATGAGGGAGGCGTGTCATTGACCAGACAGGAAACAAATACTCCATTGGGCCCAAATGCCCAAGATATAATGGCCAAAAGGATCACATATGTTTAACAGACTCCTCCAGGTCTTGTATCTTTACAGGTGGCCCAAGGGTGTCAAGTAACCTATCTTGACAAGAGAACCATGCATGGGCAGTAACATGCTACAGTTTGCATCAACGAAACATTATTGGAACCTTTTTTTTTAATCACTAGCCAAGGGCATGTAGACCTCAACCTATTCCTAGAGGTACTGTGTAGCCTACTTGTTATATGGTTGCACACATATTGAGCAACATGTGCCATGGGGGCTGACACATTGAATTATTTTGGAAAATGGAAAGGAGACCAAACATCAGGCTCGGAGTTGTCTGCCAGCACAACCCACTCAGAGGCCTCAACATTTGCCAGGAAATAACCTAATACCCAGGGGATCATGAGGCAAGAACAGAAGAGCTGACAAGGTCTGTGATCTCTTAGCTGGTTTCAACATCTCTGCCCAGCCAGAGGGTCTTGCAGGAATAAGCTCATATCTGATGCTTCATGTGTAATACCCATCACGGGTTTGGAGGACTTTGAGGCAACTACATGGGACCCACCTTTGGTAACTAAAAGGATATTTATTTTCTTATTAGGCCAGGATGTGCACCTCATATAGCCACGTGTAAACTATGGGACCCTAACCAGGGAACCACAATGAAGATTCACTTTCTAATGTCCGATGTGAATTCCCTTAAGGTGGCAGACATATTCTGTTCAAGGAATCAGACATGGAGACTTCAAAGTATCCATCAGAATGTGGAATGTCATAATACTCTTCCACAGAGGCAGCCTCCCCATCTACCTGGGTCTATGCCCCTTTGCTGTCAGAATGCTGCTGCTTCTATAAGGTTTGAAGTTCGCCCCGGTACTTGTCAGTAAACATCATTATCTATTCAAGGTACAAGGTTTTATGTAGCCTATGAGAAATAGTTTATTTATAACGCTGAGTCTGGGGTCTGGTAACTGCACTACTCAGAACACACTCACAATGACATACAGGAAAGAGGAATCCCCTGAGTTACCTGTGGGAAATGGGTCCTGACCGCTACACCACCTCCCTTGCCCAAACACATATTAACCAGTAGGTGTGAGCGGAGGCGCAGCGTAAGTAAAAGAAGAAAATGTTACCTTCTGTTCTTAGCTGCAATAAAGTGAAAAAGGGCCCAATCAAAGGGTCCATTCCCAGCAGTACAAATGATTCAGAGAAAAACACAGGTTAAGATAAAGGTTGAATCCCCTGTGAAGCAGAACTCACCATAGGCAGCAGCAAGAAAAGAGGTTGAAGGTTTGGAGGAGTAGCCTTTTATGGAACAAGAATATGCTACCAGGATACCACTTTATAATTGAAGGAGTGAATCATGGAATTTGTAGTCCAAGACTTAAATCTAGGGGTGAACAGAATAGCATAATTATTATTCTGACAAAGACAAAATGGTTCATCAAGTACTTGGCCGAACCTGTAAATGAAAACCAATAGTTGTTTTATTTAATAAATCATGTTCCAACTTGAGAAATACACTTTTCCAAAAAATGAAGTTGCTATTTAAATGTGTTCCCATGTTTCAAATATCTCTCTTTATTTCAATCAACATCTATTTCTTATTTAATGGACACTCTCCAGGATAGAAGAGATTAACAAAAAAGCAGGAAACAGATGCACAGAAGGATGTTGCCTATGCTTCACAAATGCAAAGTGCTAGGTTGCAGTGAACAACATGGATAATGCAAGTTATAACTGTCATTGAAAATCACACACCTTGCACCCTGGCAGGGTAGCTTATGTTGAACGTGAATGTTGAACCTTCCTTCCAGCTCACACAGAAACGTATACTTGGATACTGTCTGCATGTGCCACACGTTGAGGGTATATGTGAGGTGGGTGGACACAATCCCCCTACTGTTTTTAAATAGGGGACCCCTTCCCCCATATGCATAACATGGGAAAGGACTTTCATAGAGTGTCCTTTCCCATTTAATGCACTCTTCTAGAGAGACAGATAGGGTTGAAGTAGGGGGAGTTACACATAGGTAGGTCTGACGTGACTGAACCTGTCCGCACCCTACACGCTCTAAGAAAACACTTGCCTGTTTGGAAGTTGCACAATTCGACCATGTGTTCATCCACGTCCACTAAACTCACCTCTTCCCAACCAAACTAGAGGATGTAAGGCAGTGTGGCCTTTTTTATATCTCTCACTCTTCATCCTTTAATCCCACAACAGCTGCATATACAATGCGCTCTATCACCCTCTGTCTTCCAAACACCTTTCCTGTTAGGGCAGATTGGTCTGTAAGGTAAATAGAGAGATTTTCCAAGTGCAGGGGCAGAATTCTCAGGCCCCTCAGCAGTTTAGGATGAGGCGGTTGAAAAATTAGATCTTGCTGGGGAGCTAGGAGAATGAAGGGAGGAGGGGGGTCACCCACAGGAGTTGGATTGTAGTGAAAACATTGTAAATTATGGTATTAGTATCACCTGTGTAATGAAACTCCATTTTAGAAGGTAGACTCCATTTTGAAAATGAGGACTCGTGCCACAGCTATGCCAGTGTGCTTACGTCCCGTCCTGAGGGTTAGCAGGGTGTGTGTGTGCTTTTGCTCGCAGCCCTGGCAGCCCGGCAAAAGGTTAATTTCTTGAGCACACCCAGTCCTTTATTGTGTCTTATCACTAGTGCATGTAACACAGAAGGAATGTGCCCTGGAAGGCCAAGTCCGCGCCGGAATGGATCTTTGAAGAGCTATCCTATGAGAAGGGGGTTGAGGGCTTTAGGCCTTCACCAGTCCAGATATTTAAGTTATGTCACGTTTGTATAACACAGCACACTCCAGCCAGGGACTCCTTCCCCTTACAATGAATGTGGTGCACAATAAAAATGCTTTTTATTTTTAATAAACTACTGGTTCTTTTATTTGAGTAGGCCTCCCAACCCGTCTCGCACCCAACCTTCAAAAACACCATCTGTCACAAAGAACTAGGAACCAAGCCAGTGTGTATCAATAAGATATTTATTAATTTATGATTTAATGAAAAAGGAAAACATATTTAAAACACAACAGCCACTAATATGTGGCAACACAAATGCAATGCTTCCTACGGAACAATTGGTTCAGAAATCCTAACACAGTTCACATGGATCTTCAATGGCAAAACAGGAAAACAGTTTTAAAGTAAGTGATAGCACTAAGGTTAAGCGCTCTCCCCTGCAACACTCACCCCCAAACATAATCTAACTTAATTCATTTGAAGGGAAGGCAGTGTCAAGGAGTAAGGATAGAGGGAGAAAAGTCTGATTTGGAATAAAGCCTGCCACCCCAAGACGGGAAGTCAGAAAAGAAAATGAAAAGCCATTTTTGGAGCAAAACGGCAGAATCAGATTTTGCTTATTACTCACACGGCGCCTCAAAGCTGCTAGGGGACAGCTAGAAAGGAAATTTGTGTTTCTACACTTGAGGAGATAGGGAAGCTTAGAGATTACTAATCAGCACACCAGGGAAACGTGGAAACAAGGTAGGAAAATCGATTTTGGGGAGAAAGCAAATGCAAAAGAGAAATCCAAACAGCAAACGGAAATTCATTTTACACCGGATTTACGATGACAGTTAGCTAAGGTAGGGGTTTAGCTGTCAAAATCGAAAATCGGTTTTAAAAGACAAGGACAGAGGTACATGACAAATGGGATTCTAGGCAAAAGGGATTGCTCTAAAATGGACTATGGTTTGGGGTTTTCAATAGTACTGATGCAAATTAGGAGTTTGTGGGGTAATGCACACAATACACGGGCAAATTCGATTTTCATTTACACAGAGACTAATTCTGTTGAGGCCATACTTTAATGACTATAGTTAATAAAACACTCGACAAGATTGTTGATTTAGAATGGCAACAATATTGAACATGAATTTCAATGGGGGAATGAATTGATTTACTTCAAAATTATGCTAAGGATTTATACAGAAACCGGAGATATTTATCACAGGGAATACACTAACATACACAGGCTAATGCAGATACCACTATGGGAAGCTGAATGAATTATACTGGCAATTTGGGACTTTCAATGGGATTTCAATGCGGTTTTAATGGGATTTACAATGGTGTTTCAATGGGGGTTCAATGGGATTTACAATGGTGTTTCAATGGTGGGAAATATTGGATGAAATGTTACAAAGGAGAAAGGTGTATGCAATTTGGGGCTGGGGTTATTTGCTACTTATAAAGTAAGCCTTGGTTTGGGATTCTGGAACATCAGCTGGATCTCAGGACCCTCTGGACAGCTTGGGCGGGGTGTCTGGTCTCTGTGCTCTCCTTGATAGGATTCTGGACAGCTAGGCTGGACCTCAGGATACTCTGAACAGCTAGGCAAGGGGTCTGGTCTCTGCACTCTCCTGGATGGTAAGGTTCAGCATTCCCTCCGTCCTCCTTCTCCTGTCTGTGTGGATATATGTGTGTGTCTGTGTCCAGCACAGTCCCCCCTTATATAGTCCAAATGACATCATTCATTTTACAATCTGGGGGAAGTACTCTAGAATTACTCCTACCCGGGGATAGGGCAGCCTATCTTTCTTCTCTCTTCCCCCTGGCATCATTGGTTCAAGGGGATGGAGCACCATCTGTCTGTTTGGCCATTTATGACAGTTCTTTGTTTCTTAGGTCAACTTTTTAGTAAAACTGAGTTTTATGTTTCGTAACTTCAAATTTATACTAGCCACTGCCATAAGAAATAGATAGGCAGCTTCAGGGGGTCATATTTCATCTAATGTTTGAAATGCGGTTCTGTAGGTCATGGGAGTTTCTTTTAATTTGTCCTTTCGGGTGGGTTTGCATTTACTGTTGGTCCATGGACACGGAGGGGTAGGCCCCCTGCACAGGGTTCTTTTGATTTGACACGGGATAAAAAGAAAAAGCAAAGCCGTTTTGCATTTGCAATGTTTAGAGTGCTGCTGTTCACATGAAAGTGAAAACAAAAGCTGTGTCTGCTTGCAATGTTGAAATCCTTGCCCCTCATTTGAATTAACAGTAAAACAAAGTCAGTTTGGATGTAGTGCATAATTTTTTGGTATTCAAATGAAAGAAATGCAAACGCAGGGCCATTTTGAATGCAGTGCGTAACTTCTTATTATTCAGATGAAAGAAAAGTCAATGCAGAGCCGTTCTGAATGCAGGGCATAACTTCTTATTATTCAGATGAAAGAAAAGCAAATACAGGGCCGTTCTTGGTGAAAGGTTGAAATGCTTGCCACACTTGTGCCGGGGAAAGCAACGCACAGCTGTTTTTGGTGGCGCTGTTTTATGCCATTTTTCAGGTGACACTGATTTCTATTTCAGGGCCTTTAATGCACCCCACAGTTATAGTGGCCCGAGAACTCTAAGTCCTGGACACAAACATTCGAGTACACTGACCAGCCAAAAACCGCTGACCATAAAACTGTAAAGTGACCAATCGATCAAGAAGCTCAGAGAGCAAAGGCATGCTGCCCTACCATCTATTCATGTGATTTGTGCTATGAGGTGCCAGGGGTGAAGGTCACAAATTTCAGCTGCGGGTGGGATCGTTGTGGAGGCGGGGCATGTCTGGGAAAGAATCAGGAGTTTGCGTAGTTCTGAGAAGTTATCACAACCTAAAAAGTCGCCACCTCGCTCATTTCCTTGGTACCAGGTGCACAGTAGAACTGTAAAATAACGTGACGACAGAAGAATATCCCCACATGGAAAAAGATGGACAGAGGATGCTCGGAGCAATCGCCTGGCATCCTGTATGGAGCAGGAGTGTATAGGGTCACACCAACCAGCTACCTGGATTTGTAACCTATGTGATGTACGTCACCCGTGATGCTGTGTACTTTTAAAGCCTATTGCTTATGGTGTTTTTGCAGAGCGCTTTGTGGTAGAGAGTTTTTTGCTGGCATGTACTTTTATGAGAATAAACCTTGTTCTCCTCGCAAGAGGTATGCTGGGCCTTTTACCCTAGTGGGCTGTATTTTTTCTGGTGTGAGCGTTGAGGAGCTACTCTACATAGGCCAACATGTAACTGACTGTTCCTCAGCCCTTAATGACATAGAAGATGTAGCACACCTGTTGGGAAGACTCATGTTTTCCAAACATCCTCCCCTCCTATCGATTCCACCAACAGAGCATTGCTCTTTGAATATGTCCCATGCAATGTTCTCATAGCCATATTTCTATGCTTCCTCCTGCAGACTGGCCGAAAAGGAAACTGGGGCGATTTCCCAACATGGAGTTCCTCTGAGAGGCCTTTTATTTGCAGGCATGCCAGTCTCCAGTACACTCTCACAGCATGGCATACATTTTGTTGGCGATAATCCACTTGACTTAAGCCTTGAATTGTATTTATGCGCAGGAGTACACAATCCCAAACAAAATCCATGAGATGAAATGGCAATTGCAATGTGCCACACCTTTGTATACGTATGCAGCTACTAATCTCAAAATTATTTTTCTGATATGCTTGGGGCACAAAACTGATATAGGGCACTACATCTCGCTATTTTCACAGAAGATGCGAGAACCGGACATGCAGGGGACGACGGGAAACGCAGTAATGGAGGAGGCACCCCGATAGTCCATGTGGGGTCCTCCTCTTTCCCTCTCCCCCCTGGGTAAGGGGAAGGGTGCCGCCAAAGCGCGGCAAGGCAGGCAAAAGCCTGTGAAGGGCGGACAAAGAAAAGGGCGGGGGATGCCCCTTATAATGGGCGGGCGCCCTGCTGCAGGCAGGAAGTATCCAGCCTCTGCGAAGGACACTTGCTGGGAGACAAAGGAAGGATTTTATTGTTTGCTGGTTCGAGTTGATCCTGCTGCCATTCCGGACTGGAAGAGCTCCTGGTCAGCATTCGTGTGAAGGAAGGTCCGTTCGTGAGCGGAATGAAGGAGGCAGGGGATGATACTTTGGAACGTTGTGGACCTGTATGTGGCATAAGCAGTTAATGCACACAGCTGGACTTGACTGCGAGGGACGAAACACCAATGAGCCGGATCAGGGTAAGGAGTTGTCGGCCGTACAAGAGTGCAGTCACTGCCTAGAGTTGACCGAGAGAATGCACAGTGAGGCTAGAGTGGGCTTCGCAGCAGATAGAGTTAAGCAGACTGTTATAAGAATGTCGACTTGCGGCTTGCGTGTGTTGGCTAGCGCACTGGGTCATTGGCATTGTACTAGGACTTCAAACACCAGCATTCACTGCACTCAGAGCCACTGTGTTGCTTGGTAGGCTGCTTGGGAAGTAATTTATTGGGTAGCACAAAGAGTGGGAGCAGGGAGCATGTAGTAAGGGTAATGCTCGGTGCTACCATTAAGTACGGCCTTGGTTGGGTAAGAATGACATACTATGTGGGCGCGATGGGGGCGGGGGACGGTGTGGTAAGAGGATAAGGGGAGTTATGCTATTACACCTCCACCCCCGGGACTACATACACCAAAATACAGTTGGGCAAAAGCACCACAGCACATGCAAAACAATACGTGGGTGATTTAAGCGAATGAAGTGGCAATAACTCACGGCTGGCGAGCTGGTTTTGGGGGCCGTAATGCAGTTGAAGGAACGTGCGGACTCTCTTAGATAGGTTGCACGTAACTTTAACCCACATCAATTGAATTCAGATTGTGTCGGCTAGCAGGGTTGTTGGGATGTCGGTACGGGTTGCACATAATTGGCGATAGGGACTGCTATCCGAGGGGGAGTATGGATCGGGAAGCATGCATGCCAGGGTAATGTTTTTATTCGTACCATCACAGTGAGGGGAATTAACACGCGAGGCAGATTGGTGGGTTTAGGGGAAATGACGGTAGGACAGATTTAAAGAAGTGGGAAGGTACGGGTGAGAGGATGACCTCATGCATCCGCAAATCCTGGCATCGGGGGGAGGCATCTGCTGGGTGGTCTAAGGTTTGGGGGTAAATGCACTTTACACTTGCACTGTCCTCCAGCTGAGCTTGGCGGTGAAGCAAGCAGGCACCTTGCCATAATTCTGCAGACAGGCCGGAATCTGGCGCTGGCATCTGTTAAATTACAAAGTGCTTTTCCAGAACGGGTTTGCAGATTGCATCCCCAGCATGGAGAACAGCCATGGGCCAGCACTCAGGCCGCGAGAGGGGGCATTCTGTGAAGCCAGCTCTCAGGACGCGAGAGAGGGCATTCTGTGGTGCCAGCTCCCAGGACAAGAGAGATGGCATTCTGTGCTTTCAATCGTGAGAGGAGAGCGCATGTCACTAAGCAGCCACCATCGATGGCGGAAAATGGAGTGGGTGCCGGTGGAGGAGGGGTTCAGGCTTCGCGGTACGCTCATAAATACACAAAGCAGTTTGTACTGGGCCTTGCACGAAGGATGTTGAGGTATTGCACTGGGTTGGGGCCTAGGGAAGGCTTTTAGTGGAGGGTGGCCTTGGGGACATGAAGTGGTGTTACTGGACTACCGGGGCATGCACGCTCCGCATGGGTTATGTTATAGGCAGGGGCAGAGGGCAATGTGCAAAAAACAGTTGGTGTGCTGTCGTATAATGTGCATTCATTCTATGTTACTGGGAGAGTAGGGCATGGTCTCGGGGTGGGACGTCCGGCGGGGTGAACAGGGGACCCCAATGGGATCATCCCCACGGTAGCACTGCTTTCCGCGTGGCATCTGGGGTGCGGCTTGCGGGCAGGTTGTGGCTAATACTGGGGGTATGGCATGCGATCGACATGTATGCTGAAGGCCTATCTCTGTAAAGGGGCTTTTCTCGCCCATATAATATAAGTTTGACAGAAGGAAGCACAGGGACCGAGTACTGGCTGGGGAAATGTTTTTCTGAGCTAGTATGTTACAAGGTAATTACAAAATATCTTAAAGAAGAGGGCACTGGGGCCTTGGCATACGGTACGGCACGCGCATCAGTTAACACTCTTTCAGGTAGCATTCCGTTGTTTGTCACCCGTTTGGGGCTGGAGTATGGCACAAATTGCCTGATAGAGGACCAGTGGCCTCCGATCGGCGGGTCATAGCGCATTTCAACACGCGGGTAGATATGTCTATTTAACACGTTTTGTAGCTGCAACATACATACAAATGCAGCAGCTGTGTTTTTCGGAGGTGAGGGCCTCCTTGAAGGACGGTGATAGCGCAGGGGCAACGTGAGGGTCTTGGAAGCAAGACCATGCAAAGCAACAGGGGTTTGAATCCGCCTTAAAAAACATAAGCGCGTTTTAAAAGTAAAAACAAGCAAATTACAATTGAGTTGCTCACAGGCGTATGGTTACAAGGGGCAGTAGTGCTCCTGTTATTGGCGAGACCACTGTGCATATAAGTGGTTGTGCGAGGGGGCGGCCGGTTGGCTTTTGGGGCAGGGCCAATTCAAGGCAGAGATAGCGCACTAGGTCAACTAAGGAGTGGAAACATGGCGCCAAATTAACAGTTGCTCTGGGTACAGGGCGTTCAAATTGCGGCACACTTTGGATAAAGTTTGAAATGAGAAAGGGGTATGTTTTCAACGGCGGTAGTGCTCCCGTTTCTGGTGAGGGCATTTGGGCATATGAGTGTGTTCATGGCTGGCTGTGGGGCTTCTGGGGCAGGGCCGATGCAAATAAAATATGCGCACTATGGAGCACCACAGGTGAGGGGGATGCCAGACGCTACAATTGATGTAGAAGCTTCAATGGTGGGGTCAGGGGAATAGTCCAAAGAAAGCAGCCCCCACATGAGGCACGTGTTAAGCCCACCTCAAGAGCCGGCACGCTACGCAGGGCATTTAATCGAGGTTGGGGGCAGCAACATACAGACACAGCGGTATTGTGGCATACATGCAATGGGGATGTGATATAGGGGAATGCCCAAAGAAAGCAGCCCGGTGGAGGTGGTCTTGGGTCGAAGGGGTTGTACGGCAAGGTACAAGCACTGACAACGTTAAGTTTGGATATTAAGGGACTTTAGTGGGTTGTGGCCTGGCTGTAGGACCTAGGGTACATGCATGTCTCATGTCAGATGCATAGTCCCTAGAACATACAGGAGTGGCTATTTGGAGTACATGGTATGGCAGCCGGGCCGCTTGTGTTAGGAATCTGGGCAGTGAATTAAATACCCATTTGATACATGGGGTGGATGTGTTATTGTGTCAGAATTGTTTGTTGCAAAAATTTGCAAACGAGACTACAGAGGGCACCGGACTTTGGGGTTTATCGTTTGAGGATGAGACTGCATTTAGATTCCCCTGGGGAATGGGGTTTACGTCTAGGTGGGGACAAGCTTGGCCGGTCATCTCACACACTGTGCGTATTAATGATGAATCAAACAGAGGTTGAGGATATTATTATTGTATAAAGGCCTCATGGAGTATGGATTAGGTGAGGTGTACATTGGGTATAGTATGCATATTCTCACTACAGGTACAGATTTGTATGACAAGGGAAGCACGCAGAACCTTTGGATGGGCTGACTCTCACAATGGCCAGAGTGAGTTAGTTTGGAAGCAAATCAAATTGCTATTGATTGGGCGCAGGGACCACTTTAAACTGATCATCATAATGCCAAAAACAAGGTTCCTTTGGCGTGGCGCCTGACGCAAGGGACAGCAAGATTTTGGAAGGTATGACTGGGGGCCATCTGGCGGGCGTTACAGGCTCCAGGGAGGAATAGGAGAGGCTCCATTTGTTAAAATAAGGTTTAAAGCAGGACAGTGGGGTACAGGGTTGCCTTTGGAAGCAGGGATACATGAACAGATCAGCAACGGTGGACTTGGGTGAAAAGGGGGAAGCAGGTTTTGGGCACGAAGTGCACTAAGCTCCTGGAACTAAGAAAGGGGGGAGCCCCGGTGGGCGGTAACCTACCTTTGGCAGGTGCCGGTGGTCTGAGATCAGGCCAAGGAAATATGGGAGGGCTGAAGTGTTCCCCAGACAAGGCACAACCTGGTCAAAGGCGAAGTCCCTGGTTGCATATGCAAGGGAAGGAGTTCATTGGCCAGCAGGGGCATGGAAATTTCACAAAAAAATTGGCACAAAGTAGATTAGGCTCCTGGGGAGGTTGTTCACAGATCAGGCATGGCCTGACTAACTGAGAAATCCCTGGAATATTGTCCAGAGGATGGTGGACAGTTGTCGGCAATGGGAAGGGTGCTCTTTGGTTGGAATATCGGTGCGAAAATCTTGGAAAGGTAAAATGAGGAAAGGGGGAGCCACGTTGGACAGTAACCCACCTGTGGTGTGGCGGTGTTTGGGCGACCAAGCACAAGATACAGACTCCGAATGAGCCAGGTGAAAGCTGGTAGGGTCTTTGCTCTTCTCGCACCAGTGCCTCTTGGGAGTCTAAGCGGCAGGGGCGTCTAGTGGTAATAATAAGGGCCCAGCTTCCCCCAAAGAAACGGCGCTTTCCCCGTCCAGGAACACCTGCAAGGGCAGGCGAGGCACAGACACGAAGGGTTGGGAGAGTTGTGCCGCAGTTTGTTGGACACGGAGCAGTCGCCCATCTTCAGAATTATTTTCACTAATGTGTACAGTGTTTTTATGATGTTGTGAAAAATAAATCTGCAGCCTTTTTATGCCAAGAAAAAGAAGACAAGTCTCATTCTGCACATTACTGGGGGGACAAAGAATGAGCATGTACAAAGGTTATTGGTGCAAAATGGACAGATGCACGGTTTATGCAGGTGACGATGGGAAACGCAGTAATGGAGGAGGCACCCCGATAAACCGTGCAGGGTCCTCCTCCTCCCTCCCCCCTGGGTAAGGGGGAGGGAGACTGCCAAAGCGCGGTAAGGCAGGCAAAAGCCTGCAAAGGGCGGACAAAGAAAAGGGGTGGGGGATGCCCCTTATAACGGGCGGGCACCCTGCTGCTGGCAGGAAGTATCCAGCCGCTGCGAAGGACGCCCACCAGGAGACAAAGGAAGGATTTCGTTTTACACCCACCCGACAAGAGGAACAGAGTTTGCGCAAGGCCTGGTCGTCAACGTCGCGGCGATGTGGCAGTGTTTGGGCGACCAAGCACAAGAGACAGACTCCGAATGAGCCAGGAGAAAGCTGGAAGGGTCTTCGCTCTTCTCGCACCAGCGCCTCTTGGGAGCCTATGCGGCAGGGGAGTCTGGTGGTAACAATAAGGGCTCAGCTTCCCCCAAAGAAAGGGTGCACACCCCACCCAGGAACACCTGCAAGGGCAGGCGAGGCACAGACACAAAGGGTTAGGAGAGTTGTGCCTACGGAGGACTTTGAGGAAAGAAAAGGGGGAAGCAGGTTGTTGGGCACGGAGCATTCGCCGCATCTTCAGAACTATTTTCACTAATGTGTACAGTGTTTTTATGATGTTGTGAAAAATAAATCTGCGGCCTTTTTATGCCAAGAAAAAGAAGACAAGTCTCATTCTGCACATTACTGGGGGAACAAAGAATGAGCATGTACAAAGGTTATTGGTGCAAAATGGACAGATGCACGGGTTATGTGATGTCACTACCTGGCATCTCAGAAATGTTGCCCCTATATATAATACATGTTGTCTTTGCAGATGCCTGTGTTAGTGATGCATGGCTCAGCATCTGTGAGTCCAAGTCAATTAAGGATATGAAAATAAAGAGATAAGTTGAGATATTTGAGGGCTGGCATGATAACCCACAACTTCCTTTGCATTTCCGCCCGGCCACCTGACTTCAACGTCAGTCACAAAAGCGTCATTTGTCTTCCTTAAGATGTCATGTGAGCATAATGCACCTTTAAATCCTTCGCACTTCATTACAGCCCCATTCAAGCGCGCGCTGTCCTGTGAATGGCGTTGAAAGGCTTAGGTCCGGAAGCGACGCTGCCGAACGCGATCGTTTGATTTAGCCCGGTCAAAAGTTCAACCCTTTGGAGCCATTGTGAGCGACAGCCTGTGAAAGCGCGATTCATCCCTCTCCTGCAATTGGGCCCTCTCGGCTCCACGCACCTCAGGCAGGCTGCTTCCATTTAGGGATCTACCACGGAGACTCAGCGCAGCCAAAGTGGACGTTCACAGCATGCAACACAATGTTTTTGACAATTTCTTACGCCATCCTTAATATAAAAGGCCTCGCCCTCCCTTTTGTTCAGTTGGATACGTCTCTTTTTCTGTCGCTGTGCTTTAGCGGGGTGCTGTACATGGCAGGTACTTCAATATTGTGTAGTTTCGTTATTGTATGCGTCCGTAGTATAATGAGTCACGACTTACAGTCATTTGTCTAGCAGTATATTGAAATGATCTGTCATTTGCAATTTATCTTCATTGCGCATAGCTGCAGCAGTTTTATCTTGTAGGCATCGAGGTGGTCAGGTTTGATTGAAGTGAGGGAACAATACCGTGTGCATTTTACAGTGCAACACTGCCACTTGCTGGAAACATTTAACAATTGCATGTTTGCTATCTTCTACTGCATGGATTAAAAAACAATGACATCGAATTAGAAATATCCGTTATTAAAACACGAAATCCATAGGAGTATTTTTTGTTTTAATTTTGCGTTTTTCATTTTTAAAATTCAATTGTTGTAACATCGTTTCCAAAGCTCAACAAGATACATATTCCAGGAGCCGAGGCACGTTAATAAGTGTAAAGAATGCAAACCCACGGTGTCCCCATTCTCACACGAAAACAGCACGTATCTAGAGAGCCACAAACTAATGTTACTGGCATACATATCACCGGGCTTTGAATGGAGTCGGACGTCACAGTACTGTGCTAGAGTGAAGTTGGTGAAGATTAAAATTCGCCTAAACAGAAGGCCACTATAAATATGGATTGTGAGTCCATCGAGATCACAGGCGAGCAACCACCGTTGAAACGATAGAGGGTTATGAAGGGTCCATATGTAAGTAACGCTTCCAAAGATGGAGGCACAGAGCTTAAGAACAGTGCTGTGCACAGGCTTGCACTCTTGCTCCCAGAGGCGTCGCTAGTGTGGTAGGGGTGGCGATAGCCCCGGCTCTTTTGCTTGTATCCCGGATAGAAGTTTAGGCGCCACACCCAAGAGCCAGTGGAGTAACTTTCCTGAAAAAGTTGGTGGGGACATGACAACTGAAGTAAAGAGGGGAGGGGGGGGGGAGGGAGGGCGGATGGTGGCTCTGAGGATCGTTTCAGCCAAATTGTTAAAAAAAGTGGTTGAATGGTGGATTTGACCGAATTCAATCACCACCTTTATTTTGAAGACGAAGATACCGAACATGAAGAGCAGTGGTTGCAGGGGTGGCTCCCTGAGCCCATGTTTTGTATTTTTGGCTTTGGCGGTTGCAGGGGTGTCACCCCGCTTTCTCAGCATTGGTGGCAGGGGATCCAACAAAAAAAGAAGAAAAGGGACGCTGCAGCATCAGATCCGACCCATGTTAGAGGTATGGATCTGACGCTGCAGGTTACAGGAGAGGCAGCGGATGGAGAAAGTTAAGTGGGGGGGTTATGGGTGTAATGGTGGTTTGAGGGGACATGGGTTTGGTTTTTTGTACCGAGGTAAAAACGTATTTGCAGCAAAAATGACTATGATTAATTCTGCTGTGATTTTGTACGTATGTCAAACAATCTAAATCCCTGAGGGATAACACTAATCTACTACACAACAAGAGTACATTGCTGACGCTCTGTTATAACTTTCATAAGACAGGTGGCTTATCTTTAAAATTAAATTGGGCCCCCACACCTCTTCAGCCGGCCTGCCATGCACCCAGTGACACAACATAACATTCACAAATTTAATTCACTAGAACATACAAACAATGCATTATTTATCATTCATTCAGACACAAAAGTCAACACACATATGCTTGCACACACTATCACTCCCACACAAATGCACCCAGCACCTCCACTGACATACACAGTGTGCACACAACATTTATATGTACATTTACAATAACACATGGAAACAGTGGCGCAGCGTCCATTGAGCAGACCAGACTTTATCACCCCCTGATACCTGAACTTTTGGGCTACGTTGACTTGACCTAGCTGAACTATAAAGCCATGGCCGAAAGGACCAGATTCACTACAATGTCAGTAATTTGCCTGATGTTTCCTTTCATACAAATGCACAAACCATTGGTTAATGCAGTGCAGTGGGCGACCAAGTATAATTGGTATAGATGTTTAAAAAACATTTATCTCCAGACTTGTGTTCTGCGCAGCATCATATATGTCTACGTGCTGATAGATTTTTTTCTACAAGATTCTGAATGATTAAAATTAAGGTATGTTTTCCTGTGTTCAAATGGCTCCAAGCAGTGGTGTACCGAGTGGGAGAGTCACAAGGGGATGGTCAAGCTGCCCCCCCATAGCTCTTTTAAGAGCCAGACTGGGACATTTGTCATTGGGACACCTCTCCCATTTGGCACCTCAAAGAGGGTGCCCAACGCCAAAAGTGTCCCGCTGGCAGGACAATGTGTGCTGAGCAATTCCTGCTCAGCATGACATTGTCCCGGGAGCAGGACACCTTACCTGTTCCAAATGGTAGAGGTGTCCTGCTGCCAGGACAATGTCCCAAGGAGCTCCGGGAAGCAGAGGGTACTCACGTTGGCCTGTATCAGAGTATTATAATGTGAGCCATTAGGCACTGACGGGATGGGAGGGGGGTGGTACTATTAGCAGGGACTTTTGGCTCTTTAGAAATGTAAATGGGAGGGAGTGATCCGAAGTGAGAAGGCTGCATACTGTTGCATGCTTTATGAAATAACGACTATGGCTTTAAAACCGAAGGGGGATTTGTTAGGCTCACATTAATCTACATGATGCTATTGTGACTTTGCATGCAGAATGGGGAGAATAAAACTAAAGCCATACTCCCATCGCTCAAGATATTTCTATGACAATGTATATAGTGTATGGTTAGTTTACAATGAAAGGCTAGTTTATTATGTGATGTGGTTTGCTTCCAATGCATTGCTATAAATAATTATATTTTATGTGTATTATATAATTAATAAGCACATGAAATGTAAAGCAAACCTTAATAAATATCTATATCAACTAAGCCTGGAAAGATGTGCATGGTCGCGTAAATTGTCCACATCCCAGTTTCACCATTTAACCAAGTGTGTGATACTGTGCAAATCATTTAATCACATTGTGCCTTATCTGCAGCTCTGTAAGTGATTGATTCCCTTCAAAGATTATATTATTGTATCATGCTATTATAATGGAAGAGCCTACTGACTATGGAGTTGCTCCATATATAACAATAGTGCAATTTAGGTATTTTGCACCACAGAGCACTTGGTGCAGCTCCCAAGAGCACTTGCTGCCTATTTTTGGATACGTCAGGCGCTTTCAGCGCCGGCGCTTTCAGGGGCAAGCCGGTCTGCGCCGGTCCTCGCTGTCCGCGGCGTTCAGGGCGGAAAGTGCTGCCCATCTCCCCATAGACCGGTGTAACATCCTCACAGGTAATCATGGGTTTGCTCCCCCTCGACAAGCTCGCGCTAGATTTCAGTAAGCTTGCGCGCATTAACCTGGTCCAAAAAGCGGTAGAAACTGCCCTTAACCGAGTCAGTCAGGACTCAAAGGAAAAAGCAGCCATCAAAAGGCCCCCCAAGAAAGAAAAATTGACCGTTCCCCCCCGGAACAGTCCCGAGTTTCACCCCTCAAATAAGCTAGACCTAAAAATATGCTTGCTTAACACGCGTTCTCTCAATAAACATGCACAATGTGTTCATGACAGGATTGTCAATGAACAAATAGACATCTTCTGCATAACTGAAACCTGGCTCAAGGACCCTATCGGCCCCACCTGCGACATCGCAGTCCCGGAAGGCTACTCCATCTTCTACTCAAACAGAGAAGAAGGCCAGGGGGGTGGTGTAGCAGTCATCGCAAGAGACTCTATACATATGTTTCCCAGCAGCATAGCATGTACAGGCTGTGAAATACTGCACCTCAAACACACCCCTACGGCTAACAGTAGTTTAAACTTGATTGTCCTATACAGGCCCCCAACGTCCACCCCAGAATTCAACGACGAAATAACGCATCAACTCAATATGCTTAAAGGACCCAACACAGCCACACTAGTCATGGGCGACTTTAACCGCTGGTTTGGCGATACAAAAGACAAAGAAGCTAGTAAACTTCAAAGATCCCTAAACAACATTGACTTTGAGATCAACAACCAAGAGCCCACAATGGACAACGGCCATCTTCTTGACTGGGTCGTCTCTAACAACCTCGAAACCCGAGAGTTTAAGACTGAACCCTGCATTTGGTCAGACCATCATAGCATATCCTTCCACATCACCCTGCCTCTTCCCAAACCCAAAACCCCTAACTGCCCGACCCTCTCGACACACCGTAACTACAAAAACATTGATAGGAACCACCTCATACAATGCCTAGCTGAGGTGGATAAAAACCAAACCGAGAATGACTCCTGCGAAACAACGTTAGCAAATCTACTTAGTCACCTCGAGAAACTCACGGACCAAATTGCCCCCCTTCAAACTAAATCAACTAGACCCACACAAAAAAAACCACAATGGTTCTCCAAAGAACTTGCAGAACAAAAAAAGGACAAACGAAACAGAGAAAATGTATGGCTAAAAAATCCTTCATCAGCCAATAAAGCCCGCTGGAAGGAAAGCGAAATAATATATAAACATATGATAACCGAGGCCAAAAAAAACTTCTATAACGAACAGATTTCTACAGCCACCAATTCTACCAGCAAACTATTCAATATCCTCAAATCCATAGAAAAACCCAAAGCCATTACCCCTCCTTTCCTACCCTCTCAAGAAGAATGCGATGCCACCCAGATCGCCTTCTTCAACAAAATTTCAAAAGCCAGGGACGCCATCATAAATTCCCTGACCAACAAAAAAACGACAGTTACTCTGCCAGCTGAGACTGCAACAGCAGGTATTGGAACTTTCAAGTTCACAGAGATCAACAACAGCGAAATGATCAAAGTACTGGCGACCATGAAACCCACTACCTGTGCAGAGAATATCATTCCACCTAAGATAATATTGGACAACATAGACATTTTCGCCCCCATCCTGACAAAGATCATTAATGCCTCTTTTAGAGATCAGGAAGTCCCTAATGCCATCAAAAAAGTCACAGTAACCCCTCTGGTAAAAAAACCCAATCTCGACCAACGCGATCCGAATAATCTCAGACCCATAACAAACTGCAACTTCATCCTCAAAATCATGGATAAGATCGCCACCATGCAGCTCCAGGCACACGTAGAGGAATCTAATTCCCTCCACCCACAGCAGTCTGGTTTTCGCCCCGCACACAGTACCGAGACGGCCATGTTAGATCTGCAGACCAAAATGCTCGGTATTATTGACAAGGGTAAGACAGGCCTCCTCGTTCTACTCGACCTCAGCGCCGCATTTGATCTCCTCGACCATAACCTACTCCAGAATGCGCTAAAAAAGACCACCAACTGCTCTGATGAAGCCATCAGATGGATAATGTCCTTTCTAAAAAACAGAATATCCAGAGTGCACTGGGGGGACAAGTTCTCCCTTGAAAAAGAAATCCTCTGTGGAGTTCCCCAAGGGGCCAGTATGTCACCCCTACTGTTCAATCTTTACTTAAAATACCTATGCCTTGTTCTAGACCACATAAACACCTATTTCACTAACTATGCTGACGACACACAGCTTGTATTCGAACTAAGTGGCAATTATCAGAAAGATAGCGAGCAATTTACCACGATATACAACCACGTGGAGCAATGGATGGACTCCAATTGGATGTGCCTAAACGGAAAAAAAACGGAACTCATGATTTTCGGCTCATCCTCTGCTCGTGCTAAACTACCCTCATCCTACACATCCTTCCACATTAAAGATACCCCCATTCCGGTCCTAAGCAAGGTTAAAACCCTAGGTATGCTGCTAGAAGCATCGTTGGGTGCGGACGCCCAAGTACAGTTCATCAAAAAAAACTGTGCCTACCACCTCTGTCTAATAAAAGCCATCAGACCTTTCATATCCGAGGAAAATTGTGCGACCATAGCAAGAGCCACCATCTTATCGCGCCTTGACTATGGCAACGCTCTAGTCCTGGGTGCCTCCAAGCAATGCCTACAAAGCTACCAAATTGTACAGAACAACGCGGTAAGAATTGTCAAGCTCAAAACTAAAACAGAACATATCAGCAACTCCAGAAGAGAGCTTCATTGGCTGAAAATCGAAGATAGGGTGCATTTCAAAACCTTAACCATCGTTCACAGATGCATCTACGGAAAGGCACCAATCTACTTAAAAACTAGGATCAAACCATACGTTCCTAATAGAACACTGAGATCATCCCAACTTGTTAAAATTGCTACGTCACCTCACAAACTCAAAAGTGGCTTAGGTAGAGCCTTTCCAACCCTTGCAGCCAACCTTTGGAACAACCTACCAGACCACCTTAGACTGGAAACCAATTACTCGCGTTTTCGCAAACAGGTAAAAACCCATATCTTCAAATAAACGGCCATCACGGCATATGCCTCAGTTAGCTTAATTCTATGTGACTGTCCCGTCTGCTCTGTCTAATCACTATCTGTTCCGTCCGTTCTCGTGTCCTTGTTTCTGCGCCCCGAGGCTCGCGAGCTACCGGCGCAATATAAATATTAAATAAATAAATAAATAAATAAAAAGAGTTATTTGTCACTTGACTTATTTATGGCAACTTATTCTAAAGTCACTTCCAGGGTGCCACCAAGTATCAAAGACTGATGATGTGCCTTGCAGTGTCCTTTACTGTGGAGTCACTTCTGTAGGTGCAATCCTTATGCTAATTCGGAAGTTTGCATGTATGTTGCCTCAGAGGGATTGGACAGAGCTCCCCAACAAACATACATAAACACAAACACAATACATTTATTTTTAATTTTTTTAAAGCCGCCCAGGCCACATCTCATGTTACACCGACCTAGCCTCTTCGCACTCACCCGCCTCCAGACAGAAACAAGGAAGCTGAATGAGCTTCCTAGTTCCTGTCTGTTTGTCGCACGAACACGAAGCCGGAAAGCGCTGCTCTATGCCACTGGCCCCCGGAAGTGCTGCTGCTTGCGTGACAGCACAGGCGCCAGGCCCTGCAACACCCAGTTCAGCAACCTGGCTGCTGACTTTGAGTCAGGCCAGCCAGGGTGAGAGACTGAGCCATGCAGGGCATCCCAGCCCTGAATGTGTTGCAGTGCGGCTGCCAGGCATCTCTGCATTATGTAATGAGACAGCGCAAACCTTGTTGTGTACCCCAGCCGGACTTAAGCTATCCAATTACATAATTGATCATTGCGGCACCCCTGCCCTCCTTCCAAAAGTTGGGGGGGACAAAAAGGCATGCCACAGAAGTTGAGGGGGACAAACCCCCCTGCCCCCCCTATAATTACGCCCATGCCAAGAGCTAGCCCCGGGTCCTGGCTTTCCCGGGATTCGCGTAGCGCCGGATGTTTTAGACACCCCTGCTTGCACCACCTCAGTGCATTTGTTTCAATAGGCTGCTTGGAGCAAAAGTGTGCTACATTCAGTGCTTTAAATGGGCTCTACACACCCGTCGTGATGCAGGCCTCAAATCCCAAGCATAAGAGGTGGGGTGCATGGAATTCAAGGAGTGAACTAACAGACCCAATCGAGTTTTCATTCATTCAACAAAAGGAGAAACACTAAATGAAAAATATGTATCAACTATTATGTATGTACTGTAAAAATATTGACCAAAATAATTATTTTGCAATGTAGAATAGACCATCAATCTAAAATTGTTCAGTGAAACATGCAATCCCACCGTTCTTTTAAAATGAATTGATAATTATGTACTAAATAAAATCATTGTAGCGACAATGATTTAATGCAATGTGTTGCAAAAATCAAACAATGTATTCTCTTATCATTTCCATTTCCTGTTTGAAAACGGCCTCATTGTAAATATCTTTAACTGATATTTTGATTCTAGACCTGTCTGATCATGACATCTACTGGCAAAGAGCAGTATTGCCACTCATCCTTTTGTTTACATTACTACGGAGAAGAAATCTGGTAGGGGACATCCGTTTGGAGAGTCCCCAGAGTCTAGGCTCAGTGGCAATATTTGGAGATGGGAGGAAGCCTGATTTGCATATGGTCTTTCCCCTTTCTGTATAGGCTTGGCAGGCAAAGAAGGATGATCTAGAGGGCAGCTCAGAGCAATGTCAGAACTTAAGATTAAAGGCAAGTTCCGGGACTTTTTTTTTTATTGTCTCTACGGTTCGGCCATGTGTTTTTAAGCATAAATCGGTAGATCGTAGAAAACTTTCCTATGGACCTTACCCGACTTTTCATCCATTAACGCACTCGAAATCAGCCGCCATTTTGTGATAATCCTATCATTTCCCCCCATCGACCTGGCTCACCTGCGTTTGCGGCACTAAATCATATCCCCCGCCCCTGAAACAGACTTTATCAAAACATTCATATTCCCCGCCTCTATCCGTGACGTGACTGTGCTGCGTAGGCAAACGCGCCCAGGCGTCTTCTACGCGACTCCACACAGAACCCGGAAACCAACACAGATCAGCTCACAACACAGCGCACCACAATTCGGAATATGAAACTGTACTTTTAAATCAAACCGCAAGATTGTAAATTTGGTAAAGTACATTTATTTGACATCAAATATTTAGAGAATATTCAGCGATTTGCATTTTTCTTTGCTCTCGATCCAAAATAGTTCGTCTTGAGGCAAGCGATGTTCGTGTGCAGTACACAGGGTGTTGGTTTACGATAAAATAAGCTCTTCGGTCGCACTGATAATCGCATGGCTGTTCCAACAACGAGGCACTAGGCCACCACAACGGTATGTATGTTGCATCTAGCCATTAGTACCGCGTAAGGGCATACTTGTACTTGGCGATCGTCCCATAAAATGGTCAGGGTGGTAACGTTGTTCACGCGGAGAAGCAACTGGCGGTTGTAAAAGCCATCCGCCGGTGTCTGGTACTCGTGACACATACAATAATGAAGGATGTACCTGTTTTAAAAACATAAAAAATGAAATTACTCTCACCATCAGATCTTTATTAAAATTATTCATTTTATATATTAGGTCGGGAAATTATTTCATAGCTAGGACAGTGCAACTGGGTATTATACGTCATTTCCAGTAACCCACCCCCTCTCCTCCGCCTTTTTCAGAGCCGCCTGAGCGCCAGTGGACCACTTTGTCACTGATGTGATATAATATAGCATTTGCAACGCGCCTATACACAAGTGTTTCAAGGCGTGGCGAGGCAGGGAGGGGGGGAACAAGGAGAAGACAGACAACGATCCTACTAGGCCAGGTGTCATTCAGATCGCGCAAGTGCAGGGGTAGGGGGAAGGTAAAAGTGCAAGGGGAAGGGGACGGGGAAGTGGAGTACAAGGTAAGTAGCATAAAATAATAAATACATAGGGCCAGCTGGTGGCGAGTGCAAGGTAAGTGCAGAACAAGTGCTGGGAAGGGGGGGCTGTAGGATACTGAGACAGTCCCCCAGTGCAGGGGTTGACAGGGAGGCAGTGCAGGTGGAGAGTGGAAGGGCCCAGGACCGAGGTCGCAGACAGTGGACCAGTTGTAGCAGGGGAGATGGAGAGAGAAAGCAGAAGCAAAGAGGAAGGTTTTGAGGTGCTTCCGTAAAAGGAGATGGTTCTCCTCAAGATAGTGCGCGGTACAAAACAATATGCCACATAGAACGAACAAGTACAACTTAACCCGTCTTTAAAGCTACTGTATAGTAATTAAATTGCGGTATAAACTCATCTAAAGAGTTACTTACATTATATTTGCATTTTCCATTGTGTCTGTGCGTAGGGCAGCCCCGAAATACCACTCCTTCTATGCCGACGTTATTTCTTCTAATGAACGAACATTAAATGGCTTTCGTTTCTGAAATTATATTCATTATCGTTTACGTTATTGCACCACACCCCCAAAAAGAAGTCTTTCGGGATGGTCCCGGCCTGTCAAGGTCAAATAACAATAGAACCTTATACTGAGTCGTGGGCCATTCCGGCACCCGAGCAAAAAATCAAAGCAGCTGACCTTCACTTTGAACGAGCACACATTCCTAGTTAGCTACATTCAGTGTAAGGCCATCTCACAGGACTTGAAATTTACACTCCATCTTTGCATTTTGTCTGCGTGCATTTGCAGCCCCAGAGAACCATAAATACGGAGACATTCTATATTTTTTGAAAAATGATTTATATTACTGTTTGGTTTAATTTAATGAGCAAATGAACAAGGTTGGATAGACACATTGCATGTACACTGAGCAATCACTTTTATTTACACAATACATAGCTACACATATTCAATGGGCCTGCGACATGAGGAGACTCCAGAGCAAAGTCACAGGTGACACCCGGGTGGTTTGCACAACTGCACGGTGAAGGGAGGGGCAACGGTGGAGAGACACATTTCATGTACACTGAGCAATCACTTTTATTTACACATTACATAGATACACATATTCAATGGGCCTGCAACATGAGGAGACTCGAGAGAACAGACAATCAAATTACAATCATTTAAACCGTGATGTGTATTTCTCAATGAGCTCTGCTTTAGGTGGACATGGAACAGAGGCAATGTTGGGTGGCAATGCAGTTGTCCCCTGCACAGGTTCGTTCACAACTCCATGTATGTGCCTATCTAGGACATCAACAATAAGTCTCTCAATAAACTCATATTGCATATCCTGAAACACTGGTTTGATCACCCATTGTTTACTTCTTTTAGTGAAGGCCTTATTGTAGCGAAGCGTCCCTAAAGTTCCGGTCGTCCTACTTTGTTGACGGCCAACATTATGGTTATGTGCCAAGACCGCTAGAAGAGTCCGATTTATCATGCCCTCCATGCCAAAATGCAATCGTTTTGGCCTGTACTTTAGGCACATATTGTGGAACACCTCCAAATCTCCTGTGTGGCAGAATTCCGTGAGTCCCCTCAAATCTCTTGTTATAGTTTTATCAAATACAATCTTTTCAATGGCTTTGTGAGTGGGTGATGAAGGAATCAACCACTTCTTCTTCCGTGCCTCCTCTGTGGACAAATGGCCATGTTCACAATTGTGGAAATGTTGGTTTGTGGTCCAGCGGTGAACGTTGCTACAGTGTAGCATTACTGACCGCCATTTTTCCAGTAGAATTTCCAACGACCCTCCACATGTTTTTGAGCTCCACCAAAGATGGTTGCTGATTGACTTGGACCACTGTGAAATACCTTGCATATCTTTTTTTTTACCTGCAGCCGACATTTTTTTATTGATTGTTTTTGCAAGATGCCATACGTCAAATTGGTGATTTATATTTTTGTACTCTTCTCTCATTGTCTTGGCAATTGAAACGTGTCTGTCCGTGGCTATCAGGTCGATCACCATTCCCCGCGATTGTAGTTCTTGCAATGATGCTACAAAGCCAACTTTCTCCATGGCCACTGAGGATGTACTTTGTGACACCTGCACGACCACCGAATTTTCTTATTTTCCATGTCCTGAAAGTGGTAGGTGCAGTACTTGGCTGAAAATCCTGGGCTGTCGCACTGTCCATCACCGGCTAGCCTGAACCGTTTGCCCGCGAATGTACTATCAATAGGCATTTTTTCCATTCTCCAAGCTTTGCTAATGGCTGGAAATAGATAATCGATTTGGTATTTGTAGAACTGAGTTTTCCCAATGAAATGGATTCCCACAAACTGAAAGAAATACTCTTTTTAAAACTTGAACCACTAAAAAGTGCGGCCGCTGCACAAAGTAGATTGCCTGCTGGCAGTTACCCCAGCATGGGTTGTGCAGACCATGAAAAAAGATGATATTTTGTACAGGTGGCATGTATTTTAAGGTTAGTGCCTCGAATTGCACGAGTCACATTAATCAATGGCTCCCCACATACTTCCCCACCAACCGAATGCCCACATTTCATCCTAATAATAATATCAATCAAACAACTATCGAATACAATGAATTTGGCCTCTTTCCTTATACTGTCACTCTGCATCCCAGCTGGTTTGGCCTGTAACGTTGAGGACATGTCACTCACATGAAAGGTAGAATCTCTGATATCGTCTTCCGCTATGTTCAGTGATATTGATGGTGTTTCATTGTCGTCCACTTCATTCTCTTCCATTGCAACATCTGTTCCTTCTCCGGCGATGGGTGAATAAAACAATTTCTTCAACTTTCTCGCGGTCTTAGTTTTTGCGGGTGTGGATTCTGTGAATTGATCTCCGACTGCATCCGAACTACCAGGAGGACATTCACTATCAATGGCTGGTGGTGGTATAGCTCCGTTGTCAATCACTTCATATTCTTCCCATTGGCACGATGCATCTCCAGTCTCAAGTCCCTGCCAAAAGGTTTGACAAGCAACATCTCTCGTTCGCTTCACTGTCTGTGTAGATCTAGTTCGTACACCCACTCGCAACTAGAGGACAGATTGGAAAAGGGATGTTCAGTTTAAACACAACTTACAGTATTGAACTATTAACAGTGAAAAACAACATAATATAGTGACCAGGACACTAACCTTCTTTTGCTTTCTTTTCTTTGAAACTTTCTTGCCTCGAACTTCAACATCAGGACGCTGTTGCTCCGACTCGTGTGTGCATGTCTCCACTTCCTCTTGCGCTGCAACGACTATATTTTCATGATAAGCACATCCATCACGCACTGACGCTCCATCGACTCCCTGAAACATAGAACTTTCATTAGTATGTATAATAATATTGAAAACACAAAATGTACTTGGGGACCAATACCCACGTACATCTCAATAGCAAAACACGAATGAACGCATTGTGTAGAACATTCAAACGACAATTATTCACGCATTGTTGATCTAGTTAGATGGAACTGTCAAGATCCATACCTCGGGCTCCGCATAGACTTCCATTGATGATATTATTGAAATGCGCTTCAGCAACTCCCTGAAACACAGTAATTGCATTAGTATGGTTTTCTATTTTGTTAAAAAGAACATAAACTTTGTGCAGGCGTCAACGGCTCATCTAAATAGACCTGCACAAATGATCAGTTGTCTAAAATAAGTAATGGATATCTAAATATGATTCGATTTGCTCGATCGTTGGAAGTGTCACCACCCAGAGATCTGCATCAACTACTAGGGGTGATGTTCTTGTAGAACATTGCGCCGACCCGTAACTGCATGCTCCCCCTTCTTCTTGGACTAATGCTCCATCGACTCCCTGAAACATAGGACTTTCATTAGTAATGAACACAATATTGAAAAAAGAAGACACATAGGAGGGCGACGACAGAAGGACATATCAATGGCTAAAAACGAAAGAAACATTGTGTGTAACAATCACGCTACAAGAATGCAAGATCTGATGATCTCCATCGATGGAACTGTCTGGAAACGTACCTCGAGCATCTGAGTGACATCAACGGTTGTCGTCAATGCGTTGGACTCCTCAGCATCTCCCTGAAAGACAGTACTTGCATTATTTTGGATAACAATAATTATAACTGAAAACAAAGACTAGAGGACGAGTACTAGGGTGTACCATTAGGTAAAATAATTACACGATAAATTAAAACTATTGATTTACATGCCTAAAACAAGTAAGTGGCAGAATAGCTAAGTAAGATTACCCGATAGGCGCTTGAAGTGGCTGATGACTGCAATAACGACACGGATGGAGAATCTTCCACCTTCATATTGAGTGGATACATAAATGGGGAAATGATTGTTAGCTAATGCTACACACTACAATCCGTAAACTTGACTCACCAGTGGAGGGATGTGGACGAATAGAGTGGGAATAGCGGTTGAGAGCAATTTTCGCTTCGCTCGCGGTGTGTTCTTCTTTATTAGCAATGATGTGGAGTACATGTCTGAGCTAAAGTGCCTGCTGCAGATGCGGTATCGATCACCCCTCTTGTCCGCAAAGACTTCTAGGACTCTACTTTCAAGCTCAGACGGTGGATATCCGCAATATCGGACCCATTCTCTTATCTGATCTATTGTCTTAGGGAAAACATGCATTATAGTACCTTCAGATTTTTTATGGGTCTTCGAAGGGCAACCGCCAATGGAACAGGCAGGCATTGTGGAAAGTTCTGAAAAGTAAAGATCAACAATTCTCTATGAATACCAATGTGTTAAAAAATTAAATGACACATAAAAGGTTCAATGCAAGGTTCGTTTTGGTTCTTGGAACTATACACGTTATTCACATGCGGATAAGTATTTGAATAACTTTAAAAAAATAGAAAAATAATTTGACTAAACTCAGAACATGTGACTAGTTCCTTGCATGTACTGTCTTGAACGAAAAGAAAACATGGATGCAATTTGATGACTACTAGCAAATAGATATAAATTAAAAAATTGGACGCAAAATGATTATGGTACATGGCCTTACCTTGACGAACAAACAGTTAGATGCAGGGATCAGAGTAGTTTCTTGTCGTAGAACAGGGAGCAGTTCATAGGTTGCAAACTGACGAGTTTGCTCGAAGTGGTCACGGAAGTTCACAGAGACGAAGAGCAGATAACCAGCACCTTCACGGGTTGACTAGCAAAGCGCAAAGAAGTTCTCATTAGAAATATGAAGTGGGTTATAAAGAATTCGAAACAGGGGTGTGTTTGTGAATGAATGACGTGAATATGTCGTGGCATTATGCGGTTTGCAGGGGGGCGTCCAGCGTGAGGGGGGATGCTTGGCAGGAGACACGGGGTCTGGAGGTAGACATGGGAACAACAACCCATGCTCTATAGACCACTTTGAAGTGTACATGGTCTTTGGCACCTCTTGGCCTTTATCGCTCCCTGACAGCTCCACTTGCAAGCGCAAGTACCCCGGTGCGAACTGTCTTTGATAGGGCGGGGGGGTGGATTGGGGCGGTGGTCGTGCAGACAAGACACAGGAAGACTCGTGAATGGAGACACACTTATGTGGATTGCAGGGGGGCGTCCAGCGTGAGGGGGGATGCTTGGCAGGAGACACGGGGTCTGGAGGTAGACATGGGAACAACAACCCATGCTCTATAGACCACTTTGAAGTGTACATGGTCTTTGGCACCTCTTGGCCTTTATCGCTCCCTGACAGCTCCACTTGCCAGCGCAAGTACCCCGGTGCGAACTGCCTTTGATAGAGCGGGGGGTGGATTGGGGCGGTGGTCGTGCAGACAAGACTCGTTTGCCGCAGGGCCTCACCAAGGAGAGGCCATCTAACTGCATGTAAGAGGCAGGCTGCAGGATCTAGTACATGGAAGGCAGGGGGGTGAGTTTATAAATACCTCACCCTCCCAGGAGAATATATGGGTGCAGTTCACCCTGGAGACCCTGGATGCCTAGGCAGTTAGTCAGCAGCAGGCTGGCCTGTGGTGGCAAGGCGGCACGGGCCAGAGGGGGTCATCTCTGTACCCGGTGCCCAAAAGGATGATTTATTATGATCAACCATATTGATTATTTACCTATAACCATGTTTTGTATCAATAAAATCCAACGGCCTTTTATTGCCAACGCTTGAACAAAGTGGTGTGGTAAGTATTTTTGGGGGAGGAGGCAAGGCCGGGAGGCTTGATGCCAACCCGCAAAATAACATATGTATGTCTGCTGCATATGGGTTCAACGGTTATGTGGATTGAAGGTGGGCGGCCAGCGTGAGGGAGGATGCTGGCCGGAGACATGTGGTGTGACAAGACAAGGCACAGGAAGACTATTCAATGGAGACACACTAGATTCATTTAAAAAATCAAAACAACCATTGTTAAAATATATGTTGGGTTTTATTTTAGATCTTAATTTCAATTGAACATAAATAATAAACATTACACATTGTAAAGTTCCGGTTGCAGCACATCCAGGGAAAATCCGCGGTATTGTCCACTGTCGCTGGGGAAATGTTGTCTAATGGCAAGTACCGCACAGGCAGGTATTACTCTCCGAAAGCGGTGTCCGAGCCTACCGTGAAGCCACCAAGTGAAGCAACGATAGGCCACCAGCCTGTACCACCTGTGAAAAAGAAAGATGTAAACTGTATTAAAATGACAAAACTTTCTTATCAATGTCGATTCAGGTAAAAAATGTCATTCTGCTTTGAAAAAAATTCTATCTAGAAAATGCACAATATGCAACCAATTTACATGCGTTCGAATGATATGTAGATGTAATTTTATATGTGGGAGACGACCATGAAATAGTAGTGGCATCACTGACATCACAACCAGAGTATACTTACTCGTTACTCGGATTACGCGGACGAACAGTGCCGCGAAGTTCGTGCATAAGCACCATCATCATCCTCAACACGATCCGTGAGAGGCAGGCTTCCCTGAACTCTGGCAGCTCGGTGATGCATTGCGGACTTGGCTCGCCTTCCGAAATGTAGGCCAAGCACCCGGAATTTTCACGGCAGCAGCAGTTCTCCTCCTCAGTTGGCATTAGCTCGCACCGATTGCACGTGCACCAGGTGGAGACGCCGTCCATGCGACATGGTCCAGGCTCTTCATCCGTTGACTGGTCCTCCCAACTGCCGTCCGAATCCCCATCGTTTTCGCGTGCTTGCCTTTCCAGTAGTTCCTCCTCGGTGTACTCGGGCTCGTACATATACGGCATTATTGTAGCCATTGTGTGGTAAAGAAAGTAAAATAATTTACAGAGATGGTACAGGTGTTCACAAGGCCTAGAAGCGGCGAAGGTAGCTGACCAGAGCACAGAAACGAGTCACAGAATACTCAAAGTAACACAGAGAGAGTAATGGAATCGAAAATCTGCTGCTGTGTGTTGTGAAACGGTGTGTTTATACTTATTGAGGAAAGAGGCGTCCTGCCATTTCCATGGCGACACTTCATTAGCTGAGGCGCAGCGATTGTTGACACGAAACGTGCTTTGGCGTTGGGAAATGGGCGGTACGCGTCTGCTGATGTCAGGCTCAGGGGCGGGGGATTTGATTTAGTGCCGAAAACGCAGGTGAGCCAGGTCGATGGGGGGAAATGATAGGATTATCACAAAATGGCGGCTGATTTCGAGTGCGTTAATGGACGAAAAGTCGGGTAAGGTCCATAGGAAAGTTTTCTACGATCTACCGATTTATGCTTAAAAACACATGGCCGAACCGTAGGAACAATAAAAAAAAAGTCCCGGAACTATCCTTTAATTCTAAACCTTCCAGCCATCAAGCCTTTTGTTTTGCTTTTGTCACCCCAAGTAGGACAGTCCTGTGCCTGCTGACCCTAGAGACTAAAGCTACTCCTCACTGATGAGGACCAATGAGGCCAAACCATGTTTGAGGATGCTTGTGGTCTTGTGCAGAAAGGATGTGACCAAGGAGTTCTGGCCGGACTGCCCCTTTTTTTGGGTGGGACTAAGCCTGATATGCATATGGTCTTTCCCCTTTGTAATGGCTTGGAAGGTAAAGAACGATATTCTGGAGTGTTGCCCAGAGCATTGGCAGAGGTTAAGAATAATTCTAAACCTCCCAGCCATCATCTCTTTTGTTTACTTTAATATTTGGAAACTGCCAGGTCTAAGATCTGGCAGCACTGGTCCACCTAAAACCATGACTATGTTCAACTTTACCATGGAAGCTAAATGGAGCCTGTACACGCAGTATAGGACAGAAGCATTGATCATTTGCAAGTAATGTTGTGTTTGGAATGTAATCATAGACAATGAAGATTACTTCTGCTATAGCACAGAGAGTCTTGATTCTATTAACAACACAGAGGCAAGCATTATGCTTCAACTTACTTTATTTCTACTCTTCCAGATTTAAATCTGTATGTATATATTTAATGGAAACTATAAAAGTAACCAGAAAACATTATATCCCATGAATCCCAGTGTCTCTGGTATTCCCATGTCCATATCCTGTCACTGGGCACCATGAGCTACTTCCTGCCCAGGTCCCTTCCTCTTCTTTGATGCCCTCCAAATTACATCAAATGAAAATGCCAAACGTGCTCCAAATCGAAAATCCATAACACTGAATCCGGCTACAACTGAACTGTCACCCTCCGATCAACCATCCCTACAAAGCTAACACAGACAACTCTGCTTGCGATACTGCAAACCTTTTCGATCTCCGACTCTAAGCCAGCCTTCTGGTCATCATCCATCAGAGAAGATATGCATTAGGTAGGGTCACATGACTCAATTTATTTCCATAAACACACAACAGGTATTATAACACAACTGATCACAAATGTTTTGCGTTGCTGGGTGGGATAATGCTCGCCTCCATATCTTTAATAGAATCAAGACTCCCTGCACTACAGTAGGGGTAATCTTAATTCTATGTCAAGATCAGCGGTGAGCATTATGCTTGTTCAAAGCTATTCACAACTGCCGCTGCTGCACTCACTATTGTCTTGAAGTAAAAGGTCCTGAATGTGGCATTGCTGAACCAACCCGCTGCTTTCAAGATGTCCTGCAGACTTTCACCTGCTCCAAAAGCTTTGGAAACCATGGCGCCCCTCACTGAATGCACTCTGGACAACTTTATGTCTATTCATGCCATGGACCTAATCTCACACACCCAACCAGCTATAGTCGCTGCTGCTACCCCTTTAAATGTTTTTTTTGTATGATAAGCAATTGCGACACTCCTGCGACACTCCTGCCGGTCGCACTTTGTCTGTCCTTGCCTCATATTCCTTAATACAGTTGGCCATGCACAACTTAGGCTGCTTGAGAAAATAGGGATATGAAATAACCGACGAATGGCTCTTAGTTCTTTTTGCAATGGAGAAAGTCACTCCCTCTGGACAGTATTTCTTCCTGTCCACTTCAAATCCCGTAACATCCTACACTCTTCTACTTGACACTGGGCATAACAGCATCGCCAGCTTTCCAGAGAGTTGTTGATCAGCTAAATCTTTGTTACGAGGCCAGAATAAACAGTCGCAGGACCGCGTCTATATCCGATGGCTGTGCATGTTTTGAGATTTGAAACGCACTTACTTTAACGCCCTGCATCAATCATACTACGGCAGGGTGTTCCCCTATAGGTACTCCATGTGACGGATTGTGCCCTGCTGAAATTGCTGACCGTAAGACTCCTACATTTAAAAAAAACAGCTTCAACACCTTTGGCTAGGGAAGCTAGAAAATGTAGCACTTGAACTAAAGGGGCTGAAACGGGATGAAAGTCTTGCTGGCTGGACCATCTACCACCCGCTGCCGCATAACTCCTGAGTGTAGAGGGGGGCCAGGATTGTATGATAAAGTCTGCAGCGGGTTCTGAAATGCCCAGAAGGCTCCAGCTGCTCGCAATACCCTGCACGCTAGCAGGGACGGTTTCCCTGTCTTTGACAGGGGATGGTAATTCCCAGACAGATGTGACATAAGATCCTCCCTGAGAGGAAGCACTCGCGGGAAATCCAAAGAATGTTCCAGCACAACTGGAAACCACACTTACGACTTCCAGTTCAGGACTACTATGATGGCTTCTGCTTGTTCCCTCCTGATCTTCGCTAGTACTTTGTCTAACATCATGAAGGTGGGAAAAGCATAGTGCACTGCACCCAACCACGCTTGAAGAAACGCGTCTGCTCCCTGAGCTTCCGGGTCTAGTCCCGCGATGAAAAACTTCAGTAACTGTTCAACCTGGATGCAAATAGGTTGGTGTCTAGTGGGCTCCAGAGGGTTGCAATCTGACGGAACACCCGCCTGTGCAGCATCCTGTCACTTGAGTCGTGCGAGTTCCAGTCTACTACTATGTTTTGAACTCCTGGGAGATATTCTGCTGTAATAAAGATCTTCTTTTCAAGGCAGTAATACCAGATGTCCTTCATCAGTTCCACTATCATACGTGACCACGTCCTCCCAGATGAATAATGTACCAGACTGAAGAGATGTTGTCCATCCTGAGAAGAATGCAACACTACGTGTTGGCCTTGGTGAAGGCTTTTATCGCAAAACAGCCTGCAAGCAGTTCTAAGCAATTGATGTGGAGGGACAGCTCCTCTTGTGACCACTTTCTGGCCATCTCTAGATGACCGCAATGTGCTCCCCAGCATGCTCTGCTAATGTTGGATTCCATAATGAGCTCCAGGACATCTCCTGACGATCGCAAGCCCATTCCAGGCTTCCATGTTCTGAAGTCACCATTCCAGCTCTAACTTTCCCTCCTAATCCAGCGGCACCAACTGATGGTACCCCAGCGCCTTCCATAGGTGACGAATGGTTAGCCTCTGGGGGGCCTATGAAGCTGTCCTGTTGGGGGCCCATGAAGCTTGCTTGGATGGCTGCTATCAGGAGCCTGACAATCTTTGCTACAGATCGGAGAGATATCATGGGTTTTGACAATGCTGACCTCAGATCTTTCTTGACTGCTCTCATCTTGGGACCTGGCTGTTCTAGCGTTACTTTCTTCGTGTCCACTACGAACCCCAGGAAGTCTTATAACTGTCTGGGGATCAGTTCGGACTTCTCCCTATTTATCAGAAAGTGAAGAGATGACAGCAGCTGTGTCATCCATAACATCTGGTCGAGAAGCACCCGCTTGTCACCCGCCAACATGAGTATGTCTTCTAGGTAAATGATCATACAGATCCCCTTCGCTCTCATGGCTGCCACCAACAGTCTCATGACCTTTGTGAAAGCCCAGAGCACTGATGCTAGCTCAAAAGAGAGACATTTGAACTGCCATACCTGGTTGTCCCATAGGAAACTGAGATACCTGCGGTTCTCTCTGGCAATTGGAATCGTCAGATAGGCATCCTTTAGATCCACCTTCACTAGTCAGTCCCCCTTTCTGAGTATGTCTCTGAGGAGGTGCACTCCTTCCATCTAGAAGTGCCTCTAGACTAGCCAGCCATTTACTTCTTTCAGGTATATAAACGGCTGCACTTTCGCTTTCCTGTGCACCAGGAACATGTTGCTTATGAAAACTGTTGCTGCCCTGTCGCTGCGTTCTATAGTGCCCTTGCTTGCTAGCTGTCTCAGTTCTCTCTCTAGCAGCTCACTCTCCTTGAATGCTTGTGAGAACCTCTTTGGCCTGGCTCGCTTAAGTGGCACTGCTACGAAATCTAGCCAAAACCCATTTATTGTCTGAAGCATCCATGACTTGCCTGATAGTATTCACCAATTTTGTGAGCATAACAGTGTCCTGCCCCCCACCGGGAGGTAGGTGTTTGCCTCTCTCACCTGATTGTGTCCCTGGGTGACGATAATATCCTCATCCTCTATGTCAACGATTGCCGTGTCCTTGCAGAGGAAAGAATGCGTCTTGTTGCCGAGACCTTCTTTGCAGTGAAAGCGACCAGATGCACAACCTCTTCTGCAACCTATTTATGAGTGCTGTGTGGGTGGGCGCAGTGATGCACTAGAGCCATACTGGAGCCACCCACTTTCATTTCGTGCTGTCTAGACAAACAGCTCTTTCCTAAGTTTCCCTGTCTCATGTTTGCTTTAACCAGCCTTGCACAATCGCTTGTGTTTCTATATAAAATGCGTTTTATGCACACATGACTAAAATATCACGATTGCTCAGTGTCTCCCTAAGTGCATGGCTTGGATTATCACACAACACAAGGTGGTATTTTTTAGACACTGAAGACGTTCAAGAGTTAAAGGCATAGCTGGGAAGGTTCTTGCAGAAACGTTGGTTTCTTTGCTGTTAAACAAAGGTAAACGGAGCCCGGTTTTCTAAATTTCCATCTCCTGGTTTTTTCCTAAGCACTGTGCTTTTCATTCCGCTGTAGTGCTGTACTTGCTCGAGCGGCTCGCCGGTAATTAATTTATTCGGCCTTCTGATTAGGCAGCGCTTGATTCAGGTTTTTAGTAAAAAAATAGACAAGTGCCTTGTGTGACATTACGAAACATTTTCGATCTGGCAGAGACATGTTTCATTGAAAACCTTAAGTTGGGCTTGTATTTCAGTGTTTAGGCGGGTGCTGCTTTCCTGACTACGTGTGAAGCCTGTGAGCTCCTCACAGTGCATGCTGTCCCCCGTGTATACACTACTTCTCCCTAACCAGATTGCCCCAGCGTGACTCAGAACTCCAGATTATAACAGTCACACGAGCCCTGGGGTGAATGGAATTGTAGAGTATAGTACACAATGCTCCCACAGGAAAAACAAGTACCAGAAAGTGATGGGCCCAGAAAACACAATGCCATGTTTTGTGCGGCATAGTGGCACAATGATGCCTACTGACAGAAGCAGTGGATCGTTTCCACCAGGTATGGGTCTCCGAATGAGAGTATTGGGACCTAAATAAAAACTCTCACACACAGCATACCACTACTACTTTGGAGCATAACAAAGCTTGTATTGTAATACATTCTCTGGCACAATGTATTGAGTGGTTTTATTTCTGTATTGTTGTCTCATTGAATTGTACAAGGTTACACTAGCCACCAAAGACTGTAATAATAGAGTTTCTTATTATCTAATCGTCAAACACGATTTATCAACCTCAACAGGATAAAGAGCTAATTCTGCCCTGTGTTTCCTTATTAAGTGTAGATAGTCAGATCTGAGAAATGTGCTGAGAATCCATCAAAGCAGGCTGGTATTCACCCTCGCTCCTCCTCCAAATAACAAACCCTCGACCTCCCCCCAACCCTGTACACACCCTCTCTTGCTGTAAGACAGACACTTATGGAATTCCCCACGTTCCCTCTCTGTAATCAGCCAGTCTATGGTAGAAGACATACAGCCGTCCCCACCCCAGGCTTCCTGTCACTTACAACACCCTTTAAGCAGTGGCCCATGTGAAACTGGATTTGGGAAAAGCAAAGATGGCAAAAAGAGCTGTATTGTTCAACATAACAGTCCCTTTAAAAAATTACAAAATAATGCAATAGGTATTTTTTTCTCTTGGATGAGTGTTTTTGTCTGCTGAACTGTAATAAACTCCATAGTCCCAATTCCTGCATAAAGCCTGTTTTTGGTTTGGGTAAAACAAAACAGAGTCTGTGTCAACTGAGGTTTTCCCCTGCTTGGATGCTCCACAGGAAATGCAGTCTACTGTGGCCAGGTGGGTACAGTAGCCCCTAACATGCACAGAGTACAACCAATGTCACTTCCTGTGAGGTCACTTCCAGCGAGGTCACTTCCCATTGGCTATGCTAATGAGTCCCCTTACTTCTTTTTTTTAGGACTTGACCCCTGTCTATAGCTCCTTGTCTACAGTCTCCTTTTCACATTTGCATATTCCTCCCACCATAGTTCCCTTGTTCCTATCCTGAAGTTTCTTTGATTCTAGCCCATGTTTTCTGTTAATGATTTTTTAATGTGAGCCTGCATTTTCTTTCCATAGTTTAAAAGATTCCATGTTTTTGGCTTGTGTTTCCTGGATTTTAGTCTTCAGTGTCTGTGTGTAGTATCCTTGATTCCAGTTCGCAGTTTTTGAGTGCAGTTCCTTGGCTCTTGTCCTTAACTTCAAGTATGCATCTCCAGACCACAGTCCACTTGTTTTTAGTATGCAGTAGATTTCTTTATGTCCCTGTTTTCTCTACTTCGATCTTGAAACAATAGCTTCTTAGGCTCCCCATTAATTTCCTGGGCATTGCTGTCCATTTTCGAGTTTCAATTTGTCCACACTTGTGCATATCTTTGCTCTTTGTCCAGTGTTTTGCTTCTGGGTCCCAGCGGGCAATCCGCCCCTCTCCTTTGTCACATTCACGTGAATTTACCATTGGGGCATATTTGGGAGCTGTAGGCTGCTTCCTGTTTCAGTTCAGGTGGCAGGTACTGCTCTGTTCTTGCTCTACCCGTAGAGGTTATTTTCTTGAGAGCATTGTCTCATTGCTCGTGAGCCAGGGACTGGACACAGGCACCCACTCCAGCCACTCATTCCAATTAGCATTCAGAGTGAGGCACTGTTATATAAACCTCTCAGTAGGATGGAGTTCCCAGTCATCACAGGAACACTGGGATCAGTCTACATTCACCTGAAGTGGGCACTAATGTGTTTGTCTTATTCGTATTCACATATGCATTCCTTTTCAATGCTTTGCATACCAGCCTGTCGTTTGTTTGCCGGGCCCAATGCGGTACTCCTTCTTGTCTGTTTTTCCTTCTCCTGCTTTTGGGAAGATGCCAGCATCTTCTCGAGCCTCTGGTAGTTTGGTAAAGTGGGAAGGGAGGACATGAGCCCAGGTATCCAGGTGCTATAATGTTCAATGTAGGCAGAGGACTACATCTCCTCCGATCCCATCTGTGGCTCTACGCCAATGTACAGTGCTTTGTGCATTGCTTAACTAGTGCAGTGTTAAAAAGTGCATCACACCGGTTTGTTAATATGAAGCTGATAATACATACATCTTTATAGAAACAAGTTGCTATTCTAAAAAGGCTAAAGAGCAGAACATAGAATGAATATCTGCTAAATGTTTATAAGTCAACCAACAAATTAAGTTGATTAAAAATTGCTCTTTTGGTTCTTCACAGTTCACAATTCAATGTAAGGAAAACAAACAATTGTGTTTATGTTAAACTATGTACACTCTACTGATTTATTTTGAGTAACTGCACGAGAAATGGACAATCCTTGTTAAACGAGCATTGGAAAATCAAATAGGATTTGGATCTTAAATGTCAAACACAGACTAAAATGTTGCAATAATGCTGCCATCTGCCTGGCATGGCCACCAAATGCTAAGGTGCAATGCCACATATGCAGCTGCGGTCATTATTTGTCCCAATAATGACCTATATAAATCATTTGAATAAATAATTAAATGATACTGGCATCCCTCCATTCTCTCAGCATTCTATATGAATAGTACACTCCAGCAGCTCTTTGAACCAACATCACCGGCTTACTCCCAGCAGGCTCCTGGCATTTTCGGGGTGGACCCCCAACTTGTAGTTTTATGCCCCGTCCCCAATAGTACCCCATGCAAGCCCCACCCCATTCTAGTTCCTTAAACCCACTGATCCCCAGTCACACCTTTACTTTCCAGAGGACCCTGCTGCACTGCCTGCATTACTGCATCTTCCGAGTCCATGGTATTTCCTCCTTTGCACAGTTCTGCATGCTGGCATGCCTTAACCCACTACAGAGAGTTCAATCCCCTGCACTGCTTGTCTGCCTGCTGCCAGCAGCATTCCTGTTCATCGGCATTTAGAAGATGGCATACAGACCTGATACGAATCATACGACATTTTCTCCAGAAGTCTATGGTTGCATTTTTGTATGCCAATGTCTTGTGTATAACTGATGAGGAAACTCATTTTATTTTACAAATCTGCTTTTACATCTTTTTAATCATGAATCAATATATTATACCCCAGTAAGCCAGATCAAGACACAACGTCGCTTAATGTCGACCTACCTGCCACATAAATACTGTATGTATGTTTCACAATAATGCATTAATCAAATTGAATGTCTTTATAGTGAGGGGAGTTGTCTGAGTTCCACATGCTGACATGCAGGGGAAGCAAGTCACCAGGGACTGCACTGGTCCAGCCACTACGCAATGTTCCAGAGACAGAGAGATTGGATGAAAAGGGATCTCACCAGTTTGCTGCCCCCTCGCCCAGAGATGTGCTAAGACTGCCCCAGTTGTACCCCTTTGGGCTAATGACATGGAGGACTTCAGACAATAGCAGAGTATGTGGAATTCTGCAAACAGCTCACCGTGCAGATAGTAATTGCAAGATGGCGCCTTACACTGTAGACATATTTGAAACTTTGTCGGCCCTCATTAAGGGTAATACAAGCCATCAGGTAATAACACAATACCAGAAATTTAACTAATATTCATATAACGAGCAGAATTAAGTATCCCCAGGGAAATAACTAATCAGTAAAGAGAATTCAAACATACATGGGGAACAACCTATCAGAAACAGCTTTTGAGACTTAATCCCAGAGTAGCGACTGAAAATATTCAGAAAGGGAGAGAATACCAGGGGAAATGGGAATCCTGGTTAAATGCTCCCTTGACATATGGATTCCTGCAGTGAGGAACCCTGGAAGGGATTCTTCCTGCAAGAAGGCAGTGCATACCTGTAAGAATATTGGCAAAGCAAGATTGGGAGTTGTTTAGACCTGGAAACCAGAGGAAAGAGATGAGGAATGTCTCTCAAGTACTGGAAGGCCAGAGCCCAAGGCTTTCCACTGACGACCTCTAAAGAAGAATATAAAATATTTGATGCCTGAAAATAAATATGAATGATGGGTACAAAATACCCATTGGTATTGCTGTGAATCCTAATAAGTCAAGGTCTGGCAGAGACCTCCTGTAAAGCCTAAGAGACACAAGGACTGGGGAAGACCTATTGTGGCTCCTGACAAATCCAAAGTTCTTGGCGAGTCCTGCGGTGAATGCTGAGTATCCCAAGATCTGGGAAAGGTCTACTTTGAAGCCTAAGAAACCCAAGATCCTGGAAAGGTCTGCTGTGAAGCCTAAGAAATCTTAGGTCCTGGAGAGAACTGTTTGGGCTACAGTCACTCCAGTTGCCAGTACAGGCCAGGGACATCTTTGGGGGTTGCCACAGGTAGCAGCTGCTATCCCTGGCTCACCCTCTGCTATCCCTAGACGTACCCTTAATACCCCTGTGCCAGTGGACAAAGAGGCAGTGCCAAGAGAGGATATCTGTGTTGCACCTGAAAAGGTCAGTTGTGAATGCAGCTAAATGTGCAACATCTTTTTTCACCTGGAATCTAAATCTCGTTAGCTGGAAAAATAACAGGGATGCAGGAAAAATCATGGAACCGCCATCGCTAACAGATTGTCAGTCCATTAGTGAAGAATGCTTGAATGGCTGGGTTCATACCCAGTACTGTAGCAAAAGGAAGGGAATGGGCTAGGTTTAACCAGCTGGGAATGGGTTAGAGCACCCGGCAGTACTCAGTGACAGCACAGCATGAATGCAAATCTCATCAGTGTTTTTCGTTACCTGCTTTGCACATCCAGTGAGCCACTGGACCTTTGGTGACAGGGGTGTGCCACCAATCCTGTGTGGGCACTCACAGGCACACTAGGTAGGTGCAAGGTGAGATAATGGGCCTCATTACAACCCAGGCGGAAAACCATGGTGCTAATAGCACCATGGTCCATGCCGGTAATTTACCGACTGTGCCATGGAGAAAGGGGGAATTACCACCCCATTACAAGGTTGGCGGGGCGGTAATTCCCCCTTCCTCCATGGCCCTCCCCCATTCCCATTTTTGCCCCATAGGGTTCAATGGGAATGCGCTAAGTACGGTACCGCAAATTGCACTACCGTACTT
The DNA here is from genome assembly GCF_040938575.1 of Ambystoma mexicanum. Lineage (NCBI taxonomy): Eukaryota > Metazoa > Chordata > Amphibia > Caudata > Ambystomatidae > Ambystoma > Ambystoma mexicanum. The sequence goes on along the minus strand of NC_090933.1, from coordinate 451,449,250 downwards.
AGCACCAAGATCCCTTTGCGGGTCCCTACTTTAACGGCTGGTGTAGACCAGCCGTTAAGGTCGGGTCCCGCAAAGGGACCTCGTAATCAGGCGCTAATGGGTTAACGGTGCCGCAGCCTTTTACGGCACCGTTAACCCATTAGCGCCAAGGTGGTAATGAGGCCCAATGAATTTTCATGAAGTTGCCGTATGTCTTTGAAGTAAACCATCTGTTGCTTCCTGAAGCAAAAAAGATGTTTGGAAGGATAGTTCAGGGGCAACACACTTGCTTTGTGAACAAGGGGATGTAGTGCAACATGGGTTCTGCTCCTCTTGCAGCACTTAGAAGCTGGAGGAGGCAGGCATTAAGCAGCATATAAAGGACTAAAGAAAATAATAAAATAGGCCTTTTATAGGGGTGATGTCATGGAGCTGCTCCTGTTTACATTTTAAAATATATATAAAAAAACTGCAGTTGCTGAGACCTGCAACACAACCTTCCCCTCTATCTCCCATCTAACAAATAAAACTGTGGGTTACTTACCAGATAATCAAAACAGAAAGGTGATGGCTGGAAAGTTTCAAATCATTCATAACCACTGGCACAGCTCTGGGTTTGAGCTGTGTGATTGCTCAATGTTAGGGATGCTCGTACTGGATACTTAAGATGTTATACTAGTAACTAACAGATGTTGGGAGAGAGTGTTTGAGATGTAATGTGTTGTAAGAGAGTTGAAATGCATTGAAGTACCCGGTCGGCCGCACTCTCTGCTCCTATCTGTCTTCACGGATTTGAATCCATCATCCTTGACCAACGGCACTACTAAGAGCATACTAGCTCTTTAATTGCTGGTGCCCTGCCTACTTCTTGTGCCTCACTACTAAAGGCAGCACACCTGCGCCCCTGCACGCCTGCACCCAAGCGAAGTACCCGGAAGTACCCGCTTGGCTGCACTCTCTGCTCCTACCTGTCTTCACGAATTTGAATCCATCATCCTAATAGCACCATGGTCCATGCCGGTAACTTACCGACTGTGCCATGGAGAAAGGGGGAATTACCACCCCATTATAAGGTTGGCGGGGCGGTAATTCCCCCTTCCTCCATGGCCCTCCCCCATTACCATTTCTGTCCCATAAGGTTCAATGGGAATGCGCTAAGTACGGTACCGCAAATGGCGGTACCGTACTTAGCACCAAGGTCCCTTTGCGGGTCCCTACTTTAACGGCTGGTGTAGACCAGCCGTTAAGGTCGGGTCCCACAAAGGGACCTCGTAATCAGGCGCTAATGGGTTAGCGGTGCCGCAGCCTTTTACGGCACTGTTAACCCATTAGCGCCAGGGTCATAATGAGGCCCAATGAATTTTCATGAAGTTGCCGTATGCAGTAAACCATCTGTTGCTTCCTCAAGCAAAAAAGATGTTTGGAAGGATAGTTCAGGGACAACACACTTGCTTTGTGAACAAGGGGATGTAGTGCAACATGGGTTCTGCTCCTCTAACAGCACTTAGAAGCTGGAGGAGGCAGGCATTAAGCAGCATACAAAGGACTAAAGAAAATAATAAAATAGGCCTTTATAGGGGTCTACCTGTCTTCACGAATTTGAATCCATCATCCTTGACCAACGGAATACCATCGTCTTTTCTGGCTAACTGCTGCTTTATACCCACTTTGCAAGTGCCTTACACTAAATGACTATCTCTGTTCTTCTATTTAGGCACTACTAAGAGCGTACTGGCTCTTTAATTGCTGGAGCCCCGCCTACTTCTTGTGCCTCACTACTAAAGGCAGCACATGCGTGCACCCGCACACACACCCAAGCGAAGTACCCGGAAGTACCCACTTGGACGCTTTGCTGAGCCTGTTGCAGTGTTGCGGCTAGGCGTTCCTTCCGTGTTGGTACATTCACACACAGAACAGGGCTTCCAGCATTTGTATTCAAGCACTTTGCTACTAGGAGGTGGTCGGAAACATTTTCACCCACCTAAGATTATTGTAGTAGTCATGCAAAGAAGTGTATTTACCCTGAGGACTCGCATGCCTCCTCCAGCCCTTATTTTCAATAAGGCACAATTGAAATCACCTGCTCCTAGTGGCAAATGGAAAGACTCCAAACAATCATGTTCGACACCACTGACTCGTTCCATTAAAACATGTACCCTTTCTGTGAACAAACCATCCATGAATACAGACATATGTACTTTCTACAAGGAGCCGGACACAAGCATTGGACCCCCTCTTGCTTGCACTGGTGAGTTCTCAAGCCACTTGCAAAGCATAACTATGGGTCCGCTTAATTTGTCAACAGATCTACAGCCTGTAGTGGACACTACTGACTCTATCAGTGGGCCCTTGCCACCTGTTATTGCCTCCTTCATTGGCTCCCCAACACCTACGTCTGTATTGGCGAACGCTGCAACATCCGGGCACAATCCAAATATCTCTATTACTGACAGTGCACTTCTGAATAATGCTCTCACTGCTCCAGTTCCTCCTGCTGATAGCAATGTAAATCAGCCAGAGCCAATTGATATGCTTGTGATTGATCTGGAGCTCAACTAATCGTGCTTCTCGGTCCATGACTCTTTCCACAACCTCTCCAGGTCTCCTGACATTTTTCCTGACTATAGTCCTCCGAATTCTGCCTTGGAAGTCTCTTACTCAGCCCCCACACCCTGTAAACCGCGTGAATCATCACTGCACTTTAAGTTCCCCAGGCAATCAGAATCTCCATCCAAATTGCTTGAAATCACTATCAATGCCAAGAACCTTACCATACTCTCGATGACCAGACTTTTTGACACATTGGATGAAAAACGTACGCGTCAGGCTGCTCCATTAGATCAAATTCTAACTTGGCAAAACAATATCTAACTTTCTCAAAGCCTTGAAGCACAATTCCATGTTGAATCATCAAGATCAATCACTCTCATGATCTCCGTTTCATGTCAAACCATTACTTGTATGTCTGATACAAATATTCCTGCTGCATCTATGGGATCCAAAACCTCCCATAGCACGATATCTATGCTCCCTCATTTTGCTGATATCATTCATGACGGATCAATGTGTTCTAATGTGGATATAGCAAATATATCCTCCTCGAAGGACAATACTTCTTCTCTATCTTATCAGCCCAGTGCAAAACCTGCAGACATGAACTTTCATGCTAACAAGCCCATCTCTGAGGTTTTTAAGCCCCTGCCTGGTTTACCAATAAAAAATTGTCCATTCCTGCTTATGCTCCACTCGATGAACTAGTTGCCGCTGCAGCAGCTGCTTCTGTTGACATATCAGATTCTCAACCACCCCCTTCTGTTGCGAACCTGTTACCCAAGCTCATAACATCCTTTAATCAACTTTCACAGTGTTCTGACGAATTTCATCTGCAAGAAATTCGGAAAGCAGTCGATGCCTACATGGCCACGCAACCTTCACAAAAATATATAACTCCACCCTTCCCCACTCAAGAACCTGAAGGCTCTCTACCCCAACTCGCCCCTACACTTTGGGTGAGTTACATTCACATTGTTGTAAATGAGGGGGATTATGCCCCAAGTCAAATTAATAACCCACCTCAGCAGGTTTTTAAACCTCGGGTGAGTTTTGAACACACTATTGCAAATAAGGGTGACCAAGCTCCAAGCACAAGTAACACCTTATCACTCGAGCAAACACAAAGGATATTAACTACTCATGACATGGTTCCAAATACTTCTGAAGGTACTCTTACACTAGCGTCTCTTACTTCAGAGATACTACGTTTGATAGATAGCGCTCTAATGAATAACAAAGAGATAAGAACCCCCCATTGGCAAAACCAATTAGAAATCATCCCACCCCCTCTATTGTTAAAAATCAAGTTATTCACCCCACAAAGCGCGCAGCTCCCTTTTCCTTGCTGTTTTTTTGCAGACTGCTGCCATTCACCCAATATGACCTGAATTGGCAATCAATCATGGAAATATTCTCTGAAATTCCAGCATTTGAAGACATTGCCTCGTCAGACATCTAATTGGTTGAATTTACTCGAGAAAGCAAACTATCTTCCATAGAGATATGGATGAAATCTCGACTTGTCCAAAACACCATATGGCTAGCCAAACCACAACTTTATTCTATGGGCTTCATCCTTTTGACTGGCTTGACTGTTAACAACATTTCGAGCTCTGGGCCTAATTTCCCCCTGCCACAACTTCCCTTGACTCCAGCCCCAAACATCCCAAATACTATCAGAGCAGGTGGCTACAAAGTGTATTTGTAAATGTAATGATACTCAGCGATAACTAGACCAAGAACTAACACCCAGCTTGGTCTCCTCGCTTAGCTGGAATTCTAGGGGATTTAAACACTTATTAAACAACCGTTCACTTGAACTTAATAATCATGATGTGATTCTCCTACAGGACACATGGCTTACCTCTACTCCCATATAGGATAATTATGATGTACATTTGAATTTAGCTATTAAAGCTATGCGAGGTCACCCCACCTCAAGATTGTTAATCGCTGTGAAAAAGCACCCTTACATCTCCTCAGAACCTTGGGCCTCTCCAAATGCTTTCATTCAGATGATGAAATTGCAGTTCCATGAGAAGACTTATGCCTTAGTGAATGTCTATTGGAACCCAATGGGGATATCCGATGAGCGTTTCCTCAAAGACCTCAATCATATGATGGAAGTTATATCATTGGATTCTAACATCACAAGGATTATAATACCTGGGGATCTGAATCTTCACTGTCTATGCACTAATTCCCCTCAATTTGGCGGAAGACTGTCCAAATGGAATCATTTTGCCAAAACTCAAAATCTTCAATTGTTAAACGGCTCCTTTAAAGCCGACATTCCACCAAATCCAACCTGGCATAGGGGAGCTAGTCTTGCACTTATTGACTATATCTATGTTGATTCTGTGCTTGCCACTCAGGTCATGGATTTTGACCACAACATGCTCAAAATGGCATGGACTGTAAAGAACCTTTGTGCTTCTGTGCCGCAGTATTCAACAAAGGGACACTTAACAGTTAATCCCAGTTGTAATAGATTATGTTGGTCCGAGACCTCTCTGATTTTATTCAGCAACCATCTAGTGTAAGAAATTCACAAGAACCTTATTGGCACAACAAATCATGAAATTATATATTGTGACCTGATCCAGCTTTTCCAATCTAACACGTGTCACCAAACCAAATATGCTCCAAAACTGCACGCATCTAATTAAGATATTAGAGAATGGAAAACCTTATACCGAGCTCAAAAACGAGAAGCCCTTCAATTGAACGATCGCTCCAGGGGTGCTGTTTTGACTCAATTAAAAACCAAATATAAAAACTGGCTTTGTAGTCAAAAATCTTTTATATATCAATTGGGCAATGCAAAGATGTTGTGTGCACCGCAAACCAAAATCACGGCTGAAATATGGTCAGCTATTAATCAAACATCTATAGGTCCGCAGGCTCTACAATCCAAGGGGTCACAGAACATGATTGGATCACCACTACTCACAATTGTATGTGCTCCCAGATGCTACAATGCACATCCCTCTCGCCACAGAAACAACTTTTGACAAAGAAGATGTTTTATTTTACATCTAGAAAGCAAGTAGTTGGTGGCCACAGGCTCAGACGGCCTTTCGAATTTTAATTTCAAGCAACATCTGGAAATCTGGGCAGAGGTGCTGTATAACATCTTTAATCATGTAAATACCACCCAGCAAGTACCTCAATCGTGGAAACACTCAATAGGCTTGCCCATTTACAAAAAAGGTGACCGATGCAAACCCTCCAGCTATTGTCCTATTGCACTCTTGGACTCCCCTGGAAACATCTTCACACTAGAGGGACTCCTGTCTGCATGTTTTTCGACTGAACGGGGCCTCAAACAGGGATGCATTTTGGCCTTCATTTTGTTTAATCTTTTCATTTTAGACATGGGCAAAATATTTACAGCCACTGCCTTAGATGCCCCAAAATTAGGTCTACAACATATTGCATGGCTTCTTTATGTGGACGACCTTGTCCTCCTATCTCTGACCTCCAAAGGGTTACAAAATCTCCTTGATAGTTTGGACAAGTACGCCCTTGACAATAACCTGCTTATCAATACAGACAAAACACAGATAGTTGTTTGTAATGGTGGAATAAAAAGACATATACATAAATCAGGCGGAATATACGGGGCCCCTCTTTTTAGAAAGACCCTACTCCACGATCGGGGCTAGACCTAATCATATAAAATAAATTAAGGAGAAAGGTATGAAGCTTAGAACAACATCAGCTCATTGGCCAAATACCAGAGGTAGGTTCATCTAATACAGAACAAACTGAAAATATGAATGTCCCGCACAACCTCGATACAACATCAAGAATTAATTCCTTTTTATTCAAAACAATTTTTAAATTTTCTTTTCTTAAAAATATTTTTCACAGTAAAAAGAAAAATGTATACAATTTGTAAAAACAATCACCCATTTTGATCCCTTGGATGCCTTTACATTGAAGGACATCAACTGTGCAAATCATAAATACATCACATAATAGACATAACAACATCAAACCAAGACCCAAAATATAAAATAATTTTACAACATATGTCTCAGAAAATAAAATCCCAACATGTTTCTGTTCGCAATGTCTTAAATGACTGAACATTCATCGGGGGATTTATTGTTTGAAATCGTGGATCCCTTCAACATCGATAGTTCAAGGAACGGGGCAGAAAACCCACAAAATAAGGGGTTGTAAACCTACAAAACAAATTGAAAACCTATATTAATGGCCAAAAGACTATCACTCATGAATAGAAAAGTACACCTATCACTTAAAAACATCTGATAGGCAATGCTGCCCTACCGGTCATCGTATGCACCGGAAGGCAAAAACCAATGAGACTATATACCTTTAACTGATAGTAAAGTCTCCTGCAACTGTCCTCTATACGTCCGTTGCTTCAAACTTGAGACATCAAATTCATCAAATACACATTATTCTTGTAAATAGCATGAAAAACCACCAACAGGATAACTGCAAGAAAGAACAGACATACAGCGACTCTGTTATATCTCATGGTGCACAGACTCAAAAGAATGTTTTATGTGTGTGACAGATGGAACCATGGCAATAAATTACCTCAATGTCCCGTTATTTCTTCAACAGACTGCTGATTCACATATGGAGTTGAACTCAGGGCTTGAATTAATCCCCATTCAATCACTACGTGTACACACGGCTGCAACAACATAATGGCAACCAATATAGCAATATTCTATTCAACACCATAATGATACAACTCGTAAGTACTAACATGTCAGTACCTCGGACCCCTCCCATTCAATGCTACCCATAGCTCAACCAACAGCGTTATGCGTTAGTCCAAAGCAAACCACATACTCGGGTGTGAATAATCAAAAAAACAATTTTACGCAACTCATGCAACGAATGGTCGCATATTTACCTTAAATCTAACACTCTTGCCATAGGATGGTCACGTCATGTCAGACCTAAAAGCAACATTTACCTGAAACGTAACTATTCGAAGTGCCGCAAAACGCTGTGCCAGGCATAAAAAAACAGCCATCTCTAAATACAAGTGGGTGTTACAACTGTCTGAACTCAAGATAGTAATGCAATATAAATACCTAGGAGCGCCATTCAACAACTCGATGTCAGATGTCATTTATGAACAAACTCTAGATCTAAAACTAACAATATTGATCTCACGGGCAAAGGTTCTGATGTATAAATATGGAAAAGTCTCCTGTACACATCTAATGATGTTTTTCAAACAAAAAGTTGTCCCAATTCTTTTGTATGGAATCGAAGCAAGAATCAGGAGAGCTCAAAAGACTTGCGATATTCTCCAGGCAAGATTCTGGAGAAAAGTATTAAAACTCCCAAATTGCTCACCATTACCAAGCATACGTTATGAATTGGGTTCAGCTTCTCTACATGTTCATGTTTTATGGAAAATGATTGCATTATTATGCAGATGTCTTTTGGGCCTCAGAACTAACAACATCCTGACTGTAGTTGCATATTATCTTTTGGAATCTGACCATCATTTCCCCCGCAAATGGTGAACTCGTGTTTTGGAGGCCTTATCAGATGCCTCCATCACACTGGATCTCCTATTGGAGAATTCTTCTCGAGCAAAGGTCAAACTATTTGACTTTGACTGGATAAGCAATCGATCCAAATGCCTATAAGATTTTAACGGGGCCCCTTTTGGACATAAAAGATTCGGTACCATGGCAGATTATTCATTAAAATGTCCGGCCCCTCATATCCGTAATCAATACTTACATTTTAGGCTAAACTTATGGCCTACAAATCTTGTGCTAGCGAGAAGGGTTCAGATTTCAAAGGATTTGAACTTTTGCCGGTTTTGCATGGTCACTTTGCACCAATAAACAGTACAGCATTTTATTGTAGACTGCCCTGCCTCCTCGGCAAGCAAACACCATTTATACTTTAAAAATGTAATCTCAATCTATCGCTCTTTAGACTCTAATTCTATATGACAGTTTATTTTCTCCTACACCAGGCTAGCCATAAAGATAGCTGTCGTTCATTTTCTTGAAGCAATTTTTCCACCAGTGCTGACCTACAAGACTTTATAAAACACTACAGTCCCTTTGCACTTAATTTTTTTTCTCTAAAGGGGTCCTATCCTCAGGGTCCCATTCCTGGTAAACGTCTAGTCAGCAACAAGTCCTTATGTTTTTCACCAGATGCCAATCACTTGATAAATTGTGTAATGTCTTGTGTTGCTTGAAACAATCTTGTTAAATTCCTTTTGTCATATTTATATATCATATATTGTCATTGCATTGAAAGAATTGCATTGACATTTTATCTTAGTTGTAATAGAATGTTCGGTTGTCACTTTTTGGACAATTTAAATCATTTTAACATGTTTCAATTATGTTGATTTGAAAGGTTTATATCTTCAGCCAACCAAATAAAAAAAAAAAAAAAATGCATTGAATGCAGATATAAGATGTTTGAGGAGGTTAATTTGGACACACACTGTTGGGGTGTTGAAGGAGGGTACTGGAGACTTAAGTTGCTAGTTTTCCTGAGGTTGATGGTGTTTGGAGAACGGCACTGTGAAAACATTAAAATGTTCAAGCAAGGCAATGGAGGTGTAAAGTGTTGGAGGGCGGGAGTCGGTGCTAGACATTTAAAGCTGTTGACGGAGGACCCTTAACGACTCGCAGTGGATTGTGGGTTGCATGTGGTGAAAATGGTCGGGGTATATTCAGGTTCTGGGTGGCTGGCGGGAGTGGTTGCTGTTCAATTTTTCAAAGTGCAATGTTTTTTTTTAATAATTCTGTTTATTACGTTTTAGTAACACAACAACAAAACAGGCATGAGTCAAAGGCATACAACAGATCATGATAGTAAGGCAGTTTTCAAAGAGGCAGAGGGAACCCGGTGGGGCCGAGGGCCATCAGACATTCGTTGGGTATGGCAGGTAATCAATGTTAACAATAGTACATTTCTATTTCTCTCGGTACATTTCAGTTAGCGTCCAGCCATTTACCCCATATTTTATGGAATTTGCGGGGGTACCCCCGTGCCTTGTAAATCTGGCGCTCCAGGGCCGCACATCTGTCCAACTCATTGCACCATCGGTTCACAGATAGGGGGTCGGCGGAGCCCCAGCTAGCCGCGATCAATCTTTTGACTGTCCCAAGTGCCAGTGCCAGAAATATTCTATCATGTTTTGAGAGATCCACTTCACCTCGGATTCCCAACAGCATCATTTTGGGGTCCCTGGGGATTGGTGTCGCCAGGGTGGCAGAAATCGTGTTGGTACAGCTCTCCCAGAAGACCTGTAAGACTCGGCATTCCCATAACATATGGTAAAAGGTGGCCGGTTCTGTTTTGCACCTGAGGCATGTCCCATCTTCCAGTCCACCCCATCTGACCATGGCAGTGCGTGAATAGTATGTGCGGTGGAGGATCTTCAGTTGTATAAGCCTGAGTTTAGAATCAATACCTATTTCTATAGGGGACATTAATGCCTCTACCCAGTCCTCTGGTTCCATGTGACCTATATCCCTTTCCCATTTTTCTTTGAGCCCATCTAGCTGCGTCGCCCCGAAGGAGTTAAGGGCTTGATAGATCGTGGAGGTGACCTTAGAGGTAATGCGTTGCGGAAGGATGTTGGTCTCAATGGGAGTACAGGGGGGTATGGTCGTCGTGTCAGGGAATTGGGTGCGGATGGCGTGGGTCATTTGCGCATGTCGAAACCGGTCCATAGGTGCGAGGTCGAAACGCTCTTGCATGGCCTCAAAGTCAAGGAGATGGCCTTCTTGTATCACATGTGCTAGTGTGTGTATCCCTTTCGCGCACCAGTGACCCAAGGGGCCCATCTTCACTATTTCTGGGAGGAGTGCGTTGCGCCATAGGGGTTGAGATAGCGTTGGTTTACCTTTCCACCCTATCAGTTTGTGCGCATCCCGCCAGGCCCAGCAAATGTGACGTGTCATTTTGGGTAAGGACGGGGGTTGGTCGTGGGTGGCGTACAGGGTCTGTAGTGGGGTTAGTGGGGTCATGCTCTCCATTTCAAGGCGGATGTGGGGGAGTGTGGGGTCAGCATGTATCCAGTCGTTTACCACCCCAATCTGGGCTGCAAGGTAATAGGTGCGAATGCATGGTAGACCGATGCCTCCCTCCCACACTGATCGCTGCAGCGTCTCCAGGGCGATCCTGGATTGTTTCCCTCCCCACAGCAGTGTGCGGAGGCGTCTGTCAATGAGTGCGAAGGTGTCACGGGGGATTATATGGGGGGTGTTTTGAAGTACATATAGTAGTCTGGGGAGGGTCAGCATTTTGAATAGCGCCGCTCTGCCCAATAGTGATAGTGGGAGTGATTGCCAGTGGGAGGTGTCCCTAATGAATCGGTCAATTATTGGCTGTAGATTGAGTTGTAGGAACCCACCTAGTGACGGGTCGAGTCTTATGCCCAGGTATTTGAGTTCTCTAATGGAGACATGATATGGGCAGGTTTCAGGGATCGCAGACTCACCTCCCTGGATCGGGAAGTAAATGGTTTGGTTTCGTTTATTTTGAGGCCTGCGAAGCGCTGGTATTCCCTGAGGATGCGGGAGACAATCGGGCAGGAAGTGCGTGGGTTACTTAGGTATATGAGGAGGTCGTCCGCGTAGAGGGATAGTCGGTCTTCTCCCCCCCCTGGCCAGGCGAACCCTGTCCAAGTAGTGTTAGTCCTAAGCTCAATTGCGAGAGGTTCTATGGCCAATAGAAAAAGCAGCGGGGAGAGGGGGCACCCCTGTCTCGTACCCCGACCCAAGGGAAATGATTGAGAAGACCTGCCGTTCACCCTTACCGTGGTCTCTGGGTGTGCATATAGGAGTTTAACCCACGATATGAACGTTTGCCCCAGGTTCATTCGAGACATGATTGCCCACAAGGCCTCCCAGTCCACAGAATCAAATGCTTTTTCAAAGTCCACTGCCAGGAGGGCCAGTGGGGCTGATATTTCCTTGGCTCTACTCAGCGCCAACTGAACTCTGCGCAGGTTCATGCGGGTGGATTTGTTGGGCATGAATCCGCATTGGTCGGGGTGAATCAGGGTCTCAATGACCTGTAGCAGTCTATTGGCTAGTGTTCTTGCAAGGACCTTGGCTTCGCCGTTGATCAAGGATATTGGGCGATAGGAGGCACATTCCTCCGGGGGTTTCCCGGGCTTATGTATGACGACTATGCATGCCTTCCTGAGGTCCGGGGGGAGTGCCCCCAGCTCCTTGCTGCGTAGAAACATACGGTGCATGTGGGCGGGCAGTGAACCGCCGAGGCATTTCCATGTTTCTGTAGGGAACCCGTTGGGACCCGGGGTCTTCCCAGGTTGGAGCTGTGCGAGCACCTCTTGTACCTCAGTTACAGTGATTTCGGCGTTCAGGAGGTCTGTTTGGCGCTGAGAGAGCTTCGGGATCTCGAACCGGTCAAGGTAGCATGTGGGTTCGGGAGGCAAGTGCTCGGTTGGTGGAGTGTAGAGTTTCTCATAGTAGGCGGCGAATGCTGCAACAATGTCCGAGTCGTCTGTGAGGAGCGTTCCGTCTGGAGATTCAATTGCCCGCACATGTCCCTTGGTCTGCTCGCGCCGTTCCAACCAGGCCAGTGTCTTATTCGCCTTGTCACCTCGTTCGTAGATTTGGCTCCGGACTGACTGATGGGCTGTCCGTGCATTGTCTAGAGCCAGGTTGCTAAGGGCCACTTGTGCGGTGATCAAATCCTCCTTAGCTTCTTGGGTGGAGTGTTCCAGGGTTTGTTGTTCGCACTCCAGGGCGCGCGCTTCTGCCTCTTTGATCTTTCGGATTCGTCTTCGTTGGTAGGCTGAGACTTCCGAGATAACTTCTCCGTGGAGGACAGTCTTATATGCCTCCCAGAGCGAGATCGGGCAATCCACTGATCCTTCGTTGATTTCGAAGTATTCTGTTGTCTTCTTCTCCAGTTCCTCCGCTATTTCGGGGAGACGTAGGTGGTATGTGTTCAGGCGCCAATTACGATCCGGACCACGGCAAGAGTTCTTCATAGACAGTAGGAGCGGAGAGTGGTCAGAAATACCTCTTGCGAGGAAGTCAGCGTCAAGGAGCCTGTGACTTACATTGCGGGGGATGAAGGCATAGTCGATTCGGGAGAATGACTTGTGGACACCTGAGAAGAAGGAGAACCCAGCCTCGTTGTTGTGGAGCGCGCGCCATGCATCTGTCATACCCAGGGCTTCGGCGAACATGGCGAGTGGTGTGGGGGCAAGACAGGAACCTGACCTCCTGTGAGATCTGTCGATTGTAGTGTTCATCACTTCATTAAAGTCCCCACCAATCACCCATACATCGGCCACATCCTCAAGCAACCGGCTCTGTAGCTCGGAGAGTAGCTCTTTCGTCTGTGAGGGGGGGGGCGTAGACTGCAGCGAGGCCCCATTTCTCGCCCCAGATGTCGGCCAGTATCATAACATATCGGCCCCGGGGGTCGATCTTGACCTTCCTGACCTGCAGGGGGACTCGCTTGTGAACCAGGATCATCGTGCCCCTAGCTCGTGTTGTGAATCCAGCCTGGTAGGTGTGAGAGTAGTTGGTTTTTTTGAAGAAGTTTGTGCTCGTGCCTAGCAAGTGCGTTTCATTTAGTAGGGCAATATCAGGTGAGTAACGGTTAAGGTACTGGAGCACCAGTCTTCGCTTTATACTGGAGCCGAGGCCGTTAACGTTCCAGGAGAGCACGGTCACCTTGTTGGAGTTCATTCTCTCAGCGTGGGGCGCTTATCTGGATATCTGGAAGGATCAATGGTAGTCCTGTACGCTCGAGATTTGTGCAACGTTATACTTTCAGGGGGGATGCCCGAAGGTCTTCTCGTGTTGGTATATCTCCTGCCTGGATGATGATCGTGTCTGTGGTCTTGCCCATATCCAATATCTGGCTCCCTTGCCAGTGCTTCTATGTGTCGTATCTTCTTGTTTCTTGTTTCGTTTTCTTTACGAACTTTGAACTCCCCCCCACCCTGTACTTCCCCTCCAACTGGGAGCACCTGTCGCCCAAACATTAAACCTATAACTTTATAAACTTCTTCGGGATGACCCGGGTGTGGAAACGCACGCTCAGCCTTAGGGGGCGGCGGCCGCTAAGTGAGCATTTCCACTCTACCAATCTGTAGTTTGGGCCCTACAGTACCGGGTATTCATCCTTTTCCCGCCGGGGTCCTTGACGCATCGTCGTCTGTCTCAGACGGGGAACGAGGGGGCGAGGGTCTCCCAGGTCGGGGTCGCTGCGTGGGTGGGCCCGATGGCCCACGTCTCCCGTTGGGTTCCGTGAGGACGTGAGTTTCAAGCCAGTCCCATGCATCTTTGGGGTTGTAAAACAAGTGTGTAGCGCCCTCATACTGGACTTTCAGCAATGCCGGGAAGAAGAGGGCATATTTGATGGATAGTGACTGGAGCTTTCTCTTAACGGAGTCAAAAGATTGGCGGGCTTTTTGGACTTCTTTCGTGTAGTCTGGGTAGAAGCCAACCTTGTAGCCGTTGTATGTGATCGGGCCCATGGCCCTTGCCATTTGTAGGATTGCATCTCGGTCGCGATAATTCAGTAGGCGTGCGATCATTGTTCTGGGTGGGGCGCCCGGTATAGGCCGGCCGGTGGGGACTCTGTGTGCCCTTTCCACCGAGAAGAATTTGGATAGCTTCTTCGGGGCAAAGATATGAGTGAGCCAATCTTCCAGGAAGAGTTCTGCACTGGGGCCTTCCTCTTTCTCCGGTATACCGAGGATCCTGAGATTATTGCGTCGCGCCCTCCCCTCACTGTCTTCGGCGCGGCTTTCCAGTTGGGTCACCTTTTGGTGCAATCGCAGTGAGCTGCTGTTCCATGCGGTGGATCGCATCTTCATTGCTGGACACCCTCTGTTCTGCTTCACCCACTCTGGTCGACAAGTTGCGGAGGTCTTGGCGTATGAGGGACACCTCCGAGGATAAGCCGCCCATTTTAAGTTCCAAGGACGTCCTGGAGTCCCCAATCGCTTTCATAAGGTCTGACAAAGAGATAGGAGGGTCGCTGAGTTCTCCAGGGTTACTTTCTTCTTCTAGGGGTTGAGGCTCGCACTGGGGAGGGGCCCCCACGGTATAGAGATCCATCTTGCTCTGTAGCGTTTGCCTCCTGGTTTTCTCCTTTCCCATGTTGTGGTCGGGTTCTGTGCAACAGGGGTCTAGCTGTTCCCCCTCGAGGCGGACGATTGCGTACAGGCTGCGCGGGATGCGCACTGTGAATCGCGGCCAAGGTCACGTTTGGGGTGTTCGCAGTGTCGTCGCTCGGCCTCACCAGGCGGCGTGATGTTGGCCCTTGTCTATCTCGGGCGTACCGAGTGGCCAAAGTGCGTAGGACTGTGCCCTTGTTCTACCGCGAGTGCTGCGCTTCGGGGTGTGAGGTAGGCCGCTCGGGGTGGTCCCAAGAGAGAGGCAGGGCAGTTCCACTGTTCACGCCGAGTTTTGGGGTCCACCGCGGACACGTAGGTAGTAGCAGCGCTCTGGGTCTGGTGCTGGTCTGTGGCGCACCTGTGTTCTGTGCAGGCTGGTTGCAAAAAGGGGGTTGCGGGGTGGGAAAAACAAGCAAAGCGTCCGCCCCCCACTCCCTTGTACCTTCTCGTGGGTGCCTCTAGCTGCAGCGTGTCTTCCTCAACGGGGGAGCGCAGCTCACGGCCCCTGCCGCTGCTCGACCCCGGGTCTCGCAGTCTTGCAGATGGGGGGGGAAGGTCCGGCAGGTGAGGCCGGTGCTGCAGCGCCCAGGCCGCAAAGCCTCTCGTAGTGTGTGGGCCACTGTTGTCCTGAGGGTGGAGGAGGTGGGGGGGCCTCTCCACGGCCGCTCAATGGCCCCCGGAGAGCGCCGTGGGGTCGCGTTCCGAGCGACGATCTCGCCTTGGGACCAGCGAACTCAGCGCCTCCGGGGGGGAGGGGCGGTCCTCTTCTTCCGCCCGCGCCGCGATGGTCGCCTGCCGTCCGCCGGCAGTCCGCGGGTCGGTTCTGGCGTCTCCCGTTCCGGTTTCTCTCCGGAGTGCGGCGTCAGCAGCCCTGGTGGGGCCACCACCGCTGGCAGGCGGTTGAGGGAAGATTAGTCCGCGTAAAGTGGAAAATTTACAGGATGTTAGCAGCGGCCGCCGGGAGCCGTTGGTTTTAGCAGCGCATACGTCGCTCGCGCATGCGCACTCTCAAAGTGCAATGTTGATAAGAAAATACCTGCGCGTATTGTCCAAGTGTAAAAGCATGAAGTGGTACAGTCTCTGATTGTTTTCTGGTTGGACTTCTGTTGGCCAGTTGCTGTTTCCAGTCGTGGCCAGACACTTGGCAGGCACTGGATGTCTGCGCTTTGGGGTTTAGGCCTTTTCGAGATGCTCTGTCTGTTTACAGTTTAGACCGAGTGATGTACAGTAGTCCAGGTTGCTGTGTTGGATGTCTGCTTACATACACAGTAATTTGATAATATGGGCCTATAAACACTGATATTAACGCTACATAAGGTGAACCATTCTTGTATGAAATATATATCATATTAAAGTGGTATCATAACCATATATTTCTTAGTGTACTGAGCAACAATGCTATGTAATGAAGCTTCCTGTTTTGTCAAGGGGTGAAAGGTTGTGTGCCATCACTTCCTCTGATGTCACTTGGGGCGGGGCCAAATGACACCACTTCCTATGATGTAATCAGAGATCAAGGGTCGTGTGATGTCACTTCCGCTACCCCTGGCATTTTGGGGAAATTATGTCCCTGCTACAACCACGCCGACTTCTGTAAAAGACTTCAAGAAAAGCACGTGTGATAGTCTGTTTGACAGATTAAGACATCTTTCCCCTGAAATGGACTCTGTAAAAGAATTTAGAAAAGAACCACAAGGCTTGCGCATGGAAGTCGCATCATTGAAGCAAGAAAATGCTTCCTAATGCCAAGCACTAACGCAGGGTGCAGCCACGAGTTACTAAGAGAATGCCATGGCCAACTCATGACCAGTAAAATTCAATGGTGATCCTAGGAAATTGAACGAATATTGCTATCACTGCATGGTTCTTTTACTGTTCCTGGCTAAACATTTCCAAGATGACAAGGCTAAGATTGGATATATAATTAGCAACCTGATGGGTAGTGCCTGGGCCTGCGCAGCACCATATGTGTCCACTGACAGTCCAATTTTGAGTGGCTATGCAGTATTTGAAAGAACCTTTCAGATGCATTCCGATCACCAAACCTGGTTACCAGCACCCAAAACCAACTAGTGGACATCCATCAGTGATTACAAGACCTGATAACTTACATCAGTCAGTTTCGCCAATTGGTCCTTTTTTGTTGCGTGTGCTGTGGTATGCGTAGTCAATCTAATGGGTAATTCGTAAAGTGTTGAATGAATGACTCAATCATTTCATTAAAAAAGTAAATATGCTACATGTAACTACTATTTTTGGGAAGTAGTTATTATCGCACATGTGGGTTCAATATAGGTGTTAAAAATCCCAACTTTGTTGGCTGTACCCCAACGTCTCTGGGGCAGAGTTCTGCCTCAAACCCGACAAGCACTATTGTATGGTAATGCTGTTCGCTGCCTTGTCCTCTGAGTGAGCAGCAGAATCAAGAACATGTTCAATGCCTCCCAGATGTGCTTGCTCCAAATCCTCATGTTATGAGTTGTGTATCTGTGGGGTAGGATGTGCTGGTTCATCTTCATCATCATTAGAAATCCTTCATTTTTGGCTGACCAATATTCCTGTCTCAAATGATCACACATGCAGCACTAAAACACTTTCAGAGTTCATATTGGCAGAGGAGCGCAATAGATGTTTGATAACAAGTCTACTTATGGTTGGCCACTGCTGTGACAATAAAACAGAGGTTTGCCATCAACAGCCAGTTGTGAATTATCTCAGTGATACTGCACCGTGATGTAGACATGTTCACACAATCAGTGACAGTTTTCTTTTTTGATGGTGATGCTGATAGAATCAGTGGTGGCCGGCGAAGAACCCCACATCACTAGTGCTGTTAGTGTGGTGTCTCTTGCCTCTGCTCATACTTGTACTACTTGCTCTACTTTGGCTAATTTCATTTTTGGGTACTACAGGTAATTATTTGATGTGTGCTGTGCTTCTGTTGATCTTCATTTGCACTTGCACTCACATGCCCTGGAAAAACATCAGAGCTGTTATCATCCTCTTCTCTAGATCTTTATTTTGCCAGGGCCAGCAGGGGTCCATTGGGGGTCTTTACAACTTCATCTGAAAGAGCTATTGCTGAGGAATGGCTTCCCGTGGCCTTTTCCTCACGTTTTCCAGCATGACCAACTTCTTTTGAAGCAATAGCTTTTTTTGTAACAACAGCACAGACTTCTAGCTTTTGTCTAGTACTTCAAATTCTTCTGTGAAAGTTCCTCACCACATACAATTGTCTGTAGCACTATTGCACCAATCAGAAGAGGCAACTGTGTTTACTCACAATCAAGTCAGATGATAAAGCATATTCTTAACCCCATAAGGTCTGCTCCTTGTAGTTGCACCAGGTAAAACAGCAGGTGACTGCTGCAGTAGACTTCTTCTAAAGAATCAGGGTGGTGTTATCCTAGACTGAGCCCTACTAGTGGTTTTCTTGGAGATGTGCACTTCTGTTTTTGATCCAGCTTCCTTCATTGAAGATCTTATCCAGTTCGTCTTCCTGGGAAATTGAATCTTGATTGATTGCCTGCATGGAAGAGAACAACATATTTATGTGTATGCATGCACTGTACAGTGCAGACTTGTTTGCAATAGTCAGGGGTAGTCATGACAAGTACAACTGTTCAGGAGCATATATACATATTGTAAGTTTGAGGGTTAGGACAGTGTTAAATGCTGATCAAATATATATAACCATATGGTCGATTTGGTTTGAAAAGAAACATATTTTTCCAACAGTACATAGGTGATTGCTTAATATTAAGATGTGTATTGAAAAGCCCACTCAGCAGAGGAATTACATACTTGGAAACCACTAACAGCCTTTGCCCTTCTACCAGCCCAAAAAAGGACCACTTAATAATGCTGATCACAAGACTAAATTCCACGAATTATGACAGTAAACTTACTGCCTATTGATCCAATCTTCTTAGTTCCCCACAGAACACACCACCCATCATTCTATAAAATAAAGAACCACCTAAAACAATCACAGGCCCTACTCATCAATGTGAGAGCAGCAATAACAACAGACACCTCATCCACAACCTTCTCACTGATGCAGAAACTGTTATCCTTTGCATTAATGAGACTTGGTTCTCTAACGACTCAACTCCAGCGTTCGTTGATATCATTCCACCTGTCGTGAATTCCGTACAGAACGACTGCCCTGAGTGAGTTGGCAGAGAATTCATCATCATGTAAAAAAAAATGTTGCCATATCGCTTGCTGCACCCCGAATTATCAGCGTAGAATCTCTTTTTCCTGCGGCGTGTTCATCATCTGCAGACCTAGGACAACGCATTTCTAAGCCCTCTTTCAACTTCCATTAATAGACTTAGGCCATTTAAATTTGAGGTTAGAAAGCAACAACCTACCAGACACCATATCATTTCTAATTGATGTTTCTGGCTTTTGAAATGCACAGACATGTCATAGTCCTACCATTTCTGCTATAAGCACACTGGACAGAATTATATGAAATGTAAAGCAGGAGAATGAAGACTGAGAATAGTCAGTATATACCTCTGCTAGTATGGCTCTCCGGTGCATTGGTCACCTGGTGTGGATATGACCCTTGATTTCTTCCCCATCTGTGATGCAGTCATCATTCTTCTGCCCGCCGGTTAATGCTGGTGAACAAATTACTACCCTCTTGGTAATGTTCTTTTGGATGGGTGTTCCTTCAACTGATTCCTCATCTATGATTTCCCTTTCCCAGCACAGCTGTTCTCCAGAAAAAGTTCCATCACCTGGAGGTGCAACGTGACTTCGCTCGACACCTCTATGTGTCTCGCTCCAGATATGGTGTTGGAGCATGTGTATATATAGCAGCACTGTGCGCGTTACCTAACTTCCACCCTTTTTCCCTAGCACTCTGAAGCGGAGGATGGTGTACTGGCTATCTGCGATGAGGGGCAGGTAGGGAGGGTGATGAATTTGTGGGAGCAACCTACATCATAAAGAAGATTACCAAGCGGTAAGTCATTTGTTCTTCTAATGGATTCTTTCCTTACATGGAGTCCGCATCTATGATACACTCCCAAAGCAGTATGTCAATCTGGACGAGGGAGGAAGCAAGGTCACCACCATAAGCCACAAAACTCTGGAGGACATCCCTGCC
Organism: Ambystoma mexicanum; assembly: GCF_040938575.1. NCBI lineage: Eukaryota > Metazoa > Chordata > Amphibia > Caudata > Ambystomatidae > Ambystoma > Ambystoma mexicanum. The sequence continues at coordinate 451,429,442 of NC_090933.1, read as the reverse complement.
ATAACAGGAATCCTAGCCCGCAAGGGGATCCAAGCAATAACGCTTCACAAACGTGTGGAATGATGCCCACATTGCAGCCTGACAGATGTCCCCTCTAAAGGGCAGAGGTGGCATCCACTCTTCTGGTAGAATGAGCTCTGAGGCCCTCATGTACATCCTTTCCAGACAGATCACAGCATTCTGAGATGCAGAGAATGATCCACATTGACAGGGTCTGCTTAAAAACAGCCCTGCCAGCACAAACCCAAGCATAACCCACGAAAAGCTGGTTGTCTTTCCTCACCTCTCTCATTTGAGTGACGTAGAACATAAGGGCCCGTATTGGGTACAGCCGATGGAATCATTCTTCTGCCTTAGAAGGGTGAGGCAGAGGAAATAAAACAGCAAGAGATTCAATTAAGAGACCACTTTCAGCAGAAAGGAGGGTCTCACTCTCAAAGTCACCTTCGATTTGGAAAAAAAGCAAATATGGAGGTAAAACAGACAAAGCCTGGAGCTCACTCACCCATCTCACAGAAGTGATTGCAGCCAGGAAAATCACCTTAAGGGTGAGCAATCTAATAGAACAGGAATGAAGGGGCTCAAACTGAGTGGCCATAAGAAATGTTAAAACTAATTTCACAATCTCACACCGGAACCAAAAACTGGCAGGGGAAAAACTGGTTACACAAGCCCTGCAAGAATTGCATAACAGTGGGGATCATGAAAAGTGAGCCCTGTTATGGGGACCATTTAAACGCCTAAATAGCAGTGAGGTAATGCTTTACAGTGCCAATCTGCAGGCGCTCCTGGGCCATAAATAGCCAAAAATCCAAAACAGGGGATAGCCAACAGGGTAAAGAATCCAAATTCCTCTCCCGGCACTGAACTCGAAAATGTACACCATCTGCAGGCATAAACTGATTTCGTACTGGGCCTCATATCTGAAAGGAGTACATTGGGGGCATTGTTAGACAAGTCCTAATCCTTGTATTTTAGCCTCTCAGTAGCCAAGCATGAAAGTTCAGGCTGAGGAGGTTTGGATGCAGGACCCACCACTCCAATTGGGAGAACATATTGACTCTCCACAGAAAGCACCAGGGAGGGGAGATGGACATGTCCAGCAACTCCAGATGCCATGTTCTCCAGGCCCAGTCTGGAGCAATTAAGATCATTGTGGTTCCAACCAGGCACAGTCTCCTGAGAACCAGCAGAATGACAGGGATTAGCAGGAATGCATAAAGGAGATTGCAATTCCACTCAACCGCTACTGCATCTCCCAGAGCATCTTTCCAAGGAAATTCCCTGGGGCAGAACACCTTGCACTTCTTGTTGACACTTAAAGTGAAGAGGAGTCCCCAAAAAGGAGAAGATCTTCTCCAGAACTTCCTGGCAGAGGTCCCACTTATTGGAGGCCAAAGTATGTCTGCTCTAGGCATTTGCTCTGACATTCTCCCTGCTGGCCAGATGAGCTGCTATAAAAGAGACACAGATCTCCAGAGGCTAGAACCTCTGTTCTCTGCTTCTGAGCACATAGGCAATGATCATACACCACCTCATTTTCTGAGATACATCATAGTCACTGTGTTGTCCGTTAACTTTCATAGAGGTGAGGAAAGCAATCAGGGCCAGCGTGGTCGCCCTCAGCTTCAGCAAAATGATGTATTCCTGAGACTCCACGGGAGACCACATTACCCTCATCATTAGGTCTGACAAGTGAGCACCTAAGACAGTCAAAGATGCGCCCATGACCACCGTCACCTGGGGCCAAGATCAATGAAACAACGCATCTCTGAGCAAGTTGTGTCACAATGCCCACCACGCAGGATCCTGAGCCACCTGACCCGAAACCTTTTAAAGGTCTGACATATGGCCCTGAAACTGCCACCATTGGCAATGGAGAAGCCACTGAAGTGATCTTGTGTGCAGCCTCAGCTCCAGCACCACTAAGATGCAGGAGGCCATGAAGCCCAGAAGGCACAGGAAAGCTGAGGCTGAGACTTGTTCCTGGGATTGAAGGACATTGATCATCCGAAAGATGTTCACCACTCTATTTTTGGGTGGGAAAGTCTTGCCTAGGCCAATGTCCAAGACAGCTCTGCATTATCGGAAGGAGTAGGCTGGTGAAAATTGAGAAGTTCAGGGAAAAGCCCAGGCTGTGCAATAGTGTCCAGGTACGAAGAAGATGCTCTGATACTAGATCTGTTGAGCAGGCTCTGACGAGCCCGTCTTCCAGGTAGGGAAAGACATGAATGCCCTTCCTCATGAGGTTTGCCGCCACCACTGCAAGCAGCTTAGTGAAAACCCTGGGCGCTGAAGTTAGAATGAACGGCAGGACCTTGCACTGGTAGTGATGTTAACCTACCGCAAACCTCAGGTGCTTCTTGTGTTTCCAATGAATTGGGAAGTGGAAGTCGGAATCCTAAAGGTCCATCGATACCAAACAGTCTTGCAAATCAAGGGTTTGCAAGATCTGAGCTATTGAAACCTGTCCTTGCACAGGAACACGTTCAGCAACCACAGGTCTCGAGTGGGACACAATCCCTCATACTTCTTCGACACCAGAAAATAGGTGGAGCACTATCCCCGTCCTCATTCTGAGCGTGTTACCAGTTTGATTGTGCTCTTGGACAGAAGTTGACAGACCTCCTCCAGGAGGATGGAGTCCAGAGACATAGGGGCAACCTGAGGCCCGTGCTCCATAGTTCGGTATCAAAATGGGAGGAAATGGGCCACAGTACAAGTCTGCCGGCGGATTACCAGCAGACTCGTCTTACCGTTAAAGTCCCCCGATATCGCAGTGTTACCGGAATATCACGGGTGCTGGCAACAGCGGTAGGTTCCCAATCCATGGAGTTGCATAGGACTTCATGGGATGGGAACCATTGAAGCGCTGGCACCATCTTTAAGGTGAGGCCTTCCAGTAGTTCACTGTCCCTACCGGCAGACTCGGAGTAAGCCGGTCTTGGAAAATCCCACAGCCGGTAGTACCGCCCATTTTACTGCCATTTTTCCCAGACCGGCTTACTCTAAATGACCCCCAATAAACCTGTTCATTGAACTGCAAGGCACAAGTGTCAGACATGGCCCTGGAACACTCTGGGCTGAACGTGGAAGGCTTTGCCTCCCCTGCCACTGGCGTTGACAAAACCTGTCACTGAGGTTTTGTGCCTTGTGGCGCAGAAGTGACAGCGGCTGCAGCTGCTCCGCCTCACTGGAATTATCTACCTCAACCATGTGGGAAGTGTCTGCCCTGCATTCTACCTGGTGCAGACTGACCACGGCCCCTTGAAGTGTAGGAGGTGGAGGGAGGAAAACCCATGCCTCGAGATGCTGATTGTTTGGAGAGATGTTGCTCAGCAAGCACCAAAGACTTAGCTGTTGCCTTCGATGACTGGATATTCTGAAGATCAGCCTTCATTCGAAAGAGGCTTTGGTCTTCGAAAGGAATGTCCAACAGCTTGGCCTCAACTTTGGCTGCAAAACCCAACATCCTCAGCCCACAGTGTCATTGACCACAGTGCTTGTGGCCATGGACCTGGCCACACAGTCCTGATTGCAAGATCAGATGTGGGGCCTCCTTGCAATTATAGATCAAGGACAGTAAACCGGCTCTTATTTCTCCTTCTGTGACATATTAAGATGCATTGGCCACTGCCATCCAAAGGCCGAAGGAGAATTTTGCCATGTCACGCCACAAGAGGCATTCGTGATACGCAGTGCAAAACTGCCTGACTCAAAAACGTTTTACTGAATGCATCAAAACTTGTACTTTCCCTGTCTGGTGGCAGAGACGGGAAGGTAGAAGTCTTCAGGCTAGCTGTCGCAGCCTGAACCACTAAACTGTCCAGTGAAGAATTGGAGGAGAAAAACGCTATGTCCGATGGAGCGGCTTTTTGTTCCTCTACCAGGTCTCTGTCCACTGCCGGAACTGAGGCAGGCTTTTCCCACACCTCCAGGATGACGGCCTCCACTGCCACTTTGAAGGGCAGGAGCATCTCCTTCTTGGGAGCTTCAGCCACAATGTTGCATAATTTGTACTGAACATTTGACCTTGGCGGGGCAGACAGCCCTAGAGTACTGCTCACCTTAACCATCAAGTTTTGGAATGTTGCTTAAGGTATTCATTCCTGGGGTGGGAGCAGGCGAAATGTCTCTCTGCGGAGTTGTCGAGGCTGCTGGCAGTCTGAAGGCCTGCTGCCAGTCCCAGCACATCCTAACCTTCCTGTAGAACTCCTTAGGGAAATCCTTCATCTCCCTAGAGCCCAGATGTTCTAGTCCAAAAGGGACCTTGCCGCCCTCCCCATCATACATGTTGTACATATTTGACACAACGGCATCCATAGGAGGTGGGGCATATTTGCATGGAGCATCAGTATCAACGAGGTTGATCAGCAGTGTAATCAATGACGAACTCAGAATCAGCGTCAAGTCCTCACCATGAGCGCCTTGGCGAATATGTACAAGATCATCAGGTGGATGTTGCCGGAGGAAGAACTGGTTACACAAGCCCTGCAAGAACTGCATAACAGTGGGAATTGTGAAAAGGGAGCACTGTTATGGGGATCTTTTGAACACTGAAATAGCAGTGAGGTAAAGCTTTTCAGTGCCAATCTGCAGGCGCTCCTGGGCCAAAAATAGCCAAAAATCCAAAAGAGGGGATAGCGTACAGGATAAAGCATCCAGATCCCTCTCCCGGCAATCAATCAAAAATGTACACGATCTGCAGGCACAAATCGATTTCGTACTGGGCCTCATATCTGAAATGAGTACATTGAGGGCATTGTCAGACAAGTCCTCAACCTTGTATTGTAGCCTCTCAGTAGCCAAGCATGAAGGTTGGAAGCCAGCAGTGTCATTGACCACAGTGCTTGTGGCCATGGACCCTCCCACACAGTCCTGACACATTCCTGATTGCAAGATCTGGTGTGCTGCCTCCTTGCCATAGTGACCAAGGACAATAAACCGTCTCTTATTTCTCCTTCTGGACATATTAAGATGCATTGGCCACTGCCATACAAAGGCCGAAGGAGAATTTTGCCTTGCCACAAGAGGCATTCACAATACGTGGTGCAAAACTGCCTGACTCAAACAACGTTTTACTGAATGCATCAAAACTTGTACTTTCCCTGTCTGGTGGCAGAGATGGGAAGGTAGAAATCTTCAGGCTAGCTGTCACAGCCTGAACCACTAAACTGTGGGAGGAGAAAACCGCTGGGTCCGATGGAGCGGGTGTTGTTTATTCACCATGTCTCTGTCCACTGCCGGAACAGAGGCAGTCTTTTCCCACACCACCAGAATGGGGGCTTCCACTGCCACATTGAAGGGCAGAAGTTTCTCCTTCTTGGGAGCATCAGCCGCAATGTTGCATAGTTTGTACTGAGCATTTGACCTTGGCGAGGCAGAAAGCCCTAGAGTACTGGCCACCTTAGCCATCAAGTTTTGGAATGTTGCTTAAGGTATTCATTCCTGGGGTGGGAGCAGGCAAAATGTCTCTCTCTGGGGAGTTGCCGAGGGCACTGGAAGTCTGAAGGCCTGCTGCCAGTCCCAGCACATCCTCACCTTCCTGTAGAACTCCTTAGGGAAGTCCTTCACCTCACTAGAGCCTAGATGTTCTAGTCCGAAAAGGACCTGGTCGCCCACCCCATCATACATGTTGTACATATTTGACACAAAGGCATCCATAGGAGGTGGAGAAACCAAGAATAATGGTCACATGGGAAACGTTTTTTTCTCAATTTAGAATGAGAATAAACTTGAATGGGTGGAAAAGAGGATAAGCTCGGTCAGTAATAATAATTATGTAGTCATGTTTTATTAATATAGTAAACACAGTTGATTAAAAAATCACAAAATGTAGGTCATACAATGTATACAAAGATATGAAAATTCTAAAAACATCTCTATCTGATATTACAAAAAACAACAAAGTATGCTCTATATATAAAGAGCATTTTTGTTTATGCCAGGCTGCCCCTAAAGAAATGGGTACTGAATTGCCTTTATCGTAGCTAACCAAGCACCTGTATTGTATCTATTTTTCTTAGGGCTTTATTTCTCTCAAATTGTAAATTCAATACTGTCTCACTTGCGTAGAAGTTGAGGACAAAAAGTGTAAAGTATCATCAAAGTGCTGAAACAGTGCATAAATGCTGACAAAAAAGTGTTAGGTGCCGACTACAGGTATCTTGCATGAGCTTGTATAATGCATTTCCCAAAATATCTAAATGTTTTGCAGTTTCGACAAGTACTTATATCTAGTTCAAACCAACAAACAATGTGGAACTGATATTCGTCTTCCTCAGGACACAAGCACAAATGGCAAGCCAATTTTCAACAATCAGTGTGCAATAACATATATAAAGATTGACTCTTATCGAGGCTTATATTATATTCAGTTGACTTTCGTCTTGAGTCATTCTCAAACCACCTACTTTGCAAAAAAAGAAATAAAAAAATATCCAATTAAAAGCTGACCAAGCCTAGCTACCCCATGCCACTCTATTGAGTTTGAGATATTATATAACAGATCGAAATTAATAACCTTGTTACACCCTGTTGCAGTGTGATGAGCATGTGGTGCATACATCCACCATGACAACACACAGATAATGGCAACATGTATCTGCGGAGACATAATGAAAGGACTGGGATTAGAACTATCCCTAGTTCCACCTGAGTGGCAAAATTTTCAACAGACAACAAACAATGCTACTAGCCCACTTAACCTAACTCCAATGGTGTATTGGAAAGGCATCTTCTCCATAAATGGACGCCAATCTATTATGCCTGCCAATGAGATTCGATGGCAGAAAGATTGGAATACACTTCTCTTGCCAGCTGCAAAACGCAGACAAATCCCCTAGAAAACAAATTGAATGCTGTTTGACATGCACTGACATGGCAGGCAGTACGTACCATGCTGTTTATGCATGCATTGTACATTGCATCGTATTAGGTACTTAAAATGCGCAATACAAAAGCCCAAGGGCATCAGGGCACTGAGAGCACAGAAACCGATAGGTTACCAGAAAGAGGCCATTATAACAAATATGTTTTCAAACCCCTACTAAACCAAGCATGCTCAGTAGTTTCTTGTAGCAACTCCACAGAGAAGGAGGCAAAAATGAGAATGGGTGTTCCCCCAGATGTGCTCTCTGATAACGGGGACATTTTAGCACATTTTGGGAGGCACATCGAAGAATCCTTGTAGGTTGGTATTGGGACACCTTGTCCTGAAAGTATTCTGCCCCACCCTTCTGTATTGCCTAATGGGTCATGCACAGAGCCTTACATTTAATCCGGGAGTTTACTGGAAGCCAGTGAAGCTGATATAGCATAGCCTGAGTTGGCGAAAGGGCATGGAGCATCAAACGCCAGCCATGCTGCAGAGTTATGCAGAACTTGCAGATGCTGCATTTGAAATTCTGGTTGTCCCAAGTATATCCCATAACAGTAGTCAAGCGACCCCATGATGGAAGCTGTGACTACTTGTCTTCTGCAGTTCACAGTAAGAAAAGGGAGAATATTCCTAATAGTTTTTAGTTTAATGAACCCGGCAACACACACAGTGAAGACCTGAGCCTTTGTAGAGCCCAAGGGTAGTAGCTTCACCACAAGGCTCTTTATTGAACTACTCAGACTGGAGCAAGGTCCAAGGGAAATTGGCAAGAATTCCAGCCTCCACTTAACATTGGTACTGGGGGAGACGACCAACTGAACCTCGGTTTTCTGCCCATTCAATTTAAGCCTCCCTCCATTTTCCTATTTCTGAGAGGCATGCTTTCAATTTGCCTGGTGGCCCCTGCACTGGAGAATCAAGCCAGAACACCGGCTGCGTGTCATCCGCATAAGTATAGAATCGCACCCCATGATGAGCAATAAGGTCAGCAAGCTGACTAAGGTATACATTAAAAATGAGAGGGAAGAGAGAGGACTCCTGCGACACCCCACAAATGAGGACAGGTGGGGCCATGCAACAGGGGTGTAGAACCACAAATTGCAAGGAAGAAAAACAGGCAAGCGTGATTCCAGAAATATTGGCCTGCTATAATTGCTGCAAAATAATCGAATGGTTAACTTATCAAAGGCAGTGGAGAGGTTTAAGAGAATCAGCACCCCAAATCATCTGTGGTCTAGAAGCAGCGTAATATCATCAATCATCGAGACCATGACCAATTCAGTGCCCATCCGGGGTCTGAAACCAGACTGGAAAGGCTGAAGAAGTTTATTCCCTTGCAAGAAGTGTGAAACCTGAGGTGTAAAAATCAACTACATAAGTTTCATAAGCACAGGCAAGAGTGAAATCGAGCGATAGTTAGCTGGTAGGGATGGATCTTAATGTGGCCTCTTTAAGAGAGGTGTGACCAGTGCATGTTTCTGTGAACAAGGAATCATACCAGAAGGAAAGAGAATGCTGAAGCACAGCTATAAAGACTGGTGTAATAGTCTGAGGTAACCCATTGAGGATATGAAGAGTGAAGGGATCCAAGGGGGAAGCCAAATTCAATTTGTGAAATGCAGGTGTCACCATATCATCGGTAACTAATTCCAGTATCAAGGGTACTGCAGGTTTAGTCCAGGTGGGTGGACCATCTGTAGGATATTTTGTTTTATTGGGGTAAATTTGGGGTTTGGTGGTATTTTCTTACTGCCAAAATATGAGCGGTAGTTTAGTGGTAAATTAGCCTTGCATTTAGATTGGGGTTAGCTTCATATTATTTTAGTGACCATACCTTGTTATATTATATTGGGGAATCTAGTAATATATTGTTTGCGGTATTTAGTGTTGAGCATAGTTTCCTTCCCTATATTATACCCCCATCATAAAACAAAACTTTCCTTTCTATTAGAGTACCTCCCGGTGATCTATAGGGAGCCGTGGACCTATACACATGATAGAAACCCAACAATTTTATATAGAGCGCCACCTATAGGTTGTGGCCGGTATCACTGGCTTATCTACATCCAGCGATCTATATATTATATCAGATTCTTTCTAAACAACATGCAAGGAGGGCACACACACACACACAAACCTGCTTCATCACTGAATATTATCAGCTTATTCTGGGTTGTTATTTTTACCTACAGGGGCAAATTGACAAATGCACTACTGAAGAGAAATGGACCTCCTTTGTATCGTATACTTTATAGGTATATGAGTAACTTCAAAGGTGCAAAGATGATACTAAACCATTTGTTTTTATATATTGTCATTATATTATATACAAATAAAATTAAAAATTATTAGTTCTTACCATAAAAACATTGCATCATCATCTGGAAAACAAAAGAAAAAGAACACAGAACAAGCAATCCTTTTAAACCATGAGGCAATTCTTTCACATTCTGAACATGATGAAATAAATGCAGGGGATTTCCTATCCTGTCTACACTGTACTATAATTCAGTCATACATGCAACCGTACATAGTGACCTCACTGATACTTATCTCCTTACCAAAAGTGTTTCTTTGAAGTTCCCCCACACAACCTTGTTTCACTCGCCTCACAAAGACAGGCCTAGTCAGCACGAACTGCTCCTGTAATCTTGTGTGTCTGGGAAGCACGGCGAGAAACTCTCAAGCCAGCGCTCTGTGACACCTTGGGCCTATGACCCTGGCGCTAAGGGGTTAACGGCGCCGTAAAAGGCTGCGGCACCGTTAACCCCTTAGCGCCTCATTACGAGGTCCCTTTGCGGCTCCCGACCTTAACGGCTGGTCTGGACTGGCCGTTAAAGTAGGGACCTTCAAAGGGACCTTGAAGGTAATTACGGTACCACAATTTGCGGTATCGTAATTACCACCTTCCCCATTCCCATTGAGCCCTATGGGGCAAAAATGGGAATGGAGAAGGGCCAATGGTGCATGGGGAATTACCGCCCCGCCAACCTTGGAATAGGGTGGTAATTCCCCATTGCACCATGGCAGACTCGTTACAATACCGGCAGCAACCATGGTGCTAATACCGCCATTGGTTACCGCTGGTGTTGTAATGAGGGCCCTTGAACTTCTATCTTCAGAGCCCAGTCAGCACAAACTAATCTCTCTCTGTAAGTTTTGCCATTAGCAGAACTCGGAACCTTCCTACTTTGGGCCTCATTATGACCCTGGCGTGACCATGGCGCTATTAGCGCCATGGTTGACGCCGGTATTTTACCAACTCCGCCATGGTGAATGGCGGAATTACCGCCCCATTCCAAGGTTGGCGGGGCAGTAATTCCCCATTCACCATTTGCCCTTCCCCATTCCCATTTTTGCCCCATAGGGCTCAATGGGAATGGGAAAGGCAGTAATTATGGTACCGTAATTACCTCGAAAGTCCCTTTGGTAAAACCAGCTGTTAAGGTCGGGACCCGCAAAGGGACCTCGTAATTAGGCGGTAAGGGTTTAACAGCACCGACACCTTTTACGGCGCTGTTACCCCCTTACTGCCTGGGTCGTAATGAGGCCCTTTGTCTACGTGGTATGTCTGCAGACACTTTCCTCCAATCAGGTTAAATGCATTTTTTTCAGCATCACCCTTCACTTTTATACTATGGGATCCTTGCTCACTGAGCAACTGTTTCAATTTTATTTCATGCCGTGCATACTCTCTGCTTTCTGCAACCCAACACAGAAAGAGAGAAAAGAAATAAAAATGCGAGTGTACATTTAAAAACAAATTATAGCAGTGCTATCAAAATATGTATTTTCACCTCATTTTGCACATGAGACTACATTATAATGTTAGGGAGTTAGAATTAGTGTTAAATAAATGTTAATTAAGTTAGTCAGTTATATAAATAATGTAGTATTCTATGTATGCGGTATCAAAAGAAAAAGAAATGGTGCACTTTACTCTGCCGTTTCACATTGGGCTTTTGCTTTGTTATGAATGCTGTACCTTGCATGCCACCAACAACATATTCACATGTTATGCTGTCAACACAAAAATAATTATATGTATGTGTGTGCCATATTGCTGCTGACAACAACAAAAAAATGCCACTGCATTTGCAACAAAACACCATAAAATGCCATCATATTTAGTAAAATGCTGCATATACTCTTACATATTATTCCCTCCTTTTCCGACAATTATGGTAACTCAAATCCACAATTGGAGGAAACCCAAATTGTTATCCTTTTTTTCTTTCCATCATAGCAACTCAATAAAATGAACATTGAAACTTTTCATAATACATCACTGCTCAATCATAATAAAAGTAAAATTCATCTCAACTGAGTTGATAAGTCCTTATAAAATATTGTACACGTTTCTTTCCAACTAAATTGTTCATGTGTATTCAAATGTCTTTGTTCAATTGTGAAATCAATATTTTAAGTTACAATAACAAAATAATAAACTAAAATGAATAAATAAAGCAAATAACTAACATAACTAATTAAAATATTTAAATAAAACAATAAAGTTGTGGGACTCCATTGCCCATACTTCCAGTCACATAAGACAATCTTCTTCATCCACAAGGCTGCAGAATTAAGTTTAAAACAGCAATGTTCCACTAATGATGTTCGCTATCTTTATGATCGCACCTCCAAGACATCCTGATCATCAATTCTTTATTATTTGGTTTATTCTATGAAACTCTTTCACCCTGGCGCTCTTGAATTCTTTTCCAAAGAAGTCATCTCATAGGGCGTCCTGGTTACTTTGTCTTCACCTCCATATTTCTGTCCGGAGGCATTACTTGAGCTTCATCCCGTGGACTCCAGGACTCCATCATCTCCCGTGTCCTCCGGTCCTGCGACCTCCGACCTCAAAATATAGATTAGTCGTTCTAAATCAACTAGAAAAGAGACAGATTAGGTACATAGCACAATACCAATTTCACCCTTTCTATCATAAAAAAATCCAAAACATTCCGTTTTCCTCTCCTGAAATTAAGCACGTGTTAGAGAGAAAACAAATGTATACACAAAACAGCATTATACATTAAAATATATTTCAACATTGTATCATAATAATTCCATCTACTTCAGCCCATTTTGTCACTGTTTATCATCTATGGTATTTTCATCTACTTTTATCTTTCTAATCTCTATAATAAGGACCACAATTATTTTATTATTTCTATGATGTGAGATACTATGCAAACAATCACTGTGTCTTCCCTTCCATGCCTTCAGGGTAATTAAGCTGTTTCCACTTGCTCAAGTCTCCTGATTTCATGTTTGGGATGACAGGGCTTAATTTGGTTAACATGAACAATCTGCTCTGTTACCATTTCACCCTCTGTCTTCAATATTTTGTAGATAACTGGGGACACCTTATCCACAATTTGAAAAGGCCCTTGCCAGGCCGTTAGAAATTTAGAATTTTTATGTTTACCTTTTCCAAAATTAAATGTATATACCTGATCCCCTGCGTTATACTCTTTCACAGATGTATTTCTTTCATAATATGATTTTGCACTGTCAGCAGCCCTTTCCAAATTTCGCTGCACAAAAGCAAATGCATGTTGTAAATGCTTCCTCCGTTTTTCCACATATTCCTGAACTATAGATGTGCTTTCAGGTGTCTGTTCATGTGTCCTGTATTCATGTGTCCTGTATAATAATGTTGTGGCAGTACCATTTTCCTTCCTGTTAACACCTCATGAGGGCTGATACCTGTTGCTTTGGCAGGAGTCGATCTGATTGCCATCAAGACCAGTGGTAATCGTAAATCCCAGCTGGAACCTGCCTCTGCTACAAACCTCTTTAATATCTTCACAACAGAGCTGTTGCAATGTTCAATATTCCCAGAAGAGACAGGTCTGTATGCAATATGCAGTTTTCTTTTCACCCCCAGTATCTGCCACACTTTACTCATTAAAGCGCTTGTAAAATGACTTCCTCTATCTGATTCTATTCATTGTGGTAACCCAAATCTTGAAAATATATGATTTACCAGTAATGTAGCTGCGGTTTGTGCACTACAATCTGGTGCAGGAATACACTCTATCCATTTTGGCACCAAACAAACCACGCTCAAGATATAACGGTACCCCCTGCTCGACCTTTTTAAAGGCCCTACATAGTCAATTTGTAAATATGACCATGGAAGGGTTAAGCCTCTTTTCATCGGTGGAGCTCTATGCATTGGTGAAGCGGGTTTAAATTGGGCACATACTAGGCACCCGCTAGTATATAATTCCACATCTTGGGACATATGTGGCCAGTAAGCATAATCTTTCAGTATCTCTAAGGTCTTTTGTAAACCTTTGTGTCCTGCATTTATTGCATCATGTGCATGGTGTAGCATTAGCCCTCTGAATTAAAGGGGGACCACCTACTGTATTTGTTCTGTTATGGATTCCCTGATCATGAGTCCATCCTGTATTCTAATTCGTTTTTTATTCTTTAACAATACCCTCAACCCTTCTTTTCCTGTGCAATCATTCTCAGTTAAAGGATTTTGTTCGGGGTCCATCAAATGATTATAATATATTCCCAAAATTGGATCATCTTTTTGTGCCTTAATCAGATCTTGATCTGGTGTATCATAACACCATTAAACTTCTGGTTGTTCTTCCTCTTTTGGATCCCTAGAGCGCGTAACTGCATCTATCTGTATTTTACCAATTAAGTGTTCAAATAGGTAGCAACTCTCCCATCACAGCCCCAATTTTGGCTAAATGATCTGCTTTATCATTTCCCTCCTTATCTTCTCCTGGAGTTTTTAAATGTCCACAGATTTTCCTCCAGTATATTGTTAAATCATTCTCTGATACTAATTTGTCTATGGCCTGTATCATCTTTCCATGTTTGAGTGGCTTTTTATTATATAAAATATTATATAAAAACATGCCTCTTGCTTTCCAGCCAGGCAATGATCAAGGTATGGGGACTTACCATTCTATTCCGACCTTTGTGGGACCGGTAAGTCCCCATTTGAAAAGCCATTCCCATTTGAGCCCTCATAGGGCTCAATGGGAAGGGGGAAGGAGTCAATAACAGTACTGCAAATTGCGGTACCATTATTGACCCCGGTATCCCTTTGCGGGTCCCATCCATAACACCTGGTAAAACCAGGCGTTAAGGGAGGGACCCGCAAAGGGACCTCGGAATAGGGCGCAAAGGGATTACCAGCACCGGTGTCATTACCGGTGCCGGGTATCCCTTTGCGCCCAGGTCGTAATGACCCCATGCAGTAGGTAAATTCTTGCATGTCTTCTCATCAAAAGCTTTGTGTGGTGATTGTTCCATCTCCTGCAAACTAGATTCCATCTCTACTTCATCTGATACACATTCAGCTGCAAAGACATGTAAATCCGCTAATTCTTGAGCAACTGGGCTCTTTTTTATTTTGGCCATACCTAACTTCCACAGGAAAGCCTTGCAATGCCAATGTTCATGAAGTAATTCTGGACTGTGCTAGGTTGCCTGACCTAATCCTTTTACTCTGTAAAAACTGAAATGGTTGATGATTTGTCTCAATGATTACCTTTTCTCCTTGAACAATGGGGCGAAACTGTTGCAACGCCCATACAGTGGTCAAAAGGGCCTTTTCACATTCACTGAATTTAATTTCAACTTGAGAAAATGCCTTACTTGCATAAGCAATGGTTTTTTGATTCAAATCATGTTTTTGAGATAACACTGCTGACATACAATGTTCCGTGAAACCTATTTCTATAAAGAAATCCCTGTTTGTATGGGGTATGCTAAACATGGTGCCTTCATGAGAAATTCCTTTAATTTAGCAACTGCCTCAGATTGCTCCTTTTCCCATTTCCAGGTTGTATTCAGCTTCAAGAGTTTAGTCAATGGTTGAGTAATTTCAGAATAATTTTCAATACATTTCCTGTTATATCCTGTCATTCCTAATAAACTTTTTAAACCTTTCACATTTCTAGGTTCTCTCAATTTTTGTATGGCCTCTACCTTTTTCTTTTGTGGGTTTAGCCCATTTCAGTTACTTCATGGCCTAGGAAATTCAACTTTTTCTTGCACCATTGTACTTTCTGTAAAGATACTTTGGCACCCACATTTTGCAATTGGCCAAGAACATGTCTAATTTCATCAAAATGCCTTTTTAAGCTTTCATTTTTTATCAGGACATCATCCACATAAACTATAGTTCCTCTTTCCGCTGCTTCAGGCATAGCCTTTCTCAAAAATATGCCAAATTCTCTCCCACTATTGACGTACCCGAATGGTGTTCTAGCCCAGGCGTATTGCGTTTTATCAAATGAAAATGAAAACAAATTTTGAATATCCTCTGCCAATGGCACAGACCAATAACCAGATGTGAGATCTAATGTGGTAAACACCTTTGAGCCATGCACCTGAGCAAGGCCTTGATCAATGAATGGCAGTGGCCATCTGGACACTGGCACCCTTTTATTTAACTCTCTCAATTCTGCACACAGACACCATTGACCATTTGGCATTAACACACCCAAAATAGGGGTGTTGGAGGTACTATGAATGGTTGTTAATAGACAAGAGGGCAAACTCTACAAAGTTAACAGGATACTACCCTTAGTGGATTATGTTCACACAATAGATGGGCAATATACATCTGTGTTATTAGCAGCCAAGTAAGAACCAAGGGAGGTCCAGTCGGCACAACCCAAACAACTGTGGTAAGGACTACAATTTCAACTGATATCTAGCTCGATATCGAGAAAAATGTAAAGACAAGGCTGTGGCAGAAGACAGAAGGATAGAACAAGAAATATACTATCCCTGCCTAAAGTGCGCTCTCAACTAGGTTGCGGTGTTACAACGCCTGTCTAAAAGTGACAGAATAAGAGTCAAATTAACAACTTCTATAGTGTGTAATACATCCAGCCTTGTAGGTCCTAAACCACTTTCTTCCAGATCTAGTACAAATTGGAAGAAACTGTAATTTAAAAGAAAAAGCGCACCAGGGGTATTGAAGAGGATATATATCCCTCCAAAAACCCGTGTGGCAGCTAATGGGGTAAACAGTCCTTAAATAGCCCACAGATTTGTCACACTGACCCTGGATTGCTAGGGTTAAAAAGAGACAAAAACAATTGAAAAAGGGAGAAAATCCTTTTTCTTTAAGCACAAAGACAATACAGTCACAACTTCCCTTCCAAGGCTTGTTTTAATTAGAGGGGAGTCGGACAATGTAAAAAGGTTTGCTCAAACAATCACAAATAGGCTAAATGCTGCCTTTTTTAGATGTAGCAAACATCGTCGACCGGTTTCAGTGGCATGACTTCATTACAACCACATTCATCAGGACAGTCTAAGCTTCCTCAGAACTGGTGTATTTTGTAATTTAACAACCAGTTTATGAGGAACAAAAATACGGAAGATGGAATTGTACTTTTCCACCTTGCCGTAGGTGTCAATGGACTAGAACAGTCTAGGAGGGAGCCCTCTATTTGCGTCCCTCGAGAGTCGAAGAAAAGGTGACTATGCCTTAGTTGGAGGCACAATTCGACTACCCAGTCCCATGATGTTAATCAGCATACACCTTCCTAGGTGTGTGGTACAGCTGTAATGTCAGATGCGAATACTATGAATGGGCCTGATAATTCCCCTAGACTCCAAGTTTTTAATTATCTCTGCCAATGACTCTTAACATGCCAGTGGTAATCAATATTGGCACACAAATACTGGATTTCTACCACATCCTTACGGTAATGTGGCAACATGTAAATTAGTTAGGCCGCAATCATTTTCATCTTTGGCAAAAACATCTTTAAATTCCATAAATATTTTCCTCAATTCATTTTTATCCTCATCGCTATCACATGCATCTGCTAACAAAATCTGCTCCTCTACCATTTTTGAACATTCTGGGAAATCCTCCAGTGGAGGAATCTCTGTGCTTTCTTCCAACTGTGTGGTTGTGTCTCTCTGTAAAGCTGCCACTTTTAAATATCTTGGCATATCAGCCTCCACTTCAATGTGCTGATTTTCTATTTAATTTTCATTTAAGTCAAATACTACACAATTCTCTTGGTGACATCACACTGTCTCATTGGAATCATAAGGGTACACAGATTTAATTTTAAAGATTCCTTTGGGCTGAGAATCCAGATATTCTGGCAACACACACTGTGCATCTACATATCTCTCAGGGATATTTCCAATTACCATGCTATGGAAATCTGCAGTATAATGTGACTTTTGTACGGCCATTCCTAATGAAGAATTTTCCTCTAAATGAATATCCTGACACCCTTTATTGTTCACCATAATTTTGGCAGATCCTTCCCCAACATCTATCAATGGGGTGTATTCATAATCCAGGCCTTGTTGCTTCATGGATTCATTTAAGCACACACATGCATCAGAATCTTTCATTTGTTGACCATTCTTGCACTTAAGTGTTATAGTAACCTGCTTGGTGAATGCAGGAATGTTAACATCCTTCTTCACCTGTAATTCAGTTGCATATGGGACCAGTTGTGTGCAATGATAAGCCTTTCTATTGTCTTCAAATTCAGGTGCATGCCCACCTAGCCGGGACCATATTTTTTGATTAAGGAAATCTTACACCATACACATTCTGTGCATGATATCATTGCCCATGTAAAAATCATGTTGTGCTCCACTCATTATCCACACATTGTGGTAAATGGTTTTTTGTCCAATATTAATCTTTAGCATGCATCTTCCTGCAATTCGGTTTTCAAAGTCTGGATTGTCCAAACCAGAGACATATTGATTTCTAATTCCACATTTTGGGATCTCCTCCCTTTCCATTATTTTCTGCAGTAATTTCTCATTAATAAAGCTCCTTTCCTGTTCAAGCGCCAAAGTGGCTTTTATCATTTTAGAATGGTCATTTATACCAATGTGAACCCATGGTTGCTCATCTTCCATGTGTATTTCAGCAAGGGTAGTGATGTGTTTTTCTGTGTCTGCTTTAGGAATAGTATTCTGTTTGCATTTCTTCCCTTTTAAATAAAAGCGCAATGTGTGTTGATCTATTTCAGTTTGCCATTTCTTCCTGGGATCCAAATAAATCTGCACAGATTGTTTTTCCTTTTCACTTTGCATTTTATCCTGACACATCAAAATGACAGTGACGCTAGGTACACAGCTATTCTAGAGGTATACCTCCACTGCATCATTCGTTTTGGCAACAGTGTGGCATTCATTTATACTGCTGTTTCGTGATTTTATTTTCTTAGGTCTCAATGGTTTTTTGGTTAAGGACCACAGTACTCCATTTACCCCATCTATGAGAGGAGACAATCTTTTCAGGCAATCTGTTCCCATTAAGAATGGAATTTCACAAATAGATGTGATTAACTCTTCCTGTTTCATTCTGTGTTTTCCTATCTTTATGTCAACCTCAGTGACACCCACAATAGGCACCTCCTCACTGTTAAAGTTATGCACTGGGCCTTCACTCTGTCTCACTGTGATCTGATTCTGTGGAGATCTCTCTTCATTGATACTTTTTACCAATTCTTTGGACATAATTGTGGTCTGTGCGCCGGTGTCAATCATTGCAAATGTATTGCATTTCTCTTCCACTGTAATGGCAGCATAATACCTGTCTTCAACTTCCTCTAATACACACAAAAAGTGTAAATTCTTACTGATTTCAGGACTCACCTTTCTCAGCCCCTTCTCACTTTTGGCTAAACACATTGGTAAATGAAAGGACATTTTTCCCTCCTTTTTGTCTATTTCCATTTGAGAAACCTTACTTATTTCCCCACTTTCAAAGGTCCTTTGGAGTGTGGCCACTGTTCGCCCTTCCATCCAGGGATCATCAGAGTTCACATTACAATCCTTCAACTGAATATGCGTAGAAACATTACTTGGCAATTTGTCATTTTCTAATTTTGGGCATTGGTGGATATTTGACATGGAATTAATCTTTTTAACTTCCTCAAAAATCTGTGGGTCAAAGAATTCTTCAGGTGATTGATCTGTACCGTCCTTTTCAGCATTTATTCTTTCTGCCTGTGTTTGGTTAGTGTTTTGATTGTCCAAGGAAAGCGTTCTAACATCCCCACTTACTCCCTGTTCAATTGTATTCCCCATGCATGAGTTGTCTTTCTTAAATCTGTCCCTTTGTTCTTTTGGAATCTCATGTTTTCTTTTTTCATTTGTGCAAATCTCCAATGTTTGATTTAACTCTAGGTTAAATCAAACTCCTTATTTACATGTATTTGCAATTTCTGTCACATGTTCATTTGCATGTATTTTTGTTTTTAAATCATTAAACATCTCAGAGTCATTATGCAAAACCAAATCAGGGTAATCTGTTTTCTTAGCATTGCAGGTATCATTAATATTTCGTCACTTATCAGAAACCACCCGGCCATTGCCTCTGCCCCCTCCTTTGATGACTGTTTTTGTGCCGTACAGATCTTTCCTATTCGTTCAGCCAACATTTTCACTTGGGCCTCGAGACACTGGAATCTTTCCATCTCTCTAGAATCTTCTCTCTGTGGCCTAGGTCGATATTGGTTGTTTTTCCCCTGATTGAATCTATGCTGATATCTCTCAGGAGAATGATTTCTATTGGGATTGTATCTGAACTCTTGATTCATATGTGGAGGGGAGCTGGGTGCACCCATCCTTTGGTTGTAGTCCCCTGGTGGTAGTGATTCATTGTATTGACGTGGGGTATAATTCATACTCTGCCTCATGTCCTGTCTCTCATTTTGTGAGTATTGTCCCCTATGTTGATTCCCATTTTCAGTCAATCAATCTACATATCGGGGTCTATCCTAATTACTATATATTATGGTGTTAGGGTCAAATCTGCTCTGTGTCCCCAATATCTGGTAAGGAACATTATTCCTTTGATCGTGGCTTTGTCTCTGATTATTATTCATACCTGACATAGCAGGCTGATATCCTGCCTGGGGCCTGTCTCCTAAGTACCTAGGGCTAATCTAGCTCTCCCTATTACTAGGATCATGTGATTGAAACATTGGTGCAGGGAGTGACAACCTCTGTTGATTACCCCTTTGTTCAGGTGTCACATTATTTTTACCTGGACTTTGAGCGGACTCAAGGGCCATTTTAGCTGTGCTGATCTTCATCACTGTTGCTCATGGTTCTTTAGATTTTGGTCTAGTGTCTTTCATTGTATCACTCTCTCTACCCTCACAATACTTGATATAGTTTTGTACTTTGGTGCACAATCCATTCAAGGGACTTGTCACAGTCAAATTCAAGGACTAACTGTGATATGATGTCTTTCTGTAGCCCATAGAAGTAGGCAGTTTTAAACACATTGGAATTGGGGTCAAAAGATACATCAAAGCGAGAAAAAGCTCTTTTTAAGTCTTGCAAAAATTGGTGAGGTGATGTATTAGGCCCAGCCATAATTGTGTAAAGCAACCCTTTTTGCCTCTTGTAATGATTGGAAAGGAGAGAAATGACGTCTAATTTCTTTTTCAAACTCTGCCCATGTCATGTTCTGCTGTTCATTTAACCCTCTAATAATACTGGCTGTGGGAGCATCCATAGTTAAGTGAAAGCATTGTCTGTATTGTTCCTTAGGTATCTGGAGGGCTATAAATATATCATGCACCGCCTCTAAGTGATCCTCTATACAGCACTCCCCTCCTTTTTTAAATGGTTTGATCAGAGCCTTGATTGATTTCATAATATTTATGGGGCTACTCGTTGCTATGCATGGAATTGCACTACTTTGTGATTCAACCCTGGTTTCAGGCATATGGGATTGCTGGCGGCCCCCAATGGGTGTGCCATTTCTCCCAAGAGCGCTGCAACCAAGTTCAGTCACCAGCCCAGCCACTGGGGCACTAGTTCTCTGTGTAGGAATAGAATTCACCTCAACTCCATTGAATGTGGTGCCCTGCCGTTTATCCTGGGACCTGGAAATGCATATTTGCTGTTCCAAATCCTTGCACTTTTTAAGGAGCCTGTCTGCCTCCTTACACAAATAATTGTTTTCATCACTCATCTTATTAATCACACTCTGCATATCGCTCATTTGCATTTGGCATTCATTGAATTCTTTGTTTCTTTGGTCACTTTCTTGAAACATTTTAACTATCTCTTGTTCAGCATTTTGAAGATCACTTTCTTTTTTGTAAATTCTGCATCTCCAAAACAACTTCATCCTTATCTTGTCTAATATGATCTACCAACTCTTTCAAGTGTTTTAATTCTGGGTCACTATCCTCAAACTGTTTCTTTCTTTGAGACAATTGAATGTCAAGATCTTTACATTTTGACTGCATGTCCTTTTGACATACATCCAGTTCTGCTCTTAACTTTTCCTCCTTTTCACTAGCTCCATCCAGTTCAACTCTTAATTTGCTAATCAGCTTGGCATCATTTTCTTGCATTCGCAGAGACCTATTTAGGATAAACCATGTCTTGGCACATAGCCTTATCAGACAATCCTTCTATGCATGTTTATCAGCTGCATTTAATTGTCTCAAGAGGCAGACCTGAATTATGCTGCCTTATGGTTCTTTCTGTACTTCACCATAGATGTGGTCATGCCACTCTGTGGCATAATTTGATGACCATGTCCCATGTCCATATAGCTTTGCCTCCAGATATTGCATTAGCTCTGGGAATGTGGCCTCCATTTGAAACATTCTGAAATCCACATTTAGTGTCACACTGCTCTCATGAAATAGGTTCCCTTTAATGTATGTATGGTAGTATGAGACACACTTGCCACGCCCAGTAGGTGCTGTACAGCCACTTTCCCGGCCAACGCACTATATATGTAGGATATGCTTATGGGGTAAATTTGGGGTTTGGTGGTATTTTCTTACCGCCAGAATATGAGCATAGTTTGGTGGTAAATTAGCCTTGCATTTAGATTGGGTTTAGCCTCATATTATTTTAGTGACCAACCCTTGTTATATTATATTGGGGAATCTAGTAATATATTGTTTGCGGTATTTAGTGGTGAGCATAGTTTTCTTCCCTATATTATAACCCCATCATAAAACAAAACCTTCATTTCTATTAGAGTACCTCCCAGTGTTCTATACAGAGCCTTGGACCTATGCACATGATAGAAACCCAACAATTTTATATAGAGAGCCACCTATAGGTTGTGGCAGGTATCACTGGCTTATCTACATCCAGCGATCTATATATTTTATCAGATTCCTTCCAAACAACATGCAGTGAAAGGAACGCACACACACACAAACCTGCTTCATCACTGAATATTATCAGCTTATTCTGGGTTGTTATTTATACCTGCAGGGGCAAATTGAGAAATGCACTACTGAAGAGAATTGGACCTGCCCTGTATTGTATACTTAATAGGTATATGAAGAATATATATATTCTCATTATATTATATACAACTACAATTCACAATTATTAGTTCTTACCATAAAAACATCACATCATCATCTGGAAAACAAAGAAAGAGAATACAGAACAAGCAAGCCTTTTAAAACATGGGGCAACTCCTCCACATTCTGAACATGATGAGATAAAAATGCAGGGGATTTCCTATCCTGTCTACACTGTACTATAATTCAGTCATCCATGCAACCGTATACAGTGACCTCACTTATACTTAGCTCCTTACCAAAAGTGTTTCTTTGAAGTTCCCCCACACAACCTTGTTTCACTCGCCTCACAAAGACAGGCCCAGTCAGCACAAACTGCTCCTGTAATCTTGTATGTCTGGGAAGCACGGCGAGAAACTCTCAAACCAGCGCTCTGTGACACCTTGAACTTCTATCTTCACACCCAGTCAGCACAAACTAATCTCTCTCTGTAAGTTTTGCCATTAGCAGAACTCAGAAGCTTTCTACTTTGGGCCTCATTACACGGTAGGTGGTGGTTGCCGCCAGTATTTTACTGTGTCCACCTTGGTGGATGGCGGAGTTACCGCCCTACTCCAAGGTGAGCGAGGGCGGTAATTCCCCATTCACCAAGGCACTTCCCCATTCCCATTTTTGCCCCCATAGGGCTCAATGGGAATGGGGAAGGAGCTAATTACGGGACCGCAAATTGCGGTACCGTAATTAGCACCAAGGTCCCTTTGTGGGCCCGTTCCTTAACGGCTGGTTAAACCAGCCGTTAAGGTTGGGTCCCGCAAAGGGACCTCGTAGTAAGGCGGTAAGGGTTTACCAGTACCGGTGCCCTTACTGGTACCGGTAAACCCTTACTGCCTACCGTGTAATGAGGTCCTTTGTCTATGTGGTATGTCTGCAGACACTTTCCTCCAATCAGGTTAAATGCATTTTTTTCAGCATCACCCTTCACTTTAATACAATGGGATCCTTGCTCACTGAGCAACTGTTTCAATTTTATTTCCTGCCGCGCATACTTTCTGCTTTCTGCAACCCAACACAGAAAGAGAGAAAATACAAAAATAAAATGCCAGTGTACATTTAAAAACGAATTATAGCAGTGCTACCAAAATATGTATTTTCACCTCATCTTGCACATGAGACTACATTATAATGTTAGGGAGTTAGAATTAGTGTTAAGTAAATGTTAATTAAGTTAGTCAGTTATATAAATAATGTAGTACTCTATGTATGCGGTATCAAAAGAAAAAAGAAATGGGCTTTTGCTGTGTTATGAATTCTGTACCTTGCATCCCACCAACAACATATTAACATGTTATGCTGGCAACACAAAAATAACTATATATATATGTGTGTGCCATATTGCTGCTGACAACAACCACAACAAAATGCCACTGCATTTGCAACAAAACACCATAAAATGGCATCATATTTAGTAAAATGCTACATATACTCTTACACATCCCAATGCGTGTCCTTATGCCCATTCAGGGCATCAGCTGATATCGATTGTTGGATTTTACATATCTTCTCTGAGAAAAAAGCACTTATGGGATCACATTCACTCGGAGGCCCCCCAGAGAGTTGTCCTGGTAGATGTGTGTTGCAGATAACTCCTTTGCGACCCTGAAGAGCTCTTTAGAGGAGCATGCTGCCAAAGTGATATGGTTAGTGTAAAAGTCTAACTTACCTTCTTTAATCAGCCTATGGTATCAGTGCATTGTCTGTCCATAGGCTAATTCCACTTTGTGTTCGTATCCTCTGTGCCAACATCATTCCGTCTGGTGGCACGCTCCTTTACCGGCTAGCAGGTTGAAATTAAACCAGAGAGCCAAAGGCTTTGTGCCACATTGTCGCGTCTCCACTGGTGCCAAGTTCTCCACTATATCATTGATGGCACTGATCAGGGCCGTGTCCCAATCCTGCCCTTCAATTGCCATGAACTGGCTTGTGCCGGTCAGTACGCATTCTGCCACTGCAGAGAGGTGGACTGGTCCTCAACCACGCCTTGTAATTGGCAGTTTAGGAGAGGGCCCGGAGGCGGTTAAAAAGGAGATCATAAAAGGAAAAGGAAAGTGATCCGACCTGACCACTAGCAAAAGTAGTAACTATAGCATTGTCTGTAAACATGAAATCCAATACATTGCCCAGACAGTGCGTAGGAAGATGATTGCGCACAGACATTGAAACTTCAGACATAGCAGCAATAAAGTTCTTAGTGTGTATATCAGACAGGTTGTTGGGGTGGGCATTCAAGTCACCCATAACGATACGGTTAGGGTGTAGCAAAACCAGGTCTGTGACTAGTTCTGTTGAAGAAGTAACAAACTTCGACAGCGGTTGGGCAGGTGGGCAGTGGCAGATCAAAATGTGCACTACATTCTTAGGAGTAACTGACAGCCCCACCAGTAGCAATTCACACAGCGGTTGTGATCCAAATTGTACCCCTCATCCACACAGATTTCTCTGTAAACATACAACCGTGGATAAGACAGACTGGAACTGCATAGAGCGTAGTGTTGGCAATTGTAAGCAGTCGTCTATGTGCCATCTGTGTTTGAGGGACAATGAAAAGCAATAATTTAAACATGTGTGTTAGAAAATATGTTGCATGGAGAGCCGTCCATCAGTACTGCCCAGTACAAAACTGAGTGCAAGGCAACTATCATAGCCAATGCTGTCCCTGAAGTGCACCATCATGTCCTCTGACATGTCCAACCAGAGATTTGCATCTGAAAGTCCATTGCTGCATTACCTGTTCAATTGCATAGTAACAGAATGGATTGGTGACCCCTCATGAATGGTTATTTCCAGATAACACAACCCACAAACAGTCTGTCATACATGCCATCACATGAACTCTGTACTCCAAAGTGTGCATTGTGGCATACATCTATCACAATGAGATCATGTGCAAAATCATTAAGCTCCATAGCCTCACGATTCCATTTGAGTAAAATGATCAACCTCCACTGATTTAGATTACAATCCGGAAGGAATTCCATCCGTGTGCCATCCCTTTTCTGAAATAAATGCAATCTGCACAATAGCAAAGTTCTCGACTATACTCATTCCAGCACCCAATAGCCATAAATATACAACAAAATGGATTCTGGCTATGGCCCATGTGCAACAGACATACATTTGCAAAGAGTGATAGCGAAGCCCTTCAAAGATATATGTATATGTCATGTTCGCAACCACAGACTTCCTGCAAAAACTTGATACTAACCCCTTTCCTTAACCTTTGGCACTTACCTGGTCTGAATGTAACAAGGCTTGGAAGGTCAGTCCCTTTCCCTACTCTTTTCCACTTGTGGCACTACGCAGACACTGTGTCTGACAGGCAGTGCCTGTGTACTTATCGTGTTCCTTTACACACTCAAAGATGTATTGTGACAGTCACAGACAGAGAGGGGATCTCAACTGGGCAATGACAGCCAGTAGATCAAGGGACCAGACATTCACCAGCCACGACACCAGCCAACTGCACTCCAATCACCTGCCCTGTGACCACAACCACCCCCTTGATGACTCAATTGTCCACTGACACCAGTACATCCTCATGTTAGAACTAATGCAGTAGTGTTGCCATTGCTCTGGCCTCCATTACCCACACCTGCAGAAAAAGGCATGGTATTTGGCTCTGAATTGGCCAGCTAAATTCCTCCTGGTATATGCACCTCTTGCATTGCTAGCAACTGAGTCCCTTGCATCTGTTGAGGATGTGGCAGTGGAGGTGGTAGGTGTCCAGTCAAATGGTCGACAGGACAAATGGTCGACACAATTTGGTCGACAGGTCAAATGGTCGAATTTTTTAAAATGTATATATATATATATATTTTAGGTTTTAGTTTAGGGAACAAAAGGGGTTTTTAGCAAAAAAAAGGGGGTTGGGGGGGACCCCCCCAAAAAAAAAAAATGTGAAAAAAACCAAAAAAATAAATTCGACCATTTGACCTGTCGACCTTTTGGTGTCGACCATTTGTCCTGTCGACCATTTATTTTCGACCAAATGACCTAGAACCGAGGTGGTAGCATCTAAGATGCCAAGCAGGTAAGGGTGGAGCAGAACTTTGTAAACGAGTCCCATTGTCATCATCAGGGCATAATTACAGCCCATGATGATGATCAGGATCTTCTAGGTGACCATGCAGGTAATGACACCCTCCTTCAGGGGATTAGTAGACTAGCTAAAGGAGCTGCATGGCAAACAACTGTGGAAGAAGGTAATTTAGTCTCTGGTGAGCAAGTGTTGCAGAGACTAAGGGACATGGGGAAGAGGCGTGACCTACAAGAACATATTGCCTTCTGCACAGTGGAGCAGCTGTGGGATGTCAATGGCTCATGTGAACAAACACATCTCCATGGCTACAAATACGATGTTCAAGGTTCATAAGGAGGCATTGTGGCAACCATCCAGTGATAGCGCACCAAGGAGTTGACTGAGAACATGCCATCTGGATACTCCCAGATGTCAAGTGTGCTGGACAACATGACACGGTCCGAGGCACAGCATGTCCTAGATACATCCATCCCACCTCCTTATGTGTTCATCACCTTTCCTTTCTCTGGTACTCCAAACCGCCATGTTGTGTTCGTTTGGTCTTCTGCCCTCTAGCCCCAGAGCCCCCCTTTCCATGGCAAACAAAAAATCGCAATGCATGTGCTGCTTACAGAGCAAGCAGAGTTGTCATCCAATTTATGCGAGCAAGGTGTGAAAAAAGAAGAGAGAGTGTGTTGTTTTTGCTTGTCACATTATATGTGGCACAACTTGTCATACAAATAATGGGTACAATCATGATAAAATGGAAACATGGGTAAACGCAGAAGAGGGGAAAGCAGAATAATTAACAGACAAGAGAAGATTAAAGATGAGTTTTTAGAATTGATTGGACAATACGGGGAGATGAGGCTGTTTTGGGGGGTTAGAAGAGCAAAGGAGCAGAAACGAGAAGGAGCACAGGGGGTGTTTGAGAACAGTTAAGAGAAATACATTCTGTGATCTGAGAGATCGAGATGGGACATAGAATGAGAGTAAGTAAGAGCAATAAGTGGAGACCGACTGTGGGTACATTTGAAGACAATTGAGAGAAAGCTGTGGAGAAAACGTGATTATAAAGTGAGTAGTGAAATAGAAAGTAGAGAAGATGTAATAGAAGACTGAGTGGGTAAAGAAAAAAGGAGATGAATCGAGGAGTAAACAGAACAAAGAGGAAGAAGACGTGAGGCAGGGAGACCAAGCAATAGAGATGAGTAGTAATCAATATGAGAAAAAACAAGAGGAAAGAGAAGAAGTATTGTGGCATGAAAAGAGCGATAAGGGTGATCACGATGTATGTTGAAAAGTGCATAATGACATGAACGAGCAATAGAAGAGATGTGAAGGGAGAACAAGAGAGAAAGCTCATAAGTAAAGCCCAAGTTACATGCAGATGGGGAAAAGGGAAGTGAAGATGTAGGAAAAGAGGGAGACAGGGGGGGGGGAATAGTAGAAGCAGAAAAGAAAAGAACCTCAGTTTTAGAAGGGTTGAAATGGAGAAAATGAGAGGGCATCCAGTTTTTAACAGCAGAAAGACTGTTTGAAACAGTGGAGTGCCAAGCAGAATTAAAGTACAGATGAAAAGAAAGATGAAATGAGGAGACACGAGCAGAAAGAGGAGCAAGTACAGAGCCTTGAGGAAGTGAAGGAGAAGATGGCATGGCCCAGGTTACATACTAGGACCATTGGGAGAGATAGAAGCAGAACCATTCAAGAACAGACTCCGAGATGCCCAAGGCGGAAAAGAGAGGATATAATGCGAGAGTGATTAATAGTATCAAACGCTGCAAACAAGTCAATAAGAATTGGAATAGAGGACAGCTTCACTGTAAGCAGAAAGGAGAGAGTTTGAGACATGTAGAAGAGCAGTCTCTGTAGAGCGAGAAGGACAAACATTTCAATTGTATTTCAGGTTTGCCAGAACGATTTTATTTTTTCTATCCTGATATGCTATTGTTGTTCATTGATTTTCAAATGGAATTTCAGAAGCTATTGGCCTGTACTTGTTGTGGGCTCATGATTTGTATGGATTCTCAATCCATATGCACACAATTGGTGAAAGTCTTTGGGTATAAACATACTGTTCCAGGGCCAGTCTTAGACCAGATTTCATCTCAGGTGGGAAGCATACTTGGCACCACCCCGCCTCACCAAAAAGCGCAACAACAAAAACAAGCATTGACAGTGCCAACCGTTTGGTATTTTGTGTTGGCACGGGAAAGGCACTTGCCAGGAACAGCTAAAGTAGCATTAACTGTCCATTGATTGTAGCAGGTGTAAAATTGTGTGAGTCCTGGGCATTTTATACAAGTGCCTGGCAAATAACTAATACTTATACACACCAAAACTGTTGCCTTCAAAACTGTTGCCTTTGTCAATGCTTGTTTTAACAAGACTTCAGTGAAGGACAGGCAGAGTGCCTATAAATCGAGTGGTAGACCTGGTAAGACATTTTTATGACATCAGTAGTAGATTTCCAACTCCAATTAAGTCATTGGCCCTCATTAAGAGTTGACCGGTACACAGTAAAAGTGTCAGTAATAACATTTACCAGCATTTTTACCGGACCAAGCAACTACAACTTTGCTGGTAGGGTTGACGGATTTACCTCCAGCTAATAGCTACCAGCAATAAAATGTCTGTATTACTGGCACAGTAATACTGTGGCTGGTATTACAGCAAATTCCCTCCATGAAGTCCTATGGAAATGAGGATTTACTGTGAATACTGGCGCTTGTAATCTGCTGGTATTACCGGCAGACAAGTGCCAGTAACAGTATTAACGTTTACCGGTATCCCGGTGGTATTATCGCTGGGATACAAGCAAACACGTAATGAGGCCCATTAACTCTGAGAAGACTGCTTTGAAAAACACTGACAGGCACTTTGAGTGCAACGTTTGATGGTAAGGTTTGATTAAAGTGAGCTCAAAGAGTTCCCATGAGGAGGTTTTTTGGGCTGGGAGGGACAGGAACTGAGTGTGAATGGCCAGGGTATTAGTATGGTCACGGGCACAAACAACACCTCCAGGCTGTGTTTCCCTCCGCATATGCCAATCCTCCCGATCTGTACTCTAATGCAATCTTTTTGGCTTATAGGTGTCGCAAGTGACACCAAATAGCACAAACTAAAAAGGATTCAGTGCTGCGTACTCTTTTAAATTAGTTGTCAAGGCTTCTGGCTCGTCTCCTGTTTGGCTGCGGCTCAGTGAAGTGTTTGCATGCATCTTGCAAAATTAGCAATTGCTGCTCACTTCAAAGGAGGAAGGCCACATTAATGGACCCCCTCAGACTGAATTGCAGGGTGGAGGGGCAGAAGAGGGATAGATAGGCCAAAGCTGTTTCCCAGGTACAGAAGAAGTAGGGGAAGAAAAGCAGAATGCTTAGTACGGGAAGGACTCCGCTCAGCAGGTTTGGTGCTGTTGCTAAAATGTTATAGGTTTAGACCTGCATGTAAATCTTATAGCTTTTTTTTCCAATTATTCAGCCATGGGCCCAACACACAAAAAAAGGAAGCCTCCTGCACACTGGGCCTTTACAGAGACGATGAGGGCAGCCAGCCCTGCCCTCTTCGGCCCGTGGCTTGGTTTCTAACAAGGTGTGCACATTACATGTTTTAAAGATTGATTAAATGTGTGCAGGTACCCTATCCCACCCAGGGAGTGCACCAAATGTTACTTTCACCTAGGGAACGCCACGAATGCTCAATGTTTCCCAATTATATCTTAATGACGCATACATATATATTTTTTTATCAGAAACTTAACTAGGCACATTTGTTGTGGGGTTTATCAGCGTGTTTTGTTTCAGGGCTCTGATTTGATAGGGCCTTGGCTGGCCTTGCAGGTTCTGTGTTACCAGTGGTAGGATTTAAAAGAATATGCTTGGTGGGGTGCAATTTCTTGGCATACATCATTCAAACCATTTTCGTTTCTCAATGCTTGCTTTTATAATGCCTGCTAATGTTTTTCTTTCACACAAGTTTAAATAACTCATGTTGCATTACAGACATCACTGTGTAGACTGCATAAGAATGAAAGGCAGAGTCCACTGTGCAAGAATGCAAACGTAAACAATTTTGGGGTGCATGTTCAGATCCCAGCCCCTCCCAAATGATTTAAATTCCGTAAAGTGTACTAATATGCGTGAAATACACATAAGTGGGTACAGGCAGAGGGGGGAGACTTGTGGGTATACGTGAATGGTAAAAGGTCCGGCTTATCATAGGACCTAATAATGCAAATAACTAACAAGCTTCTTAACGATGCTTCATGGATACATTGCATACATATGACATACATATAAAATAGATATTTGAAGGTAGGCCTAAATCCTCGCAGGCTGTGTTGGACATACAAAACAACGAGGCCTTGTGGTTGAATGTTTCTCCCCCGACCATAGCGAGTCAGGGTTCACAAACACACACACAGATATATTTTGGTAGAGCTTGTGAAATTAGAAGGAAAGCAAATGGCCCACCACGATTAAGGGCTACGGCCGGTCGTGACGGACTACCCCCATGGGAGCAAGAGCAGAGGTCTTGAGCTGCCAAAACACAAGCAGAGATTTAGGACATAAACGCCCCCCAGGAGAATGGTCATCCGATTTGAACTGCATGTCTGGAATGAGAAAAGGGATGCTTTATTCGCAAAGGCTAGACTGACCTTGAAGTTATCCGCTGAGCTCAGGTTGCCGGCCAGGTGCACATCAGGTGGTTAGGCCTCAGGGCAGGGCAGTGTTCCCAGAAATGTAAGCAATCATTTTACAGTGACCCAAGGTGATGAGATTGTCACCCATATGTGAAGACGTTGGAGTCAGAGAAGCTGCGACAAATAATCTTGGCATTTATATGTGATTATAAGTATGTAAATAGGCGGTAGCCAATGAGGGTGGGGGATGAACACTGTATATTGAACATGTCATGAATGATGATTTTTGCAGTTATAACGCGCTGTTTGCTTTGAAGGAGACAGAAAGCTCTACCGCTCTATGAAGCAGAATGGGGATCAGGAGGCCAGCCATACAGGCACCGGCGAATGGGCAATTACCGGCCCATTCAACTCGTGATGGGCCGGTAATGGCCCATTCGTGGGTGCTGTGGCCGGTAGCGAGTTTGGCGGTAGCCATGCCCTTAATAAGGGCACGGCTATGGTCAAATTCATAATGAGGCCCATTGTTGTATAACGAGGAAACACGTATACAGATAGATGGCTGATATATAGGGGGTGTTGGAACAAAACAGTTGTTTTTTATTGTTATTGGTGTGAGCTAATTGTTGTCAATTTTATGCGCTAAGGAGAGGCCAAGGGAGGTCCTGATTTTGTTGTGTGAAAGGAGATTTGTGGGTGGTGTGAGGATGCGTGTAATAGCAGTGCAGTGAAGGGTGGGGCATTGGTTGCAGGGACTTGTAAGAAGGGGGAGGGGGCACACGAGTGACACTATCACAACTGGTTCGGAGCATGGCCAACACAATTATCGTATGACGGTGATAGAGGGGCAGCTACAATTGAGCCGGTAGCCCTGTTGGAGTATATGCACAAAGCCCTTCCTTTGTATTGAGAACAAATACTTAAGTTACTTAAGTATTATAATGAGTGGCTAGCGGAGACGAAAGACGGGATGTATACACCATGGCTGGAGCAGGGAACAAAAAATAAGTATATTTTGAGTCACATCCACACCTTTTTGGCAGCTAGGTATCGATGGACAAAGTTGTAAAACAGGAAGGAGGTATTGGAATTGTGGAAAATTGCGTAGAATTTGGAAGATGTCCCTGTCGATCCCCTAAAATGGTGAAACCGCCGCACACCACATGTGTCCCGATCACAACTATGCCTACCACCCCCAATGCTTTACTACCCCCCTCCTGTCAGGAACCAGGACTGGAAATGCTGGAGTCGCTGGAAGTTCCGTCTTCGATGAACTTTCTAGTCCTCACCCAACATGGCGCCGGGGCCTTTAAATAGAGGCCCCGCTTACTACTCGGCGCATTGTATCTGTTATTGTTTCGTTCAACGCTCCGAGTCCTGTGTACTCGTTCTTCCTTCCCGTGTTGTGCTTCTTCTATAGCCCTCCAGTAGTAGCCTGTACTACGTTGGATTTCCTCTTTATCTAACTATCTTCCTTATTCTCTGTATTTCTATTATCCCGCCTTCCTGATTCCCGACTGTCGGTTTTCACCCTTTCCTTCTATCTACCCGTGTTCGCCAACCGCCCTGAGCAGTCGGCGCCAGCTCCTCTTTCACGGAAACCTTCCGTACTACTTGCTTACCTCCCTGTCCGCTCGGCATCCTGCCTCAGCCGTTTGGTCGGCTTTCTTGCTACTCCTTGCTTCCTTACCTGTCCGCTCGGCATCCTGCCTCAGCCGTTTAGTTGGCCTTCTCGCTGACGGCCGTGGTACGCTTCTCTGCGCCGCGTTTCGCTAGCCTTTTGCGGAGCTCATGGTGGTACTGCCTTTCATTTTGCTTCTCCTCTTGTGAGTATTTTCTGTTTACTTACCTCCTCCTTGTATTCTGCTCTCAGCTCCTTATATTTTCTTCATTCCTTATTTTCTGCGGCCTAAATACCTTCAACTCTCTCTTCCTAAATATCTTCCTTCCCGAGCCCTTCGCTCATCCGTCTCCAACTCCCTCAGGGTCAGCCGCTTCTCGAAGCAACGAGCTGGGGGTAGATCTCTCTCCGTGGCAGGGGCCTCCCTCTGGAACAGCCTTCCTGCCCCCCTGAAACTTGAGGAGAACCATCTCCGGTTCCGGAAGCACCTCAAAACCTTCCTCTTTGCTTCTGCTTTCTCTCTCCCTCTCCCCTGCTAATTCTTCGCTGAAACTGCACTGAATCTGCAACTGGGCCACTCTCACCGACCTCGGTCCTGGGCCCAGCCACTCTCCACTTGCACTATCTCCCTGGCCATCCCTGCACTGTGGGACTGTCTCTGTATCCCTATAGCCCCCCCTTCCCAGCACTTGTTCTGCACTTACCTTGCACTTGCCACCAGCTGGCCCTTTTATTTATTTATTCTACTTACCTTGTACTGCACTTCCCTCCTCCCCTTCCCCATGCACCTCTCCCTTCCCCCTACCCCTGCACTTGCGCGATCTGAATGACACCTGGCCTAGTAGGATCGTTGTCTGTCTTCCCCTTGTTCCCCCCTCCCAGTCTCGTCGCGCCTTGAAACACTTGTGTATAGGTGCGTTACAAATGCCATATCATATCATATCATATCATACCCTCATCTTTCTTTGTTATTCCTTCTTTCTAACCTTTTTTGTTGATCCCTGCTATCTCTTTTTTCTCGGTACCTATTATTATTAGTAATCCTCTTTTCAGTTTGCTTCGGATTGAGTTTTCACATTACTGGTATCCTGGACTTTGTACCTGAAGATCTGTGCCATCTCTTTAACTCATCATCAGAACCCATCTATGGACTAGGGTTTTTTCTGCCTTTGAGCTTTTTCCCTAGATCAGAGGCTGGCCCCCTGGGGTTCCCCTAGGGCAGGTCTCAACCTCTGCCAAGGTGGCCTCCGAACGGGCCAGACCTTACCTACACGTAAAGAAGGTTCGACCACCTAAAGGCAAGGGTTCAAGGACGAAGAAGAAAACCCCAAAGACCGAGACTGACCTTCAAGGATCCACCTCAGGGGAGTCAGGTGGGGAGAAAGGGGAGGTAGACTCAGATCTTGACAGTATACAACGCTTAAACCCTACCATGGCCTCCTTGGAACAATACCAAGAATTAGTGGCAGCTATGCAGAACCTTACTGCCGAAGTCCAGGCGCTGAGAACAGAGAATATCGCTCTCTGACAACAGGTGGTCTTACATAGAGATGACCACGGCGATCTACCAGCTATGCCTCTTTCTTTCGGCAAGTATGATGGTCATCCGGGAGGATTGAAGGACTTCCTGGACGCCTGTAATGTTTATTTTGCCTTTCAAACCCATGCCTATGAGTCCGCGAAATTTAGAGTCCGATTTATTATTGCCAATCTCACAGGTAACGCACTAACCTGGGCCACCCCCCTGGTCGCCAGAAACGACCTCTCCTTGAATGACTATGATCGTTTTGTAGAAGGCTTCAAGGAAAATTTTGACAGACCCGAAGTATTCTACTCTTCTCTAGAAGCCATTTTGGATGTCATACAAGGGAACACGGACGTCCAAATGTACATATCCCGCTTCCAGAGGTTGGCAGCTAAGGTGGACTGGCTGGAATCTGCCCAACAAACCATATTCAGAAGAGGACTTCACGATGAAATCAAAGATGAGTTAGCTCGAGTAGCCCGACCAGTGTCCTGCCAAGAATTGATGACCTTGTCTCTACAGATAGAATTCAGTTTGACGGAACGATGACAAGAAAGAAGGCGAATCAGAGGTACCCCTCAAACTGTCAGTCTACCTACTCCTTCTCCCACAACCAGGACAAATTTCACACCTGAAGAACCCATGCAAATAGGGGCCACCCGAGGGCCTCTCACTCCTGAGGAACGCAAACGAAGAAGAGAAGCCGGATTGTGTATGTTTTGCGGTTCCTCTAAACACCTATTAAGAAACTGTCCGGAAGTGCCTCCTAGGCGGAAGGAAAACTTCAGCCCCCGATCTACAGCAAGGGAAATTTCGGGGGAAGTACCAAGTACCCTTGCAACCACTCAAGAACCATGAACAGCCCTGAGGAGAACAGTCTGATGGTGTTCCGAGTCAGATTGTGGCTATCCGACTCCAGACCTAGCGAGGTACTTGCCATGTTAGACTGCGGAGCAGCCGGTAACTTTATGGACTCCAACTGGGCAAGGGAACATCAAGTATCCACTAAACCAAAGGCATCTCCCATTCCGGTGGAAGGTGTGGATGGCAGGCCTTTGTCCTCCGGACCAATTACCAGAGAGACGATACCCTTAAAGATGGAGCTGAGTCATCATTCAGAATATTTGGTGTTCGATCAGATCTGAGCTGCACATTTTCCTTTGGTAATTGGAATCCCTTGTTTAAGAAAACACAATCCTCACATCGACTGGAAGGCCAATAAAGTGAGATTTAATTCGCTCTTTTGAAAGTCGACCTGTATGAACCAGTCTGTATTCTCCACATACCAAGAAGAGAGGTCAGGTCCAGCTCTCATTCGGCGTTCATCGCCTCGATTCCAACACAATATCAGGAGTTTTCAGAGGTGTTCTTAGACATTCAACCACGAGAATTGCCTCCCCACAGGGCAGAAGTCTGTGGTATTGACCTAGTTCCTGATGCTGTGGTTCCATTCGGGCGGATGTACCCTTTGTCTCTCCCTGAAAGGAAGGTCCTACGAAACTACCTGTACTCCAATATACAAAATGGGCTCATCTAGGAGTCAAGATCCGCTTGTGGAGCCTCATTGTTCTTCATTCCGAAGAAAGATAGTTCTGAAGTACGCCCGTGCATTGACTATAGAGGGCTCAATAAGGTGACAATTAGGGACAGGTATCCCATGCCATTGATCCGAGACATCCTGGAGGCTGTAGAGGGGGCTATTTACTTCACCAAGCTGGACTTAAGGGGCACGTACCACCTCTTAAGAATAAGACAAGGGGATGAATGGAAGACGCCATTCCGCACCCCTTTTGGACTATTGGAATGCAGGGTGAAGCCATTTGGCCTTGTCAATGCCCCTGCCATTTTTCAGAGGTACATGGACAAGGCATTTGCTGATATGTTGTTCGTATCGGTTGTGGTGTATCTTGATGATATCCTGGTATTCTCTCAGACGTTACCTGAGCATAGATTACTGGTTAAGAGGGTACTTCAGCGACTTCAGGATCACAAACTATTGGTTAAACCCGAGAAATGCCAATTCGAAACCACTTCGGTATCTTACCTAGGATTCATTTTGTCCGGTAAGGGCATAGAGATGGATCACATAAAGGTTAAGGCTATCAGGGAATGGAGAGAACCCAGCACTGTCAAGGAGCTACAAAGCTTCTTAGGATTAGCCAACTTTTATAGGAGGTTCATTCCCAGTTTTCCAATTTAGTGCTTCCTCTTACTTCCCTGCTAAAAAAGGGTGTGAAATTCGCCTTTGGAGAGGAACAACAAAGGGCTTTTCAAACCCTTAAGGAGTGTTTCTCCTCTGCTCCCATTTTGGTACAGCCAGATCAGACTAAATCTTACATTTTAGAAACTGATGCGTCAATAGGAGCAATAGGTGCTATCCTATTGCAGAAGGCGGCTGATAACTACGAACACCCAGTAGCATATTTCTCAAAGACCCTTACCAGTAGCGAACACAGTTACTCAGTCCTGGAAAGAGAAGTGGCAACATCTCCTACAGGGCGCAACCCATTGCTTTGTGATCAGAACTGACCATCGTAACCTCCGAGTTCTCCAACAAATGGAGTGTACCAATGCCCGTCATGCTCGTTGGGCGTATTTCTTTTCGCAGTTTGATTTTGTAATAACATACATTCCTGGCTCTGAAAATAAGAAGGCGGATGCCTTGTCACGAAGCATTGGGACAGCTCAGGAAATTACGAAGGACATGACAGTATTTCCCCAATCTCAAGGTTTTAGGATCCGCTGTCTCCTTCCTCCAAGATCTGATACCTCAATATCAAACTTGCACGGCGCTCCCTTCTACGGTCAGCCAAGGCAGTGATGGATTATATTACTATGAAGACGCCCTTTTCATTCCCACCAAGAGTCTCCAGAAACTCATCCTATCCTGGTGTCATGATTCTCCCTTGACGGGACATCCCGGCATTAGAAAGACCTACGAACTACTGCAAAGAGGTTTATGGTGGCCAAATTTAAGAACGGATGTGCACCAGTATGTTACCTCATGCTCGATTTGTGCCTCTAATAAATACCGAACGGGTAAACCGCTCGGTCTCTTGCAGCAACATTCCTTACCGTCACAACCATGGGAACATATTTCTACTGACTTCTTTGTCGATCTCCCACCTTCTGACGACATGACAGTAATCATGGTCACAATAGACTCTTTCAGTAAACTGGCCCACTTTTCTGCCTTCAAACAAATACCTTCCGCTTCAGAGACCGCAGATGTCTTTCTCCGAGACATAGTCTGTCTGCATGGGTTGCCCCGGACTATAGTATACGATCGGGGACCTCAGTTCACGTCTAAATTCTGGGCTTCGCTTTGTCAGACTTTGGGTATTCACCAAGCCCTTTCCTCGGGTTACCACCCTCAGAGTAATGGGCAGATGGAAAGGTTAAATGCCAGCCTGGAGCAATATTTGAGGTGTTTCTGCAGTTCACAACAAGAGAGGTGGTATCATTTCCTTTCGCAAGCAGAGTTTGCTTACAATAATACACTGCATACCTCGATCCAAATTAGTCCTTTTTTGTGCACCTATGGGTTTCATCCCCAACATTTACCTGGGCTCAGCTCTCGAGCCACTAAGATCCCTGCTCTGGATGGTATCTTGCAGGAAATACATGAAGTAAATGAACTAGCCAAGAAGGCACACCAGGTCAGTCAACAAACTCAGAAGAGATGGGCAGATAAGAGCAGGGGATCTAATCCCAACTGGGGATTAGGACAATTAGTCTGGTTATCTACCAGATTTCTACCTAGATGGGTTCATGCTGGGAAGTTTTCCCCTCGGTTTCTTGGACCATTCCCTATTCTACAACAAATAAACCCTGTTGCTTATAAGCTCAAACTTCCGGACTACCTCAAGAGAGTTCATCTGGTTTTTTACATCTCCTTGCTCAAGGAATATAAGGAAGACCCGTTCCTTAGACCCATTCAAAAGGGTCATGCCCAGGTAAGACCAATTCCAGAAGAATATGAAGTAGCATACCTGGTAGATTCCAGATACCGCAAGGGTCGACTCCAATACCTGGTTCACTGGAAAGGCTATCCAGTGGAAGAAAGGTCCAGGGAACCGGTAAGCCACATTCATGCCCCCAGACTTCTAAGAAGGTTCCATCTTCTCCACCCGGGCAAGCCTGGGGGTCCCCCGAGAGGAAGGGGGCATACTGTCACGAACCAGGACTGGAAATGCTGGAGTCGCTGGAAGTTCCGACTTCAATGAACTTTCTAGTCCTCACCCAACATGGCGGCGGGGTCTTTGAATACAGGCCCCGCCTACTACTCGGCGTGTTGTATCTGTTATTGTTTCGTTCAACGATCCGAGTCCTGTGTACTCGTTCTTCCTTCCCGTGTTGTGCTTCTTCTATAGCCCTCCAGTAGTAGCCTGTACTACGTTTGATTTCCTCTTTATCTAACTATCCTCCTTATTCTCCGTATTTCTATTATCCCGCCTTCCCGATTCCCGACTGTCGGTTTTCACCCTTTCCTTCTATCTACCCGTGTTCGCCAACCGCCCTGAGAAGTCGGCGCCAGCTCCTCTTTCACAGAAACCTTCCATACTCCTTGCTTACCTCCCTGTCCGCTCGGCATCCTGCCTCAGCCGTTTGGTCGGCTTTCTTGCTACTCCTTGCTTCCTTACCTGTCCGCTCGGCATCCTGCCTCAGCCGTTTAGTTGGCCTTCTTGCTGATGGCCGTGGTACGCTTCTCTGCGCCGTGTTCCGCTAGCCTTTTGCGGAGCTTATGGTGGTACTGCCTTTCATTTTGCTTCTCCCCTTGTGAGTATTTTCTGTTTACTTATCTCCTCCTTGTATTCTGCTCTCAGCTCCTTATATTTTCTTCATTCCTTATTTTCCACATCTTTCTTTGTTATTCCTTCTTTCTAACGTTTGTTATTGATCTCTGCTATCTCTTTTTTCTCGGTACCTATTATTATTAGTTATCCTCTTTTCAGTTTGCTTTGGATTGTGTTTTCACATTACTGGTATCCTGGACTTTGTACCTGAAGATCTGTGCCATCTCTTTAACTCATCATCAGAACCCATCTATGGACTAGGGTTTTTTCTGCCTTTGAACTTTTTCCCTAGATTAGAGGCTGTTCCCCTGGTGTTCCCCTAGGACAGGTCTCAACCTCTGCCAAGGTGGCCTCCGGAGGGGCCAGACCTTACCTACATGAAAAGAAGGTTCGAGCACCTAAAGGCAAGGGTTAAAGGATGAAGAAGAAACCCCCAAAGACCGAGACTGACCTTCAAGGATCCACCTCAGGGGAGACAGGTGAGGAGAAAGGGGAGGTAGACTCAGATCTTGACACCTCCCCAGTATTCCTCGCAGGAACAGACCTGCCTCCTTCTCCACTAGGGTGTTACCCCTCCCGCACTGCAGCAGGATATACAAATCCCACTTATGTTCCTTTGCCTGCTACTGCACCCCCACCGCCCAAACA
Source organism: Ambystoma mexicanum (assembly GCF_040938575.1). NCBI lineage: Eukaryota > Metazoa > Chordata > Amphibia > Caudata > Ambystomatidae > Ambystoma > Ambystoma mexicanum. The sequence continues at coordinate 451,389,971 of NC_090933.1, read as the reverse complement.
GGGCCAGTATCATAACCTTCCCTGCACTCAAATGTCTTTCTGTAATGTTATATTATATCTCCTAAGATTTATTTGTACATCAGGTATGCACTGATTAAGCTGTATTACCAATATCATAACCTCCCCAACCGTATAGCGACTGCAGCTGCAAGATCTCAAGCACAGGAAGAAATAGATAGGAAACCACAGAAGGAATTGGAAGAAGCGTCGAGAAAGGCAGAAGAGGAATTAGCCAGGTAGCCGTTAGACAGAAGAGACAGGCAACAAGCACCATTAGGGACAGAGGAATGGAGAGCGGGAACCATTTTTTTTTCTCGAATAGGCAGTACTGCTATCAAGGATGTGCATATAGAAAAGGAGAAGGAGGACAGAAGAAGGAGGCAGGTAGAGAGCTTGGATAATGGGATGGTGCGATCGGACAATGAGTATGACCGCACACGACCAGGGGAGGAGGAATGAGATACTGTCGATGAGTTGGAGGAGGAGGAGCAGCCGCCTGTGATTTTTCCATGGGTTGAGAGTTTGTGGGGACCTAGGTTAAGGTATACGTGTGGGTGTATTGCAGTGGCAAAAAGAGGAAAGTGACTAAGATGGTGGGGGCACAGTTTCCATTATTACACAAGGGGCCAGGGAAGGCCCAGTACATACCTTTGGCCCACATGGACAGAAATAATCTAATAAAAGCCCTCCAGTCTCTCACCGCTGGAGCAGTTAAGTGGTTATATGCCTTTGAGAGAAGCTGACAGCCAGTACGGCCCTGGCTGTTGTAGTTTGTTCAAATTTTGGGGTCCAGTCTGATGACATTCGGGTGAAAGCTGGGTACCTGGGAGTGAAGCTAGGGGATGATGTTCATGATGGGGCTCATTTCAATGACATTGGGCCCCAAATGTGGTCAGCGCTGCAGCGCACATATCGAGATCCGGCTGACCTCTGGCTGACCTCCAATCAATAATGCAGCTAACAATGCGGGATAATGAGGATCCTGCACAGTACATCTTGCAAATACAGGAAATATGGAGGGCAGAGACGGGAGGTCCTGTTTTTTAAAAAATATTTGTTGAAACAGGGACTTCCGAAGTAAGGGCAGAACACTATCAATAAGATAGCTAAATGATGGGCGGCAATAAAGTCTATTATTGTACACCATCGCAAATGGGTAAAAGAGAAGGAAATGGCTCAGAGAGTACAGATAGAGGAAGCGAAACTGGTGCAGAAAAAGTTAGCAAAAGTAGCATTGGAGGGGCAGTGACAGCGGTTCAGACAGAAGAACATGTAGAATACAGAGTGGTAACCACAAAACCATGTCTGGGCATGCCAAGACATGGGTTCAATACCTGCTGGGCCTAGAGACCAAGGCACCTCCTCACTGATGAGGTCCAACAAGACCAAAACATCTTTGGGGATGCTTGTGGTTTTGTGCAGAAGGGATGTGACCAAGCAGTTCTGGTTGGGCAGCCCTTTTTGGGGTGGGGCCAAGCCTTATTTGCATATTGTCTTTCTCCTTTTGTAATGGCTTGGCAGGCAAAGGACAATGTCCTGGAGGGTTGTCCAGAGCAATGCCAGGGGTTAGGATTTATTCCAAACCTTCCATCCATCACCACTTTTGTTTTGCAGAACCCAGAGTGGTCCAGGCATATTTTCGAGCGGGGCCTAAAAGGGGAAGGGAACACTATCAATATCCAGGGGTTATCAGCGAGGAATAAGGGGTTTTTTGGGTGCACAGAGAGGATGAGGTTGTTTTGGAGGAATAGGGTCACGAGGTGGAGGAGTGGGACAGTGTTGGAAATGCAGGAGGATGGGCCATTTTTCCAGGGAGTATAGGAGTAGAAAAGTAGCTGCACACCAGCAGAAGCACCCATACCCATATTTGCAAGGAGGCTCAGCTCTGTACCCCCAGCCTTACATGCAAGCTCCCCCAGTGGCTACAAATGGCATGCCACTGACTACAGTCCCGCCTGTTCCCCGCCACCATTTCCTCAGCTGCCATCCCCACGCTCCGATGGCGCACCAACATATGTGGTACACCCGGAGCAGCAGCAGGGGCCCCAAGTGCTGAATAACAATGCAGTACCTAATGGCACGGTGACGCATTACCAAGGGGCCACTGTTGTTGAAAGAAACCCATTCATTTTTTCCAGGAACAAATACATACCCATATTAGGACAGCACACAGAGAAGCTTAGCGTTCCCAGTTCTATCAGTGAAAGCCAACCCAGAATAGGAACCCTTGGGAGGCATGGAGATAGGCAATAAACCATTCATATTCATGGTGGGTACAGGTGCAACTAAATCATGTATTTGTGAGGGAGGAAACCCTTTCACAGGTGAGGTAATGGACACTCAGCGTTTCTCTTGGGCAGTACAATTGGTTCCTTTCACAAAAGAATTACTAATTAAATAAGGTGACAGGGTGATACGGGCCCCATTGTTGTTATCCACCCTGACCACAATCAATCTGCCGGTTCAAGAATTCTTAAGTAAGCTCAGCATGACCATCTCATTCACTGAGAGGGGTGTCGTGTGTTTGACCCCTGGCATTTATTACAAGAGAGTCATGCTGATCATACATGCTTTTGGAAATGAAGCAGTTGCAAGAGCAATACCCGTGGCCCCTGATTTGTTTATTTATGGGATCACAGTACTTCTTAGTGCACCACCGCAGGTAGCTGATCAGTATTGGCGGGTGCCCTCTGAGTTTTTGTTTAGACCTGCGCAGGCCCAAAAACTCATTGCAGGGACTATCATCATGCTTGACATAGAAGAAGTGTTGGTGTCAAAGGAAATTATTGTGTTGATTGCCACAGACTAAGATAGAGGAGAGTGGCATAAGATTTTGTGCATTGATCCAACACAGCCCCTGAGAGACATTACTGATGAGGACCTTTTTGAGAACAAAGACAATGATGAGGAGATAATATTGGAAGTGTGTGAAATAATGATACAGTATTGGCACGTTCCAGTTCTGATGTTATTGTTAGAGAGAGCCCATTAATTTGGCCAAGAAGATTTATCTCAGGTACCTGACAATTTGTGGACGAGTAACCCTCATGATGAAAGATTCCTGCAGAGTGTTGCACCAATTCGTATTACATTAAAGTCAGACGCAGTGTTACCCAGAGTGAAACAGTAGCCCCTGTCTGACTTCCAGCTCCACCAAGACTTGTAAGGTCCTGATGGCACCGGAAAGTCAGGCAGCGGATCCGGTGTTACGGGTATGATGCAAACCTGCCAGTAGCACTGGCGGGTTACAACTGTACTCGCAAAGAAGCCCATAGTCATGGCATGTGCTTTCTCTCATTGGATTGAGGCTGGCCCCTGCACACATCCTGATGCAAAATCGCAGCCAACATTTAAGTGATAGAAGTGTTTCCCCGATGCAGGGTGTGCAAAACTCTTAAAAGTGATAATGGCACCCACTCCTTCAATGAACTGTTTAAAGAAATAGCGGCTCATTTGGGGATTAAACATAAGATATGCTCCATTTACCGTCCACAGGCCAACAACGTTGTTGAGAGGAGGATGAACAGTCTCTTGAAAGCTAAGTTATCTAAGCTGTGTGTCACACTTCAAACAAATTGGGCCCATTGTTGACCTTTGGCCCTTTTCAGTTTAAGTGCACAGCCATGTAGGGACCATCACCTCTCCCCTGTTCATAGTTCATCTGATGCTCACAGGGCTGTGTCAATTCTAGGAGATGAGTTCCAATCGTTACTGACAGAGTTAACCAAGTGTATAAAATGTCTTTCTCGACAGATTGCACCACCTGGGACGGAAGAGGACAACAGTGATGCACTAGGTCCTGCGAGCTCACCACCACCCCAGTTGTTTCCGGGATAAAAAGTGTTTGTTAAAGACATTGTCCCCAGATGGAGTGAGCTGGGCTATAAAGGACCTTATATGGTAGTGTATGCCACTCCACTGGCTGTCAAAGTGAAGGAACTGTGGTATTGGGTACACCTTCCTGATGTCCGGAAGGCACCCCATAGATCACCTCCTTTTGTGAGCATATTGTCTGAATGTTTTTGGTGAATACTGATACAAGGAGTGAAACAAGATTATTCATAACCACTTCTTCATTGTTACTGTTGGGTTTCTACTCTTCTATTACTGAACTGCTCATACAATGTGTGTATATATATATATATATATATATATATATATATATATATATATATATATATATATATATATATATATATATGTATATGTGTGTAGTGCAGTATTAACACCCTGTTCTTTTCTGTGTAACACTTTGTTTTTTCTTTTTCGGTAATTGTGTTTCGTTTAATGTAAAAATGATTTTTCTATTGATAGTACGCAATTTAATTGTTCTGTTTTTGACACACTTAAGTTGTTTTTTAGATTGTGTTATGTCACAGTTCTTCTTTATCTTGCATGTGGATTTCTATTGGGAGTATTCCTGTATTCATCAAGTATGTTTATATTTTTTAAGTCACATAAAGGGGAGTAGGGAGTATTTTTTGATGTCACAACACCTACTGATGACTTTATGACTACTGTAGTGGATTTTAGAAGAACACATGCACTCAATGCAGTAGTGTGGCAATTGAAATTGAGGTTCAAAAGAGGATTTGGTGAAGAAAATAAGTATAATCAGTATAAATGAGTAGTTCATGATACAATGTTTGATGTGCACCATCCAGAATTTAGTAACATGTGGTACAGCCACATCTGCTTGGTAGTGACACAGAGGTACAACAGGAGCTGTTATGTCTGCTCCCTCATCCCCCATGTATCAGGGGTTCCCAAACTGCTAGTACCCCAGGCAATGTCATCATTGGAAGCCCAGTGTTTGGTTCATGTGGCACTGTCAGCTTCCAGTCTGTGCCAGGGGCACAAGGTAGAAGGTGTACTAATGGACAAGGATGAAGAAAAATGTGCCAAAGAAGATAGCACCCCTCAATGTAAGCCATGACCCATGCTAAAATTGGATGGAGTGTTGTTCGTGTCATACAGATGGGAAAAGGTGATGCTGAGCTGTGTGGTAGGGGGATTGGCAGGGTTCGGAGAAGTTATATGGAACATTAATGTGAACTGTTTCACAATATGGGCCACGTACATCTCAAAATTGACATGGATGGAAACACGAGAAGTTCCAGTGAGGGTCCAAGCTGCAGAAGAATATGAGTTCTGTTTTTGAGGGCACAGAACAGTTCCTGTTGGCACAAATATTAAATGAAACAAAACACTGTTCATTCCAGATCTCGCAAGAGGAACAGCAGCCTTAATGGAGCTTTACTAGGTGTGCGGCTAGTAAGCATATCTGCACCTGCCACCATCCTGACGAGGCACCTTTGCACTAACAACCCTGCAGTTAGCTATTCTTGTGGTGCTTGAAGCACATCTCACAATTGCATCGAAGCCTGTTATAGAGCAACAGAATCAAGTTCCGACCAAACCCCCACTGGTGAAGAAAAAGAAGCACTCTCTGAACATACAAAAGAAAAGATTGAATTATTTGTCTGAAAATGTGTCCAAGTTGCTCAAAGCCGTTCCAGACAAATACCGCCTGCACACCAAAACAGAAGTGTGTTTCGCCTCCCTTCTTATGCCCGGGGTTCACGCCACATCAAATGCAAAATGGCTACAGATTGTTAGGTGGGAGAAGATCCAGCTGGTAAATGACACTGAGCAAGGCCTTAATGCCGTGAAGAGTAAGCTGAGGGCGATCCGGTTAATGATAATTCAGAACCGGTATGTCTTGGATCTTCTGGTGGCAATGGAGGGGGGCATATGCAAAACAATAGCACTATCTTGCTGCACATAGTGCCCCAAATGATGCAGAAAATGGGTCCCTGACACATATCATCGGAGCCCTGCATAAGTTGACGACCGACATGGAAAGGGAGGCCAGGGTCCAGGCTGAAGATTGGTTTGATACGTTATTCTCATGGGCACCAGCATGGCTTGTAGCAGTGGTGAAGATATTGGTCCCAATTGAAGTGCACCTGTTGGTGTAGTTTTGTATCTATCAAATGATGCTTTGATGCTGTGCCAAGACTATCTCAAACAGTGCAATGATGATGGTTACTATCTGGGCAGGAAGAGCTCTCCCAGGTACAAAGAATGGGCATGTTCATACAGAGCACCCAAATAAACGGCATAATTGAATGATCAATACATTCCCCGGGGATCCTGACTTCACCCTCTCCAGACTTGTAAAACTAGACAAAGCATTGGATAGACTAAACAGGTGATGGAGTGTGCATTTATCTCACATGAACTCTGGAGAAATATCCTTGGAAGAGGAAAGCTTACGCCATGTATGTAGGGTGTGGGTTCCAAAGGATGAAGTGGATAGGGATAGAGGGAGAGAGAGAGAGAGAGAGATAGGGAAGGAGAGGTTAGTTAATGCAGTATTTACTAAAGGGGGGAATGTTTGGATGCACATTCAGATCCCAGCCCATCCCAAATGATTTCAATTCCATAAAGTGTACCAATATGCAAGAAATACACATATGTGGGTAAAGGGGGACGGGGAAACTTGCGGGTATACGTAAATGGTATAGGGCAGTCTTATCATAGGACCTAATAAGACAAATGACTAACACTTCTTAAAGATGGTAGGTGGGTACATTGCATATGTACAACATACATTTAAAATAAATGTTTGAAGGTAGGCCTGAATTCTTGCAGGCTCTGTTGGGCACGCAAAACAACGAGGCCTCATGGTTGAATCATACTCCCCCACCACAGGCAAGTTAGGGAACACAAACACACACACAAACTCATTCTGGTAGAGCTTGTGAAAGTAGAAGGGAATGCGAATGGTCCACCACGAAGGGCTGAGGCCAGTCGTGGAGGACAAACCCATGGGAACGAGAGCAGAGGTCTTGAGCTGCCAAAACAAAAGCAGAGATTTAGGACATCAGCGCCCCCCAGGAGAATGATCATCCCATTTGAACTACCAGATTCCCATGAGCAAGACTCTTAATTCCTTCACTATTTAGTTTAGTCTGATTAGTGGGACCTGCAGTAAACCCAGGCCTGCCCCTCGGGAGGGGTAGGTGATAAGAGGGAGCAGAGGACAACAAATTCTGTGATTTGTACCCGGGAAAGCAAATGATGATGCCAACTCTTGTAAAAATGATTACGGGGAGGTACAATGTGGATGCCTGCATGTATGGGATGAGAAAGGGGATGCTTTATTTGCAAGGACCAGACTGACTTTGAAGTTATCCGCTAAGCTCATGCTGCCGGCCAGGTTCACATCAGGTGATTAGGCCTCAGGGCAGGGCAGTGTTCCCAGAAATGTAACCAATCATTTGACAGTGAGCTAAGGTGAAGAGATTGTCACTTGTGCAAAGACGTTGGGCTCAGAGAAGCTGCAACTAATAAATGCAGGGCCTATATGTGATTATTAGTATGTAAATAGGTGGTCGCCATGGGGGTGGGGGATGGACACTGTATATTGAACATGTCATGAATGGCTATTTTTGCAGTTATAATGTGCTGTTTGCTTTGAAGAAGGCAGAGAGCTCTACGGTAGTGGACTCAAAATACCCTGTTTGTCCTTTTCCTTTTTGTATACAAAATAAAGCTCTTGTTCTTCTCACATATGGGTGCACCAAGCCTTTTTCCCTATAGGGTTGTTTTCTTTTGTTCTGGTGGTTGAGAGGATATTCTACAACATCCATGATGAAAAAATATTTATGGAGAGCTACGTTTACTGGTACCTAGCTAGCCTCATTGGAGGATCCTGGTCCACATTTTTGAGCTATGCTTCTTAAATTGGCAAAAATTATATTTACGTGATGGCACAGAAAGATAAACAGAGGAGAAGATTTCTACATCAAAAATGCTAAGCCAAGGACAACATTAGGATGACAAAAGTGACTTGAACAACTGCAAAGGAGACTGTGAGCCAGGTCACAAACAGTAATTGCAAACACTGTAATGTGGAGGTGCTATAGCCAAAAGAAATGAGGGAGCTACGGTATGCTTTATAAATTCGACGGTGTTGCGTTGAAATAGATTTAATGAAACGCTGACTAAAAGGCCTTTTTGAGGGTCAAGCTCTGTGACATGGAGGACCCGCATGACATCGTTGGAGGAAATGATGCAAGCCATAGAAAAAGCTTCAATCCATAAATAATGATGGAAGCATGGAAGAGAATATACACACACAAAACCCTTTCCAGAGCTTTTGCAGCAGGAAGGCTTTGAAGAAGGGGATCGAAGTTTGTGGCACTCGTAAATGGGCAGATGGGATGATGGCTTCTCTGATCTCATGGATATCCGGATCCTGTATAGATAGGCTTGAATATACGGTCCTGAAGAAGATGACAAATGACTATCATCAAAACCGGTTGACCATTTTAAACTTGGGATATCCTAAGAAACCAGCCGGGATACCACTAAGAAAGTGAATGTTATCTTTGAAGGAAGTACCCTCCCAAACTTTGCTGCTCTATGGACTCCACCACTTGAACTAGAATAGACTGGTCATAACTCAAGAAACTAGACCCCCTGAAAGACACTGGACACATAATCCAGATCTATTCAAATAACCAAAAGGAGCCCTCCACAAAGGATTTGGTTGTTATTAACTTTTTGATCAGCAAGTGATCTATGACTTGGGGACCACACACTTCTTGTGAAGGTCAATAAAAGAATAGTGGTCCTGTGACCCATGGAAACAGTTCCTCTTAGAAATGTGGCCCCAATGTCCTCTGGGACACTGACAAACTATGACCATCAACCAAGCAACAGGTGGTCAATAGCCAATTCACTATAGCATTAGGGATAGGATCCATAGCACCCCTATACCCACCCCCAGACGGACAGAAGACTCTACCATCCCACATCTAAGGACAGAAGCCCACACATGCTATGAGGGCTACCCCAGAAGAAATAGCCACTGAGGCCACACGTTAAATGGCATATAAAGAATGAAAAGTGTCCACACCAAATAGTGGACTCCACAAAGTGTTTTTGTGTGTGAATACTGTGTTCTAATTAACACTTCAGGGTGAACTACGAACTACAATCCAGCTCTCCCTGATTGTGATCCAGCATGGAAGAGAATACATTCTGCAAATTAGGAGTCTCAGGCTGTGACCTTGGGTCAGTGGAAACAGTGTGTGAGAAGTGAAACTGCCAAATTTCTCAAATGTTGCCTAATCAGAACTCAACCAGGCTCCACTGTGCAGTTTAGTCCGATAAATTGTACAAACAACATGACTAGAGAGAGACTTAATCATTTCAGGGAATTTATTACCTATGCATTTTGGAAAATACTTAGTGTACTTTTTCAGTAAAAAAAATACAAAAGACCTACCTGTGACTCAAGATGGCCACCGGTCAGGAGAGGACGTGAAGATTGTGGCCTCCCCCCGGGCCTTGAGGATAAAGCAGAGGAGGAGCAGAAATGGGCTGGGCCCCACCTACCCCCTTGGAAGATCCTAGACCCCCAAATCCCCCCGTGCAGGAGGTGGGCTACGGTGTCACCGCAAACTGCGATAGAAGGGAGAAGGAGCCAGTAGCAGTGACAGAGCCGGTAAAAGACAAACACAGGACAGGCCGCTCCGACCGAGCTGGGATTGGACTGGAAGGGCTGTTCCAGCTGTTGGCAAGCCTTCCAGTCGTGGAGGAGAGGAAAGCAAAACTGGTATGACGGCCGAGCCGGTGCTCACACAGGGTGAGTTTCCACCTCCAAAACATTGCGCACACACAGTGGTTGGTTGGGGCTCCCACACAGATGGAGGAGGGTTGGAGCTGGCGAGAGCTAGTGATGGAGGCTGGCTGGGGCACCTGACAACAACGGTCAGCCTAGAAAAAAGAAGAGGGGACACCCACTCCTCCTAGTGAATCTGCAGTGCATCTGGGAATTCACCTCCTTCACAGAAGGTGGGGCCTTAATGGACAGAATGGCAGCTTGAACCTCAATGGATAGCTGAGGCCAGGGCGTGCAAAGAAGAAGTGTATAAGAGGGAGATAGAGGCAGCACCTCCATCCATTGGGCAGGCCCAGCTGCTTGCACTGTCTTACTAATTGAAGACACACAGGGGCAATTTCAAGAGAGGCACATTGAGAGTGGAGACCAGTGCACTACAGGTCTGGCCTTGGGATCCCACAGGGAGGAGACCACCCCACAAGAAATGTGAAGACTCAGTGGCGGAACATGTGGAACGGCACCCGGTCGATGCAGCAATTCAAGTTGAAAGAGACACCGAGGAGGCAGACAAAGACTTCCAAGCATTGAAAGGACCCTGAGATGCAGGAGGAAGGCCTCCATAGGTTATGGCGACAAGCAGCGAGATCCAGAAATAAGGAGTTATAAGGTTCGGTGGAACTCACCGCTCCTGAGGTCACAAAAGAACTCATGGCGGCCACGAAGGAAGAGCTGGTCCAATGTTTGAATGCCTTGCAAAGAGAAATCACTGTCTCCTTCCAGGACCAGTTTACTGTTCTGAAAGAGGAATTTAAGTCAGCAACAAGGGAGTTGAAGGTTGGAGATAGGGTTAGTGGAGGAGAGGGTGGACACTAAGGAAAGCGGCAGTTCAAGACTTGTCAGAGGATGTGAGCAAAACGGATGTCGCCCTGAACCGACTAGCCACCCTTTCACAAAATTTGGAGACTCAGTGTGAAGATCTTGAGAATAGATCTCGAAGATCGAACATAAGGGTGAAGGGACTGGCAGAGGATGTAGGGAACGGAGATTTCAAAGCTATAATGCAACAATGCTTTGGGGCCCTTTTGGCCGATGTTTCACCGGAGTAGATAGGCATAGACAGGATACACAGAGTCACCCCTGGGATGTGCTGGCAGCCTGACATCATATGATCAGAAAGAAGACATCCTGACAGCTAGTAGGAATTAAGAGCAGCTTACAGTGAATGGAAAAGACATCACCCTTTACCAAGACTTGGCGCTAACCACCTTGCAGAAAATGAGGGTGATGGGGCCGGTGACAAGGTTCCTAACACAAAAAGGTGTGAGATATAGATGGACCTTCCTGTTTGGGCTTCTGTTCACATGGAAAGATAGACAGCATCAGATTACCATCAGACTAGAACAGCCAAGTAAAGGGAAAGCCGAAGTGAAAGGAGGTCAGGGACGGGCCCAAAGACAGGGTCCGGACAAACTAGTAAACAACAAAACAGAAAATTGAGGTTTTGTTGATGGGGGTAGGGGAGGGAAGCGTGGAGCAATGTTGAAGATTTTGAATTGGGAAGCAATCAGCTCAAGAAGCACTCAACCATTGCGAAATGGAACAAGAGGCCAGGGGGAGGTAGTGGGGTTTATGGGGCCTTTTGAGTTAAGAAATGCTGTGAATGGAAGCTGTTATATACATAATAGCTTCCATTCACAGCGTTTCTCCCCACACCACTCATGTCAGAATACCATGAGTTGGTGAACTCAGGATGAAGAATATCCTCAATCACATCCAAACCCAGCCCTTGATATGTGTCATACTTTTGTTGTACTTCTCTTTGTTTATTCTATACCTGTTTTCAAGGATGGCAGCTTTGATAGTGTTATCGTAAATAACATATTGTTTCACAGTGGTAGTCAAATTCCTACTTGCTCAAAACAACCTTTTTGCTTTTTTCCCCACTGACATATTGTGCTTATTAAAGTGATTACATTAATTTCCATTATTATTGTTAGTGTTCACATTAGTGCTAAAATATGTAACTCCACTCATATTGTTAACATTTATATGTATTGTCCTATTTGGATAATATACAATCCTATTCCCCCATTCCCACCCTTTATAGGACCTCCCCCTATCGCACCGTCCCTCAATACAATCCCGACAATACTATCAATAGCACACAGATACCTGTGGTGATAGCCAATCCACAATAAAAAACATAGGTGCATAGTCTCTCATTTGTACATCTACACCTCGGGTCCCTACTTAAAAAATAATTTGCATTTGTCATGTCCATCTTCTTCTTTCCTGAAATGAAAACACAGACACACAAGGCAATAAAAAGAACAAACATACAAGACATCCTTTGTCCACAAAGAAAGGAGGAAAGGGGAGAGAGAGAGAGAAAGAAAAAACAAGAGGAAAAGAAAAAGAGAAAGAAAAAGCGAAAGAGAGAAAGAAAGAGAAAAAGAGAGAGAGAAAGAGAAAGTGAAAAAGAAAGTAGAAAGGAGAGCCACAGCTTTGTGTTCACTCATTCCACATGCGTCAAGCGCTCCTAAGCTGTTAGTACCGCAAGCATTTCTAATTATAGAGGCACAATGCCTAGTTCATCTTGTGCTATGCAGAATGAAAGGAACGTGTCAGGCACATAGTGTGCAATTGCATATGGTGGGCTCAGATTTTGTACAGTGCAGCTGTGATCTAAAAGACATCAAGTGTTGTGGGGCTGCCATATCTGATGGTGAACAGATGTAAGCATGTCAATAACAACTGGAGGGACACCACACTAACTTGCTTGGAAGAAGGACTGGTAACATATAGCAAGGAAAGGTTACCATGAGTGGACAATTTTGTGCGCAAGTCTCGGCAGAGCATATCACAAAGTTGAAGTGGATTGCAGCAATGAAAAAGCCAGTGCGAGTGCACAAGGAAGATGAATATAGACTTTGTTTCCGCAGCAAGGGTACAGCTTTTGTTGGCTCAAAAGAATGTTGCAATCAGACTCTCTTGATCACAGACATGAAAAAAGAAACAGCAGCAATGATGGATTACTACTGGGTCTGTGGCCGACAATCTGACTTGTACCTCCCACCATCATGGAGGGGATGTTATTCGCTTGCCACAATGCACTTAGTGCTATTAGTAGTCCCAGAAGAACACCTGAAGGGGGAACACTGCCTGCCGAGGGACCAATTAGCCTCCTGACAGTCGGAAATGAGGATAAGGGTCTGTTGCCCATGCAAGAGCTCCACATCCTGCCAGGAAGAGGAAAGTTCCAGAAACCATACAGCTCACAAACGACCCAAAGAATGGGTCGAGCAGAACGCTCGACTGGCTAGATGACCTTAATTGTAACACCAATGTCACCTCTAACGAGGCCTGCGCATGGTCCGATCATCATGTCATTGCCTTCCTCCTGCCAGCCACCAACCCCCAGCCCTCACCTACCATAGCCCCCGCTATACCTACCAGAAACAAAAAAGATATCACCACGGAGAAACTGCTTCCTCTTATCCTCCCTTGCCTGAACACTCTCGCATCACAGCACAAGGATAAGGACGCCACTATCCTAGTAGACACCTTTAACAGCCTAATGTCCAATGCCATTGAGAGTATAGCCCCACTAAAGATCCGCAAAGCTAAAAGACAGTCCCACCAGAACTCTTGGTTCACCCCGCTGCTCCGCGCTCTGCGCAAAGAAAAACGTAAGGCCGAAGCCCTGTGAAAAAGTCACCCCAACGCAGCTAATAAAGCCTCCCTTCTGATCACCTCTCTTAATTATAAGGAGGCCATATTACAAGCCAAAAAGGAGACCTACAATACACGCATATCCCTGGCAGAATCTAACACTAGAGAATTATTCAAAATCCTCAAAGAGCTAGAATCTCCCTCACCTGCCCCGGATACGTGCACCAAGGACAGCACCTGGTGTAACAATATACAAAATGCCCTTCTTACCAAAATATCCACCTTGCAATCTAAAATCAATGCCAAACAAAACACCCTCCACACCCCTGTATTTAGCGTCACCAGGCCACCTAAAATAATTGCCCCAGACTCACCGGTGCCATTCAGCTTCTCACCGCTCACCGTTCCTGAGGTTGAAAAAATTATCTGTAATCTAAAACCTTCGAACTGCCAAGGGGACGCTTGTCCAGCCCAGATCATTAAGGATTCGGCTCATGACCCCGCTCCTTTTATCACCACTTTTATTAACGCCTCCCTTCAATCGGGAGTTGTCCCCAATAACTTGAAGGATGCCTGGGTTATCCCTCTCCTAAAAAAAACCACCTTAGACCCAGAGGTTCCAACCAATTACAGGCTCATCACAACGGTCCCATTTCTGCTAAAAATCCTAGATAGAGCCGCTTATCTCCAGATACAGAACTACCTGGAATCAAACAATCTATTAGGCATGAGACAATCTGGCTTCAGACCTAAGCACGGTACGGAGACAGCCCTCCTCGATCTCAAAACCCTAATTGAGGATCTCAAAGACAAAGGTAAACTAGCCCTGTTACTACTATCAGATTTATCTGCTGCCTTTGATCTGGTTAATCACCAAATCCTCTGTCACCACCTGAAATCCGCAGCTCATTTCTCCGACATGGCCACAAACTGGATTCAATCCTTCCTGGATAATAGACAGATGAGGGTATTTTCGCCCACCTCCTCTGCTGACCCTGCACCAGTCCCCTGCGGAGTCCCCCAAGGTTTGTGTGTATCCCCTACCCTCTATAATGTATTTACTAAACCCTTATTTGATGTGCTTGACTATCTGGGTGTCAATTACACGAATTATGCTCATGACACCCAGATACTCATCCCCATCACGGGTGATTACAAAGTAGATTCAAAAGCCCTAAATGACGTTTACCATGTCATTCAAACATGGATGACGCAACATGAGCTCTGTCTCAATGATGATAAGACAGAGCTCCTCATCCTAGGTACCCAGCAAAGACTTAACAAGTTGAACCCTTTGTTTAGTTCCTTTAACATCAATGGAAATCTTATAAAAGTCTCCAAAGATACCAAAACGCTTGGAATCTACCTCGATTCCACCCTCTCCCTTCACAGACAAACTAATGCAGTTGCGGCCGCCTATACCTGCAAGCTGATCACAGCCTGTCGACCTTTTCTTTCCACGCACAACTGCATTACCCTCGCCAGGACCCTGGTCATGTCCAAACTGGACTACTGCAATGCATTGTACCAGGGCACTAATCAGGGTAACCTAGACAAGCTCCAGATCATACAAAACAACGCCATTAGGGCAGCCATCAACATCCCCAGATCTGCACACATTGCGCATATCAGGAAGAACCTCCATTGGTTGTCAGTCACCCAAAGGATCTCAGTAAAATCGCTTGCACTAACCTACAAATGCATGAACAACTAGGCCCCCATTTATCTCTCCTCACGATTCATGCTGTACACCCCAGCTCGCTCACTTAGATCTACCCTGAACCAGAGCTTACAGATACCTAGATACAAGCTCCAAACAGCTGGCGGATCCAGCTTCCCAGTCCTGGCAGCCAAAGTGTGGAACGCTGTCCCTTTGACTATCAGAAACCTCCCTTCCCTCAACCTATTCAAACACAAAGCCAAAGGTTGGTTAGTCACCTCCAATGCCCAAACTACACTCTGAAAACATGATGCGATAACCTTTGTTTGGATGTACTATTCGACAAACCTTGTATCATGGTACTTACCCATGCCTATTCCTATGCTATATTTATTGATTGATATATAATCACTGTATGCAACTTATGTAACCTTTGCTTTCAAGATATGCGCCCGCTAGCCTCTGGGCCTGGTTTGCGTTATTCAAATAAAATAAATACAAATACAAATACACTGCCACAGAGCTCTCTGCCTTCATCAGAACAACATCACATTATATCTGTTAAAATCATCATTTGTGATGCATTCAATATTTATCCCCCATCCTCATTGGCTGCCACCTGTTTACATGCTAATATTCACATCTAGACCCCTCTCCCATTGGCCTTATCCTCTTCTCCTGCAAATTCTTCACACATGGGCTATGGTCTCTTCAATTTAGGTCACTGAAAAATGATTGGTTAAACTTTCAAATATACCACCCTGTCTTAAGATCTAACCACGTGATGTGCATCTTGCCATCAAATTTAGCTCAGAAGACAACTTCGAGGTCAGCATGGTCCTTGCTAACAAACCAACACTTTTCTCATCCCAGACACGCAGACACACCCATCATGCCTCCCTGCTGCAATCTTATAAGCATTGGCATCACCCTCTGCTCTCCCTGGTACAAATCATGTGCCTTGTTGTTCTCTGCCCCTCCCTTTAACAGCTACTCCCCCTCGATCCCTACATGTCCCACTAATCCAGCTAATTCATGACAGACTTAAGACTCTTATTCCTGGGCATCTGGTATTTCAAATGACTTTCATTCTGGGGGGCACTAGTGTCCTAAATCTCAGCCTGTGCTTTGGCAGCTCAGGACCTCTGCCCTGGCTCCAATGAGGATGGTCTTCAAACTCAGCTGCAGCCCTATTTCCATTTGGCTGCTTGCATTCCTGCCTAATTATACATAGTTCTTAACAGAATACATTCGTATGTGTTTGCACGTGCATATTCCTAACCTTGCCTGGGAACTGGGGTGTGATAATGGATCAAGAGAAAAGTCCTCATTAGTCTGTGTTTCCAATAGGGCCTGTGAGGATCCAGGCCTACTCGTGAATATGGTGTTAGTTCATGTTATGAATATAATGTATTCTATGTAACACTACCAGAAAGCAAGTGGTTAGTTTCCATTGAATATAAATATGAATTTCCACAACACATGTGTCTCCCGCCAGTCGATTCTGCCCACAAGATTTCCCCCTCCCCATTTACCCACCTCCATGCATTCCCCACATGTTAGTTTATTTTCCACAATCTAAGTAGTTTGGGAGGGGCTGCGATCTGAACGTGCATCCCAACACCACCAAAGTTTGATAGTCACAGAATCAATTTTATTGCTTACAGTGACGATTTTTTGGTGTTAGACTTCACACCCGCTGGATTACAACGTTCACTCAATGGGGTGGCTGCTTTCTTGATTGAGAACAAGTTCGTTATTAATCCAACAAAATCATTTATCATGACAGTAAGCAGCAGAAACTATTGGAAGACCTTACATTGGGTGATAAATGAGATATCCATAAAAGATGATGCATTTTGCTACTTAGGTTTCACCTTCTCTAATAAAAATATTCTAAAGACTCAGAATGTGAAGATGTTAAATAAGGTCAGAGCAAGCATCTCATTCATGAAATCTTTAAAAGCTAGACTGCGCCTATTCACTCAATCCTCAAACTCAATGTTACTGTGTTAAAGTAACATCTATGGTGCTTTCCAGAGCTGAAATAGCTCTCTTTCCAATTGGGAAATTCTTTGATATTCTGGGAGGTCATATTTGGAGAGAGGTGTTGATCGTGCCTAGATCAGTTCCATTTAGCGTCATATGATTAGAGTTACATTTGCCGTTATGGTGGACGGTCTATATGAACAAATGTATTGCTTTATATAAGAAGCTCATTAATGCAGAATATATTACTTTGGCTGGTATATTGGAAGAAACTATGAAAGGCGAATTCAATAGGTATCTACCTGATTTTAGAAGAATTGTGTTGGTTTCATTCAGTCAATGACGTTGACTCTTATCGGGTCATTAAAGAAAAACTGCAAACTTGGGATAAAATAACAGATATAGAAGATTTGCAATGACTCAGGTTGTACAAAGGAAAGTCGATTTGGTATGTTACCAACAGTAAATCTAGACTGTTTCTCAGAAATTTCCCTCCAACCTGTAAATAACTTGGTAAATGAGATTTTGCCTTAATTGTCTCCCATCTATCAAGGTCATCTGGCCCAAACAGAAAATTCCAAGAGAATTGAGAACTTGTAGATTGGGTAAAATTCAGTGCACAGAAACTTTATACCATATAGTTATTGAATGTCCTGTGGTATTATTGTCACTAAAACTAACGTTGGTGGCCCTTTTTGTTGCTACTACTTTTTATATCTCCAGCCCAATGGGAAAAACTGATGGATGGCACACAAGTCCCCTTAATCTTAGCCTTGGAAAGATTTTTAATAGGAAGTTTTACACTAATAGATCTGGTGGTGGCATAAGGAAACATTGTTTTTCTATTATCCTGTTTTCTTCTTTTAAATGTAATTTGTACTATCACAAATGACAATAATGTATATTAGTTCGTTTTTTATTGTTGAGGTTCTTAAAAATAATAATAAGAAGAAGTATGTATGCTGAGTCAAGAGAAACTTTATTTTAAACACAATGCTTTATAAATGCCTTTTTGTAAATGTTCTTGTTGTAAATGGTATGATCTATATCCATTTGGTGGTATCTCAGTGGATCTACCACTGTGATACTACCAAACTTGTAATGCAGTCTTTTGTCCTTGTATGTGTTATTTCTATACAGTCTTCTGAAAGTTAACGGCTTAATTGCAGCTGTACATGAAATAGTTAAGTAATATAAAATGTCTTAACCAAGAGTGCCTTCAGCAACTTGGTTTCTGAGCAGTATGTCTTTCTTTGCATCTTTTTCCTGCACTCAGGCTCTGTTAAAACCAAGCACTGGCAAAGTCAACTATTTTGACGTTATATAGGTATCGAATAGACATTTTCCAGGGCACAATAAACATATTGCTAGATACTCAAAATATTTACCTTCTGTTTCCAAATCATAGCCAGTTTTATCATTATGGCAGTACCTGGCAGATGCCTACCCCATTCCTACATAAAAGCCACCACTGTTGGCTTTTCCAATATTTGTGATGTATTTTATTTCCAGAGGGCTTATGCATTGGTGTAGTAATATTACACACTTTTAAAATGTATTGTTCAAATAACGCTATCATCCTTTTTGTGTTATAGCTATCAGATGTCCTATAATTTTGCAGAAGCATAGCAAATTCTTGGCAATGGTGAGAAGTAAATACGTTTTTTGTTTAGGTGCTTTATACTTATAGATGGAAGACATATAATCATATCCAGAAAGAGCAGATCATGATTGCTTATGAAGTGAAGTGGAACACATTTCTGGAATGAGTAACAGTAGACCAAACAATAGTCAATAACTGACGACCTGTTACTACATCTAAAAGTTGGCGTAAATATCATCCTTACAACTCTACTAATATATTCCATTCCAGAAAATGTGTCAGAGCATGGCCTCAAGTGTCATACATTTTGTAAGCTGGTAGGCCCCAGAAAATCAAGATTGTCTTTAATGAGCCTCTAGCCTCATTGTCTATTTTGTTAATCCCCAATTTTGCATTCACAGAATATTCTGCCCTATTTTATTAGGTTTATTGTAGGTTTATTGTTATTCAGAAGCTACTAGTGGAAGCTTCTAGTGGATGTTCCCTAACTAAAGAGCACCTTACAAATCTACAATTGCGGTTTGACAAAAGTCTAACATGATCATTTCTACATCAAAATCTAGGGATTTGCAAATAACCCTAGCATATCCTGCAATAAATCACCCTTTAGATGAATGTTGACCTTGAGCATGAATATCTCATAAACATCAAGTATACATCATCTGCCAACCATGTTTCCTGTAAACAGACTGCATCAAGCTTTTTTGATTAGGAAGGACACTCCACATCACATAACTTATTTATCCACTGTATAAAAAAGGTGGGAGGGAAAACCCAGATAATAACCATCAAATATCCCTTCTAGACAGCGCAGGCAAACTCTTTGGGAAGATTATATTAGGCAAGCTACAAGACTGGGTTGATAATAACAAAGCTATATGAGAATTGCAGGCAGGTTTCAGAAAGAACAGATGAACCATTGAGCATTGTTTTCTGCTTCATATGCTGATTCACAAATATACGGTCCTGAAGCATATGAAATGATATGCTGTATTCCTCGATTTGCGGACAGTGTTTGACTCAGTTTCAAGGGAAATCCTGTGGAAATGATTAACTCTTTGCAAAGTCCCTGCTTGCCTGATCAGGTTAATTAGGCTTCTTTATACCATAAATAAAGCTGTTGTTCGTTAAGTCTAGGAGGTGAAACTACTTCTGCCTTGGATGTAACAAAGGGGATGAGACAGGGTTGCCCCCTGGTACCCATCTTATTTAACCTGTACATACAGGAAATAATTGATAAATTGCTAAAGGATTGTCAAGACTGCCCCAAAATGGATATGGACAAGTACCTGGCATTGGTTTATGCCGATGATGCATTAATACGGGCAACAACCCCACAATGTTTGAAAAAATCATTGGCATTATTCGTGCACAAGTGCAATGAGCACTTAAATATTGATAAGTCAAAGGCAATGGTGTTCAAGCCCAGATTTGCAAAATCAAAACCATTAGTGTTAAGGGTAAACGAAAATCAATTACAGCAAGTAAAACATTTCGATTACCGTGGGTTTCGTTTCCAAGAGTCAGAGGGGTGGGTTGCTCAGGTGAAGCGGTCTGTTACTACCCTAGAAAAATCTGGGGGGTCTATTGTAGCATTTCAAGTCACAGCCATGTAGCAATTTCACCAGCACTAGACCCATGTGGGAAGCTGGCTAAACGGCTGAATTGTGGTGGAATGCAAATCTGGGAAAGTTATCAACCAGTGAGTTAAAGTTCTTGCAAAAAAAATTTGTTTTTTCTTCCCAAGAGCACTCCAACTGCATTATTATTTCTTGAGTTAGATGTAATCCCAGTAGCTTCCCAAGCATCCATCAGCCCAACCCTTTTTTGGTTAAGATTGTAGAACCAGGAAGGGCTGGAGAAATATAGAAACGGCTTGAGCCATGTGATGTCTATTGATGAAGGGAAGTCTCTAGATTGGCTTTGTCATGTAAACAAGTCTCTCTATGAAATAGGAGGAGGTAATGTATGGGAAAACCCCCAAAATCAACTGCCCAGAATAAGGAAAGAACAAAGGTTATGCACGGCCCAAAAGGCAAGGGTCCAGTTGGTGCAGGGCTTGGCTAAACACAGGTGTACTAGGTTGTTAAAGGATAGTATGTATTCAACAAAGTGCAATGGTGGTAGAGGAAGACTGAGTAGATGCCATGGTAACTGAGAAACTGAGAACAAGACAGCTGTGGCGTTACTAGACAGAACACTTCTATCCATGAGGGTTGAGTGAGACATAATTGGAGTTAGTGTTAGTTCACCATAGTTCAGCAGCACTCACTATGGATCAATATAAATATATACACAGAGTAGTGCTAAAAGGTTTTTAGAACACTCGAGATAAATGTTGTAAATTATTTTAAAAACAAATGGAATTGCAACTAGAATTAATAAGCCGACTTGCACGATAAAATGAAAAGAGCCAGCATGTAAAATATGACTCAAAATAGGGAAAAGTAATTTTGGATAACAGCAGCTTATATTGAAAAAGAAAGCTTCTTTAAGATGGATTCCACGTTTACTGCCTTTCAGAACCTAGCTCATATCTATACCATGTGATTGTGTTGCCTGTGGTTACTAACATAAACTACGGGGATAGGCTACGCGGCAGAGAAAGAGATACAGATGCTCGATTCAAAGCGGCACGCTGAACAGATTAAGCCCTGCACAGGAGTCAGTGTGTGCATATTGGATATGGACAGAGCCCTACGTAGTGGCATACAAACCTGATATGTGCACTTTAAAGTAAAAACCATTAGTGAGACATAGATGTGTTCCCGGCAGTACGCTGGAATAGCACAGCAGAGACTGGATGCTACATTAAAGTGGCAACCAAGGATGACGAACTGGAGCTGTCCTAGAATTTTGGCAAGTGAGTGGGGCTCAATAAAACACCACAGAACTGTTGTATAGCAATAGGCGTAGCTGCAAAACAGCCTGAGTAAATATAATTCCTTCCTCTTTACAGAAAACAAAGGGGAAACACTGGGATAGCAGCTCTTCATAGCAGAAGAATTAAAGCACCTCACCTACAAGTGTGGGTCACATCTAGACATATGCAAGTTGTGCAATTAGGAAATTTGTATCCATACACAAGAGACAGCAAGCCCCCAACTAGTTCTTATCTTTATTCAGATGGTTAAAGCTACAGAGTGAAAAACTTTGACGCCCGGCTAAAACAAAAAGAATGAAAAAATAGTAAGTACAACAACAAGCAACAGATCAATAGATTTGAACAATAGTCAAATTAGAACAGATTCAGTAGCTAATTAATGTTTTACACGCTTTGCCTACAGAGTCACAAATGGCAATCAGCAAGAAGCTGGATGCCGTGCCATAATGCAGGACCTACTAAAACGGTCGACCAAGTCACGCTGTAAATAATGATAGGCTGACTAGGACAAAAAGAAAAATACAAAAAGTTACAATAAGTGTACCCTAAGAATGTATAGGACATGAATCAAATTACTTAATCCAGACTGCTAGAGAAGGATGATTTAAAGAATGTACAGTTCTAAGCAGCATAGAGCAGCAACTTCTTACCTTTAAGAAAAAAGAAGGAAAGTTACAAATCACCTTAGGTATCAAAGCTCGCTTGAAGTGTGTAGAAAGCCCCTGAAGAAGTTCCTTAGATTGGGTCTGAATAAAGAGGAATGAAACATGTTGGGTAATTTAACAGATAATAGATATTTAACAGGATCTTCAAATTATTTGCAATATTTGCACAAGTAGAGGTTAACAAAATAAGCAGTCCTTAGCACAGTGACACTTTTAGGCACATTGCATTTTACATTGGTTTTTAATATGTATTTGTTGTCATTGTTTATATACTTGTTGATATCGTCTCATTTAAGTAAAGGGTGATTAAGATGTTATTGAATGAATATATAAAAAAATGTTCAAAAGAATCAAAATTGTTCAATTTACATGTGCGATTGATAATATTTAGACTCTACCTATACAAGCAGTCCAGGAGGATTTGTTTATGATAAAATCACTCTGCAGGCTACCATCGAGTCACACTGTTCACCTCCGGATCCTGGAGAGAATCAACCCAGTGCTTCATGTGCAGGTCCTTGTCCTGCTGGCCCGAATCCTAGCTGCTGGTATGTTCTCACAAGATGAACAGTCCCACTGCTATGGAATGTCCTGGATGAATATGTATGAATTGAGCAAGTCAGTGCACTGCACTGCATGTCAGTTGCAAAATTTGTAACTGGCATGCAGCCTTAAGTACACACTCAAAGTATGTCATGGCACATATCTGTCATGTGGACAGGTATAGGAATGAGCTCTGGCAACTTTGGGTGACATGGAATAGTCCTGTGCATGGAATGTGCGATGCTAACGGCAAGGTTTTGGACATGGGCACAACATTGATAGATATTTTGAGGCCATGCAAGGTACATTCATACAAACATATATGGGTTGTTAAATTAGGGAATGATGATTGCATCATATCTACTTAGCAGGTGAGACTTACACATGTGTTTTGATGTCTGGTCATGGACATTTTGTGCATTTGATGATCTGGTTTAACATCTGGACCAGTTCGGCCACAGAATAACAGGTCATATATGGAATGTCATCATAACAGTTTTTTGAGTTAGGTCCGACAGCATTGCTGCTTGGTCCTCAGCAACGGGTGCATGTACGTGTTGCATCCTTTCATGTTGGACTGTCAAGGAAGCATGCAGCAAGATGTGGCTGGATGGGGATGTGACTATGATGCCACGGACACATGTGACCAGCTGCCTTTCCATGTCCTTGCCTATAGGATACACTTGGGCAACTGCTTCATTGCTATTGGAATGTCAAATGAGTTTTTGTCATGTGTATTTGGCCACACGTCAATGTGCTATGTTGACATATGCATGGTCCATCATTGTAACTTGTCATTTTTCTTTCACTTGTTAGATATGATTCATTCAGATTACAAAGGATTGGCTTGTGTGTGTGTGTGGGGAGGGGGGGAGGCCAGTTGCTTGTTGACTTATGATGACTTCCTTCTACTAATGCAATTGAGGGGAGTACACATGCATTGCCACTTATGATTGATTTGTATGTTGTACCTTCTCTTTTCCACAGTTGCAGAGGCTGAAAAAGAGTGGACACCCTGTGCCGTGGACACCTCAGCATCAGAGGAACAGGGTAGTGGTGAAGTAACCATGCAGGGGCCCCAAGGTATGGAAACCTCATTGGAGGTTTCAGAGTTGATGGAGGAGGATGAGGGGGAGGAGGAGGCGTAGGAGACCATTGCAGGCCTGCCCACAGTGTCAGGTGGGTGTACCAAGAGGGATGTGCAGGCTGCACACCCGGCCCTGAGACAGGGGGCTGAGCAGTCCATCATGCAGGGGTCAGCACATCCTCCTGCCTCAGTGTCATCTGCTGCAACACTGCCCACCATCTTGGATGCCTCCGCCAAGACAGGTTTTGCACTTGCGGCCTGTGAAGCCATCCGTGATGCTGTACAGCCACTGCTGGTGGTTGGCTTGAGGCAGCATGCATCTCTCCGTGATGCTGTTCATGTGACTCATAAACTGCTTCAACATCATCACAGTGAGGTGTGCCACCTCTTGTCACACCTGAAACCAGCATTGATTGGCAGTGGGCTTACTGAACAGGCCACTGCACTGCGCCCTTCATCCTCCTCCTCCTCCTACTCATCTGTGTCCCTAAGGCCTCCATTTCAGCCAACACAATGGCCTCCGTCTGGAAGTGCCTGTGTCCTTGGTGGAGGAGGAAACTGGTCACAGGCAGGTGAGGAGGTCACAGAGCCTGCCCAGGAACCAATATGGGAACAGACTCTGGAGGAATGTCAGGCAAGTGATCGCAGTGCAGGTACAGTATTCAGCCCTGAAGCAGACTGTCATCAAATCAGAGGAAGTACCTGCACCAGAGATGAATTGGCAGGAAGCAGCAGATGTTGGTGCTGAGGAGGTAAATCCTTGGTACACATTATGCAGCTAAGGATGAGTCTTCACAGGGGCAATTCCAGAGGCAGCAGGATGACGAGAGGCAGCTATTGCCAGGGCAAGTGCCAAGGTTGCAGAGAGGCTGGCTCGGGCATGGGCTGCCTTTCTGAAGGAGTCTTACAGTGTAGCATAGGAGACTGAGTCAAGGATGAGGGAGACCCTGGAAGCTCTCCATTAGACAACAGAGGAATCCCTGCAAGAGGCAGATGTTGAGGGAGAATCAACCTTGGCACAGGCATTGTCAGAAATGTTAATAAGCTATCTTCTGACTTATGTACGCAGGGCCTCATTACAAGTATGGTGGTGTGGTAAAAAAAGGTTGCTAAAGGCTCCCTTCTTGACCCCGGCCCGATTGAGCCAGTGACTTGGTCCGACCACCATTTAATCTCATGTTCTTTTACACTAGTCACCCCCCTCTGTAAAGTTCCCCCTCCTAAAACGCTACTCCGCTCCTTGCGCTCAGATGATCCTAAGGCCCTCAGTGCCCTTATAGCCTCGAACTGTGCTTCCCTGAGACCTCTATCTCTTACTACACTCGCACAGTCGTTGGTGTCTGCTGCTGACTGCTATGCTCCACTCAAACTGACTCAAGGCCGTAGACTACTTTCTCAGCCCTGGTTCTCTGATCAGCTTGAAAGCGCCCGTCTGCAACTCAGACAAGCTGAACGTAAATGGGGGATTAATTATAATCCACTACTTAGAGACTTGTTTAAGCTTAGTCTCTCTACTTATTTAGCCAGTGTCAAACTGGCTAAAGCCTCTTTCTTTGTTCAAAGAATTGAAAATGCTTTATGTAAGCCAAAAACTCTTTTTTCTATCATTCATTCACTTGCTTCTTCTGAACCTCTCACCTCTATGGTTAAGCCATGACAAAAGTTATGTAATGACCTTGTTTCTTTCTTTACAACTAAAATCGATGTGATTCGATCGAACATTGCTAAATCTTCGGCCATACAGTCTCCACGCACCACTAGCTTTGTTCCACCTCCTCTCACTGATCCTTCTGCTAGTTGGTCCACCTTCCCTCTGTTTACTGAGGCAGAAGTCCTAGCGGCTATTTTAAAGATCAAATCTTCCTCCTTTGAGGACGCTATTCCTGCAATTATCATGAAGACGATTGCCCCGGATATCTCAACTGATATTACGCTGGCTATAAATAACTCCTGCCAATCAGGACTGGTACCCCCAGCGCTTAAATCTGCAAGGGTTATTCCTCTCCTTAAGAAGCCCTCACTTGATCGTACTATCCCGGCTAACTTTCGACCCATTTCCCTGCTCCCGTTCCTGTCTAAACTTTTAGGATCTCTAGTCACGCCCCTTCTGTCATCCTTCTTGGAATCCTCAAAGATCTTCAATCATGCCCAGGCAGGTTATCGGCGAGGGAGAAGGACGGAGAGTGTGCTTGTCTCAGTGCAAGACGATATGTCTAGACTTGTTGATGCGGGTGGAGTTGGAGCTCTGATTTTGTTGGATCTGTCCGCCGCATTTGACCTGGTGGACCATCCTATCCTTCTCTCACGTCTGGCACAGATCGGGATCTCTGGCCCGGTTCTTGCTTGGTTCACTTCCTTTCTTTCTGACCGCACTCAGACCCTCGCTATGCCCCCTTTTCTTTCTTTCCCCTTTGCTCTCACCTGCGGTGTCCCTCAGGGATCTTCTCTCTCCCCGATTCTGTTTAATATTTATATCTGGGCGCTGGTCTGCCTCATTCGCTCGCATGGACTTAACTGTTATTCCTACACTGATGATACTCAAATCCTGATCCGCTTGGATAAGGATCAAACTGAGGTCTCAGCATGTCTTCATGACTGCCTAAAGGCAGTCTGGGCCTGGATGGACCAAAATTGGCTCAAGCTCAATGGCGACAAAACGGAAGTGATGTTGGTGGGTTGCCCTTCCAACCCCTCACTATGGACTCCCGCATTTTGGCCTGCGACACTGGGTCCTTTGCCTGGTCCTGTTGACAAAGTGAAGAATCTGGGGGTTATTCTCTCTGCCTCTCTATCTATGTAAAATCAGGTCACAGCTGTTTGTCAGTCTGCCCACCACCAGATCAGGGTTTTAAAAAGAGTCCTTCCCATGATTCCGGAAGTCATGCGTCCCTCCATGGTGGCTGCACTAGTCCTCCCACGGCTGGACTATTGTAACTCCCAATACCTTTCTCAACCGGTAGGCCTTCTCCAGCGACTTCAACATATGCAAAACCTGGCAGCCAGATTAGCCACTCGCTCTCCCTATGGTGCCCATATCTCGCCAGTGCTCCGCCGACTCCACTGGCTCCCAGTGGCTCAGCGAGTTAAGTTCAAGTCACTGTGCATTGTCCATCGGGCAATCCACGGCTTTGGAGCTCAATTTCTCCAATCTAAATTCCTCCGATATATCCCGGAACGTGATCTCTATTCCTCGGCCACAAACCTACTTGACGTGCCTAGGTATAACCGGGAAAGACTCGGCAGCAGAGCCTTCTCTATCGCCGCGGCCAAGCTTTGGAACATCCTCCCACTGCCACTCAAATCTCCAACCATCTGGCTTTTAGGAAAGCTCTGAAGACCATTTTATTCTAGTTCCCTGGCTTCCTACTGTCTTTCTCAGCCAAGCAGCCCCCTCATTAGCACCATGATGCCTTTGGGCGACCGTGCGCTCTACAAATTCAAGTAACATAACATAACATAACATACCACTACTTTTAATCCGGCAATAATTCTGCTGAGCCAAGTGGTGGTAACCGTAAATCTGTTTGGTGGTATTTTGACAGATTTACCACTGAAATACCATCAAATGAGTCCCATAGTTCTGTAGTAGTTGGTTTCCTTGTATTACATTTATGTTGTTGCATATTACATGAGGAAACGGCGCCTGAAGCTGGTATCGAAAACAGCTGACCAACTAAGAAAATGCATACCCGAGTCTAACCATGTGAATGAGAGTGAGGGTGAGGGTGAGAGAGCGTGTGTGTATGAGAAGTGCAACATTAACAGAATTATGGACAATAAAGGAAAGTTAGCACAGCGCGTAATTGATTTTCCACACGTTATCTCCCACTAAAATGCCCCTCGACTCAACCACGGCTCAATTTCAAACCATGTTGCAGACATTACCGACACAGAGCTCCTAGAGGCAGAGGCAGATGCAATGAGCTTGCAACCAGCTGACCAGACAAGAGGAAACAGCAAAAGAAACAGAACAACAAAACACAAATTTCATCATGGTAATGCATACAATCCAAATGGAATCCCAGCTGTGAGTAAAACACTGTCAGTAAAAGGAATTCACTTGCAACTCAGAACACAAACAGGAAAGGGAAGCAAAAATGAAAATGCCTCTGTAGCTTCAAACAAAGAAATGTATGAGACAGATCAAAATGGAGAATACTCTTATAAAAACTCATTAATGCATATATATCAAGTACCTCTAGAAGTGAAATCTGTTCATGTAGGGAAACCAATAACGAGAGAGGAAGTACAAAGGAAATCCAATGCACGGAACAAGAGCATGTTTAGCAATCTAAATACACGTGGGCTGCAACATCGCAAAGTAAATAAAACAGCTGGAATCAAACAAACATCTTCAAACCAATGGCGAATATGAATATGAACATGATCATGATCTCTCGGAAATAGAAAGAAGTAATCCAGTTACTGGATACGACACACAAGACACCTGTGGTGCAGAGACCAATAAGAATAACATGAATACACAAAACGAAATCTCCCATACAAACGATCAACAAACAATGCTAGAAGACGACGATGAAGTCTTCAAACTCAACACCACGGATTTAAAAGTATGCAATATCAACCGATGGAGAGCAAAAAGGTTAACTGAAAATCACGAAAACCGTCCTCTCAAACAAGATATATATATGTATACCCCAACAGTAGGGAGGAGAAAATCTGTTAGGAAAGAAAAATATCATGAATCATCTCTGGCAGATGAAATAAGAGAAATAGAGCATAGATCTAGCTTCATTGAAAAAATTAAGGTTGGTGAATTATGGACACCAAAAAGGCATACGCTTGACAATATTCCATTGCCTCATGGACTTGAAGACGACTGTCAAAGTGTCTTTCCACGTGAAAGCACAGGACATATGGGCACCCAACACAAGAGTAAACACTTCGAACAGAAATCAAAAGATAAACAAAGGAACACAAAGCATAAAAGAAATGATACTCAAGCTTCATTGGAGGAACAAAACAACAAAAGTACAACAAATATTGATCAGACACAGGAGATGAGGACAGGGGACAGCGATGACCAAACAACGGATACCGACTGGCAACAAAGGAGCGCTAACATAGCAAATCCAACTCCTGCGAAAGACCCCAAAATCCCGAAATAATACCAATAGAAAAGTCCCACCTATCCACAGCACCGTGATTTCAATTTCACAATAATGTAATGGCAGCGATGTCCATCTCACTGGCGTCCTATGCAAAACTTTACAAAACAATTAATGAAAATGTAAAGGACAACACAACCATGCTATTCACAATACAAGATATGGAGACATTTACAATAAAAATTGCCGAAAGAACGAACGAAGAAGCCGAAGACTCGGCAATGTGGCAACATAGGCTCTGGGACCTGTCATCCAACGAACAGGAGGAAAGGAATCAAATCATTGCAGATTTGATGGAAACAATAAAATGGATGAGAAAAACAACAGAGCCAAAAGAGAGAGAGGAGAGCGCGATACAAAGAATGATAACCTATTAGTGGCACTTAGGAAACACAACAAACAAAACAGAACTGGAAACACAAAAAGCACAGCAAGCCAAAGAACCAATTCCCGAAGTGGAATCAGAAAGGAACATACAGAAACCAGTAGTGTTAGAACAGGTAGAAAGCATGAATAAATATCAGACAGAAAATCTAAGATGACTACGGATAAAACGGAAACGACTGCACAAATTAATGAAAAAAACAATGGGAACATATATATCGACCGTAGACAAACAGAATCAAAAGGTGCTACAAATACCACAAGTTAACAAGAAAACAAAAACTATTAAGCAGAACACGGTTACAGTTGAAACAAAGAACAGTAACAGGAATGAAGAGACAGAACCTGAACAGACAACAAACCAAATGTATTCTGTGTTCCATGCAACATTACACAAACAGATGGAAACAACATCTAACAGAAAAGCACAACAACCAAGAACTTCCAATAAGGTAGGCAACAATAACAATAACAACAAAAAAAATTAAAAACATAAAATATATACCAAAAAAAAGAATACAGCTCCCGAGTATTCTTGAGAAACATCCAAACACCAAACTGGCCAAGAGTGGAAAGGGCCACTAAAACACCAGTAAACCGTAAAGACCGAAAAGAAAGGGGTGACCAGGGAGGAGATGCAACAAAAGTAAAACAAGTGAAAGAAAAAATTGTGGTAAAACCAGTGGAAGACGAACAAGACGGCTCTCTCATTTCAGGTGACAAATCTACATCTTACATAAAAATACATGAGTTCTGGACGTAACACAGAGACGAAGATGAAGAAACTAATGAAAGTTTCCTCCAGAATCAAAACAAAGATTGTGTTGTGTAAAATGTCGAAGATATGTCTGAAATAGACACATAAGCCACTGACACTTCATTTGAAGACGTCCATTTTCGTACTCTATCGCAAGAAGGGAAAAAATATCACCAAAAAACCCATGAGCCTCAAAGAAGCCGACAAAAAAATCATTGTGAGTCCAACTCAATCTCTAATCCAAGTGGCCCAGCAAAAAGAGTCAATGATAACAATCCTGACACAAATCATGTATTGAAAAGAAAGTCAAACAAAGAAACTAGCTGTAAAGTGAAATTAGAATGCACACTCAAAGAAAAGAGACCCAGAAACCTAAACATCTCAATTCTCAGAAAGTAAAAACGCAACTATAAAATAAACATCAAGCTTTAATACAAACTGGCTATAGGATAAATGACAATATATCATCAGACCATTACATAAAGACACCTTAACAAGAGTAGGCACAAATAATAAAGGTGGCACATCAGCAGCAATAAGAACAAAAAGAGGCGTCATGCAGGGTCGCCCACTGGCTGCAACCCTTTTTAAGTTATACATAGCCGACCACCCCAACGCATTAAAAGATACAAACCACCATCCCCAGAAAATAAATAACACGGAGGTAACAACACTGTGCTATGCAGATGATTTAGTAGTGATAAATCAAACTGAAATAGGACTGCAGCACCTCTTGGGAAAACTACAAGTATGTATGGTGGAAAACGATCCAGTCATAAACACCAAAAAATCCAAAATCATCACAATTGGAGGAAACAGAAGATTGACAGCAAAAAATTCAACTGGACACTCGGAGGGCAGAAACTCATTTTCCCTTATAACATTGAGGGTGTTCTATGTCCAGAAAGTACAACCAATTTTGACTTCCGTAGGGGAAGCAGGTCTCAATTTGCCAGGAAGAATTTGGGACAAATTAGAAAGTAAATTTTGGAATCCTGTGCTAAATTTACCAAACTGTCTCTCTATATCAGCCATAAGAACCAAACTAGGCTTGCAATCACTACACTCAGTCTTGTGTTGGAAATCAGTTGCTCTACTAAGCAAAATAACAGAAGAAAAACCGGCAAAAGGATATAAAATTCTAGGAACGGAAGGGAAAGGTAAGAGTTGGATCCCACTAAACATATGGAAAGACAAATGGTGTCATTATCTTGACCAGATTAACTCAAATATAACAGAGTTAATTGAGAATCCTGATAAAGTAAAAGTTAAATAAAAAACACATGACTGGATAAAAACAATAGAAAAGAAATCTGAATTCCGATCTCTGAACAATGTGGAAAACATGCAAAGAAAAAGAGGCACACTGCCAGAATATCTATTCAAATTTCCGAGCAGATTTCATAGAAGAAAGCTCTTATCTATAAGAATGGACATATATCCAACAAAAAGTTTCCTATACAACAGAGGACGTCGAGGTACGAATGGAGGAGTTTACAGATTCTGTAACAACAAGGACAGTCAAGAAACAGTAAAGCATATACTGCTGGAGTGTACTGCAATAAATAAAGACAGAGACCAAGTCTTTAGTAAATATCTTAGACAGTACACAATGAGGACAAATGAAGACCGGTGGTGCAAATTTTTTACCAGGAAGTACATTAACCTGCGCAGGAATAAACCTTCTTGAAAAGGTAATTTCCACACTACAGAAGGAAACTTGAAAATACAGACTCAAAGCTTTTACAC
Organism: Ambystoma mexicanum; assembly: GCF_040938575.1. NCBI lineage: Eukaryota > Metazoa > Chordata > Amphibia > Caudata > Ambystomatidae > Ambystoma > Ambystoma mexicanum. The sequence continues at coordinate 451,358,212 of NC_090933.1, read as the reverse complement.
GAACTAGCGATAAAATGAATTTCATTTAAGGACCCTGGATTATGCAAATGTGTAAAAGGTTTTACTGTATTAAACTAATTCACAATAAAAAAGACCAACCATATTACATTTTTGATTATCCATATTTGTAAATATGTTATCATTGATGAATAACGATTTTTGTATTCAATGCACCAGTTTCCTGTCTCTTTGTTTCTTGTGTAGTATGTCTTGGCTTGCAGTTGTTCATGTGCTTTTGTGCTTCTTTGGGCATGTGCACCCTTTGTTATCACATGATCTTAAACTGAGTATGTCCTATGTCTGTCATGTGGTTTTAGGGCACACTTTGGGGTTCATATTAGCTGTGGCCTATTTTCAGGGGGACATATGTTCATGCTTCAGGTGAGTGTGATGTACCTATGTGGACTATGGTTTATGTAGGGAGGTGACATGTTTAGAGTTCCATGAGTTTAGGCTACACATCTGTTGCTTTGTAACTTCTGTGCTTTGACGTACAGGCATGGTGTGCGTTGGTGTGTCAACCATGTATGCTGTGGTTGGCGCGGCACTTCCTTTATTAATGTTTTCATAGGTGTTAACTCATGGTGAGAGTTAATTGAGTTTGGCATGGTGGTATTACTTTGACTGATCTGCCCATATGGCCATTTCAGTAGGGAGCAGAGAATCGCAAGGGTGTGGGAAGCAATCTATGGTAGAACATGTTTGCTTTCGATGTATCAGTGGTGGTTGAGTATGTTTTGAATTGTGTGTCTACTGGTGGCAATGTGGGGAGACATTTTGTGATTGGAGGTATTTGTAGGAAGATGTTTTGGGTCTCATATTTAGGAATGGTACACATTTGCTTAGTCATCTGGCGAGATGTTCTCCAGTGCTGGGATATTTGAGGAATCTGGAGACAGCTCATTCACCTCTGACCATTCACTTCTTCAGATTGCTCATTCGTCTGGGTAGTGTTCCTTTATACTGTCATGGCGGTTTGGTTAGTCCTTTGGCACGTGATTGTCCATGTGGATATGCTCACACTTCCACAACAGAAATAGCTTATAAGCATTGTGGATGATAAAAAGTATGTTGGATCCCTTTGATTTAACAGGCTTCCGATCTCACAAGAGACTATACCACCTGAATGGCAAATTACCAAGGGGTAGCAGCACAAACCATGTGGTTAGCTGTTGTTGTTCAGGTAAGTGTGATCCAAGGGGAAGCCATGGAAGAGATGACTGTCCTACTACTACCAGCATTGTTTCCAAGTTATCATGTTGGAGGAGGCTACCTGGTGTAGTAAATGCAAGATGCAGGCCTGTAGAGTTGAGGGAGGTAAGTGGACAACATTAAACTGGCCATGAGTGTTCAAGGTGCACAGGTGGCAAGTATCCTTACATGCACTTACAAACATTGGGGGTCATTATGAGTTAGGCGGTAGATGGTAAAAGTGGTGGTAATAGGAATTACTGCCTCTTTCACATACTACCGAATCACGAGTCACAGCAAATACTGTTGCTGGTTATACCGTTGCTGGTAATACAGTCGGTGGGAAACCTGCTGACTGTATTAACAGCAAGGGTATTTCCGGCAACGGTATTTGCTGTGCCAGTACTACCGGCCAAACGGTATTACCGGCTAATCACAAATTGGGAAAAAGGCAGTAACACTGCCTAGATTTGACCGTAATACTAGCAAAACCACAGTGGAGATATCTCCACCTGAAAGCAGAAGGTAAATGCAAACAGGAAAAGAGGCTCCAGATGCACCCAATGCACTCATGTGCACTCAATGCACACCTGAAGGGAACAAAAGGGCCACACCTTGTCCAAACGCATATCCCAAAACCTCCATGCAACCACTGGTCTCTGTGCGCATAGATATGCAGCTGCTCCAGCTGAATATTGAGCTGCAGAGGCTGGAGGACCAACACAGAGAACAAGAAGCAGAGGAGAGGAGAAGGAGGAGGAGGAGGATGGCGAGTAGGAGACACCATGCAAGGCGAGCACCCATACCCCGGATCACCATAGACCCTCACAGACAGCCAGATACTCACTCTGCACCGGCTCAACAGGGAGACAATTTCTAAGCTGCTGACCCTGATCCAGCAGAAGATTGGAAGCAGGAACAACATCAGGACAGCCATATCACCGCTTGTAAAGGTGGTGTCAGTCCTGTACTTCTTGGCAACAAGCACATTCCAATACACAGTGGGCACACAGCATGGCATATCCCATGCCACATTTTTTAAATGCGCTCAGTCAGGTGCTGGATGTACTCCTGTGTCATGTGTCACGGCATATCGCCTTGCCCACCACTCTGGCACAGGTGAATGCCACAACAGAATGTTTTTACACCTTGGAACATATGGCCAATGTCGTAGCAGCTCTGGACTGCACCCATGTGGAGTTGGTGGCACCCCAGGCATTGGAGGAGGTTGAATGCAATCAGCAGTACTAGTCCCTCAATGTCCAGGTCACTTGTGATCCAGACATCACCATTGCATACTGCTGTGCCGACTTCCCAGGTTCCACCCATAATGCCAAGGTCCTGTGGAACCGCATGCTTCCGGGATACTTGGAGAGGCACAGAGGACAATAGACCTAGATATTGGGTGAGTACAAGTTCCAAAACACAAACCTTACAGCGCAACTGACATGCGATTTGAGGGGGGGAGGTTACCACACATGAAGAGTGCATGTCTTGTTAAGGCCCTGTACATGGAGGATCCCCCGCACAGGCTGCACATGACAGACCACAACCCACAGGACTATATTCGAAACAGGCCACGTACACACACTGGACCTCAGGAACCACAATGCAACATCACATCATGACAAGAGATCTGGGGTTGGCAAACCAGGGGGCTGGCCTCCCTGGGGGTGTCCGAAGTATTTCCTGCCCCTAGAGTCAGGCAAAAAGTATGCAGATGACAGGCAACATAACCCAAGATGAAGGGGACTGTCAATTCAATGCAAAATGATACAGTAGAATTATAATCATGGATTCCAGATGCACTAGCAAATCACTGCGTCATTGAAAAGCCTGGGCCCCTCCTGGCAGCCCTGGGGCAACGTACGGTGTGGGGAGACACACTAGGTGGTGGGCCCGCAAACACTATTAGGGCTCAGGGGGTGGGGGTCCGGTTTGTATATGCCCATAGACCACTGATACATTGAATGACCTACCGCTTAACTGCAACTGAAAAACATGACACTGGGCCTCATTATGAGTTTGTCAGACCAGCAACTACGGGTTGTGCTCGCGGGCACAGCATGTCATTATAAACGGTGCCTGTGTATCCGACCTTCCCAATCCCATTCAGCCCTATGGGGAGCATCTTTTTTCCAGCACCCATGAATGGGCAATTACTGTGTCCGGTGTGACCGGAATGCCCCAGTAATTGCACATTTGTGGGTGCCGGAAAATATTGCAAGTTTGGCGGCAGCCTGCCGGTTGTACTGACAAGGCTACTGCCAAACTTGTAATGAGGCCCACTTGCAGATGTCATGGCATGTACTCAGCTAACCATGGATGTAAAACCATCATGGAATTGTCACAGACAACCTGCACATGTATCCGATTCACCCATCAGCTCACATTGATGGGAGCAATGCACATGCACAAACCACCCACCATGGCATGCTGCTGTGTCAGTCACAGGCCCTGAAAGCAGCAAGCATTGGCCGTGAAGCTGTGTGCAAGATTTACCATGACAGACAAAACACACCCCTGAGTATTCGACTACACATGCAAGGACTGGAATGTGAGGTCATGTTCTGTGACCAAACATGTGGCATGCATGTCCACACTGTCTATTAACATGCTGCCGTTACAGACAATACAACCACTGATCACTGTGAGCAACAGCTATGTCCTTTACCCTTGCAGGTGCCCCGGATACTCCTAGCTTCCATGGCTTATGACTCCAGTGAGGAATTCCCAGACACCACATGAGTTTGCATACAACCAGGCGCATGTCCAGACTAGGCTCTGTGTTGAGCTCACCTTTGGCCTGTTAAAGGCTCACATTGGCTGCTTACATTGCTCTAGAGGGGCTCTAATGTACAGACCCGATTAAGGTGGGTCAGATCATCCTCACCTGTGCAATGCAATACATCTGCATCAGGCGGAACATTACCCTGCCCCTGGATGAGGACATACCATTCCCTGATGAGGACGAATCAGTGCCTGCGGGTGCTGTGCCGGTACGCACTGTGCGGGTAGGGCTGGGAGGGATGCCTGGCTCACCAGGAACTCATTGATAATTTTTTCTGAGCACCATAATATTGCACTTGCCTTGCACCTTTGTAAATTATCACTTCATTCATTAAACACGTGCACACAAGTAGAACCAAGTTTTATTTAGACAGGTGAATCAACCTTCCCCATGACACCGTTCCTCTCTACAAACATCCATGCCAAGAAGACCCTCCCCAACATTCCTCTCAGAACACCCTCCCCAACAACCCTCAACAATTGCACACCAAAACATCCCTCTCAAAACACCCTCCCCAACAACCCTACCCAACAACCCTCCCAATTCCCTCTCAATACACCCTTGCAGTGTCCAACAGTTACTTTCTGACCCTCTTGGCCACGGGGCCCTTCTCCTGGTCCTTGGCAGTGAGGTGGCACTGTGAGCAGTGCCTTGGGGTGCTGGGTAGAGAGCCCTCCTTGGGGGTCACAGAGGTGGAGGGCTCTGAACCCTGGGCCCGGATGAACTGCAGGGTGGGCTGGATGGCTTGATTCAGTAAATCAGCAGAGGCTGTGAATTATTCTGTATGCTCCCGCACTCTCTGTCCCATTGAGATTATGGCAGCGGTGGCATGGGCGAGTGACCAGGACATCCTACTGCAACATCCCTGCAGGCAGTCATGCATAGCCTGCATTTCATGTAGCTGCTGGCCCACACATGCCTCTATGGACGCTTACCACTACTCTATAGCATGCTGCCTTGCACATACTGCCATCATGTTGGTCCCGGGCAGAGGTGTTGGGCTGTGTGATGGCACTGGGCTGAAGCATAGTGAGGAATAGGCAATATCATACTCCTTGTCCTCTCCCTCATCCTTGTCATTTGTAACAAAATGGGCCCTGCCACGATGGACTGGTGGCTGCACTGTGATGGTGATGATCGGGAGTGCTTAAACTCTGATGACTGCGAGCCAGTGCTGGGAGGGGATTGGTGTGAGCCACGACAGGTGTTGGCTAAGGCATGGCACTGGTGGCTTCAGTGACAGCCGTACCACCAGCCTGGATGGTGTAGGGGCCACTGTGCACCATCATGGGGGTGACAACAACATCCAGAGTTGCTGGTGATTCCACAGCAGTGTTGGGTGGTGGTTGTGGTTGTGGTCTTGTAGCCCTGCTTTGCTGATTGCTCCCACTGTCAAAGGGTCTGGCCTGTGCAGGGATGGAGGCAGCTGATGGGCCTGAAGTAGAGGGTCTGGTCTCATCACTGTCCGTGGACTGTGTACCTATAGGGAATAGAATGTCATGCTGTCAGTCATCTTCCAGTCATGTCTGTGGGCTTGCAAGATACTCATGCAACATTCTGTGTTTTTCAGGGATGCACATTTTGCATGATTGGCATGGGTAGTATCGATGCAATGAGTGCTACTACTTCTACGTGGTAGTAGTGCCTGCTGTGTGTGTACACGGTGCATGCATGTGCACACTGTCTGTTGGCCTGCCAAGGTGGCATGTTGTTGTGTGTGTGGCACATGCTCACTTGGTGACATGGACTTTCATAGCACTCATGGGTGCTTCTCATATGTCCATTATTTGGCATACACGTTCAACGTACAGTGCATGTACATGGCAACGTTTTCCCGCCTCAACTGGCACATGTGTGTCCTGACTGTGTATTTGCTGTGATGGCCAGGTGGTGACCAATACCCTTGCCCATGTTGTACACCTCACGTGGGGAATGCATGCTTCTGGTCACTGCATTCACATGCACATGGAGTGGGATGGATTTACCTGCATCACTGTGGGACCCTGCTCCAGCCTCTGTGATGCCAATCCCTTCAATGCCCTCTAAGCGGAGGATGGAGTTGGCTGTCTCATTCCAAGGCATGAGTTTCAGGGTTTCCACCATGCAACCTCCTGTGGCAGCACTTTCCCCCTGTGTCAGGCTATGAGGCTGGGCACACTCCCCTTCATATCATCCCACAACTTGTGGCAGTGCATTGCAGTGTAGGGAACAGTGCCCACTGCTGTCACCTTTGACATGATGTTGGCCCATATGGACATCTTCCTCTGTGCAGAGGTCTTGCACTGTCTGTACCCAAAAAGATCCTCTGCATGCTCCATGACTGCATCAGCAATTGCAGTCAGCTCTGCCTGTATGAACCTGGGCTTCCACAGCCACAGTTCTGTGAGACATCCCTTTTTTATTTCTTGTGCCATGATTCTGCCATAGGAATGGGAACTGGATGGCAGCAGGAAATGGGGGATTCAGAATGGATTGAGTTTTTAAAGATAGCCGCTGCTGCGCTTCCCTTTCTGGCAGTGACGTTATTTCTGCTGCCGGTATTATTAATACGGCAACAGTGACACCGGCAATGGTAATATCTGGCAAATGCATATTGTTGGTGGTAATTCCGTTACCGAAGGGGCAGTGCACGCGCCCGTGCAAGGATATAATACAGCGATACTTGTGCTGGTAACAGTAACACCACTGTATTAATGCTGTTTTACTGGCATACTCATAATGACTGCCATTGTATGGCTGACACCACCATCGTACTGATCAAGGCCCACAAGCCTGTTAAGCACCTTTTAGGGTCTGTGAGTGGGTTTGGAGATCCATTACTGTTGGGTATGTGACTGTACCCTTTTGACAACAGATCCTGAGTGTGGGCCAACATACAGTTCTGTGTGTTCACGATCTAACAAGATTAGTGTATCAGTGGGAGCCCATTTGTTTTGTTACTAAGTGCAAACGTTATGGAGGGGATATCCAGTGCACTGTTATCAAGAGAGTGTTGTACTCAGATTACATGGGAGTGGAAGAGGCCTACTAAAGTGGACTGGGGCTTCATCATGGACCTCTGCAGCAAGCCGAATCAGAAGGATTTCACTTTGACATTTGAAATTTCATCTGACATCTAGTGTCAGTACTGTGCAATAGAAGACTGGCCATTGGGGTGATGTGTATTTGGGGTGCATGAATGTCAGTTTGCACCTTGTTGGGGCAAGGACTGTGAAGAAGGGTAGTGGGCATATTGGGACGAGGACATGTGGGTAAATCCTTAATGTAGGATTGGAGTGGCGAATATTAATGGAGGTACTGGGATGAGGATTTGTGGGTGCTGCCTTAATGTAGGATTGGGCGGCGCAGATTAGTAGAGGTACTGGGACTTGGACATGTGGGTGCGGCCTTAATGTAGGATTAGGAGCACAGATTAATGGATGTACTGGGATGAGGACTTGTAGGTGCAGCCTTCATGTAGGACTGGGGAGCGCAAATTGGTAGATGTACTGGGACAAGGACTTGTCGGATGCTGAAGAGGTGTGGAAGTAATGGTGAATGCTGGTAAATAATCCTTGATTACTTCTTTCCCATTGTTTCAGCCAATGTCACACTTCACATTGTGAGATAGAGCATATTCATTTTGCCCTGGGGGCGGGGGTTGTTGTGGGCATGGTGCTCGCTAATTATTTTTTTGCGCTGTCGTTTTCCGCGTGCTTGTCATTCTGTGAATCAGCTCCCGGAGCAGTACATTTGAGCCTGCAATGTTTTTGCTTGCGTTAACTACTTTGCACTGATTTAGCGTTTTTTTCTGTGAATTAGGCCCCAGGTGAACTAATAAAGGCAGTCTCACATAGAGAGCATTTGGACTGTGAAACAAGGAGTTCACTACTGGCCTGATGGACACATTATTTGTTAGTTAATGCAGTGGTCGAAGTGTACGAAAAGAAGTAGTGGAATGATGTTCCCTGCTGGCCTGCACCCACTCCCCACAAACCCCATCACCACGCCCCCTCCCACATACAATACAAATCCCCAAACACTTGCACCTGCTTTTTAAGGGAACGTTCAGTGATATACACTGAAAGTGCAAATTTCAACTTCTTCCTACACTTTTATTTTAAAACGAAACCACTCAGGAAGGGTTTCTTTTTATAATAAAAGTATAGGAACAGTAAAACTTAATTTAAAAAAGTAGAGGAGCACCGCTCCCAACCGCTCCCGCTCACTTCGACCACTGGTTAATAGTGATGTAGAGAGATGATGTAACTTCAAACTGCTTAAGTGACTGTTAGGCAGAATCACAAATGCATTAAGTACCCTTTGGGAACACTACATGCAATTAAGACTGCAAGTGTCAGTACAATTTCACCTTTGGTACACGCCTCTACTACACAGTTATGTGGTAGCAGTGGCTGAGCAGCCAGACTTACCTCAAGAGTTGAGGGAGCAGTAGAACAAGTTACACAAAGGACCAACAAATACAGTGGTTCAAACAAACACTTACTCAAGGTTTCTTGGTAAAAGAATATACATTTATTTACATAGGGCCTCATTCCGAGTATGGAGGTAATCATGGCGCTATATTGGTTCAATGGGGACTTACCAGTCTATTCCGACCCTTCCCATTGAGCCCTATGGGGGCTCAAATGGGAATGGGAATGGGGAATGGCTTTTTCAATGGGGGCTTACCGGTCCTACAAAGGTCGGAATAGACCGGTAAGTCCCCATTGAACCAGGGCGGACTCGGTACCGGTATTGGAGGTAGTCATGGCGCAAATAGCACCATGATTACCTCCATACTCGGAATGAGGCCCAAGGTTGTAAGAATCAATAGCAAACATACTTTCATAGGCAGGGCAAAGGGTTTCAGTAAACTACAACCAGCAATTCAGTTTATAGGCCTGGGCCGAAGTCAATGGTTCAGAGTCTTTGTATAGGATAGCACAGTTCTGGTAGTAAACGGTTAAGTCTTTGCCACAGATCTTAGGAGAATTTGGCTAGGTGAAAAGTTTGACGAATGTTTAGGGAAGGACAACCCTTTTGTTGGGAAAGTTTCACAAACCTTGACCATGGCCGAAAAGATTTCCGGACCGCATTTACACAGTACCTTTAAAGTGAAGAAGAGCTGTAGCTGAGGCAGTTGTTCCTGGCAGTTCGAGCAGATGTCGCTGTTCCTGAGCTTCTGTTGTGGGGACAAGAAGGAGGATGTCGGGAGGTTCCTGCACTGCCCAGGGATGAAGCCACAAGCTTGGTAAAAACGTTGGTTTAAGGTGTGAGTGCCTTAAAGACCACAAACTGGTATCCTTCCCACTGGCTATCCGGTGTTCCACAGCACTCTGCAGAAAATTCAACCAGGAGGGGATGGTGTCCAGGCGACTTACGAGTTGGTTGTTCCCACCAAACACAAGGGAAGAAGTTAACCTTGAAGGGCTTCTCTGTCAATGGAGTTTCAGCCAATTTGGATCTGCAGCAGGGCTTCAGCGGTCGTCCAGGAGTTGCCGCAGTCGTATTCCTTCAGCTCATCTTCGGTTCTTTCGTTCCAGTGGTCGACTCTGCTTTCCATGTCCCACAGACCTGCTTTTAAACAGTTTTCCCCCATTCATTCCAGCCTGGCTCTCACTCACACAGCAGGGTGGCTGTCCTTGCCGGACAGCCAGCTGGCCAATCACGCCAGAGTGCATTCAGGTCTCCTAGGATACTAAACACAGGGAGTTTCGGGCACCTCCCTCACATCCTGTCCATCCCAGACACTCAGGCGTCAAAGGAGGACTTCAGCGCTGAAGCCCGCCAAAGGCCAACGAACAAAGGGACCAAACCTGGTTTGGTGCGCAGAGACAAACACAAGAAGGACCTTTCCTAAAAGAAATGCCGAAAAAAGTTGACCGGAGTCTGTTTTTACAGATAGGCCTTGGGCACCATATTGAAAAACATGGCTGACCCGATTTTAGCTACCGTTGTTCGCGGTCGGGAAAAATCATGGTAGTTTGATCTAAACCACTGCTGCCAACCATTTAAAGTAGGAAAGGGTAACATTTGACTGTTTCGACTCAGTGGAAGCTAAGCAACCCCTCCAGCACTCTATAGGAAGATAGTGTGTGCTGGGTCTGTAAATTAAAAGAGACTAGTAAAGTCAATTTAACTTTACATGCTATGGGAGACAGTAGTCAGTCCCAGAGAAGGTATTTAAACCTTAGGAAGTCTGAACGACATCCCTGTGTTACTGCACTGAAGGTGCTGTGTGGTACACAGAAAAAGATGATGCCTATGGATTTGTTTTAAAACTCCATAACCAAAGAACACAAAAGTAAAAAACACTTCAAAATACAGGGAAGAGTGGGAAAAAAAGGCTTACACTCTTCCCAGGTAAAAAATATAATCCTAGAAATCCAGTAAAGTTGCTGGGGGTCTCAGAAGGTAAGGGGAATTAGCACATTTTGAGAATTCTCCCTAGCAGTGACCCCATAAAACAAAACACTCTGAAAAATGCCAAAACGATTCCACGTATCTGCGTGTTGAAAATAAAGAACAATCTGTCTATCTATAAAGTCACGGAATTGTTTGTGGGTGGGTTAAACTTCTGGATGGGGAAAGTGGCAGAGCTATGCACAGCGGGCTCCTAAGAAGATTGATCTGAGATGAAAACAACATCTCGCCGTCTAGAACAACACACGATGAACAGAAGATTGCGTACAACAAACACACAACTTCCTGCTTTGATCTGAAGAGAAGAGAAGTGGGTGGTTGTTTTCAAACATGCAGCGAAACTCAAAGTTCCGCTGAGTCCAAGGAGATGCTATCCAGTGAAGTCTCCCCCACATTCTTTTGTAAGAAAACATCTTGTACCGGGCACCGACAAGCAAACCTCCCTCCCAACATTAGAACAAGAAGACAGTGGCCCTCATTACGACCCTGGCGGAAAGTGACTGACCGGACCGCCACAGCGTAAATAGCGTTTCCGCCATTGCACGAAGGAGCAAAGTGCAGCCCATTCCGACCCATCGGGCACGAGCACCACGGCATGGCGGAAGTGCAAAGTCCGCGATGGCGGAAATGACCCCAAAACGGCCCACACCGCCGCCGTACGGCGCCCTAGGTGCAATACCGCCACCCATCACAGCGGACACCGCAGTGTGCGCCTACCGGAAAGTACGGTGACCGTAAATATACGGAAACGGAAGTAAAAACATGGGCCCGGAACGGGAAACATCCCGCCGTACACCTATAAAACCACTAAAACCACACAACCACTAAAAACACTACCCCGAGACACACCCCAACCCGTCATCCACCCTAGCGAAACCAAGAAAAATGGGAAAAGTAGCGAAGAAAGCGTGCGACCGCAAGCGGCAGGTCCACTTCTCCCGTGAGGAACTCACCGTGCTAACAGAGACCCTCCAGGAGAATGCTGCCGTCGTCTTCTCCACGCAAATGACCAGGACGGCACTTGCGAACAAGAAGGCCATATGGGCTCTGGTGGCACAGCGGGTAAGTGCGGTGGGGACCGCACCCCGCAACCCACAGCAATGCAGAAAGCGATGGGACGACCTGCGGATACGCGTCCGCAGCATACTCTCTGCCAACCGCAACATTGCCACAGCCACCGGGGGAGGTCCTGAATCACCCATCAAGTTGACCCCCTGGGAAGAAATCTGTGCCTCCACCATCGGAATGGAGAGCATAGAGGGAGTCGGAGGGATGGAGAAAGGAGTGCAGACATCCGAAGATTCAGGTAGGTGGGCCAGATAAAACAATGCTAAATCCACAATGTCCAATCATGTGAAGTACCATGTGTCCACATAGTGCAACAGAAACACATGTCCAGGAGAACGTCCACACACATCGCCCTGATAGCGCACTTTAAAACTCACAATAAATACATAAATAATTAAAAACCCCTAAAACACCCACCACACGTCCAGCAGGCACACCCTAACTGCAGGCTGCCAAACAACTGCACCCTCACTCCACACACAAATGAAAGCACCTCCAAGGCACCACCCCAATGCATGTGATACAATGCCATTCCAATACCCACAGACCCATTAATAACCCTCGCCCTCCTTTACTCCACCACAGGGTCCGATCCAAACGACGAGCATCAGGACACCCCTACCAGCACACCTGCAAAGAGGGCCAAGACCAACGGCCAAAGACCCTCCACCTCAGCTGCACGCATCAAGACACGGCAGCTGCACACAACAGGTGGCAGCACAGAGGAGGGGACATCAACAGGCACCCCAGCAGCCAGCATGCCCACAACACCACCACCACAGGTCCCCCCAACGGATGCCACAGAAGGCACTGCCTCTGGTGGCAGCAGCACCATAGGTGACACCCCATTGATGGCAGCATGCTCCGACACAGAAGACGGGGATGTCGAAGTCAGATCCATCCATGACCTGTCCCATTCCCCCTGTTTGTCCCATCCCGTACAACATGAGGATACCACGCAGGGGCACCCACAAGACGACGACTGGCCATCCCCCACAAGCCCTGTGGCAAGGCAACATGAGGTCAACCCTCTGTGACACCCCCGCAAATGGCCATGGCCCAGCAGAGGCAACAGTCCCTCGACCAGTTAATCGTGCAACAGCAGCAACTGGCCACGCTCCTCAAGGACCATGCCGATGAATGTGGGCGCACTAAGGCAGACATAGAAACATCAACTGAGACACTCAGGGCAGAAATGGAGAGAAGTACAGAGACACTAAGGGCACAAATGGAGAGTAGCACCGAGAGCCTGAGAGTCCAAATGGAGAGAAGCACCGAGAGCCTGAGGGGGGAACTGCATGCGACGTCCAAAGACGTATGTGCCGAACTTGCCGCAGTGCGCCGTGTGCTCACTGAGCTCTCACAAACCCTTAGGGACATGCATGGACGTGAGCAGGCAGAGACATCATCCGTTGCAAGTTCCGTCCAGGGCAGCCCCCAACGTAGATCTGGGAGGAACCTGCGCTCCACAGGCAGGGGTGCCCCTGATACCCGCAGAGGGGGCCTGCAATAGCGACAGCCCACTGACAATGAGCTTCTTTGGACACTGGTGTTCGGGGGGGAGGTAGGAGGGTGGAGGGGGTGTGTTGGGCTCACTTGGGTGGCGGGTCGATAGGGTGTTCAACATGATATCACATATGCCATAAACAGTGCACGATCAACCAATGAGATGTGTGGACAATGATCTTTGTGTACTAGGCCATCATAGGCGTACAGTCCATATTGTGCATGTACCAGACACACACAGTGCCACGAGTCCCGTGTCCATGTATCAGCCACCAGGCGTGAGTGCTAGAAGCATGCATCAATGACATGCTGACGAATGTCACGGCCCTCCGGTGCCTCGCAGACTCCTTGAGGTGCTGCCACATCCCCACCCTCATCATGACCATCATCAGGTGCTTGCAGTTCTGCGTCAGGGGGGCATGGGCACATTTCTACGTACGCACATGTTGTGGAGCATGACACATGCCATGACCATCTTTGCAACCTTCTCATGGCGGTACAGGAGTGCCCCGCCAGACCTGCTGAGGCAGCGGAAACGAGTCTTCAGTAGGCCGAATGCCTGTTCAATGACTACACGGGTACGTGAGTGGGCATGGTTGTAGTCCTCCTCATGCTGGTCCCGTGGGTTCCGGACTGGTGTGAGGAGCCATCTCTTCAGTGGATACCCAGCATCACCTGTATGTGGACGATAAACGTATGATGTGGAATGCCATTGCTAGGTACGCACACCCCCCCCCCCCTTCCTGCCAGGTCATTGCCGCATCACATACCCCACATCATCATGCATGAAATGAGACTCACCGAGTAGCCAGGATCTGTTCCCTGCGTGTCGCTCCATGTAGCGTGGTATAGTAGAGTTCCTCAAGACCATAGAATCATGGGTTGATCCAGGGAATCTGGCACAACAATGTGTAATGATCCTGTTGGAGTCACACACCATTTGTACATTCAGGGAATGAAATTGTTTTCGGTTGCGGTACTGGGCCTCCATGGCATGTGGGACGACCAATTCCACATGGGTGCAGTCGATGGCACCAATGCAACCCGGTATGCCGGCAAGTGCATGGAATCCCACTTTTGTGTTGGTAATTTCCTGCTCCGAGCGTGGTAGAGAGATGTAGTCGTCTGCGTGCTGCAGGAGGGCATCGAGCACTTGCAATAGTGTCCGTGAGAACAGTGGCTGAGAAATGCCATGCATCTGTCCGACTGTGTGCTGGTAGGTGCCTGTGGCCAGGAAGTGTAGTACAGACACCACCTTCAGTAGGGGTGGGATGGCGGTTGGGCTATCTATCATGCTGACAAGGTCAGCCTGTGTCATGTCCACAATGGCGGCTATGGTGTCCCGGTCCAAACGGTAGAGGGTGTGGATCTGCTCATCAGTGAGGTTGAACGGATGTGCTCGGAGGCGTGGGATTGCGGGCTGCCTGCGTGGTGGTAGTGGCTGTGCTGGCGGCCCTTGCTGGCCCTGCCTTGGCCTCCTCCTCCTCCTGCGTCTCCTCCGTGCGGCCGGTTGTAGTTGGTGTTCGTCTTCTTCTTGGAGTTGGAGTACTTGCAGTGCTATCAGGTCCCCCAGGGCCAACATCGCGAGTACTGCCGGGAGCATTTCGGAGTGGGTGTGGTTGTGGGAGGAGACTGGGTGTGCAATGTATGTGTTTTCAGGCTGTATGGGCTCCACCTGTGGTGATTCATTCCACCTGTGCAAGCTGCTCTCCCCTTTGGGCGAGCACGTCCCGCACACAACCCTGCAATTCGAGGAATGGCATCTTGCTATTGCATTCATGTATTTGTACCCGATGGCCGTGTAACATTTGTTGATATGTACATTCGGCTATGGTCCCATTGGTTCACATACAATCTTTGCAGTCGCGAACAGACTTGTGATGGGTCAGTGGAACGTAGTACTCGAGTAACGGTGGGCCCTCATGCATCACTGTACCGAGTTGCAACGACGGGCGGGGCGTCCCAATCGTGGGTGAAGGGAGTTGCCATTTTCACACACAGCCGCAATAGATGGATTAATTTGTGATTTCAAACGGCCACAGATGCCTTTCCGACGTGATGTTGCAAATGAGGAATTCGAAGGGCGGCGCTTTCGGTTTTCAGCTAGCGCCGGGGAGATGCCCACAGGTCTGACTGCAAATATAACGTTCTATTGTTCAATGTCCTTGAGACAGGGGCCATGGCGAGGAAGCAATGATTGATATGAATAGTTTGGGATGCGCAATAGCGACGTGGCCGATGAGGCCGGACGTTCCCAAATACATGTTACTTCACAACACTGGAATTACGGGCTGGGGCACTGTGGATTTTGCAGGCTGCATGACGCACAGACTCAATGGAAATTTCTAATGTGATGTGAGTAAATATTCAGGCGTTTTTATACCGGGATGAGGGAATGATGCATGGATGCATGGGCAGGTGATTTGATACAGGGTTTGCCATGTACAGGGCTTCTTGGAATCTATCTGCCTCCCCTGCGCTATGTGATGCAGGGCTGCCATAGTGGGACCATCGTCTATCTGGCCTTGGTGAGCCCTCCCTGTCTCGATGCGCCTTCAGACACTTGTGTCCATGCACGTTAACATTCCCATCTGATGGAATCTGTTTTGACAGACGCATGCACAGGTACACTCGTTTGTGATGGTGTTTACACCTCGATATAGATGGTTATGAGTCGCAAGTGGTTTTGGGGTGGTGATGATCCTTTGGAGTGGGCTAGCATGCATATGGCTGTGGATTTAGTGTGATCATTGAAGTGAGTTGTTGGAATGTAGTTCTGATGGCCATTCTGTTCTTTTTCTTTTCTTTTGGTTGACAGGTATCTCCTCCCCTTTTGCCACTGCCATCTGTATGCCACTCCTGCAGGTGGCTTTTACTCCCGACACCTGCTGCTTCGTGTTAATCAGTGGAGCAGCATTACGATCTTATGGGATGATCGCCAATGGGCCACATGCCCTTACGCAGTACTAGTGGCTCGGAGCAACATTTCGGCCTTTCAGCTGGACTAGTGCCTCCCCATTGGGAAGGCCCTGCAGTTCTGTGCGCTTCCATGTTGCCTTTTCGTACGTGAATGTGGCTCTGTGTACCATGATGGAACAGGGCGTCACACAAGTAGTAGCTGGTCATTCCTTGCGGATGCAGCCCACAATGGTGATATGTGTTTTGGAGTTCATGGACTAATGGCTGTATGGGCTTGGTGATTTTGTTGTGCATTAAATTTCTATTCTGATATGGGCCGTGTAGCGTTCTTCTTTGCGAGTGATGTGGCATATTCCTATTTGGGGAGAGATGTATTGTGAGGAGATCTGCATTGGGTTTCAGCTTCGGAGTTTAGTTGCGTGGTACTGTGCTGGGCGCGTTTGCCTACGGAGTGAGGTCAGGGATGGGGGCTGCCAATATGACTGTTTGAATGTTGTCATGCTCAGGGGCGGGGGATTGGGTTTTGTGTAACAGATGCCGGTCAGCCAGGTGGACTGGTGGAATGTTGTGTTTTTCGGAATATTGCTGGTCACAGGTGCCTGTGTTTGCATGCGTTTCGGGGGGGGGGAGGGGATTGTGGTCATGTCCATTGGAATGGCTTCTGTATTCGTGCCATCTGTGCCCTGCAGCTCCCATTGACCCCTCTTGTGATTCTTTTGTTCGTTGGCATGCATGGGTGACTTGTACTTTTCACTGGTTGCATTGTGACTTCATTGCACCTACGGGGAGTTGTACTTTGTGGGCAGGGAGCGGTGTACAGGCACTCAGTGGGGCCGTTTACGGTTGATTCGCGATGCCGTACTTCTCACCATGGCGGAATGGTACTTTCGGCCATGCTTGATGGCGTTAGGTACATGTCCGCTTTGGTCGGAATTCGCGTACCCTTGCGCCATGGTGGTATTTACGGTTTGGCATGGGGCGCGCGCGCATACTTGGTGCAGTTAGCGTTGGCGTTCACTACGATGGCGCTAATGGCTTCGTACTTTGCGGTGATGGGTCATAGTCGCACCGAGCGCTATTCGATGGCGGTATTCCATTTCCGCCATCGTTTTTCGATTTCCGCCAGGGTCGTAATGAGGCCCAGTGTCTAAAGCCAAGGGAGTGGCCCACTTTACGAACAGGTTTGCATGGTTCTGAATGAAACATTAACTCGCAGGCTTGCAAGTCCAATTGTTACCCAGGGTAAACGCTGAAGTATTTTACGAAACAGATGTTGCTTTTTATCGCAAAAGCCTCAATAACGGACCCTGTCTGATGTCATCTTTCTACGTCCATTATCTGTTGCCATCTTAGTTTTGACGTTTTAAAGAGTAAGTCAACAATACAAACTACTCAGAAGACGGTTAAGAATTGAATTCAGAAAATGGAGTCTGTGTTGAATAGAAACTTTAAGCTAAAATATGTGATAAGGCACTCAGATATATACCATGCTTCACTGCCATAGGCAATATAAGGTTAGTGGAAGGAGAGGAACAATGCATGCTAGCTTTGCTGCTGTGTGGATAGCCCACACAGGGGTTGCTAGGGGAGGAGGCTGAGGGGGCTATAGACCCGGGGCTTTTGGTTGTAGCCCCAGATAGAAGCTCGGGTGCTACAACCAAAATGCTACATAGCCCGAGTCCCGCCAGTCCCGACATTAGCTTAGCCCCTGATCTTTTCCAGACCTAGCAACACCCCTGAGATCCCATGTTACTGTAGGTATGAGGCAGTGCTCTGGAATAACACCTTATGGAGGACATTGGCATATACGCCAACCCTCCCAATTTAGGTGAGAAATTCCTATTTCTTTTGACTAAAAATAGCACTATTGTTTACTGTCTACGGCCTATAAAATTTATTTCACAAATGTAATCCTATGGAGAAATTACCTTCTCCCGATTTCTGTGGGGAAATCTCCCTCTTAGGGGCTTAAGAATGTTGGCATGTCTGCATTAGGGAGGTCAGCAGTATGAAGGGGTATCTAGTGCCTGCACCTCTTTAATGGCAAGTCAAATGAACACCCCAGAACAACCTATTTTTAGTTGTGTCTCTTTTCTCTTGAAGCCAACCTAGAGTAAATATAAGGCTACATGTGGACATTCTGTTATTCAGAGGTCCATGTAAAAATAGAAATGTGTTGATCCAATCTGGAACACGTTTCTTACATGAACCATATCTTATGTTATGTTATGTTATGTTACTTTGCATTTATATAGCGCCTTATGTACCATTGGTATGATCTCAAGGAGCTGGTAGGTTGAACGCCCTCGGGAACCGTAGTTCAAGTCAGTAGAGAGAGAGCCATAAGGTGCGTGTGTACACCGGATATGTGTGCAGCAGGTGTGATAGCTGCTTCTTAGCGGTAGGTGTGGTGGTTGGGAGATCAGGAGTATGTGTTTGTTCTGACCGGGGGATACCAGACTGATTCTGGCTGAGTTAGGACTGAGGAGAATGCCTAGGCTTGCGGATGTGCAGCCAGCTGTGTTTAGTTAGGATGATGGGTAGTATGTGGCAGGTGATGTATGAGAACAGCTATACCGAATGTGTCACTGTATAGCTGTGTTCTAGTTGAGTGGTGGTGTATAGAAGAGAGTAAGCGTGGTGATGTGATATGGTGGTTATCAATAGGTGTTTGAGATCCAGCGCCTTCATGCTCATGCATTCCATGAACTCCGACCATTCCATGCACTCTAACCATTTGATGCTCATCAACTGTTCAATGTACTGCAACCGTTCCATGCACTTCAACGGTTCCATGCACTTCAACGGTTCCATGCACTACAACAGTTCCATGTATTCTAACCGTTCCATGCATTCCAACTGTTCCACGCACTCCAACCGTCCCATGCACTCCACCGTTCCATGCACTCCAACCGTTCCATGCACTCCAACCGTTACTTGTACTCCAGCCGTTACTTGCACTCCAACCGTTACTTGCACTCCAACCGTCCCATGCACTCCAATCGTTCCATGCACTCCAACCGTTCCATGCACTCCAACCGTTCTGTGCATACCAACTGTTCCATGTACTGCAACCGTTTCATGCACACCAACCGTTCCATGCACTCCAACCGTTCCATGAACTTCAACCATTCTTGCAAAATGTCGATTCCATGCCCTCTATTTGTTCCATGCATTCCATTTGTCACATGTACTCACTCAGTTCCATGCATTCCTTCTGATCCATGCACTGTGTTTGATCCATGCATTCCATCCATTCCACCTACTTAATCCGTTCCACCCACTTCTTCTGCTCTACACTCTTCGTCCGCTCCACACTCTTTGTCCGCTCCACACTCTTCATCTGCTTCACACTCTTTATCCGCTCCACACTCTTCATCTGCTCCACACTCTTCATCCTCTCCACACTCTTTATCCGCTCCACACTCTTCATCCACTCCACGCTCTTCCTCCGCTCCACCCACTTCATCCGCTCCACCCACTTCATCCGTTCCACACACGTCATCTGCTCAACACCCATCATCCACTCAACACTCGTCGTCCGCTCCACACTCTTTGTCTGCTCCACACTCTTCATTCCCTCCACACTCTTCATCTGCTCCACACTCTTCATCCGCTCCACACTCTTCGTCCGCTCCACACTCTTCGTCCGCTCCACACTCTTCATCCGCTCCATACTCTTCATCCGCTCCACACTGTTCATCCACTCCACACTCTTCTTCCGCTCCACACTCTTCATCCGCTCCACACTCTTCATCGGCATGCACTCTGTCATTCCATGCCATCTATCTGTTCCATGCACTCTGTCTATTCCATGCACTCCATCCATATCATGTATTCATCCTTTCCTTCCTCTCGTCACTTTATTCCTCTCGCCCACTTTGTTCCTCTCGTCCATTTCATTTATTTCATCGGTTTCTTAATTTCATCCACTTCACTGCTTTCATCCGATTTATTCCTTTCATCCATTTCACTCCTTTCATCCACTTCACTCATTCTATTCAGTGTATACGTTTTAAATTGCCTTAGTGGTTTATAGTTTTTGATTTCTTGCTCGGATCATGAAGCTGGATTGTTATTTATGAATATGGCAGTTTTGGGCTAAGGTCATTGATTGCTGTTATCCAGTTTGAGATAAGAGTCGATTTTAAGGGAAGAGCCAAGTTTTTAGTAATTTGCAGAAAGACATGAGGTCCTCCGTGAGTCGGATGTTGGGTGGAAGTGCGTTCCACAGAGTGGGGGCCAGGGCTGAGAATGATGATCCACCTAACCTGACTTAGTTGGTTTTTGGTATGACTAGGAGGCCTGCAGAGCTTGATCTTAGAGTGCGAGAAGGATGGTACAGTTTTAATTTGGCTTGCAGATATTGAGGTCCGGTTTTATGTATTGCTTGGTGAGAGATGCATAAGGTTTTGAAGGTCACCCTTCGGGCAACCGGAAGCCAGTGCAGAGTTTTGAGGGCTGGGGAGATGTGATCTCTTGGGCCAAGTGCTAGCAACAGTTTGGCTGCAGCGTTTTGTGCTCTTTGTCGTTTAGTCAGTTGGTATGCGTGGACTTTGAGGTAGAGGGGGTTAGCATAGTCCAGTCTTGACATAACAATTGATTGGACCGTGGAGAGTCTGTTGGGAAAGGAGAGGTATGGAAAAATGCACCTAAGAGTTTTAAGGTGAAAGTAGACTTGGAGACGTTGTTGACTTGGAGCGAGATGGTTAGGTCTGAGTCTAGGGTGCATCCAAGGTTTTTTACTGAATTTGAGGGTGTCAGGGAATTGCCCATGGCAGATGGCCAGGGTAGCGGTTGCAGAAAAAGTTTGGTGTTGCCATATACCATGTATGTTTTGGAGGGTTTTAGCAAGAGGTGGTTTGTGGTCATCCAGTGATCTATGTTGAGGAGGCAGGAAACGAGGTTGGGTTGGCAGTTGGGTTTTCAATTCAGGAGTTTTAGGATTAGTTGGGTGTCATCGGCGTAGTTGTAGCATAGGATGTTGTACGAGCGGATTATTCGTGGGAGGGTGGACATATAGAGGTTGAACAGGAGGGCTGATAGGCATGCTCCTTGTGGAACTCCGGTGTTGACTGGTCGGGTGTGGGAAGGAGGGGTGGAGAGTATGGTAATTTGGTTCCTATTGTCGAGGAAGGATGCTATCTATTTGACAGCGTTTCCACAGATTCCCAGGGAGTGGAGGCGGTCAAGGAGGATTGATTGGTTGATTGTGTCGAAGGCGGCAGATAGGTCATTGCGGGCAGAGAGAAGTTTGAGAAATTGCTTGGTTGATATTGGAATGAAGGAGTCGAAAATCAGTAGGGTAGCGGTCGCAGGTGGTGGGATGGCAGGTAGGGTGGGTGGATTGCGTGGTGGGTGTAAGGGAGCTCATTTGTTGGTTAGAGAGTTTGTTCTTTCGAGAGCTGTGGTGTAAAAGTGTAGAGAGAGTGAATCACACAGTGATTATCTGGGGTGGGAAGGGTGGTGGTACATGATGATTTTGTGAATTCAGCAATGATTTTGTGAAGTTCTTTGCTGGGGTTTTTACAGTTTAGGATTCAGGAGTTGTAATGGGCTTTTTTAGCTTTCTGGATTTCGGCCGTGTAGTGGCGATGGTGCCGGGCCAAGGTGGATCTGCTCAGGGCTGTTTTGTCTTTCCGCCATTTGCGTTCTAGGGATTTATATAGTTGTTTAGTGGTCTTCAGTTCTGGTGAGAACCATCTAGGAAAAAGGCCATGGCAAGCTGATGGTTTGCAAGAGGGGGTGAGCGGGATTAGTGAGGTGTTGAGCCATGAGTCAAAGGTGTCAGAGGTTAGGTGTTCATTGGGTAGGCAGGTAGGGGGAGGAGACTGAAGGAGTGCATCGGCTAGGTCCGGAAGAATTTTTAGTTTCTTCCAGCATTTGCCTAGATTCAGAGGCTCTGGTTCGGGTAAGGGGAGCCGGTTGGGTGAGCGAATGGCGAAAGAAACAATGAAGTGATCAGACCAGATGATAGGGGTTGGGGGGGTTTAGATGTATCAGGTTGTTGGAGCTGAAGATAGCATCAAGTTTGTGTCCTTTATAGTGAGTCAGCCTGTTTATGTGGGTATGGAGGTTAATCGCGTCTAGGCCGTGAACCAGAGAGTGGGTCACAGGGTTGGTGGGGATGTCAAGCCATATGTTGAAATCTCCTAGAAGGGTGAGGGTGGTTTAGTTGGAGAGTGGCAATAGAGTCGCAGAGGTTGTTTGATAATTGTCTATTGTAGCCAGGGGTAGGGATAGTTTTACGAGCAGTGAATCGCAGCAGGGAATGGATGGCTGGTTGTCGATGATTGAGTCGTGGAAGTGAGACTTGAAGGCAATTGCTTTTCCTCCTCCTCTAGAGGGACGGTTCAGTGGGATGAGGGAGTAGTCTGGGGGAAGGCTTCATTGGCGATAGGGGCGAAGTCATCAGAGAACCAGGTTTCCGTGATAAAGACTAGGGGCCTCATTACGACCCAGGCGCTAATGGGTTAACGGCGCCGTAAAAGGCTTCGGCGCCGTTTACCTATTAGCGCCTAATTACGAGGTCCCTTTGCGGGACCCGACCTTAACGGCTGTTTTTACCAGCCGTTAAAGTAGGGACCCGCAAAGGGACCTTGGTTCTAAGTACGGTGCTGCAATTTGCGGCACCGTACTTAGCGCCTTCCCTATTCCCATTGAGCCCTAAGGGGAAAAAATGGGAATGGGGAAGGGCCATGGCGGCATGGGGAATTACCACCCCGCCAACCTTGGAATGGGGTGGTAATTCCCCATTCCGCCATGGCGGACACCGGCACGGACCATGGTGCTAATAGCACCATGGTCCTCCGCCTGGGTCGTAATGAGGCCCCAGGTCTTGTTTGTCAGAGGTGAGGAGGTCAAAGATGCTGTGTCTGTTCTTTGCTACAGATCGGGCATTAAAGAGGATGCAATTTACTTCAGTAATGGAGGATAATGAGGGAGTTGCAGAGGTGGGGGGTGGGAGGGGAGGGGGTGGAGAATGGGGAACGAGAAGGGGGTGGTTGGTGGTCGATGGGAAGAGTAGGCGGGCAGTTGAGTTGGTGGGTTAGGGGGGAGGGGTTGGACGGGTGTGACGGGTTGATTGGATTTGGGTTGGAGGATTTTAAGGTGGGGTGTGGAGGATTAGGAGATTCAGTTGTGGTTGGTGAGAATTCGAGGGAAAGGGGTTTCAGGTGGGGTGAGGCGGGGGAGGGTGGTGATGATCGAGATTGGAAGGATGAGGAAGTGGGTCGAGACAGAAGTGGTGATGAGTACTGAGAGATTGAGGGAGACCAGGTACCTTTCCTCTTCAGAGTTATTGTTGCGGTTGGTTTGTGAGAGAGGGTAGGGGGGTCAGAGGGGGAAAGGGATGCGGCTACTGTTCTTGCCAGGCGAGGCGTGCAATTTGTAGGGAGAGGAAGGAGTGGGGTCGAAGGGGGATGATGGTGGGAGTTGATGAGGGAAGTGGGGGGTGGATGGTAGCGGGGCTGGGTGTGCTTGGGAGGGTAGGCCGCCTGTGAGTCGGGGGATCGGATATGATGATAGTAGGCGGGTGGGTGGAGGGGATGGGATGAACAGTGGTCTTGGGATGGTTGGCTCGCCATCGTGCCCCTCTGGCTTGGTGTTTGGATAGGGGATGGGTAGGGGATGTGGTGAAGAGCAGGATGGTTTGGGGAGGGGGGATGGGGATAGGGCAGGCGGGAAGGGAGGCGGGTGCGAGGGGGTCATTTTCGGCAGACCTTGGTGGGTTAGGTGGACTCATGGTTTGGATTAGTTTGAACTGTGTCATAGTTGGCGTTGGACGATTTCGTTCACACCTTCCCACTTCATCTATATCACTGGATGTTAATAGTACACACTCTCTATGATTAACTGTACTACGGCTGTACCACAGCGATTATTCGCACTTTCTAAGTTCAACTATACCATCGGGTGAGACTATTCACAGTTTCTAAATTCAAATAAATCATCAGGTGAGATTATTCACAGTTTCTAAGTTTAACTAAACCACACAGTGATATTATTCGCATATCCTAAATTCAACTATACCGGAGGGTGATATTATTCACACTTTCACAGGGTGAGATTAATCACAGTTTTAAAATTCAACTACACCATAGGGTGCGATTATTCATAGTTTCTATATTCAACTATACCGCAGGGTGAGATTATTCACAGTTTCTAAGTTCAACTATATCACAGGGTTATATTATTCACAGTTTCTAAATCCAACTATACCACTGGGTGAGATTATTCACCGTTTTCTTGTTCACAATACCACAGGGTGAGATTATTCACAGTTTCTAAATTCAACTATATCATAGTTTCTGTTTGGACTTTTAGAATGCAACTAGGTCGCAGGTATGCTAGTAGGCCGACTTTCTAAATGGCACTAAACCACGGGTAAGCTATTAGGCAGACTTTCTAAATGCAACTAGACCACAGATACGCTATTAGGTAGATTTTCTAAATGCAATTATACCACAGATATGCTATTAGGCAGACTTTATAAATGCAGACTACACCGCAGATATGCTATTAGGTGGATTTTCTAAATGCAACTAGACCACAGGTATGTTATCAGGCAGATTTTCTAAATGCAATTATACCACAGATATGCTATTAGGCAGACTTTCTAAATGCAGCCTACACCGCAGATATGCTATTAGGTGGATTTTCTCAATGCAACTACACCATAGGTATGCTATTAGGCAGATTTTCTAAATGCAATTATACCACAAATATGCTATTAGTCAGACTTTCTAAATGCAAACTACACCGCAGATATGTTATTAGGTGGATTTTTTAAATGCAACTACATCACAGATATGCTATTAGGCAGATTTTCTAAATGCAATTATACCACAGATATGCTATTAGGCAGACTTTCTAAATGCAGTCTACACTGCAGATATGCTATTAGGTGGATTTTCTAAATGCAACTACACCACAGGTATGCTATTAGGCAGATTTTCTAAATGCAATTATACCACAAATATGCTATTAGTCAGACTTTCTAAATGCAAACTACACCGCAGATATGTTATTTGGTGGATTTTCTAAATGCAACTACATCACAGATATGCAATTAGGCAGACTTTCTAAATGCAAACTACACCGCAGATATGTTATTTGGTGGATTTTCTAAATGCAACTACATCACAGATATGCTATTAGGCAGACTTTCTAAATGCAAACTACACCACAGATATGCTATTAGGTGGACTTTCTAAATGCAACTACACCACAGATATGCTGTTATGCAGACTTTCTAAAGACTTTCTAAATGCAATTATACAACAGATATGCTATCAGGCAGACTTTCAATATGCAATTATACCACAGATATGCTATTAGGAGGACTTTCTAAATGCAATTATACAACAGATATGCTATTAGGTGGACTTTCTAAATGCAACTACACCCACAGATATGCTATTAGGCAAACTTTCTAAATGCAATTATACTACAGATATGCTATTAGGCGGACTTTATAAATGCAATTATACTACAGATATGCTATTAGGTGGACTTTCTAAATGCAACTACACCACAGATATGCTGTTATGCAGACTTTCTAAAGACTTTCTAAATGCAATTATACAACAGATATGCTATCAGGCAGACTTTCAATATGCAATTATACCACAGATATGCTATTAGGAGGACTTTCTAAATGCAATTATACAACAGATATGCTGTTAGGTGGACTTTCTAAATGCAACTACACCCACAGATATGCTATTAGGCAAACTTTCTAAATGCAATTATACTACAGATATGCTATTAGGCGGACTTTATAAATGCAATTATACTACAGATATGCTATTAGGCGGACTTTCTAAATGCAATTATACTACAGATATGCTATTAGGTGGACTTTCTAAATGCAACTACACCACAGATATGCTTTAGGTGGACTTTCTAAATGCAACTACTTCACAGATATGCTATTAGGCGGACTTTCTAAATGCAATTATACTACAGATATGCTATTAGGCGGACTTTCAAGATGCAATTATACCACATATATGGTATTAGGCGGGCTTTCTAAATGCAATTATACCACAGATATGCTATTAGGCAGACTTTCTAAACGCAGTTATACTGCAGATGTGCTATTAGGTGGACTTTCTAAATGCAACTACACCACAAATATGCTATTAGGG
Organism: Ambystoma mexicanum; assembly: GCF_040938575.1. Lineage (NCBI taxonomy): Eukaryota > Metazoa > Chordata > Amphibia > Caudata > Ambystomatidae > Ambystoma > Ambystoma mexicanum. Next base: position 451,332,181 of record NC_090933.1, on the reverse strand, counting down.
AGATTCTCTAAATGCAATAATACTGCAGATATGCTATTCGGAGGACTTTCTAAATGCAATTATACCAGTGATATGCTATTAGGTGGACTTTCTAAATGCAACTACACCACAGATATGCTATTAGGCAGACTTTTTAAATGCAACTACACCACAGATATGCTATTAGGCAGACTTTCTAAATGCAATTATACTACAGATATGCTATTAGGTGGACTTTCTAAATGCAACTACACCACAGATATGCTATTAGGCGGACTTTCAAGATGCAACTACACCACAGATATGCTATTAGGTGGACTTTCTAAATGCAACTACATCACAAATATGCTATTAGGCTGACTTTGTAAATGCAATTATACTACAGATATGCTATTAGGCGGACTTTCAAGATGCAATTATACCACAGATATGTTATTAGGAGGACTTTCTAAATGCAGCTACACCAAAGATATGCTATTAGACGGACTTTCTAAATGCAATTATACCACAGATATTCTATTAGGCCGACTTTCTAAATGCAGCTACACCAAAGATATGCTATTAGGCGGACTTTCTAAATGCAATTATACCACAGATAAGCTATTAGGTGGACTTTCTAAATGCAATTATACCACAGATATGCTATTAGGCCGACTTTCTAAATGAAATTATACCACAGAATGAAGGGTTTACAAAAGTTTAGCTTCGACGGTTGAGTGCTAGGGTAGTATGGCGTGAAGTAATTGCTTCTGTCCCCACCCTTGTCACACTTACTTATTGTTGGCTTCTTGCTTCTCCTGCGGATAACTGCAGATAAGACCTGGAGACATCTCTGTAGGAGCTGTCCTTTGCCTCGGGTCATTAGCTGCAGGGGCTGCACCGGCAGAGGGCTGCCCTGGGAAAGGCATTAATGACCAGGGTAACACGGACAAATCACCAATCAGGGCACGGTGGGTGGGTCGGGAGGCGGGGAAAGGGGAAAGCAACCAGGAAGAGGGATCAGTAAAGAAATGTGCATACAACTAAGCTGGGGGCCCGAATTTCCTTTTAAATTAAGCACTGGCAAAGGCCCTGAAGGGGCTAATGGAATGATGCACTCACCTCAGCAGCAGCAGTGAAAAGAAAGGAGCGGGAGGCAGTGCGGGCCGGTAGGCCTTGAAGCACACGGACAAAATCACCAATCAGGGCACAGTGGGCGGGGCGGGAGGCAGGGAAAAGGGAAGACAACCAGGAAGAGGGATCAGGGAGGAAATGGGCGCACAACGGAGCTGGGGGCCTGAATTTACTATTAAATTAAGCACTGGCAAAGGCCCAGAAGGGTCTAATGGAATGATGCACTCACCTCAGTAGCAGCAGTGAAAGGAAGGGAGCAGGAGGCAGTGCAGGCCAGTAGGCCTTGAAGCACACAGACAAAATCACCAATCAGCACACGGTGGGCGAGTTGGGAGGCGAGGAAAAGGGAAGGCTACCAGGAAGAGGAATCGGGGAAGTAACGGGCGCACAACAGAGCTGGGGGCCCGAATTTAGAATTAAATTAACCATAGGCAAAGGCCCAGAAGGGTCTAATGGAACGATGCACTCACCTCAGCAGCAGCAGTGAAAAGAAGGGAGCGGGAGGCAGTGCGGGCCGGTAGGCCTTGAAGCACACGGACAAATCACCAATCAAGGCACGGTGGGTGGGTCGGGAGGTGGGGAAAGGGGAAGGCAACCAGGAAGAGGGATCGGGGAGGAAATGGGCACACAACAGAGCTGGGGGCCCGAATTTACTATTAAATTAAGCACTGGCAAAGGCCCAGAAGGGACTAATGGAAGGATGCACTCACCTCAGCAGCAGCAGTGAAAGGAAGGGAGCGGGAGGCAGGGCGGGCCGGTAGGCCTTGAAGCACAAGGACAAATCACCAATCAGGGCACCGTGGGCGGGTTGGGTTGGCGGGGAAAGGGGGAGGCAACCAGGAAGAGGGATCGGCGGGGGAGTGGGCGCACAACGGAGCTAAGGGCGCAAATTTACTATTAAATTAAGCACTGCCAAAGGCCCAGAAGGGTCTAATGGAACAATGCACTCACCTCAGCAGCAGCAGTGAAAGGAAGGGAGCGGGAGGCTGTGCAGGCCAGTAGGCCTTGAAGCACACAGACAAAATCACCAATCAGGGCACGGTGGCGGGAGGTGGGGAAAGGGGAAGCCAACCAGGAAGAGGGATCAGAGAGGAAATGGGCGCACAATGGAGTTGGGGGCGCACATTTTCTATTAAATTAAGCACTGCCAAAGGCCAGAAGGGTCTAATGGAACAATGCACTCACCTCAGCAGCAGCTGTGAAAGGAAGGGAGCGGGAGGCTGTGCAGGCCAGTAGGCCTTGAAGCACACTGACAAAATCACCAATCAGGCACGGTGAGCGGGGCGGGAGGTGGGGAAAGGGGAAGCCAACCAGGAAGAGGAATCGGGGAGGAAATGGGTGCACAACGGATCTGGGGGCCCGAATTTACTATTAAATTAAGCACTGGCAAAGGCCCAGAAGGGTCTAATGGAATGATGCACCCACCTCAGCAGCAGCAGTGAAAGGAATGGAGCGGGAGGCAGTGCAAGCCAGTAGGCCTTGAAGCACACGGAAGAAATCACCAATCAGCGCACCCAATCAGGGCACGGTGGGTGGGTTGGGAGGCGGGGAATTGGGAAGGCAACCAGGAAGAGGGATCAGGGAGGAAATGGGTGCACAACAGAGCTGGGGGCCCGAATAAATTATTAAATTAAGCACTGGCAGAGGCCCAGAAGGGTCTAATGGAACGATGCACTCACCTAAGCAGCAGCAGTGAAAGGAAGGGAGCGGGAGGCAGTGCGGGCCGGTAGGCCTTGAAGCACACGGAAAATCACCAATCATGGCACAGTGGGCAGGTCGGGAGGTGGGGAAAGGGGAAGGCAACCAGGAAGAGGGATCGGCGAGGAAGTGGGAGCACAACGGAGCCTGGGGCCCGAATTTACTATTAAATTAAGCACTGCCAAAGGCCCTGAAGGGTCTAATGGAACGATGCACTCACCTCAGCAGCAGCAATGAAAGGAAGGGAGCGGGAGACAGTGCAGGCCAGTAGGCCTTGAAGCACACAGACAAAATCACCAATCAGGGCACGGTGGGCGGGTCGGGAGGCGGGAAAAGGGGAAGGAAACCAGCAAGAGGGTTCGGGGAGGAAGTGGGCACACAACGGAGCTGGGGACACAAATTTACTATTAAATTAAGCACTGGCAAAGGCCCAGAAGCATCTAATGGAACAATGCACTCACCTCAGCAGCAGCAGTGAAAGGAAGGGAGCGGGAGGCAGTGCAGGCCAGTAGGCCTTTCAGCACACAGACAAAATCACCAATCAGGGCACGGTGGGCGGGTTGGAGGCGGGGAAAGGGGAAGGCAACCAGGAAGAGGGATCGGGGAGGAAATGGGTGCACAATGGAGCTGGTGGGATAAATGTATTATTAAATTAAGCACTGGTAGAGGCCCAGAAGGGTCTAATGGAAGGATGCACTCACCTCAGCAGCACCAGTGAAAGGAAGGGAGCGGGAGGCAGTGCGGGCCAGTAGGCCTTGAAGCACACAGACAAATCGCCAATTCAGTTCCCCTCTGAGCAGCACTGGTTAAGCATGAAAAAAAAGGAGTACAAATACGCATACCTTTGAGGTGCTGTTAAACTACATTGCACACGTTTTCCCTTTACAAATAATGCATTTCTTGGACTTCTGCCCCACTTTTCTAGTTTAAGGAAAGTTTAGGAACACGTTCTCAAACTAGAAAAGTGGCAGTCTATCAAGAAATGCCTGCAATGTCAGTAGAGCACATGTTTCCCCCACAATGTGTGATTTTAGCAGCTTTTACTGCTGGAAAACACATCTCCCCTCCAATATTTCCAGGAACCTCAGAATGATGGTGCTGGAAACTGGAGGGTAGAATATTGTATATCCACACAATTTTTATCTGAAGCTTAGAATCATTGCCTGGGTCTGCCAAAAGTGCTCTAGAGCACAGAATGTCTACATTAATCCCTGTGTGTGCGCACTAAGCGAGAAATGGGGAAATTACGGAATGCATTCTCTCCCGCACTGAAAGCAGAGGGATCAGGGAACTGTGTCCTTACTCTCCATTGTTTCATCCCTGCTGGTGCCATAGTTCTCATTCACTACCATCTTCACTGGCTTGCTGTCCAACATCCATCCACTTCCACACTTTCAAAGGAAAGGGGAACATTACCGTGTGACAGTCACAGTGGCCAGAGGAACACAGAGCTTGGTCCCACTCCTCTCACTGGCCCTGATCTTAATGATAGTAAGTTTGGAGAGCTGGGAAGGGATGAGGACGAACAGAATGAAACACCTCTCTCTAACTTCACTGCAATTCCAATGCCTGTCCATCCCGCTGCAATGTTAGTGAGACGATTGAGTCTGCCTGTCTATCCTGATGATAATGTTAGAGAGACAATGGAGTTTGCCTGTCCATCCTGATGTCAATGTTAATGAGACAATGGAGTGAGGTGTGGTCCGAGGATCACATCATGCTCCCCTTATGTCCCAGAGTGAGCTGCCCTTGCTTTATTGTGCCAACTAATTTTTTTTGTGGTAGCAGAATTGCCACCACTTTTACTACAATGCAGAATTCTAAATGTAGAGGTAAAATGGAGGATTCCTCTCTAGCAAACGAGATGGAGGCAAATCCTCCACGTTACCACCAATATTTAGTACATTTACTATGAAGAATAACTGCACATGGTAAATCTGGCAAAAATCCCCAGGGACTCCAAAAATGGGTATTTACACCACGATTCACCAATCATAAACTTGTGGTCATGCCATGCCACTGAGTGGAGGTAATGGGGTAATGATTTTATTTGTTTTATTTATTTATTTATTATGCATTTCTTAGGCGCTTATACAGTAAGTAAATTCTGTTTCAAAGCGCCCACAGGGCAACAGGGAGGGAACATGGGATTGAAAACAATAAATACAGTGGAAGATAAAGACAATCCTACTATGCCTTGTGAGTATTCAGAATGTGCAAGTGCAGCAAGAAGCGGGGAAGTGGGAGTGAGCGCATGTGCTGGAATGTCCATGCTCGTAGGTGAAGTGCATAGAATGGTAAGTGCTATGCGACCTGGAGCCACATTGGGTATAAAGTGCAAGCCTACAGGACGAAGGGCGGAAGGTGCAGAGGCAAGTGCTGCGAGGCAGGCAGAGGCTGGGGAGATTGGGTGTGGGAGGCCAAGACTCCAAAGGATACATAAAGGCCCTGGTCTCCAATCACAGCGACTGTGAGATTAGGGGGAAAGAAGGAAAGGAGGAGGTGAAGAGCAAAGTCTTGAGGAGCTTCTGAAGTTTGAGGAAGTCCTGCTCAAACCAAAGTGGAAGTTGGAGGCTGTTTCTTAAGAGGGAGCCAGCTGAAGAAAGTGATCTGCCTCCGGCCCTGTTTAGCGAAACACTTTGCACACAAAGAGTTGGTGCCAGAGGATCGTAGAGGTCTAGAGGGAGAGTATTAAGAAAGAGAAAGTTGCAGATAGCGTAGTCCCAGGCCACAGACAGCATTGTGGATGATGCAGAGGGATTTTAATTTAATCTGTGCAGCAACCAGGGGCCAGTGAAGAGTTTTTAGGGCAGGAGAGATGCAGTCCCTGGGGTTAAGGCCAAGGATAAGTCTTGCTGCCCTATTCTGGATTGGCTTTAGGGGTCGTAGAGTGGAAGAAGGTAGATTCAGGAGAAGGATGTTGCAGAAGTAAAGCCTAAAAAGCCTAGAGAGAACCAGGGCTCGGGTAACATTGAGCTTCTGGGGAAAAGTGAGAAAAAGGACAATTCCTGTTAGGAGGCAGAGTTGAAAGTGGGACTTCTTGGCAATGTCCTTAGTGTGAGGGAGGAAGAAGAGAGAGGAGTTGAAGATGACGGTTTCTGGCTTCAGATGAAGGAGCATGGCGAGAGCCCAGCCCAGAGTGAGGGGAAAAAAAGCAAGGGTCCCAATGATATGATATGATATGATATTAAATGACATGGCATTTATAATGTGCCTATAAACAAGTGTCTCAAGGTGTGACGAGGCAAGGGATGGGAAACAGAGGGAAGACAGAGACAGCGATCCTACTAGGCCAGGTGAAATTGAGATTGCGCAATTGCAGGCGAGGGGCAAGGTGAAAAGTGCGTCGGGAAGGGGAGGGGATCAGTGCAATGCATAGGATAACAGTAAAACAAATAAAGACAATAAATACAATAAATAAGAGAATGATGGGTAAGTGCAGACATCAGAGGTCAAGTGCTAGTAGGGGCTGTAGGGATAAAGAAACAGTCACCGAGTGCAAGGGTTGCCAGGGGGGCAGTGCAGGTGTGCAACTGGAGGGGAGGGGACCTGGGCCCGAGATCAGAGGGTAGCCAGGTAACCAGTGCAGTTTAGATACAGCCAGGCGATCAACAGGGGAGAGGAGGAGAGAAAGCAGAAGCAAAGAGGAAGGTCGTGAGGTGCTTCCAGAACCAGAGATGGTTCTGCTTAAGTTTCAGAGAGGCAGGGAGGCTGTTTCAGAAGGAGGCCCCAGCAGAAGAAAGAGATCTAGCACCAACTCGCTGCTTGGAGAAGCGACTGACCCTGAGGGAGGCGGAGGAGCGAAGAGCTTGAGACGGAAGATATTTAGCAAGAGAGAGTTGAAGGTATTTTGATCCCAGGCCCCAGAAGGCCTTGTGGACAATGCAGAGGGTTTTGAACTTAATCCTCGCTGCAACTGGGAGCCAGTGCAGAGATTTCAGTCCTGGAGACATACGATCCTTTTGCTTGAGACCAAGGACAAGACTTGCAGTCCTGCTCTGGATGAGTTGCAGAGGGCGGAGAGTAGAGGCAGGCAGATTTAGAAAGAGGCTGTTGCAATAGTCCAGCCTAGAGAGAAGAAGAGCTCTGGACACAGTGAGCTTCTGGGGGAAGGAGATTAAAGGAAGAATACCTCTGAGGAGGTGCAGCTGGTAGTGTGACTTCTTAGAGACGTCAGCGATGTGAGGAGAGAAGGAAAACGTGGAGTCAAAGATGACCCTGAGGATTTTAACCTCACAGGTGGCAGCAGGAAGAGGGCCAAGAGAGGCCAGCCAAAGAGTGACAGGAAAGGAGGGAGCAGGTGAGCTGATGAGCAGAGTCTCGGTCTTACTGGCGTTAAGGCAGAAATCATTGGTGGCACACCACTCCTGGATAGCAGATAGACAATCAGAGAGGAGAGAAGGAGAAAAGGTGGCAGAAGAGAGCCTTAAAATGAGTTGCGTGTCATCCGCATAGCACTGAAAGTTGGGGCAGAGAGCAGCAATGCGGTGGGCAAGAAGTGCCAGGTATTGGTTGAACAGCCAGGGAGAGAGGTTAGACCCTTGGGGGATACCACAGGTAGAGATAGAGATAGAGGAGAGGAAGGACACAAGTTAGACCTGGGAGGAAAGAAGTCAGCCAAGCCAGGGCCTGATCACTGATACCGAGGTTATCATGGAGACAGTTGAGCAGGATGGCATGTTTAACCATGTCAAAGGCAGAGGAGAGATCAAGTAAGGTGAGGACACAGGGGTGTTGGAATCAAGGTTAGAGAGCAGGTCTTCACAGATGTTCAGGAGAGCAGTTCCTGTGCTTCTGGCAGCTCTGAAGCCAGACTTATGGTCATGGAGGCAACCAAAAGATCATGTGTGAAGATTAAGATGTGAGATTGCCAGCTTTTCCAGGAGTTTGCCCAGGAAAGGGCTGATGGAGATTGGGCGATAGTTAGCCGGGCAGGAAGGGTCGACAGAGGGTTTCTTAAGAGAGGGTGAAGAAGGGAGTGCTTCGGTGGGAAGGAAAGACTCCAGTGGTGAAGGAGTGGTTGCAGAAGTTAGCCAGAGCAGGAACTAGGGTGTCAATGTGGTCCTTGATGGTTTTTGAGGAACAGGGGTGAACCTGTTTTGACAAGACTTTCATAGATCGGACTTGACTGGAACCCTTGTCTGGGGAGAACAGGGGAAAGGCAGAGAAAGAGGGGGAGAGGTGGCCAAAGATGGGCCAGAGAAAGAGCAGGGAGTAGAGGGAGGAGGGGGAGAGGAAGAGAGAGAAGACAGGATGTCCTCAGTTTTAGAGCTGAAATGAGAAGCCAGGGCTGTGCAGAGGGCCTGGTAGGGGACAGGAGAGATAGAAACTGCAACAGGATTGGCCAGGTCCTTGCAGATTTTAAAGAGTTCAGCTGAGTTGTTAGATGCCACGGAGATGCGGGCTTGAACAATCTCAGTCTTGCTGGCATTGAGACAGAGATAGTTGGAAGTGCACCAGGACTGGATGGTAGATAAGCAGTCAGGGATGATGGAAGATGGAAGAGGGTCAGCAGGAAGATTGAAAAAGAGTTGTGTCATCTGCGTAGCACTGGAAGTTGGTGGAGAAGGAGGACATGAGGAGTGCCAGCTGGGCAAGGTAAGTGTTGAAGAGCCAGGGGGAGAGGTTTAAGCCCTGGGGGAAGCCACAGGTGGAGAATGAAGTAGGTGAGGAGAAGGCACCCAAGATGACTTTGGATGATGGGTTAGCTAGGAAGGAGGTCAGCCAGTTAGTGCCCACTCCGAGATACCAAGGGTATCATGGAAACATTTTATGAGGATAGAATGGTTGACCATGTCGAAGGGAGAGGGGAGATCGAGTAGGATGAGGACAGCTGGAGAGTTAGAGTCCAGAGATGCAAGCAGTTCTTCAAGCGTGTTCAGAAGAGCACTTTCCGTGCCTCTGGATGCTCAGAATCCAGAATGATGGTCGTGGAGACCACCAACAAGTTCCATGTGTGAGGTAAATTGTGGAAAGGCCAACTTCTCCAGCAGTTTTCCAAGGAAGGGGGAGATGGAAATAGGGTGGTAGTTGGCTGGACAGGTAGGGTCTGTTAAATGTGTTTTTCAGGGGAGGCGCACAATGGAGTGCTTGAGGGAAGAGGGGAAAGATCCAGTGTCAAAGGAGTGGTAGCAGAGATCAGCAGGAGAGCCAATGTTGTCCTTTATGGTTCTGGAGGAGCAAGGGGAAAGCTGTTTGGAAGAGACCTTAATTTAGCGGGTGACTTCTTTAGGTGTGACAGGGGAGAAGGAGGAGAAAGAATGATGGAGGGTGTGAAGAAACCAAAGGAGGCAAGGGAGTGAGGGATGGGTTGGGAGGAGGGTGTCAAGGGCGCTCAGGGTATCCAGCGTTTCAGTGGTGAAGTGTACAGTCAGTGCGTTGGAGAGGGCCTGGGACAGAAGACGGGAGGACACTGTAGAAGAGTTGGCTAGTTCCCTGCAGATTTTAAAGTTCAACTGTGTTGTTGAATGCACCAGATAACCGTGCCTGGGTGTGGGCCCTTTTCTTGGCACGGATGGAGAGTCTGTTTTGCCTTTGGAAGGGCAATTTAGAGGTAAATTGGCATATTTACCACTGATTTACTGCCAAACGCGTAATGAGGCCCAAGTAAAGGATGCTTATATTTTTGAGTACTATATTCCAGAGATCCCTGTGTGAGTGTGCTAGAAAAAGGACATTGAACTGGACCCAAATTTTGAAGTGTAACCCTCATAGGGCTCTCAGCCTAGTTGTAGTGCGGTCCTTTGTCTTTAGGCATAGGATAATTTGGGAGTGCAGGTTTTCCATTAGTCTCCTTAGACTCCATCGGGAGTCTAGTACCTTATTACAGGCTGTGTATATGCGACCGATGTAGCTTTATTTATAGATCACTGGAGTGTTAGCCAGTTCAATCTTTGTGGCCATTTTCAGGTAGAAACAAATCTTTCTCACCATGTGTGTCTGGAACCTGAATTTGCAGATACTTGCTGTTTTACAGTAGAAAGTACTATTTACCAATAAGGCTTCACAGGGAATGTGACGCTTTATTGCATGTGACTCCTTGCAGAGCAATATGGCCCCTAAGGTGGGGATGTTTGCTCACCTAACTCATTGGGCTCTGATCCTTAACTCCCCCACCTGAGGTATTGGGACACAACTATCAGGCTCTTCAGCAACAAGACTCTGGTGCACTTTCTGCAGCTTTTCTTCAGCTTTCAGTGTCCCGGGTCTCTAACTGGGCTCTTGTTCCATTCTTCCAGCTGTGTGTTCTACTATTCTTGACCCTGTCCAACTGGCATCTTGCTTCAACATCTCTGAATGCTGTTCCAGTTATCCAGGTAAGCGTGGTTGAAACGGTAATCCAACAATAGCCACAAAACTTTGACCGAGTAAACTTGCCATCAGGTCTTGCACCTGGCATTTACAACAGCTACGTGTAACTTCAAACCTCAAGGCAGCATGACCATTCCAAAAATAATAAATACGGGTTAGTGTGTACTCCTTAATGCAATAAGATTTTGTTTTGATAGTCATTGTGCTGATGATAATTCTTAATTTCTCATGAACTATTTGGTGTTTTCTGTACAGTGAATAAAAGATCAATTCATTAACTACTATCAACAATGGATCTGGAGTCTATGTAGGATTTCTGGTGTGATAGAAGGCATGGGCATGAATAGACCAGATGGGTTGGTTTATTCTTACTCTCTGAATATATGTTGTAACCTGTGATAAATAATATATCACATGCGACCCCTCCCTTTACATATGTTAAAAGGATTTTGCAAGTCACTTTGGTATTTCATGGTCAAATAAAGGAAACAAGGGGCGAGTTTCTTTTTTGGAATTTAATTGATATGTTATTTATATCACGCTCATACACAAGCGTTTCAGAGCATGACAAGGCAAGGGGGGGGAACAGGGGAGAACAAAATAACAATCTTACTAGGCCCAGTGATATTGAGAATGTGCAAGTGCATGGGAGAGGGAGAGGGGAAAAGTGCATGGGAAGGGGGAGAAATTGAAAGTGCGGAGCAAAGGAGAAAAACAGATGAATAATAATAAGTTAATAAATTATAAATTATACAGGCAATAAACAGTAGTAGTGCAGTCAGCAAGTGCCAAGTGCTGGGTTAAGGCAGCAGACAGGGTATGTCTGATAAGTGCAGGAAGAAAATGGGGGGCTGTATGGGTAATACAGACCCCAGTGCAAGGGGAGGCCTGGAGACAGTGCAGGAGGGTGTATTTCTCTCCCCTGAAAAGTGCACGGAACAACCATAAATCACCAATGCAATTATAGAGCAAATACTTCAACCCATAAACAGACAGACACAATAACTCACAACCACACACTCTTTAGAAGATAATCAGCTCTTTCCGGCTATTTATTCAAAGATTACAAGTACATAGAAATAACTCATAAAACTAATATGGACATAGATCACAGAAGAAGTAAAGAAGTCAAAAAGAAATACGTCACCGTGAGCGTAATATAATTCCTCATCTCGTCCAGAAGCGGCTGGAAGACCCCGGGGACAGCCAGGCCGAGAGTGCCACAGCTCACAGGAAGGCCAGACGGATGGTCCTTCTCTGGCTGAAGTCTCACCTGTCCCCCTCCGGGATTCCACATATATAGACACTCCACAAAGGGGAGTTAATTCTCAAACCTTCTGGAAATTGCACCTGCGCAGTTGAGGAACAGCCGTCGGTTGCCAGCTGGGTCAATCGAGAGCTCCCCCCAAGGAACGCAGGGCCTCCCTGCTCTAAAAACACGCTCCACGGAGAACAGTAGCAAGCCATAACAACATTAGCTTTCCCAGCAGAAATGGCCTTGACCGCATACCAGGTTTTGGAAAAGCATGTTTGTCTCAGCACTGTGAATCTAACACTTCAGCAAAATGTGTGCAGCCTTTCACTGCTGTGTGAAGTAAATATCCTACATGACTCCGAGCGCTCCCAGAATGCATTGCGCGCCCGCACCATTTTGAATTAAGCATAAATCAAGCATAACAATTCCACCCTTTGGATATTTATCTTCCGTAAACAGGTGGCACTGGAACGGTCTCTGAAACCTACGAAATGTTAAAACTAAATTGGGAATACATTGAATGCAACAACAACAAGCAATTATAATAGACAGTATAATAAAAATGCAAGTAAAAATGTAACGTAGTGTACCCCCAATATCAGGTATCCATGAAAATAACCAATCCCACCAGTTTCTGTTACGATCTTGAGACACTTCAGAAATGAGATCCCTCAAACCTCGAATATGACTTTCAATGGATCGTGAGTGGTCACTTAAATTGAAACAACACATACCTTCAAAGGCATTACACCCTAAATTATGTTTCAGCAATAGATAATCAACAGCAGCTCTGCAAAGTTGCTTTTCTAATAACTTGACTATCACAGAGTAATTCTTCTAAAGCCTGCGAAGTATGATTAAGACTTTTAACTACTAAACACGCTGATTTCATCAAAGATTTGTAACCTCCTGCAGCTAAACCCCAAACACCTACTAATGATAGGGTTAATGCTAGAACCTCAGCTTCTGATAGCAAATGTACATGTGAATCACAGTCAGGAGATAGCCCTACAGATTCAAAAGTTGACCTTTTACCTCGAGTTATCGCTGAGTGTAAAGGAAACATCATTAGTCCTAATCAAGTCAAAGCACATGGACCTCCAGAAATGTTAGCTGGAATATAATTATATGTAATGTTACCACATGAAAAGAGCCATCCTGTTGGAAGTTTCACATGATTCAAATTACTAGCAGTTATCACTGTATGAGTGCAAGACATATGCCCTCATTACAAGTCAGGCGGTGGACCATGGTGCTATTAGCACCATGGTCCATGCCGGATTCCGCCATGGTGGATGGCGGAATTACCGCCCCATTCCAAGGTGAGTGGGGCGGTAATTCCCATTTCCATTTTTGCCCCATAGGGCATAATGGGGATGGGGAAGGTGCTAATTACGGCACCGTAAATTACGGTGCCGTAATTAACACCAGGGTCGCTTAGCGCCTTGGACTTTAACGCCTGCAAAAAACAGGCGTTAAAGTGTGAATCAGGCGATAAGGGTTTAACGGCGCTGACGCTCTTTACGGGCGCCGTTAACCCCTTAACGCCTGACTTTTAATGAGGGCCATAGTGTTATTTACACTAGTGCATTTGCGTGACATTCGTGAACACAGTCTCCTCTCGAACGTAGTATGATTGTATTGATTGGTCAACTCTATTTGTCTGCATTTACCAATTTCTTGTGCATTGCACGTCATAATGTAGCACACATCACCTTGGGTTATGTTGTACATAATCACACGTGTCAAATTTCTCCACTTCTTGTCGGTTTCTTGGCAGAACCTACAATACTCATAAACTGAAAAAGATTGTCTATTGTCTGAGTCTTGAACTAAAGAATCATTATGTGTGACGCCGAAAATATGCTTTAAAACCGGAACATGCGTCGGCACCGCTACTAAACATGTAGTCAATAAAGCTTCAGCATTGGGCACATCCGTAAGACAAAAATGTGATATATTCAGTACTTGCAGTGCTAGATATATCCACATATTTTCTTCTTGGGTTATCATAGGAGAGTGTTTCCTCCGTCCTACAAAGGGCTCCTGCACAACTGGCATCAAGGTCATTTTCACTTGCTGCTGATGTGTTTGTCGCATCTCACGGATCCATGTCTTCAGTCTGGTGGGCTTGTTGGCACTGGCATAGGGCTGCTTGGGGACAACATTATTCATCACTATCAGTATCCCCTTGATCACTAGCACAGATGTGACATTTGTTTCTGGTGACAGAAGATCGTCTAAACCGTCCAATTGGAGTCCATTTAGTGCCACAGTCACAACAACCAGACCCAGGATCTACAAAGCAAACCCAGAAAAGAGATATCAGTGTTGCACATCACTCTCTCAGGTAACATTTGTCTGCGGGTACATATTGCCATTTCTTTCAACCAAGCTCCATAACTAAAACCACGTGATCTTTGCCTGATGAAATGACATCTGCTGGCACTGGTGGACCACTTAGCTTTTCCACCCACACCTTTTCACCCGGTACCATGCTGTCTGAAGATCCAAAACCGCGATCCCCACGGGTAGTTAACACTGTAGGAGGCTCCCCTTTCTTAATCATGGACAACTTAATGGGAATGACTATCAATTGGGCCACTCGATCACCCTTGTGGATTGATAACAACTGATCCCCACTATTCATTAGGATGACTTTAATCTCGCCTTGGTAATCAGCATCAATTACCCCTCCCAACACTTGAACTCCCTTCAATGTTGGGCCAGATCTAGGGGCAATCTATCCCATATGCTCTAGGGGAATCTGTACTCCAATCCCTGTTTCAATTACAACTATTCCTCTTGGGTCTAATCTGATTTCTTTGTTGGAATGCAAGTCTACCCCTGCTGACTCTGGAGTTGCCCGATAGGGAGCTAAAGAACCTGGTGTGATTTCCCGGTATAATAGTGTTTATCTGACTGAATTGGGTTGAACCTTCAAAGTAGGAGTCATTAATCGCATCAAAGGAGTTTCATGTTCATACACAGGCCTATTGTTTAACACTTGCACCGCATCAAACACACGATCACGCCAGCCTGCCAAACTGCTGTCTCCAGATTTGCACAACTGTTCTTTCAGTAACCCATTCATTCGTTCAATTAGCCCTGCCGCAGCTGAATGGTAAGGGATGTGGTAGACCCACTCAATGCTCTTTTCCTGACACAATTCTTGGACTAATTTGCCTTTGAAATGTGACCCATTGTCACTTTGAATCTGCAAAGGCACTCAATAATGTAATATGATCTGATCTAACAACCTGATGGTGTTCAATTGGGTTGCACGTTTGCACGGCAAAACCATCAAATATCCCAAGTATGTATCTACAATAGTGCATGCATACTGACAACCTCTGTTGTTTGGCATAGGACCGATATAATCAATCTGCCAAATTTGACCTGGTAATTTTCCTCTTCTCAATGTGCCTCGAACAATTTGAGGTATCGGCTATGTAATTGGTGTTGGCACACGGGACATTGCAAAATAATGGTTTTCACTACTTCTAAAGGAGGAAGATTGATGCCTCAAGCTTGTGCCCACCTGATAGTAGCTTTTCTCCAAGGTGCCCACATTTCTGATGGGCCCATTTTGCCAAACCCTCCATATCGTCCTCCCGAGCCTCTGTATCCACTGAGGAAATCTTGGTGTGTTCATCTGCAACAGAATTAAACCAACGTTCTAATGAATCTGTGGCACAATGTGCGTCCACATGATATACAGTGACTTCACTTTGTAACAACATCTCTGCAATATCTTGCCACAGTTCCTTTCCCCACAACTCTTTTGAATGAATATTCCATCCATTATTTTGCCAAGTTGGCAACCACACTGCCAATCCATTCGCCACTGACCATGAATGTGTGTACACATAACATTGACCATGGGTTTCTTGTTTCAATGCTTGGTAAACTGCGTAAGGTTCTGCAAACTGACTGCTCTTTCCTTTCCCTGTCATTGTCAACATCTTTTTGGTTTTGGGATTGTACGATACTGCTTTCCAGTACCGCTCAGTTCCCACGTATCGGGCTGAACCATCCGTGAACCAAGCATGCTCTGTTTGTTCCACGGTCAAATCGCTGTAAGGTACTCCCCATTTCACGGGAGACTCACGTTTTTCAGGCACTTCTGGTGGTATGTAATTTGAAGGCGGTATGTTGGCTACTTGCTCATGTAATTTTGCCACTCCACCCTTCCCTGATTTGGCTCTGTCTTGAATGTACCATTTCCATTTAATTATGCTGGCTTCTTGAGCATGTCCTATTCTATGGGCCTTATTACGACCCAGGCGGTAAGTTTACCGCCTGGGCCGTGACTTTACCACCATGGCGTAAACTATGTTTACGCCATGGTGGTTGGCGGACTTACCGCCCCATTCCGACCTTGGCGGGGCGGTAAGTCCCCAATCCCCATTTACCCTTCCCCATTCCCATTTTTGCCCCATAGGGCATAATGGGAGTGGGGAAGGCGTTAATTACGCCACCGTAAATTACGGTGGCGTAATTAACTCCATGGTCCCTTAGCGCCATGGATTTTAACACCTGCTAAAAGCAGGTGTTAAATCCGCCATGGCGCTAAGGGACCTCGTACTCAGGCGGTAAGGGTCGGCGCTGTTTACGCTGCCGTAAACCCCTTACCGCCTGGGTCGTAATGAGGCCCAATGTGTTTTAGGAGAGCTCAGTACCCATTGCATGATTGGTATTTCTGGCCTCATCAATACATCATGGCCCACCATCATTTGCTCAGTATCAACAAGGGCCCAATAGCATGCCAGCAATTGCTTCTCAAACGGAGTATATGAGTTACCAGCATCGGGTAACTTACGACTCCAAAACCCTAATGGCACACGTTTCCTGTCTTGTTTCTGCCACACACTCCAGTTAGCATAATTGTCTTGCACAGACACATTTAATTCCACTTCGCCTTCCTTCAAGGGCCATAAATCAAGCACTTGCTGTTGGGTGTCTTTCGCCATCTCAAAGGCTCTCTGCTGCTCTTAACCCCCACTGAAACTCATATTTCTATCGTGTCACCTTGTAGAGTGGGGCCAATATCTGCCCTAAATGCGGAATCTGCTGTCTCAAAAACCTAAACAGTCCTATAAACTGCTGAGCTTGCTTTCTTTTCGTTGGAGTGGTGAATTCAAATCTTTTCTGTCGTGCTTTTGGGACCATTTCCCGATGCCCATGATGCCACTGAATCCCTAGAAATATCACTGTTTCAGCTAGACCTTGAATTTTACTCGTATTAATCTCCCACCCTTCCTTTTTCAATCCTTCCATAAGGACATCTAACTGACTTTGCACACTGTGCTCATCCTTGCCCTGAATCAAAATGTCATCAATGTAATGAGAGATTTGTATGTCAGGTTTACACAGTAACTTGTCTAAGTGCTCTGCCACCAGCCGGTGACAAATAGTCGGACTGTGCATGTACCCCATGGGTAGTCTCGTGAAAGTGTACTGACGTCCACCCCACGTAAATGCAAACTGCTCTTGACACTCATCAGCAATTGGCACAGAGAAAAATGCATTAGCTAAATCAATCACTGCATACCAAGTCCCCTCGAACGTTTGGACATTTTCAATCAAGGTAATGGCATCTGGGACTGCGAGCACTAAGGGAGGAGTATGTTTATTCAACTCCCTGTAATCCACCGTCATCCTCCACGACCCATCTCCCTTTTTAATAGGCCAGAGAGGATTGTTCCATGCGGTGGTGATAGGGCGTAACACACCCGCCTCCACATACTCTTTGATGGTGTCTATAATTTCCTTGTGCCCCCCAGGAATGCGGTATTGTTTCATTGCTGCCCGCCTGGTTGCAACTGGCACTTGCACTGGGGACATCTTCAATTTGCCTACAGTAATGGGGGTACAAATCAATGCAGTCACCCCAAACTGGTACGTTTTACCGCCAAGTCCCAAGGTTAGCCCTTCCAAAATGTCAAAGCCAATTATATACTCAGGTATCGGGACAATCAACACTTGGTATTTCTGCCTCTTTAAATTGCCTATTTTCATCTCCACTCGCGTTTGCACTGCGGGGGTCTCCTTTCCCCCTAAACCTGTAATTGTAAACTGTTTGCCTTTAAATCGTGTCGGAATACCATGAATCAAAGAGGCCTCCGCCCCGGTGTTTATCAATGCTCGCACCCCTTGTGTATTTCCTGGCCCCCAAAAAATATTAACATCAACATGAGGCCGCCTGTCAACTTTTATGCGGGCAGACACTGCCGGAGCTTGGCCGTAGCCCCAGTCAAACTTCGAATGAGTGTGACTCGTCTCTGCCTCTAGCATCGCACTCACCACCTTTCTCAAATCAGAGTATGTTGGCTGATACGGGGAAGGTGTCCCAATAGACCCTTCTTCTTGTTCTTCCTCAGAAGGAGCGGAAGGTGAGGCATCCCCCTGTGGTGTGGTGACTACTTGCTTCTTAACCTGTTTATAGCGCTCTTTTGCTGCAAGTCCTCGTTTTTTGTATAATTCATACATTACTCTGGTTTCAATGCCATCAATTTCTTCGTGTGGCACACCATCTTTTAACAAAGCCAAAAACATGTCTTTTCGGGTCACGAGGGAGACTCTGCTATCTTGCTGCCTGCCTTCAGTTCTTCTCTCACTACGTCCTTCTCTCTCCCGTGGCTTGTCATCACTCTTGTCCCACTCTCCCAAATCTGCAAGTTGCCGAATGGCATCTGCTACCTCATCAGTAGCCTTGCCCATCATACCTACGAGCAAAGTCATAATGATACTTTTGTATGCGGGTGGCGAAGTTCTAATCACCATGTTGCGAGTTGAAACTGAGAGTGGCACAGCTCCCATGTGATCAGGAGCATCTATGTGAATCGCCTCTTTCATAGCATGCTCTCTGACTTTTTCAATTGCTTCTCTCAATGTATACCACTTCATTTCTTCACTAGGCCAGTCTGTGGTAATGGGGTATTTACGGTTACATGCTTGGGCTATCAGGTGCAACAAAGACACGTGCGTATCTTGACCATTTGCATCAGGGGGCGGTCCTGCTCTTAAGACCTCCTGTACATTGGTGTCAATTGACAGGGGTAAAAAACGTGGTGAATCAGTAGAATCTACCAACAACCCTGCAGCACCCCCATCTAGCAATCTCACCATCCATGTCAATAAAGCTTCCCCTGATTTTTGCCTCAAAAGGGTAATAATTTCCCCAACCTCCTGTTGTGTGTAATCTTCAAAAGTGGTTAAATCCACCATACCACCACCAGGATTCTGCGGGTGTGGTCCGGCTCGCCGCCTTCTAACAGGCTTCGCCGCCACTGTTTTCTGTTTCACCTCTGGTTTGGGGTCAGACTCTTCTGCAGAACTACTTTCTAGACTGGTCGAATCAAAAATCACCATCCCACTTGTCCGGATCCCAGTCTGCATCAGCGTTAGCGATTACAGTTGCCACCTTTCTTTTGTTGACCCATCCCCGTCTTTTCCTATACTTATAACGAGCTACTCTGACTGCTGCCCTCTCGGCCACCGCCTGATATGTGTCGGCCTTATCTTTAAACAGTTTCATTTGAATCTGCTGCATTAATGCAGTCTGCCGTTCTGCAGCTAGCTCTCTTTCTAATCGCAAAACCTCATTTTTTATGTCCAAATTCCTTTGATGTATTTTCCTATAAGCATGCAAAAGAACCCAACCTCGCCTGCCTAATGCCGCACATTCTTTACCACGTTCTACTGGAACTTGTTGCAAGCATGCAATTACAGCTGGATCGGCATCCCTCAATCCTTGATCCCAAGTCTCACTTAAACCGGCACCACATGCCCGAGCCAATTTTTTCATATGGACTCTTAGTCCAGCCTGGAATGATAACATCAGAACATTCACTGCTAGCGGGAACACTCTTTTTCCTGAACAAACTATTCATTACTGCAAAATGGTACAAAAACCTCTTTATATCTATATATTTTTTTTCTCACTTCAATCACTCCCACAAGCACGCACACACCAGCAAGGAAAGAGAACAAAAAACAGCTTAACACAGTTCAACACTCACTGCCAAATTACTTTCACTTGCAAGATAACCGAAGCATATCTACGTTCAAACAGATTCTTGAATATTTGGAACACTTCATCACAAATACCCTGCTCACAGCGCCAAAATGTATTGCTCTCCCCTGAAAAGTGCACGGAACAAGCATAAATCACCAATGCAATTATAGAGCAAATACTTCAACCCATAAACAGACAGACACAATAACTCACAGCCATGCACTCTTTAGAAGATAATCAGCTCTTTATGGCTATTTATTCAAAGATTACAAGTACATAGAAATAACTCATAAAACTAATATGAACATAGATCATAGAAGAAGTGAAGAAGTCAAAAAGAAATACATCACCGTGAGCATAATATAATTCCTCATCTCGTCCAGAAGCGTCTGGAAGACCCCGGGGACAGCCAGGCCGAGAGTGCCACAGCTAACAGGAAGGCCAGACGGAGTGCCCTTCTCTGGCTGAAGTCTCACCTGACCCCCTCCGGGTTTCTGCATATATAGGCACTCCACAAAGGGGAGTTAATTCTCGAACCTTCTGGAAATTGCACCTGCGCAGTTGAGGAACAGCCGTCGGTTGCCAGCTGAGTCAATCGAGAGCTCCCCCTAAGGAACGCAGGGCCTCCCTGCTCTAAAAACACGCTCCACGGAGAACAGTAGCAAGCCATAACAACGTTAACTTTCCCAGCAGAAATGGCCTTGACCGCATACCAGGTTTTGGAAAAGCATGTTTGTCTCAGCACTGCGAATCTAACAGTTCAGCAAAATGTGTGCAGCCTTTCACTGCGTTGTGAAGTAAATATCCAACATGGCTCCGAGCGCTCCCAGAATGCATTGCGCGCCTGCTCCATTTTGAATCAAGCATAAATCAAGCATAACAGAGGGTGGCAGGGTGGCAGGGTGAGCAGGTACCTACGCTTGGAAGACAGAGGGTAGGCCAGGTGCACGGTGCCAAGAGAGAATAGATCAGTAGGGTAGAGGCTGGGCGAAGGCAGAAGCAAAGAGGAAGATCTTGATGTGCTTCCGGAACCAGAGCTGGTTCTCCTCAAGTTTCAGAGTGGCAGGGAGGCCGCTCCAGAGGGAGGCCCCAGCCGAAGACAGAGATCTACCCGCAGCTTGTTTCTTAAAAAAACGATTGACCCTGAGGAAGTTAGAGGTAGAGGAGCAAAGAGTGATAGAAGGTCATAGAAGACTTAAGTGACTTGACATTTTCTTTTTACATATGATATGGCTATTTTATTAATTATAGTATATGGCCAAATTGTCATACTGTCATCTCTTTATTTTTGGTGTGTGTTCTTTTTTACATAGGCTGATGTCAAATATTTTCCAATTGTTTATATGTAAAGTAAATATAGACTATGTTATGCTTGGCTAAAGAAGCCCACCAAAACAGGCTAACGGTATCCTGGCGGTAAAGCCGCTGGTAAGCTCATGCGGGTATAAAGCTGCATGCATGCAGAAGCTGTTAAGAACTAGATCTGCAGGCGTGCAACTACACAGGCTGTAAGGATGTATGAGGGAGCTGCTTGGTTTCCGAAATGGATCCTCAGGGGCAAAGACAAGCCAAAGTCTGGTCCTAGTGCAGGGATCTCCCTCAGCTGAGCCCCAATTCCACCAAGGAGTAATAGGTGGTGCTGGTCCTGACTGCAGGCTTCTTGCTACAACAAGAACATTGAAGGGCAAAGTCAAAAATGTGTATGACAAACCGCAATTGCTAAGCACACCAAATTATCAGTAAATAATTTTTCTTTTAATTTCATCACGATTTCGGGTATCTTCAATCTGTTTCGGGGTTATTTCTAGGGTGCTTTGAACTAATTCAGGATCATTTGGAATGATGTAATGCTTTTCAGGTAGATTTATATTTTTAGTTTCTGCAGTTTACTGCCGCATTGGTGCAAATTAAGACGTATTCTGATGGAAGCGTTACTGCTTTGTTTTCTCTCCTTGAGCACATTCATCATTTCACTCACCTGTTAGTCCTTCTTTTCTCTATCATACATATTTATTTATTTAGTCGGGTTGTATAATGTGCTGTAATGCATTTAAGCCAATTCATACGCGTTCTTCCATTTTATTCCATTCCAGAACATCTCTACAATGTCTTCCATCCAGTTGTTGTGTTTTTTCCTATAATTTGTGAGCTCCCAATCTTTCTGGCACCGATACAGGCAGCTTCTATTTGCACAGCCTCTCACTTGTATATTGGCAGGCTTTCCCTGGAGCTGCAACTTCGCCTGTAGACACCTTCCTTTGGCAGAAAAGTGCTCTGGTAAGGATGTACCTTTCGACATTTCTTAAAACTGGCGAATTGCAGTGTTTGCAGAAGCTTCGTGGGCTTTGTGAAAAACCGGGCCTGGCCCCGCAAAGCAGGACTTACACAAGTGTTTAAATATGGCTCTAAATGTGGAATCCAGCTTAGGTCTTCTTACTTCCAGAATGTTCTCTGTCACACAAATTCGCCTTTTCGTTAACCTGATCAAATACGTGCTCTCGGATAATTGGAGTAGCTTTAAAAAATATAAGTATTAAGACTCGTGTTTGTTTCGCTTTACCTTAAGGTCGGTAGGCAATTAGTGAAGGTTGTTAAACGTCTCACCTACTCGAAGCACACAAAAGGATACAGGTGATATTATAATTCATTTTCTTTGCAGCAAAATAGAAACAAAGAGCGGAATTAGTTTCTTCACACGGGCACGTTGTCATATGGAGATTGTGCACGCTCACAGAGCGGCACATGCCGAAGCACCACTCGAGGGCTCGTGAATGGAGAGGTTCCCAGGGTCCTTTGAAGCCTCCAGGACACAGCTCTGCATCCCTTATTAGCGGCTGACAATTAGTGCTCTGTTTTCATATCAAAAGCAATCATCGAAATTTAGCCAAGTCCGCCTTGGAACGCTGTGAAATTCTAAATGAGATGGGATGGCCAAGATCCCTTCATTTGCTTCAATCATTATCAACTCGTTGTTGCCTTTTATGTGCTGCATTGCCTGGGCAACTACATCGCTGGCAACGTGACAATTTGGGAGATTATGCCACGCTGAAAAGCTTTGATTCATACATTGTGGGGTGTCCTAATCACATCCTGCTGGTTCGTGGCCACTTCCTCTCTGAGTTATTCCATAGCAGCCAAACACGTCCTGACGAATGCAGCAGAAGCCCCCTAAATAAACGAGGACACCCACTAATGAGGCAAAGAGAAGCTATGCTCGAACATACACCCAAGAGCTGCCGGTGATCCTCTATAATGAGGAATCAACAACAAAGAGGGAAGGGTTAAAACTCCTTGTTATTCTCTGCTGCATTGCAAGGCATGTGTGTTAAATGCTGAACAAAATGCTACATTTGTATGCCAGACACGCTGTGGGTGCAGAAGAGCACGCTGTCGCTTGCGCAGTGGCACAAAAGCGCAAGTGGACGAATTCAAGAATACACTTATTGTTTTCACAACCTATTCTGTAATACTGGTGTTAGTCTACACCATTTACAGGATATGGCTTAAGAGCAACAGCGGGATTGAAGAAGTATGTATTGGGGTCCTTCAACCGTGACAGAGATTTTGTGAGGGTGTGGAAACTCTGGCTTCTCTGATTTTTATTAATAAATACAATTATGTTGGCAATTCAGTTTATGAAAGGGGGGGAGGGGTTAATCAGACCCCTTTCATAAAAAAGCTCCATACCAAAAGCAAAGGGCCACTGTGTATTTTTGCTACACCAGTCTCCTGCCATCTGCATCCTCTGCTCCCCAGTGCCGCAGTGCGGGTTGAAAGGTCATATGTTCATTCCTGAGAGCTGCTTGATCACCAAGTCCCTGCAGACAGTGATAGCAGTTCACCTTTCGCATCTGCAAACTAAAATGTAATAATTGTTGCCTTATCAGTCTGATGACAGGGTCATCTCTAAGAATTTGCCATACCTGATTTTGGTATGGTGACTGATATCAGTATCATGCAAGTGTTTTGAGCCCAAGTCAGGGATTTCAAGGCAATGTATATTCATGGATAGTCTGACTGTCTCCACTTGTCCAATTGTGACAATAGCCAGGACACTCCCTTTCTTTGATTCCCCAGAATGAATTATAATATTTTACCTTAGGACACAGGAGCTCTCACCTGGAGATCTCCTGTGAACCGTGCTTCAAATGGGCACTCATATGACCAAGGGCAACCTCACACCACAGTGGTGCACACCAAAGGGTCTTTAAAGTCAGCATTTTTGGGAAGTGGGCAAAGTTAGAGTAGCCAGAGAGGAAATATGGACCTGCGAAGGGGTTCCTCCATCTTGGTTTTCTGTTGAGGCTCTCTTCCTTCCTGTAGCTTCCATTTCCTGCAGAACAAGGCACTCTGGCTATGATGTGAGCGTGTGATTTAGAGGATAAGTCAACTATATTTTGCTCAGATTTCCATGGAGTAAACCTACATTTAATATCATCCTTATATTGATCATAAACCTATTGCAGACTATCGAATTTTAACATACATAAGCAATAAGATCAGTCTTCTTACAATTTTTCGATATTAGCATTTTTTAGACTGTTTCGATGATTCCCACCAGTCCTATAAATGTCGGAGAGGAATTAATAGGAAGGTGACTTTAACATAATACAAATACTGCTGCATTAGCTTGAATTAAATTAAGGGTATGTTAAATTGTGCACATGTGTATTCGGTTGGTAAAATGAGGGGTAATTAAAGTTATTTTTAAAGTATATATAATCCAATTTGAATATATCTGCCATCCTTGTGCGTCCTCAGGCTTCAACCCCATATAAAATGAAAGTAAAGAGTTTCATATAATATACTTTAATTACAGAAAATTAGGTGTAACCACAATTATTACTTATAAACATCTTCACACCAATTATATGGGGCTAATGGAATGCATAACTTAGTTGTGATGATCATTCCATGTCAATTTATTATCCAAAACCATTCCAAAATAGGTGTAGTTTGATATAAATTTGACTTGAGAAGTTGCCATATACCTAGTTCATTTAGTGGTGGTTCTTACATTATCTAGAGTGTTATAGATCGTGATCTTGGTTTTTGGTGTGTTAATAATCAAGGCAGGAGTATTTGCATAAATCAGAGGAGATTCAATTGTTTCTGCAAAACAGAAGTGGTACAATCCAACAATACAATATTGTCAATGTACTTCAACCACTGCACCTTGTAATTATTTACAAGTTTGGGGGGAATTATTTCATTCAAAACTAAGTGTGCTCATCAAATCAGATATGAACAGATTAAACAACATTGGCGTCAAGACGTAGCCCTGTTTGAGTCCTTTAGCATTGGTATTGAAGTGCCAAGAGCTCTGTCTTTATTCATACGGATCACCACAGTAATATAACTATAAAGAGATATTACTGTTTTAAATAATCCCAACAGTATTCCTAAGGGTAGGAGTTTATTCCATAAAAGTGTATATATCACATTTTAAAAAGCCACACTGAAATCTATAAAAGCAGCATATATAGGGAAATTACATGCCCCTTTTCCCTTCTGTATAAGTCCTGGTCTTCCTATAAATGCATTATGCTCTCCAGAAGATGGGATGGAAAGCCTCATGGTTGTCTCCACTGTTCCCTAGGATAGGTGTATTCTGGAGGCGGTGGAATAATCCATTGGCTGTCTATTCAAAGAAAAATGCCACCATGAGGAAAGTGCAGACAAGCTGCCAGCGGAGGTTGTATATGCTGTTCCTGCAGATGTAGTTTCAATGTTTATGGCAAGCTCTGTGATACATGATACATAAATAGAGATAAAATGAGTAGCGGACAGAGACAAAATGAATAATAGTGGCAGTTTTAGACATAGGCAGACACTTGCATATGCAGTTTTCCCATCTTTTCCTAATATTGTGGATTATTTCAATAGCTTGCATAGCAATGGTCAAGCAAGTAATGTCCAAGTAATGCCTGGTAGTCCTGTATGCACGATTATGTATCATGGCCACGACCCCCACTACAGGTCGGCGGTGAGCTCTCGGAATCTATCATACCATCACAAGCTGACCGCAGAGCCGCTGCGTATCAATTTACTTCAAACCAAAGTGTCAGCAAAAGTTGCAGTGTGGTGTAGGTGTGGTGTAGGTGTGGTGTAGGACTTTTCCTATTTTGCCAGATATTTAAATCCACTGAATGTTTCTTTCCTGGAGATTAAACACATGTTGTTATTACTACAGAACATAAGATGGAGAGACACAGAAATAATAAACCAATGCTTAGACATGATAAACTCCCTCTCTTGCATGTTGGGTAGAGTTGATCCTGCAAAGCCGTCTGGTCCTTCTTATGCCAATGTGGCCTCACAGACTATAACATGTGGCAACTCTGGAACGGTGGAAAGTGCACCAGTCAAGTGTCTGAAACCTAAGGATATGGTTATATTGAGGTATTTCAGGATTGAGGTATTTTAGTACATAAAGCAATCTTATGTGCCTAAAGTGAGTCACAAATATTAATGGCCAGTCAATATACATTTCCATCACCTCTGGTAATGGCTCCCATGACAAGCTTACAATTGTTAATGTGTATAACACCCAAAAGAGAACGTTACTCATTTCTTCACTAGTTGCTAAGCAAGATTGATTATTTCTAGACAATTATTATTGGCAATTTTAACTTAAAGCTGTGTCAATGTTAGGAACCAGATATGGGACGAAAACATCTACAATAGCTTGTGGTATCCAGCAGCGGAACCTATCCTGATGGAAGGGGACTCACGTGGTCATATGCTTGACTTCTATTTGCAACAATTCTCTTTAGTAGATCTAAATGGAAGATGCATGGGGGACCATCCCCACAAAGTAACCTTTAGATCTGGGGCTAAAGCATCTTTTATTGACTATTGATTGATTGATTGTTTTTCTTACTGACATGTGACTTTACCGTCCATACTAGATCTAAAAGTGACTACAATCCTGTTGCTTTGATCTGGAAATTAGAGGTAGCTAATACTCATAACATTGAACGGCAGGAGGTAGTTCTTAAACCTGTCCGCTTTTTAAGTTTGTCCAAAGATAAACTGACAGTGATTCTGGGAAAGGAAGACATGTGGTGTTCAAATTAGCATAATTTATCTGTTCTTTGTCCAGTTCTTCAGGCACAATAAACCCTGCATACGAGGAGTTAAGAAGTCTAATTTCCTGCGAGTATTGCAAAGCAGTAAGCTTTACATGTAAACCTGTAGCAACATTGCAGCAAGGTGCCCCTTGTTATGACAGGGATTGCTTGAGGGCAAAACAGCTTTTATTGTATGTATTAAGTAGGTAAAATATCAGGTAATTCATCTATCTTTTTGAAAATGAAAATGTGTGGGTTTGTTTGTGGCATGGTGAAGCGTTGTTCCTTATTCAATTCCACACCGTTTCACCAATCTGTACCAACGTTTCATAGTTACCTGTTAGGATCCTCTGGCCAATACTGCTACATGATACTTGGACACCCCATCCTGTTCCCCAGAATTCAGCAAAAGTCAACATTTGTTTGCAGGGTTGCGGCTTGGCGAAATGTTGTTCCTCATACAATTCCACAACATTTGACCAATCTGCGCCAGTTTTTTGCATAGCTACCTGTTAGGACCCTCCAGACAATACTGGCTACATGACATTTGGACACCCCACCACGTTACCCAGTGCAGTTAACTTCAGAGTGAAAAGCACATTAAGTGATAAGCGAATCAGAACAGCAATCTACAGGATCATTGATTTTGAACAATTTATGAAAGTGTTGTCATGTCTGTTCACAGAACCTGTTCAGATAACAGGTGCTTTTTGCTAGTATAACCTAAAAAAAGCCTATAAAGAAACTCTTAAAAGAAAAGAGAAGGGTCTACATTGATTCACAATGGGACTTGTTGGATAAGACGGTCAGGGAGAACAACACAAAATGTTTTTGGGGCCTTGTGGCCAAGGGAATAGGACAAGAGAGGAGTGTGGCCAGGTTTCTCCAAAAGTGTGGGCACAGCATTATAAACAGATCCTGTTCAATGTCGCAGCAGAAGTGTCTCAAATGCTGTTACGGACAAGGTTTGCCTCAAGCAATGTCGTTTTTACCCTAGAAGAAGTATCAAAGGCGATTTCTGCTAGCAAAATGGGTAAAGCCCCTGGTCCAGGTGGTGTAAGGTCGGATATATATAAATTGTTTCATGAATGGAGGGTTTCCATTTTACTGGGTTTATTTAATGTGATTGCCCAGGACCAAGCTTATCCGGCTTCATGGTCCAGGAGTGTGAGCCTCTAAGTAAGGAGTCACCTAGTGACCCCCACTGTTACCATCCAATATCCCTTCTTGATATGGCTGCTAAGATTTTTGAAAATTGCCTTGCTCCATGACTGGAGGAAAGGGCTAAGTAGAATAATATGTTGCCAATCTATCAAGCCAAATCAAGAAATGTTTTAGGACAAAAGATCACTGTTTTGTTCTCAATACTTTGCTTGAGAAGTATGTTGGAATTAGGCAGGTTTGGGTATATGTAGCATTTTTAGATCAGGCTAAAGCTTTTGACTCCAGGGATTGAGCAATCCTCTGGAGCAAATTACTTAAACTGGGAGTCCCTCTATGCTTATTGCAGTTGATTATTTGCCTTTATTCTAAAACTTCTGCAGATGTGTGAAGTCATGGACGTTATAGTATTCCCATGGAGTCTGACATCAATAGAAGTGTTAGGGGCGGATGCATGTTAGCCCACCCTGCTAATCATTATCTTTTAGTATGATTTGTATCTCCTCCACTAGCAGGGAATCATATTCTTACCTGTGCTAAATGGCTACAGCTACCCTTCCCTTCTATATGATGATAACACACTTCTGTTGGATTTGACACCTAAGGGCCTGTGTTGGAACTTGGGCTATAAGGTTAGCTATTTTGAGACTCATGGCCAGAAGTTAAACCTGTCAAAATAAAAGAAAAATTGTTTTGGTAAAACCGTTACTAAACATTTATGGATCATCAAAACGGTGAACATTGAGGTCATGGACTCATAACTATTTGGGACTTTATTCTCGAAAAACTGTAGCTGGAAGCCCCATCTTGGAATTTAAGAACAAATGCTGTGAGTGGGCTTGGGGGGTTTGGCCAGATTCTATTCTACATTTAGGGTTGTTGGGTAGACAAATGTTTTAAGGTTTTGCATGCCAAAGTATATGCCGCAATGCTTTATGGCTGCAAAATATGGGCCATTCGGACTGCAGTGTATTGGACTATATCCAAATTGGCTTCTTAAGGAAGATACTTGCTCTTGGGGTTGGCAGACCAGGGGAAGCATCGTAGTTGGAGCTGGGAGTAACCAGAAATAGGTACCTAGCAGAACAAAAAATCCTATAATTTGCCCTAAAGCTAGTCACCTCCGGTTAAAAAAATCTAAATATCACAAATGTAATGGGAGAAATGGCTGCCCAGCTTCTGCACGTACCCATGGCTTAAAAAGTGTAAGAGCAGAGGTACGCATTTTACGAAGTTTAGCAATGGCAAAATAAATTTGCAGGTCCTAAACAAGAGAGCCAAGAATCTAGACCATGACTATACAATGATGCATAATTTGAACCTGGGCTTTTGAAAGTTTGTTGTGGTCTCTCGCCTTTTGCCAATGGCACAAAATATTATTGCCAAACTGAGGTCTCCAGAACACATGAAATTATTCTAATGGCGAGACTAAACGTTTTACCATAAAGATGCCGTATTGGTTGGTTAGCCAATACTAGTATTTGCCCTTGTAGATTGGGGACCACTGAAGACTTATTACGTTGTATTTTGATCTGCAACCTCCTGTCTGATCTTAGGAGACAGTGGTTATGGGGCCATTTTATTAATCACAATGTTAAATCTGTAGTGCAAGCAACGTTGTTCTTTTTTTGTTTAAACATTTTATTAAGATTATTAAGAATACAAGAGTTGTACGATGAGTAGAACATCATATTAAGGCCAATATAAGCATTACGATATATTATAACAGGATGTTCATCCACAATATAATTGAACCATATATGAACCTTAAATAGAGAATATAAGGAAATAAGCAAAAATGCAGTAAACTGCAAATTAGCATAAACTATTAGTTGTGTGAAACAATTATGATGAAAAACATTAAATACTAACACCAACACACAGGATTAACATGAACATAAGGAGTGGCAGGGGAGGGAACAGTAATTATTAAGTTAAGTGGAACCAGTGATGTACTCTTCCTCATTGCCATGGCATTACATTACCTAAGAAATCTAAAAATGGTTGCCATTTCAATTCATGTTTGCGCAATAGTTGTGGGGACAAAGCGTTACATGTCTCCATTCTATTAATGTTGCATACTGAATTTCACCATAATTTAAAATGTACGTTTTTGAGATATTTCCGATTAGAAGTAATAGTCTGAATTGCTATGACTATGAAGAGATCAAACAGATAACATGTATTCTTATCTACGGCAGATTGGATAGTTTTACTTCCATGAAATAGAACTGTAAAGGAAAAAACTAGCTGAATCTGGAAAATATGCTGTAGAGTGTCCCACACCTCTTTCCAAAAAACTTCAACATGCATACATTCAAAATTAATGTGTTTAAATGCTCCCTGACTAAAAAGGCAACTCCAACATTTGTCATCCTGGGGAAAAAAAACATAGAAGAGCATTAATGGAGTGATATAAGCCTTATGATGTAAGAAAAATATTGTTTGAAGCAGGCTTTCTGAGACAATCACCTTGGATCCACACATAGGGCCAACTCCTTTGGGGGTCATTTAGAAAGCAGTCTTGATTCCAAGACTCTAGATATTTAAGTAGGACTCCATCAGATGACGAAGATGAACTGCCTTTGTACAACATAGCCGCTGTGACATTAGGGGTGGATAGCTGAAGCAGTCTTTAAGCAGAATAATTATTTGCATTACAAATTAGCATATTATAATTTCCATAATAGCATCTAATAAACTAGCATATTGCTGTAAAAAAGATATTGGTGCATTACATTTGGCTATAAACTCATCAAAGGTGAGAGGAATACCCTGAATGAACAGCTGCCCCACATATTTAATGTCAATAGATAGCCATGGTCTCCAACATACAATTCTTTTGTTGATTTTTATTAGGGGTTCATCCAAAATATTGTGATATGAACTGGGGTCTTCTTGAGGTCAGCGAAACCAAATAGGATCAAAGATACATAATAGAGATATTAATACTAGTACTATTGAAACATGTATTATTATTTTTGATATATGGGCAGTCCATAAGAATATGGGGAAGACCATCATTTTCTCTGTAACATACCAGTTAGGCACATTGGGATTAGTGGGGATGAACCATAACTGAACTTGTCGCGAAATAAAGGCTGAGTGGTATTTTTTATAATCCGGGAAACCCACACCTCCCTCTGTTCTGAGCTTCTTAAGCTTACATAGTGATATTCTTACATAGTGATATTCTGCATTACTTTTTCCCCCAAAGAAATGTAAGGATACAAGAATCCAATGATTTAAAAAAAAGAAGCTGGAATATTGATAGAAGCATATATAAGTAATAGAGAATAATAGGGGAAATCATAATTTTAATAGTTTGGAGTCTACCCCACCAAAGTAACAAGATGGGTGACCATGTATTTGAGAATTCCTTCACCCTAGTTAGAATATTGACTGTATTTTGTTTAATAATATTTTTAATTGTGGACATTATGTGGATACCTAAGTACTTGATACCTACCGAACACCATTTGATTCCAAAAATTGCAATGTGATGCTTGGTGCAATGTATGTTGAGTGATAGAATCTCTGATTTGTCCGTATTGAATATATAGCCTGATGTCAGAGAGAATCGTGTAATGATGGGAGTCAGATGGTGAAGACAAGTATCTGATATATTCAAAACAATTAAAACATCATCTGTATCGGCCGCCATTTTAATTTTGATATCTTTGTATTAAATACCACATATGTTGCCATCCTGTCGTATTGGTTCCAGGAAGGGTTCCAAAGCTAACATGAATAAACGGGGTGATAGGGGACAACGTTGGCGAGTACCTCTATCGAGAGACAAAAAGGGAGATAAATGATTATTTATAAACACTAATTTAGTGGGATTAGAGTACTTTAATCATGGATATGAATGGACTGGGAATAACGTGCCAAGTGAGAGTTTCAAACATGAAGTTCCATTCTACTCTGTCAAAAGCTTTTTCAGCATCAAGCGCTATTGCCGCATATGGATTTCAGGAATTTTGTATGATGTTAAGAATGTTGCTAAAGAGTCTGATGTTGGCAGAGGATGATCTACCTTTGACATAGCTCACCTGATCATTTTTAGTTAAGTGTGGAAGAAAGGGAATAAGTCTATTGGCTAGGACTTTGGCAAAAATCTTACAGTCGGTGTTAATTAGAGAAATGGGCCTATAATTTACAACCATTTCTGGATCTTTTTTGGGTTTAGGGAGTAACATAAACATTGATTCTGAGAAAGATCCAAGAGCTTCCTCATGCGCAATGAAGGAGGTATAAAGTACATTAAATTTAGGGACCGGTTTATCTTTAAAATTGGCAAAATAATCTATTGAGCAACCATCTGGGCCTGGTACTTTACCCTTCCTAAGGTCACTAATAGCTTTATGTACTTCATTAGAGGATATAGGAGAATCTACAGATTGTAGATTAGGATATGCATAGGAATTACGATGTAAATGCTTAAGGAAATTGTTTGCATTAGTATTATCAGGCAATGCTTCAAAGGAGTATAACTTTTGATAAAAGTTCATAAAAACGTGCAGAATATCCTTATCATTCATCACTTTATTACCATCATGATCTGTAATAACAATAACTTTTGCTTTGTCTTTTTTTGTATTGCGAGAACACACTAAAGATTTCCCAGATTTGTTTGAAAACTGATAGATCTTGGATTTGTACTGTAAAAGATTTGCACAGGAGTATTCAGTTGCTAAATTATTATACTGTATTCTGAATGTAATAATCTTCTGAAGAATAGGGGCAGTGTTAGTCTGAATGTGTTCTTGTTGTAGGGACTTGATAAGTTTAAGAATATCTTCAGATTCTTTTTGAGTTTTTTCTTTTTGGCGGTGGTGTATGATATAATGTGATAGCAGTCCCAGTTGTTATGTACAGATGTGTCTGCTGAGGAGTTTTCAGCAAAGAAGTGAATATGTTGCTGATTGATACATTTCACCAATTTCTCATCTTTCAAGAGAGCTGAGTTGAATCTCCATCTATTATGATGATGTACAGTTTGTTCATTTGATAATTTGATGTGAACAGAAGCATGATCAAACAGCGTTATACTTTCTATTTTGGCATCTAACAGATGATTAGTTAGAGATTTAAAAACAAAGACATAATCAATTCTTGAAAAGAAGTTTGGGGAGGTGAATAAAAGGTATAATCTAGATCTGATGGATGGGTGATTATCCAAGTATCAATGAGACCTAATTCAGAGACGAAATTCCTAAATTGTATATGGGATTTCGTAGATTTAAAGCACAAATTGGACTTTTTTTTATCAAGGAGATGATCTATAACCTCTTTGCAATCACCACATACAATAAGATTATTAGAGTGAGTTATTAGAGTGAGTTGGAGTATATCAAGGAACAAACCGAAAATTAAGGAGGGATGCTTGTGGGTGTGGCTTGGTTATGTACCCACCCATTGAGTACTAAAGCTTGAGGCGATGAGCACCAAAACTAAACTCTATGCTGTGTTTATAGACCTGAAGCAAGCATTTGACGGTGTAGACTGTGACAACATGTGGAAAAATCTGTAGAATTGCAAATGCCCCCCTGATCTACTAGTTGCCATGCAAGCTCTGTACTCTAATACCTCGGTTCAAGTGAGACTATATTCCATAGGAGCCGCCACAAAGATAATTGCCACCTGGAACAACTTGGAATAGGGTTGCCCTCTTGCGGCAATGTTATTCAACCTGTATATCTAAGACATAGCGGCTTCTCAGGAAAGGGTTAGAGCTCCCCCACCAATCTTGAATAGCACAACAGTTCCATAGCTGATCTATGTGGATCTATGTTCCTTTTAGATAAAACGCAGATTGGACTCCAGAGAAGAGTAGATGCTCTAGCAATCTATGTTGATGGAAACGGCCTTACAATAAACTCAGCAAAGACCCAAATCATGATCTTCACTTGTCAGAAAGGAGTTAAGAACAAAGCCTTCTCCCTATTTTTAAATTCTAATAAACTGACTCAGATTCACTCATTAAAGTACTTAGGAGTATGGCTAAATTCAAGTATCAGTGAGCATGAATGGGACGCAGTATTGAGAGTGAAAGTTGTATCGTTAGCACAACAAGGCCTCATTTTGCACAAAAATATGGAACATTTTCTCTGCGTCCAGTCCAAACCTTCTACCGACAAAATGTGGTACCAATTCTAACCTATGGGGCAGAAGCCATACTCAGTTTAACATGGCATATTTGGGACCAGTTAGAAGTAAGTTCTCTCTCTTCCTCAATCTTTCCCGATACAAAGGTTAAGATTTAAAATTGCTCTCCAATCTATGCACTCATAAGTATTGTGGAAATCACTTGATTTCTATCAGAAAACCGTTATTGACGACAATGTGCCCCATATCGATATTTTGAGAACATGATCGACCAATAGTCAAACTACGATCCTGAATAATTGGATGGCAAAGTGCATTCAATGGATAGAGACTTTGGACTATTCAATTGAACTATTGAAGTCCAACCCTCTGTCAATCAAGAAGAAAATCCAATGGAAGGACTGGATTGAGACTCAGGAGCTGAAATCATAATACAAACTGTCCATTAATTGTGCAATGGAAACCTGTGCATTAAACCAACTTCCTGCCTATCTGCAGCTATTTCCATGCCCAACGCTGTGAGATTTGTTCTTGCGATTAAAGCTCAATTTTCTACCAGCGAGAGAGGTTCTAGCACATACAAAACAACTGACAGGTCTGCCTAATAGTTGCCGATTTTGTAAAAACAGTGTTCAACAAGAATCTATAGTCCATCTCCTGATAGTTTGTGAGGCGCTTGATTCTATAAGAGGGAAATATCAAGAAGTGTTACCGTCAGTCGCTATACCTTTAACATTGGAGGAAAGGTGGACTTCATTGATAATTGGTGAAGAAAAGAGTTTAATTTTTATAGTCATGCAGTTTTGGATTGAAATTTCAAATTGAAAAGATATTTTACGTTTTGCTTTGTTTTGCTGTTTTTTTGATTCACTCTACAAGAGAATGTAGGGATTGTGAAAGAATGAAAAGTTTGTAACAAACTAATTCATGAATACAAATAAAAAATGCATTGGAGTATATCAAGGAGCAAACTGACAAATAAGGAGACACACACAACTTGTGGGTGTTGCTTGCTTAAGTACCCACCCATTGAGTGCCCATGGCCATGCTACTCCCTGTGGCCATTCACATCTACCACCTACCTCACCCAACCAAAACAAATCCTCCAGGGATCTCCTTAAACTGACGCTTTCAAGCAGTAGCATCACACTTTGGCATGTAAGTGTCATTTTTAAGCAGTCCGCTGAGAGTGAATTGTGCAATTGCTGCCATAAATATGATACTGGTACAATGAAATTGTCGCAACCAAGGGCATCATTACGAGTAGGGCGGTAAGGGATACCGGACCGTTAAGGAGACCGGTGCCGTTAATCCCTTACCGCCCTACTACGAGTTCCCTTAGCGGGTCCCTCCTTCAACGCCTGGTTTTACCAGGGGTTATGGACGGGACCCGCTAAGGGACTTCAGTGCTAATAACGGTACCGCAAATTGCGGTACCATTTTTAGCTACTTCCCCATTCCCATTGAGCCCTATGGGGGGCTCAAATGGGAATGGGGAATGGTTTTCTCAATGGGGACTTACCGGTCCTGCAAAGATCGGACTACACCGGTAAGT
Organism: Ambystoma mexicanum; assembly: GCF_040938575.1. Taxonomy (NCBI): domain Eukaryota; kingdom Metazoa; phylum Chordata; class Amphibia; order Caudata; family Ambystomatidae; genus Ambystoma; species Ambystoma mexicanum. The sequence continues at coordinate 451,296,905 of NC_090933.1, read as the reverse complement.
CCCCATTGAAAGAGGCCGGTGCTGGTGTTAGGGAGAATTCTCTGTTTAGGCTGAATTTCCTAACCTAGTGAGTCCCCCAGCAGCTTTGCTGGATTTCTGGAGTTTGTTTTTTTCATCCTGCCAAGAGTGAGACTCTTTTTTTCCCACTCTTGGACATGTATGTGTGTAATTCCTTTGAAATGTCAATGTGTTTGATGGGCTATGGCGTCTTTTACTCCATAGGGTCTCATATGTTTTTCAATGTGTGTTACACCGCACCCTACGTGCCAGAGGACTGAGCATCCTAGCGGACCCCCACCATAGACTCCATACCCGGGGACTGACTACTGTCTCCCCGGGCATGTAAAGTCACCATTGGCTTTACTAGACCTAAATTTACTAACAGAACTAGTACAAACCATCTTATTGTGGACGTACTAGTAGGGGTAATTCGATTACTCCTGGATCTGTTACTCGAGGGGGCACTGTCCCGTCCCCCCTCGTCGAGTTTTGGCTGGTGGCAGTGGAAACTACTTATTATGTTCGACCCCGGACATAACCCTATGGGATTCGTCCCATTGTTGGAGATTGATACTTTTCCTGGTTAATCTCTAACGTACCACCGGTCTACTTATCTTAAATAAGTTTATCGGATGGTATTTTCTGCCAGAACTCGGTTTTTAAAATGTGTGTTCGTCTCTGTGACTCCTAAACCAAAGGTTGAGCCCTTTGTTCCACTTTTGGCGGGCCTCTGGACAGAGACCCTCCAAGGTGGTGCCATTCTGTCTGGGTTACGACAGGGGTGTGGGAGGGGGTTTAGGCACCCTGGACCGAGTTGCCTTGCCAAATCCGGTCGCACTCTGGAGTGATTGGCCCAAGTGGTGAGCCTTCCCGCTCACCACTTAGCGTGTGTTGATTGACAGCTAGGCTGAATGAATGGGGGTTTTCTGCATAAAAGTAGGGCTTTTGGGACTGGATCTTCAGAAGTCGCCACAGGACCTAAGAATCCGACGAGGGTAATGCCGAGCCGACCTGCACGACGACACCTCCGGTGGAGCCCTGAGGAACCGACTCACCACTTCCCGACGACAGAGGAGATCTCCCTGCCGGAGAGTCTCTTCCCCTGGCTGGTGGGAACAACCAGTCCCCTTTGCTTTTTATTCACCTCAGGACACAGTGGTCGAATTGCCCGTGCAGAGCACTCGGCAACCGGATAGCCACTACCACTGTACCGCGACCAAAAGGTGGTGCCTTGTGACGGAGCACTCCGCGGCTGGTCTCTTCCCTGGTGGTGCACCGGACTTCACTTTTCTTCGACGACGAGATCATCTCTACTCTTGGCAAAGACCCGACGTGCATCCACCACCAGGAACAACTGCCCCCGCCGGAGCTGCCCTCCACAACAAGGTACCGTGTCCGCCTGTCTTCCCTTTTCGATCGGTTCGAGTGAGGTGTCTTAATCCTCTCCGTTCCGTTGGGTCACCTCCAAGCTTGTCTCATTTGTTGTTCTGAACTGGTTCAATCTGCCGATAACAATTTGCTACAAAGACTTGAATGCATCTCCCTAGAGACTTTTGGGACATCGCGCCTTGCCTCTCTCCGAGTGGGCCTGGCCTCTGAACTTTATGATCTATTGTGATTCTTGCCTTCCTGCCTTGCATTTTATCCGCATAGGATTGAACTGTGTTGATTTCATAACCTGCCTATCTTTTTCTCTTCCGTCCTAACTAATATTCGAGTGTCATCTAGGTTGAGGTATACACCTCTGTCTGAAAATAAGTGGTACCAGTAGAACCTAGAGTTGTCGAAGTATTGCTAGGGGGATTGATCGTTTTCTACTTCGTAGAGTAATTGTGTTTGATTTGTTTGCCGTGATTTGCCTTAGTGTTTTCCATAGATGTTTCGTTATAAATAAATGCCTTAATATCTTTACACTAAGCCTCGTTGCGTGTTTGCTTGTCTTGCTGTGAAGAATTGCCCTATTTTGTATACTCCACATACTGCTCAACTTTTCTTGAGAGAAGTCTGGCTGCTAAGCCACAGCTACCAAGTAAATCTGTGTGGTACAGACTGCTACCAAGTGGGTTCACCGCCAAACACCTGTAGTCCTAAATCTTTTGCAGTGGTCCCAGAGGGAACTGCACAGGTTTCCGCCTAACAGCCGGTCCCGTTATTGGAGGCAGTTATGGCGCAAATAGTGCCATTCTCGGAATGAGGCACAAAGTCTGCCTTCAGCCACTTCATTTCTATGGGTTCCTTGCATTGAAGTCCCATTAAAAACAAACACTGACAAACCCAAAAGTTGTAAGTTATATTCACTTACTACATAGGCTTTTGCCAGGCACTGCTATTATGTTCCTATATAATCACACTCTTATTTTGCCTTGTTGTGGCCAGGGAGTGCCACAAAGGCAGTGCTTGGAAAAATGCTTTTCCAATGTTTGTTTGTATGGGTCTTGTGCTAATATTTACCCACAATTATTGCAAGTGACCCTGCATAGCACAGAAGCCTGAAGTTACATAAGTGGGCTTTGGTTTTTTTTTGTCCCCCAGATATTTTTTAAAGGAATGGGTTGAAATTGTGCATTTTACAGCACAACATTGTAGGAAAACTGTGTGAAAAGCCATGTCATACAATGCACAATTGTTCCAATAAATGTACGCGAGTTCTTCTTCTGTAAAGGGCATTTTCATGTGGCACCAATCCATAATATGTGCCAGCATGGCCCTCTAAAACATATATATGCCAATATTGCCACTGCAGAACATGATAGTGCTCACAATATATGCCAGCATGAACATTGTAAAGCGCATTTCCATGATGCCTTGCCCAACAATATATGCCAGTATGGTTCTGCAACGTGCATGTTCATGCTGACTGCTCCCCAATATATGCCATTATTAACACTATAAAACACCTTTTGGATGTGCTCACAAATAATGCCACACTTTCCAATAAATAGAATATGATCATGATGCTCCACAAATATATGCCAATATGGCACTTTAAAGCACTTGTTCTTGCTGACTGACCAGACCATGTGCCAGTAGTAAAACTGTAAATTATCTTTCATGATGGCCTCTACAATATATATGCCAGCATTTCAACTGTAAAGTACATGTTCATAATACCACACAATATATGCCAGCATAACCCTGTAAAACACTTTTTATTGCAGTCTGCACCACTAGAAAATACCTTCATGATGGTTCCCTCAATATGTATGGCAACAAGGCAACTGGATATCCACTCTATGTTCAGGCTATTGACTACACACAAAGAAAATGTCTCATCATCCTCATGGACATGTTGGAGTGCTGCTTATCCAAATCGATGACATTAAAATAATGTGTGTAGTTTATGGGCCCATACTACATCTTTCTTCTTGAACTGACACAGGTTATCATCCAATCAACTGAACTTACTGATGGGGACATTGCACACAACTACTTCTCACTCCAAGCTGGAGTTGCCATAAGAGACATGCAGCAAGAATACATCTATGGACCATATGCAATGCGGTTTCATTAAGCTTCACTCCCCAAAATACATCAGCAAACCATTGAATTTTAACACACATTCATACTTCTGATGTGGATACCTGCCACACTAAGCATAAACACACACACACACACACAAATAACAGGCATGCATTTGGAGCCAGAGGTCATAGACTTTAGTGGCCAGGCAATCTCATTTTGGGCTACAGGGCATCATTTTGGCGCCACACAGATTGTTTCCACTAGTGCATCTGATTATGTTTTGTCTGACATGGTTCCTCAGCTGACATGGGATTAGGGGGATCCATCAAGTTGAGGTGGAGAGGCCAAAGGCTGCCCTATTTCTCCTTTAATCTGCTACTGCATTCAGATAACAAATCAATTGAACACCTATGTAATATTATTATTAGAGACTTATACATAGTCCCCTTGTATCCAGATGTGTACCGCAGAAAATTAACACAACTGTGAATCAAAACTCTGCAAACCAAGGTCCACCCTTGGGAACACATGGATGTGTAGGCTATCCATACTTTGATATGGGAAAATGCAACATCTTAATAAGCTAGTGCATTCATGTTCAATATAAATGTGTTCATATTGAATTACATCACTCCTTATTGACTTTACCCCCTTTAAATTGATCACTTGTGAATGCTCCCTTCATGTCACCACAGGGCTAAATCATATCAGCAGCCTAATAAAATAGAAAAATAAAAATGCTTATTGAAAACACACCCACATGCATATTTAAATCTTACTAGCCCTTCCAGTTTGAAAATATACATATTAGACATTAATGTATTAAGATAAGTAGGAATACAGTGGTCTATACTTTAAATGGGTAAGAAGCCTGGCTCGCTGGCGTGAAGCCAGGCATCGAATATGAGTGCCCAGTAGGCCCCTTTTGGTAAGCAGAACTGGCGCTGTGGGATGCACCGAATGCCGGGTTAAGGCGCCTGATGCCGTCACTCATCAGACCCCAGAAAAGGTGTTGGTTGATATAGACAGCAGGACGGTGGCCATGGATGTTGGAATCCGCTAAGGAGTGAGTAACAACTCACCTGCTGAATCAACTAGCCCTGATAATGGATGGCGCTTGAGCGTCGGGCCCATAGCCAGCCATCGCTGAGAGCCACAGGGAATAAGCCGCGACGAGTGGGAGGGCCACTGCAGTGCGCATGGAAGCCCGGGGCGAGGGGCCGAGTGGAGCCGCCGCAGCTGCAATTCTTGGTGGTAGTGGCAAATATTCAAACAAGAACTTTTGAAGTGGAGAAGGGTTCCATGTGAACAGCAGTTGAACATGGGTCAGTCAGTCCTAAGAGATGGGTGAGCGCTGTTCGGAAGGGACAGGCAATGGCCTCCGTTGCCCTCAGCTGATCAAAAGGGAGTCGGGTTCAGATCCCGAACCTGGAGTGGTGGAGACAGGCACCCTCATGGCATCCACTGCGGTAATGCAAACGATCCTGGAGAAGCTGGCAGGAGCCCCAGGGAGAGTTCTCTTTTCTTTGTGAAGGGCAGGGCACCCTAGAATGGGTTAGCCCCGAGAGAGGGGCCCGAGCCTTGGAAAGCGCCATGGTCCTGATGGCATCTGGTGAGCTCTCGCTGGTCCTTGAAAATCCAGGGGTGATAGTGTAAACCTTGTGCCGGGCCGTACCCATATCCGCAGCAGGTTTCCAAGGTGAACAGCCTGTGGCATGTTGGAACAGTGTAGGTAAGGGAAGTCGGCAAGTCAGATCCGTAACTTTGGGTAAGGATTGGCACTACGGGCTGCGTCAGTCGGGCGGGGGCGCGAAGCGGGGATGGGCATGTACTGCGGCTGGACGAGGCATCGCCCCCAACGCTTCTTATGATCCCAGCCATAGTCTGTTTTAATGAATTTAGAATTTTAATTGACTACATTGACTTCACCTGATACTTAGGGAATTTTAGTCCGTGTTTAAAGGAAGCCTATTTCTTAGCATTCGAAAAATACTTATTTTCGTGAACCTTATAGCACTAACTGCATGATATATTCTTCCCAGGACCGCAATGTGTAATTTGTTGTGTTTACCTTGCTAGAACCTGTTGCTCCCAGTAGAGTAAGTGCAGCCGTCGTATCTGTTGAAACAAAGAACTACAAATACCAGCAGTTTTGTAGTTCTTTTGCCCTGTACTTCTTGACACGTCAGGCGCGTCACCGCCGGCGCGTCTGAAACGGTTTGTGGCGGTTCGTGGTGGTTAGTATCTGTATCTGCCACCTCCCGTTTGACTGAATTGTTTGCTTATTTAATCTCTGTTTATTGATCAGTCATGGCATCTTGCTGTGACCTCGTTTCTTCAATCGCTCGTAATCGTAGAATAAGGCTCTCGCAGAGCGCACGTGACCTTATCGAACAATGCGTTGCTCCTGCTCCTACACTTATGACTCCAGACCCTACTCATAGGCACTGTGAGCAGACCTTAGCATTGGAATCTATTGCTCAGCCAAGCACTGTCATGAAGTGGCCGACCTCATTGTTCAGAAAAAAGTGGATATATGTGCGCTTACCGAAACATGGTTGCATGACACTGCTCTCGACTCTTTACAACTGGCCACTCCAACTGGTTATTCCTTTTTCCATTCTGATAGACAGGAAAAACGTGGCGGAGGTGTGGCAGTGATTTATAGAACTACCATTAATATACATGAATCTGCTAAACTAGTTTTTGACCAATGTGAAACTCTTTTTCTCAAACTGAGCCTTACCCCAACAGCTTCTCTTAACCTCTTAGTGCTTTATAGACCGCCTATTGATACTCCTCTCTTTGAAGAACAGTTGCTGGCTTTTATTGGCAACTCCTGTAAACCTCATTCACCTACCATTATACTGGGAGATATTAACCTCTGGGCTGATAATTCCTTGGATGGTTTGTCCATTTCCCTAGCTGATTCCGTATCTTCTTTATCCTTTACTCAGCATGTCAAAGCCCCTACTCATACTGGTGGCAACATACTGGATTGGGTAATAGCTAAAAATGTTCCCATTAATAACATTGATCCATGTATCTGGTCAGATCATTTTTCTGTAAGCTTTCAGACAAACTATAATCATATTATGGGTAAAAACAATCAGCCAATTTTGCCTGTCATGTCAAGGAATATACGCAAAATCACTCAAGTTGCCTTTCGTACTACGGTCATACCTCTATTACCATCTTTAGAGATGACCATGCCACTTGGAGACTTTGTAGCTAACATAAGATCCGCACTTGATGCTGCATTGGAAATGTTAGCCCCACCTAAACCCTCTAACAGAAAAAGGGGAAAAAATGCACCTTATATTCCATTTTCAGTCGAAATCACTGAGGCTCGTTCTAAAAAAATGTCCGTTGGAACGACAATGGCATAAACAACCATCTGAGTATAATCTTACCTCTTATAAGCAGGCTCTCCTACATTATAAGTCACTTATTCTCTCCACTAAAGAATTGCACCTCAACTGTAGGATTTCTAAAGCTAAATCTAGCTCTAAAGAGCTTTTTGTTATCCTCCAGGAGCTTAAAGGTTGTACCACCACTTTGTTGCCTCCGGCGGACAGCGCATGGTGTCAAAACATCCATAATAGCTTCACTAATAAAACTCTAACTCATCAAAATAACATTAACACTCAGGTCAAACTATTTGTCAGGAACTTGGATTGGAGGGTCTGGAAACGCTGGAGGCATTGATTGTCGCACGCGCGTTTCAGTCCTCACCCAAGATGGCGGACGAGTCCTTATATGCTGACTCCTCCCACCGACCGATGCGTTGTATCTGTTTACCAACGCTACGGTTCGTGAGGAAGCTTTGTCCGTGAAATTCTCATTGCCTCTTCCCGTCTTTTCCTTTTTCAGCCTTCCTGGTCCGTCTCGTCGGATCGTCTACTTCCTTTCTACCTTTCGTATCCTCCCTTTGCCTGCTCCTTATCCGTTGCAATTCTTGCCACCTCCAGTCTTTCCTGTATAGTTTTTTTTGGTTTCCTGTGTCCTATTTATTTACTTCCTCCTGTTTCTCTCTAGTTCCTTTCTAAAGTTGTTTGTACACTCTTCCTGGTTTTCTGTCTTCCTGTTTTATACATTGCTAAGACTACCTTTATTATGCCCTTTTCGGCAGCCGGTCCCGGCACCTCAATTTCGTTTATTGAGCGGTCTCCCGCTCCGTAAGCACCTTACTGCTCCTTGTTCGGTACTTATCACTAGCTCTGACTGTTTCTCTCGATTCCCTTGTCCCCGTCACTATCGGGTTTTTCTTCTACTCCTTTCCATTTTTGTTAACCCTCCTTTTCCAGCTATTCATCAAACTCCTGCCACAATCAAACCGTCCCTTGAATTCTACCAACACCGGCTGCCTTCAGGTCATCAAGGAAGTGATCACAGCCAACTGAACCCATCTGAATTTACAGGGTTTTTTCCGCCTTTGTGCTTTTTCCCTGTTTAGGGCTGGCCCCCTGGGGGTCCCCGCGGTTAGGGTTTCTTCTCTGCCAAGGTGGCCTCCGGAGGGGCCAGACCCTACTTGCACGAAAAGAAGATCAGGACACCCAAGAGAGACACCCCCACCTCACGGAAGGAAAGAAAGAAGACCGAGACCATCCCAATAGAGTATACCTCTGAGGAGCCAGGTGAGGAGGAGGGGGAGGAAGTTCTTAAGCTTGACAGAATACAACGCCTAGAATCCACCATGGCGTCATTGGAACAGTATCAGGAACTAGTGGCAGCCATGCAGAATCTAACGATGGAGGTCCAGACCTTAAGAAATGAAAATATCACCCTCTGACAACAGGTTGTAATGCATCGTGACGACCGTGGAGACTTGCCTACGATGCCTCTATCCTTTGGCAAGTATGATGGGCACCCCGGAGGAATGAAGGATTTCCTCGATGCATGCAAGGTATATTTTGCCTTTCGTAGCCACACCTACGAGACTGCTCGATCAAAGGTTGGGTTTATAATAGCCAATCTAATGGGAAATGCACTTTCATGGGCTACACCATTTGTCACCAGAAATGAACCAATTTTGGACGACTATGATCGTTTTACGGAGGTGTTTAAGGAACGCTTCGACAGACCGGAGGTGTTTTACTCTTCTTTAGAAGCAATCTTAGATGTCGAACAAGGAAACACTGATGTCCAGACCTATCTCTCCCGTTTTCAGAGACTGGCAGCCAAGGCGGATTGGCCAGATTCCGCCCAGCAAACCATTTATCGACGCGGCCTTCATGAAGATATCAAGGATGAGCTAGCCCGAGTAGCCCGACCTGTGTCTTTTCAGGACCTTGTTACATTGTCCCTTCAGATAGAGTTTAGTTTGAAGGAAAGACGGTCCGAAAGAAGAAGAAGCCGAGGCACAGCTCGACCAACCCCTCTACCCTCATCTAATCCTCCCACCAGGTCTTCTCATCCCCCTGATGAACCTATGCAGATCGGAACTACCCGAGGACCGTTAACGCAGGAAGAAAGCAAGAGAAGAAGAGACTATGGGTTGTGTATGTATTGCGGCTCTTCAAAGCACCTATTAAGAGATTGTCCTGAAGTACCTCCTAGAAGACAGGGAAACTACAACCCCCGATCTACAGCAAGGGAAGTTTCGGGGGAAGTCTCCAACACCCTTGCAACCATACAAGAGCAGTAAACACTCCGGAGGATTGCAGTTTGATGGTGTTCCGAGTTCACCTTTGGCTGACAGAGGCCGGTCCCACTGAAGTATTAGCTATGCTTGACTGTGGAGCAGCAGGGAACTTTATAGACTCCAAGTGGGCAGCGGAACATCTTGTATCCACTAGAACCAAAGCCACACCTATCCCCGTGGAGGGGGTCGACGGTAGACCCTTGTCGTCTGGGCCGATAACTAAGGAGACAATCCCCTTGAGAATGCAGTTAAAACACCACGAGGAGTTTCTGGTCTTTGATCAGATCCGAGCAGCCCATTTTCCTTTGGTTATCGGTATTCCATGGTTAAGGAGGCACAACCCTCATATAGATTGGACCACCAACAAGGTGCACTTCGACTCCAAGTTTTGTAAATCTCACTGTTTTGAATTACCTTCGGTTTCAAAGAACCCGGAGTCTTCCATAAGCAGAATCCCAGAACGGATCACTGTTGCTTCTGTTCCTCTCCACTATCAGGAATTCTCTGAGGTATTCCTAGATACCATACCCCGACAACTCCCACCACATAGAGCGGAAGACTGCTGCATAGACCTAACACCAGATGCAGTGGTTCCCTTTGGGAGGATGTATCCACTGTCGTTAACCGAAAGGAAGGCATTAAGGGATTACCTTGACGCAAACATACAGAACGGACTCATCCAAGAATCTAAGTCTGCTTGTGGAGCTTCGTTGTTCTTTATTCCGAAAAAAGACTCAGCTGAACTTCGCCCTTGTATAGATTACCGGGGCTTGAACAAGGTCACTATCCGGGATAGATACCACATGCCCTTGATTCGAGATATCCTGGAGGCGGTTCAAGGAGCGGAATACTTTACAAAGCTTGACCTTAGAGGAGCTTATCACCTTCTGAGAATAAGACAGGGGGACGAATGGAAGACAGCGTTCCGTACCCCTTTTGGACTCTTCGAGTATAGAGTGATGCCGTTTGGCCTAGTAAATGCTCCAGCAGTCTTCCAAAGGTACATGGACAAGGTTTTTTCGGATATGCTATTTGTATCCGTGGTAGTGTATCTTGATGACATTCTCGTCTTCTCCAAGACTCTTCCAGATCACAGATCATTGGTCAAGCAGGTCCTACAACGTCTTCAATCCCATCAGTTGCTGGTTAAACCAGAGAAATGCATTTTCGAATCTACCTCTGTGTCCTACTTGGGATTCATTTTGTCCAAAGAAGGTATCGAAATGGATGCCAACAAGGTAAGGGCCATTACGGAGTGGAAGAATCCAGTTAACATCAAGGAGCTACAGAGCTTCTTAGGATTGGCCAATTTTTATCGGAGGTTCATCCCCAACTTCTCCAACAAGGTGTTACCTCTGACCTCTTTATTGAAGAAGGGTGTTAAGTTCATTTTTGGCGATGAACCCCAAAGGGCGCTCCAATTTTTAAAGAAATGCTTTTCTACAGCACCCATCTTGGTCCAACCTGATCCGACCATTCCGTACATTCTGGAGACGGACGCCTCTTCAGGAGCTGTAGGGGCAGTCCTACTTCAAGAGCAGGAAGATGGATATGAACACCCTGTAGCATACTATTCTAAGACACTTACCTGTAGCGAACGCAATTATTCTGTCATCGAGAAGGAGCTTTTGGCGATTAAAATGGCCTGTCAAGAGTGGAGACATCTACTACAGGGAGCTAACCATCAATTTACCATTCGAACGGATCATCGCAACCTTCGGGTTTTGCAGCAGATGGAATGTTCCAACGCCAGACATGCCAGATGGGCTTATTTCTTTTTACAGTATGATTTCGTTATTACATACATACCAGGAACAGAGAACAAGAAGGCTGATGCCTTGTCAAGAAGCCTGGGAGAAGAATCTGGTTCCTATAAGGGACATGAGCTTATTTTCCCAAAACTTACTGTGTTGGCATCTACGGTTTCCTTCCTACAAGATCTGGTACCACAGTATCAGATGTGCACGGAGTTTCCATCTAAAGTGAGCCGAGACAAGGACGGATTATACTACTATGAAAGTGCACTCTATATTCCGACCAAGAAACTACAGGCACAGATATTGTCTTGGTGTCATGATACGCCTTTAACAGGACACTCAGGCATAAGGAAGACATATGACCTCCTACGGAGAGGTTTTTGGTGGCCAACCTTAAGAAGGGATGTAAATCAGTATGTTTCTACTTGTTCAGTCTGTGCCTCGAACAAATACCGAACTGGAAAACCCCTAGGTTTGTTGCAGCAGCATTCCTTACCAAACCGCCCTTGGGAGCACATATCCACTGATTTTATAGTAGACCTCCCTTCATCCTATGGCATGACAGTCATCATGGTGACCATTGACTCATTCAGCAAGTTGGCCCATTTTTCTGCTTTCAAACAGATACCGTCTGCCTCCGAGATGGCAGCAACCTTTCTCCAGGACATAGTCCGTCTACATGGTTTACCCAGAACCATCGTGTCGGACAGAGGCCCCCAATTCACATCCAAATTTTGGACCTCTCTCTGCCAAATCCTGGGTATTCACAAGGCTCTCTCTTCAGGGTATCACCCGCAGAGCAATGGACAAACAGAAAGGTTAAACGCCAGCCTTGAACAATATCTCTGATGCTTCTGCAGTCCTCAACAAGAAGAATGGTACCGTTTTCTCCCTCAAGCAGAATTTGCCTATAATAACGCCTTGCATACCTCGATCCAGATGAGTCCCTTCTATTGTACATATGGATACCATCCCCAACACTTACCCTGGCTTACCCCTCCTTCTACCAAGATCCCAGCTCTTGAGGGAGTTCTACAGGACCTACTAAATGTACACAGATTGGCCAAAGAAGCACATCAAGCAAGTCAACATTCGCAAAAGAAATGGGCAGACAAGGGAAGGAGTGGCAATCCTGCATGGAAGATAGGGCAGTTGGTCTGGTTATCCACCAGATTCCTGCCGAGATGGGTTCATAAGGGCAAATTCTCCTCGCGCTTCCTTGGACCATTTCCAATTTTACAACAAATAAACCCTGTGGCATTTAAGCTCAAGCTTCCGGAATATCTCAAAAGGGTGCACCCAGTCTTCCACGTTTCCCTTTTGAAAGAACATAAGGAGGACCCTTTCGAGAGGCCCGTATTCAGAGGGCGTACTCAAGTGTCTCCTGCTCCTGACGAATATGAAGTATCCCATTTAGTGGATTCCAGATACCACAAAGGACGACTGTACTATCTGGTCCACTGGAAGGGTTATCCAGTGGAAGAGCGGACTTGGGAACCAGTGAACCATGTTCATTCCCCACAATTAGTATGACAATTCCACCGACTTCATCCGGGCAAACCCGGGGGATCTCCGAGAAGAAGGGGGCATACTGTCAGGAACTTGGATTGGAGGGTCTGGAAACGCTGGAGGCATTGATTGTCGCACGCGCGTTTCAGTCCTCACCCAAGATGGCGGACGAGTCCTTATATGCTGACTCCTCCCACCGACCGATGCGTTGTATCTGTTTACCAACGCTACGGTTCGTGAGGAAGCTTTGTCCGTGAAATTCTCATTGCCTCTTCCCGTCTTTTCCTTTTTCAGCCTTCCTGGTCCGTCTCGTCGGATCGTCTACTTCCTTTCTACCTTTCGTATCCTCCCTTTGCCTGCTCCTTATCCGTTGCAATTCTTGCCACTTCCAGTCTTTCCTGTATAGTTTTTTTTGGTTTCCTGTGTCCTATTTATTTACTTCCTCCTGTTTCTCTCTAGTTCCTTTCTAAAGTTGTTTGTACACTCTTCCTGGTTTTCTGTCTTCCTGTTTTATACATTGCTAAGACTACCTTTATTATGCCCTTTTCGGCAGCCGGTCCCGGCACCTCAATTTCGTTTATTGAGCGGTCTCCCGCTCCGTAAGCACCTTACTGCTCCTTGTTCGGTACTTATTACTAGCTCTGACTGTTTCTCTCGATTCCCTTGTCCCCGTCACTATCGGGTTTTTCTTCTACTCCTTTCCATTTTTGTTAACCCTCCTTTTCCAGCTATTCATCAAACTCCTGCCACAATCAAACCGTCCCTTGAATTCTACCAACACCGGCTGCCTTCAGGTCATCAAGGAAGTGATCACAGCCAACTGAACCCATCTGAATTTACAGGGTTTTTTCCGCCTTTGTGCTTTTTCCCTGTTTAGGGCTGGCCCCCTGGGGGTCCCCGCGGTTAGGGTTTCTTCTCTGCCAAGGTGGCCTCCGGAGGGGCCAGACCCTACTTGCACGAAAAGAAGATCAGGACACCCAAGAGAGACACCCCCACCTCACGGAAGGAAAGAAAGAAGACCGAGACCATCCCAATAGAGTATACCTCTGAGGAGCCAGGTGAGGAGGAGGGGGAGGAAGTTCTTAAGCTTGACACTATTGACTAATACCACATCCATTCTAGATAGCATGAATTCTCCTAATGGTTCTCCTGTTTTTACTTTTAAACCTGTTTCAACAGAAGAAGTTATTGACATTGTCTCTAAACTCAAACCTACCTCTTGTAAGGGAGATGTCTTTCCAGCCTCCTTATTTAAAGATCATATCATCACTCTTGCCCCATGGATCACTACCTTTGTTAATAGATCTTTTCAGGAATCCTATGTTCCTGAGAACATAAAGGAAGCATGGGTTACTCTTCTGCTTAAGAAGGAAAATTTGGATCCTGCAGAGGCAGGAAATTATCGCCCAATTACCAATGTTCCCTTTATGTTGAAAATCCTAGACAAAATCGCAAACTGCCAATACCAAACCTTTATTGAGGAACACAACATACTAGCCTCACAACAATCTGGGTTTCGTCCCAATCATGGGACTGAGACTGCACTGTTAGATTTGAAATCTTACATTGCTGGTCTTGTTGACAAAGGTCATACTGCCCTGTTGCTATTATTAGATCTATCCGCCGCGTTTGATCTAGTCGATCATCAACTACTGGCGGATAGACTCATGGCAATCGGTAAATGTTCCCCTGAAGCCTCTGCCTGGTTCAAATCATTCTTGGGCCCACTGAACATGAGAGTTACTAAGGATAATGCTCATTCTATGGCTTCCTTACTATTATGTGGTGTTCCATAGGGCTCATGTCTTTCTCCTCTACTCTTTAACATTTACTCTCGTCTTCTCTGCGCCCTTTTGTCAGCCATGGGCATTTATTTCGCCAATTACGCTGACAACACACTGGTTGTTATCAAACTCACTGGTGAGTATTTAAAAGATGCAGAGTACATCAACTCCATCTTTGCTCAAATTCAGAAGTGGATGGCGCTAAATTCTCTAGCCCTCAACAATGCCAAAACTGAGCTGTTGATCCTAGGTACCCAGCACAGACTAAAGAAACTTGACACAAAATATGACAACTTTCTGATTGGTCAACATCTTATCTCTGTATCTAAATCTGTAAAAACGTTGGGAGTCTTTTTTGACCCACAGTTATCTTTCACTCGTCAGGCCAATTACCTTAAATCCTCTTGTCACTATTATATCCAGCTTTTATGGCAGATTCGTCCTTATCTGTCTAAAGAGAACCTTGCCTCAATCGCAGCTGCAATTGTAAATTGCAAACTGGATTATTGTAATAGTCTGATGATTGGTACCTTGCAGGTCAACCTTAAAGCCTTGCAGATTATACAGAATAGTGCAGTACATGCTGTAATGGGCCTCAAGGGCAATATGCACGTCTCCGACGATAGGCGTAGTCTTCACTGGCTGCAAGTTAAACACTGCTTACACCATAAAGGTTTAACCATTGTGTTTAAATGCCTATACAGTCAAGTTCCATCCTACCTTACTACTAGGATTAAAAAGAAACCAGTCACCCGTTCTTTGCGCTCAAGTAGCAATACAGTCTTGGTTCAACCTCCATCTACCCTGAAAAGATTTGAGGGTATTAGCTTTGACTCTTGGGCACCGGCTCTTTGGAATGCACTCCCCAAATATCTTGCTAATAGTGATTCTTTGCCTACCTTCAAAAAGCAATTAAAGACCTTCCTGTTTGACAAAGGTTAGGACTCATCTGTTCTCTTAGCACAGCTCTCTTGGCACTGAACTAAGTTTCCCGCTATATCTCCCCATCTTGCTGGCCTTTGTGTGGTTTGGTTTCTCAAGTCTCCCTGTTTCTTTGTTTTTCCTGTTTGACATTGTTTTCTGTTGTCTGCCTTCTCTTTTCCTTTTGTGTGCACCCTGAGGCCTTTGGGTTAGTGGCGCAATACAAGAACGCAGATAGATAGATAGATAGATAGATAGATAGATAGATAGATAGATAGATAGATAGATAGATAGATAGATAGATAGATAGATAGATAGGGGCTGAGTTCTGCCTCAACCAATGCCTAGCAGCTGACTTAGAACTGGTGCGGACCAGGGGAATCTGACTGTTTAATTAAAACAAAGCATTGCGAAGGCCCACGGTGGGTGTTGACGCAATGTGATTTCTGGCAAAGTGCTCTGAATGTTAAAGTGAAGATATAGGGAGAATTCTCAAGAATGTGCTAATTTCCCTTACATTTTGAGACCCCCAGCAACTTTGCTGGATTTCTAGGATTTGATTTTTTACCTGGGAAGAGTGTGAGCCTTTTTTCCCACTCTTCCATGTATTTTGATGTGTGTTTTACTTGTGTGTTCGTTGGTTATGTTGTTTTAAAACAACTCCATAGGCATCATCTTTTTCTGAGTGTCACACAGCACCTTCAGTGTAGTGGCACAGGGATGTCTTTCAGACTTCCCCAGGTTTAAATACCTTCTCTGGGACTGACTACCATCTCCTAGAGCATGTAAAGTTAAATTGACTTTACTAGTCTCTTTAAATTTACAGACCCAGCACACACTATCTTCCTATAGAGTGCTGGGGGGGTTGCCTAGCTTCCTGTGAGTCAAAACACTCATGTAACAGTCAAATGTTAGCTTTTCCTACTTTAAATGGCTGGTTGGACTAGTTTAGATCAAACTACCGTGATTTTTCCAGAACGCTAAAAACGGTAGCTAAAAATCGGGTCAGCCATGGTTTTCAATATGGCGCCCCAGACCTATCTGTAAAAACAGACTCCGGCCGACTTTTTTTGCCATTTCTTTTAGTAAATGTCCTTCTTGTGTTTGTCTCTGCACGCCAATCCAGGTTTGGTCCCTTTGTTTGTTGGCCTTTGGTGGGCTTCAGTGATGAAGCCCTCCTCTGGTGCCTGAGTGTCTGCGATGGACAGGATGTCAGGGAGGTGCACGAAACGCCCTGTGCTTAGTCTCCTAGGAGACCTGAATGCACTCTGGCGTGATTGGCCGGCTCGCTGTCCGGCAAGGACAGCCACCCTGCTATGTGAGTGACAGCCAGGCTGGAATGAATAGAGAAAAACTGTTTAAAAGCAGGTCTCTGGGACTTGGAAAGCAAAGTCGACCGCTGGAACGAAAAATCAGAAGACGAGCTGAAAGAAGAGGACTGCTGCAACTCCTGGATGACTGGTAAAGCCCTGATGCTGGTCTGAATTGCCTGAAACTCCATCGACAGAGAAGCCCTTCAAGGTTAACTTTTTCCCTTGAGTTTGGTGGGAACAACCAACTCTCAAGCCACCTGGACACTGTCCCCATCCTGGTCGAATTTTCTTCAGAGTGCTGTTGAAAACTGGATATCCAGGGGGAAGGAAACCAACTTGTGGACTTTAAGGCACTCACACCTTAAACTGACGTTTTGCTAAGATTTTGGCCTCATCCCTGGGCAGTGCAGGAACCCCCCCGACGTCATCCTTCTTGTCCCCACGACTGAAGCTCAGGAACAGCGAGATCTGAGCGAACTGCCAGGAACAACTGCCTCGGCTACAGCTCTTCTTCACTTCTAAGGTACTGTGCAAACGCAGTCCGGAAATCTTTTCGGCCACCTTGAAAGTTTGTGAAACTTTACCAACTTCGAAGGTTTGTCCTTCCCTAAACATTTGTCTCACATTTCACATAGCCAAACTCTTATAAGATCTGTGGCAAAGACTTAACCGTTTACTACCAAAACTGTGCTATCCAATACAAAGACTCTGAACCATTGACTTTGGCCCAGGCCTATGAACTGAATTGTTTTTTGTAGTTCACTGAAACCCATTTGCCCTGCCTATGAAAGCATTTGTGCTTTTGATTTTTATAACCTTGTCTTTTTACCCCTTTGAAAAGTATCTAAAGTGCCATTTTGCTCCCACCTCAGGGGAGCTGAACTTGTTCAGTAACTTATTGGTTGTGTATTTGTGGTTTATTAGTGTGTGATATTGAGCTGCTCTTGCTAGTGTAATGTTTTCAAACTGACTGTGTAAATAATGATATGTTCTTTTACCAACAAACCTTGAGTAACTGTTTGTTTGAATCACTGTATTTGTTGGTCCTTTGTATAACTTGTTCTACTGCTCACTTTAGTCTTGAGATAAGTCTGGCTGCTCAGCCATCGCTACCACTTTACTGTGTAGTACAGGCTTGTAACAAAGGTGAAATTGTACTTACACTTGCAGTCTTAATTGTGTGTATTGTTCCCAAAGGGTACTGCACATTATTTTGCCTAACAGCGGGTAAATGGCAGGAGTAACTATGACTCTGATAAGGTAGCCAAATGCCTTGTCATCTAATTAGTGACGTGCAAGAATGGGTGAACGAGATTCCCACTGTCCCTACCTACTATCTAGGGAACCCACGGCCAAGGAAACGGGCTTGGCAGAATCAGTGGAGAAAGAAGACTATTCCTTTTTCTGTGCAGTTAGCAAGACAGTTGCATGTGGTTGATGAGACTTGGCTTTTCATGTCTCAATAGGCAACCAGTACATCCATGTACTTTAAACCGTCCTGCTATTGTTTACTACAATATTTGGTCTTAGCAGTGCACGGTGGTGGCACGAGTTATGGTTGCTTAGCTTACCATAACTGGAGAATTTCAGGGGTTTTTCGATTTTACTTGTAACCATAACGTCCTTTTATCAACCTTTTTTAACTGAATTTCATAGGTTTTTAGTAGGGCAACTTAACCATAATGTCCCTTTAACAAAGTTTTTTCAGTGGATTTCATAGGTTTTATTAGTGCAACTTAACCATAACCATAACCTCCCCTTAACAAAGTTTATTCATTGAATTTCATAGGTGGTTTTTATTAGTGCAACTTAACCATAACGTCCCTTTAACAAAGTTTTTTCATTGAATTTCATTGTTTTTTATTAGTGCAACTTAACCATAACGTCCCTTTAATAAAGTTTTTTCATTGAATTTCATAGGTTTTTATTAGTGCAACTTAACCATAACGTCCCTTTAATAAAGTTTTTTCATTGAATTTCATAGGTTTTTATTAGTGCAACTTAACCATAACGTCCCTTTAACAACATTTCTTTTCATTGAATTTCATGGCTTTTTACCAGTGCATGCTATTTTCCTACAACTTACTAATATCATACTTACCCAATATAACAATATTTGTGTCCAATTTAGAAAGTGTCACCTTAAAACTCTGCCATTTCCCACCTTCTAGAATAATTTTTAACACTTCTATACACTTTTTGCAACTATTTCAACTAGTTTTGCATCCGTAGACGTCTGCGAACATCTGACTTCATTGTGGACCTACCGGACAGTCCCACATAACCATACGCTGGCGCGCGCCATGATGACGTGTCCGAGAACCCATCCACACTTCACAATAAGATCTGTGCTTTGCGGACAGTTCAGAGCTGCATTTTCTACTGATCTAGGAACTTTCAACTTCAAAATTTCCCTTGCACAGCTCCTACACCTATTCCTACTCATTATCCATTAACAATCTAGTACACAGTACATACTTTTAGCAAAACTATTTATCTTAAAATGGCATCAGCTATTGTCATCCCTCCTCCCCAAGAGCCACCCCCACTGCTGTAATCAAGGAGCATGAGAAACACCGCCCCCTACCTTAGAAATAACACACGCGCAACATTTTCCCCTGTCCACCTGCCCCTCCATATTAGTGTTTGGTGCCTCTTCCCGCATGTCCTTCCCCACCTTTCGTTCTTAGCTCTCCTGCCACAAAAAAAAATACATCCAAAAACAACAAAAGAAATGTTCCTTTAGGAGCCACTGTTCACAGTTAAAAAATAGAACTAAAATAAACGTATAGACTCCATCTACTTTACATTTCTCAGTAAAGTAAATAGACACTTCCATTTTGTGTTATGCTAATGGCAATAATGTGGCGTTCATCCCCCGTTCCAGGGACTGGAACAGTGGATACCGCCCAGCAGCCCACGTTATCAGCCCAAGCGAAGCAAGGGTGGATAATGAGGTCTCCGGACAATTATCCCCCCATTCCAGCCCATGTAATGAGGGATGAAGGCCATTAGCACCCTAGGTCCACAAAGCAGGAACCCAGGGTGCCAAAAAAGGATTTTCCAAGATGGCCACCATGGAAAGGGAAGGTGGGGTTCCATACAGGGCCCCTCTTCACTTTCCATGGCAGCCTGCATAAGGCAAAGAGAAAATCATGAAGGGGGGCAAAGTTATAGGCGGGGTCCCAAAATGTATTTTTTCCCATAGACTAAATGTAGAAAAACTTTGCTCACGCCTACAGCTCAAAACGCTGGACGGATTTCCACCAAATTTGCTGCAGGAGCAGCGGCTTGGTCCTGAAAGCGTGCTTTTGTAAATTTGGTGGATATCTGTCCCGTAGTTCTTTTTATAAGTAGGTCTAAAAAATGTGTAATATCTGTGTCCACACCATGAATAAATGACTTTCATGTGCTTTTGGAAGAATTATTGTTAATTTCTTCCGCTGACACACTTTCCTGTTCGCCCCACGGACAGGACACCGATTGGCTAATCGGCTTGCATCATGTCCGCGGACATGCAACATGTTCTGTGATTGGTTGGGATGAGGTGTGTCACATTGTTTCGATGCGCCCACCATATTGGATCCGTGCACATCCGCGGACAGGGTGGCGTCAACTGAGCAAAAATGCAATTTTGGGAAGTGTGTTGGTGTGTAGGAGTGCTTGGGGGCATGGCGGAGTAAGAGATGGGTCAAATGCTGTATTTTTTTAGGTGGCAGGAGCTCTTGATGTGTTTGCAGTGTCTACAGGCACCGCAGCTGTCCGCAGACATATCAAATACTGGGCGCACTACTAGTTATTTTACTTTAGTATGATGTTGGTTTTGGGTTGTTAGTAGAGCATTGATTGTTATTAATATCCCCTACAAGCAGTCCACATACCACAGTGAAAATGTTTGGTAGCATGGGTGTGTTATGATGCGGTGTTTGTGGCCAGGGCCTAGAGTCTTGGGTGCATGCTCGGCCATGCACCCAAGACTCTAGGCCCTGGCCACAACCTCCGCAGCATTACACACTCATAGAATCAACCACCCATCAAATATCCGAAACCCACAAGTTTGTGTACTGTTTCATTTATAGAAACTGTATGTTAAGGGTTGGCCAGGCTATGCAGTTAAGATTGTAGAGTTTGGTAACAAGCACTGCAGCATAAGATACCCATGGACATAAACATTTTGGATTGTGGTGTATGGTTAAATGTTTGCTTGAACGGGTGTGTTATGCAGCGGTGCTTGTGAGTCCATTTATTATATACTTAATGTTTGACTTTTGTGGTTGTATGCAGGTTTTTCATGACATGGGTAATTGAAGTAGACATTCTTTTTCAATCTCTGTGATAAAAGAAAAGATCATATGTTACTGTAGGTAGTTCATAATGAGTTATTGCATTGCATAATAGACATTTCTGTATTTTTATTACTCTCAAATGTAGTACTTTAGAAGTACTATAGTTCAAACCAGTGTACTGTGCAATTTGCTCAGTTTCTGTGTTTGTTTATTAGATCATTGGGTCTGTGGGAAAAAATCCATGCTGGATTAAAAAAAAACTTTTTATGTTGTGGTACAATATATTTCTTTCATTATTTTCAGTGTTTATTTCTCTTTTCTCGCTAATCTTCTACCTGTTGGCGTGTTACAGATTTTTGGGGCAGTTAGATACCTGTTGGTGTATTCTAACTGTATATTTACTGTTTGTTTTAGTGGTATTTATTTATTGGTTTGCTTGTTGCAGAATTTTGGGGCAGTTAGATACCTGTTGGTGTATTCTAACTGTTTATTTCTTGTTACATTTTATTGGTATTCATTTATCGGTTTGCTTGTTGCAGAATCTTGGGGCAGTTAGATACCTGTTGGCGTATTCTAATTGTTTATAGTTTTGAAATTGAAGTTTTGTTAATGTTTATGCACAGATTAGCTATGAAATTTTGGTTTTAAGAATATTAAATAAGCGTTAACAAGATTTGCTGGTAATCTTTGTTTTAGAGTAGTGGTAGTATCATTACATTCAAACCATCCACATTTCTTTTTTATATTTGCAGTATAGTAACCTGCATTGGTTGTGGCTCCTGCAAGGTAGATTATTCCTATTGTTTTGAAGGTTTTCTTACCAAGTGATACTTGACCATGTGTGAATCCACACAGCTTGCAGTTGTTTCTGGATCCATCTGCATTGTAACATAAACGCATTACTATTAACCATTCACTATGTGTCTGTATTTGTAAGGTGGAGCGATTATCTGAATTGCAGGAAGTACATAATCTACCATGGTTTGCATTTTGTACAAGTTGATGAAATGGAATGGATTCACAGTTAGGTATGGATACATACACATGGCATTCATTAGGGACTTGTTCCTGTGCCACATGGCTGCAGAGAGTGCATGTATGTTTCTACATGTATGAAATCTGGAAGATTTAATTTATAGCTATGTTTTTGTTTTCCAGTACTTGTAGTAAGTCCATAAGAAATTCTTGTGGATCTTCCTGTGAGTTTATAGTGAATTTTACCATTCCAGCACAGTAGTCCAATTCCTGCCCTACTCCAGAAACACTGTAAGTGTGTCAGGATTGTTGGTTGCATTTGTATGAAGGACTAACATTTGCAAATGAAATTGGTCTGTACTGTGTAAGTAAATGTCAATAATTGGTGGCAATTGGAATAGAATATTTATTGCTACATTTGCGTAGCAATTTACACCAGTTGTATTTGAAAATTTGAATGGATCTCACAGTTCTGTGTTGAAGTCATTTGTTTGGAGTGTGTGTTGCTTCTTTGAAAAAGTAGTTAAGTTACTTTGAGCAGTAGATTCTTCTTTTGTTATGGTAATTGAAGTATTAGCTTCTTTTACTTTCTTTGGAGGAAATGCAGTGAGATCCTGCATCATTTCAGTCTGAAGTAGTTTTCTTTTACAATGTTTTGCTTTTTGTGGAACAGGATAGGTTTTTAGATGGGGGTGTAGAGTGAACGCAGTCTATTGTATTCCAGAATGCAAGGAATATCAGCATTTATTTTACAAAGTTGATTAGAAATAGTCCATCAAGTGTACGTAAGCGTGATAGTGCTGCATAGCTCATGCCTTCTTTAAAGACTGTGCTACCAATATCTATCAATGCTTTATCTAGGGTAAGACCTTGTGATTTGTAAATGGTGACTGCCTATGCTAGAGTTAGTGAACATCGTTCTCTGTGTACATACATGTCTTTGAAAAGAAGGAAGCGAGCTGTTGAGCGTCCTATCTTTTTAACTAGAGAATATTGAGAAATAATGTTGTCACGTGGGTATGTTTGAAAGCCAACAACTATACCAACTGTACCAAGTGCTCCATTAACTAGTCCTTGCTCCACGCCTAGGTTACGTTTCAGCACTACTCTACAGTTTAAAGATAATTTTAATATTTTCTGCAAACCAGCTGTGTTTTCTAAGGTATTTAGTCTTGTTGTGGCTTGTTGGAACATGGGTAGTGTCATACCATACATGCCCAGTTTGTCTGTGGAGCAAATTTCAATTATTGGTTGCATTTCTTTTTTCAACATTGTTTCATGAAATTTTGAACAGCTTGCAAGAGTTGGCATCAAGGACATACAATTGACACTTTTGTGTGCTAATTGTTCCATGACATCAGTGGCATCTGAGTTATGGCCATAGAGTGCACGGATGTGCCTGATTTCTAATATTGATTGTGATTCTTTAGATACTACACCAACTATAATACTTTTTAAAATGTTGGCATATTTGAGGTCTGCAGACTGGCACATGTTTTCAGTTAATTCTAGGTATTGGAAATGTTGCCGAAGGTTGACATTTCTTATGCTGCCAAGAGTTTTACAGCACAGTCTGTGCCCTAAGGTTTTAAAAATAGGTTCAGCTTTCACTGGTGTTAATTGAAGATGATCTCCGAAAACAATAATGTGTTTTCCTCCAAAGAGCTCTTCGTAGTCTGTTTTGAGGACCTCTTGTAATCTGAGGTGAATCAAAGCCAACATTAGGTTGGAGACCATGCTCACCTCATCTATTAGTAGCATGTGCATTTGTTTGAAAACTCTGTGTAGTTCCATTGCAGCTTCTGTAGAAAGTTTGTAATTGTCTGATTTGTTTTGGTGTTTTACTGGCAGGAGTAGTAATCGGTGTAAAGTGACACTGCCTATGTTGTATGCAGCTAAACCTGTGGGGGCAGTTACAATATCTGACAGTTTGTTGTTTGTCAATTGTTGGAGGAACTTGCTAATGATTTTGATTAAGAATGTTTTGTCTGAACCAGCTTGACCACTGACCTATAGCAGTATAGGTGCGTAGTCTTGGCAGGTACAGTTTTATTGTCATGTTGCACACCATGTTCAATTTGTTTTGTTATTTCTTGGAAAATGCTACGCTGCTCATTGTTCAGTTGTGATTTTAGTACAGCAAAGTCTTCTGTAGATTGTTCATACTGACACATGGTGTTTTCTACTTCTGGCATGGCTAATTCTGCCTCATTTGCTATTAGTGGCTGTCCAAGTGGTTCTTAGCTTCCTGTTACAGAAGGTTGACTACTTGCGTGAGTGTCCACATTGAGTTGGGCCTGGAGTTCTTCTTCGAGTTGCTGTTCATTGTGCAACATTGTTTTGTACTGTGTAAAGTTTACATCTGTTATAGTACTTTAATTTGCTTTGAAAGCGTCTTCATGGGAGTCATATGTATCCAGTAACTCTTCTTCTTTTCTCCATGGTTTAAAAAGTTGTAGCAGAGACATGTAATACAGTTCTTTATGTTGAGGAGTTTTTAAAGACAATTTGATATGATTTATTAAGCTTGTTTGGTAAGTTTCACTAAGCTGCCTTCACAATGTTCCACTCTGTATCTACCTTTCTTCTCATCTGGTTTAATATTATTTTTGTATGTGACGTTTTGGGCTACGTGGTATAGACACATGGTTTCAAAAGTGGTACTCCTGCTTGGGTAGTATGTGTCTAGTAAACTGATTTTCAAAATGTCTTGACTGTTGGGATCAATTTTGGCTATTGTTTCTATATCTTCATATGATTTGAGAACTCTTTTTCTAGATTTTGCAGGACCAAGACTTAGCCAAACTATGTTTTCAGATTTTCCATACAAGGCAGTACCGGTTAAACGGTCTGCAGCTTCATACCAGCCACATTCTCTATGAGAGAGCATTTTTATGCCTAAGCTGTATAATTTCAGTGACAGTGTTTTGTCAGATGATATGTCATCCCAGAGGTCATGAAGCTCTGTTTTTTCTGCTTTGGTTAAGTAGGCTGTGAAATATCGAGTAACTGCAGTCAAGTTTTCTGCAATGTACTGCACATCTATGTTTCTATTCCATAGGAGGGCAATGATTGCATTGTAATCATTGATATACTTTGACTCTTCTGTTCTTTTTATGTAATATGTGTTCTTAGGTGATTTACCTTTGACACTATGTCTAACTGAAGACATGAAGTTGTTTACTTGACCTGTTCTAACTGCTCTAGTGAAAGCAAAGCAGCATTTGATATTGCATTTTCCTTTGTTTTTATATTTGCGATGACAATATTTCCCACATTTGTGTCTTTGAAATTGTAAAATGTGTGCATGAAGGTCACTATGTGTTGTTTGTGAAGGAATTTCACAAGTGACATATTTTTGGATAAAGTGCAAAACAGTGGAATCATTGTCCTGACCAAATTAAGGCGCATCTTTAATCTATAAAAGCATGTGGATGTGTGGTGCTCCTCTGGCTTGGTATTCTTTTCTCCAAAAGAAGTGTTGTACTTCTCTGAGGGGAGGAACAGTTTTATTACAAATAAAGTGTAGCATAGCAATGAAGCGATGATGGAAATATCTTGATACATTTACAGGATCTATGGAGCAGAGTTCTCCTGGTGTTTTTATATCTATGTTTGTTTTGTTTTTGTTTACTATGCGTAGCAAATCGTTTAAATATTCCCATGCATATTCTGCACAACTTAATGTAACAAACCTTGTGGGTGGGCCAAGGTTTCTTATCATACAGCGTAAATCTCAGTGACGTCGGAACCAGTATTCTTTTGTACCACGCATGTTTGCTAAAAGATTTGTAATACTTGACTGTAAAACCTCATATTTTTCTTGCACATTTTGTATTAATTGCGTTCTGACATATTTTGAAAATTGATACCTGATTTTAATGTGTGTGCAACTCTGTGGCATAGAGTTGCTAGTTCACTTTCAAAGAGAAGGTGGAATATGTATTCCATGTTTTGTCTGAATCTGGGGTTGTCAGAATACATTCATAAAGAGCAATATTCTGATGCTATTATCTGTGTCGGTCTATCATCGTACCTTCCTCCTTTTCCAGTAGGAAAGAGTAGAGGATAGGCAAGTGCTTCTATACTTTTTCCCCATATGCTGCTTGGAGATCCTTTGGCTTGTCGCATTTGGTACGTTTCCAGTGTATCATCTATGGTGTCTTTAGAGTTTAGTGTCTGAACTGTATAATGGTCTAAAATATTGGATTCTGTAACAGGATATAGAAGTTGAAATTGACCAGTTTCTGGTGACTCTTGAATTATTTCCATAGTTTCTCTCTGGTTTTCTTCAATATTAATTTCTTTGTAGTATTCATTGTTGCCTTTTAGATATTGTCTAACTTTATGGAAGTCCACGAGTTGTTGCCTATTTCTTTTGTCTTTTGTAGGTACGTCATTTAATAAGACAATTAAAGATTGATCAATTGGAAGTTGCACTCCCAGAGTGTGTACATTTTCCATGAAATCTAATGGTAAATAAACTACTTTTCCCCAAATGCATTTCACTAATTCAGAGGGAGGTTATTTTTCTATTTTTGCATATTATTGCTTGAAATGAGTGCACTGTTTGAATTATGATGCTCCCATATAAATTTAGTTGTTGCAGTGGTTTTGGTAATGGGAATAATTCCAAGTTAATTGTGATAGCACGTGAAGGTGTTTGGTTGTTGTCAAGGTTTGCAGTGCAGTAATTGCAAAGTATTAAGGGCTCAGTCATTTCGTATTTGTTTTCTGCTATAAGGTAGGGAGCTAATTGGAACTATTTGGAATCTTCATTGTCTTCTATTTTGTATGTTATGTCTACAGCTTTTGTGCTACTTTTATAAAAAAAAGTCCTGCAGCAACACACAGACACATGGTTTGTTACTTTAGCGGATGTACTTTTAAAGTTTAGTATTTCTTTTTTGTATGTGTGTAATAGAAGGTTGCTATTTGTACAGTAGTTGCTAGTTTGTTGTAAAGCTATTGCATTTTGCAAGTGGCTTTCACTTCCAAAATATTTTCTCTGAATATGCTCTATTTCTTCGAGAAGTTGTTTGGCTGTACCATGTAGAAGATTGTTTTTTTTTAAATTGGCTAGTGCTAAAGCAGGACTTTTAGCATAGTAGAGTTTATAGACCAGAATTCTTATAGTTGAATGAAGTGTTGATATCATTTTGATATGATGGAAGGTGCTTTTGCAAATAGGTCCTGAAATGCAGGCTAACGAATGTCCTTGTAGTCCTGTGTATTTGCGCATTTGCGCATTTGCCCACTGGACAGGCCTCCATATTTTGTAGTAGTTTCATTATGAATTATTCTTTGCTTTTTACATACTGATTTAGGAACTGGCGTAAAGATTTGAAAGATTTTTGGCAATGTTACACATTGATGTGCACCGCCATTTGTACACTGGACGTTTTGGTTCAGTGGAATGGTGAGGTGATGCTGAGTTTTCTGGGAATATTTTTGTGAGCAGCGTTGCTTGTTCCATAATGGTATTATGTTTTTCATACCCTCATCCACTGCTATGTATGGCAATTGGGTTTGTTTGCTTTTGATTGTATGCTTCTTCATTAAAATATGGTTCTGTACTCGTGGTATGACTTCATTCACCTCCACAGATGTTCAAGAAGATATTTTTGTTGATATTCCGTTTATTGAGACGTCTTTTTTGTAGTTTAGTAGTTAGTTTTGTTAATGGTTTCATTCTGTTTAAAACTATAATAAATAACTTGAACATGCTTTACAAATTAGTATAATCGTAAGTGTACAGAGCACACTTGGCTTCTTAAGGCTGTGTTATTGGATGTTAGGAGATAGAAGAAATAATCATATACTTTTTTTGCTATTTTTACAGGGGAAATGGCAGGAACTCTACAGAAAAGCATGCAATGTATGCATTTGTGAAGCTGTGGGAAGCAAAGCAGAAGGATTTGGGGGCTGATTCATGGAATTATGTGTGCCAAAAAACAGGCTTTGTGCGCCATTCTTCTCGCAAATCCCCATTGTTGAAACAGGGATTTGCGAGCAGAATGGCACACAACGCCAGTTTTTCGGCGTACATAATTCCATGAATCAGCCCCTTGATGTAGAGGCTGTGGTGTTGTTTCTGCTGGGAGCCTTTGTAATGATATTGTCTATCTGTGTGTATGAGTAAAGATACATGTACTCATCCTGGCTGTGTGTCATTTTATAATACACTACAGAGCCCTTTTCCACAATTATACTGTTATTTCTCTGATCTTTTAATATGAAATGACACTTTTTTAGATAGCTGTGTGTGTAAACACAAATTTGAAGAGCAGACAAATTTGCAAGTAGCACTTGATCATAGCAGATGTGAGACATGACAGTAAGTTTATTTTACAGGTTATACAGGGTAAGTGGCAGTTACTCTGTTTATATGCATTCAACCAAGAGCTGTGCATGTACTGTGCAGAAAATATTCATACCTGTAGTTTGTGTTAATGCATGTTGATGTGCATGAATCTACAAGTAGAAATCTTGGGGAGTTGTATAGTAGTTGTTGCTGTAGGTCCTTTGCAGTCACAGCTCAATTGTACTGAAAGTGATCAATAGTACATCTAAAGTTCTGATCTGTCATGATGGAGTTGGATGTAGAGTTCTTGC
The DNA here is from genome assembly GCF_040938575.1 of Ambystoma mexicanum. NCBI lineage: Eukaryota > Metazoa > Chordata > Amphibia > Caudata > Ambystomatidae > Ambystoma > Ambystoma mexicanum. The sequence goes on along the minus strand of NC_090933.1, from coordinate 451,268,639 downwards.
ATGTGGTGGGTGGATGGTTGTGTGACTGCTTAACAGTAGCCAATGAGGGAATTGTGCAGAGAGTGAAGTGGAAAGGGTAGAAGGGCTGCCCCATTGTTACGCGGACAGGGTGTGCCACATAGGCGACTTCTCAACATATTTGGCATGGCAATAGGACTGTAGGGATTAGCCAATCAGGTGTTGAGGTTGTGGTTTGTATTGAGAGAGGCTGTGTGTAGTGAAGATTGCAGAGGTGGAGAAAGTCAGGAAGTTGGTGCTCGGAGATATGTTTGTTGATAGTTTGGAGCAGTATGCTAAATGTAGGAATGTGGCAAAGAATTGTGATGTAAAAGGAGTGGAGGTGGTGTGAAGTACTGTGCCTGGTTTTAATTTGCAGGCAATTTCGGAAGTTTGTCAGGATATGGCTAGGTTCAATAGTCCAGATGTAGTTGTCCTGAACTGTGGTGCTGTGCATTTGGGCTATGTCAGTGCCCCTACTTTGTTGCAAGATCTGAAAAACTTGGTTCAGGCAATCATGAAGTCTTTCCAAATGCCAAGGTTATTTTTTCTGCTTTGTTACCTAGGGCAGTATGGGATAATAGTTCTGTTTTATGTCCTCAGCAAAATGTTGCTAGGTGTTTAATTAACCAAGGCATGTTTGCTTTTATGTTTAGAGCTGGGATGTTCTTTTGCAATAATGACAACATTGAATCTGGTAATTTTGTTTACTTTAAAGCACATGGTATTTCTTTATCTTTCATGGGAAATGCCATGTTGTTTTGGAATATAAGGATTGCTTTGGAGAAGATAATGTGAAGATATTTGGAGGAAAATAATAATACAAAAATACAAAATAAAAGGTGTTTCTGAAGCATCTTCAAAAAAAGGCTCTTTTCAGAGCCAACCTCAAAGGGGAAATGGGGTACACTATTTAAATTTTCATTCCCCACTCTCACATTTTTCGATTTGTCTACAGACACTGCGGTTGTCTGCTGAAAAATCGTATTACATACAGGGATTTTGAGGTTGAGAGGTTTGCAAATGAGACTTTGCAGAGAAGGGGATTGGTCAATAAAGTTTACTGGGTGTGGTGTGTAAGGAGAGAGTTTGTCAGACAGTCTTTTTCCTAAGAGGAGAGCACATAGCTATGGCTGTGTGTTTCAGAAAGCAGATTGTTTGGATTTTTGGAGATCATGGAAAAATTGGTTGGAGGTGCATGCAGATCTCTGTGGAGTGGTTGCGCATCTTGGATTCCCTCATGTGGAAGTGCACTGGCATGGAGTGCGTGGAATGAAGTGGCTGGATTTGGTACCTTTCTTTGCTACTTTGGTGACACAGCGTCATCCAGACATTATTATTATTCATTGTGGAGGGAACAGTTTAGAACATGTGTCTGGTATCTCTTTGCAATTTGCAATGAAAGAAGGACTTGGCAAAGTCATGGATATGTAACGAAAATCCAGAGTAATTTTTTCCTGTATTGCACAGAGACAAATGTGGCTGCATTCTTTTTCATTTGGTCCACAAATGGAGAAAGCAAAGCGCAATGTTAACAAGGCTGTCTGTGGCTTTTTGAGAGATGTTGGTATGTCCTCTTTTCAGAATGAAAACATAATGTTTCGTAGTACACACATTTTTTGCAGAGATGGAGTACATATTACTTATGCTGGTAATCAGATTTTTCTGTGAAATATACAAAATGCATTGCAACCTTTTTTGGAATTACAGCAATCCATTTTGCAGTACGTGTTGACCATTTGAAGTTTTCGAAACACAAAAAAAGACAAAAAGGCTCTTTTCAGAGCCACCACTTCCTCCTGGAGAAAAGTGCAATGGTGCACCCCAAAAGTTTTAAACATCCACAGAAAGACCGCAAACTTTTAAAAATACACAGGGCTCTGCAGCATTTCATTGACACTTCTATTTTCGAACTGTGAAAGGCGGCTCTGAAAAAGAGCCTTTTTTGGTTTTGTTATTTCATATTTTGTGGGTTTTTTAAAATATATTTCATATATTTATAAACTTTCTGTATTAGGTACACTAAAACGAATATTTTTTTTTTTTACACAGAGATGTCCAGTACTTTGGAATGGCTGGAAGAAAATTTCCCATAGGATGAAATGAGCGAAAACAGTGATACTAATGGTAGACACAACATTTCTCTGTAAAAGCCAATTAATAACTATTACTTTATGTGTACTTAACAATTTTTTTTTAACAGACTATACAGAAACTAAAAATAATATGCCAAAAGAGACATTAAAAAATACTTTGCAGCGAATGGAATTAAAAATGGATATGTTAATGAAAAATGTAATTCTTATAAAACACTTTGTGGAGGACCATATAAAAGAAAACTTTAAGGGGCCAATTCATGGAACAAATGTGCACCGAAAATCTCAGCGCAAGCTGGTGCAAGCTGGCGCAAGCGTGAAAAAGCAAGCGCACGCGCATGCGTGTGATTCATTGAAGGGCCTGTGCGTGTTTTCCCCTGGATGTGAGCCAAATCCATGCGTGGCGCACATGGGCGCACACGTCATTGCAACATCCTGAACACCATGCGCGACGTGCACAGGGAAAGCACACAATCTTGGCGCCCACACCAAAAAGGGGGTGGAACACTGGGCGGAACACGCGGAATGGGGAACAACACGTGACAAAGAAGGCGTAACTGAGAAAGTACTGCAGGGAAATAGTTGGAATGCCCACACGCACGCGAACAACACGTATTCATGGAATTGAATACGGGAAACTCGCGCATGCTAAAAAACACGCACAGGCGTCAACACGTCCACCACAGGAAGGCAGGCGTAAGCGTCCCCGTGCACAGTATAAAAGTGCGCGCAAACAACAAACACGTATATACAGCTACGATGAATGCACCATTTGTCACAGCACTGATCGTGGGACACCGCAGGAGGAGAATAGCCAGGGCCTGCATTTTACCCCCCGGGCTAGCCTTTTTGGGATGCCTGACGACCAGGTCCATGGCAGGTATAGGTTTCCACCTCGTATCATCCTAGACCTGGTCAGGGAGTGGGAAGATGACCCCTGTGCTCCCAAGCATTGAGCTCCTTGGAGAAGGTGCTCAATGTCCTGCATTTTTTGGCCACTGGGTTATTTCAGCTGACTACTGCCATAGTGGGGGGGTCTCACATGCCACGCAGTCATGCTGCCTACACCAGGTATTGGCAATCATGACTGCGCGCCCCTCAGTCCGCAGGCACATATACATGCCCAGAACACCCGCAGAAAGGCAGGCCGTGGTCCAGGACTTTTACATGGTGGCACACTTCCCAAAGTGCTCAGTGCCATAGATTGCACCCATGTGGCCCTACGTCCACCTAGGGCCACCGAGCACATCTATCGAAACCGCAAGCACTGGCATTCCATCAATGTGCAGGTCGTATGTGATGCAAAGGGAATCATCACCTCTGTCTATGCAAACTACCCTTGCTCCCCCATGACAGTTTCATATACAGAATGTCCGCCCTGAGCCGGGCCAGAAGCTGGGCAGCATGGCGACACATGGCTCCTAGGTGAGTACAAATGCCTGTGCACATGTATGCATGTCACACACAGACAAATACACAAACCCTAATAATCACAACCATTATCACCACCCCAGGGGACAGTGCCTACCCTCTGAGCAACCACATGATGATGCCAATCCGGAACCCCACCACACCACCCCAGGTAAAATACAACGCTGCCCATATTGCACCCAGGGGCATAGTGGAGCACACATTCGGAGTGCTCAAGTCACGCTTTCGCTCCCTTGACCGCTCTGGCGGGCAGCTACTATATGCCCCCCCAGTAGTGTGCAGGATCATTGTGGCCGCATGTGTCCTGCACAATGTTGCAACAGGGCAGGGCATAGCGGTGGACATGGTGGTGTCCCCACATCCCCAACCACAGGCACTGCCCATGGGAGGGGATAGGGCACGTGGCGGGGCAGCTCGGACCCAGCTTGTGGACACATTTTTTACCTAAACTCCCACCCCTGCGGAGTGCACACAGGCCTGGGACATACCAGGTGACAATCGATGATGACAAAGAGACAGTCAACTGTCACAACCTTACCACCCTGAGAATGTTGCCATGGAAGTGCTACATTGTGTGCATCCCTAGCTACATAAACCTAAACAATCCTGTGTGACCAAAAGGAACACATGCAAGGTGTGTATCACACACCCCCACAAAACAGCCCATGACAAACCCTGGTATGTCACCCAAACCCTCCCAACCCCAATCACCCTTTGCCTGCCAAACCATGAAATGGCAAGCAATACCAAAAGGCCAACACATGACCATTAAGATCTGAAGTGACCCACACATACCAAGTCATACACAAATGCATTTTACCAGTCGTAGCATGAACATAAAACTGAATACCTGTTCACATGCACATTGTGCATGGCAAAATCCCTACTCCCGAACCTGTGTGCTGTGTGTGTCTCCTGCAACACACTGCTCAGCACACAGCACAGTGAGCAGCCATTGTGTCTGAGATACACCTTGAGCATCATATGAAAAGGACACATTTAAAAAATAACCAATTGACGCATGTACAGGATCGCCAAATGGCCATAGATCATGTGTTGCAGGGACACAGCAGGCCCCAGAAGGCAATCTGTGTGTACCACTGGCCATGGAAGGGTGGTTGTACATGTGGTGGATCATCGTGCAACTGTTTGTGTCAGTAAGGACATGCACTCAATACATGCATGTGAAATCAAGTGATCCTCAGTGTCCTGTACACATCACATGTGAACATTGCCCATGTGCACACCCCGGCATGTCAAACCACACCAATCCCCTCACACCTAAAAAGTAAAGACAACACAGGAACAGGCATTTACCAGCAGAACACATCATGTGCATAGTACCCCACAATTACAATGTCAGAGTGCCCAAAACACTGTAGCCGAAGCCAACTATCCAACAACAAAAGGCCCTCCCTCCTTCACACATCACCATGATCTACTGAACAACTGTGCCTGGGGTATGTAGGCTTCTTCCTTCAAGTATACCTGGCCACATCATCACCCTACCCCTTGGTCTCCATGTTCCACCTGTGTGTAAATAGGGTCCAGCCCCCTCAGAGGCCACCTTGACTGGCAAAAAAAAACAAATCACAGAGAACTCCAAGGAGCAAACCCACAAACCATGGAAAAAGCCTGTAGGCAATCATAAACCCTGGAAGAGTCTCCAGTAGATGACTTGAAGTAGCAGAAAATGTCCAAGCACATGTCCAAGCACAATGATAAAACAACCAAGGTAGCACAGTTCAACAATGCCACAACAGGATGGGTACCATGTTTGGTACAAAACATACAATGATGATGCACCAACTGATGGGTACTGTCACAGCTCCGGTCTCCAGGTGCAGGAGTGGCACGAACCAACCACCCCTTCCGTGGTCTGGGCGCCTGCAAGGTCAAACTTACACAGGCCTCTGAGACCCCGGTGGGGAAGGAGAGTCAGGGATATGTTGTTTGGACAGGCATTGGTATTCCGGATAACCAGAAAGAGGAGCAGGAGAGGGGAGGTGGGTTGTCAAGGGAAAGTAGGGAAAATACAAAATACAACTATTCACAATAAAACATACTCAATCAGACAAAACATGTTCATCATGCACATTGTACCAAATGAGTCAAATGCAAGCCAAAGAGAGACTTATCTCTTGAGTGAGTGCTGGCCTCCTGCATGCGCACTCTCAGGTCCGGTAACAGGAGCAGGTCAATGCTGCAAAGAGAGTGAGTTAGTAATTTGTGTGTGTCTACAACACACACACGCAACACCATAAATGCCCCAAAGTAAGTGACTCCTCCACAAAAAAACACTCTTGTCTGCTGATTCGTACCCATACGTTAGCTTGCCCCCGTGAAGGTCTATACACTGTCAATGCAGTAAAGTAGGCGCACGTGGGCACGTGGTAAATGGAAGACCAATGCGTTAAGAATCACACATCATACAATGGTCCCTGGGTGAGCAACTATACGGGTATAGCGAGGTGCGACTCCAGTACAAGTTGTGTACTGGCATCCGAAGATTAAAATAGGTAGTGCACGTGTCAATTAGCACATGTAAATGACATGCACTGCACATGAGTCTGTGCCTCGCTGTGTGTCCCTTCATTTACTTTCATTTATCTACATTTACATTTACTGCGCCAATGACTCTTCTTCTATGTATCAGGGTGGATCGGAGGATATGTGCGACAGCCCATGCATGTGCCCCTGACAACTTGGTAAGCAACTTACCATTTGTCCCCCAACGCATCTTAGCTGTACTTTGCGCTTCAACAACAATATCTGTCCTAGCTCCTCATCAGTGGCGCTACTCAGCATGCATGTGCAAGTGGCCTGGTGGAAGCTTGGCTGCAGTGTGGCCCCCTTATGATGCTCACCTTGCCTGGAGCTCCTGGAAACATGTCTGCTTCTGTTGGGTGTCTGAGCATAAGCCCTGTGGCACTGCTTGCGCACACATGTGCATATCTGCCCCACCGAACGTGGGCTCAACGCCTGCACAGCCCGGCCTGTGTGGGAGATATCTCATTGTCCGAGTCAGCCTCTTCCTGAAAGGGTAGACGTGGTACAGGAGCCTGACTATGCCTAGGCGCAGCTTGCCCCTCGTTGGCAGCAAGTCTGCCGGACGGGTGAGTATGGTTCTGTGCGGCGATGACACGTAGGGCAGCATGCAGAATCTCTCGTGATACACGTGCTTCCTCTTCCAAGGTAGCAGGTGTAACACAGAGTTCTTCCTGCATGGCCTGACTGGAGAACTGTCATGCCGCGGCAGGGTTGGCGGAAGTGGAATCGCTGGCGGTTCTGTCCGCCATAGCATTCCGCTCCTCGTCTTCCGTTTACCGCTCTAGTCGTTGTACGTGTCCGTGACCCGGAAGTATAAATATCCTCACTTCCGGGTCGCATACGCGTTGCAACGTTTCCGGGTTTCCTCCTGTGTTGCTGCCGCTCCATCTCCCGGTGATATTCTTGACTTTCTGCATTCAGTTTCGCTGTTTCCCATTCAGCTGTTTTTCCACCCTGCCCAGTGCGTGATCTCGTCCTTGTCTAGCCTTTTTTTCTCCTTATTTTCTTTTCCTTCCATTTCTCCTTGCTAAATTGAACTCACCTGTTGCCAGACCTTTTGCCTGCCTACCGAACTGCCTGTGATTATCCTTAGTATCCCATTGAACTCACCTGTTGCCAGACCTTTTGCCTGCCTACTGGACTGCCTGTGATTTTTCCCCTGAGTCTGTTGGATCTACCTCATTCCGGATTCGGTGCCTGCTCATCGGATTGCACTCTCTTCAGCTAACTCATCTTCTGGGATCCTCCACTTGCAATACTACGTTCAGGGGTTTTTTGTGCCTTCCGGCTTTTTTCCCCCTGTGAGGCGTTCTCGGTAGGATAACCCCCGTTGCCCCTATCTTAGTGGCACGGTGGCATCCTATCGAGGGCGTCCTTATCTTCACAAGAAAAAAGAGAAGCCTCCACGACATAAGGACGGAAGGATTAAGCAGAAAGAGGAAGGTGAGGAGTTGGGGGAAGGGGGAGAACTTGTCATCTCATCAGAAGAAGAAGACATAACCGACAATCGTGACAGTTTGCAACGCCAACAAGAAACTGAGATGGCTACCCCCCAACAAGTTCAGGAACTAGTAGCCGCAGTCCAAAACCTTAATACGGAGGTCAAGAATCTTAAGACAACCAACGCAGCATTACAACTAAGAATGAATGAACGGGAGCAACCTTCTGCAGACCTACCTTCATACCCTTTGGTTTCAGGCAAGTTTGATGGATCACCGAAACGAGTCAAGGAGTTCTTAGATGCCTGCAATCTTCACTTTTCCTTCCGTCCGCAGACCTTCACATCAGATCATACCAAAGTAGGATTCATGATTACCCATATGACAGGTAATGCCCTGGCGTGGGCCACCCCTTTGGTTAATCAGTCAGATCCTGTGCTACAGAACTACAATGATTTCAAGACCCTACTGCAGCAAACATTTCTACGCACAGAAAGTGCTTTTATGGCCTCAGAGGACCTCTTGGATATCCGCCAAGGAAACACCGATCTTCTCTCCTATATCACTACGTTCAAACAGATAGCCGCCGAAGCTGGCTGGCAGGAACAAGCCCAATATACCATCTTCCGTCGAGGGTTGAGAGAGGAACTCAAGGACGAACTAGCTCGTATCGACCGTCCATCCTCCTTTTCAGATCTCATCACGGCCGCTCTTCGGATCGATTTCCGACTCTCGGAACGACGGTCAGAAAGAAAGAAGAACAAACTCTACAGTCTCCCTCCCTTAGAAGCCCAGATACCATCTTCTCAACCACCTTCATGCCAAGGCAAAGAAGAACCGATGCAGATCGGTACTGCTCGTGCACCACTCACCCCGGAAGAACGGAAGAGACGACGGGATGGCAACATGTGCATGTATTGTGGAGCCTCTGACCATCTGTTACGGAACTGTCCTAACGCTCCTCCGAGGCGTTCGGGAAACGAGCGCCCTCGGTGAGTATGGGGACACACTCCCGAGGGGCCATTCCTAGTCCTTATGCAACTTTGTCAATAGCCTCTTCTGGTTTACTAGAGGATTCAAGGTTGATGGTTCTGTCAGTCACCCTTAATGTAGGCAGGACCGAAGTCCCAACTCAGGCTTTACTAGACTGTGGTGCTGCCGGCAACTTCATAGATACCTTGTGGGCTAAGCAAAAAGGTATAACTCGTCTGGCCAAACAGGAGGATCAGAAAGTCGAAGGAGTGGATGGGGAACCTTTTATTTCCGGCATGATCACGCATACCACTGAGGAATTACAACTATGTATCCAGCAACATACCGAAAGGATCTCGTTTGACATAATCCGAGCAGCCCACTTTCCTATCATACTAGGGATAAGCTGGCTACGAAAGCACAACCCTCACATTGATTGGGCAAAGAACGTACTCTGTTTTCAGTCCACCTTTTGTAGATCCGAATGTCTGCCTGAACCAAAGTTTGAGACAGTACAAACTACCAATGTCTACGACTCCAGACTCATCCATTGTCTTCCACGCCATCTACAAGAATATACAGAGGTAGTAACAGAAAAGACGCCTAGTGATCTTCCTCCACACAGACCAGAAGACTGTTGTCTGGATCTTGTTCCTGATGCACTGGTACCGTTTGGTAGGATGTACCCTTTATCCCTCAGAGAAAAACACTTCCTCCGGGAATATTTGGATAACAACCTGGCCAACGGACTTATAAGACCTTCAAAGTCACCAGCTGGAGCATCACTGTTTTTCATCCCGAAGAAGGACACACAAGAACTGAGACCCTGTATTGACTACAGGGGTCTAAACAAGGTGACCATAAAGGACAGATATCCCATGCCTCTTATCACCAAAATTATTCAAGCTGTTCATGGAGCCACAATCTTCACAAAATTGGACCTTCGGAATGCATACCATCTCCTCCGGATCCACCAAGGGGATGAATGGAAAACCGCGTTTAGGACCCCTTATGGGTTGTACGAATACCAAGTGATGCCCTTTGGCCTTGTGAATGCCCCATCTGTGTTCCAGCGCTTTATGGACCGGCTTTTTTCGGACCTGCTGTGTCAGACCACGATTGTCTATCTCGATGACATACTGGTTTATTCAAGAACTCCGGAGGAACATGTTGTCCATGTCAAAGAGGTCTTCCAGAGTCTAAGAGAAAATCACCTCTCAGTCAAGATAGACAAGTGTGTTTTTTCTGCAACATCTATCCCATATTTGGGTTTCATATTATCAAGTCAGGGTGTCGCCATGGATCCCCGCAAAGTTTCTACCATTTTGGAATGGCCTTCACCTAGATCCATCAAGGAGGTACAAAGGTTTTTAGGTCTGGCAAACTTTTACCGGAAATTTATATCCAACTTTTCCCACCGGATGGTACCCATCACCACGCTACTTAAGAAGAGCTCCAAACCATTCTTTTGGTCCAGCGAAGCTGAGGATTGCTTCCACAGTCTCAAGGAAGCCTTCTGTACCGCCCCCATCCTTCAGCAGCCAGATCAAGACCGGCCGTTCATCGTCAAAACGGATGCATCTTCATCAGCTATGGGGGCAGTCCTTTTGCAGGAACACCTAGGTGAGGAACATCCAGTCTCCTATTTTTCCAAGACACTAAATGACAGCCAAAGGAACTACTCAGTCTTAGAGCGTGAATTATTGGCCATGAAGTCAGCCTGTTTAGAGTGGCGTCATCTCCTACAAGGAGGTAAACACCCATTCTCCATCAGAACAGATCACAGAAATCTACAAGTTCTGCGACAGTTCGAGTGCTACAACACAAGACAGGCCCGCTGGGCTCACTTCTTTGCCCAGTTCGATTTCAACATTACCTACATCCCAGGGCCACAGAATATAGTCGCGGATGCTTTGTCTCGCAGAGGAGACTATGTGACCGAATCCGACAGGACGCCGGATCTTATGTTCCCCTTGACGAGGAGAATAGGTGTTCTGTTCGCTTTCTTGAGACAAGTGAAAGAAGCTTCAAAGGGGGGTTTTGAGTCGGAGTGTCACCCACAAGTCCCCGTCTATGAAATCAAGGAAGGACTCTACTTTGTGAAAGGAAAACTGTATTTACCCACTTCACAATTTCGGAGATTGGTGTTAAAATGGTGTCACGACTCCAAGTTGGCGGGTCATCGAGGTGTTAAGGGCACATTGGAATTTCTACAGAGGCACTTTTATTGGCCAGTGATGCGCCATGACGTGGCCAGTTACGTACAATCCTGTGTGACCTGTCTTCGCAGCAAGAGTTCTCGTCTAAGACCTTTGGGCCTTTTGAGGCCTAATCCTGTTCCCGACGGTCCTTGGGAAGTGGTACCTACTGATTTCATCGTGGACTTACCCCCTTCTGAAGGGAGAACATGCATCATGGTGGTGATTGATTACTTCACAAAGATGGCTCACTTCTCCCCATTACCAGGGGTACCAACAGCAGCAGCCATGGCCGAGACACTCATCAAAGATGTCTTTCGTCTCCATGGAATACCAAAGAAGATCATCTCACATCGAGGTAGCCAGTACACTTCTCGTTTCTGGAAACATCTCTGCAACCGTTTGTGTATAGAGAGAGCTCTAACATCAGGTTACCACCCTCAGTCAAACGGACAGACGGAACGTTTAAATGCCACACTAGAACAGTACCTATGATGTTATGTGAACCTTCAACAGGACAACTGGGTTTCTCTACTACCCCTGGAAGAGTTCTCCTACAATAACTCTTTCCAATCTACTCTCGGTTTCACCCCTTTTTTCTGTAACTATGGCTACCATCCCCGGGCTATACTACCGGTCTCTAATGTCTCTACCTCTTTACCCACAGTTGACTCCACTCTCGCCTTGTTGAGAGACGTCCACCTACAGGCTAAACACAATCTTAGCAAGGCTCAAACGAGATACAAGGACCAGGCCGACAAACATCGAAAAGCGGTGCCTGACTGGGGGGTAGGATCTCAGGTCATGTTGTCCACAAGGTATCTACCACGATGGGCACACCCTTCCAAACTCTCCCCTAAATTTCTGGGCCCATACGAAGTCACACAAGTCATCAACCCGGTGGCCTTTCGGCTAAAATTACCCAAAAGCCTTCAAAGAGTCCACCCGGTGTTTCATGCCTCACAACTCAAACCTTTTCTTGCAGACATCTGGTCTCGCAAAAAGAAAAATACCCCCTTGCCGGCTACTTCGACCCAGGAGGAATTTGAGGTAGCCCAAATCTGTGACTCCCGGTATCGCCGGGGAAGGTTGGAATTCCTTATACGGTGGAAGGGGTATCACTGGTCGGAAAACTCTTGGGAACCAGCCTCTCAGGTACATGCCCCACTGTTGGTCCGCAAGTTCTTTCGCTCTCATCCGGGGAAACCGGGGGGAGGTCTCCATAGGAGGGGGCATACTGTCATGCCGCGGCAGGGTTGGCGGAAGTGGAATCGCTGGCGGTTCTGTCCGCCGTAGCATTCCGCTCCTCGTCTTCCGTTTACCGCTCTAGTCGTTGTACGCGTCCGTGACCCGGAAGTATAAATATCCTCACTTCCGGGTCGCATACGCGTTGCAACGTTTCCGGGTTTCCTCCTGTGTTGCTGCCGCTCCATCTCCCGGTGATATTCTTGACTTTCTGCATTCAGTTTCGCTGTTTCCCATTCAGCTGTTTTTCCACCCTGCCCAGTGCGTGATCTCGTCCTTGTCTAGCCTTTTTTTCTCCTTATTTTCTTTTCCTTCCATTTCTCCTTGCTAAATTGAACTCACCTGTTGCCAGACCTTTTGCCTGCCTACCGAACTGCCTGTGATTATCCTTAGTATCCCATTGAACTCACCTGTTGCCAGACCTTTTGCCTGCCTACTGGACTGCCTGTGATTTTTCCCCTGAGTCCGTTGGATCTACCTCATTCCGGATTCGTTGCCTGCTCATCGGATTGCACTCTATTCAGCTAACTCATCTTCTGGGATCCTCCACTTGCAATACTACGTTCAGGGGTTTTTTGTGCCTTCCGGCTTTTTTCCCCCTGTGAGGCGTTCTCGGTAGGATAACCCCCGTTGCCCCTATCGTAGTGGCACGGTGGCATCCTATCGAGGGCGTCCTTATCTTCACAAGAAAAAAGAGAAGCCTCGACGACATAAGGACGGAAGGATTAAGCAGAAAGAGGAAGGTGAGGAGTTGGGGGAAGGGGGAGAACTTGTCATCTCATCAGAAGAAGAAGACATAACCGACAATCGTGACAAGAACTGATGCACCTCCCAGCAAGCACTTAGCTCAGCCGAGATGGTACGCTCAAGCTGCGCAAACCTCTCCTCTGACGCTCCCTCTGGGACATCAAGAGGACACCCAGAGTGGATCTGAGGGATGCATATTTTGCCCTCAGGTCCTCCATGTGTGCCTCTGCATGAGCAGCAATTGCTTGACGCAAAGACAACATTTCAGCCTGGCGTGCCCTGTCTGAGGCCGCCATGCCCAGCCTGAGTGAGCGGGCCGTGGACTGTGCTGCCCGCTGCTGGAGAAGCATCTGCCTAGCAGGGGAGAGCATGGATTGGGCCACACGCTCCATGCTCACAGCAATGTTTTCTATAGCTGCCCTCTGTCGTTCTGAATTGGCAGTAATGTCTTGCTCCCAGTCAGTATACCTCGGTGGCGCGCGGCCACCGCATTGCTGGGCTTCACACCTGCGGGTCCCAAGAACCGGCCATCCTTGTCGGGTTGGCACCGCCCACGGCTGCAGAACTACATGCCCCCGTCGACGTGATGTCCCAGGCACATCAGCGACTGGTGTGGAGGGTGACCCTGCGTCCCGATCCACCACAGGCGAAGGTCCCACCACCGTCTGGCCCCACAGTGCAGGTGTCGCGGAGAGAGGAGCTTCCAATTCAGAATCACTCACCCCAGATGAATGGAACCGATGCACATCCAACTCGACATTGTCGTCAGAGTGATCATCCGGGCTTGACTCATTGCGTGCCACAAACAAGATGGTCTGTAACACATGTGGGTTTTTGTGGTCTACCACCCCACGACCCCCACATGTGCCGGGTTGCTGGTGCAATAGCAAACCTGTGTCTGACATGACAACACCATCCTCTGGAAAGTGGAGAAAATGTACATTAGTACATATGTCAGAAGCACATAACACACACACAGACATCACACAGACTGACAACACATGAAGCACACATGCCACACAACAATGTGAACCTGGCATGCATGCAAGGTCACTTTGACATAGCATCAGGGACTAGGCCTGTGCATTGGTAGACAGTGCTGTCTAGCAGCAATTGCATCATCTGAGTCAACTGACAACACAGCAGATAATGATGGGACAGAAAGCAGGACATATGATGACCCCTCAGTAGTACAGACATGTGTGCAGAAGCCCCTACACCAGTTGAACAGAGTCAGTGGGCCTTAAACGGGGGTTGGCCTGTGCCCTGCACAGACCGTGACACCCTAAACATGTGTGTGGTGCAGGACTGAGCCAGAGTGGGCATGGAATGGATGATGAAAAGCAAAGAAATTAAGGTCATCCTGGACACGTACTACAATGATCATCCAGTCAAGGACACATAGCGACATGCATGGAATATACATGGAGCATGAATGGGAACTCATGTGCCTGCGGAGCATCTGCATCTGCACAGTCCAAGTCACACAACGCACAGGCACCCCAAAACTGCTGTAAAACTGTGCACGCAACCCCCGGTAGCCCACATATGTGGAATTAACCTCCCGCAGTACGCAGTGGCACCCAGGACACGAAAAACACGTACGCATGGGACATGCAGGCTACTATCATCTCGAAAACGGGTACACGATACACAGGGGCACCCACAGTGGGAAAAATAGCGTGCGCGACTCACCGTAAGACTAGCGTGATAATGAAAAACACGCATAGCCAATACCCCCGCCAAAAGAATAGATACGTCCTTGATCCGCTGTGAAGTTGTGATGGCACGCGGAACAACACGAAGTAGCAATACACGTGTCGGTCTCCACGAAAGGCACGTACAGCGAACTGCCAGAACACGCTCACCTTTAACCCGTGCTGAGGGACACGTACGCGCGTCACTTCTCTTACGCGCTTAGGCCCTTTCCTTGGATCACACGCATTCCTTTTTCACGTGCTGATTCACTACGCACCTGTCACGAGGGGAACGCCCGCGTGCGTAATGTCACAGACACGCTTATGCGCTAAGGGCCTTTCCTCGAATTACACATTGACGTGCAGTTTTTCATGTGCCAAATCACTCCGTATCAAGTTGGCCATGCGACAACACACGGAAGGCCACGCTCCTGCCAAGAAGGCCATTTTCCTGCCCCTCAGAGCCCTGAGCACCCTCCCACGAGCCATCTGCTGCTGTCTGGCTGCCTGCTGCCACCCTGCCCTGCCATTTGGTGCCTGCACATCTGCCATCTGCAGGGGTCCAGTTGCAGTGACCACCCCTGCTGGAACAGAAGACTCACGACTGGTGTTCCTTCACTCCACAGCCCAGCCCCAGGACCACGTTGCCCACCCACACCTGCCTCAGGGGTTGCCATGTTCGACACAACACCTTCCAGCACCAGTGGCAACCCCCAGCCAGCGAGGCAGAGGGCTGCCAGCTTCACTTCCGAAGAAGTTGGCATCCTGGTGGAGCAAGTCCTGGGGCAGTATGATGCCCTCTTCACACCATCGCGCTGACATGGAAGGACGGAGGAGGATCTGGACAGACATAGTGGGTGCCATCAACGCATAGGGGGTGGCACCCCGAGACCTGAAACACGTCCAGAAGCGCTGGGAGGACTACAAGTCCAGGATCCTCAAGAAGGCCCGGCGCCTCTTAGAGGCAGAGGATGCAGTGGGGCACCGGGGCCAGTTTACCAACCAGCAGATGAGGGTCCTGGAGTGCATTTGCCCAGTGCTTCGCCACAAGATCCTCAGGATGCAGGCCCGTATGGAGTCGAGCGGTAAGTGGCCATTCATTGCTGTGTGAAACAGGGCATGTTGCAGTGTGCTGGTAGTCAGGTACTTGCCTGTATGTGTGACATTGGCCATGTATGGATGTGTGTGTGCAGGGACATCATGGTGCTGCATGTGAGACCAGTCATGCGTGAACCACATGGATGGTGCATGTGTTACATTGCTACATGCGGGGCAACATGCAGAATGCACACATGAATGCATGCCTGTCTCTGTTGTTGGACATGGATGGGGTGCGAGAGATGGGTGCTGCTGTCAAGGACATGTATGGTGTACATGTCTATGTGTCTGAGTAGCGTGTGTGTGACTTGTAAACGCCATGGATGCATGACACATGTCTGTGACTATGTTGTAATTCACTGAGGCAGCCTAGTCATCCTTGTCTCCACTGTGTCTGGGGTGTACGAGGCCAGATGGATGAAACTACGGTGATGTGTGTGCATGTGATCAGTATGAGCCATGATGCATGTGAGTTTCGAACCACCATCGTATGTTTCAACAGTTCTTTGGACATGAATGCAAATGTTCTTTGCATGTGCCATGCCTGTTACTGCATGTGTGTTGCCTGCACTGACCCATGTTTTGTGGTGGTACATGATGGAAGTGACGTTTGACAGTGCCACTCATGTGCTATTGCTTCCTGTCTAGGGGACTATTGTACAGTCCCCTGATGCTTGTGTTCTATGTCTCCCTCTACACAGCAGCGAGTGAAGAAGAGGGAGGAGACGGCTCTGTGGAGCAAAGCGGTGGGGATGCCTCCACCAGCCGGCGACGCAAGGCCCAGTCACCCTCCCAGGATTTACCATCATCCATGAGCGAGGGGACTGGTGCCGTGTCTGCCACTACGGCTGCAGCGGAAGGGGTGGGGGAGCCCACACAGGGGCTTGCAATGGCAGAAGACGGTGTGGAGCCATCCAGGTTCATGGTTTCCACAGAGGAGAAGCAGGCCGCTACTGAGCCGCACATGGGGCCTGGTGGGGGTGGTACCACTGGTGCAAGTGGTGCAGTCCAGGGGCAGGGGCAGGAGGCAGCACAGGTCGCCATGGAGGGGCCTGTGCATGTCACTGTCCCTGACACTGTGACTGCACCACCATGCACCAGCAGGGATGCCCCATTCCAGGCCCGTCCGCAGGTAGGGGGGAGGTCCATGTCATCTGACACTCCTCTACCTGCAGATGAGGGGACCCATGACCGTATGGAGACCGTCCTGATTGGTGTCGCATTGTGCACGCGTGACATTCGTGATGATGTGCGTGCTTCCTGGGGGGAGCATGCACGTCATCACGAAGTGCTGCATGCCAAAGTGGCCCAGTTGGGAGGGTCCTTGGTCGGGGGTTTCATACATGTGTCGAGCACTCTGGCGGCCCTCTCCTCCTCTGAGGAGAATATGCACCAGTCGTTCTCCATGCCGTCTTCCGGCCCAGATGCCACCAGGGCCCCCTGTGGACCTGCCCTGACCAACACAGCCAGCTTGGTGGAGATCCCATCCCTGCCACGGTTGGGAGTCGGAGGTCCAGCAGGGGTGGACACCCAAACAACTGGACCCCAGCAGTTGGAGGATGTGCCGGCAGCATTGGGCAGGGCATGTGCACGATGGTGCCGGTGGATTCCATCAGCCTGGATGCCGTCATGCTGGGAGAGGCAGTTGCATCGGAGGCAGCGGCAGGCTCAACGTGGGAGGCATCATGGCTCGGGGCCATCAACATCAGAGGGGCAGGCATCGGCCGGAGGGTAGGAGGACCCTGGAATGATAGTGTCTTCTATGTGGCAGTGGTTGGGCCAGCGGATAGATGCAGAGCGGCGGCGCGTGGAGGAGGCATGGCTCACTATGGTCAGGTCAGAGAACTCCATGCGCAGGGCACTGAGGCGGGCTGAGTGCCTCGAGGGAATTCGCAGGGAGTTGGAGGTGGACATGGCATTATCCCTGCAAGACCTCGTGGTCAAGGAACAGGCCCGCCTCCAGGACGTTGAACAGGAGTTCGATCATGCCCTGGCCCGGGAAATCAACTAGTGAGCCCTAGGACTTGGCCACCACCATTGTATATAGTTAGTTAGTGTTAGGTTTAATTTATGTTTTTCTTTCATTTGGGGCGCTTGGACTATGCCCCACCTTCTTGTAGATAGTTCTTTATTGTAGTCTTTTTGGTAGGTTTCATTTCAATAGTTGGGCTCATGGACCCTGGATTTGTTATTTGTATATAGTTGAACAGTGGATTTATCATCTTTCTTTTTTTATTTCACCATGGAGCAATGGATTTTACTTATTTCTTTCCCTTTGGATTTGCTTTGTTGGACAGAGACTTTGGGCACATTTTCATTTGGATTTATTTGGATTCTTATTTCATATATTTTTTTTCATTTTGGGACATGCTGCATTTTATTTCTTATTTCCATTCTTGTGTGCTTTCATTTAATTCACTTCATTTTGTGTTCAATACATTTTTGTTTCATACTTCAATGTGTGGTATTCTCTCATTGGTTTCATGCATGTCACAATGTGGGTTTTCACATTCACTGGCACCCATTGTGTGTGTGTGATGGACATGTGTTGATGTACATACTTGCCATTTGGGTTGTATCATGTAATGGGCATTTCAATGTGGGTTGGATGTAATACTTGGTTGGTTCTTTGGGAAGGGGTGGCGTGCGGTGGGATTTGGGTGGCCATAAGGGCTATGATTGTGGATCATGATGACGTGGTGGGGGGACATGAGTCAGGGCCTGCTGGCAGGTGCCTGTCACTGCAGGGTGGGTGGGGGTGCAGGGGGACATGAGTCGGGGCCTGCTGGCAGGTGCCCGTCACTGCTGGGTGGGTGGGTGTGCAGGGGGACATGAGTCGGGGCCTGCTGGCAGGTGCCCATCACTGCTGGGTGGGTGGGGGTGCATGGTGACATGTGGGCTGGCTGGGGGCATGCCCAGGGTGGATGGGCTACCAGTGGGGCATGGCCAGGGTGGATGGGCTGCCTGTGGGGCATGGCCAGGGGTGCAGGGTAGTCCCCTGTGGTGTGGGCTGCCTGCAGGGCCTGGGGAGGGGTGAGAGGGCACACCTGGGAGGACCCACACTGCCAATCACGTGTGAAACTCCCCACGCACCCCCAGAAATACACACATACCAACTATCCCCAAACCCCCCAGCAAGAAAAACGTTACGATGAGACTTCCATCCCTCCCATACATCATATCCAAACCCCTTTATTTGTTTCAGTTTCTGCTTCCCCCTCTCTTTTGTAATTTGTATACTGTTATACAATAATACAATTTTAAGTGTGTTCTTAGTATATGCCTGTGTCTTATTTTTAAAAAAAAAGGCATTTAGGGTGTCCGCAAATAACCAAAATGGGGTGTGTCCTAAGGACACTACACCTGTTCACACTGTTCGCAATCAAAATGGAGGTGTCCTTAGAACACAAAAGATGTCCGCCTCTCTGCAATTAACTAAAATGGGGGTGTCCTAAGAATATTATATTTGTTCTCACTATCCATGGACAAAATTGTGCTGTCCGCAGAACATTAAAGCCATCCGCATGTTCGTAACTATGCAAATTAAAGTGTCCTAAGGACATTCTTCCTGTTCGCATTGTCTGCAACCAGAATGAATATGTCCGTAGAACACGTAAAACTTTTGCCTTTCCACAAATGTGTGACGCACTTTTATTTTGTTCGGGGACCTGAACACTTTCCTTAGGACACCCACACGCATGCGCGTCACACTCTTGGGTCCTACGAACATCGCGCCTGTCCATAACTTTTCACCGCACGTGTTTCGCTCTTTTAATTTGTTTGGGAACATGAACACTGTTCGTAGAACACTCACACGCATGTGCTCAACCGACCCCGCGCATTTGGTGTCCTACAGACAGCCGTCCCATTCGCGAACGTGTCCGCAACGTCATCATGTGACCGCACCCAAGCTGAGCGTGGGATTTTGTTTGCAAATACTGTCCGGGCTCCTGAACATTTAAAACATACTTTTTTGAGCAATATAAGGTATTTTCCAGTAAAAGTTCACCATTGCACATGTCCCAGACAATGTCCCCGTCAATCTCCATACTTTTTGGAACTTTTTGAGCCCTGTCTTGGTGTTCGATCTGCCCACGAACTGCGCGGGTGTCCGCAAAGCGCTCACCTGCTCCCCTATAAAAGGCCATTCTGCAGAGCTGCTCCTCATCCTGTTTTTGGACTTCCAGGAGAGACACTACTCCACACTGCTGGATTGCTCTTTTGTGCTCCTGAAGTCCTGAGTTCTTGCTGGTTCCTAAGAACTTTGAAGATGCCATCCATGGCTGTTCCTACAGTTGCTTCTGCCTCAGCACCACCCCCACTCCCTCCACAACCTCCCCAAGGGCCTGCAGAGTTGAACAGGCGTGAGGATGTAGATGAGAGTGATGAAGAGAGTGAAGAGGATGAGGTACTACTAGAGAAGACCCTACTACTAGCACTCATTGTGAATCTTGGATGTGGAGGTTTATGCCACTCTTGATGGAGGACCAAAAACATGTGCGAACAAGGTGCAATGAACTCTGTGCAAGATGATGCTGATTTGTGGCAAGCCTGGTTCCTATAGCTATTGTGCTGCATCAATGAAGCGACCCCAGGTTGTTCCACAGTGGGGCTATTCATAAGATTGTACCTTGCAATAAACGTAGTAGGTTGAGTTCCCATGCAGCATCCTCTGTTTCCGCTCCTGCCACCATGAGAGACACTCCTGTGGGACAGCGCATCCCTCCAGCTGCCTCACAGGCCATACGTGATGCTGTTGTCCCTAACCTTTCGAGGGTCACAGTATTGTGTATGTACTGTGATGCAGTAGTCTGCAGTGGGGAGACCCTTCAAAGTGCTTTCGAGACTGCGGTCAAGGAGAATGAGAAGGACTGCCCACTACCTGAATAAGGCCCACCCTACATCTTCCTCTCTCCACCTGCCCTTTCTTATCCCTGTGGTTGGTGTCCCTTCCTTACCCTCATTTCCTCTCCTTTCCTTGTGCGTCTTGTTAATAAAACCCCAAACCAAAATGGGGGTGTCCTAAGAACACTATACCTGTTTGCACTGTTCGTAGTTAAAATGAAGGTGTCCGCAGGACACTAAATCCATCTGCATGTCCGTAACTATTCAAATTAAGGTGTCCTAAGAACACCCCCCTGTTTGCAATGTCCGCAACCAGAATGAATATGTCCATAGAACACATATCCCGTCCACCTGTCTGCAAAGTTTTGAAGCACATTTATTTTATTTGGGGACTTCAACACTGTTCGGAGAACACCCGCGCACATGCGCACCACACTCTTGGGTCCGATGAATATCACGCCTGTCTGTAACTGTCCATTGCACGTGTGCTGCACTTTTAATTAGTTTGTGGACCTGAACACTGTCCATAGAACACCCGCACTCATGCGCACAACCGACCCCGCGCATTTGGTGTCCTACGAACATTTGTCCCAATTCGCGAACGTGTCTGCAACATCATCATGTGACCACACCCACGCTGAGCGTTTGTCCTTACTTGCGGACACTGTCCAGGGCCCCATAACATTTAAAAAGGGCTTTTTTGAGCAATCCAAAGTATTTTACAGTAAATTTCACCATTGCACATGTCCCAGACAATGTGCCTGCCAATCTACATACTTTTTGGAACTTTTTGAGCCCTTTTTTGGTGTCCAACGTGGCCACGGACAGCACGTATCAGAACCATTGCACTTTACTCTGGGAGGAAATGGTGGATCTAAAAAGAGCCTTTTTGTGGTGTTTTAGTGTTTCAAAAACTTTAAATGATCAACACCTACTGAAAAATGGATTGCTGTAATTCCCAAAAAATGTTGCAATGCTTTTTTTATGTTTCGCAGAAAAATCTGGCATAAGTAAAATGTACTCTATCTCTGCGAAAAATGTGTGTACTACGAAACATAAGGTTTTCATTCTGAAAAGAGGACATACCAAAATCTCTCAAAAAAGGCACAGACAGCTTTGTTAACATTGCACCTTGCTTTCTCCATTTGTGGACCTAATGAAAAAGAACGCAGCCACATTTGTCTCTGCGCAATACAGGAAAAATTACTCTGGAGTTTGGATACATGTCCATGACTTTCCTAAATCCTTCTTTCATTGCAACTTGCAAAGAGATACCAGACACAAGTCCTAAACTGTTCCCTCCACAATGAATAATAATAATGTCTGGATGATGCTGTGTCACCAAAGTAGCACAGAGAGGTACCAACTCCAGCCACTTCATTCCATGCACTCCATGCTAGTGCACTTCCACATGAGGGAATCGAAGATATGCAGCCACTCCACAGCGATCTGCATGCACCGCCAACCAATTTCTCCACAAATCTCCCAAAATCCAAAAAATCTGTTTTCTGAAGCACACCGCCATATCTATCTGCTCTCCTCTCAGGAAAAGGATTTTCTGACAAACTCTCTCCTTACACAACCCACCCAGTAAACCTTATTGACAAATCCCCTGCTCTGCTCAGTCTCATTTGCATGCCTCTCAACCCCAAAATCCCTATATGTAATACGCGATGTCCACAGACAAATGGAAAAATTAGTGTGCCCTATTTCCCCTTTGAGTTTGGCTCTGAAAAGAGACTTTTTTTTTAAGATGCTTCAGGAACACCTTTTATTTTGGACTTTTTTTTCTTCTTATTTTCCTCCAAGTATCATCACATTACCTTCTCCAAAGCAATCCTTATGTTCGAAAACAGCATGACATGTCCCATAAAAGATAAAGACATGCCATCATCTTTAAAATAAACAACATTACCAGAATCAATGTTCTCATTATTAAAAAAGAACATACCAGCTCTAAGCATGAAAGCAAACATGCCTTGGTTGATTAGACACTTAGCAATATTTTGCTGAGGGCAAAAAACAGAACTTTTGTCCCACATTGCCCTAGGTACTAAACCAAAAAAATAACCTTGGCATTTGGAAGTACTTTCATTACTGCCTGAACCAAGTGTTCCAGATCTTCCAACAAAGTAGGGGCACTGACATAGCCCAAATGCAAAGCACCACAGTGCAAAACAACCACATGTGGACTGTTCACCCTGCCCATATCTCCACAAACGTGTACAATTCCCTGCACATTGAAACCAGGCACAGTGCTCCACACCACCTCCACTCCTCTAACATCAAAATTGTTTGCCACATTCCTACATTTAGCATGCTGCTCCAAACCATGCACAAACATATCTCCAACCACCAACATCCTGACTTTCTCCACCTCTGCCATCTTCACTACACACAGCCTCCTTCAACACAAACCACAACCTCAACACCTGATTGGCTACTGTCCTATTTCCATGCCAGATATGTTGAGAAGTCCCGTATGTGGGACGCCCTGTCCGCGGACAGCCGCGGTGTCTGCGTAGCACGTAACAATGGGGCAGCCCTTCTACCCTTTCCACTTCACTCTCTGCACCATTCTCTCATTGGCTACTGTTAAGCAGTCACACAACCATCCACCAATCACATCCAATAACTCTACATCTAACTCCATCATGACAGATCAGCACTTTAGATGTACTATTGATCACTTTCAGTACAATTGGGATGTGACTGCAAAGGACCTACAGCAACAACTACTATAAAACTCCCCAAGATTTCTACTTGCAGATTCATGCAAATCCACATGCATGAACACAGACTACAGGTATGGATATTTTCTACACAGTACATGTACAGCTCTTCTATGAATGCATATAAACAGAGTAACTGCCACGTACCCTGTATAACCTATAAAATGAACTTACTGTCATTTCTCCCATTTGCTATGATCAAGTATCACTTGCAAACCTGTCTGCTCTCCAAATGGTTGTTTGTTTACAAACACAGCTAACTAAAATCGATGGGAGAAATACCAGTATAATTATGGAAAAATGCTTTCTAGTGTATTATAAAATTACATTCAGCCAAGATGAGTACATGAATCTTCATTCATGCACACAGACAGACAATATCATTAGAAAGGCTCGCAGCTGAAACAACACCATGCCTCTACATCAAATCCTTCTGCTTTATTTCCCACACCTTCACAAATGCACACATTGCATGCATTTCTGTACATTTTCTGCCATTTACCCTGTAAAAATAGCAAAGGATGCATATGGT
Source organism: Ambystoma mexicanum (assembly GCF_040938575.1). NCBI lineage: Eukaryota > Metazoa > Chordata > Amphibia > Caudata > Ambystomatidae > Ambystoma > Ambystoma mexicanum. The sequence goes on along the minus strand of NC_090933.1, from coordinate 451,245,060 downwards.
TATTTCTTCTATCTCCTAACATCCAATAACACAGCCTTAAAAGCCAAATGTGCTCTATACATTTACTATTATACTCATTTGTAAAACATGCTCAACTAACAGATTCTAAGTAAAATATATAGGATGCACATAGGCAAAGGAAAGTGCATATGCTTACTATGCTCAGTTATCAGAAAACACTACTACCACAAAAACAAAAAAAATCAATGTCTACATCAACAAAAGTGCTATAAACACACATATTTACTAACTTCTTTCTTTTACAATTGCAGTGAAGACCACTCTCCTGAAAAGCAGCAGCGTCTGAAGTATGAACAAGAACTTAGAAGAAAACAACTCTTTCGATACAAAAAGTAAGTACAATACTAACATAATGTTCTAACTGTTCTCAAACACACTGACATTTTAGTATTGTAGAACAAACAAGTGTATTAACCCTCTACCATTAGATTTAGTATTAGTGCTTCCCCTCACCTGCTGCATACTTTATATTGTCATCTGAAGCCCAGTATAGTAACACACAAATACAAGAATAGCCTTCCCAACTTGATGTAGCTGCCCATTGCACAATCACACACCTCCACAAACGTCATTACCATCATACTCAGACACTCATGCACAAAGCACGTATACACTGCACAACAGCCCAACCAACACTTTCTTTTTTTCTCCAACAGACCCCATAGAATGCCTCCTTCCAAAAATCAACTCTGTAGAAAGCAACGCAGAAGTAGAGCAAATCAAAATAAAAGTGTCCAAAATAAGCATCCATCTCTAACAGATTTTGTACAAAAAGTTCAAACAAAACAGCTAATACAGTCATTAAGCGAAACCAAACAAGCTTCCAGTACAGAGACTTTGCCCCACCATCAAAATGTAAAACTTCAGCTACCAATACTGCTAGCACTGCACCTATAAATCTTGATGTAGTGGCAAGTAACCACACCAAAAAAAATATTTTACAAAAAATGTTCTGCCGCAGAGTCCTTCAGAACCTTATAAAAACAGGAGAGAAATCATGCATAACCCTTAAAACCTACCATAGAAAATTAAACCTATAAGCTCTCATAGACAGTACAATCCTTCTCAAAAGGAAATTATTTTTGTTTAAAACAGAATGAAATCACTTACAAAACTAACTACTAAACTACAAAAAAGACTTCTCAATAAACGGAATATCAACAAAAATAGCTTCTTAAACATCTGTGGTGGTGAATGGAGTCACACCACGAGCACAGAACCATATTTTAATTAAGAAGCATATAAAAAATGCCAACAAACCCAATTGCCATACATAACATTGGATGAGTGTATGAAAAACTTAATAACACCATTATGGAACAAGAAACTCTGCTCACAAAAATATCCCCAGAAAACTCAGTATCGCCTCTCCATTCCACTGAACCAAAACATCAAGTCTACAAATGGCCGTGTAATCAATGTGTAACATTGCCAAAAAAATCTTTCAAATCTTTACGCACGTACCACAATCTATATGTAAACAACAAAGACAAATTCAAAATGAAACTACTACAAAATATGGATGCCTGTCCAGTGCGCAAATACACAGGACTACAAGCACATTCATTAGCCTGCATTTCAGGAACTTGTAGCTTTACAACAAACTAGCAACTACTGTATAAATAGCAACCTTCTATTGCACACATACAAAAAAGAAATACTAAAGTTTAAAACTACATCCGCTGAAGTACAAAACCATGTGTGTGTGTGTTGCTGCAGGACTGTCTATAAAAGTAGCACAAAAACTGTAGACATAACGTACAGAATAGAAGCAATGAAGATTCCAAATGGTTCCAATTAGCTCTCTACCTTATATCAGAAAACAAATACGAAATTACTGATCCTTTAATACTTTGCAGTTACTGGACTGCAAAACTTGACAACAATCAAACTCCTTCACGTGCTATCACAAATAAATTACAATTATTCCCACTACCAAAACCCGTGCAACAATTCAATTTATATGAGAGCATCATAATTCAAACAGTGCACCCATTTCAAGCAATAATACACCTTCAACCAAAAACAGCAAAATGACCTCTCTCTGAATTAGTGAAAGGCATTTTTGGCAAAGTAGTTTATTTACCATTAGATCTTAAAGAAAATGTAGACACTCTAGGAGTGCAACGTCCAATAGATCAATCTTTAATTGTCTTAGTAAATGGGGTACCTACAAAAGACAAAATAAATTGGCAACAACTCGTGGACTTACATAAAGTTAGACAAGCCCTGCAATATCTAAAGAAGAACAATGAATACTACAAAGAATGTAATATTGAAGAAAACCTGAGATAAACCATTGTAATGATTCAAGAGTCACCAGAAACTGGTCAATTTCAACTTCTAAAACCTGCTACAGAATCCAATATTTTAGACCATTATAAAATCCATCCTTTATACTCTAAAGACACTATAGATGATGCACTGGAAACGTACTAAAAACGACAAGCCAAAGGATCTCCAATCAGCATATAGGAAAAAAGTATAGAAGCAGAGGCCTTTCCTCTACTCTTTCCTACTGGAGAAGGAGGAAGGTACGATGATAGACCGACACAGATAATAGCATCAGAATATTGCTCTTTACGAATGTATTCTGCCAAACCCAGATTCAGACAAAACATGGAATGCATATTCCACCTTCTCTTTGAAAGTGAATTAGCAATTCTATGCTACGGAGTTTCACACATTAAAATCAGGTACTCATTTTTAAAATATGTCAAATATGCAATTATTACAAAAAGTGCAAGAAAAAGATGAGGTTTTACAGTCAAGTATTACAAATATTTTAGCAAACATGCGTGGTACAAAAGAATACTGGTTCCGACGTCACAGAGATGTACGCTGTATGATAAGAAACCTTGGCCCACCCACTTGGTTGTTACATTAAGTTGTGCAGAATATGCATGTGAAACTTTCCACGATTTCCTACGCATAGCAAACAAAAACAAAACAAACAGAGATATAAAAACACCAGGAGAACTCTGCTCTCCAGATCCTGTAAATGTATCAAGATATTTCCATCATCTCTTCATTGCTATGCTACACTTTATTTGTAATAAGAATGTTCCTCCCCTTGGAGAAGTGCAACACTTCTTTTGGAGAAAGGAATACCAAGCCAGAGGTGCACCACACATACACATGCTATTATGGATTAAAGATGCTCCTAAATTTGGTCAGGATAGTAATGTCACTGTTTTGCAGTTCATCCAAAAATATATCACTTGTGAAATCCCTTCACAAACAACACATAGGGGGCCATTCCGAGTTTGGAGGTAGCCATGGTGCTTTTAGCACCATGGCTGCCTCCAAACCCGCGTCTGGGTCCGGTGTCTCTGAATGGGGACTTACCGGGTCATTCCAACCTTGGAGGACCTGGTAAGTCTGCATTCAGAAAACCATTCCCCATTCCTACTTGAGCCCCCATAGGGATCAATGGGAATGTGGAAGGAGCTAATATCGGGCCCGTTATTAGCTCCATGGACCCTTAACGGGTCCCGATAAGTACGGCTGGTCAGACCAGCCATTCTTGGTGGGACCCGCTATGGGACCTCGGAATGTCGTGGTAGGGGGTTAATGGCACCGGCATCCTTACCAGTGCCGTTAACCCCCTACTGCCATACTCAGAATGAGGCCCATAGTGTCAAAGGTAAATCATCTAAGAACACATATTACATAAAAAGAACAGAAGAATCAAAATACATCAAAGATTACAATGCAATCATTGCCCTCCTATGGAATGCAAACATAGATGTAAAGTAAATTGTAGACAATTCCACTGCAGTTGCACGATATGTCACAGCCTACTTAACCAAAGCAGAGAAAACAGAGCTTCAGGACCTCTGGGATGATATATCATCTGACAAAACACTATCACAGAAATTGTAAAAGTTAGGCATGAAAATGCTCTCTCATAGAGAATGTGGCTGCTATGAAGCTGCAGACCGTTTAACTGGTACTACCTTGTATGGAAAATCTGACAATATAGTATGGCTAAGTCTTGGTCCTGCAAAATCTAGAAGAAGAGTTCTCAAATCATATGAGGACATAGAAACAAAAGTCAAAAATGATCTCAACAGCCAAAACATTTTGAAAAACAATTTACCAGACACATACTACCCAAACAGGCATACCACTTTGGAAACCATGTGTCTCTACCACGTAGCCCAAAACTTCACATACAAATAATATTAAAACAGTTGAAAAGAAATGTAGATACAGAGTAGCACATTGTGAAGGCAGCTTAGTGAAATTTAGCAAACGCAGCTTAATTAATCATATCAAATTGTCGTTAAAAACTCCTCAACATAGAACTGTATTACATGTCCCTGCTATAACCTTTTCAACCATGTAGAAAAGAAGATACGTATGACTCCTATGAATACGATTTCAAAGCAAATGAAAGCACTATAACAGACATAAACTGTAAACAGTACGAAACAATGTTGCACAATGAAGAGCAACGTGAAGAAGAACTCCAGGCCCAATTAGTAGTGGACATATGAAAATGCTACTAATAGATGAGGTGAGCATGGTCTCCAACCTAATGTTGGCTTTGATTCACTTCAGATTACAAGAGGTACTCAAAACAGATTATGAAGAGCTCTTTGGAGGAAAACACATTATTGTTTCGGAAATCTTCAATTGACACCAGTGAAAGGTGAACCTATGTTTAAAACCTTAGGGCACAAACTGTGCCGTAAAACTTTTGGAAGCATAGGAAATGTCAACCAATGGCAACATTTCCAATACAAAGAATAAACTGAAAACATGCGCCAGTCTGCAGGCCTCGCATATGCCAATATTTTAAAAAGTATTAGAGTTGGTATACTATCTCAAGAAGCACAATCGATATTAAACAACAGGCACATCCATGCACTTTATGGCCCTAACTCATGTGCTACTGATGTCATGGAACAATTAGCACACAAAATATCAATTGTATGTTCTTGTGGAACTCTTGCAAGCTGTTCAAAATTCAATGAAACAATGTTGAAAAAAGAAATGCAACCAATAATTGAAATTTGTTCCACAGATAAACTGGACATACATGATATGACACTACCCATGTGTCAACAAGCCACAACAAGACTAAATACCTTAGAAAACTCTATCTCCAACACAGTTGGTTTGGAGAAAATATAAAAATTATCTTTAAACTGTAGAGTAATGCTTAAACATAACCTTGGCGTGGAGCAAGGACTAGTTAATGGAGCACTTGGTACAGTTGTTGGCTTTCAAACATACCCACGTGACAACAACATTCAGTTTGTCAATATTCTCTTTGACAAACTATCAGAAGTTAAAAAGAGAGGACGCTCAACAGCCCGCTTCCTTCTTTTCGAAGACAGGTATGTACGCAGAGAACAATTTTCACTAACTCTAGCATACACAGTTACCATTCATAAATCAGAAGGTCTTACCCTATATAAAGCATTGATAGATATTGGTAGCACAGTCTTTAAAGAAGGCATGAGCTATGTAGCACTATCATGCTTACATACACTTCACAGACTATTTCTAATCAACTTTGATGCAAGTAAAGTAAATGCTGATATTCCACAGCAACACACACTCCGAACAAATGACTTTGACACAGAACTGTCAGGTTCATTCAAATTTTCAAATACAACTGGTGTAAATTGCTACGCAAATGTAGCAATAAATATTCTATTCCAATTGCCATCACTTATTGACAACATTTATTTACACAGTACAGACCAGTTGTTTTTCCAAATGTTAGTCCTTCATAGAAATGCAAACAACTATCCTGACAATACTGTGCTGGTATGGTGAAATTCAGTATAAACTCACAAGAAGATAATTTCTAATGAAGATTCTAATGAATCTGTGTTTTCCCCTATGTATATCTTTCATATGCTGCGAGTGAACCCCAAGTGAATTATTGTAAGAACATATTTGAAGTATAAGTCTAAGAATATAGTACTTTTTGAATTTTTAGTTCCTGACTGTTACTGGCCTACATATGTCAGTAAAGGAAAAAAGAGGGATCCACACATGTGATGCCATCAGTGATGTCATCAATGACATTTGTGATGTCATTGTTGTTGTCCTGGGTGTTAGTTTTAGCAGTGCACTGTGATGGCGTGAGTTATGGTTGCCTACCTTTCCATAATTGGAAAATTTCAGGGGTGTTTCGGTTTTACTTGGAACCATAACGTCCCTTCAACAAAGTTTTTTTTCACTGAATTTCATAGGTTTTTAGTAGCACAAATTAACCATAATGTCCCTTTAACAACGTTTTTTACTGAATATATATACAACAATTTCATCTTAAACACTTGTTTTACTCAAAAAATGATTCCCCAATTATAGCCATCCATTACTTTATTACACAGCCACGGTAGTAGCTGTGTAGTTATAGTTAAATCGCTAATCCCATAGGAAGAGCACTTTTTGTGTGGCTTATAACTTCGCTCCCCCTGGACGAATCCTCACCAAACTTTGCAAAAAAAGTATATGGCCCACTCTGAATTTTTGTGCACATTTTAGTGAGGTTTCGTTCAGGGTGCAAAGTTATAAGGGGGCCCCAAAATTTATTTTTTTCAAATCATCATAATGGGGAAAAAACTTTGCGCATGCCTACAGCTCAAACCGCTGGATGGATTTCCACCAAATCTGCGGCCAGAGCGGCGGCTTAGTCCCGAAAGCGTGCTTTTGTTAATTTGGTGTATATTCGTCCAGTAGTTTTTTTATAAACTGCTAAAATGTAATGCAAAATAATTAGTGATATCTATTTCCGCTCTGCGGACACACTTCCCTGTTCGGTCTACGGACAGGACACTGATTGGCTACTCGGCTTGTGTAATGTCTGCAGATAGGCAACGTGTTCTCTGATTGGCTGGGGTGAGACATGAGGTGCGTCACATTGTTTCTATGCTCCTGCCATCTTGTATCCGCTGACAGCGTGGCGGTGAACAGAGGCAAAATGCAATTTTGGGGAGTGTGTTGGTGTGCAGAAGTGCTTGGGGAGTAAGAGATGGGTCAAATACTGTATTTGTTTAGGTGGCAGGTGCCCCTGATGTGTTTGCCATATCCGCAGTCGTAGCGGTTGTCTGCGGATATAATCAGTGCACTACTGGCTATTTCACTTTAGTATGATGTTGGTTTTGGGTTGTTAGTAGAGGATTGATTGTAATTAATATCCCCTATAAGCAGCCGACATACCACAGTCAAAATGTTTGGTATTATAGGTGTGTTATGCTGCGGTAGTTGTGGCCAGGGCCTAGGGTCTTGGGTGCATGGCCGAAGGCCGTAGGCCGTAGGATAAGCACCCAAGACTGTACGCCCTGGATACAACCACTGCAGCATAACACACCCATAGAATCAAACACCCATCAAATATCCAGAACCCAAAATTTGTGTACTGTTTCATTTGTAGAGTTTGTATGTGAAGTTTTGACTAGGCTATGCAGTTAAGATTGAAGAGTTTGTAATAGGACTGTGTTATAAGATACCTTTGGAAGTAAATATTTTGGATTGTGGTGTGTGATTGTGTACATTTTCTTTGAGATCTAATGGTAAATAAATGACTTTGCCACAAAAGCCTTTCACTAATTTAGAGGAAGGTAATTGTGCTGTTTTTGTTGAAGGCGTACTGACAGCGCGGCGGTGAAGAGAGACAAAATGCAATTTTGAGGAGTGTGTTGGTGTGCAGAAGTGCTTGGGTAGGGTTGAGGAGTAAGAGATGGGTCAAATATTGTATTTGTTTAGGTGGCAGGTACCCCTGAAGTGTTCACCATCTCCGCGGTCGTAGAAGTTGTCCGTAGATATAATCAATGCACTGCTGGCTATTTCACTCTAGTATGATGTTGGTTTTGGATTGTTAGTAGAGGATTGATTGTAATTAATATCCCCTAAAAAGAGCCCACATACCACAATCAAAATGCTTGGTATTATAGGTGTGTTATGCAACACACACATTTGGTTTGATACTTCAGTGGAGGTACTTTTAAACTTTAGTATTTCTTTTTTGTATGTGTTTAATAGAAGGTTGCTATTTGTACAGTAGTTAGTAGTTTGTGGTAAAGCTAATGCATTTTGTAAGTGGCTTTTACTTCCAAAATATTTTCTCTGGATATGCTCTATTTCTTCGAGTAGTTGTTTAACTGTACCATGTAGAAGATTGTTATTTAAATTGACTAGTGCTAAAGTAGGACTTTTAGCAATTTAGAATTTATGGACCAGATTTTAATAGTAGCATGATGTGTTGATATCATTTTTATATGATGGAATATGGTTTTGCACATATGTCCTGAAATGCAGGCTAATGAATGTGCTTGTAGTCCTGTGTATTTGCGCACTCGACAGGCATCCATATTCTGTGTAGTCTCATTTCGATTTTGGCTTTAATTTTTACATACTGATTGAGGAAGTGGCATAAAGAGTCGAAAGATTTTTTGGCAAGGTTACACATTGATGTGCATGGCCATTTGTAGACTGGACGTTTTGGTTTATTCCAATGGAGAGGTGATACTGAGTTATTTGGGGATATTTTTGTGAGCAGAGTTTCTTGTTTCATAATCGTGTTATTATGTTTTTCATATCCTTGTCCACTGCTATGTATGGCAATTGGGTTTGTTTCTTTTGTTTATATGCTTCTTCCTGAAAATATGGTTCTTTGGTCGTGGTGTGACTCCATTCACCTCCACAGATGTTTAAGGACTAATTTGTATTGCTATTCAGTTCATTGAGAAGTGTTTTTTTGTAATTTAATAGTTAGTTTTGTTAGTGGTTTCATTCTGTTTAAAATAAAATAAATAACTTCCTTTTCAGAGGATTGCACTGTTTATGAGAGCTTTTAGGATTACTTTTCTGTGGTAGATTTTAGGGGTTGTCCATGATTTCTCTGATGGTTTTATAAGGTTGTGAAGGAGTCTGTGACAGAACATTTTATGTAAAATATTTATTTTGGTTTGGTTAGTTGCTACTATATCAAGATTTATAGGTGCAGCGTTAGTAGTAGTGGTAAGTGAAGTCTTGCTAATCACTTTTTGTTTAATTTTACATTTTGATAAAGGATGCAACGTTTCTGTAGTGAAAGCTTGTTTTGTTTCGCATAATGACTGTATTAGCTGGTTTTTTTTAACTTTTTGTACAAAATCTGGTAGAGATGGATGATTATTTTGGACACTTATTTTGATCTGCTCTACTTCTGTGTTGCTTTCTGTGGAGTTGCTTTTTGGTAGGCATTCTTTGGGGTTTGTTGGAGAAAAAAAAGAAAGTGTGGGTTGGGTTGTTGTGCAGTGTATGCGTGCTTTGTGCATGAGTGTCTGAGTATGATGGTAATGACGTTTGTGCAGGTTTGTGATTGTGCAATGGGCAGCTATATTATGTTGGGAAGTTTATTCTTCTATTTGTGTGTTAGTAAACTTGGCTTGAGATGACACAATAAAGTATGCAACTGCTAAGGGGAAGTGGTAATAATACATCTAATGGGAAAGGGTTAATACACTTCTTTGTTCTACAGCAGTAAAATACTAGTGTGTTTTTGTAACAGTTAGAAAATTATGTAAGTATTGTACTTACTTTTGGAAAGAGTAGGCTTCTTCGAAGTCATTGTTCGTACTTTAGACGCTGCTGCTTTTCAGGAGAGTGGTCTTCACTGCAATTGTAAAAGAAAGAAGTTAGTGAATATGTGTGTTTATAGCACTTTTGTTAATGAAGACATTGTTTTTTTGTTTTCGTTGTAGTAGTGTTTTCTTACAACTGAGCATAGTATGCATTTGCACTTTCCTTTGTATATGAGCATCTTGTATATTTTATTTAGAATCTGTTAGTTGAATATGTTTTACAAATTAGTATAATAGTAAATGTATAGAGCATACTTGTTTTTTAATGTTATGTTATTGGATGGTAAGAGGTGGAAGAAATAATCATATGCATTATTACTATTTTTACAGGGTAAATGGCAGAGATTGTACAGAGAAGGATGAATTGTATGCATTTGTGAAGGTGTGGGAAATAAAGGAGTAGGATTTCATATAGAGGCAGTGGTGTTGTTTGAGCTGGGAGCCTTTGTAATTATATTGTCTGTTTGTGTGCTTGAATGAACATGCATGTACTCATCCTGGCTGCGTGTAATTTTATAACACACTAGCAAGTCTTTTTCATAATTATACTGTTATTTCTCCCATCTTTTAATATGAAATAAAACAAATTTCGATAGCTATGTGAGTAAACAAAAATTTGGAGAGAGACAGGTTTGCAATTGATACTTCATCGTACCAGATGGGATAAATGAAGTAAGGTAATTTTACAGTGTATACAGGGTAAGTAGAAGTTACTCTGTTTATATGTATTCTTAGAAGAGCTGTACATTTACTGTGTAGAAAATATTCATGCCTGTAGTCTGTGTTCATGCATGTGGATGTGCATGAATGTGCAAGTAGAAATATTGACCAGTTTTATAGTAGTTGTTGCTGTAGGTCTGTTGCAGTTACAGCGGAATTGTACTGAAAGTGATCAATAGCACATCTAAAGTGCTGATGTGTGATGATAGAGTTAGATGTAGATTTCTTGGATGTGATTGGTGGATGATTGTGTGACTGTTCAACAATAGTCAATGACGAAATGGTGCAGAGAGTGAAGTTGAAAGGGTAGAAGGGCTGCCCCAGTGTTACGCGCTCCTCGAACATCGAGGTTGTCTGCAGGCAGAGTGTGCTGCATCTGGGGTTTCTCAGCAAATGCAGCATGTAAAGGGGACAGTAGAGATGAGCCAATCAGATGTTGATGTTATGATTTCTGCTGAAAGAGGCTGTGTGTAGTGAAGATGGTACAGGTGGAGAAAATCAGGGTGTTGATGGTATGTTTGTGCATGGTTTGGAGTGGTATGGTAAATGTAGGAATGTGACAAAACAATTTTGATGTTAAAGGAGTGGAGGTGGTGTGGAGCACTATGCCTGGTTTTAACGTGCAGGGAATTGGTCAAGTTTGTGGAGATATGTGCAGGGAAACATTGCACATGTAATTGATTTGCACTGTGGTGCTTTGTATTTGGGGTATGTCAGTGCACCTACTTTGTTGGCAGATTTTGAATATTTGGTTCAGGCAGTAATTAAAATAATTCCAAATGTCAAGGCTATTTTTTCTGCTTTAGTACATAGGGCGATATGGGACAATAGTTTTGTTTCTTGTGCTCAGCAGGTGGAAAGAAGAAGATGTACGGTGCAATTTATTGAGGTAGGTGGCAGAACCTCTCATTCTCTGTTTTACAGTATTGTTGGTATCATTGTATTTGACCCTGCCACAATTCTTTTCTATATATGCAGTGTAGTGACGTGTATTGGTTGTGGCTGCTGCGTGGTAGAATATACCTAATGGTGTGAAGGTTTTTTTTACCAAGTGATAGTTTACTATTTGTAAATCCAGTTAGCTTGCAGTTGTTTTTGGTACCATTTGCCTTCTAACGTGAAAGCATTACTATTATGTATTTACTATTTGTCTGTATTTGGAAGGTGGTAAAACGCCCACACCGTTCATTTTGCTAGTGACCGAAAGTGAGATAGTACAAACACACGTGTGCAAATTATATGCCATTGATATATAAGTATGGTCTTTGGGGTCAGGGTCCGTGGCATGGCCGGAAGGGGTTGTAGCAGGGTTTGTTCAGACATTCTCATTCACCCACTTTTTGTCAGGGCTCGAGACTTGTTCCTTTAAAAAATGTTTACATGAGTTGCCGTGTGAAGAGGAGATCCGATGAGGTGACAGGTCATGTGGCCTGACTGTGGGAGTCACTGGGAGAGTGCAAAGTTCTCCAGAGGAACAAAATAAATCCGTACAAATGTCATCCGCATTGATGAATGGTAGCAAACAATTCATATGTTTTTCAAAAATATTTGTAATGCCACAGTGTTGTGAAGCGCTATCGGCTCCCATTCTGAGTGAAGGTCAGCGCCGTTGAATTTTTGTTTCCTAGCTGAGCAAACCCACGCATGGTACACAGTATAAGGTTCAATTGTTTTTTTACCTTGAAACAAAGGGAGGATTTCGAACGGAATGCATGAAGGTAGGGATGTGAGACTTTCAAATATGATAATGTTCGCCATTCAAAAATTGGACAAAGGAACATGTAATTTCATTTCATGAAAATTCGTTGAAGTGAACGGAGTGTCTGTTTTAGGCCGATAGAATGGACATGCCGAATATTATGTAAGTTTTACTTTGGACGATTTTATACACAAACTAGTCAAATTATCATTCGGTGACATTATCGGTGGGGTACATTTTTTGTTGTGTGTGGTATATTGCAATGACACACAATTACAACTTGTGTGTGTCGGTTGTTTTGTTGTGGGCACATGGGCAGTGCAGCATCGAGATGGGTGTAGTTCAGTAGTGGGTTCCCCCAGGTTCACAAATGCGTAATTGAATGCTAATATTTAATACAAATTCTGTGTATGTGTTCTTCTTGGTTTTATTAAGCTCTCTGATTGCAGCGTCAGCCTTAGCATCCCATTTCGAGCTGGCCATTCTCCATAGCAGTAACTTGTACAGCAAACTGAAGATTACTTTGCACGTTGTTTTGTTTTAGTTATCATTGTTTGACATCCCTGTTTATCAATAGCTGTAACAGGGGCCCAAATTAATGGTTAAAATGATAAACTGTAATAAGATTGGTTACTGAGACACATTTCTGTTATCTTTTTTTAAATAGCTACATCTTGACTTTCTGCGATTGTCATGGATTTCAGATACGAACTGACAGTTTTTTTTAACCATCAGCTACAGATACACGTGAGTGGGTGGGTCACAGTGACGCTTTTTTGGGATGATCGAAACAGGCCCATATGCCTGTACGTCATACCAGTGATAAGGAGCAACTTGATATCATTTATGGTGGCCTAACGCAAAGTTCATGCCAAAGTCTTGCGATTCTCACTGCATCCAATGCGTTCTTATATCCAAAAGGAACACTGCTTGACTCATGATAAACATTTGTGGATCGAGGACGAAGAAAACAATTTCCTATTTGCTTTCATATGTAAGTCTCTGGATGTTCTTGGAGCATTTATTGTGAAATAAAAGTACTTTACAAATTGTTCAGTTTTGCTATTTCTTTTAAAAGTATGGTTTCATATTCAAAATTGGGACACGGTGTGTTGTGAGATGATGTGTGTTGATATTCCGGGTTCTGCGTCAAGTAACGTTATCACATAGGTGATGATTGGGTGAGTTTTACTACGCTGCATAGTAATGTTCTGGAGATAGGTGGAGCATATCACTAGGTTTGGTGATGTTAGCCTCAGGAGCGGGGCATAGGAATTAGTGCCGCCAGGGCAGTCCATCTTGGGCGATGTGGGAAAGGATAAGATTATCACAAGATGGCCGTGCCCTGCTGCCTGATTTCGCATGTGTGAAAAAGAGGAAAATTATGATAAGGTGCATAGGAAATGTTTGTACGATCGATCAATGTATGCTTAGAAGCACATGCCCGAACACTTGGGAAAATAATATTTCTGAGTGCACTATTATTTTAATAGATCCATTTCTTGCTGCATTCATTGCAGATGATTTTCTAAGGTCTGTATCTGTATTATTTTTAATATCTGCATGGTGCGTTTAAAAAAGAATTGGAAAGTACACATAAAGTAATGGGTAATAATTTGTCTATATAGAGAACTGTGGTGTCTTCAATTAGGAGGGCCGGTCTTACACCTCATTGTACCCCAGGCAGGAAGCATCATTGGCACCCCTCCCCGCAACAAAAAATGACAACAACATAACATAAGCAGATGAGCACAGACCCTCTTACTATACTATTTTGGGGGCGTGATTCAGGATGGGCTATGTTTAGAATTAATAAACTAATTACACCTGCATGATCTTCCCTGCAGAATATTCCCACCATACAATGCATTATTCACCAACATAAATATGTTATCCATTCTCTTGAAAACTGGTCATAAAAAGAGGTATGTTAGTATGACTTCAATTCTACAGTTCACTATACAAATGTGGATCTTGCACCAACTAAATGTAAGGTTAGTAAGATGGAGAGAGGTAAAAGGTATGGGTATATCATATTGCTTGGCAATACTGTGATACAAGCGTCATTGCAGGTGTTTGATGGGTCCAATGTCCACATACCTTTACAATGCGCAGGCATTTACAAAAGGAATGCCACAGAGTTGTCGGTTGAGGGGGTGCACACTGTGAGCCTACTTAGCAGACTTCTGCTAAGAGGTTGTATGCAACTGACTATGCTGGCATTTTCAAACACGATGAAGGAGGACTTCTGTGCTATAAAGGAAGTTGTTTCAATGCATAAATACACACATGCTTCCAATCACTGTATCAGTAACTAGTCTGCCAAACATTGGTTTCAGTCCGATATGCTTCACGCTACATTTAATGGTCGTCTTTCTATCCGGTTGTCCAGTCAGTGCACTTTTGAGCCTTGCTTGCACTTCCAAACTCCCTGCCACTACTTGATGTCCAAGTGCATAGCTGCCATGTGAGCCACTAAGAACCATTTATGGCTTTTCTCGTTGCATTATTGGATTTTTAGTTTCATGTTTCCCTTGCTAAGTATGGGCCTACAAATTCCAGCATGTAAAGTCAAAAGCAAGAACAGGCTCATGTTATCGGGCAAGATATGGGACCACTTGACAGCTTTGCAAGTGTTCATTAAAAACTCATGCTCCTGGCAGGTTTTGCGACTGCTCTTCACACTCTGCAATGCCCAGTCGTGTGCTTTTAAATGCTCCTGTAGCAGATGTGTTACCACATGTGGGTTTTTAGGTAAACTAAAGCATGTGCGCCCTATATTTTTAAGAAGACTGTCCCTTATTTCTAAGAACACCTCATGGTGACCACAGTAGTGACACGTTCAGAAAATTATTTTCTTAAGTCCTATCAGTTTAAATTCAGGTTCTTAGGGTTTTTAATTCCGGTTATACATGCATGACAGTACATATTCTAGAAGGCACAGAGATCTAAGTTAAGTGCTACCAGACGAGTGACTAGGCATTTTCAACCTGACGGGGACCCAGTCCTGCTCCCCAGACACACGTGTGGTCTGGTGCTGCATCCCGAGTCTCCCCAAAGCATTTTACTCCTATGCCACAGGCGTCCCTGGATGTCTGAAGGTTCAGCATAGGCGCCAGAGTTTTGAAGTGTGTCAAGCGCACGTTTGTCTTAGAGTGTATGTGTGTGTGTATTGTGTGTGTTTGTGAGCGTGTGTGTGTGTGTGGGGGGGGGCAATGCTGGTCTTTGCATCAGGCCATGCATTTTTGAAATGTCAAAATTAACTTGCAGGATTAAAAGCACTCATTTTAATCCTGCGTGTTTATTTTGCTTCCCATTCACACCTCGTTCACACTCCCATTCACACCTGCTGGTGGTGGCACCCTCTGGAGGCTGGCACATCAGGCAGCCGCCTGCATGGCCTGATGCAAAGACCGGCCCACCATTAGTATCAATGTTTTCTCTTATTTCATCACGTGGAAACATTTTCTTCCAGCCATTCCAAAGTAGTGGACATTTCTGTGTAAAAAGAAATATATATATTATTTTTACTGTACCTAATACAGAAAGTTTATAAATATATAAAATCAGTGAAAAAAACATTGTTAAAGGGACATTATGGTTCGAAGTAAAACCGAAAACCCCCTGAAATTCGCAGGTTATGGTAAGCTAAGCAACCATAACTCGCGCCATCACCGTGCACTGCTAAGACTAACACCCAGGACATCAAATATGACATCACAAATGTCATTGTGTCATCTCTGATGACATCACATATACAATTAATTTTGATGAAAAGTCCCTAAGAGGGATTGCGTTTATAATGTTGGTTACACAATGTCAGGGGTGATCGGGAGACCTCCCATGAACTAAATTTGCTCCTCTAAACAAAACATTATATTGGAGTGTTATTGTTAATACAGGAAACTAATCATAAACACACATAGGCAATGCTGAAGTACAATATGTTTAATGTGGTAATTTTGGATAGCAAAATAATGAATGCTACCTTATCAGAGCAATATTAAACATGGAATAAATAGCTAATAATTCAAGACTTACTACATACTTACTGCATACGTGTGTTAGTACACACAATACATATGAGACCCACAATGCATACAAATCAGAGGTACATACAGGGAAACTAAAGTAAGGAACAAAGAAACAACATCACCAGAAAATATCAATAACATTAAAGTTCATCATCATGGATACAAATGAATTGTATGTTTGAGGCCTGCTTATTGGCCCATATATACACACCATGAGCTGCGACCAAATTGTAAGGAAAGTACTATGAGGACATCCAAGAAGGTTAATATCTAGATATAAAGCACCTTTTCAATTTTCATATTTTGACTGTCAGTGAATAAAACCACCTGGCTTAGATATTTCAGTGAACAAAAAACAAGTAGCCCAGATAATGACTTTTGTGATGTTCATTGATGTCCTGGGTTTAAGTCTTAGCAGTGCATAGTGGTGGCACAAGTTATGGTTGTTTAGTTTACCATAACTGTTGAATTTCTGGGGGTTTTGGTTTTACTTGTAACCATAACGTACCTTTAACAATGTTTTTTCACTGAATTTCATAGGTTTTCATTAGTGTAACTTAATCATAATGTCCCTTTCACAATGTTTTTTCACTGAAAAAAAAAAATATATATATATATATTCAGTAAAAAAACTTTGTTAAAGGGACGTTATGGTTAAGTTGCGCTACTAAAAACCTATGAAATTCAGTAAAAAACTTTGTTAAAGGGACGTTATGGTTAAGTTGCGCTACTAAAAACCTATGAAATTCAGTGAAAAAACTTTGTTAAAGGGACGTTATGGTTCAAAGAAAAACCGAAAAACCCCTGAAATTCGTCAGTTATGGTAAGATAAGCAACCATAACTCACACCACCGTGTACTGCTAACACTAACACCCAGGACATCAAAGATGGCATCACAAATGTCATTGATGACATCACTGATGACATCACATGGCTGGTTCTCCCTTTTTTTCCTTTACTGACATATCTAAGCCACATAGTTTTCTTCAGTAACAGTCAGGAAGTAAAAATTGAAAAGGTACTATATTTGTAAACTTAGGGTCAAGTCAAATCATATGAAACATATACATAGCGGAAGACAAAGGCTTGAAAGAGAGCAATCCTTTCTGTGCATGAAGATAATCATTAGGGTTATCACGACTTTCTCATAGTTTTATTTTTATTACTCTACCTTCCCTGTATATGCTCATATTTGTACACATTATACTCACTATCCTTTCCTTTGGGTGCAGTCACATCATGTGATACACATACATATGGTAAGTAGAAGCTTTGAAACAGAGCAATAGTTTCTCTGCATAAAGACAATCAGTTAGGTTATGAACTCTTTCTGCTACTACTTCTGCTTTTTTGTTTACTTCACTGTCCCTGTATATACTCATATTTGTATGTGTTGTCTCTTTGTGTTTTGTCTGTAATAATTATGTATTAAGTGGGTTTTATCATCTACTTATTACATGTTTCACAGTACGCAAAACTCTAATAAGAAAGCAGTTATCATTTCACTATTCAACATGGCAAGATTATGAATATGGCACCTTCATCATGTATGCTGCACACACTGCCTATGTTTCTGGATGAGTAGCTTAGTATACTGGATAGAACTTCATAATAGAATGCTATTTATATCAATGCATTGCTTAATGCACCAATTAGCTCATGATATTTATCCCAATGATCCTTGACAGTTTTTGGTCAGCATTATAAGAATCCCTTGTACAGAGTTTTTATGAAAAGTAAATGCACATGTGATGTCATCAGTGATGTCATCAATGACATTTGTGATGTCATCTTTGATGTCCTGTGTGTTAGTGTTAGCAGTGCACGGCAGCGTGAGTTATGGTTGCTATTCTTACCATAACTGCCGAATTTCAGGGGTTTTTCGGTTTTACTTTGCACCATAATGTCCCTTTAACAACGTTTTTTCACTGAATTTCATAGGTTTTTAGTAGCGCAACTTAACCATAACGTCCCTTTTACAAAGTTTTTTACTGAATTTCATAGGTTTTTAGTAGCGCAATTTAACCATAACGTCCCTTTAACAACGTTTTTTTACTGAATTTCATAGGTTTTTAGTAGCGCAACTTATCCATAACGTCCCTTTAACAAAGTTTTTTTACTGAATTTCATAGGTTTTTATTAGTGGAACTTAACCATAAAGTCACTTTAACACATTTTTTTTTAACTGAATTTCATAGTTTTTTATTAGTGCAACATAACCATAACGTCCTTTTCAATGGAGGAAGACCACTAGCATCCTAGGTTCTCAAAGTGGGAACCCGGGGTGGTAAAAAAAAGATTTTTCTTCCCAAACCGGGACGCCGCAGGAAAATCTTTTACCAAGATAGACACCAGGGAAAGGGAAGGCAGGGTGTATAAAGAGAACACAACAGGCCCTCGGCGGGGGGTCGGGAAGACCAGGAGAAAGACACAGGGCATGAGCAGGGGGTGGAAAGAACGGAGACACGGGGCATGAGCGGGAAAGAAGGGAGACACGGGGCATGAGCGGGGGTGGGAAGAAGGGAGACACGGGGCATGAGCGGGAAAGAAAGGAGACACGGGGCATGAGTGGGGGGTGGGGTGAACAGGGGAGACATGGGCCATGAGTGGGGGGAAAAGGAGGGATACAGACACGGAGCATGAGCGGGGGTGGGTGTGAACAGGAGAGACACGGGGCATGAGCGGGGGGTGGGGGAGGAAAGAAGGGAGACACGGGGCATGAGCGGGGAGTGGGGGGGAAAGGAAGACACGTGGCATGAGCGAGGGTTGGGGGGAAGAAGGGAGACACGGGGCATGAGCGGGGGTGGGTGGAACAAGAGGTCAACAAGGGGCATCATAGGAGGGGAGACAAGAGGAAGACACAGGGCATGAGCAGGGGGTGGGAGGGAACAGGAGGAAGACACAGTGCATCAGCGAGGAGTGCGGGGGAAGGACGAAGACATGGAGCATGAGCGGGGGGTGGGGGGAACAAGAGGTCAACAAGGGGCATCATAGGAGGGGGACAAGAGGAAGACACGGGGCATGAGTGGTGGTGGGGGGCAACAGGAGAGAGACATGGGGCATGAGCGGGGGGTGAGGGTACAGGAGACAGACACGGGGCATGAGCGGGGGTGGGGGGCAACAGGAGAGAGACACGGGCATGAGCCTGAGTTGGGGGGCAACGGGAGACAGACACGGGGCATGAGCGGGGGGTGGGGCCAACAGGAGAGAGACACGGGGCATGAGCGGGGGTGGGGAGAACAGGAGACAGACACGGGGCATGAGCGGGGGGGTGGGGAGAACAGGAGACAGACACGGGGCATGAGCAGGGGGTGGGGGCAACAGGAGAGAGACACAGGGCATGAGCGGGGGGTGGGGGCAACAGGAGACAGACACGGGGCATAAGTGGGGGGTGGGTCCAACAGGAGAGAGACATGGGGCATGAGCGGGGGGTGGGGAGAAGAGACAGACACAGGGCATGAGCGGGGGGTGGGGAGAACAGGAGACAGACACGGGGCATGAGCCGGGGTGGGGAGAACAGGAGACAGACACGGGGCATGAACGGGGGGTGGGGAGAACAGGAGACAGACACAGAGCATGAGCGGGGGGGTGGGGGGCAACAGGAGACAGACACGGGGCATGAGCGGGGGTTGGGGGGCAACAGGGGAGAGACAGGGGGCATGAGCGGGGGTGGGGGTACAGGAGACAGACACAGGGCTTGGGTGGGGGCAACAGGAGACAGACACTGGGCATGAGCAGGGGGTGGGGGGGTACAGGAGACAGACACGGGCCATGAGCGGGTGGGGGAACAGGAGACAGACACGGGGCATGAGCAGGGGGTGGGGGGAGACAGGAGAGAGACACGGGGCATGAGCAGGTGGGGGAACAGGAGACAGACACGGGGCATGAGCGGGGGGTGGGGGGTACAGGAGACAGACACGGGGCATGAGCGGTGGTGGGGGGGAGAGAGACACATGGGGCATGAGCGGGGGTAGGGGGGAGGTGGAGAGACACACGGGGCATGAGCGGGGGGTGGGGGGGAGGGAGAGAGACACACGGGGCATGAGCGGGTGTAGGGAAGAGGGAGAGAGACACATGGGGCGTGAGCGGTGGTGGGGGGGAGGGAGAGAGACACACGGTGCATGACCAGGGGGTGGGGGGAGGGAGACAGACACACAGGGCATGAGCAGGGGTGGGGCAGGGAGAGAGACACACGGGGCATGAGCTGGGGGTGGGCGGGAGTAAGAGAGACACACGGGGCATGAGCTGGGGGTGGGCGGGAGGCAAAGAGACACACGGGGCATGAGCAGGGGTGGGCAGGAGGGGGAGAGACACACAGGGCATGAGCGGGGGTGGGTGGGAGGGGGAGAGACACACGGGGCATGAGTGGGGGTGGTCAGGAGGGGGAGAGACACACGGGGCATGAGCGGGGGTGGGGCGGGAGGGAGAGAGACACACGGGGCATGAGCGGGAGTGGGCGGGAGGGGGGAGACACACGGAGCATGAGCGGGGGTGGGGGCAGGACGGAGAAAGACACGCGTGCATGAGCGGGGGGTGGGCTGGAGGGTGGGAGAGACACACGGGGCATGAGTGGGGGGTGGGGGGCGGGAGAGAGACACACGGGGCATGAGCGGGGGGTGGGGGGAGGGAGAGAGACACACGGGGCAAGAGCGGGGGGTGGGGGGGAGGGAGAGAGACACACAGGGCATGAGCGGGGGGTGGGCGGGAGGGGGAGAGACACACGGGGCATGAGCGGGGGTGGTCCAGAGGGAGAGAGACACACGGGCATGAGTGGGGGGTGGGGGGTTAGGGAGAGAGACACACAGGGCATGAGCGGGGTGTGGACGGGAGGGGGAGAGACACACGGGGCATGAGCGGGGGTGGGGGGGAGGGAGAGAGACACACAGGCATGAGCGGGGTGGGGGGGAGGTAGAGAGACACACGGGACATGAGCGGGGGTAGGCGGGAGGGAGAGAGACACACGGGGCATGAGTTGGGGTTGGGGTGGGAGGGAGAGAGACACACGCACGGGGCATGAGCGGGGGGTGGGCATTAGGGGGAGAGACACACGGGGCATGAGCGGGGGGTGGGGGGAGGGAGAGAGACACACAAGGCATGAGCGGGGGGTGGGGGGAGGGAGAGAGACACACGGGGCATGAGCGGGGGTGGGGGGGAAGGAGAGAGACACACGGGGCTTGAGCGGGGGGTGGGCGGGAGTGGGAGAGACACACGCGGCTTGAGCGGCGGGTGGGTGGGGGGGTTCAAAACACACGGGGCATGAGCGGGGGTTGGGATGAGGGAGTGAGACACACAGGGCATGAGCGGGGGTGGGTGAGAGGGAGAGAGACACACGGGGCATGAGAGGGGGTGGGGGGACGGAGAGAGACACACTGGACATGAGCGGGGGGTGGGGGCGAGGAAGAGAGACACACGGGGCATGGGAGAGGGGAGGGTAGAGAAACACACGGGGCATGAGCGGGGGTGGAGGGGAGGGAGAGAGACACACGGGGAATAAGCGGGGGTAGGAGGGGAGGAGGAGAGACACACGGGGCATGAGCGGTGGTGGGGGGAAGGAGAGAGACACACAGCATTTGTGTGCAGGCGGCAGATCCCGCTCCTCAGCCCTCCGCTGGCCATCGTGTGCCGATGGCGTGAGCGGGGCGCTGGAGGAACAGGGGAGACACGGAGAATGAGTGGGGGTGGGGTGACAAGAAGGACACATGGGTCATGAGCGGGGGTGGGAGCAACAGGAGACAGACACGGGCGGGGGCGGCCTTACTGTGCAGGCAGCAGATCCCACTCCTGCTCACAAATCCTCTCATGCGAGGAACAAAGATGGCGGGAGTCTCTGAAGCCAGATGCACTGCAAGCTTTCACCGCATCCAATGAGAGAGCATGTCAGATGTCCGCGGATATCACGCAAGCTGCTTGCCCAATCACTGTCCTGTCCGTGGAGCGAACAGGGAAGTGTGTCCGCGAAGCGAACACAGATATCACTAATTTTTTTCACTTACATTTTTGTCATTTTTTTTTAAAACTACTTTACACCAAATAAAGCAAAGCACGCTTTCGGGACCAAGCCTCCGCTCCTGCCACAAATTTGGTGTAAATCCGTCCAGCGGTTTGGGCTGTAGGTGTGAGCAAAGTTTTTTCCCATTATGTCTATGGGAAAAAACAAAAGTTTTGGGACCCCTCTACAGTGGACTCTAAGGGAATTACTGTAAGAACCTACTTGAAGGATACGTCTACAAATAAAATAAAATTTCTAGTTTCTGACTGTTACTGAAGAAAACCATGTGGCCTAGATATGTCAGCAAAAGAAAAAACAGTAAGCCAGACATGTGATGTCATCAGTGATGTCATCAATGACATTTGTGATGTCATCTTTGATGTCCTGGGTGTTAGTCTTAGCAGTGCACGGTGGTGGCACGAGTTATGGTTGCTTAGCTTACCATAACTGGCGAATTTCAAGGGTTTTTCAGTTTTACTTGGAACCATAATGTCCCTTTGACAACGTTTTTGCACTGAATTTCATAGGTTTTTAGTAGCGCAACTTAACCATAACGTCACTTTAACAACGGTTTTTCACTGAATTTCATAGGTTTTTAGCAGCGCAACTTAACCATAACGTCCCTTTAACAAAGTTTTTTCACTGAATTTCATTGGTTTTTAGCAGCGCAACTTAACCATAACATCCCTTTAACAAAGTTTTTTCACTGAATTTCATAGGTTTTTAGTAGTGCAACTTAACAATAATTACTTTGACTTTATATACATATCATATGGAACTGACTGAATCTCTTCTACTGTACTTGATGTCCGCGAACTCATTTAATGTTCATGGACATGTTTGAAGAACAGTACCACTACCTAAAAACTCTGGGGGGGTATGTTTGATTCTTATATCATAACATAGGAACATTTAACAAATTCAAAAAGAAGCACACAACACATTACATGTACTAATACATAAGAAATGTAACCCATATATACAACACACTAACCATTCATTTAAATGCACTATGTTCTAAAATGGAATATACCACAAGAAAATAAATTGGCTTCCAACATAATTACCTCACAAACATGACAGAACTGAGAACAATAGCAGACTGTCATGATCTCTCTGCTTCCAAAAGATCAGGACTTGCCCAACTCCCTTGGAAGCAGACCCATAACCCCGGTTCCGAGTGCCAGCCAGTCCCAATTGGGACCTTTTGGACCCTGTCCTGGCGCCAGTGGCACCAGGCTCATAAAGATGCCCAGTCCCAGCGCTGGAAGCGCCGGGCTCATAATGCTTGGGTGGACTTACCTGCAGCAGACCATGCTGCTTACTTACCTGCCAGTTGAACCCCTGATCCTCTTCTCTTTGGGACTACTTTTCCTGTTGGGTGGGGCAGGAGCCACTCCCTAGGTTCAGAACACTGGAACTCTTCTGGAAAGCAGGAACTCTTTTCTTACCTAGGCGTGGCTGTGGAAGGAGACACCTAAGCACTACAGGAGGCTATTTAAACCACACCCGATGGATGAAAATTGCTTTGCGTTATTCTGCATTCTCTGCAGCAGAACGCTCATCGTGTCTTCTGCTTCTGATCCTGGGCCTAAGGGAACAAAGGCTTACCATCCTGGAATCCAGTCTTCAGCAGCACCTGTAAAGACAAAGAAAGAACAGGTTAGCACTACGGTCTTCAGTGGCAGCGCATCTCTTACCTGGTCCATCGGCTGTCACCAACGCCTCGCGCTGCATTCCGGCATCTGAAAGACAAAGGCTTACCTACTCTTCGCATGCTCCGGAGGTCTTCGCACTGCATTCCGGCATCTGAAAGACAAAAGCTCACCAGCACTTCGCACGCTCCGGAGGCCTTCGGCGCTGCATCCCGCATCTGAAAGACAAAAGAAGGTGTGTTTAAAGACATTGGGCAACTTTATTACTCACGTGCTATTACTCCTTCCCACGCCGAATCCAGTGGGTATTCCAGCACCCTTCAGCTTCTCTAAAGCTCCGAACTTGTACCTGCAAGATAAAAGGGACAGTTAGTGCGCATCGTGAAGCAGGCTACAAGCGCTTACTTACGTGCTTCCAGGCGCTTCTATTCCTCACGCGGGTTCGATCCTCAACTCTCATCAGCCCGCCATCCGCCATCGCCGGAACCCTGCAAAACAAGAGATATGATTACAAAAGACTTTTAAGACATTTGAAGTGCCCAGAACTTACCGTTCCTGCAGTTAACGACGGACAGCAGTCCTCTGAGGTCAAGAGGCCTGCACCCTTATCCAGTGAAGAAACTGGTTACGGCACCCTGCCCCGAGGCAGATGGAGAGCTCGGCGTTCACTTACCTAAGGTGAGGGCGTTAACCTTTGGGGTTCTACAGGAGAAGAGAAAGGGAAGAGGAGAGAGGCACCCAATAACCCCAGTTCATTAATCCCATATTTTCTATCTGCAGACATCTTACTCTTCGAGTCAGACATACAGTGCACAGAGGTCCAGCCCAAAGAGCCAACCGTGTGTTACACATCACCTTTGAAGATACGGCATTCACCCAGTCAAGACCGGCGCCTCTGCGGGAATCAGGTGAGCGTTACAGACCCACTGAGTACATAGGACATATCTTACCTGAAATAGTAAGTGTACTTAATTTTATTCATATATTTATAAACTTCCTGTATTAGATAAAAAAAATATTATCTTTTTTTTTTTTCTCTCACAGAAATGTCTAGTACTCTGGAATGGCTAGAGCAGCATTTCCCACTTGAATAAATGTCACAAGATAGTGAAACTAATGGTAAACACTTCATAATATAAACCATTTAATTATTATTATTTTGTATAGATTTAACATATATATTTTTTTTTTTACAGAGCATACCAAAATAGAAAATACTTCAGAAAAACCTGTTATGGATAACAATTTTCACAGTATAGAAGAACAAATGGATTTATTGTTGACTAATTTTAATAATTTGAAAACATTTGTGGAAGATCATTTTAAACCGAAAACCTCATACCATTGCCCCACATGTACTTGTCCCTCCTCACCATATCCCAGTCAATTGTCCCCAAACCCTCTCCATAACCCAAAGCGTTTTGATGAGACTTCCATCCCTTCTTCACCTAATAACAATCATGATGAAACCCCTAATTCTCCTGTTTTTTGTTTCTGTTTCTGCCTCACCTTCTCTGTCATAAATTATTAATATATGTTAAATAAAGTTTAATTTTTATATTGTGTTGTAAATAGTTTCGTTTTTTTTTTTTTTAAAAAACAATGCAGGTGTCCGCCGACAGTGCAGGTGTTCTGAAATGTTCGTAAATAAATGAAAATGGAGGTGTCCTGAAGAACACTATACCTGTTCGTACTGTTCGCTAGCAAGATGAAACTATTCTAAGAACACACGCGGTGTCCTGAAATGTTCGTAAAAAAAAAATTAAAGTGTCCTAAAGAACACTATATCTGTCCGTAGTGTTCGCTATCAAGTTTAAACTTTTCTAAGAAAACAATTGGTGTCCTGAAATGTTCGTACGTAAATGAAAATGGAGGTGTCCTGAAGAACACTATACCTGTTCGTAGTGTTCGCTAGCAAGTTCAAACTGTTCCAAGAACACACGCGGTGTCCTGAATTGTTCGTAATTAAACAAAAATGGAGGTGTCTTAAAGAACACTATATCTGTCCTTACTGTTCGCTAGCAAGTTTAAACTGTTCTAAGAACACACGCAGTGTCCTGAAATGTCCGTTTCACGTGTGACACAATTTTAATTAGTTCAGGACCCAAACAGTGTCCGTAGAACATCAACGGGCATGCGCCTGCCAATCTCTGTTCATTTGGTGTCCTGCGGACATGCACTTCCTTCGCCGACTTGTTCGCGAACGGATCATATGACCGCGCCCACGCTGATCGCGTGTTCTGAATGTGGACACGGTTTGGGTCCCCGAACAAATTAAAAGTACATTTTCAATTAATCCATAATATTTTTCAAGAAAATCTCACCATGGCACAAGTCCCACATAGTAATCCTGAGTTTCTACATACCTTTTGAAACTTTTCAAACTTTTTTTTGTGTTCGATCTGTCCGCGGACATCGCTCATGTCCACGGACCGCGCACAAGCGCCCCTATAAAAGACCACGCCGTAGATCTTATTCTCATTGTGTTTCTGGCTATTCTTCGAAACACAGTGATTTTTGCTGTTACCTGCAGATTACACCATCATCGAGATGGCATCCCTGGCTCCTGAACTGCCACCTGGTGCTGCACCTGCTCCAGCACCACCCCCACCCCGTCCATCCCCACCACCTCCCCAAGGGCCTGAAGAGGGGAACAGGAGTGAGGATGCAGAGGAGGAAGAAGAGGATGATGAGAATGAGGTACAGGAAAACCCTACTACCCGCACTAGGCATGAGTCTTGGGTGTGGCGGTTATTTACCATTCATGGGAATGTTCCTAAGGCTCGTGCGAACCGTGTTACCTGCAATGAGTGCAAAATGATACTCAGTCGCGGGAAGCACAGTAAGTACAGCTTTGGGACCACTACTATCAAGCGACATCTGAGGTCATTTCACTCTGGGGCTATTCGCAGGGTTGTACCTTGCAAAGAACGTAGCAGGTTGATTTCCTCTACTTCATCCTCTGTTTCTGATCCTGTCACCACAAGGACCACCTCTGTGGGACAGTGTCTTCCTGAAGCTGCCTCACAGGCCATACAGAGTGCTGATGACCCTTACCTTTCGAGGGTCACAGTTGTATGTATGTACTGTGACACAGTACTCTGCAGGGGGGAGCGACTTCGTAGTGCTTTTGAGACTATCGCCTCAGAGCACGAGAAGATCTGCTCACTACCCAAATAAAACCCACTCTACATCATCCTCTCTCAGCTCACCCTTTCTTTTCCCTGTGGTTGGTGTCCCCCCTTTTACCTTCCTTTCCCCATCTCTCCTAGTGTGTCGGGTATAAAAAACCAAAAAAAATACAAAATATCAAAAATAAAAAAAAAATAAGGCTCTTTTCAGAGCCGCCTTTCACAGTTAAAAAATAGAAGTGAAAATAAATGAAGCAGGGCCCTTTGTATTTTTTAGAAGTCTGAGGACAATTTGTGAACATTTAAAAAATTGGGTTGCTACCCTATCACAAACATTGCAATTTTCTCTGGGAGGAATTGGTGGCTCTGAAAAGAGCCTTTGGGAGGTGTTTGTAAGTCAAAAATTATAAATGCTTAACACCTACTTCAAAATGGATGTAATTCTAAAAAAGGTCGCAATGCATTTTGTACATTTCTCAGAAAAATCTGATTGCCACCATAAGTAAGATGGACTCCATCTTTGCAAAAAATGTTTGTACTACGAAACAGAATATTTTAATTGTGAAAAGAAGACATGCCAAAATCTTTTAGAAAGGCACAAACAGCTTTATTAACATTGCGCCTTGCTTTTTCCATTTGTGGACCAAATGAAGAAGAACATAGCCACATTTGTCTCTGCGCAATCCGTGAAAATATCACTTGAGAATTAGGAAACATTTCCATAACCTTCCCAAGTCCTTCTTTCATAGCAAATTGCAAAAAAATTCCAGTCACACGTCCTAAACTGTTCCCTCCACAATGAATTACAATTATGTCTGGATGTTGCTCTGTCTCCAAAGTAGCACAGAGAGGTAGCAAGTCCAACCACTTCATTCCACGTACTCCATGCCAGTGTACTTCCACATGTGGGAAGCCAAGATCTACAGCTACTCCACAGCTTTCTGCATGCACCTTCAACCAACATATCCATGAATCTCCCAAAATCCATACAATCTTTTTCCTAAAATACACAGACATAGCTATCTGTTGTTCTCTCAGCAAAAACAGTATATGAGAAACTCTCTTCCGGCACAACACACCCACTAAACTTTCCTGACCAATCCCTTTTAGTACTCATTCTCATTTGCATGACTTCTGAACCCAAAAATCCCCGGATGTAACTCCCGATGTCCGCGAACTACCGCCATGTCCGCGGACATATCGTAACATGAACAGCCCTTCTACCATTTCCACTTCACTCTCTCTGCCATTCCCTCATTGGATGTAGCTAAGAAATCACATGACCATGCACCAATCACATTCAAGACCTCTACATCTAACTACATCATCATACATCAGCACTGCAAATGTACTGTGAATCTCTCTGAGTACAAGTGTCATATCATTGGCAAGCACCATCTACCAGAAATACTGTACAAGTCTCCAAGATTTCTACTTGCAGCTCCATGCATATCCATATGCATGAAAACAAACTTCAGCAATGCATATTTTCTGTACAGTAGATGAACACATTTTCAAACAGACTTTTAGCTTGTGTAATCTGTTAAATGAATGTACTGTATTTTTTTCAATTTCCTAAAATCAACTATCAATTATAAACCTTTATACTATTTACTTTCTTTATACACACACACTCAAATCATGTTAAACTAAATGTTTTTAAATGAAATATATAGACTACATATATTCAAACAAAATTGCATGCAAGCACAATCTATGTTTAAATCTTTTAAAAAAATACTTATACAATTCCATATTTTTTTTATTTATTTACTTAATGACTTTAATTTCGACATGACATTGAGGCGCTATTACCTAGAACAGCTTAGTTACAGAAATAGTGGTATTCACTGGTATATTATAAATTTCACAAGACATAGTAAAGATATTTTTTTTTGCTACAGTTAGTCATTCAATACAATTTGTTCATTAAGAACATATCATATGTACTGAACTGATGCAATGTATTTTATGTAAATAAATTAGTTTAATGGTTTTAAAGAAGGCACTGGGAATTTCAATTAAAAAAATCAATATCTAAATTAAAAACAGCGCTATATACAAACAAAGTTACTAATTTGAAGCTTTTACAATTGCAGTGAAGACCAGTCTCCTGAAAAGAAGCAGCCGAATTCGAAGAACAAAGAATAACTAAGAAGTTACCGGTTAATTTAAGAAAAAAAGTAAGTGGAATATCACCATAATATTTGTATTATTACTCAAACATACTATAACGTTAATACAAGCTATTTCTGTGCCTAAAAATAGAGATTGTGTACCATTTTGTCCAAATATCTCCATGTCTTAAACAGCGATTTACAGCCAGAATGGCCCACAAATTCCTATTTTTGGACACACAAATTACCCAACTGAACCGCTACAATTGTCATATTATAGAACAAACAACTGTTTTAATTGTATACATTAGATTTACTATTTGTACTTTTCCACACCACTAGCTTACCTTTTTTTTGTCATCTGAACCCCAGTTTAGTTACACATAAATTCAAGAATACCTATCCTTACTAGTTGTAGTTCCCAATGCACAATCACACACCATTACATACATCTTTATCATCTTACTCAAATACTCATGCGCACAGCACACATACATTCCAGAACACCCCAACCCATATCTTCTTTATTTTTTTCAACAGACCCTAAAGAATGCCTACCAAAAGTCAAGTCCGTAGAAAGCAACGCAAAAGTAGAGCAAATGAAAATAAAAGTGTCCAGCATAAGCGTCCATCTCTAGCAGAATTTGTAAAAAAAGTTGAAATAAAACAGCTAATACAGTCATTTAGTGAAACACAAGAAGTTTCAAGTACAAAAACTTTGCCTCCTCTATCAAAATGTAAAACAAACCAAAAAACAATTAACAGAAAATCAGCTATCACTACAGATAAAACTACTTCTTCAAATTTTAATATAGTGCAAAGTAAGCATACCAAGAAAAGTATTTTAGCCAAAAAGTACCATCACAAAGTCCTTCAAAATCTTATAAAAACAGGAGAGAAATCAGGTTCAATGCTTAAAACCTATCATAGGAAATTAATTTTAGAAGCGTTGATGGACAGTGCAATTCTTCTCAAAACAAAGTTATTTATTTTACTGTTAAACAAAATGAAACCACTAACAAAACTAATAACTAAATTACAAAAAAGACTTCTCAATAAGCAAAATGTCAACAGAAAGAACTTCTTAAGTATCTACGGAGGTGAATGGAATCACACAAACAAAAGCAAACAAATACAATTGCCATACATAGCAGTGGTCGAGCTTATGAAAATGTGAATAATACCATAATGGAACAAGAAGTACTCCTTACAAAAATATGCCCTGAAAACTTAGAATTACCCCTGCATTCAACTGAATCAGAACGTCTAGTATACAAATGGCCATACACGTCAATGTATAACATTCCCAAACAATGTTTCAAATCTTTACGCCAATTCCTCAATAAATATGTAAAAAGCAAAGACAAAATCAAAATTAAATTACTGCAAAATATGGATACCTGTCCAGTGTGCAAGTACACTGGACTACAAGGACATTCATTGGCCTGTATTATAGGACCTACTTGTAAAACCACTTTCCATGATATCAAAAGGATATCAACACATCATTCAACTATAAGAAATCTAGTCTATAAACTGTACTATGGTAAAAGTCCTGTTTTAGCACTAGCAAAGTTAAATAACATCATTCTACATGGTACAGCAAAAGACCTACTTGAAGAAATTCACTATATCCAGAAAAAATATTTTGGAAGTGAAAGCCATTTACAGAATGAAATAGCTTTAAACCAATTAAGCAACAATTCTACACATGGCAACCTTTTGCTAAACACATACAAAAAAGAAATACTAAAATTTAAAAGTACATCAGCTGAAGTACCAAACCATGTATGTGTATGTTGCCGTAGAAATTTTTATAAAAGTAACACAAACACTGTAGACTTATCATACAAAATAGAAGACAATGAAGATTCTAAATGGTTTGAATTAGCTCTCTTCCTTGTAGCAGAAAACAAATACAAAATAACTGAGCCCTTAATACTTTGCAGTTACTGCACTACAAAACTTGACAACAACCAACATCCTTCACGTGCTATCACAAATAATTTGGAATTATACCCAGTACCAAAACCCCTACAACAACTTCATTTATATCAGAGCATCATAATTCAAACAGTACACTCATTTCAAGCAATAATACGCCTTCAACCAAAAACAGCAAAATTACCTCCCTCTGAATTGGTAAAAGGCATTCATGGAAAAGTAGTTTGTTTACCATTAGATCTAAAAGAAAATGTGCATACTCTAGGAGTGCAACGTCCAATGCAGCAATCTTTAATTATCTTAGTAAATGGAGTACCTACAAAAGACAAAAAAATATGGCAACAGCTGGTAGATTTATATAAAGTTAGACAGGCCTTCCAATATCTTAAAGAGAATAATGAATATTACAAAGAAATTAATATTGAAGAAAACTTGAAAGATACAACTGAAATAATTCAAGAAACACACGAAGCTTGTCAATTTGAGCTACTAGATCCTGCTACAATATCAAATACTTTAGACCATTACACAATTCATCCTTTGCACTGTAATGACACCGTAGAAGATGTACTGGAAACTTACCAAATGCGTCAAACAAAAGGATCGCATATCAGCATATGGGAAAAAAGTATAGAAGCACGTGCTTTTCCTCTACTCTTTCCTACTGGCAAAGGAGGAAGGTATGATGATAGACCTATTCAAATATCAGCTTCAGAATACCGCTCATTACGGATGTATTCTGAAGATCCCAGATTTAGACAAAATGTGGAATACATATTCCACCTACTCTTTGAAAGTGAACTAGCAACTTTATGTTACGGAGTTGCACACATATTAAAATCAGGATCACACTTTCAAAATATGACATCTACACAATTATTAGAAAAAGTGCAACAAAAGGATGAGGTTTTACAATCAAGTATTACAAATCTATTAGCAAATATGCGTGGTACTAAAGAGTACTGGTTTCGACGTCATGGAGATGTACGTTGTATGATCAGAAACCTTGGCCCACCCACTTGGTTTGTTACATTATGTTGTGCAGAATATGCATGGGAAGATTTACATGATTTCCTACGCATATCAAATAAAAACAAAACAAACATAGATATACTAACACCTGGAGAACTGTGTTCTTTGGATCCTGTTAATGTTTCAAGATATTTTCACCATCATTTCATTGCTGTGCTACATTTTATTTGTAATAAAACTGTTGTTCCCCTTGGAGAAGTGCAACACTTCTTTTGGAGAAAAGAATACCAAGCCAGAGGAGCACCACATATCCACATGCTTTTATGGATTAAAGATGCTCCTAAATTTGGTCAAGACAGTGATGCCACTGTTTTACAGTTTATTGAGAAATATGTCACTTGTGAAATTCCATCAGAAACCACAAATAGTGATCTTCATGCACAAATTTTACAATTTCAAAGACACAAATGTGGAAAATATTGTTGTCGCAAATACAAAAACAAAGGGAAATACTACACCAAATGCCGATTTGGTTTCCCTAGACCAGTTACAAATACAGGTCAAGTGATTAACCTCATGTCTTCAGTTAGACATAGTGTTAAAGGTAAGTCACCTAAAAATACATATTACATAAAAAGAAAAGAAGAAGAAAAATATATCAATGATTATAATGCAATCATTGCCCACGTATGGAATGCAAACATAAATGTGCAGTACATTGCACAATTCTACTGCAGTTGCACGATATGTCACAGCATACTTAACTAAAGCAGAAAAGACAGAGCTCCAAGACCTCTGGAATTACCTGTCATCAGATAAAACAGTGTCTCAGAAATTATACAGCTTGGGCATAAAAATGCTCACCCATAGAGAATGTGGATCATATGAAGCAGCTGATTGTTTAACTGGTACTGCATTGTATGGTAAATCTGAAAATATAGTATGGCTAAGTCTTGGTCCAGCTAAATCTAGAAGAAGAGTACTAAAATCATATGAAGATATAGAAACAATAGCCAAACATGATCCCAACAGCCAAGACATTTTAAAAAACATTTTATTGGACACATACTACCCAAACAGAAGTAATACTTTGGAAAACATGTGTCTATACCACATAGCCCAAAACTACACATACAAAAATAACATGAAACCTGATGAAAAAAAGGTAAATAAAGAGTGACAAACTGTGAAGGCAGCTTAGTTAAACTCACTAAACCAAATGTAATTAATCATATCAAATTGTCATTAAAGACTCCTCAACATAAAGAAGTATATTACATGTCCCTGCTACAACTCTTCAAACCATGGAGAAAAGAAGAACAATTACTAGATAAACATGACTCATATGAGGATGCTTTCAAAGCAAATGAAAGCACTATAACTGATGTAAACTTTACACAGTACAAAACAATGTTGCACAATGAACAGCAACACGAAGAAGAACTTCAAGCCCAACTAGATAAGGACACTCCTGACAGTAGTCAACCTTCTGTAACAGGAAGCCAAGAACCACTGGGAGAACCACTAATAATAAATGAGGCAGAATTAGCTATGATAGAAGTAGAAAACACCATGTGTCAGTATGAAGATAAAGAAGACTTAACTATACGACAATCAAAACTAAACAATGAGCAAAGTAGTATTTTTCAAGAAGTAACAAAACAAATTGCACATGGTGTAAAACATGAAAATAAAGAATGTTCCTGCCATAATTATAAACCTATAATACTGTACGTCAGTGGTGAAGCTGGTTCTGGCAAAACATTCCTAATCAAAATCATTAGTAAGTTCCTTCAACAATTGACAAACAACAAACTGTCAGCTGTTGTCACTGCCCCCACAGGTTTAGCTGCCTACAACATAGGTGGTGTTACATTACACCGATTACTACTATTACCAGTAGAACACCAGAACAAATTAGACTATTACAAACTTTCTGCAGAAGCTGCAATGGAATTACGCAGAGTATTGAAACAAATGAAAATGCTACTAATAGATGAAGTGAGCATGGTCTCCAACCTGATGTTAGCTTTGATTCACCTCAGATTACAAGAAGTACTCAAAACAGACTATGAATAGCTCTTTGCAGGAAAACACATTATTGTTTTTGGAGATCTGCTTCAATTAACACCAGTAAAAGGTGAGCCTATTTTTAAAACATTAGGACACAAACTCTGCCGTAAAACTGTTGGCAGCATTGGAAATGTCAACCTTTGGCAAGATTTCCAATACAGAGAATTAACAGAAAACATGTGGCAATCTGCAGATCTCACTTATGCCAACATTTTAAAAAGTATCAGAGTTGGTATACTTTCTAAAGAAGCAGAAGCAATATTGAAAACCCGGCACATTAATGCACTTTATGGCAATAATGCATGTGCTACAGATGTTATGGAACAATTAGCTCACACAAATGTCAATTGTATGGCCTTAATGCCAACTCTTGAAACAAGAATGGTTGTAGAGGTGCACACTGGGTTAGTTAGGGTACAGAAGTGTTTATATGTATATTGATACTTCGTAGTGCTCCCTGTTAGGATCTATGCTACTAGACCCAAAGTGTAAAGAGAAAAGGGGAAGGTATCGCAAAGCACAACTCGCGATACAAACAGAGGCACAAACTGTAGCAAACCAATAGTTGCTAAAACATTTTTAGGAGCTTAATGCTTCCAAGTAAGACAGTTCAAGAATTATTCAAAAAAGAGAGGAAACTTTTTTATATTCCATTTCAAAATGAGCGTTAGTCAAAGTAAATAAACGACAATAAGTTCTTGTCAATAATTTTGCAACAATTTCAAAAAACAAGTTTCATATAAAGGAATCTCAACATAAGAAATTATAGGTTACATTTGCCAAAGAGCATGTTTAGGTTATACATACAGTTGTTGACCAATTATTATATTCAAATATTATACACTGATATCTAGACAGGGAAATATTGCTGTTGTTGTGTCTTCTGTCCTATACTACGCGTTTCGGGTCGTCAATGACCCTTCTTCAGGTAATGATATCAGATAATTCTTTCTGAAAAATTAATGGGAGGTAATTAATATAAGTGCGTTTTTTCTGAGAAGTCAAAAAAAGAAGAAAAAAGAAGAAGAACCAAAACTAAGGGCCGTGATAATTAGTCACTTAACTAACCTGTATTGGAGGGCAATAAATTTGGTCAGTGTTCGCAAGAAGTTCACTCTGTAGATTTCCTGAACCTAAAGGTGACAGAAAGTGATGTTTACTGTCAAGCTAGAGGTGGATATCAGTAGTGAGTACATCGGTGATCTGGAGTGGGACCAGTAGCGCAACGAGGCGCTGGGTCCCACTCTCAGATCGCCAAACTAAAAAGAAGAGTTTAATTAGCTCACCTATCAGGGTAATCAATGGTCCGTATGGAGATCGTGGGGTACTTCCACTGTTCTTAGCCGCAATTTGGAGGAAACATACAGTCAGCTGTAATCAAGGAGTAAGATATTATAGTTTTTGAATTTGTCTTGAAAATACAAGATCAAATTAAGTTCTTTGGCTTATATTGTTAGGGGTTACCTGGAGCCGAGCGTGTAGTATAACTTCATAGGTGGAAGTGGAGGTGTTGCCGTTCGACGCCGTTACACTTCTCAAAAGTGATAAGACCGGTAGGGTCCCAGCGATTATATTGTTGTTATAGTATTCTGTTGCGAAAGAGGGGAAAAAGATTGCACCCCTGTATTAGTCTATTTATATCAAGACCGCAGCTTGTCTAGCAGGTTTGTGTTTGTCATGGAAGCGAAAAGGTTACCTATTGTCCCGAGTCCGAGTCTCGCTCTCCACTTGTCTAGCGGGAGTACCGCGGGCTTCCTGTTTCTCCTTCGGTTTCAACGTTGCTAATGGCAACATGTAAAAGTAAATAGACTAGGGTGTACGAACGGTTCCCAGTGGCGGCCATATTGGAAGAGGATAACTCCAATCTGTGCTGTTGTCTGAGTGTGAGCCGACTCAGTTAGCTATTCCAATGCCATTAGTTCACAGGTTTATCCTAAAAATTACCCTAACGGTCATTATTCCCTCAGGTTTATGGATTTGCACAACCGGTTCTCTCTATTATCACACAACTGCAATAACAGATGTACAAGAAAAAGAGTACTTATAGTGATCAACAGTGGTGATAGACATTAAATCACAAACAATTGCAGTGAATAATTCAATAAGGAGGTATACCCAATCAGATCTCAAACCACAGTAATGAACATTCAGTCACAGAGTTCTGTAAATAACAGACCATCACAAAAAACAATACAAATCCCATTCTAAATTCATTCCCCGAGGGGCCATGGAGTCCAATTTGTCTATCCAAAAAGTTTCCCTTTGTTGGAGTAATCTTTGTAAGTTGCCTCCTCGTCTGGGTAATTTAACATGTTCTAAAATTACAAACTGCATTTGTGCAATTGTGTGATTTCGTTCATTGAAATGTTGTGCTACAGGAGATTTCATAAGTTTTAACCGCACATTTGATTTGTGTTCACACCATCGTTGTTTTGCTTTCCTGCCTGTAAGGCCCACATAATAGAGCCCACAGGGACACTTGATGCCATAGATCACACTCGTGGTGTCACATGTAGAGGTGTGATTTAGTGCGATCTGATTGCCTTTATGTGGATGATGAATGTAATTACCTTGTAAAACATTGTGGCAACAATTACAATTGTTACATGGGAGAGTTCCCTTAAAATTGCTCAATTGTGTTTTCTTAGCTGAGAAGTCTGATTTAATCAGACAATCTCGCATTGACTTGCTCTTGTTGTAGGCAAAAAGTGGAGGTGTCGGGAACAAATTTACTAGTTTAGGATCTAGTGACAATTTCTCCCAATTGTTCTTCACTATCTTTTTAATCTGTCTGCTTTGTTGTGAATAAGTAGTGACATACACTATGTCTGCAGTATTTCTTTTGACAGCTGGGCTCAAAGCTTGTTGTCGTGTGATGTTCTTAACTTTTTCTTTATCCTGTTGTAGTCGTGTCTGGTCATACCCTCTCGAGAGTAATTTCTTAGTTAGTTCATTTGCTTTCTTTTCAAATTCATCCTCTTCGGACACAATTCTTCGGTATCTCAATAGTTGACTCAACGGAATACTTTCAATCGTTGTTCTTGGATGAAAGCCAGATGCAAGAAGAAGACTGTTCCTATCTGTTGATTTAGTGAATACCGTGGTAGAGAGTTTCCCTTGATGTTCATATACCATTACATCCAAAAATTCCAGTGATGTTCTACTCTTTTTGTATGTAAATTTGATTCTTTGTGCCAGTGTGTCCATAAACATAAAGAATTGTGTTAGTTCTTCTTCTGTTCCACTCCAGATACCGAAGAGGTCATCTATGTACCTAGTGTAGAGCTTCAATTTTTGATTCCACATTTGATTGTTGAGTACGTTCGTTTCTTCTAGGTATGTCATGAAAATATTTGCGTAACTAGGGGCCATCGCGGCACCCATTGAGGTTCCAGAGATTTGAATATAGTATTTGTCCTCGAACATGAAAAAGTTATTGTTCAAAACGATTGTAAGTAACTGCATAATGAACAGTCTGTCAGACTTAATATTGCTGGTTGTTCTTAGAAGTGCCCATTCAATCGCCTCAAGTCCTGCCTGATGTGTAATGTTTGTATAGAGACTGGTAACATCCATAGTGAACATTATATCCGTATTTGGATCATAGGTGATCGTTGTCAATTTCGATAGAAAGTCGTTGGTGTCTTTAATGTAGGAGTGAGCCTGTTGTGCTAAAGGTTGAATTATTTTATCGATGTATTTTGCCAATGGTTCCAAGAGGCTATTGCTAGCCGCTATTATTGGACGTCCTGGTGGATTCCATAGATCTTTATGGATTTTCGGTAAAACATAAATAACCGGCATAATGGGATGTGAATTTGTCAAAAATGCTTTAGTTTTATATGAAATAATTTCCTCTTGTTCTGCTGTTTCTAAAGTTTTCTTGATTATTTCCCTCACTTGTTCAGTTGGATCTGTATTGACTTCCATATAGGTCTCTGTGTCAGCAAGTTGTCTTTCCACTTCCGCTTTATATTTTGATGTATCCAGTATCACCATAAGGGCGGAGCTTTGGTGATACTGGATACATCAAAATATAAAGCGGAAGTGGAAAGACAACTTGCTGACACAGAGACCTATATGGAAGTCAATACAGATCCAACTGAACAAGTGAGGGAAATAATCAAGAAAACTTTAGAAACAGCAGAACAAGAGGAAATTATTTCATATAAAACTAAAGCATTTTTGACAAATTCACATCCCATTATGCCGGTTATTTATGTTTTACCGAAAATCCATAAAGATCTATGGAATCCACCAGGACGTCCAATAATAGCGGCTAGCAATAGCCTCTTGGAACCATTGGCAAAATACATCGATAAAATAATTCAACCTTTAGCACAACAGGCTCACTCCTACATTAAAGACACCAACGACTTTCTATCGAAATTGACAACGATCACCTATGATCCAAATACGGATATAATGTTCACTATGGATGTTACCAGTCTCTATACAAACATTACACATCAGGCAGGACTTGAGGCGATTGAATGGGCACTTCTAAGAACAACCAGCAATATTAAGTCTGACAGACTGTTCATTATGCAGTTACTTACAATCGTTTTGAACAATAACTTTTTCATGTTCGAGGACAAATACTATATTCAAATCTCTGGAACCTCAATGGGTGCCGCGATGGCCCCTAGTTACGCAAATATTTTCATGACATACCTAGAAGAAACGAACGTACTCAACAATCAAATGTGGAATCAAAAATTGAAGCTCTACACTAGGTACATAGATGACCTCTTCGGTATCTGGAGTGGAACAGAAGAAGAACTAACACAATTCTTTATGTTTATGGACACACTGGCACAAAGAATCAAATTTACATACAAAAAGAGTAGAACATCACTGGAATTTTTGGATGTAATGGTATATGAACATCAAGGGAAACTCTCTACCACGGTATTCACTAAATCAACAGATAGGAACAGTCTTCTTCTTGCATCTAGCTTTCATCCAAGAACAACGATTGAAAGTATTCCGTTGAGTCAACTATTGAGATACCGAAGAATTGTGTCCGAAGAGGATGAATTTGAAAAGAAAGCAAATGAACTAACTAAGAAATTACTCTCGAGAGGGTATGACCAGACACGACTACAACAGGATAAAGAAAAAGTTAAGAACATCACACGACAACAAGCTTTGAGCCCAGCTGTCAAAAGAAATACTGCAGACATAGTGTATGTCACTACTTATTCACAACAAAGCAGACAGATTAAAAAGATAGTGAAGAACAATTGGGAGAAATTGTCACTAGATCCTAAACTAGTAAATTTGTTCCCGACACCTCCACTTTTTGCCTACAACAAGAGCAAGTCAATGCGAGATTGTCTGATTAAATCAGACTTCTCAGCTAAGAAAACACAATTGAGCAATTTTAAGGGAACTCTCCCATGTAACAATTGTAATTGTTGCCACAATGTTTTACAAGGTAATTACATTCATCATCCACATAAAGGCAATCAGATCGCACTAAATCACACCTCTACATGTGACACCACGAGTGTGATCTATGGCATCAAGTGTCCCTGTGGGCTCTATTATGTGGGCCTTACAGGCAGGAAAGCAAAACAACGATGGTGTGAACACAAATCAAATGTGCGGTTAAAACTTATGAAATCTCCTGTAGCACAACATTTCAATGAACGAAATCACACAATTGCACAAATGCAGTTTGTAATTTTAGAACATGTTAAATTACCCAGACGAGGAGGCAACTTACAAAGATTACTCCAACAAAGGGAAACTTTTTGGATAGACAAATTGGACTCCATGGCCCCTCGGGGAATGAATTTAGAATGGGATTTGTATTGTTTTTTGTGATGGTCTGTTATTTACAGAACTCTGTGACTGAATGTTCATTACTGTGGTTTGAGATCTGATTGGGTATACCTCCTTATTGAATTATTCACTGCAATTGTTTGTGATTTAATGTCTATCACCACTGTTGATCACCATAAGTACTCTTTTTCTTGTACATCTGTTATTGCAGTTGTGTGATAATAGAGAGAACCGGTTGTGCAAATCCATAAACCTGAGGGAATAATGACCGTTAGGGTAATTTTTAGGATAAACCTGTGAACTAATGGCATTGGAATAGCTAACTGAGTCGGCTCACACTCAGACAACAGCACAGATTGGAGTTATCCTCTTCCAATATGGCCGCCACTGGGAACCGTTCGTACACCCTAGTCTATTTACTTTTACATGTTGCCATTAGCAACGTTGAAACCGAAGGAGAAACAGGAAGCCCGCGGTACTCCCGCTAGACAAGTGGAGAGCGAGACTCGGACTCGGGACAATAGGTAACCTTTTCGCTTCCATGACAAACACAAACCTGCTAGACAAGCTGCGGTCTTGATATAAATAGACTAATACAGGGGTGCAATCTTTTTCCCCTCTTTCGCAACAGAATACTATAACAACAATATAATTGCTGGGACCCTACCGGTCTTATCACTTTTGAGAAGTGTAACGGCGTCGAACGGCAACACCTCCACTTCCACCTATGAAGTTATACTACACGCTCGGCTCCAGGTAACCCCTAACAATATAAGCCAAAGAACTTAATTTGATCTTGTATTTTCAAGACAAATTCAAAAACTATAATATCTTACTCCTTGATTACAGCTGACTGTATGTTTCCTCCAAATTGCGGCTAAGAACAGTGGAAGTACCCCACGATCTCCATACGGACCATTGATTACCCTGATAGGTGAGCTAATTAAACTCTTC
This sequence comes from Ambystoma mexicanum, assembly GCF_040938575.1. Taxonomy (NCBI): domain Eukaryota; kingdom Metazoa; phylum Chordata; class Amphibia; order Caudata; family Ambystomatidae; genus Ambystoma; species Ambystoma mexicanum. The sequence goes on along the minus strand of NC_090933.1, from coordinate 451,204,370 downwards.
TTTTTAGTTTGGCGATCTGAGAGTGGGACCCAGCGCCTCGTTGCGCTACTGGTCCCACTCCAGATCACCGATTTACTCACTACTGATATCCACCTCTAGCTTGACAGTAAACATCACTTTCTGTCACCTTTAGGTTCAGGAAATCTACAGAGTGAACTTCTTGCGAACACTGACCAAATTTATTGCCCTCCAATACAGGTTAGTTAAGTGACTAATTATCACGGCCCTTAGTTTTGGTTCTTCTTCTTTTTTCTTCTTTTTTTGACTTCTCAGAAAAAACGCACTTATATTAATTACCTCCCATTAATTTTTCAGAAAGAATTATCTGATATCATTACCTGAAGAAGGGTCATTGACGACCCGAAACGCGTAGTATAGGACAGAAGACACAACAACAGCAATATTTCCCTGTCTAGATATCAGTGTATAATATTTGAATATAATAATTGGTCAACAACTGTATGTATAACCTAAACATGCTCTTTGGCAAATGTAACCTATAATTTCTTATGTTGAGATTCCTTTATATGAAACTTGTTTTTTGAAATTGTTGCAAAATTATTGACAAGAACTTATTGTCGTTTATTTACTTTGACTAACGCTCATTTTGAAATGGAATATAAAAAAGTTTCCTCTCTTTTTTGAATAATTCTTGAACTGTCTTACTTGGAAGCATTAAGCTCCTAAAAATGTTTTAGCAACTATTGGTTTGCTACAGTTTGTGCCTCTGTTTGTATCGCGAGTTGTGCTTTGCGATACCATCCCCTTTTCTCTTAATGCCAACTCTTGCAAGCTGTTTCAAATTCAATGAAATCATGCTTAGTAAAGAAATGCAACCAATCATGGAAATTAGCGCCACAGACAAACTAGATGTACATGGTATGACACTACCAATGTGTGACCAAGCCACAACAAGACTAAATAGTTTAGAAAATTCAATCTCAAACACAGCAGGCTTAGAAAAGATATAAAACATATACTTAAATTGCAGAGTAATGCTTAAACGTAACCTTGACGTGGACCAAGGACTAGTTAATTGAGCACGGGGTACAGTTGTTGGCTTTCAAACATACCCACGCGACAACAAAATTCAGTTTGTCAATATACTCTTTGACAAACTTTCAGAAGTAAAAAGGACAGGACGCTCAACAGCTAGATTCCTTCTCTTCAAAGATATGTAGGTACGCAGAGAACAATTTTCTCTAACTCTTGCATACGCAGTCACGATTCATAAATCACAAGGTCTTACCCTAGACAAAGCAATGATAGATATTGGTATACACAGTCTTTAAAGAAGGCATGAGCTATGTAGCACTATCACGCTTACGTACCCTTGACGGTCTATTTCTAATCAACTTTGATGCAAGTAAAATAAACGCTGATATTCCTTGCATTTTAGAATACAATTGACTTTGCTCACTATACACCCCCCACCTAAACACATATTCTGTTCCACAAAAAGTAAAACATTATAAAAGAACAATAAATCAAAAAGAAATGCAACAGGATGTCACTGCAAATCCTCCAAAGAGAGTAAAAGAAACAAATACTTCATCAAGGTCCACAAGCAAAAAAGAATCAATTAGGGAAAGTAAACCAGGTACTTCTTTAAAGAAGGAAGACAAACTCCAAAAAAAGCAGTTAGATACAGAAGTACCTGGACCATTTAAATTCTCAAATATAGTTGGTGTAAATTGCTACGCAAATGTAGCAATGAATATTCTATTTCAATTACCACCAATTGTTGACAACATTTACTTACACAGTACAGACCAATTGTGTTTGCAAATGTTGGTACTTCACCGAAATGCAGCAAACAATCCTGACAACACGTATAGTGTTTATGAAATAAGACAACAATTGGACTACTGTGCTGGAATGGTGAAATTCACTATAAACTCACAGGAAGATCCACAATAATTTCTAATGTACTTACTACAAGTACTGGAAAATGAAAACATACCTATAAGTGAAATCTTTCAGATTTCATACATGTGGAAACATACATGCACTCTCTGCAACAATGTGACACAAGAAGAAATCCCCAATGAACGCTTCATATATATATATCAATACCAAATTGTGAATCCATTCCATTTCAGCGACTTGTACAAAATGCAAACCATGGTAGATTATGCTCTACCTGCAATTCAGATAATCGCTTCACGTTAGTAATACAAACACATAGTAAATGCATAATACTAATGCTTCTACGTTACAATGCAGATGGTACCAAAAACAACTGCAAGCTGACTGGATTCACACATGGTCAAATATCACTTGGTAAGAAAACCTTCACAACAATAGGTATAATCTACCACGCAGGAGCCACAACCAATTCAGGGCACTACACTGCATATATAAAAAAGAAATGTGAATGGTTTGAATGTAATGATAGTACCATTACTCTAAAGCAGAGATTAACGGGAAATCTTACAAACGCTTATTTGATGTTCTTAAAACCAAAATTTGATAACTAAACTGTATTTAAACCCTAGGTAAACTTGTGTTAAAAAAATATAAACTGTTAGAATACTCCAAAAGCTATCTAACTGCTCAAAGATTCTACAACAACTAACCAGATAAATGAATACCACTAAATTAGACCAAAAAATACACAGTTAGAATACGCCAATTGGTATCTAACTGTCCCAAAATGTAACAATATCCAAATAGATAAATCAATACCACTAACATATATCAAAAAAATAGACAGTTAGAATACGCCAATTGGTATCTAACTGCTCCAAAATTTTATAATATCAAAACAAATAAATAATATGTTACTGCTCCAAAAAAATGCAACAAGCCAAAGTATAAAGCATTAGCCAGAAACAACAAGTGAACACTGAAAACAAACAAACAAATAAACTGTAGCATAACTGAAAAAGTTTTTTTTTTAATTCAACATGGATTTTTTTTTCTCCCACAGACCCAATAATTTTAGCAACAAATACAGAAACTGAGCAAATTGCACAGTACTCTGATTTGTAATCTACTAAATATGAGGGTCCAAAAAAAAATGTATGTAGTAAGTCATTACAAAATACTAATACTAACATGCTATTTTCTTTTATCACAGAAATTAACAAGAAATACATGTACTCCGGTTACTAGACCAAACAGTAAGTATACAATAATAAGGAGAACCATAGCAGCATATCAGATCCATAGTATCTAATACCTTTGTTCCTTATACATTTGTTTTTCACCCAATGTTATAAGCAAATATGAATGTGATATGCTGCGGTGGTTGTTGCCAGGGCCTAGAGTCTTGGGTGCATGGCCAAATGGCCATGCACCCAAGACTCTAGGCCCTGGCAACAACCACCGCAGCATATCACATCCATAGAGTCAAACATTTCAACTATGGTCTATGGAAACTTTTAATGTCTGCGGACATTATGAGTGTTCTTAGAACACTTTCAACTTGCCAGCGAACAATACGGACAGTGTCCTCAGAACACCCCCATTTTGTTTATTTGCGAACATTTTAGGACACCATGAGTGTTCTAAGAACACATTCAACTTGACAGAGAAAAATACGAACAGCATCTTCAGGACACCCCCTACGAACATTTCAGAACAACGCGAGAGTTCTTAGAACACATTCAACTTGACAGAGAACAATACGGACAACGTCCTCAGGACACCCCCATTTTGTTTATTTGCGAACATTTCAGGACACTGCGAGTGTTCTTAGAACACATTCAACTTGCCAGCGAACAATACGGACTACGCCTTCAGGACACCCCCTACGAACCTTCCAGGACACCGCAAGTGTTCTTCGAAACGTCTTCAGAACACCCCCATTTTGTTTATTTGCGAACATTTCAGGACACCGCGAGTGTTCTTAGAACACTTTCAACTTGACAGAGAACAATACGGACAGCGTCCTCAGGACACCCCCTACGAACATTCCTCGGACACCGCAAGTGTTCTTAGAAGCGTCTTCAGAACACCACCATCTTGATTATTTGCGAACATTTCAGGACACCGCGAGTGTTCTTAGAACACATTCAACTTGACAACGAACAATACGAACAGCATCACCCCCTACGAACATTCCAGGACACCGCGAGTGTTCTTAGAAACGTCTTCAGAACACCCCCATTTTGTTTATTTGCGAACATTTCAGGACACTGCAAGTGTTCTTAGAACACATTCAACTTGCCAGCGAACAATAAGGACTACGCCTTCAGGACACCCCCTACGAACATTTCAGAACAACGCGAGAGTTCTTAGAACACATTCAACTTGACAGGGAACAATACGGACAGCGTCCTAAGGACAGCCCCATTTTGTTTATTTGCGAACATTTCAGGACACTGCGAGTGTTCTTAGAACACATTCAACTTGCCAGCGAACAATACGGACTACGCCTTCAGGACACCCCCTACGAACATTCCAGGACACCGCGAGGGTTCTTAGAAACGTCTTCAGAACACCACCATCTTGTTTATTTGCAAACATTTCAGGACACCGCGAGTGTTCTTAGAACACATTCAACTTGACAGAGAACAATACGGACAGCGTCCTCAGGACACCCCCATTTTGTTTATTTGCGAACATTTCAGAACACCGCGAGTGTTCTTAGAACACATTCAACTTGCCAGCCACAACCCCCATTCATATTTGCGAACATTTCAGGACACAGCGAGTGTTCGAGAACCTCTTCAGAACACCCCCATTTTGTGCATTTGCAAACATTTCAGGACACCGCGAGTGTTCTTAGAACATATTCAACTTGACAACGAACAATACGGACAGCGTCCTCAGGACACCCCCATTGTTTTTATTTGCGAACATTTCAGGACACTGCGAGTGTTCTTAGAACAGTGTCAGTTTGCTTGCGAACAAAAAAGGACACATATTGAGTCCTCAGAACACCCCCCATTCAGTTTATTTAGAACATTTCAGAACACCCGTGATGTCCGCAGACAAATCAAACACAAAAAGAACGTCTAACACATAAAAAAACACAACTTTCATCTTATCTCATACACTCCCACCCTCCCCAAACACTCCTACACACCAACACACTCTACTAAATACAAATTTTGAACCAAGTTTCACCACGCTGTCCGCGGACGACCACGAATCCAAGATGGCGGGCGCTACCGAAAATCTGACGCGCTTCACCCTCCACGCCATCCAATCAGCGAACACGTTGCATGTCCGTGAACATCACGCAAGCCGATTGGCCAATCAGGACACTGTCCGCGGAGCGAAAAGGGAAGTCTGTCCTCGGACCGAACACAGATATCACTAATTTTTTTTGCCCTACTTTTTGGTCATTTTGAAAAAAACTACTGGACAGATGTTCACCAAATTTGCATAAGAACGCTTTTGGGACCAAGCTGCTGCTCCTGGTCCAAATTTGGTGAAAATCCGTCCAGCGGTTTGGGCTGCAGACGCGAGCAAATAAATGTCCCCATTCAGTCTATGGGAAAAAAAAAAAACGTTTTGGGAGCCCCCCTATAACTTTGCCCCCCCTGGACGAATCCTCACCAAACTTTGCAAACAAATTCAGAGTGACCCAAATACTTTTTTTGGTGAGGATTCGTCCAGGGAGAGCGAAGTTATAAGCCCCCAAAAAGTGCTCTTCCTATGGAAACACCAACTTAACCATAACTACATGGCCACTATATATATATATTCAGTTAAAAAAAACTTTGTTAAAGGGCCGTTGTGGTTAAGTTGCAATACTAAAAACCTATGAAATTCAGTAAAAAAACTTAGCTAAAGGGACGTTATGGTTCAAAGTAAAACCGAAAAACCCCTGAAATTTGCTAGTTATGGTAAACTAAGCAACCATAACTTGCGCCGCCACCGTGCATTGCTAAGACTAACACCCAGGACATCAAATATGACATCACAAATGTCATTGATGACATCACTGATGACATCACGTGTCTGACTCACTCTTTTTTCCTATATCTTGGCCAGCAATAGTTAGGAACAAGCATTTTTAAAAGTACTACATTTGTAGACTTATACTTCAAATATGTTCTTACAGTAATTCACTTAGGATCCACTCACAGCATATGAAGCATATACATAAGGAAAATGTGCACTTGAAAGAGAGGAATGCTTTCTGTTTATGAAGAGAATCAGTAAGGTTATCAACACTTTCTTATTGATCTGGTGTTTTTTTATTACTGTACTTTCTCTGGATATGCTTATATTTGTATCCGCATTACTTTCTTTAGGGTGCAGTCACATCATGTGATCGTTATACATAGGGAAGTAGTAGGTTTCAAGCAGAGCAATCATTTCTGTGCATAAAGATAATCAGTTAGTTTATGAACACTTTCTGGTTCTACTGCTGATTTTTTGCATGCTTCACTTTCCCTTTATATATATATTTTTATACATGAGTAGCTTACTATACTTATACTTCAAATATGTTCTTACAATAATTCACTTAGGGTCCACTCACAGCATATACAACTTCATAATAGAAAGCTATTTATATCAATGTACTACACAGCTCATGATATTTATTCCAATGATTTTTGACACTATTTTGTGAATATTATAATAAGAATCCTTTGTACAGATTTTTCATGAAAAGTAAATGAACATGTGATGTCATCAGTGATGTCATCAATGACATGTGTGATGTCATATTTGATGTTCTGGGTGTCAGTCTTAGCAATACACAGTGGTGGCGCAAGTTATGGTTGCTTAGCTTACCATAACTAATGAATTTCAGGGGTTTTTCGGTTTTACTTTGAACCATAATGTCCCTTTAACAAAGTTTTTTTACTGAATTTCATAGGTTTTTAGTAGCGCAACTTAACCATATCGTCCCTTTAACAAAGTTTTTTTACTGAATTTCATAGGTTTTTAGTAGCACAACATAACCATAACGTCCCTTTAACAAAGTCTTTTACTGAATACACATATTCATAGTGTAAATTTGAAAGATGTTTACTAGGATTCACTTACTTTATGTACATGTAACATAGAACATACGGAACCCCTAGCTAGTGATTTTGATGTCCGCGGACTGTGCGTATGTCCGTGGACGGATGCGGACAACATCAACACTACCCAAAAACTCAGGGGGTATCTTTAATGGTTCTATCATGCCGTATGAACACTGCAGAAGTTCAAAAAGCAGCACACAAACTAATTGGGCCTCATTACGACCCAGGAGGTAAGGGATTAACGGCACCTTAAAAGGTTGTGGCGCCGTTAACCCCTTACCACCTAATTACGAGGTCCCTTTGCGGGTCCCTACCTTAACGGCTGGTTTTTACCAGCCGTTAAGGATTGGACCCGCAAAGGGACCTTGGAGGTAATTACGGTACTGCAATTTGCGGTACCGTAATTACCGCCTTCCCCATTCCCATTGAGCCCTATGGGGACAAAAATGGGAATGGGGAACTGCCAATAGTGAATGGGGAATTACTGCCATGCCAACCTTGGAATGGGGCGGTAATTCCGCCATCCACCATGGCGCAATCGTTAAAATACCGGCGTCAACCATGGCACTAATAGCGCCATGGTTAACGCCTGGGTCGTAATGACCCCCATTATATCTAATAATATATAAGAAGTGGAACCTATATATCTAACACATCAACCATCCATTTAAATACCATATGTACTAAAATGGAATATACCAAAACAAAAAAGATATGCTTACAACATAATTATCTCACAGAAACTGCACAACTAGGAGCAACAGCAGACCTACAGAACAGTAAGAACACAACTTACCAGAAGCTAGTAAGTAAACTTCATGTTTCTTATATATTTCTAAACTTTCAGTAAAAGTAATATATTTTTTTTTACACAGAAATGTCCAGTACTTTAGAATGGCTTGAGGAAAATTTCCCACGTGAGGAAATGTCTGAAGATAGTGATACTAATGGTAGACACTTCTCTATATAACCAAATTAATAATCATTACTTTATGCGCACTTAACATATATATTTCTTTTTAACAGACCATACAAACATTGAAAAATAACACATCAAAAGAGAAATTTGAAAATACTCTGCAGCCATGGAACACAAAATGGACATGCTCATGGAAAATTTCAATCTTTTGACACATTTTGTGGAGGACCACATAAAAGAAAAAATGTAATATCATTGGCCCTCATTACGAGTTCGGCGGTAACCATGCTATTAGATATTTGTTTAAGCAGCAATGACAAGCGAACAATATGTTTAGCGGGCTTGCGTATCCACGAGCTAACCACTTAATGCTACATACGCAGGGACTTCCCTTTAAAAGTCAGAACCATTGGCAAGCAGTAGTCTGTGATAAAGGAAACACGAAAAATAGAACAGGCGAACCCAATACAATATTATACATGTCCAATTTTACGAGTTAGCAATGATGTATGCAACTCGTTCGGGTTATTTGAATAAAACATGAACGCATAGAATAACGGACTATTTGCTTTCACGTGCAAACCTCTAAACAAGTGTTACAAAGATAGTACGCGACATTCACATTAATAATATCTGGAGCTGGAAACTCTGGGTTTTTTAAAATGGTCCATGAAATTGACACGGAAAGACAGATATCTGTACTTATATTGTACGACCTCAACTAATATCATGGAAATTTGAGGATCTATGCTCATTATATTGTATATATAAAAATATTGAGTATTGTGTATATATATTTCTCTTTCTAAGTGATTGAACCCATCTATTTGAGAACCTGATTTGAGATAACAAACTTGAAATTATGCAGCGATAAGGTAATAAACAACTGTAGAAATGCACTCTATGTCTTAGAAAATTAGAATGGACTTTGAAGGTGCATATGTACTAATGAAACATTGTTTCTCTATTTTTTGTTTTTCTTTTTCCTCCTTATGTTTTCTCTTCTCAATTCAAATATGTTGTATCATATTTATATTTTTTTACCCTATGAATCCTCCCCTATCCCAACCCTTGTCTCTCTGTGACTATATATAATAATTATTATTACCACCATATTGTCACGAATGACATGTATGTACATCGTGATTTCTTGTGTTAAATAATATCCTAATCAATCGCACTTGTCCCTCCTCCCCTTTTTCTACCCTCTCACTGTCTATTGATTACTGTATTTGATCATTGTAATACTTAAGGCCCTGACTTGAAAAAGGCTAGTGGATATAGCCGAAACACGTGTCATCACAGAAGGGCAATCAGACCAATTGAAACTGTCTATTTGCACAACTGGATTTGGCGCTGTCTTTTATCTGAGTCTTTTGAATCATATAACCTATACCGGTGGTTTAATTGGCTTTTTTAACCACAACTCAGACTGGACGCGACTTGGTATTTAATCTTCTATCTTTGAATAATTGTACCCGTAACTTACATCTGTCGCCTTGACAGACTGTGCCTACAAAGCCATAATTTGAATGTATACGTTCACTATACACCCCCCATCTAAAAACATATCCTGTTCCACAAAAAGGAAAACGTTGTAAAAGAAAATTACTTCAAACAGAAATGCAACAGGATCTCACTGCAAATCCTCCAAAGAGAGTAAAAGAAGCTAATACTTCATCAATGACTACAACCAAAGAAGAATCTATTACTCAAAGTAACTCAGGTACTTCTTCAAAGAAGCAACACACACTCTGAAAAAATGACTTGGGCACAAAACTACCTGGTCCGTTCAAATGTTCAAATATAACTGGTGTAAATTGCTACGCAAATGTAGCAATCAATATTCTATTTCAATTGCCACCAATTGTTGACAACATTTACTTACACAGTACAGACCAATTGTGTTTGCAAATGTTAGTCCTTCATAGAACTGCAACCAACAATCCTGACAACACATATGGTGTTCATGGAATAAGACAAGAATTGGACTACTGTGCTGGAATGGTGAAATTGACTATAAACTCACAAGAAGATCCACAAGAATTTCTAATGTACTTACTACAAGTACTGTAAAACAAAAACATACCTATAAATGAAATCTTCCAGATTTCATGCATGTGGAAACATACATGCACTCTCTACAACAATATACAACATGAAGAAATCCCTAATGAATGTTTTGTGTATGTATCCATACCTAACTGTGAATCCGTTCCATTTCAGCAACTTGTACAAAATCCAAACCATGGCAGATTATGTACTACCTGCAATTCAGATAATCGCTCCACCTTACTAATACAAACACATAGTAAATACGTAATACTAATGCTTCTACGTTACAATGCAAATGGTATTAAAAAGAACTGCAAGCTGACTGGATTCACACATGGTCAAGTATCACTTGGTAAGAAAACCTTCACAACCATAGGTATAATATACCATACAGGAACCACAACCAATGCAGGTCACCACACTGCATATATAAAAAAGAATTGTGGATGGTTCGAATGTAATGATAGTACCATTACTTTAAAGCAAAGATTACCAGCAAATCTTATTTTATTATGCTTATTTAATATTCTTAAAACCAAAATTTAATAACTAATCTGTGCATAAACATTAATAAAACTTCAATTAAAAAACTATAAACAGTTAAAATACGCCAACAGGTATCTAACTGCCCCAAGATTCTTCAACAACCAAACAGATAAATAAATACCACCAAATTATAAGAAGAAATAAACAGTTAGAATACGCCAACAGATATCTAACTGCCCCAAGATTTTGCAAAAACCAAACAGATGAATCAATGCCACTGAAAAATAACATGAAATAAACAGTTAGACTACGCCAACAGGTATCTAACTGCCCCAAGAATCTGCAACAACCAAACAGATAAATCAATACCACTGAAAAATAACAAGAAATAAACAGTTAAACTACGTCAACATGTATCTAACTTCCTCAAGAATCTGCAACAACCCAACAGATAGGTTAGCAACTTGAGAATATAAATAACAAAAATCTATAACCAGTTACAATTCAACAAGTATTTAACAATCTGCAACAAGCTAACAGATAGAACATTAGCTAGAAAGAATAAGTAAACACTGAAAACAAAGAAATATATTTACTGTACCAAAACAAAAAAGGTTTTTTTTAATCAAACATGGATTATTTTCCCACAGACCCAATGATTTGCGCAACAAACACAGAAACTGAGCAAATTGCACAGTAGACTAGTTTGTAATCTACTAAATATGAGGGTTGAAATGAATCAGAAATGTATATTATTCAATGTTATAAGTCTTTATAAACCTCCAACACTAACATGATCTTTTCTTTTATCACAGAAATTGACAAAGAATATATGTACTCGAGTTACCAAACCAAACAGTAAGTATATTATAATAAATACAACTCATAAATACTGCTCCATAACGCAACCATTGAAGCAAACATGTAACCATGCACCACAATACAAAATGTTTACTTTCCTGGATATGTTATACTGCAACTTCACATACAAACTATACAAATCAAACAGTACATAAACTGTAGATTTGCAAATATTTCATAGATATTCCATTCTATGGATGTGATCTATGGGTGTGATATCCTGCAGTGGTTGTGGCCGGGGCCTAGAGTCTTGGGTGTATGGCCGTACACCCAAGACTCTAGGCCCTGACCACAACCTCCGCAGCATATCACACCCATAGATCACACCCATAGAATCAAACATTTTAACTATGCCATATGGGCCTTTTTTTATGTCCGCGGACACCACGCGTGTTCTAAGAACAGTTTTATTTTGCTTGCGTACAGCACAGACAGGTATAGTGTCCTTAGGACACCTCCATTTTCTTTAATTACGGACATCCCGGACACCGCGTGTGTTCTTAGAACTGTTTCAATTTCCCTGCGGACAGTACGGACAGGAATAGTGTCCTTAGGACACCACCATTTTGGTTAATTATGGACATCCCAGACACAGAATGTGTTCTAAGAACAGCACAGACAGTTAGAGTGTCCTTTGGACACCCCCCGTTTTGGATAATTATGGACATCCTGGACACCGCACGTGTTCTTAGAACAGTTTCAACTTGCCTGCGGATAGTACGGACAGGAATAGTGTCCTTAGGACACCTCCATTTTGGTTAATTACGTACATCCCGGACACTGAATGTGTTCTAAGAACAGCACGGACAGGTATAGTTTCCTTAGGACACCCCCATTTTGACTAATTACGGACAACCCGGACAGCCCAACTGTCAGCGGACAAAACAAACACAACCGGGGTCCCTGCCACCTAAATTAATATAGCATTTGACCCATCTCTTACTCCCCCAGCCTCCCCAAACACTCTTACACAGCAACACACTTGCCAAAGTTGTATTTCTCCCCATTTGTCACTGCGCTGTCCAAGATGGTGGACACATCAAAACAATACGACGCACCTCACGCATCATTCCAGCCAATCAGCGAGCACGTTGCATGTCCGCAGACATGACGCAAGTCAATAAGCCAATCGGTGTCCTGTCCGCGGAGCGAACAGGGAAATGTGTCTGCAGAGTGGACATAGATATCACTATTTTTTTGTGACCTACTTTTTGATTGTTTTAAAAAAAACTACTGGATGGATTTTTACCAAATTTACAAAAGCACGCTTTCGGGACCAAGCCACCTAAAATCCGTCCAGCGGTTTGGGCTGTAGGCGTGAGTAAAGTTATTTCCCCATTCAGTCTATGGGAAAAAAAGAAGTTTTGGGACCCCCCCCTATAACTTTGCCCCCCCGGACCAAAATTCAGAGTGGGCCATGTACTTGTTTTGCAAAGTTTGGTGAGGATCTGTCCAGAGGGAGCAAAGTTATAAGCCACCCAAAAAGTGCTCTTCCTATGGGATTAGCAACTTAACCCTAACTACACCGCCACTAGAGTGGCCGTGTAATATATAAATATATATATACAACAATTTCTTCTTAAACACTTGTATTACTCATAAATTATTCCCCAGTTGTAGCCATTCATTACTTTATTGTCATATATAGATAATGTAATCTCTGGTCACATTATCTCTTTGATTTTACCAACTAAAATAAAGCAGTCTTATTTTAAGTGACACAAAAAAGCAATGCTACCTGCATCATAGTCTGCATCATTAAACACTGGCATGACACCATCTTTCAATTGCATCACTGGGGAATGTGTAGGCTTATGAACATTCATAAAGTACCGCCAGAGAATAGGCGATCTGGTAAGTGACAACAGTAGCATCTAGGGTTTGCCTAAGAATCATATGCATTTTTTTAATTAAATATTTTAATTGAACAATATTGGCTGTATTGATGTATTGATTTTTGTCATTTCTGTCTTGTCAGCGCTTTTATGCCGACGGGCCTGTCTCTAGCCTTATATAAATTAGTAAACTAAAGTCAACAGTTAAAAGTTTGTTGCTATATGTGCAGCATCGTTAGCATGGGAGATTCGGAAAGCTTTGTATCCATTTTTGCAAACACTACATTTATTGTGAGTGTTTTAATTAGTGGCTTTTTACAACTGAAAGAATAACAAATTTGGTTTTAGTTTTATAAAGAATAACGTACATGCTTTTAGATACCCTCATTTTAACAATTGGAAATTATGTGATTGTATCGTAGTTTAGTAAGTTATGGAAATATTGTTTTGTAGGCTGGGGGAGGGGGCTAAGGGATAAGGGCCAAGGGTCAAAGGGGTAAAGACAAGCAGCTGTGTGGCTGCGCTGCTCTTGCTGCATTGTTCGTGCCTCTGACTCTGACCCCAATCGAGGTGGCAACAAGGCAGATAAGGGCAGTGGTTCAGTACAGTGTGGAGAGTGCCTTCTGCCCTCTGCCTGACCGTGTAGGGGGCACGTAACCAACATGGGGGAAAAAACTAGAGCAAAACCCCCAAGCCTAAAGAATGGCAGAGGTACAACCCATCATGCACTATTGCAATCAACAAATGCAGTTAATTCAATAAAGGCAAGCACTAAGCTTACACAAGCAGTTACAAGATAGTCTCTTAGAAACAGGATTGTTTCCGAGCCCTTCATGGAAACTATTGTCAACCACTGTCCCTTGGTAAAAATATTAAAGAGGGAAGAGAGTGCAGTTGGGAGGAGAAAACCCGTCATCACCCCTATTGGCAAAGGGCTAGAATGGGGGTTAATAGTCCGGGAGGCCAGGTTATTGGCGAGCAAAGTGAGGGTCATTAATAAGGGCTCCAGGCCATTACCCCTGTTCCAGCACTTGGAGCGGGGGCTAAAGGCCATTAGCACCCAAGGCTAACAAAGCGGTAACCAGGGGTGCTAAATAAAATTATTTTCCTTCGTTCAACGAGACGAGCCCAGTGTCCAGTTGAACGAAGGAAAATACTTTCCCAAGATGGCCACCATGGAAAGGGAAGCAAGGCTCTGCCCTCTTTCCATGGCATCCTGCACGAGTACAGAGGAAGGAGTGCCGCTGCCGCAGAAATACTGTAAGTGGGTGCTCGAAAGGGACAAAAAATAAATAAAGGGATGGAGGGTGGGGGGAAGATGACAGCGGGGGGAGTCGGCTGTCAGTTGGGATGAAATGCAGGCTTTCACTGGTGGTTCAAGCCTGCGTTCCTAGCCACATGATTGGCTGGCTCCCTCCACCAGGGAAGTCAAAAGTAATGTGTATTGGCAATAGCAAACCATTAGGGAATGTGATAGTTATTAACGTGGAAAGATTGGAGTGGGTAAATACATTTTGTTATCTGGGTATAACAATACCTTGTGTTTTAAGGTGGATCACACACACTGAACAAATAGTTAAAGCTTCCAAAATGAATGGTTCCATTTTGAGATATGGCAGAAATCTAGGTGTCCTACCATTGGACCACATTCGGAAGATCTATTCTGCTAAACCAGCGGCTGTCTTAAAATATGGAGATGCCAAATGGGGGTACTACTGCACTAAAGCGCCCAAGGTTACTGAAAACAAGTTTCTGAGGAAAATGATGGGTGTTCATCAGGGATTTCCTGGGTACTTGTTGCATGAGGAATGTGTTATTACCCATATCGAAGATCATGTAGCTGTGCAACTACTCATTTATTGGCTCTTTTTGTTGGGGAATCCCCATTTTCTGCTCATAAAAAGCTTGATGGAGGATTTATTGTTTTCAAGAGTACGCAGTACATCTTAGCATATATACTCAGTTTTCTGCCCCATGGTTGTATATTGCCTTGAGGCATTAGTCATAAGGCCTTGAGGCCTTAGTTAAATGGTTGGACACCATTGAGGGATACTTCTGGAAACAAATATTAAAACTACGCCCATCGACACCCATTGATTTGCTCAGATTGGAGTTGTGACTTGTCTCCCTAAGGGGCCAATTGCAAATTAGACTAGGACTGCTCCACATAAAAATGTATTCTCATCCTAAATGCCAATTATTGGCTTTGCCGGGGTGCAGTAATGGAAGTGTATTAGTGTGGAATTCAACCGGATTATTGCCAAGCTGTATGAGCACTTTGGTTGGGTACCTGATTTCACACGCGTCACCAGGTTTTCCACACTAAAATACTTATTTAATATTAAACTCTATAAATGGGATTGGAAGAATAATTATACACACTTATCCTCATTGAGCACTTATAAGTATGTATCTAACGTTACCCATTTGTTTCATCAAACCCAAAGATACCTGCGGCAGTGCCCTAGCCCTGTGATGCAGTATTTTTTACTTAGGCTGCGGAAGAATCAACTACCGTTGCAGGTTCTTCTTGGTGCAAGGGAGAAGATCCTGCAAGGGAGAAGATCCTGCAAGGGAGAAGATCCTGCAAGGGAGAAGATCCTCCAAGGGAGAAGATCCTGCAAGGGAGAAGATCCTGCAAGGGAGAAGATCCTGCAAGGGAGAAGATCCTGGTATCTTTGAGGCTTTGTCGAATATGTAAAGTCCCGGGAGTTTTGTGAACCGCAGAACACGCATTCACTGAGTGCAAATTGCTTGGCTGAGTATATATGACCACACTGGGCCCCCTTGTTCATTATTACGACTCTATAAAACAGGGGGATTTTGGGAATTATTGTATTAACACGGAGTCCGAAAGAGTGCAAATTGCTTTATATCGTCTACAGGGTGACATTGTAAAAGCAGTATCTAGTGCAAATGGGGAACACGTTGACTAATAAATACTTTTAACGTTTAAATCTTTGTATGTTTAATTGAATATAAATGATTTTAATTGGCTAGTTGATCCACGTCTGCATTACTAGTAATGGTTACTGAGCCAGAACCAAGTTCCTATTCCTAACACGGATGAAAAAGGTTTTGTGATTTTACTAAGTTTGAATTGTTATTTATTACTGTAACTATTCCATTATTTTATATTCAGGCAAACTGACTGAATTGTGTTTGAAAGTGTGTATTTAAATGAATTTAAAAAACATTTTGACATATTTTAAACATTTTGTATCATAGAGTCTGTACAACATAATGTATTATAGAACAAGAGCAAACTATTTTATAAGGTACTTGATACGAAAGCTGTTCATGTATTATAATAGTAATTGATGTGATTGTCTTAATATACATTTTTGTAAATATTCTTTGAACTAAATACGAATAAAGAAATTAATTAGTGAATTGTGGTTAAATTATATTAAACCAGTCCTTCATACCCTTGGCTATGAATATTTCCACAGTAAAGCGCTAGTGGTAAGCATTCTTGAAAGAAGGCAGATGGTAACAAATTCTTGAAAGCTACGACAGACGCTAGAAGGAATAAAGAAGGTAAAAAGAAAAGTGTTCAATTTTACCACATACATGTCACTGGCATCTCCAATATCATGGGTTACGCACAATTGTTCACATACCCAAGGAAGAGAGAAATTTGTATTCGTTTTACAACAAACCTACTATTTGTAAATTACAGTAGGGGTAATAGTGTGGAAAAGAAGACATGTTTATGTTCTTTTGTCCTAACTTTACAACTCTAAGGAAGAAGTTCATTTTGCCTTTATTGAAGGCTCATGGAGTAAGATATGTACAAACAGCTTTTAATTTGTTTTACGATCTGTTCACTGCGCAATGTGTATATTTGTATATTAAAAATGTGCTTAAATTGCGTTATTGTCTGAAAATGGCTCATGTTTGGATGTAGCACTGCTGGATTAAATGTGTTATTTCTTTTGACGGTTTGTGATGTTTTAATTAACTGTTTCCCAACAAAATTTGACCACTGAACTAAGAAATAACTCGACATTTAAAAATAAATGGAAGATAAGATTGGTTGGTACTTTTCAGTGTTAAAGGTGTTATTTTCACCACTGAATAAGTAAATGGACTAATCGCAACTTTTGTACAAAAAATAACTAGCACCTCTCATTGAACATGTTTAGATAAGGTGAGGGGCAGATATCAATCATAGCTATGAATGTGTGCCCATCTTTTTAGTGAGGATCTTTATTCTATTTATCAATACAAAACCGGTTTTTGGAAACTGACAGGTACAATCTTGCATGCAACCAGAGAAAAAAGGGATTCCATGAAATGCTTTTTAAAATGTCCGTTGTATATGGCCTCTGCAGGGTAACATATAATACATGTTTTGTGGTCCTTTTCTTATTGCTTTGTAGTCCCTTTCAGCAACGTCCTGCCTACGACCTGGGGAATTTGACTTGGGGACAAATAAAAACATGGCCTGTTCTGGCCCCTCCAGGCCCGATGTGACTCTGACCTTCCTCACCTAATATGTGACTCAGTCTTCCCCAGCTCTGCTAGCCTTTCTGAGGTGATCTTCCCATGTGACATTGTCTTCCATGAAATTCACTTTCACGACTATATATTTTCATATACAATCTCTGACTTGAGCTTCGAGGGCCATATTTTGCTCCACTAATTAGTTTAAATCGTGTCTCCTTTACAGAAGTAACAACGAATAATGAATAGGTCAAATCCATGTCACTAATTGAGATCAAAGCTGGGTATCTCAGACATGCAGGGGGAAAGGATGATTAGAAAGAAAAACATCATACAATACACATACATAAACATATAATGGCATGTCCAGTGAAAAGAGAAGAGAAATAAACTGGCACATTATTAAAGAAGATTTACCCCACTGCCAGCCAATGTGAAAAAGCATGTGACGTGCGAATGCTTTGAACAAAGGCGTGTAACAAAAGCACAGCATTTATCCTACAATGCATGCTTCTCCTCTTCACTACCTATGAGCCAAACGAAAACATAAGGGCAACTGTGTGGCTGAGACTAGGCGCACTTTAATCTCCCTGAAACCAGACTAGACCATTTCTGCCCAGCAGTATAAGTGTTGAAGTACAATTACAAGATTGCATGTACAAATGGCTTTTTACGAGCAATATTTGTGCATGTACTCGAAGGCCATTAAGTTCAGATTCAGCTTTTAAGGTTGCGTTCATTTTTTCCATTCCAAAATAGAACACGTTGCGACGTTGCCATGGCTACTTGCGCAATAGTTTAGCAGCTACATGGAGCCAAGTGTTTGAACAAGAAGGGCAGCCACGAGCTGGTATGATTACATTTCACCTAAACAAACGTCTTCCAGCTTGACTTTTCATTTGGATACGTGATTCCTGATAACAGCATCCTACGAACTAAACTCAAAGGATATCATGTATGTGATATATTTCTACATATATATTTATCAACATTGTGCTGATGAAAACCATCAGTTTAAAACAATACTCACCAGACTAGAAAGTGCAGTGAACCTAAAAGGGGAGGTGTCCTCAACTCTGATTTTAAGGTAATATCACACAAGTGGGGGGACGTGAAGATTTGCCAGGAAATGGCAGGGGAGTGATAACCGTACAACGATGTACTTAGTAGCAATTGGTATGTCATGGACCTGTTTTTCAGTGCTTCTAAATAACTGCTATTGTTCCAGTTCTGCTGTAATACACTCTGTGCTAGTGTAAGCCCTGTTCATTTGTAGAAAAAATTGTACACGGTTTAAATGTTGATCATTCCTGCAATTGTTATGATGGTATAGGCTCTGTCATGACGACGAATAGGATCAACATGAGGCAGACATGAGGCAGTCAGAAGCAATTGTAGTTCAACAATGGTTTATTGGGGCTGGTTACAAAGTTGGGCAAACAGGGGGGAAAATGCAGTGTAAAATCTCAATAATAACAGAAAGACTTCACCCTGATTGCAGTAGCTCACGCCTTTGAAAATGTGAATCTCATTCCAGTTCACAATGGACCACCACTTCTATCTTGTCTCATTGGTACACCACCTCCAATTCTCTCCTGCTCGTCCTCAGTTCTAGGGAATGCCTTCTTCCATAGTCTCTGGGGTTCTCACACACCTACATGTTAGGCATGAGCAAGCTTATATGTTGGTGTAGAGTAATAGTGAACACAACCTCAGAACCTCCACCAACGGGCAGGCAGTCTGAGGGAATCTAGAGACTGTACTTCTGCTTCCTGAATGCATTGGAATTTCACTGTGGCATTAATCCCTCGTTCCAAGGGCTGGAACCGGGGTGAGGGGTATGGGCCTTTACCCCTCCCCTGTTCCAGCACTTGGAATGGGGGCTTAAGGCCATTTGCACCGCGGGCTACCAAAGCGGTAACCCAGGGTGCTAAAAGAAAAGTGTTTTCCTTCGTTCAACGGGACGGGCACAGCGTCCCATTGAACGAAGGAAAATA
The DNA here is from genome assembly GCF_040938575.1 of Ambystoma mexicanum. Lineage (NCBI taxonomy): Eukaryota > Metazoa > Chordata > Amphibia > Caudata > Ambystomatidae > Ambystoma > Ambystoma mexicanum. The sequence continues at coordinate 451,184,833 of NC_090933.1, read as the reverse complement.
CTTTACCAAGATGGCCGCAATGGAAAGGGAAACGGGGCTCCACATGGAGCTCCGCTCCCCTTTCCATGGTGGCCTGCAGCAGCGGAGAGTAAGGAGCAGCGGCGACAGGGAGTGCCGCCGTCATAGAAATAAGGTAAGTGGGGGTGGAGCCCCGCTCCCCTTTCCATGGTGGCCTGGAGGAGCGGAGAGTAAGGAGCAGCGGTGACAGGGAGTGCCGCCGTCACAGAAATAAGGTAAGTGGGGGGTACGAAGGGACATAAAATAAAATAATAATAGGAGAGAGGGTGGGGGGAAGATGGCAGTGGGGGCAGCCGGGCGTCAGGTGGGATGGGATGCAGGCTTTCACCGGCGGTTCAAGCCTGTGTTCCTAGCCACCTGATTGCTGGCTTCCTCGCCACAGTGCTAATGCAGTATGCAGTGCCATGAACAGGCCCAATTTGAGCTTGACCGCCATCTTGTAAATGAGGTTTGTATTCTAGACAGTACCAAGTGGATTTCCCTTTGCAAGCTTACCTGCAAAATGTCATCAACTGTGCATGCTCTGCCTTGAATGCCACCAGAAAATTGCCACAGAGTTCAACAAGTCTGGTTAGCTTTTAAGAAGTGTTCCTCCAATTAGTTTGCTACAATAGGGTCTGCAATGTAAAGGGCCACTAAGAGATCGGTCCACCAAAGTCATCTATAAATCCATTAAAGGGGAAGGAAAAGTAAGGGTACATTGCCAGTGACAGTCCTCTACCTTAGTTTTGGTTCATGGTGAAGTAATGAGGCGCCCATAGCCACCACATCCACCGCCCACATGGATGGCAGAGGAGCTGGGCCACTATCTACTCCAGATAGGTTTGACCACCCCCCTCCTCCCACCTGAAGTACTGGTGGTATCCAGAGATAGAATGCTGTATTTTGAATGGGCTTCCAATCAAGGGCTCATCAGGGTAGAGTGAGTCTGAGACAAAATCTGACAGGGACTGGGTCGACTGGCCCAGGCTCCTGTGAGGATCAAAGATATATAAAATTACAGTTTTCTGATCCATGGAAACTCTGTTCTAGTTAGCAAAGCACATGCTAATATTCATCATCATATCTTCCAGTCCCCCTTGGGCTTTACTGCACTTCTGGGTTTTCAGTTATGTGGCAGTCCCATTGGTCCCGATCTCCAAGGGACTTAGACACTTGACTCAGTTTTGATGGACCATACTGAGCCCCATTACCAGATATTGGAACACCTAGCTGATTTCTGACCAGTGGCATAACCAGCATGGTTTGGTGTGCTGTGCAGGTTCTAAGGCGCATGAGCCTGTATTTTGTAAATTGGTTGCCCCTTCATGGCGATGAAGTGCACAGTCTTTGTCAAAAGGTCTACCACCACTCGAATGGTGTTATATAGTTGGTTGGGGTAATTCTGTAATAAAATCCATTAAAACAGTGTGCTACGGAGAAGGAGGCACTAGTAGGAGTGAAGAAGGACCTGTGGTATTTGTTTCTGAGGCTTGCTTTGGGCATAGAAGTTGCAGGCCTTAACATAATGGGCCAGATTCGTAGTTAACATAGAGCACCAGTAGTGTTGTGGCACCTTTACAGTGTTTTTTAATGCCATGGTGACCTTCCAGTAGGTTATCATGATATCCCTTGATCACTTGTTCATGCAATGCCAGACTAGGAATGAACAGGTTTTTTCAATGATAAGGTAGTCCTTCTTGCATGGTGCTGGTAAGTTCCAAGTTCTTCAAGCCCTTCAGATCTTCCTGAGAGAGGATCTATTGCTCCTATGATTTTTTCCATAGGGAAAATAGGGAGTGGTTCAGGAGATGCATGGGCTTGTTCATCTTCGTCTTTGCTACAACCCAGTCATGAAAGAGCATCTGCCTTCCCAATTCAAATGCCACAGTGGAAGGTTATAACAAAGTTGAACTTTGCAAAGAACATGGCCCAGTTCAACTGGCGTGCAGACTGAGCATGTGCCAATTTAAAATATTGTTAATTTGCGATGATCCATAAATGCAGTAACTGGGTAGGTGATGACGCCACTCCTTAAAAGCTGCCTTTATAGCCAAAAGTTCCTTTTCAGTATTATCATAATTGAGCTTGGAAGGTCAGAACCTCTTTGACCATAAGGCAACTGAATGCAAATTACCTGTTTCTGGACTTGGTTGTGATAGTCGGCTCTCATGGCTATGTTTGAGGCATCAGTCCCAACCACAAAGGTTTTATTTTTTTAAAAATATTTTTATTTTATTTTATAAAATCAAACAAACACACTACAACTGTTTCAAAACATAGAAAGCATCATATTCCAACACATTTTCAAACTCCCCAACTCCCCCCTCCCCCCTTAAACTAGAGCCGGTTCCCACATGTCGTTTACGGGAACATCATTGGGTGGCACAATACTTAGGCAGCCATCATCCGGGTCCTCTGTTTCGTTGTCACCCTGGTGAGGGTTTGCCAACGAGGCCACCAATTGCCGCCAGGCCAGCAAGGGCCCTACTTCCTCCTCGCCCCCCCTAGTGACCGCTTCAAACCAGACTACGGATTCAGCTTCCGCCCACCTCAAGAGGTCTGTCCACTATAACTCCACCCTAGGTCTGTGGGCCGCCTTCCAGCCCATGGAAATCCTACGTTTGGCCAAGACATAAGCCAGGTCCTTTATCTTGCTTATGTGTTTCAAATGCCGTGGTCTAGGGAAAAGCCCAAGCATGCATGACCAGGCCGATTCCACATCCAGCACCACCCCCCCGCCGGCCAGTTTCGTCTTGACCTCGTCCCAAAATCTATGCACCTCCGGGCAAGCCCAGAACATGTGTAGCAATCCCGCTTTCACCTCCCCACACCTGGGGCATTGCTGCATAGCTGATCCCCCAAACTTTGCAATCTTCCCGGGGGTTAAATAAGCCCTGTGGGTAACATACAGTTGAAGCTGTTGGAATCTCGCGTTCCGGGACACCTTTTTGTGGTACCTCTGTGTCTGTTCCCACTGCCCATCCGTCATGGGTCCTCCCACCTCCTCCTGCCAATCTTGTCTCAATTGGAGCAACTCCTTCCCTGCCCTTAGTCGCAGGAGCTCATATATCCTCGATATTTCGTGCCCGCCCTCCGATACATCATACATGGTTTCCAGGGAGGCGTCTGGGTCTTCCGCTAGCACTGTCTCAGGCCATCTTTCTCTAGTCTTTTTCACAAGCCTAGTGTAGGTTATATATTGGCCACCATGTACTCCCGTCTCTTTCTGCAACCTCTGAAAGTCCACTGCCTCCCCTTTCTGCCATATGTCCCCGAGGGTGGCTAGGCCTACCTGTTCCCAGTATCTGCAGACCGATTCAAGTAGTTTGGGGTCGCTCCCGCACAGCGCCGCCAAAGGGGCCTGCTGGGAGTACGGCTCCGAGTCCCCCCCAATCTTCCATGTCCTGTGCCAGATCTCCCAGCCCAGCCTCAGTAGCCGCCCATTGCCCACCAGTTTGTCTCTGCCCAACCGCACCACTTCCATCAGAAAGTATGGGGCTGTATCTCCATGCAGGAGCCTGGCTTCCGCCGAGTCTTCAGCCGAGAGCCACCTGGCCACGTACTGCAGCTGCCCCGCCAGGTAATAGAGTTCGAAATCAGGCAGGCCTATCCCCCCCCCTGTCACACGGGTTCTGGAGTGCCCACAGAGCCACCCTATTCCTAGAGCTGCCCCACACGAAACCCCTACACACGCTGTGAAGTTTCGCAAATAGGCTCCTGGGTATCAGAAACGGGACGTTTACGAAGAAGTGCAAAAGTCTAGGCACGACCACCATCTTGAGCAAGGCTGCCCTCCCCATCATGGTCAGGGGAAATCTGGACCAGAATACCATGCTGTTCTTGATCCCATCAATCGCCGTTTCCGTGTTGTGCTTGTGTTCTGTCTCGACCTTGTGGTAAATATTTATTCCCAAATACCTAAATGTCATGGTATTGGCAGGACAGGCAGCCTCTGCACCGGGACATTCCTATATCTGCCCAAGGGGAACAGACTGGACTTTCCAGAGTTCACCGATATTCCCGAGAGGGTGGCGTACCGTTCTATTACCTCTAGCACGTACTGTAGGTTTTCCTCTCGGTAGCGCAAATAAAGGAGCATATCATCCGCATATAATGATATCAGATGCTCTCCACTGGCAGTGTTTATGCCCACCTCCCCATATTGTTGTCGCAGGCTTATTGCCAGCGGCTCCAATGCCAGTATATATAGCATGGGTGACCAGGGGCATCCCTGTCTGTTCCCCCTGCCTAGTTGCCAAGAATCTGAGACTATGGACCCTGTCTTGACCCTCACCATCGGGGTGCTATAAAACAACTGGACCCATCTGAGGTATCCAGGTCCCATTCCGTACCCCTTCAGGACCGCTTTCAGCCAGGGCCATCGTACCGAGTCGAAGGCCTTGACCGCGTCTAACGACACTATAGCCAGCTCGCCCGTGTCTTCCTCAGTTTGGTCTATGACATGGTGTAGCCTCCTGTGGTTATCAGTGATGTTCCTACCTGGAACATATCCCGTCTGATCTGGGTGTATCAGTTTCTTAATCACCCTCTTCAGTCTATTAGCCAGCACCGCCGTGAGTATTTTGCTGTCCTGGTTAAGCATGGACAACGGTCTGTAAGACCCGCGCTCCACGGCCGGTTTGCCTGGTTTCAGGAGTGGGATGATTACAGCCTCACGGAGGGACACCGGGAGTTCTCCCTGCTCATAGGCCTGGTTGAAAGTAGCAAGCAGTGGCAGAAGCAACTCTTTCTGGTATGTTTTGTAGAACTCGCTGGGCAGCCCATCCGAACCCGGCGCCTTGCAAGTGGGCAAGTTCCGAATCACTACCTTCAGCTCGTCCGAGGTGACGGGTGCGTCTAACTCAGAACGTTCTAGATCATCTAAGGTGGGCAGCTCAATGTCCCCCAATGTGTCCAGTATGTCTTGACCCATATCCTCCCCCGTGTCCTCATACAAGTGTCTGTAAAACTTAAGGAATTCCTCATTTACCTCTTTCTGGGTGTTGCATATGCAACCTCCCTCGTCCTGAATCTCACTAATCACTGAGCGGGGGGTCTCACTCTTATACAGCCAAGCCAGCAGTCTGCCCGGCTTGTCGCCCCCTGCATGTATCCTCTCAGTATATTTCCTGTAGCTGAGTCTGCACAGTCTATCCCAGAGTGTGCTGCAGGACAACTGTAGCTCCTCTACTTTGGTTCTGTTATCATAAGCGGTGCTCTCGCAATGCGTGAGCTCCTCTAGCTCCCTTTCCGCCTCCCGGAGCTCCCTTTCAACCCCCCCTGTAGCCCCTTAGCTTGGGAAATGGCTACCCCACGCACCACCACCTTAAACGCTTCCCACAGGGTGCCCACAGAGCCTACGCTTCCCGTATTTGTATCAAAGTATTCTTCAATGGCATCCCTCAGGCCCTCCCGAAACCCCTCATCCTGCAGAGCCTCAGTCCTAAGTATCCATGTAGGGATCCGCAGTCATGGGGGCTGGTGTCTCCAGTCTACCACCAAGGGCGAGTGGTCCGACAGCACGCGGGCCTTGTATTCCGCTCCTTCTATATCTCTCACTATCTCGGCTGTTACAAACACGTAGTCTAACCTTGAGTACAAATCATGTGGCGCTGTGTAGTGTGAGCACTGTCTATCCGTGGGATGTAGCCTTCTCCATGCATCCTCTAGGCAGAAGTCTTTCAGTAAGGTACTCAGCGCTTTAGCCGCCGGTGCCGTTTTTCCTGCCCTGTCCTTGGACCTGTCCATTCTGGGGTCTACGGTACAGTTAAAGTCCCCCCCCACACTACCGTACCCCCTGCCAGGGGGCCAAGTTTACCATAGAGGGTCCTAAAGTAAGCTGCTGTATCGTTATTGGGGGCATACAAATGTATGATGTGCACTTCTCTGTTTTCCAAGTGACCCGTTACCACCACCATTCTACCCTCTGGGTCCACCGTAGAATCAAGCACCCGAAACGGCACGTGGGGCACCACCCAGGTGACAACCCCTCTGGCATACGCCGAGTACTCCGCCCCCACAACAGTGCCCTTCCATTTCCTCCTGACCACCTCCAGCCTTTCCCTAGTGAGGTGGGTCTCTTGCAGCAGGGCTATGTCTACGCGCATCCTCTTTAAATACAACATCACTTTGTTATGTTTAACGTAGCTGTTGAGGTCCCGTACATTCCAGGTCACGATTCTGAGATTACCCGATGCCATCCGGTCGGTCTATCTCCATCCCGCCCCTTCCCATAATGTTCCCCACGTAGGGTCGTTTCCTGGCTCTTTCCCTTCTATTCACAAACAGTGCCCCCCTCCCCCTTCCCCAACCTCACACCACTGCACATAACTCCCCCCCCGCCCTCCCCGCCAACCCCCAACAATAGCCCAGCTCCATCCCTGGATCTCAGGCCTACCCACGTCTGGACCCGTCTTGTGACCAAGAACAAGGACCCCACGGGGTGTCACCAATCTAACAGTGACCTAAATAAATATACTACTATCGGGTGCAGAGGTTGCTCCCCAGGAGCTCCCAGTCATACTATTTAGGAGAAGTGAATTCAACGGGACCCGCCGGCAGATGCCGTGAATTCCTCCACACAAGCACAATATCAAACTATATTCCAGTCCCAATGTCATAGCTATGGCCTCACGGGTGCCTCTGCCACGTGCTACTTATCTCCAGCCGCTTCTGTCTGGGCATCCGATTCCTGAGGTCGACCTTGCATATCCAACCATTCCATCGCTTCGCTCGGCGTCTCAAAGAAGAGGGATCTGTTCTTATAAAACACCTTTAACCTGGCGGGGTAAAGCAACATGTAGCGGTGGCCTGCTTCTCTAAGCCTCCTCTTCACCTTTCCAAAGTTCATTCGACTCCGTTGTACGAGCAGCGTATAATCCGGATACGCCGTTATATTCGCTGACCCCCTTTCTATCGTGCCTACTTTCTGGAAAAATTCGAGAATCTTCTTGCGGTCACGATAGTTCAAGATCTTCGCGATCAACGGCCACGGGGGGGCTCCTGGGGCCGGTCTCCTGGTCAGGGCCCTGTGCGCCCTTTCGACCGCGAACCCCTGGGTCAGCTCCCCGCCTGTAATCTCCTGCAAAAGCATGGTTTCAACAAAATCCGTGGGGTTCAATCCTTCCATCCCCTCCGGTACCCCCACTATGCGAATGTTGTTGCGCCTGGCGCGCCCCTCTGCCTGCTCTGCTCTGTCCTCCAAATTGCCCACTTGTTGCGCGAGGGCATGAAGCTCCTTGGTGTGTGTGTTGCACGCCTCCGTGGTCGGGCCCAACCCCTCCAGTTCCCCAGTGCGCTCCGCGATCGTTCGCACATCCTGGCGCAACAGGTTCACCTCTTCTTGGACCGCTCCTATCTTAAGGTTTAGCCCCTCTTGCAGCTCTTTCATGGCCAGGCCCAGCTTCGTCTCCCAGGCCACCTTCAAGTCGACAATTGCTGCCAGCACCTCCTGGATAGTACCCGGTGGGTCCGTCGCTGCCGCGGAGGTTTCTTTGCTCTTTCCCCCCTTCCACGCCCGAGGGTGACCTAACGTAGGTCTCCATCGTGGGCTGTTTGATCCGGGGTCGCACCACCTTGGAGGACATCCTGCGGCGTCGGTTGGGCCCACGCGCCCAGCTGTATCCTCGCGGGGTTCGCTCACCGGCCTCTTCACAGCGAGGTTTCGCTGAACCCGGGTTCACTCTGCTAGCCCACCACGATCCAGGGCCTCTTCAGTGTGGGCTCGCCCTTATGTTTTTGCCTTCTGCCAGAGTCGCATGCGACCCGTCTGTCTGGTTGGGCTTGCCCACGTTCCGACCAACTTCCTCAGCTCATCGGAAAATTTATGGCCCTTTGTCCACAGACGGTCATCTTGGGTGCTGCCCTTCCTTTGCGCGACCGCCACCTTCTTCAGAGTCTAGTTCCGTGGATATGCAGTCTCGCTGGTGTGGAGGGCACTCACCATGTGCCCCCCACTTTCATACGCCTTTGGTTACACCGTGGGCTCGAAAGTCTGCCAAAAACCATCACTTCTTCCCAGGATCAGGATCGGATCATCGGGAGCTCCTCCAAGGAACGTCCTCTCACGTAGCCATCAAGCCACGCCCCCCCAACCACAAAGGGTTGTTTTGGATTAGGATTGAGCATAGGGCCCTTTGGGTAACTTGCATGCAATGGATGGGGATGCAGAATAACTCTGCCACCAAATAATTTAATCAACTCAGGAAGATGGCAACAGTGCTGTTTTATTAACAATTATCTAAAACAAGGAGTTACAACGGACATCAACGGACGTTTGCTCGATCTCTCACCAACTCACTCAACTCACTCAACTCACTCAACTGAACTCAATGCATTTCATAAAAAACATAGACTTTATACTAGAGATTCATCAGAGGTGACGTCATACTACGTGATAAATGAGAAAAACCTACGAGGTATTGTGATACGTTCAAGGGAAACATCTAAGTATACTTTCTACACAGGGTGAGATTGTGATTGGATATCTACTGTCAGGTGGACAACTCATGCCTACCTCTAAAAACATGTCATCTTCAACACTATTAAGTACACAGTATATCATTGGCTATCAAACCATAAGGCCCTTTGTTATATGGCACTCTATAATTGGTTGGCACGCTCATGCCATTCTGGAACATTAGGCTCACTTAGCAGCACGTAAGCTCAAACCCAGGTGCCAGGAGTTCGACTTGACTGTACCTCCCCACCCAATTAGCCCAATTAGCCCAACATGTCTCATAATCCATGCCTTCTGCCATGAAGATTGTTTTTGAATTTGGCCTTGCAGAGTATCCTTGTCTCTGGGAATATAAGGGAGTGCAAGCACAAACTATTGTTGTTCTCGAACTCCACGCTTTTCTCTCCATGGGTCTTTGCTTACTAAAATTCATGACACTGATGTCCAGGTTCTATGCAATGGCAGCTTCGCCTGCAGTCTATTTACTACTTATAGCCAGATTCTAAGATAACTTAATCTACTTGCGTTACAGCATCTCTACAGTTATTGAACGGCTTGCATTTTCTGCAGTGCTTCTCACACCTACAATCTTCTTATCACATGAAAGTTTATTCGATTCTTAACTTCGTCATCAGTTTCTACATGGTCCATATGTCCACTTCAGTCAGTATTCTCAAGGCATCACGCTTGTCTTTTGTGATGTCACCAGCTCCTCTTCTGCTCCTTTCATATTCCTTCAGGGAGTTCCTCCCTCAGATGGTTGTCTCTTCAGGGAAACAGTAGATATGGTTTTCTCATTTGGTACCTTCTTTCGAATATACGCTGCAGAATTGGCAAAACTGTTGGTGTCAAGCATGTCACAATCTCAGGTTTACAACATAAAGACGGTAGGGGACGGGATTTCCTGCTGAGGCATGTAGCTCCTTCTCTACATACCCCCCTCTGGTCGAGACATTGACCACACCTTCTCCTGTTTCCACATTTGTATATTTTCTCTTGAAAAAGTGCTTCTTCGGAGTCCAGATCTTCATCACCCCCCCAGGGTCCCTGCTGATTTAACATGTCCATCCACACTCCAGGTCATGTAGCTGCACTGCCCATTCGGATTACAGTAGACCCATCGTCCTGCGTACTTCTTATGATTCTTTGGATACAGGAACTTTGTTACCTCAGGTGCTACGATACTGGCCTCTATGTATTTTCTAACATCATCATCAGTCAATATCTTTGGTCCAAACCCTGATTCGACATTGATCATGATCATCATTCCTACTGCCTTCTCTGCTGTCTTCTTACACTCAGTAATCACTATCCTGATTACACAGAATCCAAACATCACCATAACCAATATTGCTCCAGGAAACGTAAATATTTTTGCCATCCACTACAGAATCCATGAGAATATGGACGCAAATCAACTGTCATCTACAATATCCTCTGTCTCATCTTCCATCTGGTTGTGCAGATTCGTCAGCAACGTTATGGCCACCATCAAGGTCCCATTCTCATCAGCATGAGAAGGTATGAATTTTCAACATGATGGCCCGATTTGTGCGCAAACTCCTCCTTCCATCGCTGTGATTATGCCATGGACATATCTGTTCTGAAGGGTCGTAAGTCGTATGGCCCTTAATTCTTCCTTGATAGCATTGAATCCCTTTATGGTGGTGTCGATTGTCTGAAGAAGCTCCCATCTTTTAATCTGGAACGATTTGGCATTAGCCATCGTCTGAATCCCTGGCATGAAGATAGTCATGAACATTGATGCAGTCTTGCTGAGCAACCTCTGCTGATACGGAATAGCCTCATAGGCATCTATTGACTTAGCTGAGATGAAATTGTCTCTCTTGGTTCGATTAAGAAATTCAAGCGATCATCTCCTTCTAAAGTGGGCTAAAATTCTCCAATGTTCAATTCACTCTGAGGAATCACTAATGCTGGAACATGAGCGAACACGAAGAAGCACATCCCTCCCCAATCCTTGGGCAGTTTCATGTATGCTCTAGGCCCACAAGCCCTATATCGATCCATCAAGACGGCTGTCCCTGCTCCCATTCGCGAAACATCGACTGTAGTTTTGAAGCCTATGTTATTTCCCACATGCTTTCTTCCTTCTCTTCGAAAGCATAGTGTCGCATTCGCCAATGGGATCACAACCATTGGACCTGATTCATCTTCTAACCATGTCAGTATCTTGGCATGCTTAGCCCATGACTTTAAACATCCGTTGTTCACTCTCTGGACCTCTTGCATATATTCTGACTTTAGTAGATGTGATGTGCAGGACATACGTCCTTCTTTCCATCCCTTCTTGGATTTCACTCGTCCATACACTAAGGCCCTCATTCGGAGACTGGAGGCAGCCATGGCGCTATTTGCACCATGGCTGCCTCCAATACCGGGTCCGGCACCTGCTTGCCCGTTATCCCTTACCGCCGAACTCATAATGACCCCCTAAAACTTGAATTTGTTCCCAACATGCTGGCCATCCAGCTACTTGTGTACTATCAGGGCAGTTCAGTCTCTTCATCTCTGCAATGACTACCTCTTCCTGTCCTGTTGCAGGATACGTAAGCATCTTGCTCTTCCATTCAGGCTCTTTTTCCATCTGTGTGGTCTTGATATAATCATCCTGGAATTGAAACAACCATTTTGATCTCCATCACAGAGTTGTCCAAATTGCTTGAAATTGGCCTCTGGTCATACATGCTGCAAGATGAACGAGACATAAATTGTCGATAACCCAGCTAATGGAGATTCAAGGAAGTGCACCACAGGAAGATCAGGAATTATGGAAGCGAAGGGGGTGTTATTTATCCCGCACAGAAGTATTATGAAGACAAGATAGCACTGGAAAGCCGGTGATGCCAATAGCGTTTTTAAAGGTCACGCTTGAGCAGCTGCATTCCCTCACACATGTAACTGGGGAGAGTATTGCTGCTACAATTGCAGAAGGCTGGTTCTTTCTGAATTTGTTGGAACACATTTTCATATTCCTTCAGGGAGTTCCTCTCTCAGATGCTCGTCTCTTCGGGGAAACATTCGATAGGGTTTTCTCAGTGGGTACCTTCTTTTGAATATACACAGCGGAATTGGCAAAACTGTTGCCGTCAAGTAAGCCACAATCTCAGGTTTACAGCATATAGACGTTTGCGGGGTGGGATTTCCTGCATTGGCATGTAGCTCCTCCTCTTCAGGATGAAGGAGTATTCAGGCAGTAGTGAATCGTTCCTTTAATATGCAAATGGCTTGTTCTGCCTTCTGGTTCCACACAAAGGTCTTGATTTCTTGGACCATTGAAGTAATGGGGTGTACAATTTTTGAAAAGTTTGGAATGAAGCGTCTATCAAAGTTGGCAAATCCTAGAAAGCTTTGGACTGCCTTAACAGTTGCTGCGGAAGGCCACTGTAGAATGGCTTCTACTCTCTGGTTGTCCATTATAATTACTTGAGGTGTTAGGATTAAAGCAAGGTATTCCACCCTTGTCATGTAAAGGGAGCACTTCTCCAATTTTTCAAAAAATGATGTTGTCGCAGACGGTCCAATACTGCTTGTACATGTCCGATGTGTTCAGAGACGGATGCTGAATAGTTTAAGACATTGTCAATGTATACAATGGCACAGACGTCAAGCAATTCTCTTAGCACAATCATTCATAAAATATTGAAAAGCTTCTGGTGCACACATGGTAGGCTACCTAAAGATTGAACCTTGTGTAGATGGTTGAGTCCTTCACTTGGTCGAGGAACACAGGGATGAGTAGAAATGGGTACCGTTTTTTATGGTGATATGGTTCAAGGCCCGATAATCAATGCAAGTCCTCAAATCACCTTCCTTTTTAGGGAGGAAATACAGGGCTGAACTGCCAGGGATTTTGATGGCTGGATGAATCCATTATCTAGATCCTGACCCAAATAGGCTCGCAGATGTTCATTCTAGGGTGATGTCAAATCATAGATAGAGCTACACAGTACTTGTGCCTTTTGGGACCAAGTCTATTTAGTAATCGTATGGCTGATGTGGGGGTAGGGTGATGGCCTAGTCCTTTTGGAACACATCTTCATACTCTTGATATTTCTTGGGTAATTCTCCCACTAGGCCTAATGTGGTTTCATCTCTCTGGGCCGATGAAGGTGAATGTCCACGTACCGGGGCCACCGGTGGGATCAGGCAACATGTCTTCTTGCATGAGAATGGGAAGGTCAGGATTTTATTTCTCCAGTCAATCCACGGATTATGTAGCTCTAACCATGGAATCCCCAGTATGAGCCTTAACTGGGGGGTGCTGATTAAACCAGTGGAGATATTCTCTCGGTGGTGTCCATCGTGGAAAAGCATTACAAGGTCCTCCGTACATGGTGTCACTGGTCCAGAAGCAAGTTGTGTGCCATCCACAGCGTGGATGTTTTCGTTTGTTGTCTTGAGGCGCGTTGGCATGCCTAACTGTGTTGCCAGACTAAGATCCATATAGTTCCCTATGGCGCTACAATCCAGGTATGCTTTGACCCCATGCAGCCTTTGGTCTTGCTTCTACAGGACTAATGGGGTGGGTATCAGACAGGCTTTCTCGTTTCCCAATGTCTTTTGTGAAGAGGTTGTGTCTAGGGCCCCTGCTGCTTTCCGTGGTGGTTCAGCTGGACATTCCTGCAGAAAAGGCCCGGCTTTTCTGCAATAGATGCAGAGCTGTTGCTGGAATCCTCCCTCCTGCTCTTCGTTGGTTAAGGGGCCGCATGCACCCCCCAGATGCATGGCTTCAGATAGTGGCTTACCACTGTGAGGTGTGACGTCCTTGGGGCGGATGTAAAGGGGTCATGATTCGGAATGTCTTTGGTTTACTTTACATTCTGATAATTGGTGGTCTAGCTGTAATAACAGGTCAATATATATTCCAGACAGTGGTCAGGGGGATTCACTACATGATCACATCCTCCAATTCCCTTTGCAACACCGATGGAATAAGGTGGTGCGTTTTTCCTTGCGTCAATTAGTTTCTGGCACCAATCGATTAAATGTTGCTATATACGCAAGTAAATCTTGGAACCCCCACTTGCGAAATAGCAGCTCATTATCACGTGTTTGTGCCCGTGTTTTTCTAGCGAGGAGCTTCTGTAGTTCACCCTGAAACCCGCTGAAGTCCTGCAAAAGTGTATCATCCCTTTCTATGAGGGGAATCGACCAGTTAGTGGCATGGCCACCGAGATAGGACAAAACAAAGGCCACTGTGGTCTGATCACTGGTGAAGGCACATGGTTTGCACAAGAAGTGTAGTTTGCGTTGGTTGAGAAAAACAGCATATTTGTGGGGGTCATTTAAAAACCGTTCAGGCAGTACCATTGGGGCTGGGGTTGGGGTAACACTTGAATGGGAGCAAGGACTGGATTACCTACACCACTTGGAACATTCCCCATGGGTACACAATCTCCAGGTAGCATGGTTTGATCAGCCTGAGCTTGATTGAAACTAGCAGCTAAGTCTTCAATTTGCTCCCGGTTTACCACTAGTTCCTGCCTCAGTCCATTAGTCTCTGATCTGGCCATATGAACCTCTGCCCTGAGCTCCCCTAGCAACTTGGCCAGCATGTCTTCCTCCGAGGTCTCCATAGCACCCGATGTAAGACAATGGCCCTCATAACAAGTTTGCCAGTATTTTGCCGGTGATTCCGTGGATCCGGTGGCACCTTTTCCAGAAAACCATAACCATGGAATCACTGGCACATTGCAACATCATGGGAGCGTGCATTCCGGCATGCCATAAAAGGGGCGACTGGCATGACGGAAAAACTGTCATTGCGTGGTGAAACCAGTGGCACCGCCAGCATCAATGCCGGTCGCACCATTTACAGTATGTCACTCACGGAATCACCTGCAACGGAAACACTGGCACCAGAAACAATGTCACCACTAGACCTGGAAGTTTGCGGCTGGCCATTTTGGAAAACACAATCCACTTAAAGTCACCCAGTTCCTATAGCCATCCGGACACACAGACACTGGCATTGCACCAGCAGGCATGGCATCTCGGATCCCAGAAAGATGGCAGCGGAAGACATGCTTTTCAGAGCAGGAACTGACCATCCTAACAGACTGCATAATCAATCATGCTGCAGAGCTGTTTGCCATGGACCACCGATGCAGTACGCAGCTCAGAAAAAATGCCATCTTGGAGGAGCTGGCGCAGAAGGTGTCAGCCCTGGGAAATGGATCCTGCATTCTACGTGACTGCCATAAGCAGTGGGATGACCTCTGCCTGAGGGTCCGCAACCTGCTGTCAGCCCACCATAAGGAATGTCTGGCCACTGGTGGTGTGGTAGCACTGCCTCACCAATTAAACTCATGCCATAAGAGGAGAAATGCAGCAGTGTGCTGCACCTTGAAGGGATTGAGGGAGTGGGAGTGCTGGAGGCAGGTGCAGGGACACCTGGAGAGGGCAGTGAGTACAACATGCCAGACAAAATCAATAACATTGGGCATGCATATGCAGCACACAACACACAACGGCATTCCCAACTGCATGACACAAGACCACATCCAACCCATACAGTGTCCAACCGTTGGGCAAGGGTTCACAAACATTGGCCCCCCAAACATCCAAACACACATATGCCCACATGGGTACTGGTCATGTGCAGACATTGACGACATGAGAAGCAATACATACATGAGGCACGCACCCTGAAGGCAGCATGCATGCACCACAAGCGATCTGCCCCATGACACACTCACATACATGCACACATCCAAAGTGCCCTGACATCCCTGGCACTTGCATGGTTGACTACCTACCTGTCAGATCGACACCGCCAAGTGCAATGGTGCCCTTCCTTCACCTTCAACTCACTATCCACCTGTGGCATCCCTGAGGGCACCATTCAATCCTCATGGCTCCCCATTGCTTTTTGTTGTCATTCCCTTGTCCCCCCATCTTGTCGTGTGGCACCTGGAAACATGTGTGTATAGGTACCATACAAATGTCCAATAAAATAAATAAAATTAAAATAAACATCTACCTTGCCCTCTGGCCCATTCAACCACCACCATTGCACCCCACTCCCAGTGTCATGCTGATGACACACCTCTCTACTTCAATCTGACGTCCTCTACTTCCTCTCCATCTGCTCTCCTACATGAGTGCCTGACTGCTAATCATGCTACAGTCTCTGCTGACAATCCCTGCATGAATGCCAGCGAAACAGAGAAGCCCCTCATTGTGACACCTGCACCCTGTTACCTAACAACTCCCTTGTAACCCTTCATTGTCCCACCCCCCACACACCCCAGAGAGGATAGAGACCTTGGTGTCACCTTTGACTCATCCCACAACTCACCTACATATATCACGGACCATGGCAAGAGGCCCAACATGCAGCACCACCACCTCATGGGCACCCTCCTTACCTCACCCACCCTCACAAGCCAATGTCACCAGAGCACAGTTTTCCACTATGCTTTATAACAGCAAAAGCCTCTCCCTCAATCTACCCCTTACCTCCCTTTGCCCCCCCCCAACAACAGAGCCAGAATAGTGCTGCATGAATCAACCCAGGCCTCAATCCCTGGGTCCACTCCTCTCCAGCCATGGATTCACTCCACTGGCTCCCTGTGACCACAATGATCAATTCCAAAACCCTCTGTCTCATATACAAGGATTTCAGGGGCCTGGTCCCCCATGAGTCACACTGGTGCAAGTCCATCTCTGTCCAGTCACCCCCAGCACCCCTTACCAGCACACGGCCAACCTTGCCTGGGCTAGCCCGATTCTGGACCACCCCGTCTCTCGCACTGTACTCCCTTCCCCCTTTAACCCCTTCCATCTGACCCTGTTGCTCCCATCAACATGTGCTCAGCCCCCTGTTGCCCCACAACCTGCACTACACCCCCTCCCATCCTGGTCCCCTCACACTTCCCTCCCATGTACGGCATTTAACCCTGTACTTGCACGATGACAATGACACACGACCCTGCAATAGCCAAATGTTCTATTCTGTCCACCCGTGGCCACCACCATCTTGCTGTTGGCGACTGGAAACACTTGTGGATATGCACAATCAAACATTGCAATGGGCGGACTGTAAACACCATGCACAGGCATCATATCACACTCTGTACTGCATGTTGCAAGGCAATACGACAGCACAGAGTTGACTAATGGCATGCCCATCTCACCCCCATAGGCACATAATCTGACAGCGACCAAGGAGGACCAAGCACCTCATGGGCATCCACTCAGAGGGGGAGAGCTACACCAGGGAAAACCGCTGCACAGGCAACTCCAGCACCAGCCACACTAGGCACAGGGCCAGTGAGCATGCTTGCTGGCTGCCCCTGCAGCTACACCAGATGCCTGACACAGGCACAGCTAGCAGCCCCTGCAGCTACACTTGCTGCCCCGATACAGGCACAGCCAGCAGCCGCTGCAGCAACACCTGCTGCCCCAATGGAGGCACAGCCAGCAGCTCCTGACGCACAGCATTGTTCGCCAACTGGACAGCCACCCCCCCACACCAGCCTCCCCTTTACATCAACGCATCTACATATGACGATGCCGGGCAGGAGGCCAGGGACACAACCGAGGGGACACCTGAACACACCCCCTACCACCGTCCCTCCTCTAGCCCCTCTGACCTCCACAGCCCACCTCCACCACCAATCCCCAACATCCAAGACATAGATGCACGCTTACGGCGCATCATGGAACAGCATGAACAGATGGCAGGACTTGTGCTCCAGCACCTTGAAGAGTCCAGGTTGCTGCGGAAGGAGATCATGTAATTGCTAGAGAGCGTGCAGGCCACTGGCCGGCTGTGAACATGTCCTGGGATGCTCGCACAAAGAGTCTGGGAGAGGAACAAGGCAATCTCAGCACTATCCGAGTCCCTCACCCTTTCCCAGGTGGCATTGGAGCGCAGGGACTTGCCAGGGTCAGACCCCACTGTCAACCCTCACAATGCCTGCAAGCTCTCAATAAAGCAGCCCCAGACACAGGTCCCTGCACCTGTCAGGCTCACCACAGAAAGGCAGGTTCAGTGTCAAGAAACCACAGAAGTGAGCAGTGACAGACATCAAGAGACACTGATGCAACCTGGGGAGTGTTTTTGGGACAGTGTGTTTTAGAGGGTTAGTCGGGGAGCATTAGATGGGGCGGGGGAGGTGAGGAGGCTAGTTGGGGCAGGGGCTTTAGGGGGCTAGTTGGGGAGGTGGAGTTGGGGGGACTAGTTGGAGAGGGGGTGGTAGCCCACACGTTTCTTGTGGTTTGTTCATGCAATAATACACATGGTTCTGCATATGAAATCACATCTAGACATTCAATTTGTGTAGTTGAGTGCTACATATTTGTGCTGCATCACATGAAGTGTGTGCCATGGGTCATGTGTAGGTGCTGTGTGCTCAGAAGTAGTTCTGTATGAGTTCCTGGTGGGCTGCACGCCCATCCCTGTCGTCCGTATGATGAAGTATTCGCATGTCCGCAACTGTGTCCATGTCACTGTCATCCTCATCGGCATCCACCGGAGCATGTCCATGTCCGGGGGCAGGGGAATGTTCCACCGGATGTCCATATTGTGCAAAATGGCACAAGCCAGGACTATCTTCCCCACTTTCACAGGCCCATAGATCAACAAAACCGTGCCTTCAACAGTCTGAAGGTCTGCTCAATTGTCTCCCTTTTTCTGATGTGCGCACAATTGAATGTTGTCTCCCGGTGGCTCTGTAGATGTCTCACAGGGGTCATCAGCCGTGGTAGTAAGGGGTAGCAGGAGTCACCTGCATGGAAAGGGACACAGGGAAGGCCACATTATTGATGTGACTGGTCTGTGCATGCATGTTGGGATGTGGATGTGTGACATATGCATCTGGGTCTCTGCGCTTGTGGGCCATCAATCACCTTGCTGCACCCTGTGACACTTAATGTTAGTAAGGACATGTGCAGGATCAGACTCACAAGGATGGTTAGTGGTGTTGGGTGGGGCACAGTGAGGATATGCAGTGGTTTGTGACGTGTGAGTGATGCATTCTGGTACCCGTGGTGCATACATGTGCCTGTCCATCCATGCCCAGATTGTTCTGGTGTGTACTTCCGTAGACTCATGTGGTACATGCCAGTCGTGGCCACCCACTCTTGCATGCAGAATGTGTCCCTGCATTTCCATGGTGCCTGTGGGCCATGCACTGGTGACAGTGAACATACCCAATGCCCTGATGCAAATGCAATGTTGTGTGTGTGTTGATCCTTAAACTCACCCAATAGCCAGGTGCGCTGTCCACCATAACACTACATGTACCCAGGCAGTGTGCTATTGTGCAGGAGCATGGAGTCATGTGCTGAACCCAGGAAGCGTGCGCAGCACTGTGATCGTCAGGTCCGCATCACAGATGACCTGCACATTCATAGAGTGGTATAGCTTTCTGGTCCGATACACCTCCTCTGTCGCATGTGCAGCCACTATCTCTATGTGTGTGCAGTCCACTGCTCTGAATGCATTAGGCATGCCAGCAAGGCCAAGGATGCTGAACTTGGTGGCGTTCACCTGTGCCTGTGTCGTTGGTAGGGTGGTGTCCTGGGACACATAGCAAAGGTGGGCCCCCAGGTCCTGCACATGCACAATTGAAATGTTGGTTGGGAGATGCCATGCAGCTCCCTGACTCTCTGCTGGAATGTGCCTGTGGCAAGAAAATGCAGCACAGACACCACCCTTGATACTCTGCATGCAATCCTGGATGAGGTCCACTATTGCAAGGATGGTCTCCCTGGTCAGGTGGTTAAGTGTATGGATCTGCCTGTCAGTCAGGCACCAGGGTGTTGCCCTTGTGCGGGGTATAGGTGCATGCCTGCAGGGCACAACTTGCTGCCCAGTGTTCCTCTACATTCTCCTTTTCATCCTCCTCAACCTCCTCCGCTGCCTGTTGGCCTGTTGCCACTGTTGCACCTCCTGCTCATAGAGCTGCACATCTGCATGCTCAATATCCATGACTACTGCTACGAGTTGCAGAATGGTTGTGTTGAAAGGTGTGGTGTTGTATGTGTGTGGTCATTTTCAGCAGTCTCTGTGCTCATTGTGTGCAGCTGGGTCAATTGGGTGCACCACCTGTGGCCTGTTCCTCCACACCTGGGCCTGTTTACCGCCTGTTCCATGGGGCCAGTGTTTCCGGCACGGTGTTCCTGGTGGCACTGCAATTTTGTGGCGGTGTTTCAGTGAAATTTGCTGGTGTAATGTCACCTTTTTTCTGCGTTGCAGTGTTTCTGGCATTGATTCAAAACAGTCCCGCAGATTGAGTTATCTGCGCTACCTGCAACGGTAGCAAAGTGCACGCTGTTACCGGAACCGTTGTTATCGGCATTCCCTCTCGTAGTGCTGCAGTGGGAATGAATGTCGTAATCGCAATTACTGGCACAATGTTTCCGGACTGCCACACTTGTAATGAGGGCCAATGTCATGGGCTCAGTGTTCTGTAACACTCACATGTCTGGGTCTTGCAAGGGCTTTGTGGAGAACCTTAAGACTCTGACCACGGTTAGCACTTAAGGGTGCACCAGCATAGTCAGGGTCAAAGGGATGGGGATATAGTGTGAAGGCTGCACTCCCTCTGCACTGTTCCTGGTATTTTGTGCCTGGCCCTATTGAAGAAAAGATATGGTCAGGGATATAACCTGCAATGGTCCCAGCCACTGTGACACTTCCCGAGGGGGTTGTTGACTTACCTTAGTGTGTGGTGCTAGTGTATTCAGAAGCAACTTGATCCGTCTGAGTCAGTTGAACAACAACCAAGTCCAGCTGTGGTCGGCTTCCTTCTGCATTCCTGACAATATTCCAGAATAATGTCCAAAATGTCTCCAGTTCTATTTGCAATGTCTTACTTCATTTTTGGTTATATTCCTGGTGATCTTCTTCTGTACAACTATGTCCTCAATTCTATGTTTCAATATATGCTTTCTTGTATTGTAGGTTACTGAGAAGACGACAGTGGCGTGAGACAAAGAATCCCAGGTTCAAGGCCCGTAGTCTAATGGCTGTTTGCCTACCTTGCAGGTGTCGACTTCAGGTCCAAACTCTGTTGGTGAGGTGGATAAGATGGATCGACGATGTTTCAGGAAAGTAGTCAGACAGAGCCAGAGAGGGTCACAGGAGCTGCTGCAGCGTTGGTAACAAAAACACAAAGCACGTGCTTGAGTGTGGGCGGACTGAGCTTATGTAGGCCTGCCCATACAAGATGGAGCACAGGTTGGTGGTAGATCTATTTCTTCAACTGGGGCCTCCCTCTGGAATAGCCTCCCTGCCTCGCTGAAAATTGAGGAGAACCATCTCTGGTTCCAGAAGCACCTCAAGACCTTCCTCTTTGTTTCTGCTTTCTCTCCTCTCCCCTATTGATCTCCTGGCTGAAACTGAAACTGCACTGGTTACCTGGCTACCCTCTGATCTCGGGCCCAGGTCCTCTCCCCACCAGGTCCTCTCCCCACCAGTTGCACACCTGCACCTCCCCCCTGGCAACCCTTGCACTCAGGGGCTGTTTCTGTATTCCTACAGCCCCCTACCAGCATTTGATACCTGATGTCTGCACTTACCCTTGCACTTGCCACCAGCTGGCCGCACTTTTTTATTTATTGTTTTATTTGTTTTATTGTTATCCTATCTACTGCACTGCCCCTCCCCCTTTTCTCCCACGTATAGGTGCATTATAAATGCCATATCATATCATACCATATCATACAATACACCAGGAACATGGATTGCCTAGGTGAAAGGGAGTAGAGGAACAAACAAGTGGGGTAGAGGGAAGGACTACCCTAACTCCATCCAAGGATCACAGGAACCCGAGACAAGAGGGAACACCAGATAAGAAAAAGGCTTGCAGGAGTCCAAGAAACTTGAGCACTACAAACCTCCAGAAGTGTCAACGGAACACACAAGAGCTAAGAGAGCCAGATGAACAGAGGGGACACTGAAACCCCAGAGAGTTAAGTGAGCCTTTGGGACAGAGGAACAGAAATGAGCTACAGGGCCCAATAAACAAAATGAAGAGCAGGTGCCAAGGGCGAATGGAAGCACCCAGCAGCTGATTAAAGTCGGGAGAGGACAACCAAAGTGGTGCAGAGGGATTAGAGAAATATACCTTCACCTAAAAAAAACTGCACATTTTGCATTTTCAGGGATATCTGACTTGTTGTTCAGACTTTGGGGAAACATTTGAGGACTTGTTATAGACTGAAAGAACTGTTTATTTGAGGGGAACTGTTATTAACTGGTAATTATTGGATCCAGATCCAGTAGGGATTCTTGGGACCCCTACGAGAGATCATGGTGGAAACCTCAGAGTGCAGGGTACTAAACCTACTTTTCATTTGTATTTTTCTAAAGTTGTATGGCCATTTTATTGAATAGGTTTGGACCAAGGACTGTTTTATTTTTGGACTATCGATGAGCACCTTAGTTAAGTTAGTTTAGGAAGGTAAATCCCCTTTCGTAATAGGACCAGTGAGGCATTTTTCTTGTTATTTAAATAAAATTATGTTTAAACCATGTCCTCTGGTCTGAGTATTTCTTTTGGCTTACCAGACCACATGCCCATACAGCTAGAATTGACACTTGCAGCAGGAGCCGTTGCAGTTCGATAAGGGTCAGGCTGATGCAAGATTGTCATTCGGGGGTCGCCAGGGTTCGCAACTGCGACCCTTGGGGGCCACAGTTGCACCACTGGGGAATCCCTTACAACAAAAAAGCAGGTGCTTCTGGTGTAGCAGGCCCTCCCGTGGCATGGGGGGCGACACCACAACAGTTCTGGTGGGTCCCCGGGCCAGTCCTCACCCATCAGGGTGAAGGCTGTGCTGGGGAGGCACTCAGTAGGGGTTGGAGCTGACCGTGACATGTGTCAGATGTCACATGCCACGTTCAGCTCCAACCCTTTCTCCCTCGGCTTCCTTGCAGCTCACATACAGGAACCAGGAAGCTCTTGCAGCTTCCTGGTAGTTGTCTGTGAGCAGCACGGAGGAGCCGAGGGGGATTGGAAGGACAGACCTAAGTTGCAAGAAAAAAGTAAAAAGGCCTTTTTTGTAATATGATGTGTGTTTTGCATGTGTGAAGTGTGTGTCGTGTCAAATGTATGTATGTGAATGATGGGTGAATGAGAATTGATCTGATGTGTATTTTTGAGTGTTTTGGGTGGGTGGGTGTGTGCCTGTGTAGAGAATGCAATGAGTGGGTGTAAGAGAAGGTATGCGTGACTGGTGGGTGAATGAGACGTGATGTGATGTGTGTTTTTGAATGTTCTAGGTCGGTGAGTGTGTGCCTGTGTAGAGAATGTGGTGAGTGCATGTAAGAGAAGGTCTGAGTGAGTGTCTGGTGGGTGAATGAGCATACATGTGGTAGTGTGTGTTTGAATGTGCCGGGTGAGATTTGGTGTGTGCCTGTGTGGTGAATCCAGTGTGAGTTTGTGCAAGAGGAGCTATATGGGTGAGTGGCCGGTGGGTGAAAGGGGATGCATGTGTGTGTAAAGCCTTGGGAGACTGGGGATCACTGCAGCATTTTTGCCACATCCTTTATTTACTTGACATGTTTTACTGGTATTTCTGGCCAAAGGCAAGTACACGTGTGCCATTCCCTGGCTAGACTCGCCTTTTGGTGCAATCAGTCTAGCCATTGGTTACTGTGGCATGACATTTGTTACTCAGCATCAAAAAGCAAACATGATAAATACTGTTACCTTGTTAGACTGATGTTTTGGTGTATCAGCCTTTATATTCTTCACTGTAGCGTGACCTTTTATTAACTTAGCATCTATGATGAATTAAGCAAGATAAGTGTTGTTATGGGTCTAGACTGGCTTACATTAGAACCAGTTTGGACAGTTTTTCCTATTGTGACATGGCACTTTTAATGGCCAAACCAATGGGAGTATGTGCTTACATTGGAGTACTGGTCTATATTGGCAGAGCCAATTTTGTACCCAGTGCCAGTAATGATGCTATAGAAAAACGTCTTAATGCGAACATAAGTATGGTCTTATATGGGAATACTAGCATATGTTGGTGGAGCCAGCATTGAAATGTATGGGCACAGCCAGCATACAAATGTTTTTTATACTGGCATATATTGCAGGGACCAGCATGATAATGCTTTGGGAAATGCCCTGTGCACTTTTGGTGATTTTCATCTTTTGTACTTTTTTCATTATTTACCCTGCACCCTACAACCGATCGTTGGCCTTTTACCCATATTGCTGGCCTTTTACCCAAATTTTCCCAGAAAGCATGCTGTGTAATTTACCATTTTAGCCCATTATTCAAAACATTTACTCTGGCATGGAGAAGAATCCCCCCGTTCCCCTCACAACCCATTTTCGTTGTTCGGGCCAACCCACTAATCTCAGTAGCAATCAAATACTTGTGGCAAATATTTACACCCTCCAAAAAAACAACTCATCAGCCACCACTGGGGGCTGGTGTATTTGTGGACCAGGTACCGATCCCTTCTCTCTAGGTTACGTTAAAGATTTAAGCTTTGATTGAAAAACATATTTACTTCTTTCACTTGCAGTAGTGCATGCCCCTGCAGCCGCATAATCATCATGGACATTGCACACACGTGGTGGTACAGACCGGCCGGGGTGTGGAGCGCCCTGTGCTTTCTTAAGGAGCTTGGGGGGGCATCATGGCTTCCAGGGGAGCTGCCAAATTGTGTGCTATTTCATTGGGCACCACTGGGTCTAACAAAGAGCTAGTGGGCAGTGCGCGCCTTGAAGTCAGCGAGTGAGTCCCCGGGTGAGAAGCAACTCGTGGGTGTATTCAATTTGAAATAATTGTGTGGTGCTATGAATTTATGTGTGCAGCAATGATATTACATTAAATGGTGTTTTTTAAAGTCCTCTGGCACCCAGTATTACACTTAGATAATAAAAACTATGGGGGTCTTGAGTATATTGAAATAACCTTTCCCAGGTATTATACTCCAGCAAAAATAACATATCAGGTGCAATCCCCTCTGTGCACGCAAACAGTCTAATAGGTTTCTTCTATCGTAGTGGTGGCTGAATCATATATACATTTATAACCAGGGAAGTTTGTTGATACTAAATCCTGGTCAGTGATTTAATGTTCAGGCTTTGCTCATGCAGCATTTTTCTCCTGGTTAAACAGCAGAGCACGCCTCCCCAGCTCAATGATTTTTTGGCTTGTTTAACACAGCAATGCCATAGATAACACGTACTTCTGTGTCCATCGATCTATAGATGTGCCATACACTAGCTGTAGTTTGCGTTCCAGATTTCGGTTACAATGTTAGAAATACTGCATTATGCATATTTTACATATAGGCCCCACGTCAAATCTGGAAAATGCCATTCCCCAAATGTGTAATCGTGGACAAATCATGCCTCCCTCTGTGCCTCGGTTCCTATATATGGCAGAAATGAGAGCACCTGGAAACACGGGTGCTAGATGCATCTAAAAAATCTGAAGGTCATTTGCCATCACTTCCTGTGATGTCACTTGGGCGTGGGGTCAAATTCCATCACTTCCTGTGATGTCATCATGCGCAAGGGTCGTATGATGTCACCTCCGCTACCCTAGGCATTTTGGTGAAATGGCGTCCCTGGGCTGATGTGATAAAATTTGCAGAATCTCATACTGAGTCACGCAGCAGCATGTAGGACACACTTCAGGGGTTTAAGAGTCGCTGCCGCATGGCCTGGTGGGGGAAGATTAATGTTTGGACAACATGCCTAAAGGTTTCTGCTGGAATGAAGGGCTTGCTATTCTGCATGAGAAAAGATGAGTAATGGTCATGGTGTCACATTTTGGTGCATGGCATGTAGAATTTATGTCATCAAGATGGCAGATTGTAAGCTTACTTAAATCTTCAATAACATCTTTGCTTTTTGTATATTGTAAAGATTGGAGAGGGTATCTGTACCACCCATTATATGGTTGTGATAAAGGAACAGAGGCACCCCAGTCAAACCTCTCAATTGGTAAACATGGACGAGCAATCAAGGCTGAGACTCAAGGGACGTGATGCAGGCTGGTTCGTAGGTACAGTGAATCCCCAAGACCCCCACATGGGAATGTCCACACACTATGGTATGTGCTAACAAAGTTCTTTAATTAACGGATAAAATGTTATGTGGATATATACACATAAATAAGACTCACTTTGTATTCAGGAATCTAATCAAATAGTTAACTCAATATATACAGTTCTATGTGGTACCACAGTTGCCCTTAGACTCTGTTGCAACTTCTAAACTATTAAAACGCCTTACACTTATTAGGCAATGTTTAACCCCATAGACTTGTGAGTAGGATTGTAGGCAGAATGGTTTCTTTGAGAATAAAAATGCAATACTGTGTGAGGATCCCCCCACCTGGGCAACCTATAAGAAAAAGGTAAGTTCCACTTTGCTTCTAAAACAATGTCCAATCCTTATATGTGCAGTAATTGTCTGCTTTTGTTACCACAGATCCCACCACCCCAAAGTACCTGGGAAGCCACAGGAGAACATGATCGAAGATGAATCTGGGACTCTTGGATGAACCCTGAGGATGGACGATGCTCTTCCTCATCACAGTATTTTGAGTGCCCTGAAGGGCTAAGTGGTCGAGTCCCTTGGTTATACTCAACAATACCCTTTGAGGATTGATGCCCTGTGGAAGAAGAAGAAGATGGGATGTTGATGTGGAGCAGGAGAAGGAAACCAAGCAGTGTCGGAAAAGCAGCAGTGAAGGTATGTCACGGTTGTCTCATTGGTTGGGTTTGCTATGGATGTCCCAAGAAGATGAAGCTTGCTCTGGACCTCGACAAGCCTTGGGCGGTGAAGATAAGTTATTTGGTTTCCATGGATGACCTTCCGCTGCGACAGGTGCAGTGGCAGAATTAGATGTGTGGTTTCTTCAGTTCACAGTTTGTCACTGTTTGTTTCTACAGTACTGCAGCTGCAGCACGGATGATAGAATGGCTTCTAGTGATTTGGCCCCTAGCACAACTGCTTTGCAGACCACCACCAAGTCTGAACTGTCAGGACTCAATCTTTGATATGATATGATATGATATGATAGTTTATTTATATAGCGCCTATACGCAATGTGTTTCAAAGCACTTCAAGGAGGGAGGGGGACATAGGAAAATACAGTTACATTCAGCAAAAGTCGTTGAAGCAATACAGAATGTGAAAATAACTATCATAATAGGCCTGTCGACATTTCTGATAGTGCAAGTGCATAGAACAAGTAAGGCAGGAGGTAATGGATAGGAAGGAGAACAAAGCAAGCAGTAACATTACTATGTCTGACGACAATTTACGCAGTGCAGGTGGTAAACAAGAGGCGGGGTGGGAGGGGGGGCAAGGGGACGGAGGGGGAAGGAGAACAAGGCATGCTACTAAGCAAAAATGTCGGGGACAAATTTGAAGAGCAGGGGAGGGGGAGAACAAGGGGGGAGGAGGGGAGACAGACAAGCTGCTATCAAGAGTCAAGGAACAGATGATAGGAGTAAGTGCTAGGAGGGTGAAGTCAGAGAGGAGGGAGAATGAAGATGGGGGGAGTCGGAAGGTAGTGGAAGAGGATGGAAGTGAAGGAGGGGGGAAGGGAAGGAGGCAGGAAGGGGGGGAGCAAGCAGGGGGGGCACACAGACACTCACGGAGGGGCAGGGGGGCACACAGACACTCACGGAGGGGCAGGGGGGGCACACAGAAACTCACGGAGGGGCCGGGGGCACACAGACACTCACGGAGGGGCAGGGGGGGCACACAGACACTCACGGAGGGCCGGGGGAACACAGACACTCTCGGAGGGGCAGGGGGCACACAGACACTCACAGAGGGGCCTTGGGGGCACACAGACACTCATGGAGGGGCCGAGGGGGCACACAGACACTCACGGAGGGGCCGGGGGGGCACACAGACACTCAAGGAGGGGCAGGTGATCCGGTGTACCACGGTGGACAGCGGTAGACAGGGCCTTTGTTGTGGGCCTTCGACAGTGTGGCCGGCTCCCGCCTCCCGGTTGCAGCCATTGGCTAAAGGGGGCCAAGGCAACCAATGGGAGAGGGAGGCAGGAGCTGGCCCAGAAGATGGAAGCAACATTCACAATGAAACAGAAAAACGGCCATCTTGGAAGGCATGATGGTAACAGGCAAGTCAATTGCTCTAATAATGTCTACCCAAGTGGGTAATGCAAGGAGTGTGGAAATGCACAGCAAACAAAGCAAAGTATGCACGCACGATGGAAAGGTGCATTTTGACACAATTTGCAGCGTCGCTCGTCGCATCACGAATGAAATTTCCAAATTTGCAGATTCCTTACCCCCATTGAAGCGCATCAGTATTGCCAGTCCAGCGCAGGTGGAGGGTAATGGGGAGCAGAGGGAAGGGGCTCATCCAGGTCGGAGAAAGGAAGTGAGAAGGGTGGATGGAGGGAGGGCCTCATAGTGAGCCTTCGACAGTGTGGCCGGCTCCCGCCTCCCGGTTGCAGCGATTGGCTAAACAGGTGGGCACTTCTCTGCAGGCGGCGACACTGGACTTCTTCAGCTGTTGAAAAATTGAAAGATGTCATGGTTGCAATGCCCTTTGAAGATTTCTTTGGTTGGTTGCAATATGCCAGTGTACCCCCTCTTCTGGCCTCCCAGTACTCACAAACAGTCACAAACAGCTTCTTGACCCTGGACAATGCTGGTGAACTTCTTGAGTTCAAGATGTCCGTGCACTCCTCTTCCAGACCAACGAAAGTACCTATGCAGCATGGCAGGAACACATGTCTGGCTTCCAGGAAACTTTAGGTGAAGAGCAGCAGTTGCATGATGTCCCCTTGTTGCTATAGGAAATGGCTGCCTGTCCAGGTCCTCTCTGATTCAGTCCTTGAAACAGCACAACAGCCATTGGATTTGTTGAAGAGTTGCATCCGCACACTTCTTCCTCCAGCTGGATTCAGGATGCAAACTTCAAGAATACTCCAAGTTTCCTGTTCTGGTTTCTGATAGCAGCTTTAGACACAGAGGTAAGTGCGGAGTCCTTTGTTATACATGTCGAAATAAATAGGCCATGCATTCTTGCCACATATCCAGACAAGTGGGTCACGGGATTACAGACATTTGTGTTTTATTAATGTCTCAAGTTATTTTGATTAATTATAACTTAAACTATGATTTTGTATTTCAAGTGTAAGAGTGAAAAACACCCACTTTGGCTCATGTTAAAATATATGGAAATATGAACATTCAATGCATATTGGTAGTGTATAGTATGTGGCAGTGTCTGAATAGTGGCCAAGCAAATTGAAATATTTGACCAATGAAATAGTGTGAAATAAGCTTGGGCATATTGCACATTTTAAAAAGCAAGAATGCACAGGTAATAGCCCACTGACTCTGGAGTTAAACCTACAGGGACGGAAATTACGTGTCCAATGGGGTGGATTAATTAGAGAAACCAACTGAATGTCTAGCATTCATTTAGGACTGCACTCCTACTGCATTTAAAATCAAGTGAGATTGCATTTCAATACAACCCAAAAATATATTTCTGAGCTTTGTGAGAAATTTGATACAGATAGCATTTTCTTTCAGCCTGCATACAGCTCTTTGTAAATATTTGGTTTTCACATAAATATTTAACATTCGGCTGTGCACATGTCCCACCATAGCCCAATGAAGGATTGCTTGATAATATGTGTTCTCTGAAAGCCATAGCTATCAAAGCAGTATCTGGAAATGAAAGGGAGTAGTGTGATTTCTACCTCCACAGAAAATTATTCTAATGTAAATTCCAGGCACCCATCACTCTTGACTTTACATAGTAGAGAAAAAGAATCTCATACAAGTGGGACACAATCAGTGAATTAAAAGGGGAGGGGCACTCATACTTGTATCAGAATATCTTAAAACTATTCTCGTAGGTTGAGTGGGTAAATCGAATGTTAGATTTTCACAGGCAGGCCAAACATAAATAGGTATATAAGCCCAAGTTATATGTATCTGATGTGTGTGGTGGCTTCCAATGTTTAATGTAAGGGGACCACCTTCAACTGCTTTTATTTAAATACATATGAGTTTTAATCAAACAGCTTATTTTTTGTCCCAGAATTGTGGTGTGAGACTGTATACCAGGGAGTGTTTGTTTGTTTGTTTATTTATTTATATAGCACGCCTAACCCTGAGTTATCTGGGCGCATTTTACTTGGTTACATATAACACAGAAATATAGGTAAAGGTAATACAGAGGCAATAGATACAATACATTACAGCAATAAATAATTACAGTTACATTCAGGTATTTACAGATATGTGCCCTCATTACGACCTTGGTGGTAAGTACCGGTCATTATCGGCATGGCGCAATTACCGTGTCCGTGCTGGCAATAGACCGATAAAAGCGCCCCATTACGAGTTTGCGGGCACGAGCTTTCCGCCATGACGGTAATGAACTCACCGCCATGCCGCTAAAGGCAGAGAAATCCCCCTTTCCGGCATCGTATGCAGTGGAAATAGCACCTCCGGCATCCTAGCCATCAGCATTAGCGGTCACCGCTAATAGCAGTCACCTCAATTAGCAGCAACCGCTATTAGCGGTGACCGTAAATAAGCGGATCCGGAAGTAGCGTCATCGCACAGGAACGGGAAAGAGCATGGTGGCCATTTTTAAAAACACAATCCATTGCCATCCACCACAACCAGGAGCCATCTGACCCCCAGAACTCCCACACACCTCAACCACCACCTGTCTGAATTTAGGATGCCGAAAGTTGTGAAAAAAGTGGAGATCAGCTGCGCCAGGAGCGCTTCTCCAGAGAGGAGCTCACCATGTTGGCTGAAACACTTCAGGAGCATTCAGACGTGGTGTTTGCAAATGAAATGTCCCGACCAGCCCTCCTGCGTAAAAAGCAGATTTGGGAATTGGTCGCCCAGAGGGTCAGTGCTGTCGGCACCACACCCTGCACACCAAAACAATGCCGCAAGCGATGGGACGACCTACGTCTACGTGTGAGAAGCATACTGTCGGCAAACAGAAACCTCGGGATGGCGACAGGTGGAGGTGCAGAGTTGCCCCTAAAACCCCAACCATGGGATGAGATATGTGCCTCCACCATAGGCACTGAGTCAATAGAGGGAGTCGGGGACATGGAGAGAGGAGCCCCGTCATCAGCAGATGCAGGTAGGTGTCTCAAATCAAACAATGCCAATACCACCGCGATGATGTCCAGATGAACTGACAGTGCAATGATGTATATCAGGGTCCACCAGACACATAAGCACAAGACTGCCTACAGGGAGTGCAGAGCATCACCT
Organism: Ambystoma mexicanum; assembly: GCF_040938575.1. Taxonomy (NCBI): domain Eukaryota; kingdom Metazoa; phylum Chordata; class Amphibia; order Caudata; family Ambystomatidae; genus Ambystoma; species Ambystoma mexicanum. The sequence continues at coordinate 451,154,114 of NC_090933.1, read as the reverse complement.
TGTCCACATGCATGATGCACCCCATTTGTGTTGCAACCCAAATGCCACCATGCATCACCCACCCAAGAGTAAGACAACTTTTATGTCACTCCCCCAATGTGACTCATCTACCAATCCATATCAATGCAGCCACCCCAATGCATGCTCAATGCCCGTAGACCCATCACTAACCCTCTCCCTCCTTTGGTCCCCCACAGTCACACAATCAGACAGCGCCGATGAGGACACCGGTGCCACACCAGGGAAGAAGGCCAGGGCCGAGGAGGGTCAACACCGGCCCTCCAGTTCAAGGGGCATAGGCCAAATGCTACGACATCAAACTGCCAAGCGCACACCACAGGCCACAGCACCAATGTGCTCTACGTCCCCCACTATGGCGCCCACAACAGCCAGCATCACCCAAGTGTCGGCGGCAGAAGAGACTGCATCGGATGCAATCAGCACAATTGGCGAAACCGCTGCCACAGAAGCAATCTCCGATGATGAGGAAGGGGATGTGCTGCATGTTACAACTCCCCCACTGGCGCCCTGCATTCCCCACACGTGTCCCCATGCAGCCTGCCCGACACCAGCATGCATGGGCTGTCTCCAGCTAACTCATGCCGGCAACTCCCAGCCCACCCACAACTGTGCACGAGGAACACAGTGTTTCGGGCACCCCTCAAACATCCACCCCAGCCCCAAACACCCAAGAGGGAATCCAGGACATTGTAAGGCGCCAGCAGCAGCTCACTGGCCTCTTGACACAGCACATAACTGAATGTGGTAGTGTAAGGGAGGACATCCGTGAATGTGCTGCTTCCCTGAAGTCAGCAATAGAGTCGAGCTCAAAGGACATATGCGCAGAACTGTCCGCAGTGCGGCACGTACTGTCTGAGATGGTGGCAGCAATGCGGGACATGCGTCCATCTGAGCAACCAAGTACATCCTCAGCTGCTAGTTCCACCAGGGCCAGCCCAGTGCGCAGGTCTGGCAGGAATCTACGGCGAACAGACAGGGGGGCACCTGGTGCTGGAAGAGGGGGATGCCAGTAGGCACAGCCTTGCGTACTGGTGCCATGTGGTCCATTGATGGACAGTATTGCACACCATGTGTTGGGGAGTTGAGGGGGGGAGGTGGGAGTGGGTGTGTTGGGGAGTTGAGGGGGGAGTGGGTGTGTTGGGGAGTTGAGGGAGGAGGGGGGAGTGGGCATGTGGGGTGGAGGGCTTGTTCACTTAGTTATGCTTCTTCAATACACATTTTGGTTACTCATAATTCACATGTGTGGACATTGCTTATTGCGTACATGTGCTTTATTGGCTAACAGTCTACAGTGTCCATGTCCCTGACACACCCAGTGGCCCGAGAGCCATCTCCATGTAACACCCCCCGTTCATGTGTGTTAGAAACATTGGTTGATCAGAGTCTGACGCATGGCACCTCCCTCCTGTGCATTGCTTCCTCCCTGAGGTGCTGCCCCATCCCCACCCTCCTCATCCTCTTCGTCAGGTGGTTGCAGTTCAGCGTCAGTGGGCAGGGGCACATTCCGTCTGATGCAAATATTGTGTAGCATGACACATGCTATGACGATCTTTGCCACCTTCTCATGGCGATACAGGAGTGCCCCACCAGACCTGCTGAGGCAGCGAAACCGTGCCTTCAAGAGGCCAAATGTCTGCTCAATCACCACACTAGTTTGTGTATTGGCACGATTATAGTCCTCCTCGTGCCTGTTCTGTGGGTTCCGGACTGGGGTAAGGAGCCACCTCTTCAAGGGATAGCCTGCATCACCTGCATGTGGGCAACAATGTATGTGTAAGTTATCACATCATATTTGACCTCATTAAGTGACACCATAGCATGCATTTATTTCTTAATTTCAACCCCATTTCCATGCATGAATGGAGACAAACGATGTGACTGCTATGTGTGTATTCCTCTTATGGACTGGTTTGCATGCCATCAACTAGTGGGCGCAGGGGCGGCCAGTTCCTTGTGATTGCCCATGCACTATGTTAGTCCACAGAGGTTGTTTCTGTGATCTGGCAGATGTCCAGTAATTTGTATGCTTTCATCCTGGTACCGTTCATGTCAGCCTCATGATGATCTCACTGTGCACAACAAATGGTGTCATGCAATTCAGTTGGGCCTCTGTGTCAGTGTAGTGGTGTATTGATGTATTTGACCCTCTTGTGACTCCTTTGTATGCAGTAATGGGGGACTGTCCTTTCAGTTAATGGTGTTTGGTGCTGTGTATTGGCTATAGTCATTGCTTGTAGCTGCATTTTGTTGGGGGGATGCGGTCTGAATTGGTACAGTGCACATACAGATGGCTGTGGAATGGTTGTGACACTGCTTCATTTACATGGTAGGTCTGCTTACATCTTGCATTATGTGGTCAGGTGTCAGCTCCAGTCTGGGCTGCTTTAGGGTATGAGCATGCTCCATTCCCTCTGGCACTCGCAGGCAGGTGAAGTATGCATCTCTCCCCCCCTCATCTCAGCCAGGTGAAGTATGCATCCCCCCCATCTCAGCCAGGTGAAGTATATATCTCTCCCCGCCCCCATCTCAGCCAGGTGAAGTATGCATCTATACCTCAATCACCAACCCACATCACATTTCCATGGGCATAACATGTGACTCACCGAGAAGCCAGGATCTCTGCTCTGCATGTCGCTCCATGTAGCGTGGTATCGTGGAGTTCCGCAGGACCATTGAATCATCGGTTGATCCGGGGAATCGGGCTCAACAATGTGTGATGATCCTGTTCGAGTCACATACCATTTGCACGTTGATTGAGTGGTATAGCTTACGGTTGCAGTACGCTACCTCCATGGCATGTGGGACCACCAATTCCACATGGGTGCAAACAATGGCGCCAATGCTACCAGGTATGCCGGCCATTGAATGGAAACCTACTTTGGTGTTTGAGATCTCCTGGGCAGACCGTGGTAAGGAAATGTGGTCGTCTGTGTGCTTGAGGAGGGCAGCAAGCACTTGGTTCAGCGTGTGTGAGAATAATGGTTGTGAAATGCCACGCAAGTGCCCCACTGTGTGCTGGTAGGTGCCTGTGGCCAGGAAGTGGAGCACAGACACTACCTTCAGTAGGGGTGGGATGGCAGTGCGTGTTTCCATCAGGCTGACAATGTCGTCATGTATCATGTCCAAAATGGTGGTGATGGTGTCCCTGTCCAGACAGCACAGGGTGTGGATCTGCTCGGCGGTTAGGTTGAATGGACTGGCTCTGATGGCATGTGGGACCACCAATTCCACATGGGTGCAGTCGATGGCACCAATGCAACCAGGTATGGCGGCCATTGAATGGAAACCTACTTTGATGTTTGAGATCTCCTGGGCACACCGTGGTAAGGAAATGTGGTCATCTGTGTGCTTGAGGAGGGCATCAAGCACTTGGTTCAGCATGCGTGAGAATAATGGTTGTGAAATGCTATGCAAGTGCCCCACTGTGGGGGCTGCCTGCGTGGTGCCATGTTACAAACTTGATGGTCGTGTAGAGTATGGGCAACCCCTCTGTCCCCAAGTATCACACTGACAGCACCAGAAATACTGTCTGTGCGATCTTTGAAGCCACAGGTGGAAGTCCGCAAGCCTGGACGTGGGACACAGCCGGAAGAACCCCTTGAGCGCTGCAAGGCAAGGTGCAATGGTGGTTAGGATGCAGGACAAGGTAAAGTATATGGAATGCCAAATACAAGAACACAATGTACCTGTGAGGATATGAAGGTGGTTCTGAAAGAGGCCGACGAGGCGTTGACCTTGAGACGGCTGTTGGCCAGGCAGTGGGCAAGGTGAACACCTAGTGCAGGACCGTAATCCCAAATTGGTACGTGATTCGTGGAGGAAAACCAAACAGTCCGAGGTCAAAACGTTCGATCCAGGTAGATAAAGGGTTAAGCAGAGCAGTCCGTTGGGCGAAGCGTAGCAGTCAAACCGGTAATCCAAAGTACAAAAACAGTTAAGGGAGAAGCGTAGCAATCCGTGAAGCAAACCGTGGTCAGGCGATGGGTAAGATCCTTGGAACGAAGAAATGGGCGACACGTGATCCAGACGAAGAACAGCTGTGAAGCAACGCTTTCTGTTTCCAGGCGTCCTTTATCCATCCGGCAGAAGTCACGTGATGCATGTACGGAACAAAAGCGTTGCGTCGTTGCTAGGAGACAGGGAATCATGGGATCCGCGGCGCGCAGTGACGCGCGGTTCTCCGCAAACGGCGCAAGCCGATGCGATGATGTGGTAACAACCTCCAGTTCAGCTGCCACAGACGTGAAGGGCGGTAAACGCCAGTCCTAACATTCTGTGACCGGGAGTGAGGGGTACGTGTGCCAGATTTTGTATGTCGGGTAGCAGGGCGAATGGGAGTTGTGTGCGGGGAGGGGCATGACCTAGATCGTGTGGTCGGCGTGACAGAGTCCCCCCTCAAAGGCCCACGACCCCGTGGGCAAGCCGCGCAATCCCTATGAAAACGCGCAACAAGCCGCGGAGCCCGGACATCCCAGGAAGAAACCCAAGAGCGGTCCTCGGGACCATACCCCAGCCAGTCCACCAGATATTGGAGGCGACCCCTGTGGAAACGGGAACCCAGTATCGCACTGACTTCATATACGTCCGGAGAGGACACAGAGACAGAAGCGGGCGGAGCAAGGACACGAGTAGGAGCAAGGTAGGGCTTGAGGAGGGAAGTGTGGAATACAGGGTGGATACGCCAAGCAGGAGGAACAGAGAGGCGGAAAGCCACAGGATTCAGGACCCCGGTGACCCTGTAGGGACCCACAAAACGAGGTAGCAGCTTCCGACAACCAGGTATCCGTAAGTGTCGAGTCGACAGCCACACCCGGTCGCCCACATGATATTCCGGCGCCACGGTCCTCCTCCGATCCGCCTTAGCCTTCATCACCGTCTGGGCTTCACGGAGGTGAACCAGTGTTTGTGCATGAACCCCGGTCAGATCGCGCACACAGGCATTGGCAGCCGGAGTGGTAGAGGAGAAATCAGGGTGCGGCAGGGTACGCGGATGCTGACCATACATAGAGTAGAAAGGGGAGAAACCAGTGGCTGAATGTCGGGAGTTGTTGTAAGCGAATTCAGCGAGATGGAGCAGATTGAACCAGGAGTCTTGGTACTGGAGGGTCAGACAGCGCAGGTATTGTTCCAGGGCCTGATTCACCCTCTCGGTCTGCCCATCGCTTTCTGGGTGATAGGCCGAGGAGAAGCGAGCATCAATACCCAGGAGCTTGGTAAGGGCACGCCAGAAACAGGACGTGAATTGGGTCCCACGATCTGATATAATGACTTGTGGCAGACCGAAAAGGCAGAATACCGACCTAAAGAACAGGCGGGCCAGGGTTGGAGCTGAGGGGATGCCCGTACAGGGAACAAAACGGGCCATCTTGGTGTAGGAATCAACAATTACCCATATGGTGTCGTAGCCCTGTCTGCGGGGTAGGTCCGTGATGAGATCCATGGAGATGGTGTGCCAAGGCCTGGGGGGAATGGGCAATGGTAGGAGCAACCCCAGGGGTCGTCCTCTGCGTGTTTTGCACTGGGCACAGATCGAACAGGTGTTTACGTAGTGTTCTACATCTTTCCTCATGGATGGCCACCAGCACCAACGTTGTAGCAATTCCAGGGTGCGTTGTTGCCCAGGGTGGCCGTTTATAGCAGCATCATGTGACCAGGCAAGCGCCTGGTTACGTACATCACATGTAGGGAGAAACAATTTGCCTTGAATGAACGGCAACCCCTCTTGGAGGGCTATGTCCCATTCGGAGAGCATATGAGGATGTTTGGAAACCCATTGTCTGATGGCGATGAGCATGGGTGGGGATAGTGTGCACAAACATATTACATGGCCCTTCCCTAACAGCGTGTCCGGGAATAGTGACAGTGATTCCCCACCAGGAGAACGGGAAAGAGCATCAGCCTTGCCGTGGATACGACCCGGTCTGTGTTTAACAACGAAATCGTAGGCAGAAAAGAACAAATGCCAGCGCACTTGTCTGCTGTTTGTACATTTTAGGGAGGCCAGGTCTTGCAGGTTTTTGTGGTCTGTGTAAACCACTGTCTGATATCTTGCCCCCATAAGATGGTGTCGCCATGTTTGGAGGGCATCTTTAATGGCCAACAACTCTTTCTCGGTCACAGTGTAGTGTGTCTCGGCAGCCGAGAACTTCCGAGAGTGAAAGGCTACTGGATGTAAGCTACCCGTGGTTGGACAAGGCTGAGATAACACCGCCCCTAAAGCAAACGAGGAGGCGTCCGCTTCCAGAACATAGGGAAGACCAGGGTCAGGGTGTTGCAGGACAGGAGCAGAAACGAATCTGGACTTAAGCGTTTCGAAGGCTTCCTGATGTACGGGGTCCAGGTGAACGGGACGAGAGGACTGGTCAGAGCGGTCAAAGACGAAACAATAGAAGAGAAGCCGGCGATGAATCTCCGGTAAAAATTAGCGAAGCCGAGAAAGGATTGGAGCTGTTTGACGTTAGCGGGAGTCGGCCACCCCGTGACAGCCCGTACCTTGGTCTGATTCATGGATAACCCTCCGGGGGAGATGTGAAAGCCTAAGAACCCCACTTCCTTTGTGTGGAACAGGCATTTCTCGGGCTTGGCGAACAAGGCGTTCGCCTTGAGGCGAGAGAGGACCTCCCTAACATGACCGACGTGTTCCTCCAAAGAGGACGAGTATATTAATATATCGTCCAGATATACCACCACGAACGTATCCAAGATATCAGAAAATACGTCGTTGATAAATCGTTGGAACGTTGCGGGGGCGTTACAAAGCCCGAAGGGCATCACAGTATATTCAAATAGCCCCTGTCGGGAACAGAATGCCGTCTTCCATTCATCTCCACGCCTCATCCGGACTAGGTTGTATGCCCCCCTTAGGTCCAGTTTGGTGAATATGGACGCCTTGGTCAACCTGTCCAACAGCGTGGAGATGAGTGGGAGGGGATACCTGTTTTTCACTGTGACGGAATTCAACCTCCTGTAGTCCACACAAGGGCGAAGATCGCCCTCTTTTTTCGGCACGAAAAATATCGGGCTAGCAGCAGGGGAACAGGAGGGACGGATATGACCTATGTGTAATGCCCGCTGGATGTACTCCTTGAGAGCTCGTTCCTCTGACTGGGTTAATGAATAGATCCTACCCCTGGGAATGGGAGCATCTGGGACCAGATCTATCGGACAATCGTATGGTCTGTGTGGGGGTAACCCTTCTGCAGTAGCTTTGTCAAACACCATATGAAAATCGTGATAGTCAGCGGGTATGTTTGACATGACGGCCCCCACGGTATGCGTGGGCACAGGGTCGGAGACTACGTCATCGATGCGGGTGGAAGCCATGGCACTAAGGATGGTAGCAGGAGTGGAGACCGAATCCCTTTCTGTGAGACAAAAGTGTTGGCATACTTCTGACTCAAATGTGACTTGTCCCGTCCCCCAATTTATCAAGGGGTTGTGCTGTCGTAACCAGGGTATCCCTAAGATGACGCCAAACTGTGGTGTAGTGATAAGGTCAAACGACATGGTTTCCCTATGGGTACTCTGTATCGTTACTTCCAGAGGAGCAGTCTGGAATTCGATTGGGCCGGAGGATAGGGAAGTGCCATCAACCGCGTGTACGGGTTCTGGGTGTGCTTTTCTAACCAAGGGCAGATTAAGGTGATGTGCCAAGGCGATATCGATAAAACAACCAGTAGCCCCGGAATCAATCACTATCTGTACGATGTGTGCGATCTCTCTAGTGGGTTTCAGAAGGGCTTGTACTACCACCGGTCTGATGGGACCGAAGGCGGGTTCAGCGGGGGTCGTGGACAGGCTCGCCGGTGCCCCCTGTATCATGGGCGAGCCTTCTGAAAACCCGGGGTCTTGTTCTTGGGGCGTCGGGGGCATTCCCTTACGTAGTGCCCATTCAACCCGCAATAGAAACAGGCGTTCTCAGCCCTCCGACGTTCACGTTCGGATGATGTTAATGGACTTCGGATGCCCCCTATCTGCATAGGTTCAGAAGCGGTGTTAGAAGTGCTCGGGCCTGCTGGGCTAGTGAAAGTTGTTTCTGCCCTCCGCTCGGATCGCCTTGCGTCAACCTGTAAGGCAAGATCCACTAGATCCGTGAAGGCCGAAGGAAGGGCAGGAATCACCGAGAGTGCATCCTTCATGGTGTTGCATAGCCCACGATAAAACACGATAGCCTTTTTCTCCTCCGGCCAGGAGTTCTTGGCGGCCAGCTGGTTGTACCGTGTGATGTACTCTATTAGTGTTTGTTTCCCTTGTGTCAAATCCAAGAGTTCCAGGTCCCTTGAGTGGGCCTTATAACGAGTGTCGAAGACTTTGGCCATTTCGGCTATGAGAAGATCAAAATCATACAAGGCGGGATGATCGTTCTCCAACATTGGATTGGCCCAGGTAGCTGCCACCCCGGACAGATGTGACAGAAGAAATGCGGCCTTGGTGACTGAATCGGGGAAAGCCAAAGGTCTGCACAAGAAGTGCAGCTTACATTGATTAATGAATGTACGGTACTTCCGGGGGTCCCCCTGGTAGCGTTCTGGAGCGGCAAGGGGAACGGGTGTCGGGAATAACACGGGAGTGGGAGTTGGGGCCTGAACAGGTGCTAGTCGGTCTGGAGAGGTTGGGTCCCCAAACTCGGCGTCTGCGGGTAAAGGGTGTTGGGTGCTTTGTAAGGCGTCCAGACGGTGATGTATGGCTGCTGTGGCGGCGGCCATGTCGGTCCTGAGGGCCGCCACTGCCTGCATCAAGGCGGTCACAGGATCCCCGGTGGAGGGATTCATACTCTGGACGACCAAAAAAAAGGCTTCACAGTCTGTTACAAACTTGATGGTCGTGCAGAGTATGGGCAACCCCTCTGTCCCCAAGTATCACACTGACAGCACCAGAAATACTGTCTGTGCGATCTTTGAAGCCACAGGTGGAAGTCCGCAAGCCTGGACGTGGGACACAGCCGGAAGAACCCCTTGAGCGCTGTAAGGCAAGGTGCAATGGTGGTTAGGATGCAGGACAAGGTAAAGTATATGGAATGCCAAATACAAGAACACAATGTACCTGTGAGGATATGAAGGTGGTTCTGAAAGAGGCCGACGAGACGTTGACCTTGAGACGGCTGTTGGCCAGGCAGTGGGCAAGGTGAACACCTAGTGCAGGACCGTAATCCCAAATTGGTACGTGATTCGTGGAGGAAAACCAAACAGTCCGAGGTCAAAACGTTCGATCCAGGTAGATAAAGGGTTAAGCAGAGCAGTCCGTTGGGCGAAGCGTAGCAGTCAAACCGGTAATCCAAAGTACAAAAATAGTTAAGGGAGAAGCGTAGCAATCCGTGAAGCAAACCGTGGTCAGGCGATGGGTAAGATCCTTGGAACGAAGAAATGGGCGACACGTGATCCAGACGAAGAACAGCTGTGAAGCAACGCTTTCTGTTTCCAGGCGTCCTTTATCCATCCGGCAGAAGTCACGTGATGCATGTACGGAACAAAAGCGTTGCGTCGTTGCTAGGAGACAGGGAATCACGGGATCCGCGGCGCGCAGTGACGCGCGGTTCTCCGCAAACGGCGCAAGCCGATGCGATGATGTGGTAACAACCTCCAGTTCAGCTGCCACAGACGTGAAGGGCGGTAAACGCCAGTCCTAACATTCTGTGACCGGGAGTGAGGGGTACGTGTGCCAGATTTTGTATGTCGGGTAGCAGGGCGAATGGGAGTTGTGTGCGGGGAGGGGCGTGACCTAGATCGTGTGGTCGGCGTGACATGCCACTGGATGTGCTGGTGGGGCATGCTGGCCCTGCCATGTCCTCCTTCTCCTCCTGCGTCTCCTCTGAGCTGCCTGTTGTTGTTGTTGTTGTTGTTGTAGCACTTCCACTGCAATCAGGTCCTCCAGCCCCAGCATTGTTACTGGGTGTGGGAAGGGGTGGGATGTGCTCCTTTTGTGCTTGCCCAGTCTGTATTGCCTCCACCTGTGCTGATTGTGTGCACCTGTGGCAGTTGGGAACACTGCACATGACCGTTTACGGTTGGTCCGCGATGGCGGTATTTGCACCATGGCGGTAGGGTACTTTTTGGCCTTTACAAGGGCGTAAATTGCATGTCCGTGCGACTCGTAATGTTCCCCACTTTGCGCCATGCTGGTTTTTACGGAATGGGAGGTCGCGTGCCCGCGCCCTTGGCACTTTTAGCGGCACTGTTAATTACGGTTAAAACTCCACACACACCCCTGGAATACATGTACCCCGCTCGAGCCAGCGAAATTGCGTGTAAAACTCCACGCGCACACCCGGAATACACGTACCCCGCTCGCGCCAGCGAAATCGCATGTAAAACTCCAAGCGCACCCCTGGAATACACGTACCCCACTCGCGCTAGTGAAATCGCATGTAAAACTCCACGCGCACACTCCTGGAATGTGCGTAACCCGCTCGCGCCAGCAAAACCGCATGTAAAACTCCACGCACACCCCTGGAACACACGTACCCCGCTCGCGCCAACGAAATTATGTGTAAAACTCCACACGTACCCCTGGAATAGACGGACCCCGCTCGTGCCATCTAAATTGTGCTTGCCCAGTCTGTATTGCCTCCACCTGTGCTGATTGTGTGCACCTGTGGCAGTTGGGAACACTGCACATGGCCGTATACGGTTGGTCCGCGATGGCGGTATTTGCACCATGGCGGTAAGGTACTTTTCGGCCTTCACAAGAGCGTTAATTGCATGTCCGTGCGACTCATAATGTTGCCCACTTTGCGCCATGCCGGTATTTACGGCATGGGAGGTCGCGTGCCCGCGCCCTTGGCGCTTTTAGTGGCACCGTTAACTATGGTTAAAACTCCACACACACCCCTGGAATACACGTACCCCGCTCGCGCCATTGAAATCACATGTAAAACTCCACACGCACCCCTGGAATACATGTACCCCGCTCGTGCCAGCGAAATCACATGTAAAACTCCACACGCACCCCTGGAATACACGTACCCCGCTCGTGCCAACAAAATCGTGTGTAAAACTCCACGCGCATCCCTGGAATACACGTACCCCACTCGCGCTAGCGAAATCGCATGTAAAACTCCACGCGCACACCCCTGGAATGTGCGTAACCCGCTCGCGCCAGCAAAACCGCATGTAAAACTCCACGCACACCCCTGGAACACACGTACCCCGCTCGCGCCAACAAAATCATGTGTAAAACTCCATGCACACCCCTGGAATACACATACCCCACTCGCGACAGCGAAATAGCATGTAAAACTCCACGCGCACCCCTCGGAATACGTGTATCGGCTCGCGCCAGCGAAATCAGGTGTAAAACTCCAAACGCACCCTGGAATACATGTACCACGCTCATGCCATTGAAATCACATGTAAAACTCCATGTGCACCCCTCAGAATGCACGTACCCTGCTCACACCAGCAAAATTATGTGTAACACTCCACATGCACCCCTGGAATACACATACCCCGCTCGCGCCAGTGAAATAGCATGTAAAACTCCACACGCACCCCTGGAATACACGTACCCCACTGGCGCCAGAGAAATCGTGTGTAAAAATCCATGTGCACCCCTGGATTACACATCCCCAGCTCGTGCCAGAGAAATCGCATGTAAAACTCCACACGTACCCCTGCAATACATGTACCCAACTTGCGCCAGCAAAATCGCATGTCAAACTCCACGCGCATCCCTCTGAATACATGTACCCCGCTCGCTCCAGCAAAATTGCGTGTAAAACTCAACGTGCAACCCTCGGAATAACCGTAACCCGCTCGCGCCAGCGAAATTGCATTTAAAACTCCACATGCACCCCTGGAATACACATAACCCGCTCGCACCAGCGAAATTGCATGTTAAACTCCACACGCACCCCTGGAATACATGTACCCCGCTCGTGCCAGCGAAATTGTGTGTAAAACTACATGCACCCCGGGAATACACGTGCACCACTTGCGCCATTGAAATCATGTGTAAAACTCCATTCGCACCCCTGGACCGTAACCCGCTCGCGCCAGCGAAATTGCATTTAGAACTCCACACACACCCCTGGAATACACGTACCCCGCTCGCGCCATTGAAATCACATGTAAAACTCCACACGCACCCCTGGAATACATGTACCCCGCTCGTGCCAGCGAAATTGTGTGTAAAACTACACGCACCCCGGGAATACACGTGCCCCACTCGCGCCATTGAAATCATGTGTAAAACTCCATTCGCACCCCTGGAATACACGTACCCTGCTCGTGCCATCGAAATCGCATGTAAAATTCCACGCACACCCCTGGAATACACATACCCCGATTGCGCCAGCGAAATCGCGTGTAAAACTCCACGCGCACCCCTGGAATACATGCACCCCGCTCGCGCCTGCAAAATCGCGTGTAAAACTCCATGTGCATCCCTCGGAATACACATACCCCGCTCGCTCCAGCGAAATTGTATGTAAAACCCCACATGCACCCCTGGAATACACATACCCCGCTCGGGCCAGCAAAATTGCATATAAAACTCCACACGCACCCCTCAGAATACATGTACTCCACTCGCGCCAGCGAAATCGCGTGTAAAACTCCACTCGCACCCCTGGAATACACGTACCCCGTTCGCGCCAGCGAAATCGCGTGTAAAACTCCACACACACTGCTGGAATACACATACCCTGCTCGCACCATCAAAATCATGTGTAAAACTCCATGCACACCCCTGGAATACACGTACCCCGCTTGCACCAACGAAATCATGTGTAAAACTCCACGTGCACCCCTGGAATACACGGACTCTGCTCGCGCGATCGAAATTGTGTGTAAAACTCCACACGCATCCCAGGAATACACATACCCCGCTTGCGCCAGCATAATAGCATGTAAAAATCCACGCGCACTCCTCGGAATACGTGTCTCCCGCTCACGCCAGCAAAATCGCTTGTAAAACTCCACACGCACCCCTGGAATACACTTACCCCGCTCGCGCCAGCAAAATCGCATGTAAAACTCCATGTGCACCCCTCGGAATACATGTACCCTGCTTGCGCCAGCGAAATTGCGTGTAAAATAACACATGCACCCCTGGAATACACGTACCCCACTCGCGCCCGCGAAATTGTGTGTAAAACTCCATGCGCTCCCCTGTAACACACGTCCCACGCTCGCGTCAGTGAAATCGCATGTAAAACTCCATGCGCACCCCTCGGAATACACGTACTCCACTCGCGCCAGCGAAATCGCGTGTAAAACTCCACGCACACACCTGGAATACACCTACCCCACTCACGCCAGCGATATCGCATGTAAATCTCCATGTGCACCCCAGGAATACACGTACCCCACTCGCGCCATCGAAATTGCGTTTAAAACTCCACATGCACACCTGGAATACACATACCCCGCTCGCACCATCGAAATCACGTGTAAAACTCCACGCACACCCCTGGAATACACGCACCCCGCTCGTGCCGACGAAATCATGTGTACAACTCCCTGCGCACCCCTGGAATACACGTACCTTGCTCGCGCCATCGAAATCGTGTGTAAAACTCCACACGCACCCCTGGAATACACATACCCTGCTCGCGCCAACAAAATAGCATGTAAAACTCCACACGCACCCCTCGGAATATGTGTATCTCGCTGGCGCCAGCGAAATCGCGTGTAAAACTCCATGCACACCATTGGAATACACGTACCCCGCTCGCGCCAATGAAATCATGTGTAAAACTCCACGCGCACCCCTGGAATACACGTACTCTGCTCCCACCAGCGAAATCACGTTTAAAACTCCACGTGCACCCCTGGAACACACGTACCCCGCTCACGCTATTGGAATCATGTGTAAAACTCCACGTGCACCACTGGAATACACATACCCCGTTTGTGCCAGTGAAATAGCATGTAAAACTCCATGCGCACCCCTCGGAATACATGTATCCCACTCGCACCAGTGAAATCGCGTGTAAAACTCCATGCGCACTCCTGGAATACATGTATCCTGTTCGCGCCAGCGAAATCGCAAATAAAACTCCATGCCCACCCCTGGAATACACGTAACCCGCTTGCGCCAGCAAAATCGCGTGTAAAACTCCACGCGCACCCCCGGAATACATGTACCCCGCTCGCACCAGCAAAATCGCATGTAAAACTCCACATGCACCCTCGGAATACACGTACCCCGCTCGCGCCAGCAAAATCGCGTGTATCTCCATGCATACCCCCAGAATACATGTACTAAGCTCGCACCAGCGAAATCGTGTGTAAAACACCACACGCACCCCTGGAATACATGAACCCCGCTCACACCAATGAAATCATGTGTAAAACTCCACGCGCACCCCTGGAATACACATACCCCGTTTGCGCCAGCGAAATAGCATATAAAACTCCACGCGCACCCCTCGAAATACATGTATCCCACTCGCGCCAGTGAAATTGCATGTAAAACTCCACACGCACCACTGGAATACACGTACCCCGCTCGCGCCATTGAAATTACATGTAAAACTCCACTCGCACCCCTGGAATACTCGTACCCCGCTCACGCCATTGAAATTACATGTAAAACTCCACTCGCACCCCTCGGAATACACATACCCCGCTCGCGCCAGCGAAATAGCATGTAAAACTCCACACGCATGTTATGGAGAATTCTCTGTTTAGGCTGAATTTCCTAACCTGGTGAGTCCCCCAGCAGCTTTGCTGGATTTCTGGAGTTTGTTTTTTTCCATCCTGCCAAGAGTGAGACTCTTTTCTCCCACTCTTGGACATGTATGTGTGTAATTCCTTTGAAATGTCAATGTGTTCGATGGGCTATGGGGTCTTTTACTCCAAAGGGTCTCATATGTTTTTCTATGTGTGTTACACCGCACCCTATGTGTCGTAACACGGGGCGTCCTAGCGGATCCCCCACCATAGACTCCATACCCGGGGACTGACTATTGTCTCCCCGGGCATGTAAAGTCACCATTGGCTTTACTAGACCTAATTCGATTACTCCTGGATCTGTTACTCGAGGGGGCACTGTCCCGTCCCCCCTCGTCGAGTTTTGGCTGGTGGCAGTGGAAACTACTTGTTATGTTCATCCCCGAACATAACCCTATGGGATTCGTCCCCTTGTTGGAGATTGATACTTTTTCTCATTAATCTCTAACGTACCACCGATCTACTTATCTTAAATAGGTTTATCAGGTGGTATTTTCTGCCAGAACTCGGTTTGTAAAATGGCGTCTGTGTTCGTCTCTGTGACTCCTAAACCAAAGGTCGAGCCCTTTGTTCCACTTTTGCCGGGCTCTGTACAGAGACCCTCCAAAGTGGTGCCATTCTGTCTGGGTTATCACAGGGGTGTGGGAGGGGGTTTAGGCACCCTGGACCGAGTTGCCTTGCCAACTCCGGTCACACTCTGGAGTGATTGGCCCAGGTGGTGAGCCTTCCCGCTCACCACTTAGCATGTGTTGATTGACAGCTAGGCTGAATGAATGGGGGTTTTCTGCATAAAAGCACGGCTTTTGGGACTGGATCTTCAGAAGTCACCATAGGACCTAAGAATCCGACGAGGGTAACGCTGAGCCGACCTGCACAACGACACCTCCGGCGGAGCCCTGCTGAACCGACTCACCACTTCCCGACGACAGAGGAGATCTCCCTGCCGGAGAGTCTCTTACCCTGACTGGTGGGAACAACCAGTTCCCTTTGCTTTTTATTCACCTCAGGACGCAGTGGTCGAATTGCCCGTGCAGAGCACCTCGGCAACCGGATAGCCACTACCCCTGAACCGCGACCAAAAGGTGGTGCCTTGTGACGGAGCACTCCGCGGCTGGTCTCTTCCCTGGTGGTGCACCGGACTTCATTTTCTTCGACAACGTGATCATCTCTATTCTTGGCAAAGACCCGACATGCATCCACCACCAGGAACAACTGCCCCCGCCGGAGCTGCCCTCCACAACAAGGTACCGCGTCCGCCTGGCTTCCCTTTCGATCGGTTCGAGTGAGTTGTCTTAATCCTCTCCATTCCGTTGGGTCGCCTCCAAGCTTTTCTCATTCTTTGTTCTGAACTGGTTCAATCTACCGATAACAATTTGCGATACAGACTTGAATGCATCTCCACTAGAGACTTTTTGGGGCATCGCGCCTTGCCTCTCTCCGAGTGGGCCTGGCCTCTGAACTTTACGATCTATTGTGATTCTTGCCTTCCTGCCTTGCATTTTATCCGCTAGGATCGAACTGTGTTGATTTCATAACCTGCCTATCTTTTTCTCTCCCGTCCTAACTAATATTCGAGTGTCATCTGGGTTTAGTTATACACCTCTGTCCGAAAATAAGTGGTACCGGTAGAACCTAGAGTTGTCGATATTGCTAGGGGGATTGATCGTCTACTTCGTAGAGTAATTGTGTTTGATTTGTTTGCCGTGATTTGCCTTAGTGTTTTTCATAGACGTTTTGTTATAAATAAATACCTTAATATCTTTACACTAAGCCTTGTTGCGTGTTTGCTTGTCTTGCTGTGAAGAATTGCCCTATTTTGTATACTCCACATACTGCTCAACTTTTCTTGAGAGAAGTCTGACTGCTCAGCCACAGCTACCACGTGAATCTGTGTGGTGCAGACTGCTACCAAGTAGGTTCACCGCCAACGCCTGTAGTCCTAAATCTTTTGCAGTGGTCCCAGAGGGAACTGCACAGGTTTCCACCTAACAACGCACCCTGGAATACACGTACCCCGCTCGCGCCATTGAAATTACATGTAAAACTCCACTCGCACCCCTGGAATACACGTACCCCGCTCGTACCATTGAAATCATGTGTAAAACTCCACGCACACCCCTCGGAATATGTGTATCCTGCTCGCCCCAGTGAAATCTCGTGTAAAACTCCACGCGCACTCCTGGAATACGTGTACCCTGCTTGCGCCAGCGAAATCGCAAATAAAACTCCATGCCCACCCCTGGAATACATGTAACACACTCGCGGCAGCGAAATCACGTGGACAACTCCACGCGCACCCCCGGAATACATGTACCCCGCTCGCAGCAGCAAAATTGCATGTAAAACTCCACGCGCACCCTCGGAATACACGTACCCCGCTCGTGCCAGCAAAATCGCGTGTATCTCCACACACACCCCCAGAATACATGTACTCCTCTCGCACCAGCGCAATCACGTGTAAAACACCCCACGCACCTCTGGAGTACATGTACCCCGCTCGCACCAATGAAATTATGTGTAAAATTCCACGCGCACCCCTGGAATACACATACCCCGTTCGCACCAGCGAAATAGCATGTAAAATTCCACACGCACCCCTGGAATACAGGTACACCACTCGCGCCATTGAAATTACATGTAAAACTCCACTCGCACCCCTGGAATACACGTACCCCGCTCGTACCATTGAAATCATGTGTAAAACTCCACGCACACCCCTCGGAATATGTGTATCCCGCTCGCGCCAGTGAAATCTTGTGTAAAACTCCACACGCACTCCTGGAATACGTGTACCCTGCTCGCGCCAGCGAAATCGCAAATAAAACTCCATGCCCACCCCTGGAATACATGTAACACACTCGCGCCAGCAAAATCACGTGGACAACTCCACGCGCACCCCCGGAATACATGTACCCCGCTCGCAGCAAAATTGCATGTAAAACTCCACGCGCACCCTCGGAATACACGTACCCCGCTCGCGCCAGCAAAATCGCGTGTATCTCCACGCACACCCCTCGGAATACGTGTATCCCACTCGCGCCAGTGAAATCGCCTGTAAAACTCCACGCGCACTCCTGGAATATGTGTACCCTGCTCGCGCCAGCGAAATCGCAAATAAAACTCCATGCCCACCCCTGGAATACATGTAACACACTCGCGCCAGTGAAATCGCGTGGACAACTCCACGCGCACCCCCGGAATACATGTACCCCGCTCGCAGCAGCAAAATCGCATGTAAAACTCCAGGCGTACCCTCGGAATACACGTACCCCGCTCGCGCCAGCTAAATCGCGTGTAAAACTCCATGCACATCCCCGGAATACACGTATCCCGCTTGTGCCAGCGAAATCGCTTGTAAAACTCCATGCACACCCTTTGCAATGCATGTTCCCCACTCGCGCCAGCGAAATCGCGTGTAAAACTCCACGCACACCCCTGGAATACACGTACCCCACTCGCACCATCGAAATCACGTGTAAAACTCCATGCACACCCCTGGAACACATGTACCCGGCTCGCGCCAACAAAATTATGTGTATAACTCCACGCGCACCCCTGGAATACACGCAACCCGCTTGCGAGATCAAAATCGTGTGTAAAACTTCATGCGCACCCATGGAATACACATACCCCGCTCGCATCAGCGAAATAGCATGTAAAACTCCACTCCACACAAACCCCTGGAATACACGTACCCCACTCGCGCCATTGAAATCACATGTAAAACTCCACGCGCACCCTCGGAATACACGTACCCCGCTCGCGCCACCAAAATCGCGTGTATCTCCACGCACACCCCCAGAATACATGTACTCCGCTCGCACCAGCGAAATCGCGTGTAAAACTCCAAACGCACCCCTGGAATACAAGTACCCGGCTCGCGCCATTGAAATTACATGTAAAACTCCACTCGCACCCCTGGAATACACATACCCCGTTCGCACCAGCGAAATAGCATGTAAAATTCCACGGGCACCCCTTAGAATACATGTATCCCACTCGTGCCAGCGAAATCGCGTGTAAAACTCCAAACGCACCCCTGGAATACAAGTACCCGGCTCGCGCCATTGAAATTACATGTAAAACTCCACTCGCACCCCTGGAATACACATACCCCGTTCGCACCAGCGAAATAGCATGTAAAATTCCACGGGCACCCCTCGGAATACATGTATCCCACTCGCGCCAGCGAAATTGCGTGTAAAACTCCACACGCACCCCTGGAATCCACGTACACCGCTCGCGCCATTGAAATTACATGTAAAACTCCACTCGCACCCCTGGAATACACGTACCCCGCTTGTGCCATTGAAATTGTGTGTAAAACTCCATGCGCATCCCCGGAATAGACATACCCCGCTCGCGCCAGCGAAATAGCATGTAAACTCCACACACTCCCCTTGGAATACGTGTATCCCACTCACACCAGCGAAATCGCAAGTAAAACTCCATGCCCACTCCTGGAATACACGTACCCAGCTCAAATAAGCAAAATAGCCTGTAAAACTCCATGCGCACCCCTTAGAATACATGTATCCCACTCGCGCCAGCCAAATCGCGTGTAAAACTCCAAACGCACCCCTGGAATACACGTACCCCCCTCGCGCCATTGAAATTACATGTAAAACTCCACTCGCACCCCTGGAATACTCTTACCCCGCTCGCGCCATTGAAATTACATGTAAAACTCCACTCGCACCCCTTGGAATACACATACCCCGCTCGCGCCAGCGAAATAGCATGTAAATCTCCACAAGCACCCCTCGAATACACGTACCCCGCTCGCACCATTGAAATTACATGTAAACCTCCACTCGCACCCCTGGAATACACGTACCCCGCTCGTGCCATTGAAATCATGTGTAAAACTCCACGCACACCCCTCGGAATACGTGTATCCCACTCGTGCCAGTGAAATCGCGTGTAAAACTCCACGCGCACTCCTGGAATACGTGCACCCTGCTCGCGCCAGCGAAATCGCAAATAAAACTCCATGCCCACCCCTGGAATACATGTAACACACTCGCGCCAGTGAAATCACGAGGACAACTCCACGCGCACCCCCGGAATACATGTACCCCGCTCGCAGCAGCAAAATCGCATGTAAAACTCCACGCGTACCCTCGGAATACACGTACCCCGCTCGCGCCAGCTAAATTGCGTGTAAAACTCCATGCACATCCCCGGAATACACGTATCCCGCTTGTGCCAGCGAAATCGCAAATAAAACTCCATGCCCACCCCGTGAATACATGTAACACACTCGCGCCAGTGAAATCACGAGGACAACTCCACGCGCACCCCCGGAATACATGTACCCCGCTCGCAGCAGCAAAATCGCTTGTAAAACTCCATGCGCACCCTTTGCAATGCATGTTCCCCACTCGCGCCAGCAAAATCGCGTGTAAAACTCCACGCACACCCCTGGAATACACGTACCCCACTCACACCATCAAAATCATGTGTAAAACTCCATGCACACCCCTGGAACACATGTACCCGGCTCGCGCCAACAAAATTATGTGTATAACTCCACGCGCACCCCTGGAATACACGCAACCCGCTCGCGCCATCAAAATCGTGTGTAAAACTTCACGCGCACCCCTGGAATACACATACCCCGCTCGCGCCAGCAAAATAACATGTAAAACTCCACTCGCACCCCTGGAATACATGTACCCCGCTCGCGCCAGCAAAATCGCATTTAAAAAACTCCATGTGCAACCCTCGGAATAAACGTACCCCACTCGCGCCAGTGAAATTGCATGTAAAACTCCACATGCACCCCTGGAATACACATACCCCGCTCGCGCCAGCGAAATTGCATGTAAAACTCAACACGCACCCCTGTAATACACGTACCCCACTTGCGCCAGCGAAA
This sequence comes from Ambystoma mexicanum, assembly GCF_040938575.1. NCBI lineage: Eukaryota > Metazoa > Chordata > Amphibia > Caudata > Ambystomatidae > Ambystoma > Ambystoma mexicanum. Next base: position 451,133,540 of record NC_090933.1, on the reverse strand, counting down.
TCGTGCGTAAAATTCCACGCACACCCCTGGAATACACGTACCCCACTCGCACCATCGAAATCACATGTAAAACTCCATGCACACCCCTGGAACACATGTACCCCGCTCGCGCCAACAAAATCATGTGTAAAACTCCACGCGCACCCCTGGAATACACGGATCCCGCTCGCGCCATCAAAATCGTGTGTAAAACTTCACGCGCACCCCTGGAATACACATACCCCGCTCGCGTCGGCGAAATAGCATGTAAAACTCCACTCCACACAAACCCCTGGAATACACGTACCCCACTCGCGCCATTGAAATAACATGTAAAACTCCACTTGCACCCCTGGAATACATGTACCCCGCTTGCGCCAGCAAAATCACATGTAAAACTCCACTCGCACCCCTGGAATACATGTACCCCACTCGCGCCAGCAAAATCGCATGTAAAACTCCATGTGCACCCCTCAGAATACACATACCCCACTCGCGCCAGCGAAATTGCATGTAAAACTCCTCATGCACCTCTGGATTACACATACCCCGCTCGTGCCAGCGAAATTGCATTTAAAACTCAACACGCACCCCTGTAATACACGTACCCCACTTGCGCCAGCGAAATCGTGGGTAAAACGGCATGCACACCACTGGAATACACGTCCCCCGTTCGCGCCAGGGAAATTGCATGTAAAACTCCACGCGCACCCCTCGGAATACATGTATCCCGCTCGTGCCAGCGAAATCACATGTTAAACTCCACAGGCACCCCTAGAATACACGTACCCCACTCATGCCAGCGAAACTGCGTGTTAAACTCCACACGCACCCCTGAATACAGGTACCCCACTCACGCCAGCAAAATTGTGTGTAAAACTCCATGCGCAGCCCTGGAATAGACGTCCCCCACTCGCGCCATTGAAATCGAGTGTAAAACTCCACTCGCACCCCTGCAATACATGCACCCCGCTCGCGCCAGCGAAATCGCCTGTAAAACTCCACACAAACCCCCGGAATACACATATCCCATCGCACCAATGAAATCGCGTGTAAATCTCCACGCACACCCCTGGAATACATGTACCCCACTCGCGTCAGCGAAATCGCATGTAAAACTCCACACGCACCCTTGGAATACAAGTACCCCACTCACGCTAGTGAAATCATGTGCAAAACTCCATGAACACCCCTGGAATACACATCCCCCACTCGCACCATTGAAATTGCGTGTAAACCTCCATTTGCATTCCTGGAATATACATACCCCACTCGTGCCAGCAAAATCGCATGTAAAACTCCACCCGCACCCCCGGAATACACATACCCCGCTCGCGCCAGCGAAATCACGTGTAAAACTCATTGCGTACCCCGCTCGCGCCAACGAAATCATGTGTAAAACTCCACATGCACTACTGGAATACACGTACCCCACTCGCGCCATTGAAATCACATGTAAAACTCCACTCGCACCCCTGGAATACATGTACCCCGCTCGCGCCAGCAAAATCGCATGTAAAACTCCATGCACACCCCTGGAATACATGTAACACACTCGCGCCAGTGAAAACACGTGGACAACTCCACGCGCATCCCCGGAATACATGTACCCCGCTCGCAGCAGCAAAATCGCATGTAAAACTCCACGCGTACCCTCGGAATACACGTACCCCGCTCGCGCCAGCGAAATCGCTTGTAAAACTCCATGCACACCCTTTGCAATGCATGTTCCCCACTCGCGCCAGCAAAATCGTGTGTAAACCTCCACGCACACCCCTGGAATACACGCAACCCGCTCGCGCCATCAAAATCGTGTGTATCTCCACGCGCACTCCTGGAATACGTGTACCCTGCTCGCGCCAGCGAAATCGCGTGTAAAACTCCACGCGTACCCTCGGAATACACGTACCCCGTTCGCGCCAGCTAAATCGCGTGTAAAACTCCATGCACACCCCCGGAATACACGTATCCCGCTTGTGCCAGTGAAATCGCTTGTAAAACTCCATGCACACCCTTTGCAATGCATGTTCCCCACTCTCGCCAGCAAAATCGCGTGTAAAACTTCATGCGCACCCCTGGAATACACATACCCCGCTCGCGTCAGCGAAATAGCATGTAAAACTCCACTCCACACAAACCCCTGGAATACACGTACCCCACTCGCGCCATTGAAATCACATGTAAAACTCCACGCGCACCCTCGGAATACACGTACCCCGCTCGCGCCAGCAAAATCGTGTGTATCTCCACGCACACCCCCAGAATACATGTACTCCGCTCGCACCAGCGAAATCACGTGTAAAACACCCCACGCACCCCTGGAATACATGTACCCCGCTTGCACCAATGAAATCATGTGTAAAATTCCACGCGCACCCCTGGAATACACATACCCCGTTCGCACCAGCGAAATAGCATGTAAAATTCCACGCGCACCCCTCGGAATACATGTATCCCACTCGCGCCAGTGAAATTGCGTGTAAAACTCCACACGCACCCCCGGAATAGACATACCCCGCTCGCGCCAGCGAAATAGCATGTAAACTCCACACACTCCCCTCGGAATACGTGTATCCCACTCACACCAGCGAAATCGCAAATAAAACTCCATGCCCACTCCTGGAATACACGTATACCGCTCAAATAAGCAAAATAGCATGTAAAACTCCATGCGCACCCCTTAGAATACATGTATCCCACTCGCGCCAGCGAAATCGCGTGTAAAAACTCCAAACGCATCCCTGGAATACACGTACCCGGCTTGCACCATTGAAATTACATGTAAAACTCCACTCGCACCCCTGGAATACTCTTACCCCGCTCGCGCCATTGAAATTACATGTAAAACTCCACTCGCACCCCTTGGAATACACATACCCCGCTCGCGCCAGCGAAATAGCATGTAAAACTCCACACGCACCCCTGGAATACACGTACCCCGCTCGCACCATTGAAATTACATGTAAAACTCCACTCGCACCCCTGGAATACACGTACCCCGCTCGTGCCATTGAAATCGTGTGTAAAACTCCACGCACACCCCTCGGAATACGTGTATCCCACTCGCGCCAGTGAAATCGCGTGTAAAACTCCACGCGCACTCCTGGAATACGTGTACCCTGCTCGAGCCAGCGAAATCGCAAATAAAACTCCATGCCCACCCCTGGAATACATGTAACACACTTGCGCCAGTGAAATCACGTGGACAACTCCACGCGCACCCCCGGAATACATGTACCCCGCTCGCAGCAGCAAAATCGCATGTAAAACTCCACGCGTACCCTCGGAATACACGTACCCCGCTCGCGCCAGCTAAATCGCGTGTAAAACTCCATGCACATCCCCGGAATACACGTATCCCGCTTGTGCCAGCGAAATCGCTTGTAAAACTCCATGCGCACCCTTTGCAATGCATGTTCCCCACTCGCGCCAGCGAAATCGCGTGTAAAACTCCACGCACACCCCTGGAATACACGTGCCCCACTCGCACCATCGAAATCACGTGTAAAACTCCATGCACACCCCTGGAACACATGTACCCGGCTCGCGCCAACAAAATTATGTGTATAACTTCACGCGCACCCCTGGAATACACGCAACCCGCTTGCGCCATCAAAATCGTGTGTAAAACTTCACGCGCACCCCTGGAATACACATACCCCGCTCGTGCCATGGAAATCGTGTGTAAAACTCCACGCACACCCCTCGGAACACGTGTATCCCACTCGCGCCAGTGAAATCGCGTGTAAAACTCCACGCGCACTCCTGGAATACGTGTCCCTGCTCGCGCCAGCGAAATCGCAAATAAAACTCCATGCCCACCCCTGGAATACATGTAACACACTCGCGCCAGTGAAATCACGTGGACAACTCCACGCGCACCCCCGGAATACATGTACCCCGCTCGCAGCAGCAAAATTGCATGTAAAACTCCACGCGTACCCTCAGAATACACGTACCCTGCTCGTGCCAGCTAAATCGCGTGTAAAACTCCATGCACATCCCCGGAATACACGTATCCCGCTTGTGCCAGCGAAATCGCTTGTAAAACTCCATGCGCACCCTTTGCAATGCATGTTCCCCACTCGCGCCAGCGAAATCGCGTGTAAAACTCCACGCACACCCCTGGAATACACGTACCCCACTCGCACCATCGAAATCACGTGTAAAACTCCATGCACACCCCTGGAACACATGTACCCGGCTCGCGCCAACAAAATTATGTGTATAACTCCACGCGCACACCTGGAATACACGCAACCCGCTCGCGCCATCAAAATCGTGTGTAAAACTTCACGCGCACCCCTGGAATACACATACCCCACTTGCGTCAGCGAAATAGCATGTAAAACTCCACTACACACAAACCCCTGGAATACACGTACCCCACTCGCGCCATTGAAATCACATGTAAAACTCCACTTGCACCCCTGGAATACATGTACCCCGCTCGCGCCAGCAAAATCGCATGTAAAACTCCGCTCGCACCCCTGGAATACATGTACCCCACTCGCGCCAGCAAAATCGCATGTAAAACTCCATGTGCACCCCTCAGAATACACATACCTCACTCGCACCAGCGAAATTGCATGTAAAACTCCTCATGCACCTCTGGAATACACATACCCCGCTCGTGCCAGAGAAATTGCATGTAAAACTCAACACGCACCCCTGTAATACACGTACCCCACTTGCACCAGCGAAATCATGGGTAAAACGGCATGCACACCACTGGAATACACGTCCCCCGCTCGTGCCAGGGAAATTGCATGTAAAACTCCACGCGCACCCCTCAGAATACGTGTATCCCGTTCGTGCCAGCGAAATCACATGTTAAACTCCACACGCACCCCTAGAATACACGTACCCCACTCATGCCAGCGAAACTGCGTGTTAAACTCCACACGCACCCCTGAATACAGGTACCCCACTCACGCCAGCAAAATTGTGTGTAAAACTCCATGCGCAGCCCTGGAATAGACGTCCCCCGCTCGCGCCATTGAAATCGAGTGTAAAACTCCACTCGCACCCCTGCAATACATGCACCCCGCTCGCGCGAGCGAAATCGCATGTAAAACTCCACACAAACCCCCGGAATACACATATCCCATCGCACCAATGAAATCGCGTGTAAATCTCCACGCACACCCCTGGAATACATGTACCCCACTTGCGTCAGCGAAATCACATGTAAAACTCCACACGCACCCCTGGAATACAAGTACCCCACTCACGCTAGTGAAATCATGTGCAAAACTCCATGAACACCCCTGGAATACACATCCCCCACTCGCACCATTGAAATTGCGTGTAAACCTCCATTTGCATTCCTGGAATATACATACCCCACTCGCGCCAGCGAAATCGCATGTAAAACTCCACCCGCACCCCCGGAATACACATACCCCGCTCGCGCCAGCGAAATCACGTGTAAAACTCATTGCATACCCCTGGAATACACGTACCCCGCTTGCGCCAACGAAATCATGTGTAAAACTCCACATGCACTACTGGAATACACGTACCCCACTCGCGCCATTGAAATCACATGTAAAACTCCACTCGCACCCCTGGAATACATGTACCCCGCTCGCGCCAGCAAAATCGCATGTAAAACTCCATGCACACCCCTGGAATACATGTAACACACTCGCGCCAGTGAAATCACGTGGACAACTCCACGCGCACCTCCGGAATACATGTACCCCGCTCGCAGCAGCAAAATCGCATGTAAAACTCCACGCGTACCCTCGGAATACACGTACCCCACTCGCGCCAGCTAAATCGTGTGTAAAACTCCATGCACACCCCCGGAATACACGTATCCCGCTTGTGCCAGCGAAATCGCTTGTAAAACTCCATGCACACCCTTTGCAATGCATGTTCCCCACTCGCGCCAGCAAAATCGCGTGTAAAACTCCACGCACACCCCTGGAATACACGTACCCCACTTGCACCATCGAAATCACGTGTAAAACTCCATGCACACCCCTGGAACACATGTACCCGGCTCGCGCCAACAAAATTATGTGTATAACTCCACGCGCACCCCTGGAAAGCACGCAACCTGCTCGCGCCATCAAAATCGTGTGTATCTCCACGCGCACTCCTGGAATACGTGTACCCTGCTCGCGCCAGTGAAATTGCAAATAAAACTCCATGCCCACCCCTGGAATACATGTAACACACTCGCGCCAGTGAAATCACGTGGACAACTCCACGCACACCCCGAGAATACATGTACCCCGCTCGCAGCAGCAAAATCGCATGTAAAACTCCACGCGTACCCTCGGAATACACGTACCCCGCTCGCGCCAGCTAAATCGCGTGTAAAACTCCATGCACACCCCCAGAATACACGTATCCCGCTTGTGCCAGCGAAATCGCTTGTAAAACTCCATGCACACCCTTTGCAATGCATGTTCCCCACTCGCGCCAGCAAAATCGCGTGTAAAACTCCACGCACACCCCTGGAATACACGTACCCCACTCGCACCATCGAAATCACGTGTAAAACTCCATGCACACCCCTGGAACACATGTACCCGGCTAGCGCCAACAAAATTATGTGTCTAACTCCACGCGCACCCCTGGAATACACGCAACCCGCTCGCGCCATCAAAATCGTGTGTAAAACTTCATGCGCACCCCTGGAATACACATACCCCGCTCGCGTCAGCGAAATAGCATGTAAAACTCCACTCCACACAAACCCCTGGAATACACGTACCACACTTGCGCCATTGAAATCACATGTAAAACTCCACGCGCACCCTCGGAATACACGTACCCCGCTCGCGCCAGACAAATCGTGTGTATCTCCACGCACACCCCTGGAATACATGTACCCCGTTCGTGCCAGCAAAATCGCATGTAAAACTCCATGTGCACCCCTCGGAATACACGTAACCCGCTCGCGCCAGCGAAATTGCATGTAAAACTCCACATGCACCCCTGGAATACACATACCCCACTCACGCCAGCGAAATTGCATGTAAAACTCAACACACACCCCTGGAATACACGTACCCAACTCGTGCCATCGAAATTGTGTGTAAAACTCCATGCACACCCCTGGAATACACATCCCCCGTTCGCGCCAGGGAAATTGCATGTAAAACTCCATACACATCCCTGGAATACACATACCCCGCTTGAGCCATTGAAATCGTTTGTAAAACTCCACGCGCACCCCTGGAATACACATACCCCGCTCGCACCAGCAAAATAGCATGTAAAACTCCATGCGCACCCCTCGGAATAAGTGTATCCCGCTTGTGCCAGCGAAATCGCAAGTAAAACTCCATTCCCACCCCTGGAATACACGTACCCCGCTCGCGTCAGCGAAATCACATGTAAAACTCAATGCGCACCCCCGGAATACACGTACCCCGCTCGTGCCAGCGAAATCGTGTGTAAAACTCCATGCACCCCCCTGGAATAACCGTATCCCGCTCGTGCCAGCGAAATCGCTTGTAAAACTCAATGCGCACCCTTTGGAATGCATGTTCCCTGCTCGCGTCAGTGAAATCGCGTGTAAAACTCAACGCACAGCCCTGGAACACACGTACCCCACTCGCACCATCAAAATCACGTGTAAAACTCCATGCACACCCCTGGAACACATGTACCCCGTTCGCGCCCACAAAATCATGTGTAAAACTCCACGCGCACCCCTGGAATACACGGAACCCGCTCGCGCCATGAAAACAGTGTGTAAAACTTCACGCGCACCCCTGGAATACACATATCCCAAACGCGCCAGTGAAATAGCATGTAAAACTCCACTCCACACAAACCCCTCGGAATACGTGTATCCCGCTCGTGCCAGCGAAATCGCAAGTAAAACTCCATTCCCACCCCTGGAATACACGTACCCCGCTCGCGCCAGCGAAATCACATGTAAAACTCAATGCGCACCCCCGGAATACACCTAACCCGCTCGTGCCAGCGAAATCGCGTGTAAAACTCCATGCACACCCCCGGAATACACGTATCCCGCTCGTGCCAGCGAAATCGCTTGTAAAACTCCATGCGCACCCATTGGAATGCATGTACCCCGCTCGTGCCAACAAAATCATGTGTAAAACTCCACGCGCACCCCTGGAATACACGGAACCCGCTCGCGCCATCAAAATCATGTGTAATACTTCACGCGCACCCCTGGAATACACATACCCCGCTCGTGCCAGCGAAATAGCATGTAAAACTCCACTCCACACAAACCCCTGGAATACAAGTACTCCACTCGCGCCATTGAAATCACATGTAAAACTCCAATCGCACCCCTGGAATACATGTACCCCACACACGGCAGCGAAATCATGTGTAAAACTCCACACACCCCCCTGGAATACATGTACCCCGTTCGTGCCAGCAAAATCCCATGTAAAACTCCATGTGCACCCCTCGGAATACATGTAACCCGCTCGCGCCAGCGAAATTGCATGTAAAACTCCACATGCACCCCTGGAATACACATACCCCGCTCACGCCAGCGAAATTGCATGTAAAACTCAACACACACCCCTGGAATACACGTACCCAACTCGCGCCATCGAAATCGTGTGTAAAACTCCATGCACACCCCTGGAATACACATCCCCTGTTCGCGCCAGGGAAATTGCATCTAAAACTCCACGCGCACCACTCGGAATACGTGTATCCCACTCGCGGCAGCGAAATCGCATGTAAAACTCCATACACACCCCTGGAATACACATACCCCGCTCGCGCCAGTGAAATAGCATGTAAAACTCCATACGCACCCCTCAGAATACGTGTATCCCGCTCGTGCCAGCGAAATGGCAAGTGAAACTCCATTCCCACCCCTGGAATACACGTACCCCACTCGCGCCAGCGAAATCACATGTAAAACTCAATGCGCACCCCCGGAATACACGTACCCCGCTCGTGGCAGCGGAATCGCGTGTAAAACTCCATGCGCACCCTTTGGAATGCATGTTCCCCGCTCGCGCCAGCGAAATCGCGTGTAAAACTCCACGCACACCACTGGAACACACGAACCTCACTCGCACCATCGAAATCACGTGTAAAACTCCATGCACACCCCTGGAACACATGTACCCCGTTCGCGCCAACAAAATCATGTGTAAAACTCCACGCGCACCCCTGGAATACACGGAACCCGCTCGCGCCATCAAAACAGTGTGTAAAACTTCACGCGCACCCCTGGAATACACGTACCCCGCTCGCGCCAGCGAAATCACATGTAAAACTCAATGCGCACCCCCGGAATACACGTACCCCGCTCGTGCCAGCGGAATCGCGTGTAAAACTCCATGCACCCCCCCGGAATAACCGTATCCCGCTCGTGCCAGCAAAATCGCTTGTAAAACTCCATGCGCACCCTTTGGAATGCATGTTCCCCGCTCGCGCCAGCGAAATCGCGTGTAAAACTCCAAGCACACCCCTGGAATACACGTACCCCACTCGCGCCATTGAAATCACATTTAAAACTCCACTCGCACACCTGGAATACACGTACGCCACTCACGCCAGCGAAATCATGTGTAAAACTCAACACACACTCCTGGAATACATGTACCCCACTCGCGCCAGCAAAATCGCATGTAAAACTCTGTGTGCACCCCTCGGAAAACACGTACCCCGCTCGCGCCAGCGAAATTGCATGTAAAACTCCATGCGCACCCCTCGGAATACGTGTATCCCGCTCGTGCCAGCGAAATCGCAAGTAAAACTCCATTCCCACCCCTGGAATACACGTACCCCACTCGCGCCAGCGAAATCATGTGTAAAACTTCACGCTTACCCCTGGAATACACATACCCCGCTCGCGCCAGCGAAATAGCATGTAAAACTCCACTCCACACAAACCCCTGGAATACACGTACCCCACTCGCGCCATTGAAATCACATGTAAAACTCCAATCGCACTCCTGGAATACACGTACCCCACTCACGGCAGTGAAATCATGTGTAAAACTCCACACACACCCCTGGAATACATGTACCCCGTTCGCGCCAGCAAAATCCCATGTAAAACTCCATGTGCACCCCTCGGAATACACGTAACCCGCTCGCGCCAGCGAAATTGCATGTAAAATTCCACATGCACCCCTGGAATACACATACCCCGCTCACGCCAGCGAAATTGCATGTAAAACTCAACACACACCCCTGGAATACACGTACCCAACTCGCGCCATCGAAATCGTGTGTAAAACTCCATGCACACCCCTGGAATACACATACCCCGCTTGCGCCAGTGAAATAGCATGTAAAACTCCATGCGCACCCCTCGGAATACGTGTATCCCGGTCGTGCCAGCGAAATCGCAAGTAAAACTCCATTCCCACCCCTGGAATACACGTACCCCACTCGCGCCAGCGAAATCACATGTAAAACTCAATGCGCACCCCCGGAATACATGTACCCCGCTCGTGCCAGCGGAATCGCGTGTAAAACTCCATGCACCCCCCCGGAATAACCGTATCCCGCTCGTGCCAGCGAAATCGCTTGTGAAACTCCATGCGCACCCTTTGGAATGCATGTTCCCCGCTCGCGCCAGTGAAATCGCGTGTAAAACTCCACGCGCACTCCTGGAATACGTGTACCCTGCTCGAGCCAGCGAAATCGCAAATAAAACTCCATGCCCACCCCTGGAATACATGTAACACACTTGCGCCAGTGAAATCACGTGGACAACTCCACGCGCACCCCCGGAATACATGTACCCCGCTCGCAGCAGCAAAATCGCATGTAAAACTCCACGCGTACCCTCGGAATACACGTACCCCGCTCGCGCCAGCTAAATCGCGTGTAAAACTCCATGCACATCCCCGGAATACACGTATCCCGCTTGTGCCAGCGAAATCGCTTGTAAAACTCCATGCGCACCCTTTGCAATGCATGTTCCCCACTCGCGCCAGCGAAATCGCGTGTAAAACTCCACGCACACCCCTGGAATACACGTGCCCCACTCGCACCATCGAAATCACGTGTAAAACTCCATGCACACCCCTGGAACACATGTACCCGGCTCGCGCCAACAAAATTATGTGTATAACTTCACGCGCACCCCTGGAATACACGCAACCCGCTTGCGCCATCAAAATCGTGTGTAAAACTTCACGCGCACCCCTGGAATACACATACCCCGCTCGTGCCATGGAAATCGTGTGTAAAACTCCACGCACACCCCTCGGAACACGTGTATCCCACTCGCGCCAGTGAAATCGCGTGTAAAACTCCACGCGCACTCCTGGAATACGTGTCCCTGCTCGCGCCAGCGAAATCGCAAATAAAACTCCATGCCCACCCCTGGAATACATGTAACACACTCGCGCCAGTGAAATCACGTGGACAACTCCACGCGCACCCCCGGAATACATGTACCCCGCTCGCAGCAGCAAAATTGCATGTAAAACTCCACGCGTACCCTCAGAATACACGTACCCTGCTCGTGCCAGCTAAATCGCGTGTAAAACTCCATGCACATCCCCGGAATACACGTATCCCGCTTGTGCCAGCGAAATCGCTTGTAAAACTCCATGCGCACCCTTTGCAATGCATGTTCCCCACTCGCGCCAGCGAAATCGCGTGTAAAACTCCACGCACACCCCTGGAATACACGTACCCCACTCGCACCATCGAAATCACGTGTAAAACTCCATGCACACCCCTGGAACACATGTACCCGGCTCGCGCCAACAAAATTATGTGTATAACTCCACGCGCACCCCTGGAATACACGCAACCCGCTCGCGCCATCAAAATCGTGTGTAAAACTTCACGCGCACCCCTGGAATACACATACCCCACTTGCGTCAGCGAAATAGCATGTAAAACTCCACTACACACAAACCCCTGGAATACACGTACCCCACTCGCGCCATTGAAATCACATGTAAAACTCCACTTGCACCCCTGGAATACATGTACCCCGCTCGCGCCAGCAAAATCGCATGTAAAACTCCGCTCGCACCCCTGGAATACATGTACCCCACTCGCGCCAGCAAAATCGCATGTAAAACTCCATGTGCACCCCTCAGAATACACATACCTCACTCGCACCAGCGAAATTGCATGTAAAACTCCTCATGCACCTCTGGAATACACATACCCCGCTCGTGCCAGAGAAATTGCATGTAAAACTCAACACGCACCCCTGTAATACACGTACCCCACTTGCACCAGCGAAATCATGGGTAAAACGGCATGCACACCACTGGAATACACGTCCCCCGCTCGTGCCAGGGAAATTGCATGTAAAACTCCACGCGCACCCCTCAGAATACGTGTATCCCGTTCGTGCCAGCGAAATCACATGTTAAACTCCACACGCACCCCTAGAATACACGTACCCCACTCATGCCAGCGAAACTGCGTGTTAAACTCCACACGCACCCCTGAATACAGGTACCCCACTCACGCCAGCAAAATTGTGTGTAAAACTCCATGCGCAGCCCTGGAATAGACGTCCCCCGCTCGCGCCATTGAAATCGAGTGTAAAACTCCACTCGCACCCCTGCAATACATGCACCCCGCTCGCGCGAGCGAAATCGCATGTAAAACTCCACACAAACCCCCGGAATACACATATCCCATCGCACCAATGAAATCGCGTGTAAATCTCCACGCACACCCCTGGAATACATGTACCCCACTTGCGTCAGCGAAATCACATGTAAAACTCCACACGCACCCCTGGAATACAAGTACCCCACTCACGCTAGTGAAATCATGTGCAAAACTCCATGAACACCCCTGGAATACACATCCCCCACTCGCACCATTGAAATTGCGTGTAAACCTCCATTTGCATTCCTGGAATATACATACCCCACTCGCGCCAGCGAAATCGCATGTAAAACTCCACCCGCACCCCCGGAATACACATACCCCGCTCGCGCCAGCGAAATCACGTGTAAAACTCATTGCATACCCCTGGAATACACGTACCCCGCTTGCGCCAACGAAATCATGTGTAAAACTCCACATGCACTACTGGAATACACGTACCCCACTCGCGCCATTGAAATCACATGTAAAACTCCACTCGCACCCCTGGAATACATGTACCCCGCTCGCGCCAGCAAAATCGCATGTAAAACTCCATGCACACCCCTGGAATACATGTAACACACTCGCGCCAGTGAAATCACGTGGACAACTCCACGCGCACCTCCGGAATACATGTACCCCGCTCGCAGCAGCAAAATCGCATGTAAAACTCCACGCGTACCCTCGGAATACACGTACCCCACTCGCGCCAGCTAAATCGTGTGTAAAACTCCATGCACACCCCCGGAATACACGTATCCCGCTTGTGCCAGCGAAATCGCTTGTAAAACTCCATGCACACCCTTTGCAATGCATGTTCCCCACTCGCGCCAGCAAAATCGCGTGTAAAACTCCACGCACACCCCTGGAATACACGTACCCCACTTGCACCATCGAAATCACGTGTAAAACTCCATGCACACCCCTGGAACACATGTACCCGGCTCGCGCCAACAAAATTATGTGTATAACTCCACGCGCACCCCTGGAAAGCACGCAACCTGCTCGCGCCATCAAAATCGTGTGTATCTCCACGCGCACTCCTGGAATACGTGTACCCTGCTCGCGCCAGTGAAATTGCAAATAAAACTCCATGCCCACCCCTGGAATACATGTAACACACTCGCGCCAGTGAAATCACGTGGACAACTCCACGCACACCCCGAGAATACATGTACCCCGCTCGCAGCAGCAAAATCGCATGTAAAACTCCACGCGTACCCTCGGAATACACGTACCCCGCTCGCGCCAGCTAAATCGCGTGTAAAACTCCATGCACACCCCCAGAATACACGTATCCCGCTTGTGCCAGCGAAATCGCTTGTAAAACTCCATGCACACCCTTTGCAATGCATGTTCCCCACTCGCGCCAGCAAAATCGCGTGTAAAACTCCACGCACACCCCTGGAATACACGTACCCCACTCGCACCATCGAAATCACGTGTAAAACTCCATGCACACCCCTGGAACACATGTACCCGGCTAGCGCCAACAAAATTATGTGTCTAACTCCACGCGCACCCCTGGAATACACGCAACCCGCTCGCGCCATCAAAATCGTGTGTAAAACTTCATGCGCACCCCTGGAATACACATACCCCGCTCGCGTCAGCGAAATAGCATGTAAAACTCCACTCCACACAAACCCCTGGAATACACGTACCACACTTGCGCCATTGAAATCACATGTAAAACTCCACGCGCACCCTCGGAATACACGTACCCCGCTCGCGCCAGACAAATCGTGTGTATCTCCACGCACACCCCTGGAATACATGTACCCCGTTCGTGCCAGCAAAATCGCATGTAAAACTCCATGTGCACCCCTCGGAATACACGTAACCCGCTCGCGCCAGCGAAATTGCATGTAAAACTCCACATGCACCCCTGGAATACACATACCCCACTCACGCCAGCGAAATTGCATGTAAAACTCAACACACACCCCTGGAATACACGTACCCAACTCGTGCCATCGAAATTGTGTGTAAAACTCCATGCACACCCCTGGAATACACATCCCCCGTTCGCGCCAGGGAAATTGCATGTAAAACTCCATACACATCCCTGGAATACACATACCCCGCTTGAGCCATTGAAATCGTTTGTAAAACTCCACGCGCACCCCTGGAATACACATACCCCGCTCGCACCAGCAAAATAGCATGTAAAACTCCATGCGCACCCCTCGGAATAAGTGTATCCCGCTTGTGCCAGCGAAATCGCAAGTAAAACTCCATTCCCACCCCTGGAATACACGTACCCCGCTCGCGTCAGCGAAATCACATGTAAAACTCAATGCGCACCCCCGGAATACACGTACCCCGCTCGTGCCAGCGAAATCGTGTGTAAAACTCCATGCACCCCCCTGGAATAACCGTATCCCGCTCGTGCCAGCGAAATCGCTTGTAAAACTCAATGCGCACCCTTTGGAATGCATGTTCCCTGCTCGCGTCAGTGAAATCGCGTGTAAAACTCAACGCACAGCCCTGGAACACACGTACCCCACTCGCACCATCAAAATCACGTGTAAAACTCCATGCACACCCCTGGAACACATGTACCCCGTTCGCGCCCACAAAATCATGTGTAAAACTCCACGCGCACCCCTGGAATACACGGAACCCGCTCGCGCCATGAAAACAGTGTGTAAAACTTCACGCGCACCCCTGGAATACACATATCCCAAACGCGCCAGTGAAATAGCATGTAAAACTCCACTCCACACAAACCCCTCGGAATACGTGTATCCCGCTCGTGCCAGCGAAATCGCAAGTAAAACTCCATTCCCACCCCTGGAATACACGTACCCCGCTCGCGCCAGCGAAATCACATGTAAAACTCAATGCGCACCCCCGGAATACACCTAACCCGCTCGTGCCAGCGAAATCGCGTGTAAAACTCCATGCACACCCCCGGAATACACGTATCCCGCTCGTGCCAGCGAAATCGCTTGTAAAACTCCATGCGCACCCATTGGAATGCATGTACCCCGCTCGTGCCAACAAAATCATGTGTAAAACTCCACGCGCACCCCTGGAATACACGGAACCCGCTCGCGCCATCAAAATCATGTGTAATACTTCACGCGCACCCCTGGAATACACATACCCCGCTCGTGCCAGCGAAATAGCATGTAAAACTCCACTCCACACAAACCCCTGGAATACAAGTACTCCACTCGCGCCATTGAAATCACATGTAAAACTCCAATCGCACCCCTGGAATACATGTACCCCACACACGGCAGCGAAATCATGTGTAAAACTCCACACACCCCCCTGGAATACATGTACCCCGTTCGTGCCAGCAAAATCCCATGTAAAACTCCATGTGCACCCCTCGGAATACATGTAACCCGCTCGCGCCAGCGAAATTGCATGTAAAACTCCACATGCACCCCTGGAATACACATACCCCGCTCACGCCAGCGAAATTGCATGTAAAACTCAACACACACCCCTGGAATACACGTACCCAACTCGCGCCATCGAAATCGTGTGTAAAACTCCATGCACACCCCTGGAATACACATCCCCTGTTCGCGCCAGGGAAATTGCATCTAAAACTCCACGCGCACCACTCGGAATACGTGTATCCCACTCGCGGCAGCGAAATCGCATGTAAAACTCCATACACACCCCTGGAATACACATACCCCGCTCGCGCCAGTGAAATAGCATGTAAAACTCCATACGCACCCCTCAGAATACGTGTATCCCGCTCGTGCCAGCGAAATGGCAAGTGAAACTCCATTCCCACCCCTGGAATACACGTACCCCACTCGCGCCAGCGAAATCACATGTAAAACTCAATGCGCACCCCCGGAATACACGTACCCCGCTCGTGGCAGCGGAATCGCGTGTAAAACTCCATGCGCACCCTTTGGAATGCATGTTCCCCGCTCGCGCCAGCGAAATCGCGTGTAAAACTCCACGCACACCACTGGAACACACGAACCTCACTCGCACCATCGAAATCACGTGTAAAACTCCATGCACACCCCTGGAACACATGTACCCCGTTCGCGCCAACAAAATCATGTGTAAAACTCCACGCGCACCCCTGGAATACACGGAACCCGCTCGCGCCATCAAAACAGTGTGTAAAACTTCACGCGCACCCCTGGAATACACGTACCCCGCTCGCGCCAGCGAAATCACATGTAAAACTCAATGCGCACCCCCGGAATACACGTACCCCGCTCGTGCCAGCGGAATCGCGTGTAAAACTCCATGCACCCCCCCGGAATAACCGTATCCCGCTCGTGCCAGCAAAATCGCTTGTAAAACTCCATGCGCACCCTTTGGAATGCATGTTCCCCGCTCGCGCCAGCGAAATCGCGTGTAAAACTCCAAGCACACCCCTGGAATACACGTACCCCACTCGCGCCATTGAAATCACATTTAAAACTCCACTCGCACACCTGGAATACACGTACGCCACTCACGCCAGCGAAATCATGTGTAAAACTCAACACACACTCCTGGAATACATGTACCCCACTCGCGCCAGCAAAATCGCATGTAAAACTCTGTGTGCACCCCTCGGAAAACACGTACCCCGCTCGCGCCAGCGAAATTGCATGTAAAACTCCATGCGCACCCCTCGGAATACGTGTATCCCGCTCGTGCCAGCGAAATCGCAAGTAAAACTCCATTCCCACCCCTGGAATACACGTACCCCACTCGCGCCAGCGAAATCATGTGTAAAACTTCACGCTTACCCCTGGAATACACATACCCCGCTCGCGCCAGCGAAATAGCATGTAAAACTCCACTCCACACAAACCCCTGGAATACACGTACCCCACTCGCGCCATTGAAATCACATGTAAAACTCCAATCGCACTCCTGGAATACACGTACCCCACTCACGGCAGTGAAATCATGTGTAAAACTCCACACACACCCCTGGAATACATGTACCCCGTTCGCGCCAGCAAAATCCCATGTAAAACTCCATGTGCACCCCTCGGAATACACGTAACCCGCTCGCGCCAGCGAAATTGCATGTAAAATTCCACATGCACCCCTGGAATACACATACCCCGCTCACGCCAGCGAAATTGCATGTAAAACTCAACACACACCCCTGGAATACACGTACCCAACTCGCGCCATCGAAATCGTGTGTAAAACTCCATGCACACCCCTGGAATACACATAACCCGCTTGCGCCAGTGAAATAGCATGTAAAACTCCATGCGCACCCCTCGGAATACGTGTATCCCGGTCGTGCCAGCGAAATCGCAAGTAAAACTCCATTCCCACCCCTGGAATACACGTACCCCACTCGCGCCAGCGAAATCACATGTAAAACTCAATGCGCACCCCCGGAATACATGTACCCCGCTCGTGCCAGCGGAATCGCGTGTAAAACTCCATGCACCCCCCCGGAATAACCGTATCCCGCTCGTGCCAGCGAAATCGCTTGTGAAACTCCATGCGCACCCTTTGGAATGCATGTTCCCCGCTCGCGCCAGCGAAATCGCGTGTAAAACTCCACTCACACCCCTGGAACACACGTACCCCACTCGCACCATCGAAATCACGTGTAAAACTCCATGCACACCCCTGGAACACATGTACCCCGTTCGCCCCAACAAAATCATGTGTAAAACTCCACGCGCACCCTTGGAATACACAGAACCCACTCGCCCCATCAAAACAGTGTGTAAAACTTCACGCGCACCCCCGGAATACACGTACCCCGCTCGTGCCAGCGGCATCGCGTGTAAAACTCCATGCACCCCCCGGGAATAACCGTATCCCGCTCGTGCCAGCGAAATCGCTTGTAAAACTCCATGCGCACCCTTTGGAATGCATGTTCCCCGCTCGCGCCAGCAAAATCGCTTGTAAAACTCCACGCACACACCTGGAACACACGTACCCCACTCGCACCATCGAAATCACGTGTAAAACTCCATGCACACCCCTGGAACACATGTACCCTATTCGAGTCAACAAAATCATGTGTAAAACTCCACGCGCACCCCTGGAATACACGGAACCCGCTCGCGCCATCAAAACAGTGTGTAAAACTTCACGCGCACCCCTGGAATACATTTACCCCACTCGTGCCAGCAAAATCGCATGTAAAACTCTGTGTGCAACCCTCGGAAAACACGTACCCCGCTCGCGCCAGCGAAATTGCATGTAAAACTCCACGCGCACCCCTCGAATATGTATATCCCACTCGTGCCAGCGAAAACATGTGTTAAACTTCACACACACCCCTAGAATACACGTATCCCGCTCATGCCAATCGAAATCGCGTGTTAAACTCCACACGCACCCCTGGAATACAGGTACCCCACTCACGCCAGAAAAATTGTGTGTAAAACTCCATGCGCAGCCCTGGAATACACGTCTCCGCTCGCGCCATTGAAATCGAGTGTAAAACTCCACTCGCACCCCTGGAATACATGTACCCCGCTTGCGCCAGCGAAATCGCATGTAAAACTCCATTCGCACCCCTGGAATACACATACCCCGCTCACGCCATTGAAATCGTATGTAAAACTCCACCCGCTCGCGCCAGCGAAATAGCATGTAAAACTCCACGCGCACCCCTCAGAATATGTGTATCCTGCTCGCGCCAGCGAAATCGTAAGTAAAACTCCATTCCCACCCCTGGAATACACGTACCAAGCTTGCGCCAGTGAAATCGCATTTAAAATTCCAGTGCACCCCAGGAATACACGTACCCCGCTCGCGCCAGCGAAATCACATGTAAAACTCCATGCGCACTCCCGGAATACACGTACCCCGCTCATGCCAGCGAAATCGCGTGTAAAACTCCATGCACACCCCCGGAATACACGTATCCTGCTCGTGCCAGCGAAATCGCTTGTAAAACTCCATGTGCACCCTTTGGAATGCATGTTCCCCGCTCGCGCCAGCAAAATCGCGTGTAAAACTCCACGCACACCCCTGGAACACATGTACCCCACTCGCACCATCGAAATCACGTGTAAAACTCCATGCGCACCCCTGGAATACACATACCCCGCTCGCGCCAGCGAAATAGCATGTAAAACTCCACTCCACACAAACCCCTGGAATGCACGTACCCCACTCACGGCAGCGAAATCATGTGTAAAACTCCACACACACCCCTGGAATAAATGTACCCCGTTCGTGCCAGCAAAATCCCATGTAAAACACCACGTGCACCCCTCGGAATACACGTAACCCGCTTGCGCCAGCGAAATTGCATGTAAAACTCCACATGCACCCCTGGAATACACATACCCCGCTCACGCCAGCGAAATTGCATGTAAAACTCAACACACACCCCTGGAATACACGTACCCAACTCGCGCCATCGAAATCGTGTGTAAAACTCCATGCACACCCCTGGAATACACATCCCCCGTTCGCGCCAGGGAAATTGCATCTAAAACTCCACGCGCACCACTCGGAATATGTGTATCCCACTCGCAGCAGCGAAATCGCATGTAAAACTCCATACACACCCCTGGAATACACATACCCCATTTGCGCCATTGAAATCATTTGTAAAACTCCAAGCGCACCCCTGGAATACACATACCCTGCTCGCGCCAGTGAAATAGCAGGTAAAACTCCATGCGCACCCCTGGAATACATGTACCCCGCTCGTGCCAGCGAAATCGCAAGTAAAACTCCATTCCCACCCTGGTATACACGTACCCCACTCGCGCCAGCGCAATCACATGTAAAACTCAATGCGCACCCCCAGAATACACGTACCCCGCTCGTGCCAGCGGAATCGCGTGTAAAACTCCATGCACCCCCCGGAATAACCGTATCCCGCTCGTGCCAGCGAAATTGCTTGTGAAACTCCATGCGCACCCTTTGGAATGCATGTTCCCCGCTCGCGCCAGCGAAATCGCGTGTAAAACTCCATGCACACCCCTGGAACACATGTACCCCGTTCGCCCCAACAAAATCATGTGTAAAACTCCACGCGCACCCTTGGAATACACAGAACCCGCTCGCGCCATCAAAACAGTGTGTAAAACTTCACGCGCACCCCTGGAATACACGTACCCTGCTCGCGCCAGCGAAATCACATGTAAAACTCAACGCGCACCCCCGGAATACACGTACCCCGCTCGTGCCAGCGGAATCGCATGTAAAACTCCATGCACCCCCCCGGAATAACTGTATCCCGCTCGTGCCAGCGAAATCGCTTGTAAAACTCCATGCTCACCCTTTGGAATGCATGTTCCCCGCTCGCGCCAGCGAAATCGCTTGTAAAACTCCACGCACACACCTGGAACACACGTACCCCACTCGCACCATCGAAATCACGTGTAAAACTCCATGCACACCCCTGGAACACATGTACCCTATTCGCGCCAACAAAATCATGTGTAAAACTCCACGCGCACCCCTGGAATACACGGAACCCGCTCGCGCCATCAAAACAGTGTGTAAAACTTCACACGCACCCCTGGAATACACGTACGCCACTCACGCCAGAAAAATCATGTGTAAAACTCAACACACACTCCTGGAATACATTTACCCCACTCGCGCCAACAAAATCGCATGTAAAACTCTGTGTGCACCCCTCGGAAAACACGTACCCCGCTCGCGCCAGCGAAATTGCATGTAAAACTCCACGCGCACCCCTCGAATATGTATATCCCACTCGTGCCAGCGAAATCATGTGTTAAACTCCACAAGCACCCCTAGAATACACGTATCCCGCTCATGCCAATCGAAATTGCGTGTTAAACTCCACACGCACCCCTGGAATACAGGTACCCCACTCACGCCAGAAAAATTGTGTGTAAAACTCCATGCGCAGCCCTGGAATACACGTCTCCGCTCGCGCCATTGAAATCGAGTGTAAAACTCCACTCGCACCCCTGGAATACATGTACCCCGCTTGCGCCAGCGAAATCGCATGTAAAACTCCATACGCACCCCTGGAATACACATACCCCGCTCACGCCATTGAAATCGTATGTAAAACTCCACCCGCTCGCGCCAGCGAAATAGCATGTAAAACTCCACGCGCACCCCTCAGAATATGTGTATCCTGCTCGCGCCAGCGAAATCGTAAGTAAAACTCCATTCCCACCCCTGGAATACACGTACCAAGCTTGCGCCAGTGAAATCGCATGTAAAATTCCACGTGCACCCCAGGAATACACGTACCCCGCTCGCGCCAGCGAAATCACATGTAAAACTCCATGCGCACTCCCGGAATACACGTACCCCGCTCATGCCAGCGAAATCGCGTGTAAAACTCCATGCACACCCCCGGAATACACGTATCCTGCTCGTGCCAGCGAAATCGCTTCTAAAACTCCATGTGCACCCTTTGGAATGCATGTTCCCCGCTCGCGCCAGCAAAATCACGTGTAAAACTCCATGCGCACCCCTGGAATACACATACCCCGCTCGCGCCAGCGAAATAGCATGTAAAACTCCACTCCACACAAACCCCTGGAATACACGTACCCCACTCACGGCAGCGAAATCATGTGTAAAACTCCACACACACCCCTGGAATAAATGTACCCCGTTTGTGCCAGCAAAATCCCATGTAAAACACCATGTGCACCCCTCGGAATACACGTAACCCGCTCGCGCCAGCGAAATTGCATGTAAAACTCCACATGCACCCCTGGAATACACATACCCCGCTCACGCCAGCGAAATTGCATGTAAAACTCAACACACACCCCTGGAATACACGTACCCAACTCGCGCCATCGAAATCGTTTGTAAAACTCCATGCACACCCCTGGAATATACATCCCCCTTTCGCGCCAGGGAAATTGCATCTAAAACTCCACGCGCACCACTCGGAATACGTGTATCCCACTCGCAGCAGCGAAATCGCATGTAAAACTCCATACACACCCCTGGAATACACATACCCCATTTGCGCCATTGAAATCATTTGTAAAACTCCACGCGCACCCCTGGAATACACATACCCTGCTCGCGCCAGTGAAATAGCAGGTAAAACTCCATGCGCACCCCTGGAATACATGTACCCCGCTCGTGCCAGCGAAATCGCAAGTAAAACTCCATTCCCACCCTGGTATACACGTACCCCACTCGCGCCAGCGCAATCACATGTAAAACTCAATGCGCACCCCCAGAATACACGTACCCCGCTCGTGCCAGCGGAATCGCGTGTAAAACTCCATGCACCCCCCCGGAATAACCGTATCCCGCTCGTGCCAGCGAAATTGCTTGTGAAACTCCATGCGCACCCTTTGGAATGCATGTTCCCCGCTCGCGCCAGCGAAATCGCGTGTAAAACTCCATGCACACCCCTGGAACACATGTACCCCGTTCGCCCCAACAAAATCATGTGTAAAACTCCACGCGCACCCTTGGAATACACAGAACCCGCTCGCGCCATCAAAACAGTGTGTAAAACTTCACGCGCACCCCTGGAATACACGTACCCTGCTCGCGCCAGCGAAATCACATGTAAAACTCAACGCGCACCCCCGGAATACACGTACCCCGCTCGTGCCAGCGTAATCGCATGTACAACTCCATGCACCCCCCCGGAATAACTGTATCCCGCTCGTGCCAGCGAAATCGCTTGTAAAACTCCATGCGCACCCTTTGGAATGCATGTTCCCCGCTCGCGCCAGCGAAATCGCTTGTAAAACTCCACGCACACACCTGGAACACACGTACCCCACTCGCACCATCGAAATCACGTGTAAAACTCCATGCACACCCCTGGAACACATGTACCCTATTCGCGCCAACAAAATCATGTGTAAAACTCCACGCGCACCCCTGGAATACACGGAACCCGCTCGCGCCATCAAAACAGTGTGTAAAACTTCACACGCACCCCTGGAATACACGTACGCCACTCACGCCAGCAAAATCATGTGTAAAACTCAACACACACTCCTGGAATACATTTACCCCATTCGCGCCAGCAAAATCGCATGTAAAACTCTGTGTGCACCCCTCGGAAAACACGTACCCCGCTCGCGCCAGCGAAATTGCATGTAAAACTCCACGTGCACCCCTCGAATATGTATATCCCACTCGTGCCAGCGAAATCATGTGTTAAACTCCACACGCACCCCTAGAATACACGTATCCCGCTCATGCCAATCGAAATTGCGTGTTAAACTCCACACGCACCCCTGGAATACAGGTACCCCACTCACGCCAGAAAAATTGTGTGTAAAACTCCATGCGCAGCCCTGGAATACATGTCTCCGCTCGCGCCATTGAAATCGAGTGTAAAATTCCACTCGCACCCCTGGAATACATGTACCCCGCTTGCGGCAGCGAAATCGCATGTAAAACTCCATACGCACCCCTGGAATACACATACCCCGCTCACGCCATTGAAATCGTATGTAAAACTCCACCCGCTCACGCCAGCGAAATAGCATGTAAAACTCCACGCGCACCCCTCAGAATATGTGTATCCTGCTCGCGCCAGCGAAATCGTAAGTAAAACTCCATTCCCACCCCTGGAATACACGTACCAAGCTTGCGCCAGTGAAATCGCATGTAAAATTCCACGTGCACCCCAGGAATACACGTACCCCGCTCGCGCCAGCGAAATCACATGTAAAACTCCATGCGCACTCCCGGAATACACGTACCCCGCTCATGCCAGCGAAATCGCGTGTAAAACTCCATGCACACCCCCGGAATACACGTATCCTGCTCGTGCCAGCGAAATCGCTTGTAAAACTCCATGTGCACCCTTTGGAATGCATGTTCCCCGCTCGCGCCAGCAAAATCGCGTGTAAATCTCCACGCACACCCCTGGAATACATGTACCCCACTCGCACCATCGAAATCACGCGTAAAACTCCATGCGCACCCCTGGAATACACATACCCCGCTCGCGCCAGCGAAATAGCATGTAAAACTCCACTCCACACAAACCCCTGGAATACACGTACCCCACTCACGGCAGCGAAATCATGTGTAAAACTCCACACACACCCCTGGAATACATGTACCCCGTTCGTGCCAGCAAAATCCCATGTAAAACACCATGTGCACCCCTCAGAATACACGTAACCCGCTCGCGCCAGCGAAATTGCATGTAAAACTCCACATGCACCCCTGGAATACACATACCCCGCTCACGCCAGCGAAATTGCATGTAAAACTCAACACACACCCCTGGAATACACATACCCAACTCGCGCCATCGAAATCGTGTGTAAAACTCCATGCACACCCCTGGAATACACATCCCCCGTTCGCGCCAGGGAAATTGCATCTAAAACTCCACGCGCACCACTCGGAATACGTGTATCCCACTCGCAGCAGCGAAATCGCATGTAAAAATCCATACACACCCCTGGAATACACATACCCCATTTGCGCCATTGAAATCATTTGTAAAACTCCACGCGCACCCCTGGAATACACATACCCTGCTCGCGCCAGTGAAATAGCAGGTAAAACTCCATGCGCACCCCTGGAATACATGTACCCCGCTCGTGCCAGCGAAATCGCAAGTAAAACTCCATTCCCACCCCTGGTATACACGTACCCCACTCGCGCCAGTGAAATCACATGTAAAACTCAATGCGCACCCCCAGAATACACGTACCCCGCTCGTGCCAGCGGAATCGCGTGTAAAACTCCATGCACCCCCCCGGAATAACCGTATCCCGCTCGTGCCAGCGAAATCGCTTGTGAAACTCCATGCGCACCCTTTGGAATGCATGTTCCCCGCTCGCGCCAGCGAAATCGCGTGTAAAACTCCACGCACACTCCTGGAACACTCGTACCCCACTCGCACCATCGAAATCACGTGTAAAACTCCATGCACACCCCTGGAACACATGTACCCCGTTCGCGCCAACAAAATCACGTGTAAAACTCCATGCACACCCCTGGAACACATGTACCCCGTTCGTGCCAACAAAATCATGTGTAAAACTCCATGCACACCCCTGGAATACAAGGAACCCGCTCGCGCCATCAAAACAGTGTGTAAAACTTCACGCACACCCCTGGAATACACGTACCCCGCTCGCGCCAGCGAAATCACATGTAAAACTCAATGCGCACCCCCGGAATACACGTACCCCGCTCGTGCCAGCGGAATCGCGTGTAAAACTCCATGCACCCCCCGGAATAACCGTATCCCGCTCGTGCCAGCGAAATCGCTTTTAAAACTCCATGCACACCCTTTGGAATGCAAGCTCCCCGCTCGTGCCAGCGAAATCGCGTGTAAAACTCCACGCACACCCCTGGAACACACGTACCCCACTCGCACCATCGAAATCACGTGTAAAACACCATGCACACCCCTGGAACACATGTACCCCGTTCGCGCCAACAAAATCATATGTAAAACTCCATGCGCACCCCTGGAATACACGGAACCCTCTCTCGCCATCAAAACAGTGTGTAAAACTTCACGCGCACCCCTGGAATACACATACCCCGCTCGCGCCAGTTAAATAGCATGTAAAACTCCACTCACACAAACCCTGGAATACACGTACCCCACTCGCGCCATTGAAATCACATGTAAAACTCCACTCGCACACCTGGAATACACGTACGCCACTCACGCCAGCGAAATCATGTGTAAAACTCAACACACACTCCTGGAATGCATGTACCCCACTCGCACCAGCAAAATTGCATGTAAAACTCTGTGTGCACCCCTCGGAAAACACGTACCCCGCTCGCGCCAGCGAAATTGCATGTAAAACTCCACGCGCACCCCTCGGAATATGTATATCCCGCTCATGCCAGCGAAATCACGTGTTAAACTCCACACGCACCCCTAGAATACACGTACCCCGCTCGTGCCAAGCGAAATTGCGTGTTAAACTCCACACGCACCCCTGGAATACATGTACCCCGCTTGCGCCAGCGAAATCGCATGTAAAACTCCATACGCACCCCTGGAATACACATACCCCGCTCACGCCATTGAAATAGCATGTAAAACTCCACGCGCACCCCTCAGAATATGTGTATCCTGCTCGCGCCAGCGAAATTGTAAGTAAAACTCCATTCCCACCCCTGGAATACACGTACCAAGCTTGCGCCAGTGAAATCGCATGTAAAATTCCACGTGCACCCCAGGAATACACGTACCCCGCTCGCGCCAGCGGAATCACATGTAAAACTCCATGCGCACCCCCGGAATACACGTACCCCGCTCATGCCATCGAAATCGCGTGTAAAACTCCATGCACACCCCCGGAATACACGTATCCTGCTCGTGCCAGGGAAATCGCTTGTAAAACTCCATGTGCACCCTTTGGAATGCATGTTCCCCGCTCGTGCCAGCAAAATCGCGTGTAAAACTCCACGCACACCTGGAATACATGTACCCCACTCGCACCATCGAAATCACGTGTAAAACTCCATGCACACCCCTGGAACACATTTACCCCGCTCGCGCCAACAAAATCATGTGTAAAACTCCACGCGCACCCCTGGAATACACGGAACCCGCTCGCGCCATCAAAATCGTGTGTAACACTTCACGCGCACCGCTGGAATACACATACCCCGCTCGCACCAGCGAAATAGCATGTAACACTCCACTCCACACAAACCCCTGGAATACACGTACCCCACTTGCGCCATTGAAATCACATGTAATACTCCACTCGCACCCTTGGAATACACGTACCCCACTCACGCCAGCGAAATCATGTGTAAAACTCCACACACACCCCTGGAATACATGTAACCTGCTCGCACCAGCAAAATCGCATGTAAAACTCAATGTGCACCCCTGTAATACATGTACCCCACTCGCGCCAGCGAAATCGTGTGTAAAACTCCATGCACACCCCTGGAATACATGTCCCCCGTTCGCGCCAGGGAAATTGCATGTAAAACTCCACGTGCACCACTCAGAATACGTGTATCCCGCTCGTGCCAGCGAAATCACGTGTTAAACTCCACACACCCCCCTAGAATACACATACCACACTCGTGCCAACGAAATTGCGTGTTAAACTCCACAGGCACCCCTGCAATACAGGTATCCCACTCACGGCAGCGAAACTGCGTGTAAAACTCCATGCGCAGCCCTGAAATACATGTACCAAGCCCGCGCCAGTGAAATCGCATGTAAAATTCCACGCACACCCCCGGAATAACCGTATCCCACTCGTGCCAGCGAAATCGCTTTTAAAACTCCATGCACACCCTTTGGAATGCAAGCTCCCCGCTCGTGCCAGCGAAATCGCGTGTAAAACTCCACGCACACCCCTGGAACACACGTACCCCACTCGCACCATCGAAATCACGTGTAAAACACCATGCACACCCCTGGAACACATGTACCCCGTTCGCGCCAACAAAATCATATGTAAAACTCCATGCGCACCCCTGGAATACACGGAACCCTCTCTCGCCATCAAAACAGTGTGTAAAACTTCACGCGCACCCCTGGAATACACATACCCCGCTCGCGCCAGTGAAATAGCATGTAAAACTCCACTCACACAAACCCTGGAATACACGTACCCCACTCGCGCCATTGAAATCACATGTAAAACTCCACTCGCACACCTGGAATACACGTACGCCACTCACGCCAGCGAAATCATGTGTAAAACTCAACACACACTCCTGGAATGCATGTACCCCACTCGCACCAGCAAAATTGCATGTAAAACTCTGTGTGCACCCCTCGGAAAACACGTACCCCGCTCGCGCCAGCGAAATTGCATGTAAAACTCCACGCGCACCCCTCGGAATATGTATATCCCGCTCATGCCAGCGAAATCACGTGTTAAACTCCACACGCACCCCTAGAATACACGTACCCCGCTCGTGCCAAGCGAAATTGCGTGTTAAACTCCACACGCACCCCTGGAATACATGTACCCCGCTTGCGCCAGCGAAATCGCATGTAAAACTCCATACGCACCCCTGGAATACACATACCCCGCTCACGCCATTGAAATAGCATGTAAAACTCCACGCGCACCCCTCAGAATATGTGTATCCTGCTCGCGCCAGCGAAATTGTAAGTAAAACTCCATTCCCACCCCTGGAATACACGTACCAAGCTTGCGCCAGTGAAATCGCATGTAAAATTCCACGTGCACCCCAGGAATACACGTACCCCGCTCGCGCCAGCGGAATCACATGTAAAACTCCATGCGCACCCCCGGAATACACGTACCCCGCTCATGCCATCGAAATCGCGTGTAAAACTCCATGCACACCCCCGGAATACACGTATCCTGCTCGTGCCAGGGAAATCGCTTGTAAAACTCCATGTGCACCCTTTGGAATGCATGTTCCCCGCTCGTGCCAGCAAAATCGCGTGTAAAACTCCACGCACACCTGGAATACATGTACCCCACTCGCACCATCGAAATCACGTGTAAAACTCCATGCACACCCCTGGAACACATTTACCCCGCTCGCGCCAACAAAATCATGTGTAAAACTCCACGCGCACCCCTGGAATACACGGAACCCGCTCGCGCCATCAAAATCGTGTGTAACACTTCACGCGCACCGCTGGAATACACATACCCCGCTCGCACCAGCGAAATAGCATGTAACACTCCACTCCACACAAACCCCTGGAATACACGTACCCCACTCGCGCCATTGAAATCACATGTAATACTCCACTCGCACCCTTGGAATACACGTACCCCACTCACGCCAGCGAAATCATGTGTAAAACTCCACACACACCCCTGGAATACATGTAACCTGCTCGCACCAGCAAAATCGCATGTAAAACTCAATGTGCACCCCTGTAATACATGTACCCCACTCGCGCCAGCGAAATCGTGTGTAAAACTCCATGCACACCCCTGGAATACATGTCCCCCGTTCGCGCCAGGGAAATTGCATGTAAAACTCCACGTGCACCACTCAGAATACGTGTATCCCGCTCGTGCCAGCGAAATCACGTGTTAAACTCCACACACCCCCCTAGAATACACATACCACACTCGTGCCAACGAAATTGCGTGTTAAACTCCACAGGCACCCCTGCAATACAGGTATCCCACTCACGGCAGCGAAACTGCGTGTAAAACTCCATGCGCAGCCCTGAAATACATGTACCAAGCCCGCGCCAGTGAAATCGCATGTAAAATTCCACGCACACCCCCGGAATACACGTACCCCGCTCGTGCCAGTGAAATCGCGTGTAAAACTCCACACAAACCCCCGGAATACACGTAACCCGCTCGTGCCAGCGAACTCGTTTGTAACTCCATGCGCACCCTTTGGAATGCATGTTCCCCGCTCGCGCCAGCAAAATCGCATGTAAAACTCCACGCACACGCCTGGAATACATGTACCCCACTCGCACCATCGAAATCACTTGTAAAACTCCATGCACACCCCGGAACACATGTACCCCGCTCGCGACAACAAAATCATGTGTAAAACTCCACTCGTACCCCTGGAATACATGTACCCCGCTTGCGCCAGCGAAATCGCATGTAAAACTCCATACGCACCCCTGGAATACACATACCCCACTCACGCCATTGAAATAGCATGTAAAACTCCACGCGCACCCCTCAGAATATGTGTATCCTGCTTGCGCCAGCGAAATTGTAAGTAAAACTCCATTCCCACCCCTGGAATACACGTACCAAGCTTGCGCCAGCAAAATCGCATGTAAAACTCCACGCACACGCCTGGAATACATGTACCCCGCTCGCGACAAATAAATCATGTGTAAAACTCCACTCGCACCCCTGGAATACATGTACCCCGCTCGCGCCAGCAAAATCGCATGTAAAACTCCACGCACACGCCTGGAATACATGTACCCCGCTCGCGACAAATAAATCATGTGTAAAACTCCACTCGCACCCCTGGAATACACGTACCCCACTCACGCCAGCAAAATCATGTGTAAAACTCCACACACACCCCTGGAATACATATACCCTGCTCGCGCCAGCAAAATCGCATGTAAAACTCCATGTGCACTCCTCGGAATACACATACCCCGCTCGTGCCAGCGAAATTGCATGTAAAACTCAACACGCACCCCTGTAATACACGTACCCCACTCGCGCCAGCGAAATCGTGTGTAAAACTCCATGCACAACCCTGGAATACACGTCCCCCGTTCGCGCCAGGGAAATTGCATGTAAAACTCCACGCGCACCACTCGGAATACGTGTATCCCGCTCGTGCCAGCGAAATCGTGTTTAAAACTCCACACGCATCCCTAGAATACACATACCACACTCGTGCCAGTGAAATTGTGTGTTAAACTCCACATGCACCCCTGGAATACAGGTATCCCACTCACGCCAGCGAACTGTGTGTAAAACTCCATGCACAGCCCTGAAATACACGTACCAAGCTCGCACCAGGGAAATTGCATGTAAAACTCCACACGCACCACTCGGAATACGTGTATCCCGCTCGTGCCAGCGAAATCACGTGTTAAACTCCATGCACACCCCTGGAACACATGTACCCTGCTCGCACCAACAAAATCATGTGTAAAACTCCACGCGCATCCCTGGAATACACGGAACCCGCTCTCGCCATCAAAATCGTGTGTAAAACTTCACGCGCACCCCTGGAATACACATACCCCGCTCGCACCAGCAAAATAGCATGTAAAACTCCACTCCACACAAACCCCTGGAATACACATATCCCACTCGCGCCATTGAAATCACATGTAAAACTCCACTCGCACCCCTGGAATACACGTACCCCACTCACGCCAGCGAAATCATGTGTAAAACTCCACACACACCCCTGGAATACATATACCCTGCTCACGCCAGCAAAATCGCATGTAAAACTCCATGTGCACCCCTCGGAATACACATACCCCGCGCATGCCATCAAAATTGCATGTAAAACTCAACACGCACCGATATAATACACGTACCCCACTCGCGCCAGTGAAATCGTGTGTAAAACTCCATGCACACCCCTGGAATACACGTGCCCCGTTCACGCCAGGTAAATTGCATGTAAAACTCCACGCGCACCACTCGGAATACGTGTATTCCGCTCGTGCCAGCGAAATCACGTGTTAAACTCCACACGCACCCCTAGAATACACATACCACAATCGTGCCAATGAAATTGCGTGTTAAACTCCACACGCACCCCTGGAATACAGGTATCCCACTCACGCCAGCGAAACTGTGTGTAAAACTCCATGCGCAGCCCTGAAATACATGTACCAAGCTCGCGCCAGTGAAATCGCATGTAAAATTCCACGCGCACCCCAGGAATACACGTACCCCGCTCGCGCCAGCGAAATCACATGTAAAACTCCATGCACACCCCTGGAATACACGTCCCCCGTTTGCGCCAGGGAAATTGCATGTAAAACTCCACGCGCACCACTCGGAATACGTGTATCCCGCTCGTGCCAGCGAAATCACGTGTTAAACTCCATGCACACCCCTGGAACACATGTACCCCGCTCGCGCCTACAAAATCATGTGTAAAACTCCACGCGCAACCCTGGAATACACGGAACCTGCTTGCGCCATCAAAATCGTGTGTAAAACTTCACGCGCACCCCTGGAATACACATACCCCGCTCACACCAGCGAAATAGCATGAAAAATTCCACTCCACACAAACCCCTGGAATACACGTACCCCACTCGCGCCATTGAAATCACATGTAAAACTGCACTCGCACCCCTGGAATACACGTACCCCACTCACGCCAGCGAAATCATGTGTAAAACTCCACACACAAACCTGGAATACATGTACAACACTCGCGCCAGCAAAATCGCATGTAAAACTCCATGTGCACCCCTCGGAATACACATAGCCTGCTCGTGCCAGCGAAATTGCATGTAAAACTCAACACGCACCCCTGTAATACACGTACCCCACTCGCGCCAGTGAAATCGTGTGTAAAACTCCATGCACACCCCTGGAATACACGTCCCCCGTTCGCGCCAGGGAAATTGCATGTAAAACTCCACGCGCACTACTCGGAATACACATACCACACTCGTGCCAGCGAAATTGCATGTTAAACTCCACATGCAGCCATGAAATACAGGTATCCCACTCACGACAGCGAAACTGTGTGTAAAACTCCATGCGCAACCCTGAAATACACGTACCAAGCTCGCGCCAGTGAAATCGCATGTAAAACTCCACGCACACCCCTGGAATACATGTACCCCACTCGCACCATCAAAATCACGTGTAAATCTCCATGCACACCCCTGGAACACATGTACCCCGCTCGCGCCAACAAAATCATGTGTAAAACTCCACGTGCACCCCTGGAATACACGGAACCCGCTCACGCCATCAAAATTGTGTGTAACACTTCACGCGCACCCCTGGAATACACGTACCCCACTCGCGCCATTGAAATCACATGTAAAACTCCACTCGCACCCCTGGCATACACGTACCCCACTCACGCCAGCGAAATCATGTGTAAAACTCCACACACACCCCTGGAATACATGTACCCTGCTTGCGCCAGCAAAATCGCATGTAAAACTCCATGTGCACCCCTCGGAATACACATACCCCGCTCGTGCCAGCAAAATTGCATGTAAAACTCAACACGCACCCCTGTAATACACGTACCCCACTCGCGCTAGCGAAATCGTGTGTAAAACTCCCTGCACACCCCTGGAATACACGTCCCCCGTTCGCGCCAGGGAAATTGCATGTAAAACTCCATGCGCACCACTCGGAATATGTGTATCCTGCTCGCGCCAGTGAAATCACGTGTTAAACTCCACACGCACCCCTAGAATACACATACCACACTTGTGCCATCGAAATTGCGTGTGCGTGTTAAACTCCACACGCACCCCTGGAATACAGGTATCCCACTCACGCCAGCGAAACTTTGTGTAAAACTCCATGCGCAGCCCTGAAATACACGTACCAAGCTCGCGCCAGAGAAATCGCATGTAAAATTCCATGTGCACCCCTGGAATACACGGAACCCGCTCGCGCCATCAAAATCGTGTGAAAAACTTCACGCGCACCCCTGGAATACACATACCCCGCTCGCACCAGCGAAATAGCATGTAAAACTCCACTCCACACAAACCCCTGGAATAAACGTACCCCACTCGCGCCATTGAAACCACATGTAAAACTCCACTTGCACCCCTGGAATACATGTACCCCACTCACGCCAGCGAAATCATGTGTAAAACTCCACACACACCCCTGGAATACATGTACCCTGCTCGCGCCAGCAAAATCACATGTAAAACTCCATGTGCACCCCTCGGAATACACATACCCCGCTCGTGCCAGCGAAATTGCATGTAAAACTCAACACGCACCCCTGTAATACATGTACCCCACTAGCGCCAGCGAAATCGTGTGTAAAACTCCATGCACACCCCTGGAATACACGTCCCCGTTCGCGCCAGGGAAATTGCATGTAAAACTCAACGCGCACCACTCGGAATACGTGTATCCCGCTCGTGCCAGCGAAATCACGTGTTAAACTCCACACGCACCCCTAGAATACACATACCACACTCGTGCCAGTGAAATTGCGTGTTAAACTCCACATGCACCCCCGGAATACAGGTATCCCACTCACGCCAGCAAAACTGTGTGTAAAACTCCATGTGCAGCCCTGAAATACACGTACCAAGCTCGCGCCAGTGAAATCGCATGTAAAACTCCACGCACACCCCTGAAATACATGTACCCCACTCGCACCATCAAAATCACGTGTAAAACTCCACGCACACCCCTGGAATACATGTACCCCGCTCGCGCCAACAAAATCATGTGTAAAACTCCATGCACACCCCTGGAAAACATGTACCCCGCTCGCGCCAACAAAATCATGTGTAAAACTCCACCGCACCCCTGGAATACACGGAACCCGCTCGCGCCATTGAAATCGTGTGTAAAACTTTACACAAACCCCTGGAATACATGTACCCCACTCACACCATTGAAATCACTTGTAAAACTCCACTCGCACCCCTGGAATACACGTACCCCACTCACGCCAACGAAATCATGTGTAAAACTCCACACACACCCCTGGAATACATGTACCCTGCTCGCGCCAGCAAAATCGCATGTAAAACTCCATGTGCACCCCTCGGAATACACATACCCCGCTCGTGCCAGCGAAATTGCATGTAAAACTAAACACGAACCCCTGTAATACACGTACCCCACTCGCACCAGCGAAATCGTGTGTAAAACTCCATGCACACCCCTGGAATACACGTCCCCCGTTCGCGCCAGGGAAATTGCATGTCAAACTCCAAGCGCACGACTCGGAATACGTGTATCCCGCTCGTGCCAGAGAAATCTCGTGTTAAACTCCACACGCACCCCTGGAATACACATACCACACTCGTGCCAGCGAAATTGCGTGTTAAACTCCACACGCACCCCGGGAATACAGGTACCCTACTCACACCAGCGAAACTGTGTGTAAAACTCCATGCGCAGCCCTGAAATACACGTACCCCGCTCGCGCCATTGAAATCGAGTGTAAAACTCCACTCGCACCCCTGGAATACGTGTACCCCGCTTGCGCCAGCTATATCGCATGTAAAACTCCACACGCACCCCCGGAATACACATATCCCACTCGCACCAATGAAATCGCGTGTAAACCTCCACGCACACCCCTGGAATACAAGTACCCCGCTCGCGCCAGAGAAATCGCATGTAAAACTCCACGTGCACCCCCGGAATACACATATCCCACTCGCGCCAATGAAATCGCGTGTAAATCTCCACGCACACCCCTGGAATACACGTACCCCGCTCGTGCCAGCAAAATCGCATGTAAAACTCCACACGCACCCCTGGAATACACGTACCCCGCTCGCGCCAACGAAATCATGTGTAAAACTCCACACGCACTACTGGAATATAAATACCCCGCTTGCGCCAGCGAAATAGCATGTAAAACTCCACGGACACCCCTCAGAATACGTGTATCCCGCTCACGCCAGCGAAATCGTTTGTAAAACTCCATGCACACCCCTGGAATACATGTCCCCCGCTCGTGCTATTGAAATTGTGTATAAACCTCTATTCGCACCCCTGGAATATACATACCCCACTCGCGCTAGCGAAATCACATGGAAAACTCCACGCGCACCCCCGGAATACACGTACCCCGCTCGCGCCAGCGAAATCACGCGTAAAACTCCACGCACACCCCTGGAATACACGTACCCCGCTCGCGCCAACGAAATCATGTGTAAAACTCCACACGCACTACTGGAATATAAATACCCCGCTTGCGCCAGCGAAATAGCATGTAAAACTCCACGGACACCCCTCGGAATACGTGTATCCCGCTCACGCCAGCGAAATCGTGTGTAAAACTCCATGCACACCACTAGAATACACGTACCCCGCTTGCGCCAATGAAATCTTGTGTAAAATTCCACACGCACCCCTGGAATACACATACCCCACTCGCGCCAGCGAAATAGCATGTAAAACTCCACGCGCACCCATCGGAATACGTGTATCCCGTTTGCGCCAGCGAAATCGCGTGTAATACTCCACGCGCACCCCTGGAATACAAATACCCCACTCGCACCATCCAAATTGCATGTAAAACTCCACACGCACCCCAGGAATACACGTATCCCACTCGCGCCATTGAAATCAAATGTAAAACTCCACTCGCACCCCTGGAATACACGTACCCCACTTGCGCCAGCGAAATCGCGTGCAAAACTCCACACGCACCCCTGGAATACATGTACCCAGCTCGCGCCAGCGAAATCGCATGTAAAACTCCACGTGAACCCTTTGGAATCCATGTACCCCACTCGCGCCATCGGCATTGCGTGTAAAACTCCACTTGCACCCCTGGAATGCACGTACTGCACTTGCACCAGCGAAATCGCATGTTAAACTCCACACGCACCCCCGGAATACACATATCCCACTCGCACCAATGAAATCGCGTGTAAACCTCCACGCACACCCCTGGAATACAAGTACCCTGCTCGCGCCAGAGAAATCGCATGTAAAACTCCACGTGCACCCCCGGAATACACATATCCCACTCGCGCCAATGAAATCGCGTGTAAATCTCCACGCACACCCCTGGAATACACGTACCCCGCTCGTGCCAGCAAAATCGCATGTAAAACTCCACACGCACCCCTGGAATACACGTACCCCGCTCGCGCCAACGAAATCATGTGTAAAACTCCACACGCACTACTGGAATATAAATACCCCGCTTGCGCCAGCGAAATAGCATGTAAAACTCCACGGACACCCCTCGGAATACGTGTATCCCGCTCACGCCAGCGAAATCGTTTGTAAAACTCCATGCACACCCCTGGAATACATGTCCCCCGCTCGTGCTATTGAAAGTGCGTATAAACCTCTATTCGCACCCCTGGAATATATATACCCCACTCGCGCCAGCGAAATCGCATGTAAAACTCCACGCGCACCCCCGGAATACACGTACCCCGCTCGCGCCAGCGAAATCACGCGTAAAACTCCACGCACACCCCTGGAATACACGTACCCCGCTCGCGCCAACGAAATCATGTGTAAAACTCCACACGCACTACTGGAATATAAATACCCCGCTTGCGCCAGCGAAATAGCATGTAAACCTCCACGGACACCCCTCGGAATACGTGTATCCCGCTCACGCCAGCGAAATCGTGTGTAAAACTCCATGCACACCACTAGAATACACGTACCCCGCTTGCGCCAATGAAATCTTGTGTAAAATTCCACACGCACCCCTGGAATACACATACCCCACTCGCGCCAGCGAAATAGCATGTAAAACTCCACGCGCACCCATCGGAATACGTGTATCCCGTTTGCGCCAGCGAAATCGCGTGTAATACTCCACGCGCACCCCTGGAATACAAATACCCCACTCGCACCATCCAAATTGCATGTAAAACTCCACACGCACCCCAGGAATACACGTATCCCACTCGCGCCATTGAAATCAAATGTAAAACTCCACTCGCACCCCTGGAATACACGTACCCCACTTGCGCCAGCGAAATCGCGTGCAAAACTCCACACGCACCCCTGGAATACATGTACCTAGCTCGCGCCAGCGAAATCGCATGTAAAACTCCACGTGAACCCTTTGGAATCCATGTACCCCACTCGCGCCATCGGCATTGCGTGTAAAACTCCACTTGCACCCCTGGAATGCACGTACTGCACTTGCACCAGCGAAATCGCATGTTAAACTCCATGCGCACCCTCGGAATACACATATCCCACTCGAGCCAGCGAAATCGTGTGTGAAACTCCATGCACAAATTTGGAATTCACGTACCCCGCTCTCGCCAGCGAAATCGCATGTAAAACTCCACACGCACCCCTGGAATACAGGTACCCAACTCACGCCAGCGAAATCATGTGTAAAACTCCATGCACACCCCTGGAATACACGTCTCCCGCTCACGCAATTGAAATTGCGTGTAAAACTCCATTCGCACCCCTGGAATACACGTACCCCGCTCGCGCCAACGAAATCATGTGTAAAACTCCACGCGCACTACTGGAATACACGTACCCCGCTCGCGCCATCGAAATCATGTGTAAAACTCCACCCGCACCCCTGGAATACACATACCCCACTCGCGCCAGCTAAATAGCATGTAAAACTCCACGCACACCCCACGGAATATGTGTATCCCGCTCACGCCAGCGAAATCGCATGTAAAACTCCACGCACACCCCTGGAATACACGTACCCTGCTCGCGCAAACAAAATCATGTGTAAAACTCCATGCGCACCCCTGGAATACAGGTACCCCGCTCGCACCAGTGAAATCACGTGTAAAACTCCATGCTCACCCCTGGAATACACGTACCCCACTCACACCAACGAAATCAAGTGTAAAACTCCACGCACACCCCACGGAATATGTGTATCCCGCTCACGCCAGCGAAATAGCATTTAAAACTCCACGCGCACCCCTTGGAATACGTGTACCCCGCTCTCGCCAGCGAAATCGCATGTAAAACTCCACACGCACCCCTGGAATACAGGTACCCCACTCACGCCAGTGAAATCATGTCTAAAACTCCATGCACACCCCTGGAATACACGTCTCCCGCTCACGCCATTGAAATTGCGTGTAAAACTCCATTCGCACCCCTGGAATACACGTATCCCGCTCGCGCCAACGAAATCATGTGTAAAACTCCACGCGCACTACTGGAATACACGTACCCCGCTCGCGCCATCGAAATCATGTGTAAAACTCCACCCGCACCCCTGGAATACACATACCCTATTCGCGCCAGCTAAATAGCATGTAAAACTCCACGCACACCCCACGGAATATGTGTATCCCGCTCACGCCAGCGAAATCGCATGTAAAACTCCACGCACACCCCTGGAATACACGTACCCTGCTCGCGCAAACAAAATCATGTGTAAAACTCCATGCGCACCCCTGGAATACACGTACCCTGCTCGCACCAGTGAAATCACGTGTAAAACTCGATGCTCACCCCTGGAATACACGTACCCCACTCACACCAACGAAATCAAGTGTAAAACTCCACTCGCACCCCTGGAATACACATACCCCACTCGCACCAGCTAAATAGCATGTAAAACTCCACGCACACCCCACGGAATATGTGTATCCCGCCCACGCCAGCGAAATAGCATTTAAAACTCCATGCGCACCCCTTGGAATACGTGTATCCCGCTCGCGCCAGTGAAATCGCGTGTAAAACTCCACACGCACCCCTGGAATACACATACCATTCGCGCAAGCGAAATTGCATGTAAAATTCCACACGCACCCCTGGAATACATGTACCCAGTTCGCGCCATTGAAATCACATGTAAAACTCCATTCGCACCCCTGGAATACACGTACGCCACTTGCGCCATCGAAATTGTGTGTAAAACTACACATGCACCCCTGGAATACACATACCCCGCTCGAGCCATCGAAATTGTGTGTAAAACTCCACATGCACCCCTGGAATACACGTACCCGACTCGCACCAGTGAAATTGTGTGTAAAACTTCATGCGCACCCCTGGAATAGACGTCCCCCGCTCACGCCAGCAAAATCACGTGTAAAACTCCACGCGCACCCCTTGGAATACATGCACCCTGCTCGCGCCAGCAAAATCACGTGTAAAACTCCACGCGCACCCCTGGAATATATGTGCCCCACTCACGCCAGTGAAATTGTGTGGAAAACTCCACACGCATCCCTGGAATACCGTACCCCGCTCGCGCCATTGAAATCACATGGAAAACTCCACTTGCACCCCTGGAATACACGTACCCCACTTGCTCCAGTGAAATTGCGTGTTAAACTCCAGGCGCACCCCTGGAATACGTTTATCCCGCTCGTGCCAGCGAAATCACGTGTTAAACTCCATGCACACCCCTGGAACACATGTACCCTGCTCGCACCAACAAAATCATGTGTAAAACTCCACGCGCATCCCTGGAATACACGGAACCCGCTCTCGCCATCAAAATCGTGTGTAAAACTTCACGCGCACCCCTGGAATACACATACCCCGCTCGCACCAGCAAAATAGCATGTAAAACTCCACTCCACACAAACCCCTGGAATACACATATCCCACTCGCGCCATTGAAATCACATGTAAAACTCCACTCGCACCCCTGGAATACACGTACCCCACTCACGCCAGCGAAATCATGTGTAAAACTCCACACACACCCCTGGAATACATATACCCTGCTCACGCCAGCAAAATCGCATGTAAAACTCCATGTGCACCCCTCGGAATACACATACCCCGCGCATGCCATCAAAATTGCATGTAAAACTCAACACGCACCGATATAATACACGTACCCCACTCGCGCCAGTGAAATCGTGTGTAAAACTCCATGCACACCCCTGGAATACACGTGCCCCGTTCACGCCAGGTAAATTGCATGTAAAACTCCACGCGCACCACTCGGAATACGTGTATTCCGCTCGTGCCAGCGAAATCACGTGTTAAACTCCACACGCACCCCTAGAATACACATACCACAATCGTGCCAATGAAATTGCGTGTTAAACTCCACACGCACCCCTGGAATACAGGTATCCCACTCACGCCAGCGAAACTGTGTGTAAAACTCCATGCGCAGCCCTGAAATACATGTACCAAGCTCGCGCCAGTGAAATCGCATGTAAAATTCCACGCGCACCCCAGGAATACACGTACCCCGCTCGCGCCAGCGAAATCACATGTAAAACTCCATGCGCACCCCCGGAATACACGTACCCCGCTTTTGCCAGCAAAATCGCATGTAAAACTCCATGCACACCCCCAGAATACACGCATCCCGCTCGTGCCAGCAAAATCGCTTGTAAAACTTCATGCGCACCCTTTGGAATGCATGTTCCCCGCTCGTGCCAGCGAAATCGCTTGTAAAACTCCACGCACACCCCTGGAATAAATGTACCCCACTCGCAGCATCGAAATCACGTGTAAAACTCCATGCACACCCCTGGAACACATGTACCCCGCTCGCGCCAACAAAATCATGTGTAAAACTCCATGCGCCACCCTGGAATACACGGAACCCGCTCGCGCCATCAAAATCGTGTGTAAAACTTCACGCGCACCCCTGGAATACACATACCCCGCTCGCACCAGCGAAATAGCATGTAAAACTCCACACCACACAAACCCCTGGAATACACGTACCCCACTCGCGCCATTGAAATCACATGTAAAACTCCACTGGCACCCCTGGAAATCACGTACCCCACTCACACCAGCGAAATCATGTGTAAAACTCCACACACAGCCCTGGAATATATGTACCCTGCTCACGCCAGCAAAATCGCATGTAAATCTCCATGTGCACCCCTCGGAATACACATACCCCGCTCGTGCCAGCGAAATTGCATGTAAAACTCAACACGCACCCCTGTAATACACGTACCGCACTCACGCCAGTGAAATCGTGTGTAAAACTCCATGCACACCCCTGGAATACACGTCTCCCGTTCGCGCCACTGAAATCGTGTGTAAAACTCCACACGCACCCCTGGAATACACATACCCCGCTCGCGCCAGCGAAATAGCATGTAAAACTCCACGCACACCCCTGGAATACACGTACCCCACTCGCACCATCGAAATCACGTGTAAAACTCCATGCACACCCATGGAACACATGTACCCCGCTCGTGCCAGCAAAATCGCATGTAAAACTCCATGCACACCCCCAGAATACACGTATCCCGCTCATGCCAGCGAAATCGCTTGTAAAACTTCATGCGCACCCTTTGGAATGCATGTTCCCCGCTCGTGCCAGCGAAATCGCTTGTAAAACTCCACGCACACCCCTGGAATACATGTACCCCACTCGCACCATCGAATTCACGTGTAAAACTCCATGCACACCCCTGGAACACATGTACCCCGCTCGCGCCAACAAAATCATGTGTAAAACTCCACAAGCACCCCTGGAATACACGGAACCCGCTCGCACCATCAAAATCGTGTGTAAAACTTCACGCGCACACCTAGAACACACATACCCCGCTCGCACCAGCGATATAGCATGTAAAACTCCACTCCACACAAACCCCTGGAATACACGTACCCCACTCGCGCCATTGAAATCACATGTAAAACTCCACTCGCACCCCTGGAATACACGTACCCCACTCACGCCAGCGAAATCATGTGTAAAACTCCACACACACCCCTGGAATACATGTACCCTGCTTGCGCCAGCAAAATCGCATGTAAAACTCCATGTGCACCCCTCGGAATACACATACCCCGCTCGTGCCAGCAAAATTGCATCTAAAACTCAACACGAACCCCTGTAATACACGTACCCCACTCGCGCCAGCGAAATCGTGTGTAAAACTCCATGCACACCCCTGGAATACACGTCCCCCGTTTGCGCCAGGGAAATTGCATGTAAAACTCCACGCGCACCACTCGGAATACGTGTATCCCGCTCGTGCCAGCGAAATCACGTGTTAAACTCCATGCACACCCCTGGAACACATGTACCCCGCTCGCGCCTACAAAATCATGTGTAAAACTCCACGCGCAACCCTGGAATACACG
Source organism: Ambystoma mexicanum (assembly GCF_040938575.1). Classification (NCBI taxonomy): domain Eukaryota; kingdom Metazoa; phylum Chordata; class Amphibia; order Caudata; family Ambystomatidae; genus Ambystoma; species Ambystoma mexicanum. The sequence continues at coordinate 451,091,016 of NC_090933.1, read as the reverse complement.
GAACCTGCTTGCGCCATCAAAATCGTGTGTAAAACTTCACGCGCACCCCTGGAATACACATACCCCGCTCACACCAGCGAAATAGCATGAAAAATTCCACTCCACACAAACCCCTGGAATACACGTACCCCACTCGCGCCATTGAAATCACATGTAAAACTGCACTCGCACCCCTGGAATACACGTACCCCACTCACGCCAGCGAAATCATGTGTAAAACTCCACACACAAACCTGGAATACATGTACAACACTCGCGCCAGCAAAATCGCATGTAAAACTCCATGTGCACCCCTCGGAATACACATAGCCTGCTCGTGCCAGCGAAATTGCATGTAAAACTCAACACGCACCCCTGTAATACACGTACCCCACTCGCGCCAGTGAAATCGTGTGTAAAACTCCATGCACACCCCTGGAATACACGTCCCCCGTTCGCGCCAGGGAAATTGCATGTAAAACTCCACGCGCACTACTCGGAATACACATACCACACTCGTGCCAGCGAAATTGCATGTTAAACTCCACATGCAGCCATGAAATACAGGTATCCCACTCACGCCAGCGAAACTGTGTGTAAAACTCCATGCGCAACCCTGAAATACACGTACCAAGCTCGCGCCAGTGAAATCGCATGTAAAACTCCACGCACACCCCTGGAATACATGTACCCCACTCGCACCATCAAAATCACGTGTAAATCTCCATGCACACCCCTGGAACACATGTACCCCGCTCGCGCCAACAAAATCATGTGTAAAACTCCACGTGCACCCCTGGAATACACGGAACCCGCTCACGCCATCAAAATTGTGTGTAACACTTCACGCGCACCCCTGGAATACACGTACCCCACTCGCGCCATTGAAATCACATGTAAAACTCCACTCGCACCCCTGGCATACACGTACCCCACTCACGCCAGCGAAATCATGTGTAAAACTCCACACACACCCCTGGAATACATGTACCCTGCTTGCGCCAGCAAAATCGCATGTAAAACTCCATGTGCACCCCTCGGAATACACATACCCCGCTCGTGCCAGCAAAATTGCATGTAAAACTCAACACGCACCCCTGTAATACACGTACCCCACTCGCGCTAGCGAAATCGTGTGTAAAACTCCCTGCACACCCCTGGAATACACGTCCCCCGTTCGCGCCAGGGAAATTGCATGTAAAACTCCATGCGCACCACTCGGAATATGTGTATCCTGCTCGCGCCAGTGAAATCACGTGTTAAACTCCACACGCACCCCTAGAATACACATACCACACTTGTGCCATCGAAATTGCGTGTGCGTGTTAAACTCCACACGCACCCCTGGAATACAGGTATCCCACTCACGCCAGCGAAACTTTGTGTAAAACTCCATGCGCAGCCCTGAAATACACGTACCAAGCTCGCGCCAGAGAAATCGCATGTAAAATTCCATGTGCACCCCTGGAATACACGGAACCCGCTCGCGCCATCAAAATCGTGTGAAAAACTTCACGCGCACCCCTGGAATACACATACCCCGCTCGCACCAGCGAAATAGCATGTAAAACTCCACTCCACACAAACCCCTGGAATACACGTACCCCACTCGCGCCATTGAAACCACATGTAAAACTCCACTTGCACCCCTGGAATACATGTACCCCACTCACGCCAGCGAAATCATGTGTAAAACTCCACACACACCCCTGGAATACATGTACCCTGCTCGCGCCAGCAAAATCACATGTAAAACTCCATGTGCACCCCTCGGAATACACATACCCCGCTCGTGCCAGCGAAATTGCATGTAAAACTCAACACGCACCCCTGTAATACATGTACCCCACTAGCGCCAGCGAAATCGTGTGTAAAACTCCATGCACACCCCTGGAATACACGTCCCCGTTCGCGCCAGGGAAATTGCATGTAAAACTCAACGCGCACCACTCGGAATACGTGTATCCCGCTCGTGCCAGCGAAATCACGTGTTAAACTCCACACGCACCCCTAGAATACACATACCACACTCGTGCCAGTGAAATTGCGTGTTAAACTCCACATGCACCCCCGGAATACAGGTATCCCACTCACGCCAGCAAAACTGTGTGTAAAACTCCATGTGCAGCCCTGAAATACACGTACCAAGCTCGCGCCAGTGAAATCGCATGTAAAACTCCACGCACACCCCTGAAATACATGTACCCCACTCGCACCATCAAAATCACGTGTAAAACTCCACGCACACCCCTGGAATACATGTACCCCGCTCGCGCCAACAAAATCATGTGTAAAACTCCATGCACACCCCTGGAAAACATGTACCCCGCTCGCGCCAACAAAATCATGTGTAAAACTCCACCGCACCCCTGGAATACACGGAACCCGCTCGCGCCATTGAAATCGTGTGTAAAACTTTACACAAACCCCTGGAATACATGTACCCCACTCACACCATTGAAATCACTTGTAAAACTCCACTCGCACCCCTGGAATACACGTACCCCACTCACGCCAACGAAATCATGTGTAAAACTCCACACACACCCCTGGAATACATGTACCCTGCTCGCGCCAGCAAAATCGCATGTAAAACTCCATGTGCACCCCTCGGAATACACATACCCCGCTCGTGCCAGCGAAATTGCATGTAAAACTAAACACGAACCCCTGTAATACACGTACCCCACTCGCACCAGCGAAATCGTGTGTAAAACTCCATGCACACCCCTGGAATACACGTCCCCCGTTCGCGCCAGGGAAATTGCATGTCAAACTCCAAGCGCACGACTCGGAATACGTGTATCCCGCTCGTGCCAGAGAAATCTCGTGTTAAACTCCACACGCACCCCTGGAATACACATACCACACTCGTGCCAGCGAAATTGCGTGTTAAACTCCACACGCACCCCGGGAATACAGGTACCCTACTCACACCAGCGAAACTGTGTGTAAAACTCCATGCGCAGCCCTGAAATACACGTACCCCGCTCGCGCCATTGAAATCGAGTGTAAAACTCCACTCGCACCCCTGGAATACGTGTACCCCGCTTGCGCCAGCTATATCGCATGTAAAACTCCACACGCACCCCCGGAATACACATATCCCACTCGCACCAATGAAATCGCGTGTAAACCTCCACGCACACCCCTGGAATACAAGTACCCCGCTCGCGCCAGAGAAATCGCATGTAAAACTCCACGTGCACCCCCGGAATACACATATCCCACTCGCGCCAATGAAATCGCGTGTAAATCTCCACGCACACCCCTGGAATACACGTACCCCGCTCGTGCCAGCAAAATCGCATGTAAAACTCCACACGCACCCCTGGAATACACGTACCCCGCTCGCGCCAACGAAATCATGTGTAAAACTCCACACGCACTACTGGAATATAAATACCCCGCTTGCGCCAGCGAAATAGCATGTAAAACTCCACGGACACCCCTCAGAATACGTGTATCCCGCTCACGCCAGCGAAATCGTTTGTAAAACTCCATGCACACCCCTGGAATACATGTCCCCCGCTCGTGCTATTGAAATTGCGTATAAACCTCTATTCGCACCCCTGGAATATACATACCCCACTCGCGCTAGCGAAATCACATGGAAAACTCCACGCGCACCCCCGGAATACACGTACCCCGCTCGCGCCAGCGAAATCACGCGTAAAACTCCACGCACACCCCTGGAATACACGTACCCCGCTCGCGCCAACGAAATCATGTGTAAAACTCCACACGCACTACTGGAATATAAATACCCCGCTTGCGCCAGCGAAATAGCATGTAAAACTCCACGGACACCCCTCGGAATACGTGTATCCCGCTCACGCCAGCGAAATCGTGTGTAAAACTCCATGCACACCACTAGAATACACGTACCCCGCTTGCGCCAATGAAATCTTGTGTAAAATTCCACACGCAGCCCTGGAATACACATACCCCACTCGCGCCAGCGAAATAGCATGTAAAACTCCACGCGCACCCATCGGAATACGTGTATCCCGTTTGCGCCAGCGAAATCGCGTGTAATACTCCACGCGCACCCCTGGAATACAAATACCCCACTCGCACCATCCAAATTGCATGTAAAACTCCACACGCACCCCAGGAATACACGTATCCCACTCGCGCCATTGAAATCAAATGTAAAACTCCACTCGCACCCCTGGAATACACGTACCCCACTTGCGCCAGCGAAATCGCGTGCAAAACTCCACACGCACCCCTGGAATACATGTACCCAGCTCGCGCCAGCGAAATCGCATGTAAAACTCCACGTGAACCCTTTGGAATCCATGTACCCCACTCGCGCCATCGGCATTGCGTGTAAAACTCCACTTGCACCCCTGGAATGCACGTACTGCACTTGCACCAGCGAAATCGCATGTTAAACTCCACACGCACCCCCGGAATACACATATCCCACTCGCACCAATGAAATCGCGTGTAAACCTCCACGCACACCCCTGGAATACAAGTACCCTGCTCGCGCCAGAGAAATCGCATGTAAAACTCCACGTGCACCCCCGGAATACACATATCCCACTCGCGCCAATGAAATCGCGTGTAAATCTCCACGCACACCCCTGGAATACACGTACCCCGCTCGTGCCAGCAAAATCGCATGTAAAACTCCACACGCACCCCTGGAATACACGTACCCCGCTCGCGCCAACGAAATCATGTGTAAAACTCCACACGCACTACTGGAATATAAATACCCCGCTTGCGCCAGCGAAATAGCATGTAAAACTCCACGGACACCCCTCGGAATACGTGTATCCCGCTCACGCCAGCGAAATCGTTTGTAAAACTCCATGCACACCCCTGGAATACATGTCCCCCGCTCGTGCTATTGAAAGTGCGTATAAACCTCTATTCGCACCCCTGGAATATACATACCCCACTCGCGCCAGCGAAATCGCATGTAAAACTCCACGCGCACCCCCGGAATACACGTACCCCGCTCGCGCCAGCGAAATCACGCGTAAAACTCCACGCACACCCCTGGAATACACGTACCCCGCTCGCGCCAACGAAATCATGTGTAAAACTCCACACGCACTACTGGAATATAAATACCCCGCTTGCGCCAGCGAAATAGCATGTAAAACTCCACGGACACCCCTCGGAATACGTGTATCCCGCTCACGCCAGCGAAATCGTGTGTAAAACTCCATGCACACCACTAGAATACACGTACCCCGCTTGCGCCAATGAAATCTTGTGTAAAATTCCACACGCACCCCTGGAATACACATACCCCACTCGCGCCAGCGAAATAGCATGTAAAACTCCACGCGCACCCATCGGAATACGTGTATCCCGTTTGCGCCAGCGAAATCGCGTGTAATACTCCACGCGCACCCCTGGAATACAAATACCCCACTCGCACCATCCAAATTGCATGTAAAACTCCACACGCACCCCAGGAATACACGTATCCCACTCGCGCCATTGAAATCAAATGTAAAACTCCACTCGCACCCCTGGAATACACGTACCCCACTTGCGCCAGCGAAATCGCGTGCAAAACTCCACACGCACCCCTGGAATACATGTACCTAGCTCGCGCCAGCGAAATCGCATGTAAAACTCCACGTGAACCCTTTGGAATCCATGTACCCCACTCGCGCCATCGGCATTGCGTGTAAAACTCCACTTGCACCCCTGGAATGCACGTACTGCACTTGCACCAGCAAAATCGCATGTTAAACTCCATGCGCACCCTCGGAATACACATATCCCACTCGAGCCAGCGAAATCGTGTGTGAAACTCCATGCACAAATTTGGAATTCACGTACCCCGCTCTCGCCAGCGAAATCGCATGTAAAACTCCACACGCACCCCTGGAATACAGGTACCCAACTCACGCCAGCGAAATCATGTGTAAAACTCCATGCACACCCCTGGAATACACGTCTCCCGCTCACGCAATTGAAATTGCGTGTAAAACTCCATTCGCACCCCTGGAATACACGTACCCCGCTCGCGCCAACGAAATCATGTGTAAAACTCCACGCGCACTACTGGAATACACGTACCCCGCTCGCGCCATCGAAATCATGTGTAAAACTCCACCCGCACCCCTGGAATACACATACCCCACACGCGCCAGCTAAATAGCATGTAAAACTCCACGCACACCCCACGGAATATGTGTATCCCGCTCACGCCAGCGAAATCGCATGTAAAACTCCACGCACACCCCTGGAATACACGTACCCTGCTCGCGCAAACAAAATCATGTGTAAAACTCCATGCGCACCCCTGGAATACAGGTACCCCGCTCGCACCAGTGAAATCACGTGTAAAACTCCATGCTCACCCCTGGAATACACGTACCCCACTCACACCAACGAAATCAAGTGTAAAACTCCACGCACACCCCACGGAATATGTGTATCCCGCTCACGCCAGCGAAATAGCATTTAAAACTCCACGCGCACCCCTTGGAATACGTGTACCCCGCTCTCGCCAGCGAAATCGCATGTAAAACTCCACACGCACCCCTGGAATACAGGTACCCCACTCACGCCAGTGAAATCATGTGTAAAACTCCATGCACACCCCTGGAATACACGTCTCCCGCTCACGCCATTGAAATTGCGTGTAAAACTCCATTCGCACCCCTGGAATACACGTATCCCGCTCGCGCCAACGAAATCATGTGTAAAACTCCACGCGCACTACTGGAATACACGTACCCCGCTCGCGCCATCGAAATCATGTGTAAAACTCCACCCGCACCCCTGGAATACACATACCCTATTCGCGCCAGCTAAATAGCATGTAAAACTCCACGCACACCCCACGGAATATGTGTATCCCGCTCACGCCAGCGAAATCGCATGTAAAACTCCACGCACACCCCTGGAATACACGTACCCTGCTCGCGCAAACAAAATCATGTGTAAAACTCCATGCGCACCCCTGGAATACACGTACCCTGCTCGCACCAGTGAAATCACGTGTAAAACTCGATGCTCACCCCTGGAATACACGTACCCCACTCACACCAACGAAATCAAGTGTAAAACTCCACTCGCACCCCTGGAATACACATACCCCACTCGCACCAGCTAAATAGCATGTAAAACTCCACGCACACCCCACGGAATATGTGTATCCCGCCCACGCCAGCGAAATAGCATTTAAAACTCCACGCGCACCCCTTGGAATACGTGTATCCCGCTCGCGCCAGTGAAATCGCGTGTAAAACTCCACACGCACCCCTGGAATACACATACCATTCGCGCAAGCGAAATTGCATGTAAAATTCCACACGCACCCCTGGAATACATGTACCCAGTTCGCGCCATTGAAATCACATGTAAAACTCCATTCGCACCCCTGGAATACACGTACGCCACTTGCGCCATCGAAATTGTGTGTAAAACTACACATGCACCCCTGGAATACACATACCCCGCTCGAGCCATCGAAATTGTGTGTAAAACTCCACATGCACCCCTGGAATACACGTACCCGACTCGCACCAGTGAAATTGTGTGTAAAACTTCATGCGCACCCCTGGAATAGACGTCCCCCGCTCACGCCAGCAAAATCACATGTAAAACTCCACGCGCACCCCTTGGAATACATGCACCCTGCTCGCGCCAGCAAAATCACGTGTAAAACTCCACGCGCACCCCTGGAATATATGTGCCCCACTCACGCCAGTGAAATTGTGTGGAAAACTCCACACGCATCCCTGGAATACCGTACCCCGCTCGCGCCATTGAAATCACATGGAAAACTCCACTTGCACCCCTGGAATACACGTACCCCACTTGCTCCAGTGAAATTGCGTGTTAAACTCCAGGCGCACCCCTGGAATACGTTTATCCCGCTCACGCCAGCGAAATCGCGAGTAAAACTCCATGCACACCACTGGAATACACATATCCCGCTCGCGCCAGCAAAATCACATGTAAAACTCCACACGCACCCCCGGTATGCACGTACCGCGCTCGCGCAAGCAAAATCACATGTAAAACTCCATGTGCACCCCCGGAATACACGTACCCCGCTCGCACAAGCGAAATCGCATGTAAAACTCCACGCGCACCACTGGAATACACGTACCCCACTCGCGCCATCGAAATCGCGTGTAAAACTCCACACGCACCCCTGGAATACACGTATCCCGCTCGAGCCATTGAAATCACGTGTAAATCTCCACGCACACCCCTGCAATACACGTACCCCACTCGCACCATCGAAATCATGTGTAAAACTCCATTTGCACCCCTGGAATACACGTACTCCGCTCGCGCCAACGAAATCATGTGTAAAACTCCACGCATACTACTGGAATACACGTACCCCGCTAGCGCCATCGAAATCATGTTTAAAACTCCACCCGCACCCCTGGAATACACATACCCCACTCGCGCCAGCTAAATAGCATGTAAAACTCCACGCACACCCCAGGAATACACGTACCCTGCTCGCGCAAACAAAATCATGTGTAAAACTCAATGCGCACCCCTGGAATACACGTACCCCGCTCGCACCAGTGAAATCACGTGTAAATCTCCATGCTCACCCCTGGAATACACGTACCCCACTCACACCAACAAAATCAAGTGTAAAACTCCACCCGCACCCCTGGAATACACATACCCCACTCGCACGAGCTAAATAGCCTGTAAAACTCCACGCACACCCCACGGAATATGTGTATCCCGCTCACGCCAGCGAAATAGCATGTAAAACTCCACGCGCACCCCTTGGAATACGTGTATCCCGCTCGCGCCAGTGAAATCGCATGTAAAACTCCACACGCACCCCTGGAATACACATACCATTTGCGCAAGCGAAATTGCATGTAAAATTCCACGTGCACCCCTCGGAATCAACATACCCCACTCGCGCCATCGAAATTGCATGTAAAACTACACATGCACCCCTGGAATGCCCCGCTCGAGTCATCGAAATTGTCTGTAAAACTCCACATGCACCCCTGGAATACACGTACCCGACTCGCACCAGTGAAATTGTGTGTAAAACTTCATGCGCATCCCTGGAATAGACATCCCTCGCTCACGCCAGCGAAATCACGTGTAAAACTCCACGCGCACCCCTTGGAATACGTGCACCCTGCTCGCGCCAGCAAAATCACGTGTAAAACTCCACGCGCACCCCTGGACTATATGTGCCCCGCTTACGCCAGTGAAATTGTGTGCAAAACTCCACACGCATCCCTGGAATACCGTACCTCGCTCGCGCCATTGAAATCACATGTAAAACTCCACTTGCACCCCTGGAATACACGTACCCCACTTGCTCCAGTGAAATTGCGTATTAAACTCCAGGTGCACCCCTGGAATACGTTAATCCCGCTTGCGCCAGCGAAATCGCGAGTAAAACTCCATGCACTCCCCTGGAATACACGTATCCCGCTCGCGCCAGCAAAATCACATGTAAAACTCCACACGCACCCCTGGAATACACGTACCCCGCTCGCACCAGCAAAATCGCATGTAAAACTTAACGCGCACCACTGGAATACACGTACCCCACTCGCGCCATCGAAATTGCGTGTAAAACTACACATGCACCCCTGGAATACACATACCCCGCTCGAGCCATCGAAATTGTGTGTAAAACTCCAGATGCACCCCTGGAATACACGTACCCGACTCACACCAGTGAAATCGTGTGTAAAACTTCATGCGCACCCCTGGAATAGACGTCCCCCGCTCGTGACAGCAAAATCACATGTAAACCTCCACGCGCACCCCTGGAATATACGTGCCCCGCTCACGGCAGTGAAATTGTGTGTAAAACTCCACACGCATCCCTGGAATACCTTACCCCGCTCGCGCCATTGAAATCACATGTAAAACTCCACTTGCACCCCTGGAATACACGTACCCCACTTACTCCAGTGAAATTGCGTGTTAAACTCCAGGCGCACCCATGGAATACATTTATCCCGCTTGCGCCAGCGAAATCGCGAGTAAAACTCCATGCACACCCCTGGAATACACGTATCCCGCTCGCGCCAGCAAAATCACGTGTAAAACTCCACACGCACCCCCGGAATGCACGTACCGCGCTCGCGCCAGCAAAATCACATATAAAACTCCAAGTGCACCCCCGGAATACACGTACCCCGCTCGCACCAGCAAAGTCGCATGTAAAACTCCACGCGCACCACTGGAATACACGTCCCCACTCTCGCCATCGAAATCGCGTGTAAAACTCCACACGCACCCCTGGAATACACCTATCCCGCTCGAGCCATTGAAATCACGTATAAATCTCCACGCAGACCCCTGCAATACATGTACCCCACTCGCACCATCGAAATCATGTGTAACACTCCACGCGCACCACAGGAATTTACGGACCCTGCTTGCGCCATCGAAATCGTGTATAAAACTCCACGTGCACCCCTGGAATACACATACCCCGCTCACACCAGCGAAATAGTATTTAAAACTCCATGCCCACCCCTCGGAATACACATACCCCACTAGTGCCAGCGTAATTGCATGCAAAACTCCATGCGCACCCCCGGAATACACATTTCCCACTTGCGCCAGCAAACTCGCGTGTAAAACTCCACGCACACCCCTGGAATACACATATCCCACTCACACCAGCGATCGCGTGTAAAACTCCACGCACACCCCTGGAATACACGTACCCCGCTCGTGCCAGCGAAATCGCATGTAAAACTCCACACTCACCCCTGGAATACAGGTACCACACTCACGCCAGCGAAATCGTGTGTAAAGCTCCAGGCGTACCCCTGGAATACACGTCTCCCACTTGCGCCATTGAAATTGCATGTAAAACTTCACTCGCACCCCTGGAATACACGTATCCCGCTCGCGCCAGCGAAATCGCATGTAAAACTCCACGCGCACCCCTGGAATACACGTACCCCGCTCGCACCAGCGAAATCGCTTGTAAAACTCCATGCGCACCACTGGAATACACGTACCCCTCTCGCGCCATCGAAATCGCGTGTAAATATCCATGCACACGCCTGGAATATACGTACCCCACTCGCGCCAACGAAATCTATGTGGAAAAACTCCATGCGCACCTCTGGAATACATGTACCCCGCTCACACCAGCGAAATTGTGTGTAAAACACCACGCGCAGCCCTGGAATACACGTACCCCGCTTGCACCAGTGAAATAGTATTTAAAACTCCATGCGCACACCTCGGAATAGGTGTATCCCGCTATCGCCAGCGAAATCGCGTGTAAAACTCCACACGCACTCCTGGAATACACATACCCCACTAGTGTCAGCGAAATTGCATGCAAAACTCCACGCGCACCACCGGAATACACATATCCCACTCGCACCAGAAAAATCACGTGTAAACTCCACGCACACCCCTGGAATTCACATATCCCACTCGCGCCAGTTAAATCGCGTGTAAAAGTCCACGCACACCCCTGGAATACACGTACCCCACTCGCGCCAACGAAATCGCGTGTAAAACTCCACACTCACCCCTGCAATACAGGTACCACACTCACGCCAGCGAAATTGTGTGTATAACTCCATGCGTACCCCTGGAATACACGTCCCCCGCTCGCGCCATTGAAATTGCATGTAAAACTCCACTCGCACCCCAGGAATACACGTACCCCGCTCGCGCCAGCGAAATCGCATGTAAAACTCCACGCGTACCCCTGGAATACACGTACCCCGCTCGCACCAGCGAAATCGCATGTAAAACTCCACGCGCACCCCTGGAATACACGTACCCCGCTCGCACCAGCGAAATCGCTTGTAAAACTCCACGCGCACCACTGGAATACACGTACCCCGCTCGCGCCATCGAAATCGCGTGTAAATATCCATGCACACGCCTGGAATATACGTACCCCGCCCGCGCCAACGAAATCTATGTGGAAAAACTCCATGCGCACCTCTGGAATACATGTACCCCGCTCACACCAGCGAAATCGTGTGTAAAACACCACGCGCAGCCCTGGAATACACGTACCCCGCTTGCACCAGCAAAATAGTATTTAAAACTCCATGCGCACACCTCGGAATAGGTGTATCCCGCTATCGCCAGCGAAATCGCGTGTAAAACTCCACACGCACTCCTGGAATACACATACCCCACTAGTGTCAGCGAAATTGCATGCAAAACTCCACGCGCACCACCGGAATACACATATCCCACTCGCACCAGAAAAATCACGTGTAAAACTCCACGCACACCCCTGGAATTCACATATCCCACTCGCGCCAGTGAAATCGCGTGTAAAAGTCCACGCACACCCCTGGAATACACGTACCCCACTCGCGCCAACGAAATCGCATGTAAAACTCCACACTCACCCCTGGAATACAGGTACCACACTCACGCCAGCGAAATTGTGTGTATAACTCCATGCGTACCCCTGGAATACACGTCCCCCGCTCGCGCCATTGAAATTGCATGTAAAACTCCACTCGCACCCCAGGAATACACGTACCCCGCTCGCGCCAGCGAAATCTCATGTAAAACTCCACGCGCACCCCCGAATACACATATCCCACTTGCCCCAGCAAAATAACGTGTGAAACTCCACATACACCCCTGGAATACACGTATCCCCCTTCGCCAGCGAAATCACATGTAAAACTCCATGCGCACTCCTGGAATACACGTAGCCCGCTCACGCCAGCGAAATCGCATGTAAAACTCCACACACACCCCTGGAATACACGTACCCCACTCGCGCCAACGGAATCATGTGTAAAACTCCACGCGCACTACTGGAATACACGTACCCCCATGCGCCATTGAAATCATGTGTAAAACTCTACGCTCACCCCTGGAAAACATGTATCCCGCTTACGCCAGCGAAATCGCATGTAAATATCCACGCACACGCCTGGAATATACGTACCCCGCTCGCGCCAACGAAATCTATGTGGAAAAACTCCATGCGCACCTCTGGAATACATGTACCCCGCTCACACCAGCGAAATCGTGTGTAAAACACCACGCGCAGCCCTGGAATACACGTACCCTGCTCACACCATTGAAATCACGTGTAAAAGTCCATGCACACCCCTGGAATACACGTACCCCGCTCGCACCAACAAAATCATGTGTGAAACTCCACACGCACCCCTGGAATACACGTACCCTGCTCGCGCGATTGAAATCGCGTGTAAAACCCCACTTGCACCCCTGGAATACACGTACCCCACTTGCTCCAGTGAAATTGCGTGTAAAAGTCCATGTTGCCCCCTGGAATACGTTTATCCCACTTGCGCCAGCGAAATCGGGAGTAAAACTCCATGCACAACCCTGGAATACACGTACCCCGCTCGCTCCAGCGAAATCACGTGTACAACTCCACACGCACCCCCGGAATACACATACCCCGCTCGCGCCAGCAGAATCGCATGTAAAACTCCACGCACACCCACGGAATACACGTACCCCGCTCGCGCCAGAAAAATTGCATGTAAAATTCCACGCACACCCCCGGAATATACATACCCCGCTCGCGCCAACAAAATCGCATGTAAAACTCCAGGCGCTCCACTGGAATACACGTACCCCACTCGCGCTGTCGAAATCGCGTGTAAAACTCAGCACGCACCCCTGGAATACACGTATCCCGCTCGCGCCAGTGAAATCGCATGTAAATCTCCACGCACACCCCTGGAATATATACGTAACCTGCTTACGCCATCAAAATGTAAAACTCCATGCGCACCCCTGGAATACACATACCCCGCTCGCACCAGCGAAATAGCATGTAAAACTCCACACTCACCCCTGGAATACAGGTACCCCACTCACGCCAGCGAAATCGTGTGTATAACTCCATGCATACCCCTGGAATACACGTCCCCGGCTCGCGCCATTGAAATTGCATGTAAAACTCCACTCGCACCCCAGGAATACACGTACCCCGCTCGCGCCAGCGAAATCTCATGTAAAACTCCACGCGCACCCCCGGAATACACATATCCCACTTGCCCCAGCAAAATAACGTGTGAAACTCCACATACATCCCTGGAATACACGTATCCCCCTTCGCCAGTGAAATCACATGTAAAACTCCATGCGCACTCCTGGAATACACGTAGCCCGCTCACGCCAGCGAAATCGCATGTAAAACTCCACGCACACCCCTGGAATACACGTACCCCACTCGCGCCAACGGAATCATGTGTAAAACTCCACGCGCACTACTGGAATACACGTACCCCCATGCGCCATTGAAATCATTTGTAAAACTCCACGCTCACCCCTGGAAAACATGTATCCCGCTTAAGCCAGTGAAATCGCATGTAAATATCCACGCACACGCCTGGAATATACGTACCCCGCTCGCGCCAACGAAATCTATGTGGAAAAACTCCATGCGCACCTCTGGAATACATGTACCCCGCTCACACCAGCGAAATCGTGTGTAAAACACCACGCGCAGCCCTGGAATACACGTACCCTGCTCGCACCATTGAAATCACGTGTAAAAGTCCATGCACACCCCTGGAATACACGTACCCCGCTCGCACCAACAAAATCATGTGTGAAACTCCACACGCACCCCTGGAATACACGTACCCTGCTCGCGCGATTGAAATCGCGTGTAAAACCCCACTTGCACCCCTGGAATACACGTACCCCACTTGCTCCAGTGAAATTGCGTGTAAAAGTCCATGTGCACCCCTGGAATACGTTTATCCCACTTGCGCCAGCGAAATCGGGAGTAAAACTCCATGCACAACCCTGGAATACACGTACCCCGCCCGCTCCAGCGAAATCACGTGTACAACTCCACACGCACCCCCGGAATACACGTACCCCGCTCGCGCCAGCAGAATCGCATGTAAAACTCCACGCACACCCCCAGAATACACGTACCCTGCTCGCGCCAGAAAAATTGCATGTAAAATTCCACGCACACCCCCGGAATATACATACCCCGCTCGCGCCAACAAAATCGCATGTAAAACTTCAGGCGCACCACTGGAATACACGTACCCCACTCGCACTGTCGAAATCGCGTGTAAAACTCAGCACGCACCCCTGGAATACACGTATCCCGCTCGCGCCAGTGAAATCGCATGTAAATCTCCACGCACACCCCTGGAATATACCTTACCTGCTTGCGCCATCAAAATGTAAAACTCCACGCGCACCCCTGGAATACACATACCCCGCTCGCACCAGCAAAATAGCACGTAAAAATCCACACGCACCTCTAGAATACACATACCCCACTTGCGCCAGTGAAATTGCATGTAAAACTCCATGCGCACCCCTGGAATACACAAATCCCACTCACCCCAGCGAAATCACATGTAAAACTCCAGGCACACCCCTGGAATACACGTACCGCCTCCCGCCAGCGATATTGCATGTAAAACTCCACACTCACCCCTGGAATACATGTACCCCACTCACGCCAGCGAAATTGTGTGTAAAACTCCATGCACACCCCTGGAATACACGTCCCCCGCTCGCGCCATTGAAATTGCATGTAAAACTCCACTCGCACCCCTGGAATACACAGACCCCGCTCGCACCAGCGAAATTGCATATAAAACTTCACGCGCACCCCCGGAATACACATATCCCACTTGCGCCAGCGAAATAGCATGCAAAACTCCACGCACACCCCTCGGAATACGTGTATCCTGCTCACGCCAGCGAAATCACATGTTAACTCCACGCACACCCCTGGAATAAACGTACCCTGCTCGCGCCAATGAAATCATGTGGAAAAACTCCATGTGCACCACCGGAATACACGTACCCCGCTCCCACCAACGAAATCATGTGGAAAAACTCCATGTGCCCCCCTGGAATACACGTACCCTGCTCGCGCCAACGAAATCATGTGGAAAAACTCCATGTGCACCACCGGAATACACGTACCCCGCTTGCACCAACGAAATCATGTGGAAAAACTCCATGTGCCCCCCTGGAATACACGTACCCCGCTCGCACCAGCGAAATCACATGTAAAACTCCATGCACACCCCTGGAATACATGTACCCGGCTCGCACCAACGAACTCATGTAAAAACTCCATGTGCACCCCTGGAATACACGTAGCCCGCTTGCGCCATCGAAATCGTGTGTAAAACTCCACACACACCCCAGGAATACACATATCCCGCTCGCACCAGCGAAATAGCATGTAAAACTCCATGCGCACCCCTCGGAATATGTGTATCCCGCTCGCACCAGCGAAATCATGTGCAAAACTCCACGCGCACCCCCGGAATACACATATCCCACTTGCGCCAGCGAAATAGCATGCAAAACTCCACACACACCCCTGGAATACACGTACCCCGCTCGCGCCAACGAAATCATGTGGAAAAACTCCATGTGCACCCCTGGAATACACATACCCCGCTCGCACCAGCGAAATAGCATGTAAAACTCCACGCGCACCCCTCAGAATATGTGTATCCCGCTCCTGCCAGCGGAATCGCGTGTAAAACTCCACGTACACCCCTGGAATACACATACCCCACTCACGCCAGCGAAATTGCCTGTAAAACTCCATACGCACCCCTGGAATACATGTACCCCGCTCACGCCAGCAAAATCGCATGTAACACTCCACGCACACCACTGGAATACACGTACACCACTCCCGCCAACAGAATCATGTGTAAAACTCCACGCGCACTACTGGAATACACGTACCCCCACGCACCATTGAAATCATGAGTAAAACTCCACACACATCCCCGGGATGCACGTACCGCGCTTGCGCCAGCAAAATCGCATGTAAAACTCCATGTGCACCCCCGGAATACACGTACCCCGCTCGCACCACCGAAATCGCTTGTAAAACTCCACGCGCACCACTGGAATACATGTACCCCGCTCGCACCATCGAAATTGCGTGTAAATCTCCACGCACACCCCTGGAATACACGTACCCCACTCGCACCATGGAAATCATGTGTAAAACTCCACCTGCACCCCTGGAATTTACGGACCCTGCTTGCGCCATCAAAATCGTGTGTAAAACTCCATGCGCACCTCTGGAATACACATACCCCGCTCGCACCAGCGAAATAGTATTTAAAACTCCATGCGCACCCCTTGGAATACGTGTATCCCGCTCACGCCAGCGAAATCGCGTGTAAAACTCCACACACACCCCTGGAATACACATACCCCACTAGTGTCAGCGAAATTGGATGCAAAACTCCACGCGCTCCCCCGGAATACACATATCCCACTCGCACCAGAAAAATCACGTGTAAAACTCCACGCACACCCCTGGAATTCACATAACCCACTCGTGCCAGCGAAATCGTGTGTAAAAGTCCACGCACACCCCTGGAATACACGTACCGGGCTCGCGCCATCGAAATCGCATGTAAAACTCCACACTCACCACTGGAATACAGGTACCACACACACGCCAGCGAAATCGTGTGTATAACTCCATGCGTACCCCTGGAATACACGTCCCCCACTCGCGCCATTGAAATTGCATGTAAAACTCCACTCGCACCCCTGGAATACACGTACCCCGCTTGCGCCAGCAAAATCGCATGTAAAACTCCACGTACACCCCTGGAATACACGTATCCCCGTTCGCCAGCAAAATCACGTGTAAAACTCCATGCAAACCCCTGGAATCCACGTAGCCCGCTCGCGCCAGTGAAATCGCATGTAAAACTCCACGCACACCCCTGGAATACACGTACCCCACTCGCGCCAACGGAATCATGTGTAAAACTCAACGCGCACTACTGGAACACACGTACCCCCACGTGCCATTGAAATCATGTTTAAAACTCCATGCGCACCCCTGGAATACACATACCCCACTTGCGCCAGCGAAATAGCATGTAAAACTGCACGCACACCCCTCGGAATACATGTATCCCGCTTACGCCAGCGAAATCGCGTGTAAATCTCCACGCACACGCTTGGAATATACGTACCCCGCTCACACCAACAAAATCTATGTGGAAAAACTCCATGCGCACCTCTGGAATACACGTACCCCGCTCGCACCAGCAAAATCGCGTGTAAAACACCACACGCAGCCCTGGAATACACATACCCCGCTCGCACCATCGAAATCACGTGTAAAACTTCACACTCACCCCTGGAATACACATACCCTGCTCGCGCCATTGAAATCGCGTGTAAAACTCCACTTGCACCCCTGGAATACACGTACCCCACTTGCTCCAATGAAATTGCGTCTAAAACTCCATGCGCACCCCTGGAATATGTTTATCCCACTTGCGCCAGCGAAATCGGGAGTAAAACTCCATGCACACCCCTGGAATACACATACCCCGCTCGCGCCAGCGAAATCACGTGTAAAACTCCACACGCACCCCCGGAATACACGTACCCCGCTTGCGCCAGCAAAATCGCCTGTAAAACTCCACGCACACCCCCGGAATACACGTACCCCGCTCGCGCCAGCAAAATCGCATGTAAAATTCCACGCACACCCCCGGAATACACGTACCCCGCTCGCACCATCGAAATCACGTGTAAAACTCCACGCACACCCCTGGAATATACGTAACCTGCTTGCGCCATCAAAATGTAAAACTCCATGCGCACCCCGGAATACACGTACCTCGCTCGCGCCAGCAAAATCGCATGTAAAATTCCACGCACACCCCCGGAATACACGTACCCCGCTCGCGCCAGCAAAATCGCATGTAAAATTCCACGCACACCCCTGGAATACACGTACCCCGCTTGCACCATCGAAATCACGTGTAAAACTCCACGCACACCCCTGGAATATACGTAACCTGCTTGCGCCATCAAAATGTAAAACTCCACGTGCACCCTGGAATACACATACCCCGCTCGCACCAGCGAAATAGCATGTAAAAATCCACACGCACCTCTGGAATACACATACCCCACTCGCGCCAGCGAAATCACGTGTAAAACTCCATACTCACCCCTGGAATACAGGTACCCCACTCACGCCAGCGAAATTGTGTGTAAAACGCCATGCGCACCCCTGGAATACACATCCCCCGCTCGCGCCATTGAAATTGCATGTAAAACTCCACTCGCACCCCTGGAATACACGGACCCTGCTCGCGCCAGCGAAATCGCATATAAAACTCCACGCGTACCCCCGGAATACACATATCCCACTTGCGCCAACGAAATAGCATGCAAAACTCCACGCACACCCCTCGGAGTACGTGTATCCTGCTCACGCCAGCGAAATCACATGTAAACTCCACGCACACCCCTGGAATACACCCACCCTGCTCGCGCCAACAAAATCATGTGGAAAAACTCCATGTGCACCACCGGAATACACGTGCCCCGCTCCCACCAACGAAATCACGTGTAAAACTCCACGCACACCCCTGGAATACACGTACCCCGCTCGCGCCAACAAAATCATGTGGAAAAACTCCATGTGCACCCCTGGAATACACGTAGCCCGCTCGCACCAGTGAAATTGCATGTAAAACTCCACGCACACCCCTGGAATACACGTACCCCACTCGCGCCAACGGAATCATGTGTAAAACTCAACGCGCACTACTGGAACACACGTACCCCCACGTGCCATTGAAATCATGTGTAAAACTCCATGCGCACCCCTGGAATACACATACCCCACTTGCGCCAGCGAAATAGCATGTAAAACTGCACGCACACCCCTCGGAATACATGTATCCCGCTTACGCCAGCGAAATCGCGTGTAAATCTCCACGCACACGCTTGGAATATACGTACCCCGCTCACACCAACAAAATCTATGTGGAAAAACTCCATGCGCACCTCTGGAATACACGTACCCCGCTCGCACCAGCGAAATCGCGTGTAAAACACCACACGCAGCCCTGGAATACACATACCCCACTCGCACCATCGAAATCACGTGTAAAACTCCACACTCACCCCTGAAATACACGTACCCTGCTCGCGCCATTGAAATCGCGTGTAAAACTCCACTTGCACCCCTGGAATACACGTACCCCACTTGCTCCAATGAAATTGCGTCTAAAACTCCATGCGCACCCCTGGAATATGTTTATCCCACTTGCGCCAGCGAAATCGGGAGCAAAACTCCATGCACACCCCTGGAATACACATACCCCGCTCGCACCAGCGAAATCACGTGTAAAACTCCACACGCACCCCCGGAATACACGTACCCCGCTCGCGCCAGCAAAATCGCATGTAAAACTCCACGCACACCCCCGGAATACACGTACCCCGCTCGCGCCAGCAAAATCGCATGTAAAATTCCACGCACACCCCCGGAATACACGTACCCCGCTTGCACCATCGAAATCACGTGTAAAACTCCACGCACACCCCTGGAATATACATAACCTGCTTGCGCCATCAAAATGTAAAACTCCACGCGCACCCCGGAATACACGTACCTCGCTCGCGCCAGCAAAATCGCATGTAAAATTCCACGCACCCCCCCGGAATAAACGTACCCCGCTCGCGCCAGCAAAATCGCATGTAAAATTCCACGCACACCCCTGGAATACACGTACCCCGCTCGCACCATCGAAATCACGTGTAAAACTCCACGCACACCCCTGGAATATACGTAACCTGCTTGCGCCATCAAAATGTAAAACTCCACGTGCACCCTGGAATACACATACCCCGCTCGCACCAGCGAAATAGCATGTAAAAATCCACACGCACCTCTGGAATACACATACCCCACTCGCACCAGTGAAATTGCATGTAAAACTACACGCGCACCCCCGGAATACACATATCCCACTCGTGCCAGCGAAATCACGTGTAAAACTTCACGCACACCCCTGGAATACACGTACCGCACTCCCACCAGTGATATCGCATGTAAAACTCCACACTCACCCCTGGAATACAGGTACCCCACTCACGCCAGTGAAATTGTGTGTAAAACTCCATGCGCACCCCTGGAATACACATCCCCCGCTCGCGCCATTGAAATTGCATGTAAAACTCCACTCGCACCCCTGGAATACACGGACCCTGCTCGCGCCAGCGAAATCGCATATAAAACTCCACGCGTACCCCCAGAATACACATATCCCACTTGCGCCAACGAAATAGCATGCAAAACTCCACGCACACCCCTCGGAATACGTGTATCCTGCTCACGCCAGCGAAATCACGTGTAAACTCCACGCACACCCCTGGAATACACCCACCCTGCTCGCGCCAACAAAATCATGTGGAAAAACTCCATGTGCACCACCGGAATACACGTGCCCCGCTCCCACCAACGAAATCACGTGTAAAACTCCACGCACACCCCTGGAATACACGTACCCCGCTCGCGCCAACAAAATCATGTGGAAAAACTCCATGTGCACCCCTGGAATACACGTACCCCGCTCGCGCCATCGAAATCGTGTGTAAAACTCCACACACACCCCAGGAATACACATACCCCGCTCGCGCCAGCGAAATTGCGTGTAAAACTCCACACGCACCCCTCGGAATATGTGTATCCCACTCGCACCAGCGAAATAGCGTGTAAAACTCCACACACACCCCTGGAATACACATACCCCGCTCACGCCAGCGAAATTGCGTGTAAAACTCCACACGCACCCCTGGAATACATGTACCCTACTCGCCCCATTGAAATCACATGCAAAACTCCACTCACACCCCTGGAATACACGTACCCCACTTGCGCCAGCGAAATCGTGTGTAAAACTCCACACGCACCCCTGGAATACATGTACCCCATTCGCACCAACAAAATCACGTGTAAAACTCCACGAGCACCCCTCGGAATCCACGTACCCCGCTCGCGCCATCGAAATTGCATGTAAAACTCCACGCGCACCCCTGGAATACACGTACCCCACTCGTGCCAGTAAAATCGTGTGTAAAACTCCACGCGCACCCCTCGGAATACATGCATCCCGCTCACGCCAGCAAAATCGCGTGTAAAACTCCACACGCACTCCTGGAATATATGTACCCCGCTCACACCTGCGAAATTGTGTGTAAATCTTCACACACAACCCTGGAATACCGTACCCCGCTCACGCCATTGAAATCGCGTGTAAAACTCCACTTGCACCCCTGGAATACACGTACCCCACTTGCTCCAGCAAAATTGCCTGTAAAACTCCACGCGCACCCCTGGAATACGTTTATCCCGCTTGCACCAGCGGAATTGCAAGTAAAACTCCATGCACACCCCTGGAATACATGTACCCCATTCGCACCAACAAAATCACGTGTAAAACTCCACGAGCACCCCTCGGAATCCACGTACCCCGCTCGCGCCATCGAAATTGCATGTAAAACTCCACGCGCACCCCTGGAATACACGTACCCCACTCGTGCCAGTAAAATCGTGTGTAAAACTCCACATGCACCCCTCGGAATACATGCATCCCGCTCACGCCAGCAAAATCGCGTGTAAAACTCCACACGCACTCCTGGAATATATGTACCCCGCTCACACCTGCGAAATTGTGTGTAAATCTTCACACACAACCCTGGAATACCGTACCCCGCTCACGTCATTGAAATCGCGTGTAAAACTCCACTTGCACCCCTGGAATACACGTACCCCACTTGCTCCAGCAAAATTGCCTGTAAAACTCCACGCG
Source organism: Ambystoma mexicanum (assembly GCF_040938575.1). NCBI lineage: Eukaryota > Metazoa > Chordata > Amphibia > Caudata > Ambystomatidae > Ambystoma > Ambystoma mexicanum. The sequence goes on along the minus strand of NC_090933.1, from coordinate 451,068,460 downwards.
CACCCCTGGAATACGTTTATCCCGCTTGCACCAGCGAAATTGCAAGTAAAACTCCATGCACACCCCTGGAATACAGGTACTCCACTCGCGACATTGAAATCGCGTGTAAAACTCCACACACACCCCCGGAATACACGTACCCCGTTTCTGCCAGCAAAATTGCATGTAAAACTCCACACGGACCCCCGGAATACACGTACCCCGCTCACGCCAGCGAAATCACGTGTAAAACTCCACGCGCACCCCCGGAATACACATACCCTGCTCGCACCAGCGAAATAGCATGTAAACCTCCATGCGCACCCCTCGGAATACGTGTGTCCCGCTCACGCCAGCGAAATCACATGTAAAACTCCACACGCACCCCTGGAATACACATACCCCAGTCGAGCCTGCGAAATTGCACGTAAAACTCCACACGCACCCCTGGAATACACGTGCCCCGCTCACGCCATTGAAATTGCATGTAAAACTCCATTTGCACCCCTGGAATACACGTACCGCACTCGCGCCAGCGAAATCGCGTGTAAAACACCCATTCACACCCCTGAAATACACGTACCCCGCTCGCGCCAGTGAAATTGTGTGTAAAACTCCACATGCACCTCTCAGAATATGTGGAGCCTACTCGTGCCAGTGAAATCGTATGTAAGACTCCATGCGCACCCCTCGGAACACGTGTATGACGCTCGCGCCAGCGAAATTGTGTGTAAAACTCCACATGCACCCCTGGAATACATGTACCCCATCTCACGCCAGTGAAATCATGTGTAAAACTCCACATGCACTTCTCAGAATGCGTGTAGCCTACTCGTGCCAGTGAAATCGTATGTAAGACTCCATGCGCACCCCTCGGAACACGTGTATGCCGCTCGCGCCAGCGAAATTGTGTGTAAAACTCCACATGCACCCCTGGAATACATGTACCCCATCTCACGCCAGCGAAATCGTGTGTAGAACTCCACACGCACCCCTGGAATACACAGGCGGGATACGTGTATTCCGAGGGGTGCGAATGGATTTCTACATGCGATTTCACTGGCGTGAGCGGGGTATGTGTTTTCCGAGGGGGGGCGCGTGGTTTGCTACACGCGATTTCGCTGGCATGAGCGGGGTACGTGTATTCCAAGGGGTGCGCGTGGATTTCTACACACGATTTCGCTGGTGCAAGCGGGGTACGTGTATTCCGAGGGGTGTGCGGGGAGAATCACATGCGATAGGCCTTGTGCTAGTGGGGTAAGTGTATTTCGGGGGTGCGCAGGGAAAATCACTCGCAATAGGCCTTGTGCGAGCAGGGTACGTGTATTTCGGTGGTGCACGTGAAGTATCACACGCGATAGGCCTTGTGCGAGCGGGGTACACATATTTCGGGGGTGCGCGGGAGAATCACACGCGATAGGCCTTGGGCGAGCGGGGTACGTGTTTTTGGGGGTGCGCGTGAAGTATCACATGCAATAGGCCTTGTGCGAGCAGGGTACGTGTATTTCAGGGGTGCGCGGGGAGAATCACATGCGATAGGCTTTGGGGAAAGGGGTACGTCTATTCTGAGGGGTGCGCGGAGAGAATCACACGCAATAGGCCTTGTGCTAGCGGGGTACATGTATTTCGGGGGTCCACGTGAAGTATCACACGTGATAGGCCTTGTGCTAGCAGGATACATGTATTTCAGGTGTGCACGGGGAGAATCACACGCGATAGGCCTTGTGCGAGCGGGGTATGTGTATTTTGGGGGTGCACGTGAAGTATCACATGCGATAGGGCTTGGGCTAGTGAGGTACGTGTATTCCGAGGGGTGCACGGGGAGTTCTACACGCGTTTTTGCTGCCATGGGAGGGGTACGTGTATTCCTGGTGTGTTGGCAATGTGTGTCCTCCCAGGTGTGCCCTCTCCCCCCTCCCCAGGCCCTACAGGCAGCCCACAACACAGGGGACTACCCTGCACCCCTGGCCATGCCCCGCAGGCAGCCCATCAACCCTGGCCATGCCCCCCAGCCAGCCCACATGTCACCATGCACAAGTGAGCACCGACACATGTCCCCCTGCACCTCCACCCACCTCCACCCTCCCAGCAGTGACAGGCACCTGCCAGCAGGGCCTGACTCAAGTCGACCCACCCAGCAGTGACAGGCACCTGCCAGCAGGCCCCAACTCATTTTCCCCCACCCACCCAGCAGTGACAGGCACCTGCCAGCAGGCCCAGACTCATGTCCCCCCACCCACCCAGCAGTGACAGGCACCTGCCAGCAGGCCTCGGCTCACTTCCACCCACCCAGCAGTGACAGGAAACTGCCAGCAGGCCCCAACTCATGTCCCCCACCCAAAGCAGTGACAGGCACCTGCCAGTAGGCCCTGACTCATGTCCCCCCAACACCTCATGACGATCCACAATCATGGGCCTTATGGCCACCCAATTCACACCCCACGTCACCCCAGTCCAAACACACAACCAGGTATTACATCCACCCCACAATGAAATCCCCATCACATGATACATCCCAAATGGCAAGTATGCACATCAACATATTTCCATCACACCCACACAATGGGTGCATGTGATTGAGAAAACACACATCGTGACATGCATGAAACCAAAGAGAGAATACCACACATTGAAGTACGAAAAAATAATGTATTAAACACAAAAGCAAGGGAATTAAATGAAACACACAAGAATGCAAATAATGATTAAAAAGCCATGTTGATGTCCCGGAAGGGGGCCTCTGCCCTGGCCCCGAGGTCTCGCAGGGATACAGTAATGGCCTGTTCCATCTCCCTGCGAGTTGCCTCGAGGCACTCAGCCCACCTCAACACCATGCGCATGGAGAACTCTGCCCTGACCATGGTGAGCCATGCCTCTTCCGCCCGCCGCCGCTCCACATCTATCCGCTGGCCCAACCGCTGTCACGCAGAAGACACACCCATTCCAGGGTCCTCCTGCCCTCCGGCCGATGCCTGCCCCTCTGATGTTGATGGCCCCAAACCATCATTGCTCCCACCTTGAGCCTGCTGCTGCTGTGCATGTGCCCTGCCCGATGATGCCGGCACATCCTTCATCTGCTGGTCTCCAGTTGATGGGGTGTCCACCCCTGCTGGACCTCCAACTCCTGACTGTGGCAGGGATGTGATCTCCACCAAGCTGGCTGTGTTGGTCGGGCCAGGTCCACAGGGGGCCCTGGTGAAATCTGGGCTGGAAGACGGCAGGGAGAATGATTGGCGCAAAGTCTCCACAGAGGAGGAGAGGGCCGCCAGAGTGCTCGACACATGTAGGAACCCTCCGACCAGGGCCCCCCCCAACTGTTCCATGTTGCCACACAGCTCTTTGTGATGGCATGCGTGGTCCCCCCAGGAAGCAGGCACGGCATCACGAATGACAAGCGTGAGCAACGCAACACCAATCAGGACGGACCCCATACGGTCATGGGTATCCTCGTCCACAGGTAGTGGAGTGCCAGATAATGTGGGCTTCCGCCCTACCTGCAGACGGGCCTGGGACGGGGCATCCCTGCTGGTGCATGGTGGTGCAGTCACAAGGTCAGGGACAGTGACATGCACAGGACCCTCTGCGGTGACCTGTGCTGCCTCCTGCCCCTGACCCTGGACTGCACCACTTGCACCAGTGGTACTACCCCCACTAGACCCCATGTGCGGCTCAGTAGCGGCCTCCTCCTCTGTGGAGACCACCAACCAGTCCCCTAGCTCCCGGATGATGGCAATTCCTGGGAGGGTGGCTGGAACTTGCGTCGCCGCCCGGTGGAGGCATACCCACCGCTTTGCTCCACAGCGCTGTCTCCACCCTCTAATTCACTCGACGCTGCGTAGAGGGAGACATTGAACACAAGCATCAGGGTACTGTACAATAGTCCCCTAGACAGGAAGCAACAACACATGAGTGGCACTGTCAAACGTCTTTTCCATCCTGTCCCTCCACAATACATGGGTCAAGGCAGGCAACACACATGCAGAAACAGGCACGGCGCATGCAATCAACATCAGCATCCATGTACAAGGGCCTCTATTGACATAAATGTTGGCTTCAAACTCACATGCATCATGGCTCATACTGATCCCATGCACACACATCACCGGAAGGTCATGCATCATTGCTCGTACACCACAGACACAGTGGATACAAGGATGACTAGACTGCATAAGTGAATCAACACATCGTCAAGGACATGTGTCATGCATCCATGGCGTTTCAAAGTCACACACACGCTACTCAGACACACAGACATGTACACCATACATGTACACAAGAGCAGCACCCATTTCTCACACCCCATCCATGTTCAAGAACAGAGACAGGCATGCATTCATGTGTGCATTCCGCATACTTCTCCCCATGTTGCATTAGAACACATGCACCATCCATGTGGTTCACGCATGACTGGTCTCACATGCATTACCATGATGTCCCTGCACACACACATCCATACCTGGCCTATGTCACACATACAGGCAAGTAGCTGACTACCAGCACACTGCAACATGCCCTGTTTCACACAGCAATGCATTGCCACTTACCGCTCAACTCCAGACGGGTCTGCCTCTCAAGGATCTGGACGTGGAGTGCTGAGCTTATGCACTCCAGGACCCTCATCTGGATGTTGCTCAGGCTGACCCAGCACCCCTCTGAATCCTCTGCCTTCAAGAGGCGCCGGGCCTTGCTGAGGGTCCTGGACCTGAAGTCCTCCCAGCGCTTCCAGACGTGCTTGATGTCGCGGGTTGCCACCCCCTCCTCGTTGATGGCAACCACTACGTCCTCTCAGATCCTCTCCCTTTCTTCCTTGTTGGCGTGCAATGGTGTGAAGAGGGCATCATAATGCCCCAGAACTTGCTCCACCAGGATACCAACTTCCTTATCGGTGAAGCTGGTAGCCCTCTGCCTCTCTGGCTGGGGGTCGCCAGTGGTCTCGGATGGTCTTTGTCCCGACATGGTGACCCCCGAGGCAGGTGTGCTGGGCTGTGGAGCGATGGTATCCCAGTCGGGAGTCTTTTGTTCCAGCAGGGGTGGACACAGCAACTGGACCCCTGCAGATGTGTGTGCTATGGTGCTCATGCCTGTTTACATTTGTTATCTTTTATGTTTTTGCAGATGATGAGGAACTTGATGCTGTTGAGGAGGAGGAGATGGTGCAGACCCAGGAGGACTCACAGCCACAACCGGGCACCAGTGGAGGACGTGGGGTGGTGGTGGGTGAAAACCCATTTCTCCTACAGACCATGCTGTCCACGGGTGTCTCTGGGTACACCTCCGGAGTCCTCTATGAATCAGGTGCTGAATCAGACATTGAGACATATGTGCCGTTGCAGGTGAGTGTTTCTGGCAGGGATGCTGTTCTGTCCAACCCACCTGCACCGGGGGTAGACCCCTCTATGGGGTTTTCAGTGTTGGAGAGTCCGTCTGTGGCGATTACAGATGCAGGGTCACACTCCACAATATTTGCTCCTGTTCCTGGGCCAGCAGATCAAAGGAGGAATGCAGTGCTGCAGCCTCAGGTAGTGCCAGCACAGCAAGGTGCATATCGCCTTGCCCCAAACAGGTGTGGTGCCCGCCAACGCGGTGGCCATGCACCACCAGGCAATACTTTGTGGAGAAACTCCATCTACACTATGGCAGCACAACAGGGGGCATCGTGTGAAATGTTAGCTCAGGCAATGGATAGGGTGGCCCACTTCCATTCTCACCCCTGAAAGGCAGATGGAGCTCCAGCAGCAGGCAACAGACTCCATTTGCCACTCACACAGGGAGGACATGTTGGCGTACAACAGGGACCGATGAGCTGGACTTGAGACTCTGTGCACAGCCATATATGTAGAGACACAGGCCCACAGGGAAGCCCTCAGGTTAGAACACAGGTCCCTCAGAGATACTCTAGGTGAACTTGAGGTATCCCGGAGTACAAGGGTAGAACAGCAGCTGGAGCAGCTGACACGCACACTCTCAGCTGAGCTCCAAGCAACCCGTCAGGAGATCCAGGCATCACGTGAGGCCATGCAGGAAGAAATGCATGCTCCCCATGAGGTGCTGCATGGGGATCTCCGTACCATTATCCTGCAGAACCAAACCTTTCACACCTGCATGCTTATTGCCATGGAGGAGCATGCCAGGGCTTTGCGTGGGCTGCCTCCCATATCATGGCCACCTTGTGATGTACCACCAGAGGGTGGTGACAGCGACGGCAGTTCTCCCACTGTAGCGTAGCTGTGCAGGCCATGAGCCCATAGAGGTATTTTTGTTTTTTCTCAACATCCACGCATGTGGGTGTTGGGGTGCACCCTGTACCTTGTCCCTCCTCCTGGCCTCCCCCCCGGTCTACACATGGCCATTATTTATTTATTTTTTTACAGTGTGGTGCTTTGTGTGGCTTCCGTATGCATCCACTGTGTATTCCAGCTGGGCACATGCAGGCTTGTCCTGTCTTTGGGTTAGATGCTTGGATTCCTGACACACACACCCCTCCTGCTTCCCCTTTATTTGGGCTTGCAAAGGGTGTGACCAAGTGACAGTAACTTACACAGTGACATTGGGCTCCCATAAGTTGTGGGGACAGTCTGTGGTCAAAACTGTGTATACATCCCTAGTGGGTATTGTTGGGGAAATCTCCACTGCATGGTTCTACATCGCTGACTTTTTCCTTATATACATGTACCTTCTTCATGTCTTAACAAGGCCATCTACTTTGCAGATGCAGTTCATGTTGTATGCAGTTCACTGATACATTTGCCTTCCAGCAACAATCTGCAGTTGGAAGGGGTTGATGTGCTGCCTTAGTCAGGTTGTGACACTTGCACTACTTTTATTTTTTATTGTAATATATTGCCACTGTTCGACCATGTACTGATGTTTTCTCTTGCTGGTAAGTATGTGTTCATGTGTGTTGTTTTTGTATTCATTATTGAGAGCACATTTTCTGTGCCCTGTTTCCATTTAGCACAGTGCACTTTGTGATACTTGTGTCATGTGTTGTGCATTCATTTGGTTGCTTTCACATTGCATGCCATGCCATGGTGTGTTGGGGGGGTGTTGGGTGACATGGCACTATTTTGATGTGGTATTTTGCAAGGGGTAGTCCTTCATGCTGCATGAATTTGTGCCTTTTCATGGCACATCATTGGGTGTCCTTGAGTAGCTAGGGATGCACACAATGTAACACTTCCAGGTGAACAATCTCAGGCTGGTATGGTTGTGACAGTTGACTGTCCCTTTTGTCATCATCATTGATTGCCTGAGTGCACTCCACAGGGGTGGTATTTTAGGTGAAATAATTTGCGACAAGCTCGGTCCGGCTGCCTCACCATGTGCCCTTTCATCTCCCATGCGCAGCGGGCGTGCATGTGGTTGGGGATGTGGGGGCACCACCATGTCCACCGGCATGCCCCACCGGGTTGCAACGTTGTGCAGGACACATGCTGCCACTATGATCCTGCACACTACTGGGGCACATATAGCAGCTGCCCACCAGAGCGGTTAAGGGAGTGAAAGCGTGACTTGAGCACTCCGAATGTGCGTTCCACTATGTCGTGGGTTGCAATATGGGCTGTGTTGTATCTTACCCCAGGTGGTGTGGTGGGGTTCCGAATTGGCGTCATCATGTAGGCACTGTCCCCTGGGGAGGTGATAATGGTTGTCATTAGTGGTTTTCCCATTTCTCAGTTTGTGACATGCATGCATGTGCAGAGGCATTTATACTCACCAATTAGCCATGTGTCTCCATGCCGGCCAGCTTCCAGGTCCCGGATTAGGGGTGACATTCTGAAAATTAAACTATCATGGCTGGATCCTGGATAGTTGGCATATACTGAGGTGATGATTCCCTTGTCATCATATACAACCTGCACGTTGATGGAATGACAGTGCTTGCGGTTCCGATAGATATGCTCAGTGGCCCTGGGTGGACGTAGAGCCACATGGGTGCAATCAATGGCACCTAGGACTTTGGGGAAGTGTGCTACCCTGTAAAATTGCTGCACCACAGCCTGCCTTTCTGCAGGTATTCTGGGCATGTATATGTGCCTGCGGACTGAGGGGCGTGCAGTCATGATGGCCAACACCTGGTGTAGGCAGTGTGACTGAGTGGCCTGTGACACACACCCCACTATGGCACTTGTCCGTTGAAATGAACCAGTAGCCAAGAAGTGCAGTACATTGAGCACCTTTTCCAAGGGGCTCAGTGCTTGGGAGCACAGGGTGGGTGATGTGAGGTCATCCTCCCACTCCCTCACCAGGTCTAGGATTATGTGTGGTGGAAACCTGTACCTCCCATACACCTGGTCATCAGGCATGCCAAAAAGGCTGGCCCTGGGTAAAAAAATGCAGGGCCTGGCTATCCTCCTCCTCCTGCAGTGTCCCATGACCACTGCTGCGAGGAACGGTATATACATCGTAGCGTCTGAGCTTGTTTGTTGTTCGCATGCACTTTTATGCTGCGAGGGGCCGCTTACGCAGGCTTCCTGCTGGTGTACGTGTTTCCGGATTAGCGCATCTTTTTTGGCGCACGCCTTTCCCCTGGTCGATTCCATGAATGCGTTTTGTTAGTGCGCGTGTGGGCGTTGCGAGCATTTACCTCCTGTACTTCCCCCGTAACGCCCACATTTTCACGCATTGTTCCCCATTCTGCATGTTACGCCCCGTGTTACGCCCACTTTTCTTGTGTATGCTACGCTATGTGCGCTTTCCCTGTGCATGTAGCGCATGCCGTTTAGTGACGTGTGCGCCCGCGTGCACCACCCACGAAATTCGTGCACATCCCAGCTTTAATATATGCTTGTGCTCTCCTTTTCGGCGAACATTTATTCCATGAATTACCCCGATAGTGTGTGTAATTGGATGGCTTTGTATATGAATGGGGACTTTGGAGCATCAGCATTATTGGTACAGGGGTAAGTGGCTCACTTGTAAGTGTGCCGTAGGAGTGTGTGCATTGGTGTAGGAGTATTCACTATGCAAATGGATTAGTCCTAGATGTAGAAGGGTGAGAAAAAGGTTTGGAAAGTATACAGCTTGGAAAGGAAAATGTTTTTGTGTATGAAATTCCATTACCTTTTCTGCACATATATGCTTCCTGTGTGAGTAGAGCAATTATTTCACTTGTTGGTTTTATTTATGCACATTTTTACGATTGGTACTGTTGTCAATGCACAGATACATTTTTTTGCTTTTCTAAGTAATGTTACATTCTGTGAAGTGTACAAGGTAAGTGGCAGGCACTCTGTTCGTATCTATGCAATGTATGTACTTGGTTTAGGTTGGTAGGATGCATTTGGCGCTCCTTTGCAGTGACAATTTTACGACTTTTATAGGAGATGCGTTAGTGTTTGAACTTTTTGGATATTGCAATGGCTGATATGGGTAAATGAAAACTTTCAACGCCCATAACATTGCAAGTGGCATTTGATGGTGGGTGATGGGAGAAATTACTGTATGCTTCTTGAGTATGTTATGGAGGTTTAGTTGCAGGTAACCTGCTCAGAGGCACTTATAACTGAGTTGCAAAAGTAGTGGATAAAATATATTGATACCTGTATTTTGTGGTGATGGATGCCGATGTGGATGAATATGGGTGCAGAAATCTTGCATAGTTTCACAGAACTTTCTACTAGAGGTGCTTTACAATCACATGAGTGTTGTACTCTGAGTGGTTAACGGTACATATAGAGTGTTGCACAGAAATGATATTGTTAGATGCTGAGGTCATGGATCTCATTGGTAGATGCGTGTGTGACGATTTAAGAGTACCCAATGAGGGAGTGCTGGAAAAAGAGTAGTGGAAAGGGAAGAAGCAGTGCCCCTGCTTTACTAGGGCGTGGTATTCGCAGTAGTTGGGGAAGTGCACGTGCCACAGCCTGTACTTGTGGGCATGCTGAGCATGAAAATGGGACTGTGGGGAGTATCCAATCAGGTGCTGAGAGTGTGCTACACAAGAAGGGGCGGTAATCATTTTTTTCATTGCTCTGTGTAGTGAGGCTGGCAGAAATGGAGAGATGCACAGTGTTGATGGTGGGTGATGCCTTTGTACAAGATTTGCACAGATATTCCCTGGAAAGAGGCATTGCTGAAAATGCTGATTTGGAAGGAGTGGAGGCTTTGTGGTACAGTGTCTGTGAGTGCAGTTTCGGAGCTGTGATTAAACTTTGCAGAAATGTGGCCACTGTCACTACTATTCATGTTGTCGTGGTGCATTATGGAGCCCTGCTCTTGGGTTACATGCCCTGTGCACATTTGCTGCATGAACTGAAGAAGTTGCTGAAAGCAGTGAAGCAGATTTTTCCCACTGCCAAGGTGCTTTTCTCATGCATACCACCAAGACAAAAACGGGACTATCTGAATGTAAATTGTCCGCAGCCAGAGGTCAGAAGGGGTCTTATAAATAGAAGCATGTATGCTTTTTTGTGCACTGCTGGGAGGTTCTACTGTGACAATGACATTTTCAATTCTAGAAATGTGTACTTTGTCCATGCAAATGGAATTTCGTTGACCACCATTGGAAATGGTATATTGTTTTGCAATCTACAGGATTCTTTGAAGAGGTTCCTCTAAGAATGTAAGGAGGAGAAGAAAAGAACCCCCCCCAAAAAAGATGTTTGTTTGCAAGCACCTACAAAAAAGGGCTCTTTTTAGAGCCACCACTAAAGACGAAATCACTTACCCTGATTGAAATCTGTTCCCCCACTCCCATACACAGCACAATAAGTCAGTGGACAATGCAGCATTTGCTGGATCATACAAGCCACATCCAGGGCTTTTGAGGATGGCAGGCATGGAAATGGGACTGTGGAGGCTAACGGATTGGTCAATAAGGTTTCTGGGTGTGGTGTGTAAGCAGACAGTCTGACACTGTGGCAGAAGGTCTGTTTGGAGAGAGGAATGCAGAAGCCTATACTCATGGTTGTTTGGGTCAGGAGGCAGAGTGTATGGATTTTGAGGGACTCCTAGATACATTTGTTGAAAGTGAATGCAAAGCACTGTGGAGTAGCTACACATTTTGGATTCTATCATGTGGATGTGGACTGGTATGGAGTATGTGCAATGAAGTGGATTATTTTGGTTCCTCTTTGTGGCACTTTGGTGACTCTCAACCATCCAGCCATTCTTATTTTTCATTGTGGAGGGAACAGTTTAGGACATGTTACCGGAATTTCTCTGCAATTTGCGATGAAGGAGGCACTTGGCTAGCCCAGGGGTAGGTTTCTGAACTCCTGAGTAATTTTTGCTCACATTGCACAGACACAGATCTGGCTGGGCTCTTCTTGTTTTGGTTCGCAAATGGAGAAAGCGAGGCGCAATGCCAAGAAGGCTGTGTGTGCCTTTTTGCGAGATGTTGGCATGTCCTACTTGCACAATGCAAACACTGCGTTTAGTAGCACAACCTTTTTTTCCCACAGATGGAGTTCATCTTACTTATGCTGGCAATCAACTTTGTTTGTGAAATATGGAAAATGCATTGCTGCCCTTTTTGCAAGTACAACAAGCATTTTTCTAGTAGCAGGTGCTCATTTCTACCCTTCGAAACACAATGAAACACCACAAAATGCCTCTTTTTAAAGCCAGTACTTTCTCCCAGGAACGACTGCAATGTTTTTGACTGAGCTACCACTCCATTTATTCATCTGCTGAGCTTATCGGCTGCATGTCAGCCTGCATCCTTTAACTGGCAATGCTACTTTTCAACTGTGAAAGGTTCTTCTGAAAAGAGCCTTTTTGAAACTTTTTTTTGTGGTTGTTTTGTATATTTCTTGGTCTTGTAACATATGACACTGAAGGAAAGGAAGGAAAGCGAGGGAAGGGGCACCAACCACCGGGATAAGATAGGGCACGTGCAGAGAGAGGAAGATATTGGGTGGGTCTCACTTAGGTAGCAGACACTCATTCTCATGCTCTTGGACCGACTCCTCAAAAACCCTTAGCATTTGCTCCCCGCTGCAGAGTAGCGCATCACAATACATGCACAATACAATAACCCTTGAAAGGTAATATCTGCTGTGGTGCATATGGCCTGCGAGGTTGCTTTAGGGATCCTTTGCCCCGTAGGAGTGTCCCTGGTGGTGGCAGAAGCAGATGCGGAGGATGCTGTAGAAGAAAGTTACCTACTGCCTTGTTCGGAGGGCACTGCCGTCCGAACTGCTGCCTTCTGGTTCGATTTGAGATGTTGTCGCATTGAGGTGGTGCCGTAACGGTACAAGCAAGGTTTTCTATGACTGAGTGAGTACATCTCACCAGGTTAGAATGACATTTTGGCATGCCTCCTACGCTGGTAAACAGTTTCCACACCCAGCACTCGTTGACTCAAGGCATTGGGGATTTGCTCTACTTCATTGTTGTTCTCCTGTTGATCTATATGTACATCACCAGGCCTGTTGCCTTGTCCAGACCCTTCGGAAGGAGAAGATGGCAGTGAGGATCAGGGTGTGGGTGCTGTTGACATGACAGTACCAGCAGTCATGGTTGCCATTAGTTGCAACAGTAATAATAGCTCAGGAGAATTGATGAGAAAGCAATTCCAGCATGAAGCGATGTAGCACCGTACTCTGCTCTGCAAAGCCACAAACAGACTGCGGAGCAACTATGGGGTGTGGCTTTTTGTAGGGCTGCTGTCAAGCAGTTGGAACCAGAACACGGGCCTAAATCATTAAAAGAAATAGTAAGATGCCCAATGACACGGTGTGGGACATTTGTATGTGTGTACTTTCATAATAGCACTCCTTACATTGCAGAAAACAGTACTTTTCTGATCTCCGTGGGCCCCGATCGCATCCGGCAAATAAGGGTTCATGCACAGCGCGGGTGTGGTCACGTAATGACATTGGGAATGTTCTCCACTAGGATGGCTGTTCGCAGAATCCACATTGGGCGGAATACATTGTGCGCATGTGCATAGGTCTCCTACGAACATGGTTGGCCTCCCTGGACTCATTAAAAGTGCAACACGTATCCGGCAACCATTTGTGCACAGGCTGGTTGCTTGTAGGCTACTGCAAGTGCAATGTTCATTTGCACAGCTGTAAGTAGGAGGTGGGTGGATGCCTCGAAGTACTAGAAGTACGTCAAGACTTTTTTCTACCATGCTGAACAGGGGCGGTGTTACCAGGACACAGAGGATGACGTTTGCATGCCCATAGCTGTGGGACGGACAGACTTGCGCTCCCACAGTTAATTAAAAGTGCATCACAAAATGCGAACATGCGGCCAGTACTGGCGTCCTACGGATACCTGCACTGTGATTGAGCATACGCTGGGCAGGTGCGGTGTCCATAGGAAACCTCAATTTTGCTTGACTACAGCCATCCCAGACAGTACTGTGCGCCACAGACTCATAATGAATTTTCAAATAAAAGGAAAAGCCACTCACACACTCAGCAACACTTTACATCTACACCTTTAAGTTCTGATAAACACAGACACTATTAGGAAAGAGAAGGTGTACCAGAAATGGATAAATACATAGGGGAATTGGGGATTTCTACAAGGTCGTCATGAGGGGTGGCAAGGATTGAGGTCTCATCGGAACATCTCTGCTAACAGGGATTTTGTTGGGGATGGTGGGCTGGGAAATGGGGAAGTAGTACACGTGCAGCTGGGGCAGTAGTATTTAAGTTTTCCCATATTATGTCCGTGCACAAAATCTTTTAAGGTGGCTACATTATTTAGCAATTGTTAAATTTTTGCGTCCAGTCTGTCTAGACTTATTTAGAGTGTCCTTCCTTTCCTGTGGCTATATGCTGTTGTGGAAGAGGTGCCCCTTGAGGTGCATTCATTTAATTTCCAGTATGACCTGTTAAAGATAAAAATATCTGTTAGGTGTATATGAAGCCAAACATATTAACTGTCTTCATTTTCAGACTGTGCTGCGTACCAATGGGGTTACTATTGTTACTCACTTTGTTATGAGGGACAGCCATTCCAAGGTGCTTGGTATTGCTACGTACAAAAAAAGAAACTCATGGTTTTCCACTATTGTACACTGCACAAGCTGTTTAATTATAGAAAAAACTTCAGTGTACGTACCGCGTTGTAATGACGTTCTGCTCTCAATACTTTGTGTTCCTTACTCTGCCATTTCCTTCTTCGTTCCTATGTAAAGCAGCAGGACCGCAATATTGTTCGTCGCAGACGTTATTTCCCTTATTGGTGCATTCCATTATGGTGTATACCCTAAGCCTTTGCTCTGTTTGTTTCACAAGTACAAACTTTGCAGACCTACTCTAGTTTTCCATGCAATGCACGCAAATGGTGCTCTTTGCATATGTTCCTTGTCTTTGCTGAATGGTACCACTATGTAAGAGAACCCCTGTCTTTTCCAGCAGTTTGATTGCTAGCCGCTATCCGTGAACAGATGCACAGTCCGCGGTTACTGTGCCCATCGGCATGCCGACATCCATTTGGTATGATGTATGGTCCATCTATACAAACTAAGGGTATCCTGGTAAAAACCTATGAAATTCAGTGAAAGAACGTTGTTAAAGGGACGTTATGGTTAAGTTGCGCTACTAAAAACCTATCAAATTCAGTGAAAAAACATTGTGCACGACACGTTATGGTTTGGTTGCCCTAAGAATAACCTAGCACATTCAGTGCAAACACTTTGTTAAAAGACCTTGTACATACTTTGCACTACCAACTACCTATCCATATTATGGGTACACGTAAAACCCAAACCCCCCAGAAATTCGCCATTTCTGATAAGCTTTGCAACCATAACTTGCGCCACCACTGTGCTCTGCTAAGACTTAGCAACCATAACTTGCGCCACCACTTTGCTCTGCCATGACATCAAAGATGACATCACAAATGTCATTGATGACATCACTGATTGCGCAAGTTATGGTTGCTTAACTTACCATAACTGGCGAATTTCTGCGGTTTTGGGACAAGTTTCACAGAAGCTTCCACTTGTCTCCGAGATTCGAGGATTCTAATATTCTAATGGCTGCCTCAAAACTCTCTCTGAGCTTGGAGGGCTCTCATTGGACTCTTGAAACATCACACGTTCCATTGAATTAAGCAAGATTTGAGCAATTCACCTGTTCACAATTACCCGTAGTTTTGCTCAACCTCACATAAGGAAGCTGCAGATTCATCTGAGCCTGATATTAGGTGGCCCAAACAGGCCGAATAAATGGTACGACCCGTATATAGAGTGTGAACAGTGGCAATCATTGGGCTACCAATATTAATATCACTTCGAAAGAATATAAGCCCTGTTGTCGACATTCCTCTGGCCGTTTCTTCAGAAAGTGAACATACGTGTTTTAGACGATTTGTATGCATAAGTAGGAGAGAACTTGCAAGGTAAACACTTGAAGAGCATCCTGTATAATATTGCTGGACTTGTATACACATGTTCTGTTTACAGAGAAATCATGATCTTGTGGCATGACTCAGTAGAATTTAATAATTCAAACGCTGCTCCTATTCGCGCTGTACCCTAGAGCACGTCGATTGATGCAACTTCATTGCTATGCAAGATCTCCTTCAAATTCCCCTGGTCAGCTGCCCAAGTTGTCAACACGAGCTCGTGAAGTGAATCAAAAATATAGCACTGGAAGCATATATTATCTGAAGAAACAGGAAGCCCTCTGCATTCGAAGTCCACGAACCATAAAAGAAAACGGCGCCGGTCCTTCCGCAGTTATCAAAGTAGATGTTTGCCGTAATTACAGAGAGTTGAAACACAAATATTGAATAGTTTACAAAGAAAAATAATCTCATGTTTCCGCAAGTGCCCCAAGATGTCTTCCCCCTTTGAAGAAATGAACTTGAAGAACATCTGAATACATTCAGTGTGTTTTTTTTTTCAAATGATACTTAGATGTTACTTTAATGCTAAAAGCCAGCAACATTTATGTTGATCAAAGGGAAATAATGTTCTACAAAGCAGACTAAAATTATCCTTATTATAAGTATCTTTATGGCATAGCCGGAAGGAATGATATTCTAAATAATCACAACCACCATGAAATATTAATTTAGAATATGTTCATTAATCAAAAAGCACCCTTAATATGAATCATAACGAGCCCACGAATAGAATGTGTGATAAATGCGCATGCGCTCCACAAATAGCCCAGAGAACCAGTGTATGTTTCATTCAAACAATGCCGCCACGGTTCTGCTAGGCTAGATATGCACTCTTACAGAGCCCTATGGTTATCAAATCCACAGACCTTATATGGCATCTCCTCACCTCTGACGGTGGCCCAAGACCACAAGCCAATGCCATTGTATTTATTTTACTTTGGGTAAATATGGGTTTGGAGGACACAGTCTTAGGACACACTGTGTATTATTGGCATTCAATTTACTGTTACAGGGAATACTTAACAGTTATAGTGCCTGGGGAACATGACACAGTTCAAGAAGTGTTATGGGGTAAACTGAGGGGGGCGGGGAGGGTGTGTAACGGGAGGTTTTAAAGCAGGACACTGGGCTTGGTGTGTTGCTGCAACATCGACAAATTAATGTTGGCAAAAGTTTTGATATTTGAATAATATGGAAATGCACAAACACGTTTTGCCCCAATCCATATTGCATGAAGCTGTGTGAAGTAAAAACAAAGGCGTCTCAGCTTCGTACTATGTCTGCCATGTGACATAAAAAGTCACATCGTTCACATTGGAAAGGTGGATCCACATTGTTTGTTCCTTCTTGTTTAAACAGAGAAACATAAACAGTGTCTCTTCCTAACTCTCTTGCTTTGCTTCAAAATGTTATGTACTTGGGTCTGAGCTAAATTCAGAACAATCACACTTGGCGCCATTCAATATCATGCCGACGGAAAATAAATGGGCAAAACATTTTACTCCATTGAAAACATCTTTATGTACCATGGATTGAAGCAAAATGTTTATTCCGGTCTGTAATTTACAACCATCTAAAATGGCGCTAAGTGCTTTTGCTCCATTTTTAGAGCTGGTACAAACATTAGATAATCTGACCCCAAGAGCTCAAGATTAGCCCAAATCCACACAGATGCCATAAGAGCAGATACTTTATAATGCAAGGTTGAAAAGATAAATATACTGGGATGTGCCAGCTGGACTCTTTTGACCTTCTCGGCTTGAGACTGACTTAGCCCACCCCCAACGAAGTATCCTAAATATTTCTCTGCTGGTAGAGCTAAGGGACACTTCTTGGGCTAGCACAAACGACTGCTTTCTGCAAAGTGCAAGTGATTTTGTAGAGATGGTGCATATGTTCTGGCCAGGTGTTGTTATGGATGAAAATACAAAAAAAAGCATTCTCGGCCAGTCATGTACAATATTTGAATTTCGATTTAAAAGGTAGCGTTATTCCTATTCACAATATTCGGACATATTAGACATATTCTTATGACTAGGCAAATTCAACAACAACATAGAGATTCATGTTAAAAACCAAAACACAATACATATACAATTTGACTCAATACCACAATTAAAACCATTTCTACTATAAAATATTCACAACGTGCAAACGTGCAAACGTGCAAAGTGCTAACAACGTGCTCCTTTGCCTGTACACTAATTTACACTTCAACCTCAGAGTGAAACATATCACCCACTTTGCAATTTTACCTTCTTCATGTACCTCGAGTGCCCGGGCTAAATGAAGCCACTGTAATCGTGTATGTAAAGTACAGAAATTCTTCTGCACTTGTTAAGGATTTCAATCAGTCGACACACCTTGGTCTCAGCCTAGTATGCAGCGCACAACTGAAATGCTTATTTATTTATATTTAGATTCAATATTTGAGAGATACACCACTCATATCACATGCCCTTTTCAAATACCCCGGGTCACGATGGACCAGGAACCAGGCTGGTGGATAAAGGTAATATTTATTTATTTATTTAAAAATTCAAAAGAAATCCTACACGTTTTAATAAACGGGACAGCAATCACCAATGTGATGATAATAACAAAAAGAATTTAGGCAATGCACTTAATTCAACCCTTTAGTAACACAGAAAGAAAACAACAGGGAATAAAAACACTTTTGGAATTTTGGAAAGATAGCACTCAAGCTAGGATTTCCCCGTTCAATGTTCCCTCAACCCACAAATAATCACTTCTGAATAGATGCAAGGAAGCAGCACACAGTTAGGAATATGAATCTGGACCGAATTCAAATATAACTTTCCCTCCTCAAATGAGAGTGAAAAACGGATTTGAAACCCTTGCAATGTTAAAATGACAATCAGGAATGACTGAATAAAACAATGAATATTTATAAAAATCTTGAAACAAAAACAATTCTTTACTGGAGCAATACTGGAAAGATACTAGCAATCACAAGCAATGGATTGTGCAAAAGCATACAATTCGAAATTGAATTGAAGATTTACAACAGTTTATAATCAAAATGGCACATGGGAACTTTTGCAAATATTTCAAGTCCCGCCTGGAATCAAATGGTTTTTGATAATTCACTAATTTGGAGTGCGGCCTTTTTGTTGGGGTGTAGCTATAGATGTTAGGTACAATCTGGAAGTGAAATTACGTCTCCAGCTATTAAACTGAGGGACATAGGCAAGATAGAATGAGGTGCATTTTTGTAAAAACAGAAAAACAGAAAAGCGGCTTTAAAATGGATTGCAAACTTGCCTTAAACTAGATTTAATGACTAAGGAAAAGAGAATGTCACCAGTGAATCTCCACAGTTACGCGGCCGTTGCAACCCTTCACGTGGTGTACCCCATTTCCTTTTTGGAAAATTAATTTATTTAATCAAAATCGTTAAGGGCTTATGTTATAGCAAAACAAAAATGAAGAGAACATCTGCGCTACCACTAAGAATCAAAGCAGGGTTGCACAAATAAGTCTGACAATTTTAACAGGATCTTGGGTCAGAATAGGATGGTCTAGAGATGGGATAGAGAACAAAGACAAGATAAGTAGACTATGGATTTCTATGGGGTAGGGATGATACTTAAAGTCCACTTTAGTTTAGGATATTGGACCGACAAGGGTTGTGATCACGACACAACAAGGCACCTGGCAAGACAGCTGGGCAGTTCTGGTTCCCGGATGGCACTGGACTGGCACTGGACTGGTCACTGGATACTATAGATCAGCTGGATGGCAGGTTTGCAACAGGCATACATTTAGTGAGCAGCAAGCCAGGATAATTCAGGATGCTTCCGAAAACACCACAGCGTTTCCCTTGGTTATTGGGATTATTTTAGAATTGAGGCCTAGCTGAAGCAGTATCACCAATGCTTGGCCTTGTGGTTGGGATCTGGTGTCTAGATGGATGAATGGAAGATGAATACAGGAACAGACAGGAACAGGACGCCGACATAGGAAATCAGGAATCAGTGTCTCCTGTGTGTTGTCAGGGGCTCTTATTTATAATGCCTAGTGACATCACAGTATATGACTGGGGCAGGCATTACTACACCCACCTCTATCAACCGGATTGGGCAGGGGTAATGTCTCTGCCTAGCTTTTTGCTCGTTGGATTTCAGAAAAATTATGTCAGGTTTATGGGGTGAGTTTTACAGTGTCCAGAAACCTCCTGTAGTTACTGGAACGAAAGTCTAATTTTGCCACAAACATATATTTACCCAATTGCAACCTCTTAGCAAATCAGATACACAGGTTACATATTTTGTGCATCACATTTCAGCCCAAACCTCCATTCCGTGACTCCTGGTTTCGCTCCTCTACCAGTTTTTCACGCAGTTCAATGGGATTTATATCACTCAAAATTTTACAACTTTATACAGAGGTGGGGATTGTCATTAGGGTTGTATGTACCAAATTGTATGTTTGCAACATTAATACTTTCCTTGAACTCTGTCATATTCTGTAACTTCTGTTCCCCATGTGGCAAGGAGTTCTACAAATTTTTAAAAGACAGCCCATAAAATTAGATTTGAAATTGCAAACTTTTTACATTTTACTAATTCTTGCTGCAGAGATGAAAAGTCTTTAAAGTTTCTTTATAAAAAAGTCTTTGTAACCAAAAGGCAGTTCCTTTTTTGGGTCATTTTGTTTTTGTTTAACTTCAGCTGAAACCAAATGCCATTTCCTTCCAATCAAGGTAGGGGGTTCTCATCTTAATTGAAGGTTGTATTGCCCCTCACACTTGACAGTTTAGTGTCCCAGGACTTCCATTGTTTGGGTCCCAGCAGAGACAAAAGTCTGTTCAACCCCGTATTTATCAGGGGGTTGCCAATATCTGCTGAGAGTTTGTATGATAGTCCCCTTCCCCTTGGGGGAAGAAGTTTCATGGCTGGCAACTGGAATTACTGTTTTTTTCTGCAAGCTTGCAAATCCAGCCCATGTGTTTTAAACTCTTTAATTTCTTAGTTTTGGTCTTGAATTAAACAAACCTGTGAAAGAAGATAGCCTATGTGTGTATTATCACCACTGACATAACCCCTTTACATTGCTAAGTAAGCAGGTTTTTATGCAATGCAACAATTTATTTTTAAACAGGCCAATTTTTCTTCAGTCAGCAAAAGCCAAATTTTCCACATGTGTTAAAACTGCAAGTACTTCTTTCTTTAAATTCAGTTTTGCAGCTGCCTCATAAGATTTCCACCATGTCTTTGCAGCTAAAGTAATTTTTCTTTGAAGACAGGAGTTTTATCTGAACACTGATGTATGAAACTGACCAGGTTCAGAAAGTTGGAGTTCTTTTGAACTACTGGTGTTTGCTACATTGTGAAGAAAATGAACGTGCGTTCCCATGTGAGTGGAAATAAAGATCCTTGTTGATTTTTTCAAAGCAAATTTGAGTGGGCCTTTCATTCAGGAATTATGCCCGGTTTCGCTGAGGCACAATGAATTCTCCTGGGCATGGCAGGGCCTTTTCAATCACAGTACTTTCAGATGAATGGATGCAATTGGCGTCAAACAGCATTTTTAAAGGGTGAAAAAGGTTTCATTTTGAAAGGGAATATTGGGTTTTCAGCAAAGCAATGTTGCCTCTTGACTTAATTCCATTTATATGTTTGAGGGCACACTGGCACGTTCCTGCAGTGTGTCCCCTGTTTCATCCTGCCTGAAGTGTGTGTGGTAGGATGATACAGCCATATTTTTGGTTGTTGCAAAAATACAGTTTTGAGATACTGGAGCCAGTGCAGCCATTTTGCTGTTTCTTGTGCAAATGCAGCTTAGTGATGTGGTAAAGAACAGCAGATTGGGTCAATATATCCCACACGCTGCACACTGTCCAACATGTTTCGCTCCCTACACTTTGATTGAATTATGGAACTTCCTCAGGGCCCACGTCTGCGTATCCTCACACTTTGAGTGATCCCTCATCAGTATTCACAATATTTAGCTAATTGTTTTTGTGTGCTTTACTGCACCTCACTTGCCATCACAATATGTTATCCTTACTTATGGCTCCTATTTTACACTGCACCTTAAAGGGTTTCACACTCTTCTCCCTCAATTGTTTATACCATCTGATCACAAAATGTTAATCAATTGCCTAACAGAATTGGTTGTATTATTTGGCAAATGATTTACTTTGTTTTTCACCACTTTCTTGTGGCTGCTTTTACACATTCTCACTGTGGACAAAATGATATGACACCAGGTCAGTATTAGTCTCCTCAACATATATAACCTGCTGCTGATAAAAGATGGCAGCCATGCACTTACTTCATACAGTCTTAGCATCTCCTAATTCTGTCTTCTATAATATTTAGAGAGTTTTTCCCTTGGATATTGTACGCACATACAACAAACCAAGTGCAATTAATTGACCTACTTGTGAACCCAGTAAGCTCAACTTCATTATCTAGTTTGGTTCACCTCTATTTTTTTAGTCATATAATGTGTTCTTGACCCTCTCAATTTACTTGTGTCATTGTCCAACACAAGTTTTTAATTAAAGTCTGTTGCATGCTTGCTTCATAGTAACTGTTACTCATTGCCCGGCTCACGTGTCTCATTGTTGTGTGTCACGGTTTTACAACACGGCATGCTCCAGCCAGGGACTCCTTCCCCTGACAATGAATGTGGCACACAATAAAAACACTTTTTATCTTGAATAACCCATGGGTTCTTTTATTTGAATAGGACTCCAACCCATCTCGCACCCACATTTACAAATACCCTGTATCACAATGGACTAGGAACCAGACCGGTGTGTATCAATAAGATATTTATTCATTTACTATTTAAGGGATAAAGTAAAATCAAACAATTTGAAAACAGCCACCAATGTTATGGCACACAATGCAATGTTTCCTATAGAACGATTGGTTCAGAAATCATAAACACAGTTCACATAAATCTTTAATGGCAAACAGGAAAATAATTTTAAAGCATGTGATTGCACTAAGGTTAAGCACTCCCCCTGCAACACTCAACCCTAAACATCAGCTAACTTAATTTCCTTTGGATGGAAGGCACTGGCAAGAAGTAAGGATAAAGAGAGAAGAATCAGATTTGGGATGCATCCCCCAACCCCAAAATGGGAAGTCAGAAAAGAAAGTGAAAACCTGTTTTTGAGCAAAATGGCAGAATTGGTTTTTGATTGTTATTATGCACACGGCTGTGAAACAGAATGGAAGGAAATTTGTGTTGCTACACTTGTGGAGCTAGGGCTGCTGACAGACTACTAATCTGCACACAGAACAACGTGGAACATCAGTTGTGGGAATAAAGCAAATGCAAAAGAAAATAGAATTCGTTTTTACATGGGATTTGTGATGACAGGCAGCTAAGGAAAGGGGCTTAGCTGTCAAAATCGGAAATCATTTTTTAAAGAAAGGACAAGGACACATGCAGGTTGGATGCTAGGCAGAAGTGACTGCTCTTAACTGGACTATGGTTCGGGTTTTCAATAGGACAAATGGAATTTAAGAATTCAGGGTAATGCACACGAGACACGGGCAAATTTGTTTTTTAGTGACAATGAGACTAATTCTTAGAGACTATATTTTAAAGACTATAGTTATTAAAGAAAGACGCTAAGCACAAGGGGGATTAATTTCAAATTTTAACCAGTTTACACCGTGAATTTCCTTTTAGGGGAATTACTTGAATTATTTCAAAATAATGCTAAGGACTAATACAGGCTACTGAAGGATTTCTCAAAGGAATACGCTATCATACACGGCCTAACACAGAATCATCTATGAACAGCCAGTCTGGACATCAGCATTCTCTGGACAGCTAGGCAAGGGCTTGGTCTTTGCACTCTCTTGGATGGGATCAGCTAGGCAAAGGTCTGGTATCTGTACTCTCTTGGATGGGATCAGCTGCCTCCGTCCTCTTTCTCCTGTCTCCCTGGATTCTGGTGTGTGTGTTTGATCCTGTGTCTAGTACAGTCCCCCCCTTTATAGCCGAAAGGACATCATTTTTTTACATTTTGTGAGAAGTACCCTAGATTTACTCCTACCCTGGGATAGGAATGCCTACCATCCTTTTCCCCACCCCCTGGTATCATTCGTTCAAGGGGGAGGATCACCATCTGTCTATTTGACATTTATGACAGTTCTTTGTTCTCTTAGCCAACTTCCTAGCAAAACTGAGTTATGTATCATAACTTCCAATTTATATTATGCACCGCCATAAGAAATAGGTGGTTGCAGGAGGTCATGGGGAATGAGACAAGCCAATCGCCAACCTTGTGCGAGGTAGCATGGCCCCTTGGCACCTTTTGGCCATTTTTGTAAAAAATGTATAATAGTTATCAATTTGCAAATAATTAAGCATATTCATAATGTACATCTCCATCTTCCCACCAACTGGCAAATTTGTCCCATTTTAAAATCAGCCAGAAACGGGCACAGAACTGGTTTTACTGGTTATTCTGAGTCTCAAAGTGATTGAAGTCTTGTGGGGGAGATCATAATGTACATGTGTAGCCGCCCACCACCCTCACTCACATTTCTGTGCAAGTAAAAGTCACAATTTCACATTGGCTTTTAAACATCATGTTTTCTTTATATTCTTTCACACGCACACAGCCATATTTCTCATTTAATGTTTGAAATGCTGTTCTGTAGGTCACAGGATTTTCTTTTAGTTTGACCTTTTGAATGGGTTTGCAATTATTGTTGTTCATGAACACGGAAAGGTGGACCCGCTGCACAATGTTCTTTTAATTTGACACAGAAGAAAAGCCAGGCTGGTTTTCATTCATTTTCAGTGTTTCAGAGTGCTGCCGTTCACATGAAAGGGAAAACAAAAGCAGTGTTGGGTTGCAATGTGAAATCCTTACCCCTAATGTGAAATGAACAGTAAGACAAGGCTGTTTTTGGATGTATTGCCTAACTTTTGGCATTCAGATTGAATCAAGCATGCAGGGCTCTTTTTCAATGCAGCGCATAACTTTGTGGTATTTCAGATGAGAGAAGAAAAACAAACGCAGCGCCGCCTTGAATGCAGTGCATAACCTTGGCATTCAGATGACAGAACAGCAAATGTAGAGCCATTTTTCAATGCAACGCATAACTTGGTGGCTCAATGCAGTGTTAAACTGCTTGCCACACATGTGCCAGGGAACAAAGCAAAGCCATTTTGGGTGAAAGGTTCAAATGCTTGCCACACATGTGCAAGGGAAGCAGAGCACAGGCGTTTTTCATGGCAATGTTTAAATGTGGTTTTGAGGTGAACAGGGTTTCTGCTTAGAGCCTTAAATGCACCCCACATGTGCATCCACTATGTGACGCCACAGTCAGCTGTGATCACCCCACATGCAGCGTTATGCCATACACACCAGACAATGTGTTCACGTACCTATGTGATGCACAGCTTAGATTCATTGTTCACACAGCCACTTCTAAATCCAGCGCCATCTTGGCCTGTGTCTGGTAATACAGATACACCATGGATAGAAGTGTACTTCATTCATAACAGCTGCTTTACTTGTGTAATAATATCGAGCAGTTATGATATGATATGATATGTTATGGCATTTATAATGCGCCTATACACATGACTGTTTCAAGGCGTGACGAGGCAAGGGGGGAACAAGGGAGGACAGACAACGATCCTAATAGGCCAGGTGTCATTCAGATCGCGCAAGTGCATGGGAAGGGGGGAAAAAGGAAAAGTGCACGGGGGGAAGGGAGTGGGAAAGTGCAGTACATGGGAAAGAGTAATAAATAAGATAAAATAAGACAATTATAACAGCCAGATTGTGGCAAGTGCAAGGAAGTGCTGACATAAGTGCTGGTAGGGGGACTGAAGGGATACAGAAAAACGGTCCCCAAGTGCAGGGGTTGCCAGGGAGGCAGTGCAGGTGGCCAATTGACAGGGCATGGGCCAGAGATCAGAAAAAAGGGTGGCCAGGTAACCGGTGCAATTTCAGTCAGGAGTTCAGCAAGGGAGGGGAGGAGAGAAAGCAGAAGCAAA
This sequence comes from Ambystoma mexicanum, assembly GCF_040938575.1. Classification (NCBI taxonomy): domain Eukaryota; kingdom Metazoa; phylum Chordata; class Amphibia; order Caudata; family Ambystomatidae; genus Ambystoma; species Ambystoma mexicanum. Next base: position 451,043,155 of record NC_090933.1, on the reverse strand, counting down.
GAGGAAGGTTTTGAGGTCTTTCTGGAACCAGAGTTGGTTCTCCTCGAGTTTCAGGGAGGCAGGAAGGCTGTTAAAGAGAGGCCCCTGCCGAAGAGAGTGATCTGCCACCAACTTGTTGCTTGGAGAAGCGACTGACCCTGAGGGAGTTGAAGGCAGATGAGCGAAGAGCTCAAGAAGGAAGATATTTAGGAAGAGAGAGTTGAAGGTATTGCGGCCCCAGACCCCAGAAGACCTTGTGTACAATGCAGAGGTTTTGAACTTAATCTTCACAGCCACTGGGAGCCAGTGCAGAGATTTCAGTCCTGGAGAGATACGATCCCTGGGCTTGAGGCCAAGGACAAGTATCGCAGTCCTGTTCTGGATAAATTGCAGAGGGCAGAGAGTGGAGGCAGGCAGATTTAGATAGAGGCTGTTACAGTAGTCCAGCTTAGAGAGGGCCAGGGCTCTGGAGACAGTGAGCTTCTGGGGCAAGGAGAGGAAAGGAAGAATACTGTTTGTGCCCTCCCCGTCTTTGACGTGCAAAAGAATAAAACAAACGCAGCACTGACGGGGAATAAGGCAAAGAGAGCAGGCTGAGAGAGTTCAAGGCAAGGTTTATCTGGTGAATAGTATTCAAGAGATATCTGAGAGCTCTCTGACACAAGTTATCATTACATTACATTTTATAGGGTGAATGACGCAACTAACATAGGATACTATGTTGGTCCCGGATTGGTCAGTTCACTCGATGTCTCAGGTGGGGTGGCATCTCTTCATCCAGGTTGGTCGTTAGGTTGGCGGGAGGATTGACGTCAGTCATCTGTGCTCCGCATGGGTGAAGGTCAGGTCGCTGGGAGGCAGGGTGGTCACTATCTAAGCTAACATAATATATTCTCAAAAAATGCATGCACTAAATAATTGTTCAAAGACCTTCAGTAGTTTATCATGTCTCTATAAAAGTCACACATATATCTAAACTATCAATAATATTGGATTATACAAGTCTTAGGTTAAGGGTCTTGACCGCTATAATACACCGGTTGAGATTAAGGTCTGTACTCATAAGAATCTCTGGTATGAGGCATTTGTTAGTAGTCGGGAATGATATACTGCAGCAGGAGTCTAATGTTAGTTGGGGATCTGCTGGGTGGGCATCATGGCATAGTCAGTGGTCTGGCACATGAAAGGAATATCTTGCAGGGACACAGGGTCACAATGGCAGTAAGTTTCCACTGGCGAGGGTGCGGGAGGGGCAACGACACGTTTGTGGAGATGGACGAGCTATGTGCTTAGCTCATGCTGGTTCACATGCAGGACAGTGATCTCAAGCATCTCCTGTTTCAGCGTGAGAATGGGCCCGCAGAGTTTTCCAGTCAGAGTGAGAACGAGGGTGGGGGCCCTGTGCCCTGCGCGCCTGGCCATGCTGCTGCGAGGAAAGGGAAGAGAAGCGTTTTTGTACTATCGCAGTGAGGCCTAGTCACCAAGATGGAGTCGAAAGGGGGTACAAAAATGGATGCCCCGTGTCCTGCTCAGTGGTCCCATCTACGCGAAAGTCAACCAAAGTTAACATTGCATAAGGGCAAGGGGCAAACCCACTACTGGAGGCACTTGGTCCGAGCTTTGTACTGAGAAGTAGAGGACGTGAGGGGTCTGATGGCCCCTCGCTCCCACACATTCCACCCTTTCGTTACATCTAAAGTAACGAATTATGAGACTTTATTCTTTTCATTCTCCCTTGTACTCAGCTTCAGCCACTGCTTCTTCCCAGGCTGGGGTACCCTTTATTGGCATCCATGCTCTGCATACATTCTCAAACTAATCCCTCTTCTTGCATATTCATCTGGAGTGCATGTTAGGTACATCCCACCATCCCCGTCCAAGTCTACCCATACCTCGTTATACCATTGCAATTCTGTTGGTTCCTTGATTGTGGTGTGGTATAAATTATCAACCCTGTCCCCATATTGCCTGTAGATGGCAGTCATCCTGTACTTTGGAGGGTTATGTTCCCCTGTTTGTATTTGGGCATCTGTCATAGTTGCTACCGTTGTCGGTCGGCCCATTGTTACCATCATCATAGTCGAGGTAGGCATACTTTTTGCACAACACCGGAGTCCCAGTTGGCACACGCATAAGAATAGTAACACAAAGACGATGATAGGAACTAGTATTTTCATCATCACATTTACCCATGATGGTATCCAGCTGAAGAAGTTGTCAAACCATGTACTTTCTTCCGCTCCGCCCTCTGTTCTCATCTTCTCCCCTAGTTTGTGGACTGCTGTTATCACATGTGAGAGTGTCCCGTTATCTGCATCTTTGGATGGCACGAATGCGCAACAGGCCCCCCCAATTTTTCGGCAAACACCACCGTCCATCGCTATGAGGATATCTAGAATATATCTGTTTTGTTTTGCATTGTCATTAGGCGTAGGGCGCGGAGCTCTATTTTTATAATGTTGAATCCTTCTCCAGTGTCATTGGCCAGTTGGATTGGCTCCCAGCGTACTATTTGCAACCATTTGGTGTTTGTTCGTGTTTGGAGCCCTGGTGCTAAGAGTGATGCAAAAAATGTCTGTGCAGATGAGAACAGCTTGTATTTTTGCGGGATCTCAGCAAGGAGTTTTGATGATTCGGACGAAATGTAGTTGGATGATCTTTTGCTTCATGACAACTTTGTTTAGTTTTCAGCTCGTATTCTGACAATAGTTCATACGCTGGAAGTTCTGTGTTTTCTTGTTGGGGCGCCGCCGATGGACCAGCCGATTGCCCTGCTGCCGATTTGTCAGCCGAATCTCCTGCTGCCGATCTGCCAACCGAATCCCCTGCTGCCCCTTCAATATGGCTTTCTGGTGTTACCATTAGTGCTGTTTGGAGAGTGGCTAAAGTGCAAGTACCCTTCCAGGATGCGGGTAGATGCAGGTATGCTTGTTTGCCGCAAACCCAGTACATGCCCATGAGGGCCTGCGGTGCCTTTTTTCATGTCTGGTATTATTACTGTCTTGTTGCATTTTCTTGCGTCTCCCATGTTCACCTTTCCTTCTCCACGGAAGCAGTTTGTGCGGTATCTCCAGCGCTGTAATCCATGTTAGCTTAGCAACATGCTGTGACCAGATAGGCGTGCACACTCCCTTTATCCATTGGAATGCTTCTTCGGCCAGCCCCCTGAGTGCTTCTGCTCTGCACTCAATAGTTTCATCGTGCCACTTGTTCTCTGCATACCTCGTCCCCTTTATGACAAGAAATGGTTCTCTGTGGCAAATCATTCCTTGACGCCGGCTTGTGCATGTTCTCTCACTCTCCGTTCTTTCTAGGCTGACGGTGTGTGCCTGGAAGGTGCTTTTTATCCTACACAGAACTAAATGAATTAAACACTGAGCCTCCGACAAGGGCACTTCCTGGGGTATCAACATTTTTGGTGTCGCTGATTCATGAGGAATGAGTGAGCAGACATAGCAGCTTTCATTTTTTGCTTGCTTTGCCGCAGCACTAATATCTGAGTACCATTTATTAGATTGGTCAGGGTGGCGGGGGTCTTCTATTTCATCTAATCCCAGGTCATGATAAATGTTGTATCTTTTCACTCCCCCTCCCCCTTTTCCTTCTCCTTCCCTCCTTGTGGCTTCTCACTCTTTGGTAATGTATTGGAAACATTCCAGCCCAAGTCGTGTCATTGCTGTTGAACATGGCATGTGTATATTCACTAGTGGTAGCAGCGTAATATGAGGTAGGTTCTATAGCTGCCTGTGTATACACACTTGTATTAGCTAAGTCTTTCGGCCAATAATAGTCGCCATCATATTCATTTGATTCATAATCATTACTCATATTTATGCCAGGACGTAACAATGAGACAATTGTTGGACCTGCAATGGCGTGTTCCGAAGGTTGCGTTACATTTGTACCGTTAATACCAATGTTATAAATTTCTCCCCACATTGTCTTTACTTCAGTCCATATTAGGTTGGAACCTTCTCGTATCATATTAGCCCCGCTCCCCTCTTTGTGCAAATCATTAACCAGAGATAATAGAGTATAGTACCAGGCCATAAAAAACAGCATCACTGAAAACAATATTGCTGCACATTTCAAACACATTCAACATTATTAAACCTTTTTGTCCTGATGGCATCCCTATCACTATCTAACATAATTGCATCCGCCACAATTGTGCTTTGTTGGGCCATTTATCACCTGGAGGGGTGTTACAAAATTGTTAAGTCATCATAATATGTACATCCATTTATATATTTACATTTCATATTCGCTCATTACTTCCATTTTGCTATTTCATTTTTATATATGTTTCACAGCGCTTTGTTTTTAATTACGTCCTTTGTTCTTAGGCATTTCTAGAGAGAGAAAGAGAGAGAGATAAAAGACAGTAAAAGGAAATTGATACGAACATATGGCAGAGCAAACCAGAGGGCATAACATCCTTTCATGTTCCTTCTTCATTAAATCACATTGTCATTGTTTTTTCAACATCGTTTATAGTACCAGTTGCACATTCTTGTTCGATCTGAGGGAGTGTACTATCGCTTGCCCTCCTCACATCTGAGAGGTGCACCCAATATTTCAGTCCCTTCACTTTGACTGCAGTCTGTGTACTATATATGACCTCATAGGGGCCATGAAACCTAGGTGAATTCCATCCCCTCACAAAGCTTCGGACTTACACCTGTGACCTCAGCATCAGCGGCCCGCTGGGGCTGTCTGTAGCTTGTGTGGTAGTATCAGTTGCCACACTCTCAGTGAATGGTGGTGCTATTTGGCACGCTATGTTGCGAACTGCGCGTTTCAGCTGAGTTAAAAATTCCCTAAATTCTTCCCCCAGCACTGTGGCAGCCCTATGTGCATCTGATGCTCTCCTGATTGGGGAGAGTGGTGTGTGTATTTGCCACCCAATCACAATCTCATGGGGGCTCAGATGGTGGTCCTTGCATGGTTGCGTCCTGAGTTGGAACAGTGCTAGGGGCAGGCAATATACCCAGTTCTTTGTGCACAACTTTGATAATTTGCTCTTCAGAAGGCCATTGATCTTCTCCACCACCCCATTGGCCATCAGATGATAAATGGAACACAGTTTGTGCTTTATCCCCAAGAGTGTCGTCACTTCCTTGAAGAGGTCATTCAAAAAGTGTGTGCCATTGTCTGACCGTATCACATCACATATTCCCCACCGGGAAAACACTTCTCAGACTAGAAACTTTGCCGCACACTTCACGTCTGGGTGGGGACATGGACCCACCTCCACCCACCTTGAGAAGGGGCACACCGCCACAATTAGATATCTTGCTCCGTTACATCTCTCTCCCATGTCGGCATAGTCAATATGGAGTTCTCTAAATGGTCCTACTGGTCGTGGCAAGGTGCCTCGCAATGTCCACAGTGTCATCCCTGAATTGTATGTTTGACATGTTGTACACTCTATGACAAACCTCGACAAATGCTCCTGTAGGTTACGGACAAACCAATGTTCCTGAATGTCTGCTGCGATGTGTTGTTTCGCTACATGGGCTGGGAAGTGCAGCTGTTGGAATGCTACTTCTAGTAATTCTACCAGCATCACTACTTTTCCTGTTGTCTCCTGTCTCCATATGAGGTCTGTGGCTGATTGTTGCACCCCTGCTTGCTTCACAACTCTTGCTCCTCCGGTGGTGCTCTCCTCTGTAGCTCTATTAGCTGTGCTATGGGTGTGTTACTATAAGCTTCTTCTAGTGGTTCTGTAGTAGCTACTTTTACACTGCACTCTGTGACTAGTATTACATTAAAATACGAGGCTTCCTTCGCTGCTGCGTCGGCTGCTGCGTTTTCCAATGAGATTGCATCTGTGTTGTTGGTATGGGCCTGGCATTTCACCACTGCCACTACTGATGGCTCCGATAATGCATCTATCAATTCATTCAATAGTGCAGCGTGCTGTACTGACGAGCCATCCGCTTGTCTGAACCCCCTCCTACGCCAGCGCGATAGTCCTGAATGAACAGTGGTAGTTGCATATGCTGAATCTGAATATATCGTCACTGTGCATCCTTTGGCTGTGAGTAATGCTTCAATTAATGCAGTTAGTCGTGCTGCTTGTGCGGAGTAATGGGACGGAGGCACTTTTGGACGATTGTTTCATAGCTATCCTCTTCCATTCGTACTACTGCCATCCCTACATGCTTTTCCCCTGTTTCCGGATTTATTGATGCTGAGCCATCGATGAAGTATATTTCCCCTTCCTTCAGGGTGTTTTCACTTGCTTTGGGAATATCATCACCCTCCCCCTCATACGTTGCACAGTCATGTTCCTGCATGTCCTCCATTGTGCATGGCTCTGTTATGAACATTGCTGAGTTTACCTTTTTACACCTAACTACATGTACATTGGGGCTAGAAATTATTATTTCATATGCTGTTGCTCTTTGTTTTGCCAGTGTCGATTTTGACGGCTCGAGAATTGCAAATAATGAATGTTCGGCATATAGTGTTACTGAACATCCCATCACAATTGTGGCACTCTTTTCAATGGCGAAGGCCTCAGCTGCGAGGGCCTGTTCGCACGCGAAGTGACCTTACATCACAGTGTCTAGTGTACCACTGTAGTAGGCCAATGGTTTGTGGCCTAATGATGTTTTTTGTGTCAGTACTGATCAGTGTTTCATTGTAGTGTGAGAACAGGAAAAATTCCCTCTCATAATCTGGGTTCGCGAGGACTGGAGCATCTGCAATGAGGTCTTTTAGTCTAAAGTACTGGGTCATCATGTCATGTGTCCATTTTATTGGGGCTCTGCTCTTCTGCGCTTCTTTTAGTGGTGGCAGTAATGGATGTGTGTATGCTGCGTAATCAAGGAACCATGCTCGGCAATAGTTACATATGCCAAAACATTTTTGCATGTCCTTCACTGTTTTTGGTATGATTATGTTACGTATAGCAGCTGCTCTGTCTGGGAGTATTTGTTTCCCGTCTTTCAATATCAACTGTTCGA